>NC_030383.2:5136778-6386778 GCF_001625215.2 Daucus carota subsp. sativus
TTTCGTGGAAAATTGGGTGAATGTGCTTGGAAAATATGACCATACTAAGTATTTTTACATTGGAGGGCAGTCGGAGGATATTTGGTCGAATGATAATTTCTCATTCGACCAGGGGTTTGGTGGAGCTGGATTCGCGTTGAGTTATCCTTTAGCACAAGCACTTGCAAATAATGTGGAGGATTGTTTGAGGAGATATCCTCATTTAACTAGTGCAGATTATATTACAATGACTTGCATAGCTGACCTCGGAGTTTCTCATACTGCAGAGAAGGGTATTCACCAGGTATCTTACACTCTGTGTGTGATTTTTCATTATAGAATTATGACTCGCGATTGATTATCTTATGCTTAAATATTATAAGATTTACTTGTTAGAATATAATATGATCATGGTAAACCCTTCTCTCCCAACACTTTGAGGTTTTGGGAGAATTGACCAATTAACGTGGTGTCAGAGCTCAGGCTCACGGCTCCCACAGAATTGGTCACTTAACAATACTGACTTGAAGTTCAGATAAGTAAACCATTTCCGGTTTTATTTCAATGTATATTATTTCAGGTTGATCTTAGTAACGACATATCAGGGTTTCTATCCTCTCATCCACAAGTCCCGTTGATGTCTTTGCACCACTTTGATGTTGTTAAGCCAATCTTCCCCTCCAAAAATCGTTCTGAATCAGCAATGCATCTAATGAAAGCTGCAGATTTTGACCAATCTCGAATACTGCAGCAAACAATCTGCTACGACAGAAAAACCAATTGGTCAGTTTCAGTTTCGTGGGGCTACTCTGCACATATATACCAGAAAATCATTCCTCGTAGTATTTTAAGAAAACCCCTTAAAACATTTTGGGCATGGAGGAAGAATAGTACAAAGCCGCATTATATGTTTAACACGAGACCAGAGTCTAAGGATCCATGTGAAACTCCTCATATATTTTACCTTGACAATGTAAAACAAATCAGCCCAGAAAGTGAAATTGTTACCAGTTATGTCCGAGATGCAACTCAAGGTCCGTCATCTTGTTCATCTGGGAAAAAATCTGCAGACCGTATCAACACAATTCAGGTCTTTTCACCGGCCACAAAGCATATTGAGGTGAGTGATATAACAACTTTGAATATGTATTCTTTTAATTTTTATACATACTTAAATACATTTACGTATTCCAGACAGGAAGAAGTGAATGCTGCGACTTTGCAAATCAATTGGGCAGGGGCAAGGCTAAGATGAAAGTGAATATCAGGTCATGCGCAGCAGATGAAATAATAGCTTAATTGATTAAGCTATACTACAATTCAGATCCTTAATGATTTCTTATACTTAATTTTCCAGATTTTATTGATTTGTGTAATAGTACTGCAGCAGTATTACAGTATTCCATTAATGTGAAGAGCTGTATTCCTAATTTGAAAATAGTTGCGCACACATTCTAGTAAATTATGCTCTGCAAAAGTACGGATATTGAACATTTATGTAAAGAGGATCAGAGGAGGGATACTAGTGAACTTGCATCATCTGCGATGTGCAAATATAAATGCTAGTTCCAGATTGATATTAGTAAACGATATACACTAATTCATCTATGAAGTTCACTTCTATTCTTTTAACTTTTAAAAGAGTTTGTAGTCTAAATGTACGCGTATTACAGATGTTTAACCCGACTTGCAAGTTATGGGTTAACAGGAAAAGGATAAAGGCCAGGAATGAAAATTGAGAACTATTCCATATCAGTAGTCTGTAGACCAAAAATGACGAAGTGCTGGAATAAGTAGAGGCCGGTACCTTTCCAACCGAGGTGGGCTGTGAGAATGCCAGCTGAGATTTTTCCAGGATTGAACCCCAGCAAAAGCTTTTTCTGCATTAACATTTGATATTACTATAGCAGTTGGAGCTGATAACCAAAAACTGTATCAACAATAACAGGAAGAACAAGTTTGATCTCTCAATTATCATCGAGCCTGAATCAGCTTATAGTATTACTATAAAATTGGGGAATATATTATATTACATGAATCTATGTTACTCTGACTCCTCTATTTAGGTTGTCGTACCCGTGTCGGATAATTGGACACGACACTTGTTTCATGTCGGATTCTTTCACTAAAATGTGGACACTTTGACCAATTTAAAAATTAAATACGAGTAAAACTTACAATTCAAAAGAAATATGCGAGAAAATAGAAAGAAGCAAAAATGGGATTAAATTACTTATTAGCTAGATTTCAACTCCATTATATATATGCTCCTCTTTAAAAATTTCAAGTCCACAACTATGACCTCGTCTGCAGATTGAATTCCTTCATCATTGTAAGGAGACTTAGAAATCTGCATCCGAGCATATGCTGCGTTTATAGATGAAACACTGGCAAGGAAAGCTTCACACGATGTTTTTTTCTGAAGCTTTTGGATCACAAAGAGAAATTTGCAAGTAAAATTTGAAGCAATATTAGATGAAGTTTAAACCAAAAAACTTGGTCTTACAAATATTTTATAATTTCATTTCTAAGAATACAATCTGCACTTTTACGACTTAGAATGCAACTTTATTTCTGGTCCCGAGCCAATCTTAAAAAGAAATTTAGAAATAACAAAATAAGTAAAGTTTTGGTTGCTAAATTTGCAAATTACATTTTTAAAACCAAGTATAAAAAGTTATGTTTTTAGAATTTATTTTATATAAAAACCGTATTTTGGAAATAAAATCTATAAAAAACAGTATTTTGAAAAGAAAAAAAAACGTTTCCTCCTATCTTGACTATATAATCCCTCCGTCCTAACTAGCTACTTTGTATTTTTATGATCAAATTGACCCAATTTTGACTGAAATTTATATATATTAAATAATTGAAAAAATTTATAAAAAATATATTATTAAAATCAATATTTATTATTTTTTAATTTTTAGAGAATATGTAAAAATAGTTACTCATTCGGGTCAATTTGAACACAAAAAGTGACGAAAGAAGTGCAGGGGAGTAACTGATTAGAATTTCATTCGGCGTGGGAGGTGGGACATTGACCATATATCTCATACTTGTTATATATAGTCTTGCAGATTAGCCTACATGAACCCTAATTGTTTTTTTTCATACACAAGAAAAATAACTCGTATCTGATCATGGCAACTGATGAAAACCCTAACCCTAACCCCAACCCCATCCTTCTGGAGGAGCTCATCTCTAACATTCTCTCAAGACTTCCCGTGAAGACTCTTCTACGATTCAGGTGCGTTTGTAAGTCATGGTTGTCTCTTATTTCTGCTCCTGATTTCATTAGAACTCATCTCCTTAACTCAACTCACTCTACTCATCACCATCATCTCATTCTAAGCGAGGTGCCCCTTTCAAACCATGTTTATCGACCATTTATCGGAATCGAGGGCCCCTCCGAGTACCTCAGGCTTCCGAGTTGTTCCCTCTATTCTTTGCTTAATGATCATGAGTCTGCAGAGGCTATTGAACTTGACTATCCTATGAAAAATATAGATAGGTTTACGTATGTGGTGGGTTCTTGTAATGGCTTGATTTGTTTAGCGTGTTTTGATACTAGTACATTCTTGTGGAACCCGTCCACTAGAAAATCAAGAAGATTGCCAAATCTTGAAGATGATCATACAGTGTTTGGGTTTGCCTACGATGAATCTAATGATGAATTTAAAGTATTTGCTTTCATAGCTAATTCTGGTCGTGATCTTAATGAATTAGTATATTATAAAGCTTCGGTTTATGGCTCAAAATCTGATTGTTGGAGAATGATTGAAAATCTTACTTTTGGGGAAGTATCGGAACCAGGGACGTTAGCAAATGGAGCTATAAACTGGGTTGCGAAGAAGGATTCGGATAATTATATAGTTTCTCTTGATATAGAAACAGAGATGTATCGAGAAATTATGCTTCCACAAGATAAGAAAGATTTAGACAGTTTGAGCTTGCACACTCTGGACAAAAAACTTTGTGTGGTATGTTATATCGGGAATACTCATGCTGATTTTTGGATAATGAACGAGTACGGTGTGGAAGAGTCTTGGACAAAATTGTTCAAATTTTCTTATATGGACGATCAACTACCATGGAACCCCCGGCTAATACCTATCTGTTTCTTCTTAAGCGGTGACATTTTAATGTTTATAGAGTCAGCCATAGTACGATACAAGCCCAAGGATAACAAATTCGAGGTTCTCTTACACGCAGATAATCTTTCAGAAGCTCATGTGAATGTTTACGTCGAGAGTCTGGTCTCACCCCATCCAAACTGAATTTTGCAGGCTACAATAAGTGAGAGTAATAAATCCACAGGCCGGGCTGAGGACACATTAGGTCCCTGGCTAGCTCTGATCTTCATTTGGCTTGGTTATTAGTGATTGTAATTTGTAAGAATTTATTTTGAACATTTGCTTGGTTATTAGTGATTGTGTAAGGATTTGCTAGCTCTGATCTTCATTAGGTTTGTTTAGCTTGTATGCATGGGTTCATCGTTCTTCTGCTAATGCATGTGGTATGCTCGGATTTTTTTCAATAATAGCTTAATTAACTAAGCTATACTGCACCTGAGATCCTTGTTAATTTCTTATACTTTATCTTCAAGGTCTGTTATTGATTCTTGTCATAGCACTGCAGCAGTATTACAGTATTCCATCTATGTGAAGAGCTAAATTAAAAAGAGCTGTATTCCTAATTTGAAAATAGTTGCACACACATTCTAGTAACTTATGCTCTGCAAAAGTACGGATATTGAACATTCATGAAAAGAGGATCAGGGGAGGGATACTAGTGAACTTGCAATGCACATATACAAATGCTAGTTCCAGATTGATATTAGTAAACGATAGTATATGTTAATTCATCTATGAAGTTCACTTCAAACGTTTAAAAGAGTTTGTAGTCTAACATGGTAAGCGTATTACAGATGTATAACCCGACTTGCAAGTCATGGGGTAACAGGAAGAGGATAAAAAGGCTAGGAATGGAAAAGGAAAACTACTCCATATCAGTAGTTCTGTAGACCAAAAACGACGGAGTGCTGGAATAAGTAGAGGCCAGTGCCTTTCCAACTGAGGTGGGCTGCGAGAATGCCAGCTGAGATTTTTCCAGGATTGGACCCGAGCAAAAGCTTTTTCTGCATCAACAATTTGATATTACTATAGCAGTTGGAGCTGATAACCAAAAACTGTATCAACAATAACAGGAAGAACAAGTTCGATCTCTCAATTATCATCTAACCTCAATCAGCTTAGAGTATTACTATAAAATTGGGAAACCATATTATGTACATGATTGCCTTTTTATTAAGCCAGGCTCTCAAACTTGAGGAAATCAATAAAGCCAGCAGAAACATTTTATTTTTTTATTTTTTTGGGCTTAATCTGCTAGTGCTATACCAGACTAAACTGCATCAGCAACACATTAATCAGGCATTGCTCTATTTTAAAAATGGTAAAGTTTGCAATGGTTTTAGCATATTTGCAACAGATTTAGTTTTGTATTACTTGTGGATGCAGCTCATTCCAGCATACTTTATCCAGCTTTCAGGATATAATATTACTAGTGGATCTACACACATTAAAAAGGAGGCATGCAAAAGACATTAATAACAATTAACAGGCAACATTCTTCATGTACCTTGCAGCATCGAGCAAACGGGTGGCAATGTGTTTTCTTCTGTTCGCAGGAGCAACCCAAATGGCTCTAATGCCACATGCTGCAGGCAAAGCTTCCTTTTCACACAAAATAGCCCCACTGAGACTGTCATTTAAGACTTGGGAATTTTTAGAGGAAGAAACACTTTTCGCCCTTTCTCTCTGAAAGCTCACACTACCAAATTGCATTGTATCTGAGCCGGATTTTGTTTTTTTGCTACTATTACTACTGGATGTCCCATCTACAGTGTTGCATATAATCCTATAAGCTTTTTCTATTGGTTGAGCAACTAAACAGCCAGAAATTCTGCTGGAGGAAATAAATAGGTAGATCTGCAGCATTGAAAATTTTAGTCATGCAAACTTCCAGAGAACATGTATTATGAAATGTAGATTCAACAATACATGGTATCAAAATTGACGACTTGTGAAGGTGAGTGGAGCAGGTAAAATATAATCAATCCAGGAGTTAAAGAGAACTTTTATTGTTCTAAAGATAATGAGTCAGGACTTGAATAGAAAAATCTGAATACCTTGCAATCCTTATTGCATATCCATCCCTCACCAAGCTCCGTCTCCATCATTTTTACAACCTCTTGAACCTACCATTCATTAGAGTGTCAATAATATCTGCAAGAACTGATGTTACAAACTTACATTCACCTGAAACCTATACCACAAAATTCAACAATAGAAGAAAACAATGTAATGACAACAACTACTAAATCAATCTGTAGTTATGTACCTTTTTCCACTGAGCAGGAGGATCACCATCCAACACTAACAGAACACGCCCCTCTTCTGCTACATGGATGACCCTTTCATTCCGCCAACCCTTATAACCACAAAGTGTCAATGGAATAACAGAGGCAACACCTTAAGCCAACTCAACCTATAACCAAATAGATTACAACTTTGTACCTTAAATTGAATCCCATGTGTATACGTTTTGTGAAACGAGTTGTGAACCTTCTCATCCTCTTCATCCCCAGTAGCATACTTGAAGCCACATGTACTACAAGTATGCAATAGAAAATCAGATTGCCCCAACTCCAAATGGTACTGTGCATAGCTTCTTTTTTTAGTTAGAACTTTCGAAGACTTGGCCAGAACCATCTTAGACGAAGAATCCCCTAAATCAGAATTTCCCAATCCTCCACTGCCATTCAAAAACCAAATTACAAACATGATATCACATTTTCCACCCAAACAACATCACACAAAATTGCAACTGCACAATCCCTAAATTATCGTTACGGAAAAAGCCCCTTTCTTTGAGAAAATTAAAACAGCACATTACAAGCATCCATTTTATTTTATTTATATTGCCACAAAAACAAAATCTAAAATCCTAACTTTTTAGGTAATCGTCAGTTACAAAATTTTAAATATTTATCCGACCGAAAGTACAAAATCAATCAGAATTACAAACTGAATTAGACCATACCTGTCTATATTTACATCTCTACGTTTGTATTTGACGACAATTTCATGTTCTTTGATGTGCTCATCCTCGCCCGTGTCGAAGAATATGTCGTCGACAAGGGGGTCTTGATCTACTGACTTGGGTGTCGAAGATGAAGAACAAGAAGGGGATGGTTTGAAAAAAGAATTGATCTTGGATTGCATTATCAATTATTACAGATTGTTATGCACTCCTAGGGTTTTAAGCTGATTTCATGTTCTATGCGAGAACAGCAACAAGATGAAACTGAAAAATGATTTGTACGAATTTCCCGCGTTTTAATTGGCTCGGATATTTTAGTTTCCCGCCCAAGCGTATCTATCTTTTGTATTAATAGTTTTTTTTTAATTTTTTATGTACAATCTTGGCTTTTTTGGTGTATAAGAAATAAGAATATGTGTTTGTATGTTATTTCTTGACTTTTCTCTTTTAGAATTAAACTAGTGAAAAAAGCCGCGCTTCACGGCGGCGGCGTGATAAATTTTGATATGAATCAGTATTATAATAGCATAAAAATTATTTTGAGTCATCTTCCCGTTAAACATATCACAAATAAAAAATATTATAATTAGTATGAAAATTTGTTGAAGTGGTCATCCTGTCAAACACAATACTAATAATAAAATTAGTTCGAACCCTACTCCCATCAAAAACAATATTAATTCATAATTATTATTTTTAGGATGAAATTAAATATTTTAATTTAGATCAAAATTAGTTTGAGCCGCTCTCTTGTCAAACACAAAACCAATAACAAAACATTATAATTTAGATATTAGTTTGAGTCGCCTTACTGTCAAATACAATACTAATAATAACTATTCTAATTATGATGAAATTAAAGATTATAATTGGATAAAAAGTATTTTGAATTGTGGTCCCGTCTTAACAAAAATATATATTATAAAATAAATAAATAATTATTTTATCCACTTTTCCGTCAAACATAATACTAATAAAAAATTTATTATTATTTAGATAAAAATTAGTTTGGGCCGCCTCACGTGCCCGTCAAACACAATACTAATCGAGAATCATTTACGTTATCATAAAATAAATATATGATTCCTATTTTATTTGTTAATTATTTTTATTTTATGATTCCTATTTATTAATTTAAAATTATTATTCTTTTATGGTTCTAATTTTTTGCTATTAGTTTTTTAATGATTATTATCTTTACAATCGTTTATTTTATATTCGAAATTTAAGAAAATTATAAAACTAAATTGGAAATAAAAATTGTACGTATTACCTTACAAATCTTAAATATAAATTGTATTTTATCTATGATTATTATTTTAAATAAATATAATCCTATTCCTTTTGGCAATCTTAAATAAGAAAAAAATTGCATTGCCTTTAGAATTCGGAAAAAAAAGGATTGCATTAATTTTTGGAATCTTTCAGCTTGATTTTTAAATTATAATTATAATTGGATAAAAATTATTTTGAACTGTGGTACCGTTTTAACAAAAAAAATATCATAACATTGAAAAAAAATATATTAGCCACTTTTAGGTCAAATATAATACTAATAGAAAATTTATTATTATATAGATAAAAATTGGTTTGGGCCGCCTCCCGTGCCCGTCAAACAAAATACTAATCAAGAATCATTTACATTTTTATAAAATCAATATATGATTCCTATTTTATATATCCTATTTTTTTGTTAATTATTTTTATTTTATGATTCCTATTTATTACTTAAAAATTATTATTCTTTTGTGGTTCTAATTTTTTTGCTATTAGTTTTTTTAATGATTATTATCTTTACAATCTTTATTTTCAATACGAAATTTAAAAAAAAAATATAAGACTAAATTGAAAATAAAATTTGTACGTATTACCTTACAAATCTTAAATATAAATTGTATTTTATCTATGTTTGTTAGTTTAAATAAATATAATCCTGCTCTTTTTAGGATTCTTAAATAAGAAAAGAATTGTATTATTTTTAAAATCCAAAAAGAAAAGAATTGTATTAACTTTTGAAATCCTTGAACCTGATTTTTTAAATATAATCCTATTTGTTTTAGGATTATTACTAAATAAGAAAAAAATTGTGTCATGTTTAGAATTTAATAAGAAATACTAAATAAAAAGGAAAAGAATTGTATCATTTTTAGAATTCAATAAGAAAAGAATTGTATCACTTTTAGAATTCTTCAACATGATTTTTTGAATTATAACTATATTTTCTCTCCGAAATTCAAGAAAAATCAGAAAACGAGCAATTCTAGAGACGCCCGCATCCTCCTTTATATATATATATATATATATTGATGATTTTTAAAATCCAAAAAGAAAAAAATTGTATTAACTTTTGAAATCCTTGAACCTGATTTTTTAAATATAATCCTATTTGTTTTAGGATTATTACTAAATAAGAAAAAAAATTTGTCATGTTTAGAATTTAATAAAAAATACTAAATAAAAAAGAAAAGAATTGTATCATTTTTAGAATTCAATATGAAAAGAATTGTATTATTTTTAGAATTCTTGAACATGATTTTTTGAATTATAACTATAGTTTCTATCCGAAATTCAAGAAAAATTAGAAGACTGAATCGAGCAATTCTACAGACGCCCGCATCCTCCTTTATATATATATACTAGTGAAAAAGCCGCCCTCCCGTCAAAGACAATATTAATTCGTAATTATTATTTTTACGATAAAATTAAATATTACAGTATAATTTAGATCAAAGTTAGTTTGAGCCGCTCTCTTGTCAAACACAATACTAATAACAAAATATCATAATTTAAATATTAGCTTGAGTCTCCCCTTAAGGTCAAACACAATATTAATAAAAATTATTCTAATTATGATAAAATTAAAGATTATAATTGGATAAAAATATTTTCAACCGTGGTCCCGTTTTAACAAAAAAAATATATTATAACATAGAAAAAAATTATTTTAGCCACTTTCCCAAAAAACATAATACTAATAGAAAAATATTATTATTTATATAAAAATTAGTTTGGGCCGCCTCCTCTGCCTGTCAAACACAATACTAATTAAGAATCATTTACAATATCACAAAATCAATATATCATAAAATCAATATATAATTCCTATTTTATATATCCTATTTTATTTTATATTATTAATTATTTTTATTTTATGATTCATATTTATTAGTTAAAAGTTATTATTCTTTTATGGTTCAAATTTTTTTGCTATTAGTTTTTTTAAAGATTATTATCTTTACGATCCTTTATTTTCTATTCGAAATTTAAGAAAATTATAAGACTAAATCGAAAATAAAAATTGTAAGTATTACCTTACCAATCTTAAATATAAATTGTATTTTATCAATGATTTTTAGTTTAAATAAATATAAAAATTATTCTAATAATGATAAAATTAAAAATTATGATTGGATAAAAATTATTTTGAACTGTGGTCCTGTTTTAGTAAAAAAAATATATTATAACATAGGTAAAAAAATTATTTTAGCCACTTTCTCGTGAAACATAATACTAATAGAAAAATTATTAGTATTTAGATAAAAATTGGCCCGTGCCCGTCAAACACAATACTAATAAGGAATCATTTACATTACCATAAAATCAATATATGGTTCCTATTTTATATATACTATTTTATTTTATTAATTATTTTTATTCTATGATTCCTATTATTAGTTAAAATTTATTATTCTTGTATGGTTCTAATTTTTTTACTATTAGTTTTTTTTAATGACTATTATATTTACAATCCTTTATTTTCTACTCAAAATTTAAGAAAATTATAAGAGTAAATCGAAAATAAAAATTGTACGTATTACCTTACAAACCTTAAATATAAATTGTATTTTATCTATGATTGTCAGTTTAAATAAATACAATCCTATTCCTTTTAGGATTCCTAAATAAGAAAAGAATTGTGTTACCTTTAGAATCCAAAATGAAAAGAATTGTATTAACTTTTGGAATCATGAACCTGATTTTTTAAATTATAATTATATCTTCAATCCGAAATTTAAGAAAATTATAAGAAAAGAATTTTATTATTTTTAGAATCCAATAAAAAAAAAAGAATTGTATTACCTTTAAGATCCGTGAATTTGATTTTTTGAATTACAATTTTATTTTCTATTCAAAATCCAAAAAAATTATAAGATTGAATCCAACTATTATCGAAAATAATTACAAGTCCATGCATTGAATGAGGTTGTGAAGATCTCAAAGATGTTTTGATGATAAAGATGCTATCTTATCGACCATTATGGAAAGACGTGAGTTTAGCGGCTACTAACCTATTTAGACCATTTGAGATTCTTGAAGATGTTGGTTTTTTTTTTTGATATATAATTTGAAAAAAATTAATAAAATAGGATTATAAATTTTATCACTTTTGAAAATAAGAATTGTATTTTTTAATTATATTTTTTCAATAATTGTTATTTTGAATAAATAGAATCCTACTCTTTTATTATTACTAAATAAGTAAAAGAATTGTACTATCTTTGCAATCCTTTTATCTATACAATACTTGAACCTGGTTTTTAAATTATAATTTTATTTTCTACCCGAAATTTAAGAAAATTATAAGATTGAATTGAACACACATGTGATTACGGACATAGTATTAGATTATTCTTCTATATATCTTATCAAAAATAAAATTTTATAATATAAAATTCAACTACATCTTCTATATATCTTATTGAAAATAAAAATTGTACATATTATCTTACAAAGATTAAATATAAACAGTAGTTTACCTATTACTGGTAGTTTGAATAAATATAATCCTATTTCTTTTAGGATTACTAAATAAGAAAAGAATTGTATCATTTTTAAAATTTAATAAGAAATACTAAATAAGAAAAGAATTGTAAAATTATTAGAATTTTTAATAATAGAAAAATTATATTACTTCTAGAATTCTTGAACCTGATTTTTTGAATTATAATTATAGTTCTATCTGAAATCTAAGAAAAATTAGAAGACTCAATCGAACAATTCTAGAGACGCCCGAATTGTATCATCTTTAGAATTCAATAAGAAAAGAATTATATTACTTTTAGAATTCTTGAACGTGATTTTTTTGAATTATAATTATATTTTCTACCCGAAATTCAAGAAAAATCAGAATACTGAATCGATCAATTCTAGAGACGCCCGCATCCTCCTTTATATATATACTAGTTGAGAAACCGCGCGTTGCAGCGGCCTATAAAAATTATATTAATGATTTAATATTAATATTTATAGAATAAAATAATCTTGTGGCTGTATATAAAAAGTATATTAATGTATATAAATTCGTGAGATAATGGTCTATAACTACTCTTGCTTGTAACAAACTTTATTCTTTAATACTGTATAAACAGTCTTCACTTAAAAGTTGTTTGAACGGAGCAAACAGATAATGCATGAATATTTTTTTTCCCGTATACAAAAGTAAATCATATAAAAATTAACAACAACAAACATGTCCGGTAAACAAAACAAATATTATAAAAAAATTAACCAACAAACATACATCACTAATAGTTAATTTATTGATATCATCCATCAATATCATGTGAAGACTATATTCTTTTCTCATATTTGGATTTGTCGACTCCCACATAGCGATCTATAACTACTTTTGCTTGCAACAATTTTTTTTTAATACAGTATAAACAGCCTTCACTTATCGTTGCAGAAGAACGACACCACCGAATTAGAAATCGAGCAAGAGAACTATCACTAGAAAGAAGTAGAGCTGTGGTATTGAGAGAGAGGAGGTTGTGTTTAGATGATCCAAAATCGTACAATCGATAGGGGTATTTATAGGTGCAGAGAGACTTGTGTGCTACTCTTTCCCATAATTAAATAATCTGAAACAAAATCAGATTAAAATTTTCAAGCTACTATATTCCATAAATAATCTGAAACAAAATCAGATGTGACACTTGCTTCTAATATACCCAAAACTAAAAAAGGTAATTCTAATTTTTGATATTTTTATCCAAAAATTCCAGAAAATTAGAAAAATAGAACTGAGCGATGCGAGAGGCGCCACATACACGCCCCTCGCTTCTCCTTTATATAAGTATATTGATTGACTATAAAATGTTAAATTCAGAAGAAAAATTTTAAAAAAAAACTATGTTAATTCATATACATATAATTCGACAGCAGGATTATTAAAATGAGAAAATTTATCTAAATTGAGTATGTGACTTTAGAATTTATTATTTTCATTACGGATTTCACAACTATGAATATATTTGTCCTCTATTCTAAAATGGACAGGAGTATTATGTTCAACTCTAGAAATTATTATTTAGCAAAGATTTTTTTATTATTATTTGCCTAACAAAAAGTCAAAACATAACATGTTAAAAGTAGCGAGTACAATATTCTTTCGAATTTTCTATGGTGTGCCAAGGGCACACAATAGTCACTAACATTCATGAGAATACTAGCTTTTGATTAGTGGATGGATAATAAATGTAAATGACCCTCCTGCATTCACATCAATTCCACCAATCAAAACAAGCCATTTTCATGAAAGTTGGTGCTTATTGTGTGCCCTGGGGCACACATTAGAAAGACCGATATTCTTTTAGCTAAAATATTGTTGCATTATAATTTATAGGGGTACGGAACCACATCATTTCCCAAGTACATTCTGTATTTTCCCTCATTTTTTCCTCCAAAAGCAAGCTCAGTATAATATCTAAGAGGTTCATTTGTTTCAGAAGCAGTAAAGCTCAAAGAATTACTATGCCAACACTTTACATTTCTTGCTTCTTCATGTTGGACGGGACAACACTTTATAGAAATTATATTGCCTAAAACTCTGCCTTTCATGATAGACTTGAGTGAAAATATCTATCAGAAGAAGAAGCTTTATAAAACCCATTAACACTGTCACATGGGACTCTGGCCACGAGCAATGAGAGCATCTGCTACCGAGTCCAAATCCTGTGGGAAGAAAACCCTGCACATCAAGTGATTCCAACCTCAAAAATTTGAGGACCGTGGAGCAACCAAGAGTCTAATAAGAATATTCTTTTCAGAACAACTACCCCGACTTTATGTCAATTGTCACTAATATGCTTAATCTTTCATTAGAGTATGTTCCATGTACTACATCATGTTTTTCTCATGACAGAATCAACCGCGTGATGACCTTAGAGAGTTGCAATATAGCATATAGCAGTTCCATGAGTAAAAGTTACCTGCCAATATCCCTAAATAACTCAGAGCAAACCAATGAGATTACCTGCAAGTGTTGTGGTACAAGGTAGTACTTAGTTCATCTTGGTTAGCAATGCCTTTACAGCCAGCAACCACTTCAAGAACTTGCCTGGAAAAAGCCATGTCATTTCAACAATGAAACCTCATTTCGAATAAAAAAAGATACAGCAAATTCATTACATGAAAGAAAAAATCTGAATTCCAAACATAATTGAACCGTCAACCGTATATACACAGCGTGACATATGTTCGAAAGGCATATGCCTGAAGTTCTAACCAGTCACAGCAATAAAAGAGAACGCAGGAAAACATATAGAAGGGACTAATACAAGTATAGAAGATAACTACGAAGGATAATGATATCTATTTCTCAGAGGCATAATGACTTAAAGCCTGAATCCTCAAATCAACTTGGAACTCTGAGTTTTTGGCTCTGCTTGGGATTGCTGTTAATAAGATTAGAAAAGTGTTGTTGCTGAAATCATAAAACTGGTTGGTGTAATGTTTTTGATAGATATATTAATGCTTCGTGCAAAAACTGAAAAGAATCAGAATACGCTTAAGAATAAATATGGTCAGTTCAAATAAATTTAACCTCAACATATACATTTCTTTTCAATTTTCAAAACCGTCAATTTATGTAAGATTCATAACAAATCTAATAGAAGATAAGTGCAGAGGATAATGATATTCTGAATATCATATTCATTCCTCAAAGGCATAGTCGCTTTATTGGTGACTTAAATAACGCCTTGATCCTTAAATAAACTTAGATTTTAGAACTCTAAACTTTAGAATGAGCTTCATGTTCATGTAAAAAGTTATGTTTACTCTAACTGGCAGTTCATATAAAGATAGAAATCATATAAACAGATAAATAAGCTCACCGAACTAAACAGGGCTCGTTTCGACCTTTGACAAGGCACTGCTCATCGTACTTCTCTTTCTTCTTTGAAGGCCACAAAGATCTCACATAGCTTATCCCAGCATGAGTGTTCTTGATTTCGCAATAAGGAGAATCTGTCTCGATCATCATTCTTTCGATAGGAATGCCCTTTACGACATCAAGATTTTCAGGCATTTTTAGGGAACAACCATTTATACCTGTGATCATATATAAGACATACATGCAAGATCTCAAGGTTATTCTACAGTGTACAAATGGACATCTGGGTTTAAATCAAATTTAAGATTTGTGCAACAAAATTAAATTTTACTGGATAAGTGACCCCCGTAAAAAAAAAAGGTCCCCCTCACATGAACTAAACAATTATAATAACCACCAAATAAACCTTACAAAAAAAACTGATACAATAACTTTTCAATGAAGTTTCTGTCTAACAGTAGGGTACAACATTCCTAATATAAAACATCCTGTTTTGCTTTTTACAGCAATGAGCATATAAATTCAGAGCATCTCTGATGGGCTCTCAAACAAGCTCTTAACTCTAAATTTAAAGATGGGAAAAAATAGTGCTCCAATGGCCAATGGGCTCCTTGTTGCTCTTTAAAAATTCAAGAGTATCCTCTTTCTCCTCTATTTTAAAGAGCATCTAGGTGCTCTTAATTTATTATCATTGAATATAATATTCACTTCTCTCTCATTCTCTCTCCAACTTTTCTCTCAAATAATAATAAAATATGAATAGAGAGCAAGTATAAAAGAGTAGGGTTGGAGTTATCACGATATTCAATGTATTAACTTGTTAGGAGCCATATACAGTATTATATTATTTTTTAAAGAATGATTTAAGAGCACCACTGGAGATGCTCTTAGTCCCCAATATTGTAAACTGTAATCACCGGTAAAAGCTTTAAAGATTGGTGTATACCTATGAAGAGATTATTGAAGGAAAGAAGTTTATCACGATCTTCTGCAGTTCCAGTAAATGAGTGTGCAACACCAGCAGAGAATCTATAAAATTATGAAGAGTTATACATTAGTGAAGGAAACAAAATTGATGAACAGAATAAAGCAATATCGTACTAGCATCACCAAAAACAATCAACTTATTCAACAAAATTAAGCAATTTCGGTGCCCATCAATCACATCTATTATTGGCAAACGACTAGAAATGAACTTGACCTGCTTATAATCCAATTGCCGGAAGCTGAAAATTCATCAATTTACTACAGTTCCATCCCTATGTATATACATAAAGATAATGTTTTATTAAAGTCAATGCAATTTAAGATAATTATAATCAGCCAATTTCTGTGTGCATCAATCACATCTATTATTGGCAAATAACTAGTAAGGAATGTGACCTGCATATAAACAACAGCCCGAAGCTGCAAATTCATCAATTCGACTACACTGTTCTTTTTTCATGTAATACAGATGATGAGTTATAACCATTAACTTTCTATTTAGGATAGTTATAATCAACCATTGCAGCAACTAGAAATTCCATTTCAGGCATAATACAAATACCACAAACTGCAGCAAGAAAACAGACACCACAGTAACATGTTTATCCAAATGGTGGTTATCCAAGCATCGGCCATTGAAACATCTATTCTCAGTGATATGGTACAGTAACTAATAGTATCATATTTCCTAAGTAATACATCAATGCTTCATTAATGACAACTTATGTATACTGATGAAAGGGAAAAGGTATAAGAATGGCAGGAAACCCGAAATCAGCAAAAATTTAATGTTCTACCTCTCCTTGTTTTGCTCAAGAATGTGACAAAAATCTGAGGCAGCTGCTCGCATGTGCAAAAACATTGGCAACTTCATTCTATCTGCTAATTCAAACTGCTTGACAAAATACCTGTTTTTGGCAGAGAAAAGTAGATGAGAATTATTGAGCATATACAAGGTAAAAGAGTTCTCAACATTTCCTTTTCTCTTATCACCAAATCCTTTTTGCAGGATGCCAGAGCATACTTTTTCTGAATCTCCGCTGGACAAAAGTGAATCCTATCATAGTCCAACCCGCATTCACCAATTGCTACAACCTTGAACAACACATTATATATCAATGTTAATATAACATCAACAAATATTACACTAATTGCTTATAGTACAGTATTCACTGCTAGCAGGAATACAGTACAAGTTTATTTATTTTGTAGAGCATGCATAGGTCATCTCTTAAATTTCTTTTGATTATGTGATGATGTAGATAAGGAACACCTTTCCTTTCTCAACTCCCTCTTTAGCCAATGATAAAAGCGCCTCAAAGTGTTTATCAGGATCTCCACTCTCCTCAAATTCCTGATATTAAACCATTTTACAACAGCAAATGTCTCATGTGAGTTGATAGTCTTATCAAACAAGTAGCCAATATATAGATTTATGGAACAAGAATTCACGCTGCATCTTGTTGGGTGCACACCCACAGTGCAGAAAAGCCTTGCTGTCAGAAATAACAAACAGCTGAATTTAGTCAAGCCAGGGTCGATTGAGAAAGGTGCATTAATTTAGCAGTTAGTGAAAAGGAACATGGATATACAAACAACAAGTTGCAGACCATCTGTTTCGGCAATAGCAAGGGCATTTTTTGATTCCTCAAGTGAGCCACCAGTGACCTAAAACAGTAGAACTGATCAGCATTTTTAAATCGTAACAGAATCCAAGCTCATATAACAGTAATGCAACCAAACCTCCAAGTTCAATTGTTGTTCATGTTTAAAGGCCACGACAGACGGATAATAACAGCTTACATTCATCTATTATTAAAATATTCTTCCCCCGGCCCCGAATATTAGTCCCAGCATTATACAACCAAGTAACCAACCATTTAAATTAGACTTGAATAGAATAAAACTTGAGACATTATCCCTACTTTATGTGAACTTGTAAAGGGTCTTAATTAACATTTACCCTTAGGTCAATGTGCGTTTTATTAGTAAGGGTAAGCACAAGGTTATAACGGCTCATAAGCAGTTGAAATATTAAAGAGAACAATTTTTTTAAATTATCCAAGACAAGCAGACTATTTTAGATTGCATAGGACAAGAAACTCTATTCTACAAATGCACTTTGGTTTCACAGAAACACTCTTTTGTGTCATCCTTCCCCAACTAGTATGCCTCAAACTGATTATTAAGGAAATTACTTACAAAAAACAACAAAGAAAATAGCTATTACGAAAAAAACAGTTGAAGAATATTTACAATTATCCGGTCAACTCCAGCACTCCATGCCCTGCTGAGAACAGTTGAAATATCTGCCAAGTGGCACTGTTTTCCATTGTATATTCCTTTGAACATGCCGTCTGTATAATATATGTTAGGGTTTTTATTTTATACCCCAGATTATGAAACACCAAAAACAAAGAAAGAGCCTTGATGTGATTGTGAAAGAAACTAGAGTAACACGAAACTGAAGTTGAATTAACTTGCCTGTGAAATTAACAGCTATATCTGCTCAGACAAAAAACAAAAATAAGGATAGTTACGATTACGGGGAGAAACAGATAGGATTGAAACTGAATCAAACTACAGGAAAGTACAGTTCCTTGCCTATCATGCGAATTTTGGCCATGGCCGACTTTTTTCTACTGAAAATATGAAGAGAGAAGTGCTTTCTTGGTTAATTTGATGAGCACAGCAGCTAAATCTGCAAGTTGGTAGTCAAAAGACGATACATTTACATTATGACTAAAATGAATACAACAAAATCGCACTTACAACAGCAAATATATATCTATTAGTTTCCCTTAATAAAGATCAAATCTATACTCACTAGTCACTGTTAACAGCAAAAACACCTTTTCAAAGGCAAGGTACAATTTAGGTTAGAATAACATCTACGATTTAATAGATATTTTTAAAATTTAAATTTGAATTCTAATTACATATTAACATTTTCTTTACGGCCTTTTGTATTAGAATATGCAAATTCAATTAATAAAATTCTGAACTTTTGAATACAATTAATGTTTAATATGTAAAGATATATTATACATATTTATATTAGAATCCTAAAAGAATTACAAATAATATTTTGTTTTAAATCTTTACATTAGAAACCAATAAGAATTTGCAAATAATTAAATTTATTTCACTACATTGTCTACCAATTTCTTGCCATAAACACCTCCCTCTCAAGTCTCAACTATCACAATTATCATATAACTCATTGATTCAATAAAGATCTAGTTTCATTTTAAAAGCCAAACAACCCTTTTAATGGTACGTTGTACAGCGTTCTAATTAATATAACATCTAAATCAAGCAATATAAAGTATACAATAATTTACTTCAATATTTTATATTATGAGTTACTAATCACGAGATCTTAATTGGTAAATAAATTTTGTGAACTGATATTTGCTAAAATAATAATTTTAAGAACCAACTAATTTTTGCATATATATAGACTATAGTCAGTCTTGTTATTTATGTCAAACTAATTTTAGATCCTTGGACTCACTAAAATGAATGACACAAATCTGAATATGTATCACTTTAGTATTAAATAATTTTAATTCCTTTCTGTCACTCCTTTTTTGATATGAAAGACAATATTAACTTAACTTAAGATTTACAAAATAAATATCATACTTAATCCAATTTTTGCCTCTTAATATATTTATTTCCTTCAGTTTTCTTCATCTCACTTAGGTCTTTATTCAAGTCTGCTACTGCAGCATGATTGGCCTTGGTTTTAGCATTTCTTCTGGACGTGCATGTTGAAGAAGATCTTGGTACTCGTAGACTTGTTTTTCTTACCCAGACAAAATGGACACTTTAAACTGCCATCAGATCTTTTCACCTTCAATTTTCCATCTTTTAGTAACCTATATGGCTTTTCCTTATGTTCATGCATCTCAGAATCACTTCTATCGCATTCAGAGTTAGAGTTCGAACCCATGTCTAGTATAAAATATATATTTAGAGAGCCAGTTGATAATAAGTGCATTAAGTATATGATGCAAAGCGACTGCAACTGCAGTCGCTGCAGTCTGCACATCAGTGGCTGGTTGGCTGCAGTCTGCACAGCAGTGGCTGCATTGCAACTGCACCGTAGTTATTAGATCCAAGTTATTATATTGAAAATAAAACAGCCTGCACCTCAATATCTGCACTGCCATTAATCAATGCAAGTGGTTTAAACTTAAAACAGTCTATTGTAATAGAGTCCATCTTTTACTTTTCGATATTTTTTGTAATTTAAATGTTTTTCTTGCATTTACACTAAAACAAAACACTTCAATGCTTGCAAATTCCAGCTAACCTAATTTGTTCGATATGTTTCGAAACTAGTGCCACTTAAGAACTGTCTGGGAACTTGTATCAAACATGTAACAGGCATCAATCAAAAACTTGGTTCTCCTAACAAACTAAGTCTGAGGCCTAGACATCCTTAATAACAACGCTCGTCAAGTAATTAAACATAGAACACTAAGTAATACATACAAAACAATAAACTAAAGATTAATTAACCCCATAATTTATAAGTGGAGATAACTAAAGAAACATATGAAATTGTACCTGAGAGTCTCAGAACTCAGAAGAGCTTGAATTATTAGCTCTAGCTTGTAATAAAAACTAGCTTATAGCCCGTGCAATGCACGGGCGGTTATAATATTTGTTATTTTATCGTATATATTTTAAATTTAACTAAATTTATTGTAAAAATAAAATTATAATAGAATAATGTGGTTAAATAAATTTTTTGTTTAATAACTGAATAAATTCTTAATAATTAAGCCCGTCAAATGGCTAATTAAAAATTAAGTCGAACATATATATTTTTAATGAGAATGTTAGAATATGTTTTTTTACATATTATAATTTAAGAAGATCTGTAAACCCGTGTATTCAAAAAATAATGTTAATGTATTTTGGATGAAAAATATCACCGATTATTTATTAATAATTATATATAATAATATTATATTTTTATATATATGGCCCCCACATGAAAATTTAATATTCACAAAAAAAACAAATGCCAGTGTGCGTTCAAATTAGAGAAGGATCATGAGAGTAGTTGTGCCGATTGCCTCCGATGTGTTTGGTTCCTCCGAGGGGTATGAAATTCCGGTTAGTTGGCCTGAAAGCAAACTAAAGGTATGTGTATATTATTTTTAAAGGTTTTGATTTTAGTTTTACGACAGTTAAATAGATTTTATTTGTTTTACGTTTTGAGTTTTTTTTTAAGTTTTGAAGCCCATTAATCATAAAATCCGTATAAAAGCCCATGTACCGACCGACCAAAGTTTTAATGTTTCGGCTTTAATAGTATAGTATAGATGACGCTGCGTATCGGTTTCGGTTATCCCAATTCTACACACAAATGGGCTATGGTTTGGATAGACTGGGCTGATAGATGAAGCCCAGCTGACTGGTGAGCCATTTAATAATGTAATTTGAATCTTTGATATAAACATTTTATTTAATTGGTGCGAAAATATAACACTCCTATATTAAACTATGGGTGTGGGTTCGATTCTCTTGATAAAGTTATTTTCTCCATTTTTTAAGTATAATTTTATTTATATAGAGGAGAGATAATTATAAATTAAGAATATTTTCTGCCTTCAGAATAAAATATAAATATAGTATAAATAGAACCTTTGTATACGATATATATATATGTATGTAATTAAATTTTTCTGGAAAATAAAATAAAAGATGACACTATATCATGTTTTGGAATAAAAATTGGGAAGGAGTTAAATTCGAAGGTAATTATTATTAGGGGAGTCATTTGGTTTTTCTTTGTCAGGGAATTAAGTCATGGCTTAAAATATATACTACTGATATTTAACTAAAAAATTTAATCTTTATAAAAGGAAAAATGAAAGAAGTAACCATATTCACGATTGTAGACGGCAAGCATGTTTAACTTCGAAATTCTGGTTGATCGATGTTAACATAAGAGAAAATTTCATAGGACAATGGTTAAATTCCTAATTGAGGATCATTAATATAATTGTACGTACATAGATAATGCTGCATGCATACTACAAATAAAAGCAAGCATGAAAACAACTTATTCAAGTCATGAAAATTGCGATCATTAACCCAATAAACACAACATTACAACTGCTTCAGAATTGCTTCAGAATCACTCAAGTCTAACATATGACAAAAATCATGATTAGGCTCCTAAAATCATCCTCTCTCCATCACGGATGCTTTGCATAATCGTCGAAATTTGATTTTTCAATATCTTTCACTTTTGCATCGTATTCTGCCCAGCTTTCTTCCAACAAGGCTATCCTTTGCTCATCCGTGATCTCTTTTCTCAAGAAAGAATTATTTATATCTCTACCTTTTATGTAGTAATATTCACATAACGGCCGGCCAACTCCATACATAACCTCAGTGCGAGTCTCATCCTTAGTCGGTACCCAGTGTCTGCCCTGTCTTGCTTTTCGATACTGCAACAACCGCATCTCCGCAGCAAATTTCTTCTTCTCAAAAGCCCTATCCGCTGCAATTGTAAGAAGTCGTTTTGTTTTTTTACAAGTCCATTCTTGCATCTCCTCATCAAGCTTTCTCGATCGTTTCTGATTCTTCATATAGAGCTTTGTAGTACGCGCTGATAAGAAATGTGTGGTTGATTCAAGTGATGAAAAAAACTACAGAACGAATGTTACTTTATATAAACATATGTAGTCTTATTTCTATAATTATTTTATAAAATATGATGAATGTCATTTTAATTCAATGAAGCATATAGGTTACATACTAAATCTATGTGATTAATCAAATTTTTATATAAATCCATGATATATATTTGTAGACATAACCTAAATACATAATCGATAATTTTAAATTTTCAATCAACAAATTTCTACTACATATATGAGTGCCTAATTACAATTTTATTAATTCACTACTTACATAAATAATACTTAATTATATATATATATATATATATATTGCAATGTAATATAATTAAATTTAATTCTAAAATTAAAAATCCACATTTTAATTTTATATTTATATAATGATGTTATTCAAATCACTACTATTTATGTGCATGGAGGGGAGTAAACAGTGCCTTCAATTCTGTCCGCCCTGAATAAGGACGGACAATGTTTATGCCAGCCGTTTAGTGTGTCCGCCCACTTGGCCACAATTTGGGTGGTTACTTCTGACAAACCAAAACTTGCTTGGTTAGTTTTGATATATGAATGTGTGGGGTGGTTAGTTTTGAGAGGGAGCCTCAGAATCACTTATATCGAATTTAGAGTTAGAGTTCGAACCCATGTTTATTGTTTAGTATAAAAATATATATTTCGAGAGCTAGTTGAGAATAAGTGAATTAAGTGTATGATGCAAAGCAACTGCAACTGCAGTGGCTGCACTGCAACTGCACTGTAGTTATTATATCGAAACTAAAACAGCCCGCACCTCAATCTCTGCAATGCCATTAATCAATGCAAGTGGTTAAAACTTAATACATATGTTTTGTAATAGAGTCCATCTTTTACTTTACAACAGTTTTTGTATATTACATGTTTGTCTTGCATTTAGGGTAAAATAAAACACTTGAATGCTTGCAAGTTCCAGCTAACCTAAATTAGTAGATATTTTTTCAAGGGGCTTTCTGCCAAGACGTAACTAGTGCCACTCAAGAACTGTCTGGGAACTTGTATCAAACATGTAACAGGCATCAATCAAAAACTTGGTTCTCCTAACAAACTAATGTCTGAGGCCTAGACATCCTTAATAACAAAGCTCGTCAAGTAATTAAACATAGAACACTAAGTAATACATATAAAACAATAAAAGTAAAGATTAATTAACCCCATCAACAAAAGTGGACATAAGTAAAGAAGCATATTAGCATACGAATTGTACCTGATAGTCTCAGAACTCAGAAGAACTTGAATTAAGCTTCGGCTTGTAATAAGAAAAAATGACGCTGCTTATCGGTTATCCCAATTCTACCCAAAAATGGGCCATGGTTTGGACTGAATGGGCTCAAAGCTGAAAGCCCAGCTGACTTATTAGCCATTTAATAATTCATTTTGCTTCGAAAATATAATATATTTTTTTTGATGATCGAAAATATAATATTTTAAACGTTATGTTTGGGTTGGAACTTCGCTTTATAACGTTATTTTCTCCATTTTTTAAAATATGATATTATTTGTATAGAGGAGATGTAATTATAAAATAATACAGGTAGAGTCAAATAAAAAAAATTCTGCGATCAGAATAAAATATAAATATAGTATAAAAAGTACGATTTTTAAATATAATTAAAAAAATTGGTAAATAAAATAGAAGATGACAATATATTGTTTTGGAATAGAAATTGGAAGGAGATTGTTTGAAGTTAATTAGTATTAGGGGAGTCATTTGATTTTTCTTTTTCAGGATATAGAATCATGCCTTAAAAATATATATATTAGTGATATTTAACTAAAAATTAAAAATTGAGAAAAAAAATAAGAAGGAACCATATTCATGTGTTTTCTCAATATATCATATTTTCCCAAAGTAAGATATCAAACACCATTATCATAAAAATGGTCAAACATCATTTTATGATGAGTGATTGACACTAGGGGTGAGCAAAGAAAACCGAAAAACCGAAACCGAGCCGAAAAACCGAAAAACCAAACCGAAAAAAACCGTAACCGACAAAAACCGAAAAAAACCGTAACCGAACCGAACCGACATAACGGTTTGGTTACGGTTACGGTTTTACCCCTAAAACCGAACCGAAAAACCGAACCGCTTATATAATATATAATAAAAATATAATATTTATTATATATTATTATATATAACATATTATATATATGTGTGTGATACAATATATTATTTATATAGTTTAATAAGAGAAATTGATATTATAAGTATATAAATATTTTTCTAAAATTAAAATTAGTATTAAATTTGTATATACTAGTTTCTAATCATATAAAAACCGGAAAAAACCGAAACCGACCAACGGTTAACCGAACCGGAAAAAACCGTTTCAAACGGTTCGGTTACGGTTTCTACCTAAAAACCGAACCGAACCGAAATACACGGCTCGGTAACGGTTTTAGATAGAAACCGAACCGAACCGACCCGTGCACACCCCTAATTGACACTTTGCACCCCTTATGTTTAGGCGCTTTTTCGATTTGGTCTCAAACAATTTTTTTTGGCAGTATGCACCCTAAAGTTTGAAAAGCGCTTCGCTTTGCACCCTTTTGACCACTCTCCGTTAATTGACCGTTAAAGTTAACAGATTTCAGGTTTTCACTTTGCACCCCACAGTTTTAATTTTTTTTCATGAGTATTTTTGAAATATATTTTTTTCAAAAAAAAATATTTTCCTGAAGACTCTTATATTTTATAAGTGGTGCTGGATCCAGTTGAGTACTCGAGGATAGAATTTCCAGACATCAATGTAGTTAGAGAGAATCAGCAGATGGTGACTCAGTATTTCAGTTTAGAAGGACATGGTTCTGTGTCGAGACATGATCTGATTAATTCTGGTTCATTTCTTCGCCTTGGTGCACCGCATCAACCTGTAGATGACTACGAGATGACTGCTAACTCATTTGATGACAACGGGTATGTATCTCTATCTCCCAACGGCAGTGTTCAGAATTCAGGTTTCTTGAGTTCTACGATGACAAGCTTGAGTGATGACCGCAACTCTGGTGACTCCATGAAAAAGAAGAGTCATCCTCTTGTTGGTCTGCTGAATTCTCCAAATCAGTTGATCACTAAAGAGGCATTAAGGCCTACGGCTTGTCCAGACACTGCAACATCAAGAAAAGGACTTGAAATCCTATACGCGAATATACCTAGTTCCAAAGACAATGTTCAAGAAAGCAGCAATGCCAAATTTGTTACTCAGGCACTGTCAGCTCCGATTGGGAATATAAACCTGGAAGCTGAACAATCCGCTATGCAGCAACAAATTGTTGACATGTACATGAGGAGCATGCAGCAATTCTCCGAGTCCCTGGAGAAAATGAAACTCCCAATGGATCTCAACAAGCCGGAAACTGACAACCAAGGTAATGTGATCCAAAACCTTAACAGCAGTGTAGAAGTTGAGAAGAAAAAAGACGCTGCAAGGGTATTTTACGGCAGCAGGGCATTTTTCTGAATCATCCTTAATGCAGCAGCAGACATAAACTCTATGAACAAATTTGCTAATGGTGATTCCTATATGAAAGTTAATGTATCATGTATATGGTGCGATTTTGTTTCTCAAGTATGTTAAATTTGATGGCTTTGTTTAACTTAGTTCTGCAGAGGAAAATCATTTAATCTGTTGGCTACCAGTCATGTAGTAGTCTTGTGTACTGTATAACTGGAATGTTTATCTTACATGTATCTGCGTTGATCATGGGAAGGGAGGACGAGGCCTTTCACTAGGCCATCGACGGTCTTGAGGAAAATATTTTTTTTTGGGAAAAAAATATTTCAAAATACTCATGAAAAAAAATTAAAACGGTGGGGTGCAAAGTGAAAACCTGAAATCTGTTAACTTTAACGGTCAATTAACGGAGAGTGGTCAAAAGGGTGCAAAGCGAAGCACTTTTCAAACTTTTGGGTGCATATTGCCAAAAAAAATTGTTTGAGACCAAATCGAAAAAGCACCTAAATATAAGGGGTGCAAAGTGTCAATCACTCTTTTATGATTAAAAATAATGTTATGTTTATCTATCTTTCACTTGTTAATAAATGATATTTCGGGTCAACTAAATCTAATGCCGGGAAAACATAAGTAAAAGATTTCACACAATGGTTAAATTCCTAATTGAGAATCATTAATATAATTGTACGTACATAGATAATGCTGCATGCATACTACTAATTATAAAAGCAAACATTGAAATCAACTTATTCAAGTCATCAACTAAATCTTATTGAAACACACATTTACTCAAACCACTATGAAACCAGCAACCGCCGCAGCAACAGCAGCACAAGAGATCTTCAAACCAGTGGCCTTGCTATCCGATGGCGCGGGCGCATCTGCAGCAGCGGGTCCGTCAGCAGCAGGCGCATCTCCGGAGGCACCACCCTCAGCTTCGGGGGCTGGTGGGGATGTTGCATCGCCATCGCCTGAGGAGCCGCCAGGGCTCGAGGATGAGGATGAGGATGATGATGAGGACGAATCATCTGAAGGGGTGCTGGAGCTGCCAGAGGATGAGCCTGATGAGCCCGATGAGCCCGGAGATGAGCTCGGGGACTTGGAGGATGAGGATGAGGAGGAGGTTGGTGGGGAGGCCTTAGGAGAGGATGCAGGTGCTTTGCTGCCACCTGCTGGGGGACTCGATTTAGGAGAGGCCGAGGGGCTGCTGCTCGGAGAGCCTGATGGTGAGTTAGCCGCGGAAGCAAAGCCAATGAGAGCCACGAAGAGGAGGGAAAGGACAATAATGTGGCGTGCCATCTGTGTTGATTATGGTGCAATGAGTTTTATTCCAGGTTGATGGAGATTAGAGAGGTGACAGTACTAATGGATGGATTAAATGTATTTGTTTGGATGTTAATTTGATTTTTGTTGTTAAAATTTATGTAAAGGAGAGGGAAGGATCAGCGCAGAGGACGGGAATGTAGGGAGGAGATGAAATTCCAGGTGTAGTTTATTTAAGCTTTTCTGGTTTTCCTTCATTCCAGGAGTTGAATGCCATTGAAATTTTAGGAACCATGCAGTTGATTTATCGCCTAAGAGAGAATAAGACGGATATCATTAAACTAAGCGATTGTTAACTTTTTTTTTAAAGAATAAGAGGGATATAATTGGACTAAAAAAGACGGTTAGAGTGGGGATAGTTTCATATAAAAATACAAGTTAATTTTTAATTATCAATGAGGGCTTGTTACCGGATCAATTTATTTTCAGCGAGAAATGTATTTTGGTTTGTACTTCAGTTGAAATTTGGATTTTACGGATTATGATTTTGTAAATAAAGGTGAAAGATGGTATGCGTGGGGTGATGACCCCAAAAGTCCCTGTTTAGCAGCAAAAAGCCTATATTGTCACTTTCTGAAAAAATGTCCCCAACTGTCACTTCAGAACGCAATTTCGTGTTGTGTTTACAAATACGCAACTTTAAGTCATGTTTTTAGTTGAAAACGCAACTTCAAGTCGTGGTTTCCTCAGAAAATAAACGCAACTTCAAGTTGTGTTTTGAAATGACAGTTGGAGCCATTTTTTCAGAAAATGACATTGAAGCCTATTTGCCTTATAGTGACTTTTGGGACATTTTCTCGTATGCGTTTACTTGCCCTAAATTTCATTTGTGCTGGGTACTTCACAAATGTCCATAACTTGATCTAGATTTGTTTCATTGGTTTCATGTTCTTGTTTGAATTATAAAGAAAAAGTTCTAATCTGTTGTTGTTTCATACTAACTCTGAGAACTTTAGTATTGTGCAAATGTACAAGTATTGCCAATTTCATGTGTTGCCCCTGGGGCTGCTGTTAGTATTGTGCAATAAGGACTAGGGCTGCACATGGGCTGGGTTGGACCGGTTTCGGCCATTCAAGCGACCCAACCCATTTAGTACGGGTTACAAAAATTTAACCCATTAATCATAAAAAGAATTAGAAACCCAACCCTACTAATTGTATGACGGGTTGGGTTGGTTAGGGTATGGTTGATCGGGTTGAAAATTTTGCAGGATAAGCATAATCCAAAATATGTTTTGCACCATTTTGTTGTGTACAATTAGCAATAACATAGAACATTGCACCAATACAAAATATCAGGTGCTTTTACAGTGCAGATATTCTCTCCATACTAAGGTGGACAGCTGAATCTTAATACACAAATAACTATTAAAAATAATATTTTCTCCATGATATATAATCATAAGAACTAGCAATGTGAGTCGTTTGATTTAAACTACAAAGCTTTATTTCTAATTGTTTCTGCACATTGCACTACACTCACTGCACATTCTATCATCAAATAAGTAAATATAATTCCGTGAGCAACCAAAAATATTCTATCGGAGTGTTAAAAGATATATTTTGACCGGGTTGGGTTGGTTTAAGGTTTTTAAAAGTTATATTTCAACCCAACCCATTATAAACGGCTCAACCAAAAATCAACCCAATTAACCCATAGTTTGGAATGGGTCGAGTTAGTCGGCCTAGTTCAAGGTTGAGTTGGGTTGGTTTGAACGGGTTGGACAACACATGAGCAGCCCTAATAAGGACATATGGTTCCTATTGTTGTTACAATGGATTCTGATATGGAAAACTGGAACCTGATATTCCAGTGGTCTCACCATTCAAGGAACAAGGAACATTGACAGAACATAATTCAAATTAAGAACAGGGTTTTTGAAGAAAAAAATTCAGCTGCTTCTGGTAATTTTGAGAATTACAACGTTACACATGCTCGATATGAAACATGGTTGTACCAGAAAAAAAACTGGAGAATAGACAGAAAAGACATCAAATATAGCATTTATCCTCGCTCAATAGAGGCTTGCTATTTTATTTACAAGTCTGTAGTACGGATCAGGATGAAAAATAAAAGAGAAACCTTAGGGACTATGAAAAATCAAAGAGAAACCTTAGGGACTAGATCGTCTTATAAAGGCACTCTTGTACAAACTGCACTGTATGCTACAAAACATAAGAGGATTATTATTGATAAAGAACCTGAAATGCTGATCAGTATTTGTAGTCCTTGACATGAAGGCTCTCAGCGGCACCTTCACCCAAAGGAGCATCACCCTGGTATTTACCAAGAGTTGCCTCCGAGTTGGCCTTGCACCTTGCCAGGAATGCAGCCTGTGCCTTCTCAATGTTTTCTTTCTTTCCTCCCCAAGCCTTGAGAGTGCTCTGCTGAAGAGCCCTTCCATAGGAGAACGTGAGACTCCAAGGCTTCTTTGTCTGCAGCTTGTTCATGGCATTAAGGTTAACAGTAGCCTCCTCCTCGCTCTGCCCACCAGATAAGAACACAACTGCAGGAACAGCAGGAGGCATAGTGCGCTGCAGGGCACGGACAGTGTGCTCAGCAATAACCTCAGGTGTAACTTTTCCAGAGTCAGATCCTGGAGTCACCATGTTGGGCTTCAACAAAGTTCCCTCGAGCAGGACTTTGTGGTCATTGAGGGCCTTGTAACAAGCAGCAAGAACACGTTCTGTTACATCAGCGCACTTGTTAATATCATGGGCTCCATCCACAAGTATTTCAGGCTCCACAATAGGGACCAAGCCATTCTCCTGGCAAATAATTGCATAACGGGCCAAACCATTTGCATTTTCATTAATAGCCAACTGTGAAGGCTCATTTGGTCCAATCTTGAGCACTGCACGCCACTTTGCAAACCTAGCGCCTGCTTCATAGTATTTAGCACAACGGGCAGCAAGGCCATCAAGACCTTGAGTGGTGGTCTCACCATTGGTACCAGCAAGCTCAACCGTGCCTGTGTCAACCTTAATTCCTGGGAGAACTCCACCTTCCTTCATGACGTCAACAAAACGTTTGCCTGAAAATCAATTTGAGATTCCTTATTAATGGAATTTTCACCACTAAAACTATTCATGCTGTGAAAAGATATCTAGAACTATTTTACAAAAAGTGGCTTGAAGTAGCATAACATATACACAAGGGTCTCATGTAAAGAGTCTAGACACACTACATATTAGTAAACCATAAAGATTCTAAAAAACACATATTTAATATAAAAACAGGTAGAGGCTATAATGTCAATGGAAGAACATTGATGCCTAAGCGCCATGCCGCGGATAAGGGTATTGCCTCTGCACTTTACATAACAGACTCATTACTTAAACCAGCCCAAGTGACCAATATATTAGGCAACCTTTATAATATATCTGTGCTACAGTATTTTAAAGTTTCTGCAGATACCATACAAAACACAAAACTACAACTGTGAAGATAAAAAAAATAAGAGAAACATATCCTAGATATGAGCATAAAGTACGAGTGATGAACTAGAAAATTTAGAGAGACATCAAGTGCTAGATATGTAAAACAAGTCAATTTGTTTAATGACCCTCAATAATATGACACGTGTTGGTAGAATCCGGATCTACCTGCAGCAGTACTCTGATAAAGAGTTTCCTCGAAAAGAATTACACCACTAAGGTACTGCAGGCAGCCAGGGGTGCAGAAGAGAAGCTCTCTGAGTTCCCTCCTATTTGACTCATTATTTTCAACATTAATGCTTGATAAACGCTTGCCAATTGTGCCAGTTGACTCATCAGCAGCAAGAATACCCTTCCCAGGGGTTCCAATGTAAGTAGCATTAGCAATCAGCTCATCTGTAAGATTGAAATCAACTTTAGCATACACAACAGACAATAAATTGCATTAAGCAGACATTTATTAGGGTATTTTTTTCATTTATTTTTTAAACTCACTAGGGTAATTAAGAATAACAATCCAAGTACGCTCGTCACAGGTGTAGTACGCAATAAGAATAAGAAATTTATGAAAATAAATAAAGCTTATTAATATAGGAACGAAAACCCACCAAAGTAGAGATAATATATGTTTTCTACAAGGTTTACGCCTTGCCATATCAGTCAAGCTTGTGACGGAGATAGGCTTCCGGCCTACCTCTTGTCAAGCTTGATCTTCCAGAATGCTCGTTGTCTACAATTTTTTAGGCGCTTAACATATCATTACAGTACGACAATCATAAGTCATGATCAAAGGAAACAGAGGAAATTAAACGTAATATTAACCATTATAACCTTGTGAAATATTGTAACCACCAAAGATCGAGAATCCCAGTGTGATCTAAACACTCGTTATCTGCATGACTACATTCTATTAATTAATCTACCTATGATCAAAAAGGTCCAGTATGGTTTATAGAATACACTGAAACATAGCAATATTATTACCAATATTATTATTGAATGACAATTTGTGATCTGAGTAATTGAAGGACACGAGAAAACAGATCAGGGTCATGCATTCTGTGACACAGTTACAAAAATGAAACATAAATACAGATAAAAAAAATCAAAGAGTCTGTCTAAATTTAAATGCATGCAGCAGATCAAAACCAAATGAACAAGAAACAATAAGCAAGCAAACAACTACAACATATGATCTGGAACCATATAATGTTGCCGGATTAAGGACAAGATTAGAAAGGAGATTACCAGCATATTTGCCCTTGAAGCAAGACATGATTGTTGAATTGATGATACCTAAGAAATCGTGATTAGAGAGATGATGAGAATGATAGAGGCTCTGTTTATTTAACCTCTCATGTAAGGGGGAAGTTATTTTTGGCAAACAGAAAGCATATAATTAGAAAATGTAAATAAATAGTGAAATGAGTAATTTTGTTAAATATATCAAGATAATTTGTGGCTAGTAATTATCGAAAATAAGCTTGTAAATTTACTTCCTATAAAAAAATTAAAATAAAAATTCTCCTTTTTCATAAATTAAAAGAAACTTTATAAACATATATATATATATAGCAATTTATTCCACTTTTTTATATATACTTGTGATTCGAAGACTGTAAAAAATCTCTAAATTTGGATAATTTTATAACTATTTTTTATGATAGTGAAGGGGTCACAAACTTCTTTATGCTTTATATTATTTTACGGAAGAAAATTTTTAAGATAAATAATTTTGAAGTTAGGTTACCTCTTCTAGATGAAGTCGAAATCAAACACAAACTTGGAGTCAGTGGTTTAAAAGTTGGTGATTGGAATCGTTTTTCAGGTTGTGCAGTGATAAATAGATTAAAAAAATATTTTACGAACCGCCTAAACGAGGACACGTCTGTTGATCAAAAAGCAGTCAAAACAAAAATATAAATTATTTGTTCTGTCAAAAAAAAATATAAATTATTTGTTATCGCTTGCTTCTTCTATTCAATTGTATATGTTTGTTTTTCACAGTTCGACATGCATTTTAGGACTTTTTAAAAATATAATTTTCTTAAATTTTTATAAAAAAAATATTTAAAACAAATTACAAAACTATACTTTATTAAAGTACTAAAATTCGTATAATGTCCCATCTCTTAATTAATATATGTCATTTGCCTGGGACGAAGGTCTCCCGCAACATCCTATTAGCCGGGACGGACCGAGTATTTATGAAAATAGCAACCTAGCAACGAAAGAGCAGCATGAGGAATGCTTCAGTTAAATATTCTAAGATCAGTCGAGATGAACATGGAGTCGTCCAGATAATAATATTTTAAGCAAACAATGCGGTGGATGAGTAAAAACAAACCACTCACTCTGTTCAGTTGGCTCTAAACAAATGGGCCCAAATCTTGCTTTCTTGTCGAATATGTGAAAATAAGTTTACACTCTAATTAATTCTGATATATTGATATATTGAGTGGATTATTGATAAATTTTTGATCTTATTTATATTAGTTATTTTAAATTTAGTTATATTTCGTAATCATTTTATGAAATTAGATTAAAATAAATTATTATATTATATCATATAACATGAATTTAATTAAAATTTAACGTGAATTTATTCAAAACAATGATGATAAATGTAGGTTGAATTCGATGAAAAAAGAATACCAGTAAATTTTTGATTACAAACAAGTAAGAAAGAAGAGATATTATATTTGTTCACAAAAGCTTCGTTAATTCACCTCTTACATTTATAATTTTTTTTAAATTAATAAAAATGTAATTTTATTTTAAATCAACAATGTAAAGGAGATCAAAAATGTGTGACATCCACTTCATATACTCCCTCCGTCCCAAAAAGAGTGAGCTGCTTTGACTTTGGTTGTAAGTTTAGTTGAAAAGTGGGTAAAGTGGTGGGATTTATCAATATTTAAAAATAGATTTGAGATAGTGGAAAAAATTAATGGATGTAATAGTGTTTATTTAATAAAAAGAGAATATAAAATAGAGATAGTGAGCGTAATAGTGAAAAATAATGTTAAAAAATAGTAAGCATGATAGGTTGATTCTTTCGAGACGTACCGGAGGAAGTATTCAAATAAACAACCTAATTTATATGTAATAATTAATCTAGTTTCAACATCACAACAGGAATTTATTTCTTAACAATTAAGGTTGGCAACTTGGCTTCCGCCGGACCGCTAACGCATCGCTACAGACATCTCAACTTGGTGACCCACCGGTTCACAAAATAAAGCCACCCCATTGGCCACACCAGATTCTTTGACAACAACTGTACTTGCCATAAAAATATCCAACTCCCAGACACAGTACTTTCAATAAATATCCACACAAGTCGGCGCTGAACTTTCACTTTCACATGAACCAGCCTCCTCCGCGTCGCCAACAGTAGCCGCCTTTCACTCCCTATATAAACATGCTCAGTACCCTCTTCTCCGATATTTTCGAATTTTATTTGATAAATTTAACCTTTTTTTTTTGGTCTCTCGAATTTGTTAAAAATGAACTATTATGAAGATGCATGGTCGAATGTTGTTCCTCAGCCGCTGGTGGTGGACTCTTCGATCCCGCCTTTTCTGTCGAAGACGTTCGATCTGGTGGATGATGCGGCGTTGGATTCGGTGATTTCGTGGAGTGGTGGAGGGCTGAGCTTTGTGGTGTGGGATCCGCTGGAGTTTGCGAGAGTTGTACTTCCCAGGAATTTCAAGCACAATAATTTTTCGAGCTTTGTTCGACAACTCAATACTTATGTGGGTACATTTAATTAAATTAGCCTCACCACAAGTTGAAGTAGTATGTATCTGATTCTTGTTACAATCTGTAATTAATTAATTGTTTTAAGATGACCATTTTGTTTACTGGTTATACTTTTACCTGATCTTGATGTAATAATAGTGTATAAAGCCGCCAGATTGTAATAGGTTCTCTTGTAATTTTAAGCTAGTGAGGGGATTATCCAAACCAAAACGAATGTACCCAGTATATTCCATTTAGAGTAGGGTCTGTGCAGGGTAAAATGTACGTAGACCATATTTCTGTTAAAGAGCAGGGAGGCTCATTTTGTGAAGGCTCCCTTCTTAGTGCAGGACAGAGTATTGAATTACTTAATTATGTTGTTGAGATAGTTTTGTGTTTTTAGGATCATAGTGTTAACTACGATGAGTGGTCTGTTTAGTTTGTAATATGTTCTAGTGGCTGGGAGTGTTTTAAGGAGGAGGAGCTTGCCTGGCTCTTCCCTTCTATTGGAGTGGGAATTCATTATCTTGCAGGTAGTTTTCTGAATTTTTTTTGTTACACTCAATCTGTCATGCTATTAATGATATCTAACTTTTGCTGATTTATTATATCTAACTTCTTTTTGCTGATTTATGATATTTAACTTATCTTTGCCTCTGATTGCTTCTATCTCGTAATTATGAAATGATTTCTTTCATAAAATGTGGAGTTCTCGCTTTTTCTTATTGGAATTATTCATAGTGGAGCTGTTATGTGCAGGGATTTCGCAAGATTGGAACCGAGAGGTGGGAGTTTGCAAATGAAAGTTTTGTACGAGGGCAGAGGCATCTGTTGAAGAACATACAGAGGCGCAAGTCACCTCATTCTCAGCAGGCCGAGAATATGGTTGGATCTTCACTTGAAGTAAGAAAACCAGCAGTAGAAGCTGGGATAGAACAGTTAAGAAAAGAGAGGACTGTGATGATGCAGGAGGTCATCGAATTGCAGCAGCAACATCGTGAAACGATTCAGCATATGGAAGCAGTGAACGAGAAGCTCCAAGCAGCAGAACAGAAGCAGAAGCAGATGGTTTCTTTCTTGGCAAAAGTGTTCCACAACCCTGCGTTCTTGGCTCGCCTTCAGCCAAAGGATCAGTTGAGCATTATGTCTCCAAGAACCGCAAAAAAGTTCATGAAACATCAGCAAACTGAACAGGCTATGTTAAGTTTGTCTGAGGCTGGACAGATAGTAAAGTACCGCGATGATTTAGACCAGAATCTTGCCACACCTTCAAGAAATCCTCACCTAATCCCAGTAGCAGCTGAACAGATAGCTCATTTTATCTCGGAAGAAAAGGTTGATAGCCCTGGTTTAGGTGCAGAAGGTCCACCATGTCATTTTGAGAACATTGGATCATATGCATTCGACATACCAGATGATCTTCCTAGGCCCCTAGAACAAGGCAGAATGGGAACTCCAAAACTGGAGCCTAAAGAGTGTTTTCAGGAGTATTCTGTGTCTCCCGGATTTGAAGAATTGGCAAGACCAGAAAATTGGAACATGGGTTTTGAAGCTGGAATTTCAGGTTCTAACACTGAAGTGTGGGGTAATTTTAATAATTTTGTTGCACCAGAATTCAGAGTCACCAGTGGAATGTCAGATATATGGGAGGTAAGTTCCTCAGAGGTGGCAGTAGGTCCTGAATTCGATATTTGGCCAGCTGATGAGTTTTGATTTCAGAGCCAGGTTGGCCATCCCCCTAGGGATACAACTTCTTATGCACTTATGTTAAAAGCACAATTTGGTTCTATATCGAGTACATATTTATTCATTTGATCGATTAATTTTAAATTTACTCAAACGGACTCTAGGCCTCGAAGGTTTCTAACAGAGGAAAGATACCCTGATGGTAGTTCTCTGTTCTTAAAACACATGTATAACTTCTGTAACATACTTACTATAGTTGCAAATTCTTTAACAAGTGTACCAATTACGCATAACCAATTAAACAAAAAGTTCGTCATTAATCTGATTTTGTTAGTTCAAGTACAGATAGGCGATGGCCTAACTAAAATATTATGCAAGTACTTGTCTGGAATCTGTGCGATTCATTTCACACTACGGTCACTAAAATTTCTGACATCCGCTTGTACAGAAATTACATGTAAATATGTGATAATATGAGCAAAAAGATCGCCAAACCCAACTAGAAAATAAATTTATACAAGTACAGTGAAAATTTTCTATGATTGCTAACTTCTGCTGCCGTCCAAAATGTTGTTCCAGGAAGCAAAATGAACAAATTTATGTACATCAATGCCTGCAAGTGAGAAAATAATTGTTTAAGAACACATGACTTCTCATATTAAAATACCTTGCATAACCAAGTGTCTTTTTATCACTAAGCTTGAATTTTTAGTATGCCAGATGTTATCCTTTGTGAAGATGTCAAAAAAACAGAACCTAAAAACCCATTAACCAATACAACAACGAACACAAGGCAAAATAAGAAACAGGCGCCTGCCAACATCAAGTCTCAAGTCAAGGTCAATTGCTTAACACCCTGAGGTAGAAGACAAAAGAATTGCTTCCACAATGATGTAGCAAGAACATATAAGGCTCTGCTCCATTGCTTAACAAAACTCAATTAAAATACTGATGAAATTGGCTCTTAATAACAGAAACTGAAAATTTAAAATTACCGAAAATTATGCTTTGGGGGCAATCCAGGCAGTTATCTGCCTTTGCAAGAATGTATTTGTGCACAAAAACTTCAAGATGCTTCATGTGACCAGAGGGTTATCAGCACGCTCAAGTTGCAATGTGGGAGGTTTTATCAGCGGTCTTAAAGTCTCCATGATGCTGGCAAATGACGGGCGTTTCCATGGCTCACTGTGCAATTAATGGGGCAAAAATTAATGTTTCATGTAATGAACAATTAACAAGAGGGAAGAAATTGCAGACAAAATGCTACTCACTTCGCCCAGCATGCCTCAATTATGGAAGCAACTTGAGGATTAACATGACGGGGAATTTCAAGCCTTTTGCACTTGAAACCAACAGCTGCTACAACCTAAAAGACCATATATTCACATTATATCAACGAATTTAATATAACAGACGTAACAAAACAGATCATATGTAACTCATACTCTTTGTTCTAAATTATAAAATAGCTTAACTTTGTATATATACCTGAGCTGGATTGAGATTACCCCAGGGTTGTTGCAATGTTGCAAGCTCCCACAAAATCACCCCAAAGCTGTATACATCTGACTTTTCATTTGATGGTTCGTCACGGAGGACTTCTGGAGCCATCCACTCAGGCTAAAAATGCAAAATTCAAAAACAATTTATAAAGCTATAGATGATGCCACTTTCTTCTAAAGTTCTGTGTGCGGGGGAGGGAAGGGAGGGAAAAAACTCACAGTTCCTGCAGCTGACTTTGATGAAAGATATGTGTTTGCCTTCAAGCGAGATAAACCAAAGTCACAAACCTGAACTCATGCAAGTAGAGGGAAAAAAATTAGCAAGTGGTATAATTACTTGCAACACAGAAATATATCAAACAAGAACATGAAACATATTGTTATCAACTACAAGAAAAAGGTGGGACATAGTTCTGTGAAAACAAAACAGATGACCAGATTGTACCAAGAGAACCTTATAAAATAATGTTCAGTACATGCACAAACCTTTCTTCATCTCTTTACATATGCTTGCGTATTTAGAAATTAATATTAATACTAAATTAGGGTTCCAAAAGTAAAGACTTATATCTCACATTTAATTGCCCACTTTACGGTTTACTATATTTTCCTAATGGAATCTTAGCGCGGCTCATTTTATTGTATTCATGAACTAATTACTTTCCAAGTTGGAAAAGCATTTACCAGCTTAAAGGTAAAACATTTCAAAATTTTACCCTCTTACTGTAGATGAGTGGTATTCAAGGATGAACAATTCAGAAGAACACAATTTAATCAAGATTAATAAGAAAAATATTCTTTCAAATATAATTTGGAGTACTAGAAGTTTCCAATATCAGGTATTGTACTCTTGAGAGCGTATCATATAAGGAGTTAATTTGTCATCTTATTTTTCATCTAATTAGTATTCAGCATCCACAATCTACAGAAAACTCTGTCAATCAGATAGTGAGGAGCAATGACAAGGCATTGTGATATAACTATCAAACTAAGATTACATCTAAAAAAAAGTAGCAAGCAGATAAAGATAGCACAAAAAAAAGTGCACCATATCAAAAAAATTCAAAAAGCAATGATTTTCAGTAAGCCATTTATTCCCAAAACTCCTCCCTTTGTTTTGGTTTTATAAATATGCTATCACTAAATTTATTAAGTAAATATGATGATACGAGTCATATGCCATATTTCTCAATTTTTGAATTTTTTTTAGGCCAAAAATATAAATAAACAGGATAACACAAAGTATATATGAACAAGCAATACAGCTTCTGAAGTCACTATAATCAAGAGAACTAAAAAAATGTCACATATATACAGCTCGTCCATGTGACTAGTTCCAGACTTGTACTTGCCTTTACTGTGTATTTTTTGTCAACTAGAAGGTTGGGAGATTTCAGATCACGGTGAACAATGGGAGGATTGCGTCTGTGTAGATAATTCATCCCCTTGGCCTATTGTAACCACAAAAATTGTTAAATAATAAAGCAGAACAACTGAAGGAAACAGATGCTGATGAGTAAATGAGCATCACAAAACACAAGCAAACAGCAGAAAGTTATATATGACAGTATATGGTACCACGTCATAAGCCATACTCAGCCGACGCCTCTCATCCAGAGTTTCTTTTGCACCAGATTTATGTAGTAGTCTATACAAACTACCTCTAAAGGACAAAATAAAAACAGTCAGTCAGAAAACAATGCCACTAGCAATGCTACAAACGTTGCAATGTAATAGGCAAAGGAGTAGTTGATGAGAAGTTACTTGACCTTGATAAATACTCTGTAACTATCGACAAATTTGGAGGCTGTGTAACAGCCCCCATGAAGAGAACAATATTAGGATGCCGGAGTCGTCTCATAATTGCAACCTATTTGACACAAATTAAAAACGTTTATTCCAGAACAAAGAAGGATAAGTATGGACATATCATATCTATTATTAAATATAAATAACCTTACCTCCCTCAAGAACTCCTTAAACCTTTCTGCATGAAAATCTTGTTCCATAAGAATTTTGACAGCAACATCCTGTATGTTTGAGCTTTTGTAAGATCACAGGCATAAAGAAATACTGCAGTATAATGAACAATTACTGCACAATACAAAATTTAACCAGTGTAGGAGGTTAAAGATGAACGTCATTTAAAAACATGACACTATAAATTGCCCCAACATAAAGCAACAATGATGGTCAGTCTTAAGGCACTAAACTACATGCATGGAACTTCAAAAAGGAAAACCTGCCCCAAACAAATACGTTCAATTTCTTTTTTCGCCAAGTTAATGAAGTTTTAATTACACTGAGTGAGTTGTATAATCATTCCTGCTCTTGTATAGTGTTTTTAGAACAAAGACCAGTTTCCTTCCAACTACGCGAAGAAATTGTACTACATTTTGCAGATGAAATGCTGTTATTGAGGAGCGCATATGGATCAGACACATATTTTATTAAAGTATGTATTAGTTCTATAAAGAATACATCACTGCAAACCAAAATTACAGTCATCTAGCAGCTACTTAAGCATGTCTCGAAATAAAAAATCTATCACTAAATAGGTGAATACTTACTGAGCCATTCCAGTCAGCACGATGAACGGTACCAAAAGAACCTGACAATGCAACAATTCAAAGAATATTATCTCAACTGCCAAGATTTGCCTATTCTACAATGTTAGTCGGACTGCTATAAGGGGATTACCTGATCCAATTTTTTCTTTTAGATCTAGATCACTCCATGGAATGTCCAAATCTTCCACATCAAATGGAAGCTCCCTGGGTCTACTTGTTACCAGTTGACTAGTCTGATCTGTACCCGTGTTTACTCTTGGATCGGGGAATGGTGCCATCATATTTCCAGGATATGCATTAGTAAGATCTCTGTCACGAATCATTGGCCGGGATGCTCTTGGTGGCAAATGTGATTGAATAATATCACCACTATTGCTTGGACTAACCCCAGTACTTTTTCTATGCATGTCAGGCTTCTTAATATGCAAGAAGTCCTCAGCATCCCCGTCAATAACACTACCTGTTTTGTTCCAAAAACAGTAGAACTCATCAGTCACCAGAGCAGCATGATAAACAATCATGTGAAGTTCTGTCAAAGTAGATTCATAACAGCAGGTATTTATTAGATAATATTGTTACAAAATCAGAACTAGTTATACCAAAGGGAATATATATAAAAAAAAAAAAAAAAGTGCGAAAACAAAAGAATCCAAACTCGGACAGAAAACTTAATACAAACTATCTCAAAGTTCGACGTTCACAACAATATGTGGTCATTCAAGTGTGACCAAGTTCTCATGTTCTATATATACGCGAATTGTGATGGTTCCACGCAACTAATATAAAGATGCATTTCAACAATCTTTAGAATCCTCAAAACCTTTAATCCAGCATACCACATTAATATGCTGTAAAATGATGCACAGATTTCGTACCATTTTAATACGCTTCTCATGTCTTACCTAACATCAGGTACATCATGCATAGAAAGCTATTATCATATAGCTCACTAATAGTCCACCACAGTAGATTCAAATAGACATGTATGGGAGAATATGGCTAGTTAATCTGAACAAATATTCAGATTGATTAGTCTTTACCACATAACTAACACGTAGATACATTTATCTACTGAACAGCATAGTAATCTTTTAGAATTTCATATAAAAGGTACACACAACCATATTACTGTGAAATTGTTATGTTGCTTATGAGTTAATGTTTGCGTTTACCTTCTATATTTCAGCTGAAGAGTACCAATAGCTATTCGATTGGAGTGTGGAGTTCAATTTTTACATATTATTGATCATATATACTAAACATAATTAAACAAGAAGTACAATCTACCAAATATATCAAAAAGCACAATGGTGATGCAAGGATCCTTACATGATGCTAGTGATTACTCGTTAGAAGTAGCATTTTTTTTTTGTAACATGTGGTTAATTGTAATATATTCTTATGCAACAAAAGAAACAATAGCCAAACTCCAATCAGGGACAAGTGAAACACTAAACTGCTAATATTTACTGAATATACATGACAAGCGCAACGGCGAAAAATATTGTCATATTCATTCAATTATAAGACAATATTGAGATTTGGTACAAGTGATATTTATGTATTTTCAGAAAATCCGAAGCTGGACCAGTACCGTCACAGACAACCCTCCGCACAACTTACTTTTAGAAGACTAACACTAGACACTGGCCTTTTGCATGTGTGATCAAGGATATATACCATACAAGACGGTCAATTTAATTATTACAGGTCTATCAGCATACTGTCATGTCAACATGCAGGACATTATAATTTATAGCATGATTTCGTCCAGCCAGTCCATCAAGTTTAAATGTTTGTGCTTCCAGCACAATTTGACCATCTTTCCTCTTTGTCGTAATATAAACAAAACAAAAACAACACCCAAAAATTCTATATTTTACTTCATACATATAAATTTTAATTGACTACTAAACATATGTGATATACCAACAGTTCCATGCCCTTAAAATAAGCAATAATTAGAATAATAACATATAGAATATAGTAGAACCACCATGTACATGAAAGAATGACCAGAATGCGTTGATAATTGTCAAAAATTCTTAAGACAAAAAGAGGATATTTAATATTTGTTGGTTTCTGCATACAAAAAAAATTGAAGGCATAATAGAAAAATGAAATTACCAGCTGAAGAATCTTCAAACAAATGATCAAGCGATTGACAATCTGAAAAATATTGTTTTGCTAATGATCTAAAATCAACTGTTGGTCCAACTTGTCTGTACCGCGGAAAGCGCAGTGGTGATGAGATTGAGATGGAAGACGGACCATTCAGCAAAGAATCAGGTTTGTGCAAGCTTCCTGGCTTGCCAATCAAATCAACAAGAAACTCCCTGTATCAATAAGCAAATATTTAGTTTCTTAGCTAATGTGTCATGATGAAAGCCACAATTTATCAATATAATAGTCAGTTAAAATTACATGGTCTAGAGAATAGAATGAAGAGAAAGGGGGTGGACAAATTTCTGAAAGTGAAAATGAAATTTTCTGACTTCTACACCCTAGGCTGGTTATAGTCTATTACCATTATTATGCTGAGCAGATGAAAACCTGCCTCGGCTAAGTTATTCTTCAACTGATAAAAATATAAGTGTTAAAGGAATATGGACTTTGAACTTAAAGGCAATCATTGCCAAAACACCACCGCAGTGGACAATATGAAAAAAGATTATCAATTCCTTTCCATTATATATATTATACATAAAAAAAACAATCTACTAGTCTACTCTCGTGCTTGCCATCCAGTAGATTTTAATCTGAAGTTACAAAGATAGATCTTACAAGTGACAAGTCTATCCCCATAATACATAGTTGCAGACTTCTTGAATCACATTTCATAATGTCAAATACAAAAGTTACAAGTATCAACCAAATAAAGGACAGATATGTCTTGATGGTAAATGTGGTCCGATGAGGGTGAGTTGCATGCAGACCTTATTTCTATTACCAGGACTACTTATTCCTACGCGCAAAGAGGTTGCTTTAGTGGCTACGCTACCCCAGATGCTAAGTAAAATATTTGAAAAGACGCTATAATGAAACTCACTAAAGAAGTAACAGCGTAAAACTAAAACAGAAGTTGTGCCATTTCAGAAAAAAGGAGTTCTGCCAAGTACTACCTAACATCCACATAACTCACATACTCCTCGCAATAGTCCTGAAAGCTTCCCTTCCCCTCCAATTATTAATAACACTACTGCAATATCAACCGCTCCTAGCCCTCCCCCAACCACCATAACACCATAAGGGTGCTCCGAAACTCAAAAAGATATCTGTGACTCTAATAAGTCGCCCAATTTAGCTTCAATGTCATGGACCTCTTGCCAGAGGTCATATCCTCCCATGTCTACTTCCTTCTTACCTCTCAACTAATAAGCTCTCCACCCTCTCACCAGAGGTAGAGTCTGTCTCGTGGGGACATGGCCAAATCATAGCAAATCTTACCACTCTAATTTGTACTTTTGGTGTAATAGGTGCAACTCCCAACTATGTTTTAAAAACCTTATACGGTATTGTGTCCAACATGATACAATCACAAGTGCATCGCCACATCCTCATCACTGAAACTAGTAACCTTCCACTCATCCAACTACATTAATATATCTCTCTCTGTGTGTGTGTGTGTGTGTGTGTGTGTATTACTCCGCTAGAAACCTCCTTAAAATAAAAACTAGAAAGTAAAATTAAGAAATTCATAAATCACGTCGAAATATAGCACATATGGTATGCAAATTGATCTTTGGGAGATGGAGAAAAATATAGTGAAGTCAGATTTCAAAAAAAACTCACCAATTGACGGGAAAAATAAAATTAAGAGGCTATTATGTGGAATTATGTATGGAAGGGTGTATTTTGTTTGTGTGTCTACGGGCATTAGATTAGACTCATAACGGCTTAAATTAGTTTCTAGTTTATATTTTAATTTTGTTTTCTATTTCATCACTCGCCCATATATATGGGTCATGTTCCTCTTAGAACCCTTAACTATTGGTTAAGGTTCTGCTGCACATGCAAAATATGCCATGTTTGTATATTATATTTTGAAATTATTTTCGAACACACACAACGATTTAAAAAAACATGTATTTAGATTTGAATCCTGAAAATCTATTTAAATTTTAGAGTTGTGCAGCAAAACCTTAGTGGTTCTAAGGTTCTATTTATAACATATGATATCCATGCCGATTTGGTTATAATGATCCCCCAGCTATACAAAAAAGTCACAAGTACGAGCTTAAGTATGTGCATCCCAACACGTGGCATAAACTCTGCTCAGAATTCTAGGAAAATCTTTTCTTAGTTAACACAGATGATAGTTGACAAACGTACTTAAGACATTTTATCTACAGAAGAGGCATGCGATAATAACTGAAGTTTGAACTGGAAAGTTATGTCACGACAACTTTGTCATATATCTAATCAATCAGAGGAAAACAGATAATTATATATGTAGATGTAATGTAAGTTCAAAGATTAACCTATCCAGCCCGAATCGAACAACACAAGAGGAAGCATCATCTCTTTTACAATATCTGCATCCTTTAGCTATACGGCATGGTAGGTCAATTGTGTCAGCTAGAACCTGAAAAAACAAAAAACAGAAAATATATAATAAATCTGAGCGTGAGTTTATAACTTTAATAATATATTGATCTTGATGACAGGCGGATCATCAGTAATAAGATGACAATTTTAAAAATTATCTTAAAAAAAATATCTACCCAATGCGTTCTTAACAAAAATGAAAAAGAAATTTTCGCTTGGCATGAAGGACGGAACATTCCTCTTGTATAAGCACTATATTTTAAAGCCTAATTTCAAGTGAAAAACATTTGGTCACATTATAATGTCTATAGCTTACTTTGAATAATATGGCCCGATGTCTGCAGAGGCCAACACTGAGGCTGCCAATAGGAAGGACAACAGATCCTAGACATTCTCTCAAATCATCACTGCACTCCTTCCAGACAGGAAATAATTCATCTTCTCCAGAGGAAGGCGTATCCCTTGTGGACGGAAAAATAACTTACTTTATAAACCAGCACATGCATCAAAAAAGTAATACCTACGATAATGTTTGACACCATTATAATACGAGACGCTGTAACTCACCCCATACGATTGCAGATAAGTTTTGCTAGCTGATCTACAACCTCATCTGTGGTGTTGCAATTAGAGGACACACTGTGAATCCTATTTTGCAATTCCTTTAAAGTTGCATCACTGCGTCTATCAATTAAAACTACTTCAACTAAAGATTCAATTCTTGGATCTATACACTTCAAGGATTCAATTGCCGGTATGCGACCATTATCTTGCAAATCAGAGCACACACTCCATACATAGGGATCGATCCCGTTGATAGAATAGAACCCATCTGGAATTCTATCGAAGTATGATAAACATCCATTTGCCTAAAATACATTTTTTTAAAGAGAAGAAAACTAGTATTAGAATCTGTATGGGTAACGTATATGACTTGCAATAATAAATAAATTTCACTACATGTAAAGATCTTTATACATGTGCTTTCGTGCACTGGAAATTGAACAAAGCACGAGAACATATCAGGAAAAAATCCATTTTCTGAGGTAGTACAACTATTAAGTACGTATCTGGTAAAAAAACAAAATGGTAACATTTATAAGTTCACGCATCTTTTAAACAAATTGCTATTGTTTCATCTTTTTCAGAAAGCTGAACCACCGTATCAATATTTAATGGCATGGTAAGGCATATTGATTACACTGAACATCTAATGCCAGTAATATATTTGAATACCACATGATAATGGCACCAAATATTTGTACTGGTGTGGCATTGAAGAGCATGTAATATGATAATATGTTACATACCATACACTACTCAAAATTCTGCATTTGCCTCATCCGCAGACAAGGGTAGTACTCTCAAACAAATGTATACCTACTATAAATGATTATCGTCTTTTATCGATTTTGTTTACTAAAATGCTGAATCATACTTTTTAACATCAAACGAAACATTAAGCACATTGATTGTCCTGGACGTGAATCAGTCAATGCCAGTATTATGATCGAAAGTCCAAACACCCTCGCATATAATTATTTGCACTATTGTGATATCAAGGAGCATGCAAAATGATAACATGTTTCATACAATATACTACTCAACATTCTGCATTTACCTCATCCGCAGACAACGGTAGTGCTATCATAACAGATAATTACTTACTATATATTATCAAATATTTTCCCTGGTCAACACAATCAGTATCTAACATATAATCCAAGATGATCACATTCCTAACTCACACATTACAAAATCACAAGAATCCATACCCAAAATCGATGCGACATAATCTCAGCAGAACCCGCTGACGCAGACCTGGGAGGAGGCAAATCATCAACAACCGGATCCAAGAAATTAGGATCATCCGCCCTAGTCGCCTCCGACGAAAGCCTAAGCGCCAACGACAACTGCAACTGATAACTCTCCTCCGTCTGCTGCGCCCAGCTTTTCGAAGACGAAAACGAAACCCCCCCACCGCCACCGCCTCCCCCACCATCCATCCCCATAGACCTCAATTGCTCCACACCCAATCCATCCTGATCCACCGAAGCCACATAATAATCGCCCCCAGAAATCGAGCTCTCCCCAAAACTACTCCCACTCGATTGCCTCTGAATCGAAGTGGCCCCCATCCGATTGAGCTGCGACGGTTGTTGACGGTGATCGGTGAAATCCCAATCGGACTTGAGCTTATTGCGCTCGGCGGAGTTGGACTCGTAGTAAGAGGCGGCGGGGGTGGATGTAAGAGAAGGGTCTTCCTGGTTGAGTAAAGTGTAGTTAGAGCGTCTTTCCATTGCAGAGGTTTTGGGGTTTGGTCTGGATTCAGACAGGCTTGAGAGTGAGAAGACCGGTCATTGTGTTTTGGTTACTTTTCATCCTTAATTTTCTTACAAGTAGGCTGTTTGTGTCTACATTTTCGCTTAATTTATATTCCCCCACCGCTTCGGTTCGTTGTATACAGACGGGGAATGTACAAATAGTGTTGGCGTCTTCAGCCCTTCATTTATTTTATTTGCTTTAACTTCATTCAATATTAATTTCAAAAAAAAAAAAATCTTCATTTAATATTAGTATCTAAATTTTTTAAGATATGCTTAAAAAATCGATACTTATTTTGAGATGGATAGGAGCGGAAGAATTATGTGTCAAGTCAAAATCTCATCGATATATATGATATTTATATTTAGACATGTATAAGAGTTGGACTAAAATAATAACAAAATATATATATTATTTATAATTGGTTCATATAAAAATGGTTATGTTACGGTTTGGCTATCCGACAAATTTAGTTGACTGAGGATTCATATAAAATATCGAGTCTTACGATGGTGCTAACATATTATCGGACAAATCAAATTGTTCCTCTCAGAAATTGACACTTGTTGATTTATCACCGCTCTCCATTATCCAACCAGATAGCTTTTATAATGAAATGAACGAAAATATATGTAATAAAAATATCTAGAAATTGCATATGAATCTTTTATGTAAACCCACTTCATATTAATGTATATTATCATATCGATAAAGATAAATTTCGTACGTGCACAAGAAATTATCATTGATCGTATTATTAAAACATAATTCTCTTGATGTCCAAATTTTAAGTACAATCAAATAAGAAATCATCGTCAATATATATAATTGATCATATTATCCAATTTTTATCAAGTCTAAAATTTGGAGGCAACAAAAATAAGAGATCATCGTTAAACTTGATTTTGAAACCAAATTTCATTACAGAGCTAAGTTTGGGCAGTCAAACTAGAAACCACAATCTAAAATTCTTTCATAACTTGTTTTTTACTCGTCAAGTCAATTAAATAAATATCATTATCGAGTCCAATATCTATACCTCATATAGAAAATCTTTAAACTGATGTGAAAACAAACAAATATAAAAATAACGAATGCGATGAAGTTACAAGTCAAGTATTAATTGAAAATTCAAACGATCAAGTTAACAACGATCTCACTCCAAAGTAATGACAACATCAAAAGCATGTGTCAATACCATGAACAAATACCTTATTTCCCAGTAAATAATGAGATTGTAAAACAGTGCTAATTTTATTCATTGATTAGTCGTTTTGATATCCGTCGATATCTTCTTATTTTCATCTATTAGTATATTAGAATTATTCGTGGACCTTTGTTTCACTTGTGTGAATCCAGTAAATTGAAATACTTACGATTCGTCAATTTATTTTGCATATCCATATAGATAATTGAGAATCATTTGTTAGAGTCTTGGAGTTCATTTGTTAAAGTTTCACATCATTCTTTTACATAATATTATCAAATACTATATTCGTTGAAGTTTCATATCACTCTTTGACATAATACTATCAAATGCTATTTAAGATCACAATTACGCTATTTGTGAATCTTGTGAATTGAAATACTTATGATTCGTCATTCTATTTTGCACATCCGTATAGATAGTTGAGAATCATTTGTTGAGCATTGGAGTTTGATTGTTCGTTAAAGTTTCACATCATTCTTTGACATAATATTATCAAACACTATATTCGTTAAGTTTCACATCACTCCTATCTATTTAAGATCACAATTACTTGTTATTTGTTATTGACAATTTGGTACACCGACATGAAAAATGAATGTTTGGATTTCAAGTTTTGATACACGAAATACGAAAGTACAAGAATATAAAAGTTAATATAATATTAATAATATAATTCTGTAAAATCTTACACCATATTATTATTTATGTGAAGAGAACATTACACCATACTATTGTTCAATGCGGGAACCGTAAAATCTTGAACAAATGGCAAAATGCATAATTTAATTCTATGTAAGAGTTGTCAATCCGCTATAAACAGAATTGAAAATACCCAAAAATGTCGTAGAAGGCCGCCCATCTACAGCCTACAAGGTTTTAATCATTTGTGGCTGAATCTTTTTGGTCCAACATAGCTATCAACAGTCCTCTCGTGGCATCAGCAAGGTCGAAGGAATATACTGTATGCCATGGTCAATCATCATTCAACCAGCTGAAACTCTGACAGTAGCATCAACAAGGACAAAAATTGATTTCAGTGGCTAAGTTATACACAGATCATGGACTTATGGTAGTCTGAAGCAATAATTGGTATGAACTTAATCCATTTTGGTGCAATGGGCATCAGTACCATGCTGCGTACAATGATGGTAACCCACACTATGCAGGAACTCTCTAATTTCTTTGGATGTACTGTTGCTGGCTTGCAACAGTCTTTCGTCTTCCTCGTATATTAAAAATGGGGCTTCCCCTTTCTTCCTTGATAACAACTTTGTAGCTCCTTTAAGTACATGATATTCCCATCCCTGGACATCTATTTTAAGAAGAATAACGGGTACAGATTCTGGAATGACTTCATCAAGTGGAATAGTCCTTACTTGAATGGCAATCTCCTCATTGGATTTAAAAGCCAACTTTGCACCAGAGGCTGAAACTGCACTATTGTCAAGCCGACCAACCAACTACATTTGCACAAAACAGTTCAAATATCAATAGAAAGTTTGCTGTTCTGTTACCAAATTGCAGCCAAAAGCAATAAATGGAAAGAAGGAACACAAGTGGAACAAGCTAAATGATATGGTAAATTAACTGATACCATCATATCCAGTTATAATTAAAAGGTGCACATAAAATAGGCACACTCTTTCCAACATTAGTCCCCCCCCCCCCCCCCCCCCCGGCCCACTCAAGTTAGGCACATGCATAGGATTGTGAGGGCGCAAGATGTTGATTCTTTGAAGTCAGGTGCAAACCACTTTTTTGTTACCCTACAATTTGCCTTGGCCATAAACATATAAAACAGAAATATAAGATTTAGGCATCTAACAAAGTTATTTGAGTCGATAAGAAACGTGAGCATTACCACCCTATTAGAGTAATATATTAGTATTTACTCTTTTTTTACTATCCTCAGATGTTCCTTGCAAGTATTAAAGATTGGACTACTTTTCCATACGGGCCTAGTAGGGAAAAGAATGAACATTCCTGACCTTCTAAGTTAAGTAGGTAGTCGCTCCCTTCTTGTTAAATACCTAGGATTTTACTAATTATTGGTCGCAAATGACCATCAACTTTTAATACGTCACGCCTGGATAAGCCGGAGAAAGATTTTGAGCCTCGCTGTCTCTAGTCCCTTAACAACTATGACCATATACAAAGTAATAAATCGCTACCCATTTCTGATGCCATTTTCAGCAGTGGAATAACTTCATTCTGTCCAATAACATCACAAAAAAGAATAAATACAATGTACTCCCAAATAAATCCACAAGACCGCAAGTATAAAACTAAAACACAATCTGATCATATCAAGAAACATATGTATACGCAAACATATCATAATTGCAGTAAATTATAAGCTAATCAAATAATCCACCTTATGAAAAGTAATATTCCCAACTCGATCAGACGCGGCCGCTTCAAAAACAGTAACCAAATCCTTAACCCGATTAAAATACACCCCCTCGCATATCCTCTGCAAATTCTCAAACACAGGCTCAAATGCGAAAACTCTAAACCCCATAACCGCAGCCGCAAACGAAGCCATACCCACATTAGCACCAACATCAACAAACACCCCCATTTCTCCCTCCCCCTTCTTCTCCTCCAAATAATCCTGCACCGTGCCCGATATATCGGGCTTTCGAAACATTTTCCCTTTCAAGATCCTAACAATGTTCTTGTGAGGCTTTTCGGGCAAAGTTCCGAAATCAGAGAGTGAATAAAGAAAAGGGTATTTGAGTCCCTCAACAACGCTGGCAATGACAGGGTGAGCTTGAGGTGAATTGTAGCAATCGAAGGGCTGAATTGAGGGGCTGTGAATTAGGGTTTTGGAGTGGAAACTAGGGTTTGGATTTGAAGCGTGGAATGTGAGGTAAAGGTATGTGAGGAGGATCAGAAAAGTGGAGGAGAAGAGAATTAGGGTTTTGGAGGTGAGGATTTTAGTGGGTTTGTCTTTTTTCCAAGCATTTGCCATGGGAATTGGGGGGTGATTTTGCCGGGAAAATTAGGGTTTAAGTATCACAAAGATAGGATCTTGAGCATCAATTCTTGATTTACTTGCAGCACAGGAGAAAGCAGTAGCTGCTGCCTGCTAGCCTATATTTTAGTTCAAAAAAACTAGATTAATTAATTATATTTCCCTTAATTTATGTAAAAAATTGCAACATATAATTTTAAACCGCTTAATTTGGGAAGTACACTGTACAAGTACTAATTATATTGCATGATAACTTAATTGTTTTCCCTTCAAATAAAAAATTGTGTATGATATCTAAAAGATATTTATTATATAAATTTGTTTAAAATAATTAGTCAAAGGCTATACTTTGATTAATTTTTCTTTCTGTTAATAGAAATGGAATCCTTGGCCGACTAACCTAATATTCTGGTAGTATCATATAAAAAAGATTTATAGCTCATTCTATACAGATGTGCCAATGTGCCATACGGCCCATACCATACTATAATAGTATTAAGCTCTTATTTTACTGGTATAATAATGAAGTATATTGACCCTGGAAGGCTGGAACTGATAAAAGTTCCTCTGTTTCTGTAGCTTGAACTGGAACTAAAGATCTGTGATTTTTATGCCAAGAATTTTAATGGAAGTGATCAACAAGTTGGTGACTTTGAAGGCACATATGGATGGTTCACCCCAAGAATCTGATTTTGTGATTAAGACCGAAACACTTTCGTTATCAGCTGTGCTAGAATCGAAAGATGTTTTAGTGAAAAACATATATGTTTCTATTGATCCTTACCAGATAAATCGGATGAAGAGCCTTTGCTCCTCACAAACAGCTAGTGGTTCAAGTTATGCAGCTGGCATCGCTCCGGGCCAGGTTAGTTCAGTACAAACTACAAGCACTCTGTCTATATAGAAAGTCCGTTTGAAGGATTAAATTGAGTTGATTATTTATTTTTTTTTGGAAATGCAGGCCATTGATACTCATGGTGTTGGTAGAGTTGTGGTATCGGGGAACCCTGATTTTAAGAAGGATGATCTGGTTGTGGGACGTATCGGCTGGGGGGAGTATAGCATTGTTAAAGAGGGTGCTAATTTAGATAAATTAAATCCCTTGGGATTTCCATATTCTTACCATGTTGGGATCCTAGGTATGTTTACTTGCACACTGTTTGTTACTACTATCACTGTCTTGACCGAGCGTGTTAAGAAAAATTTCAGGAGTTAGCGGATTTACAGCTTATGCTGGTTTCTATGAAATATGTCAACCTAAGAAAGGGGAGCGAGTCTTTGTGTCTGCTGCTGCTGGTTCAGTCGGCAATATAGTTGGGCAATATGCAAAGCTTTTCGGATGCTATGTTGTAGGCTGTGCTGGTTCTCAGGAAAAGGTCATATATTTTTCATTTATGCAATAATATGAGTTGTTTAGAAATCATCAAAATAAAATCCCAGTATAGATTAGTGTTTTCATCTCAGTTCAGAATTTTGCTATCTGTAGTTTAACTTTCATGAATATTATAGGTGGATCTGTTGAAAAATAAGCTTGGATTTGATGATGCATTCAATTACAAAGAAGAAACAGATCTGAAAGCAGCGGTTGCAAAGTACTTCCCAGACGGTGTAGACATATATTTTGACAATGTGGGAGGTGAAATGTTAGAGGCAGCAGTTGCAAACATGAACCAATTTGGTAGAGTTGCTGTCTGTGGTGTGATAGCTGAATATACAGAAAAAGGAAAACGTGCTGCGCCTGATATGATAGACATTGTGTACAAGCGAATAACAATCAGAGGATTTTTGGCCGGAGATTATATGTCTCAATTTCCAGAATTCATTTCAGCAACAAGTGATCACCTTAAAACTGGCAGAATGCACTCAATTGAAGACATTTCACAAGGTCTAGAAAGTATTCCGTCAGCTTTTGCAGGGCTTTTTCGTGGTGATAATGTTGGGAAAAAGATAGTTCAAATTGCAGATGAATAAAAAAAGCTTCTGTACCTCAAGAGAACTTCAAATTCCCTGTTCCTGGATGCGCTGTCTTGTACTAATTACACTTGTAATTCACCTAAATGTTTAGCTTCATTCTATTCATTAGTCAGTGTTCCAACAATCTGATTGAACTCTTAGATAACAATAGCACGAGTTTGATTGAAATTACAGACTACTTAGAAGGTCACTAGACTAAATGTTGGCTGTGCCAGATCGACATTGTCTTAGTTTAAGATCTAAAATAGGTCATGACCTTCGACTAATCAATAGACTTCTCTTTTTTTTTTGAATCTGTGAAAATATTCCGGACATTTTCTTGTCAGATATTAAGAATTTTGTCTAAATTTTCACGGGACATCTCATGTCTCCTCCTATTATCGGATGAAGGATTTTCTTCGTATGAAAGAACCATTCTTTTTAATATTATATTTCAGTACAATTTATTTAGAGAAAAGTTATTCCGAAAAAAAAAAATACATGGTAACAAACCCCTTGTCATATGTACAATGCCCCGCCATTTTTAACAACACTTTCAAATGTTTCAAAAAACCGTTACAACCTACAGAAACACAAGTATCGCTTCCTTGTCCAAAACCTGCAAAACCTTAAACCAACTCAAACAAATCCATGCTTACCTCCTCAAATCAATCTTACACGAAACCCCTTTTGCCATCGGCCCCATTCTCTCTGTCGCCGCAACCTCTAAGGATGATACATTCTTTACTTATGCCAATGCCATTTTTCGAAACCTCATTCTTCGCAATACGTTCATGTTTAATACAATGATCAGAGGAAATGTAGAAAGAAATAGACCTGTACCCGCAATTCTATGTTATAAAGAAATGTTGAATTGTGGGTTTTTAGCGAATAATTATACTTTTACACCTTTGATCAAGGCGTGTTCAATGCTAGATTGTAGGAAAATTGGGTTCTTGGTGCATGCCCATGTTGTAGTTTTGGGGTTTTGTGGTGATCCTTTTGTTGGAAGTGCGCTTATTGAGTTTTATTCGAGTGATCTTGACTTGCGGTTAGCTCGGGTGTTGTTTGATGGAATGCCAAGGAGAGATGTGGTTTTATGGACTGTGATGATTGATGGGTATGGTAAGATGGGAGATGTTGAGAATGCGAGAGCTTTGTTTGATGAGATGCCAGAGAGAAATGTGATTGCGTGGAGTACGATGATGGCAGCGTACTCGAGGGTCAGTGAGTATAAGGAAGTGATTTCCTTGTATTCATTGATGCAGAGAGAGGGTGTAAGGCCGAATGAATCAGTTCTTGTGAGTGTTACAACAGCATGTGCTAATCTTGGTGCATTGGCACAAGGAATGTGGATTCATTCCTTTGCTAAGCAGAACAAGCTTGACTCTAACCCCATCTTAGCTACTGCTTTGGTCGATATGTACTCGAAGTGTGGTTATCTAGAATTAGCTTTATCAGTTTTTGAAAGTATTGCTGCGAAGGATTCTGCCTCATGGAATGCTATAATTTCTGGAGTTGCAATAAATGGGGAGGCAATAATGTCACTGGAACTATTTAATAAAATGGTTAAGGCTGAAGTCCAGCCCAACGACACAACTTTTGTTGCTGTGTTCACAGCTTGTACACATGCTCGCTTGGTTAACAAGGGACTTGAGTTGTTTGAACAGATGAATTCTTTGTACGGGGTTGAACCTAAGTATGAGCATCATGCCTGTATGGTTGATCTTTTGGCAAGAGCTGGTAGGTTAGAAGAGGCTAAGACCTTCATAGACAATAGGATGGGTGGGATTGGAGAAGGAGATGCCAATGTTTGGGGAGCTTTACTCAATGCATGTAGAATATATGGCAATGTGGAAATTGGGGATGAAGTATGGAAAAGGCTTGCTAACATGAGAGTATCTGATTCTGGGACTCATGTGTTGTCTTATAATATTTATAAGGAAGCTGGCTGGGAAAATGAGGCAAAAGGGGTGCGGAAGTTGATCTCGGAGTCCAGAATAAAGAAAACTCCTGGATGCAGTGTTTTGGAGGTAGATGGAATGGTTGAGGAATTTGTAGCAGGTGATCTTTCGCATCCACAAGCTCAAGAAATTTGCAGAATGCTTAGTTCTTTGTTTAATGTCATGCATACTCTTGAGTAGCTCTTTTCGGAAATGATGGTGATGGCTATTGACATCGTCGCAAAATTGGATGCTTAGAAATATAAAGAGGTGATTTTATTTTTTATAAATATTACAATTACTTGCCCCTCTACACAAATTCTTGACTTTCCTACTTATCCTCTCTATATCTACTGAGTCCAACATAGTACTAGTTAATCTAACATATGACATTATTGTGCCTGTCACATCAAAGATGAGAATTCTTTGGTGAAATGAGTCTAAAATCCAGGGTATAATATGAACCAACATAGGACCAGAGCTGTAAGGTATCAGCGTGTATTTTCTCTAAAAATACTTGTTTTCCCTTGTGTGGATACTTTTCAGTGAATGAAGCATGAAGTTGAGGTAATATGAGCATTTAAAGGTTTTATTCTTTGTGAACAGAGAGGAGTTGTGTGGTTGCATAATCAGCATTATGAGATTCTAGTAGTAGAGTGGATATATGACCTATATTCTTGGGCACGATAAGAGGACCCACTCACATAAATATGACAGCACCCTTAAAGAATTAATCTAATGACGAAATTATGTTTCTAGAAATGCAAGCGCTCACCCTCAAGTTCCTGAGCTGTCTCAGAAGTTTGTTATTGATGAAATCAGTAGTCAAAGGACTCGGCTGTAATTAGATTAGAACTCTTACCTTTATTTTTCATCTTCACTAGTTCAGTAAAGGTCATATTGCAGGGATCTTAGCATATAAGCTTACATCTCTATCTTGCTTTTTTATTGCATTATAGCTAAATTATGGCATAGGGTTACATGTCTTTGTTGTTTCTAGTTGCCATCTTCAACTGAAGTTCTACTGTTCAGTTGCCTCATTATTAAAGCTTGATTTCACCATTTTGTGTATATTGATTTTTTTGTTGAGATTTATATGAACAAGTATACCTAGTAAGTAGTAATGACGAAACTAAATTTCGAGGAACCTTGCATATGTAACATCTCCTTTAGACAGTATCTGCTTAAGTTATATTTGCACAACAAGGAAAGCCTGGTATTCATAGTATCCAGGAACTGATAGACCTGGCAAAGATCAATGTCCATGGCTATAACAAGATAGTGGTCAAGGTTCAATACGATTTACCACATGTTAATGGCCTCTTTTTGTCCAATGAGAGATCATAACTGACATGAGTTTGACTTGATAAGGAGTTGTGTCTGTTGAAACTGAGTAATGTCTTGAGTTTTGTAATTGATGGCCATGAGGTGTGGTTTGCGAAATACTCAGGGAGTTTGAAAAAGCCTCAATTTTACGGAAATTTTAGTTTTGATAGAGATGCTTTGAAAATGGAATTGGACATGTTCAGCCATATAACAAATTTTTTTCAAAGGAAATAGAAACATTTAGTGTGCACATTGTAAATTTTGATGACATATTAATAGAGTGCTATTACAAACTTCATGTTTTTCATTTTCAGCGATCTAGCAGCTGATGCAACAAGAAGACAGGGTTTCGGGTGGTATGGTGGACCCAAGAAGGTCAATTTGTTTGGGAATGATTTGCACAAGCAAACTATGAAGAGTGGGGAAGCTGTCTGCTTTTTTAGAAGTTCAGCAGCAGACTCTGATGGCATTGTGGATCTATGGAACAAGTGGTAGCTCAAATGACTCGGATGTTAATATGATGGAGAAATAAACCGGCAACCAGAAGACTATTAACCGGTATTCCTCTAACTCTCATTAGCTACCATAAACATCTATTGTTGGATAGTTGATACGGGAGCAGCAAATTATGTAAATGACTGGAAATCTGGAAATTGGTCACAGTACGGAAAGACTTGCTAACAAAAATAATTCAATTTTTTTAAAAAATAATAATTTTAACTATGCAATCAAAAGACTTAAAAATGTGAACGGAAGAAGTATTATGATCCTTGCATGCATGTCTTCAATCCTGTTCTGCATACTAAAACTAAGCACATTGAGGTGAACCCTTCTGACCAGTATCATACTTTCACCAGAAAAATACAACATACAAGTTAATATCTAATGAAACTATTAAATCCCCGATATTTACATTTATTATTTTTGTACTCCCTCCGTCTCAATTTATAGGTCCAGTTTGGGAAAAAAAATTGTCCCAAAATACTTGTCCCTCTCTTCTTTCAATACAAATTTATCTACATATTAATTGTGATTTTTTTGAAACTCAACATTATTTTCATTTCTCAATGCACTAAATCTCTATATTTATTGTGATTTTTTTGAAACTCAACAATATTCTCACTTATCAATGCACTAATTAATGATACATGAGATAAGATTCCATCTGACCAACTTTTTTCTTAATATGTGTGTTTATTCCAAAATGGACCTATAAATTGAGACGGAGGGAGTATGTAGAAAGTTGTGACCACAACTGTTTGATTTAAAACATGTACGATGACATCCCAGATCCAGAACTTACACGTGGGTTTGTTCGGTAGGGACAGCTGAAAGTCCCCAAGTCTTTACGCTTATGGCCACCGGAGTGACGGAGTCCGGACCCTCACGTGAAATTTCCAACTTCAAACTCAGAGCTTCCATAAAATAGGACAATAAGCTTTACTGCTTTCTCTATAAAACAGTATAGCAGACAGCAATGTGTATTACTTCCTTTGTCTTGAGACCGTTCCGTTTGAATTTTTTACACGTAGTTTTTAAGTTTTCTTATTCTAGTGTTAAATTTATTGTTTTTTATATTTTAATAAAAATATATGATTGACTTTTTAGTTTTGAAAAAGAAAATTTTGAAAATAATAATTTTACTTATATAGTCAAAAAGTTTAGAATTATGTATCGAAAAATCAAACGATCTCTAGTTGAAAACGGTTCGAAACGGAGAGAATAGTATCAAAGTGAATTAGTTTAATTCATTTTTAATGGATAGATTTTGGTGCATTCTGTTCTAATCTATGGACAGTTAAGTAATTATGGTCGTGGTTGTCAGCACTTAGCATCCTCTCATGTTTAAATGGCAAAAGACAATGAAATGAGAAATTGTCATTCATATTATCAGATCTCAGTGTCACTATCAAAAGAGAGTTAAATAATGCAACAAACACAAAGAACCGGACTATTTTGAAAGCAACAACATTTCGTAGATCTGACATTTCATCTACCCCTTGAAAATTTAACATAAAATACTTGTCCCCATCCCAATTATTCTAACTACCTCCCATTGACCCTTGTTGTGCGATTTCGTTTCGCTTGTAAAAAACACTGTATATATTTATACTACTTTTCTCCTTTTATTTAAATGATGAATATTGATGAAATATCTGGATAAATTGAGATTACAAAGTCCTCCTTCCGTTTCAAATTACATGTCCACTTAACAAAAATCACACAGTTTAAAAAAAATGGTTGTTTATAAATTAATTGCATTAAATAACCTTAGTATGTGGTATTAGATTGATCTAGAAAATATAAATTAAGAGATATGTTGAGTTGAATTGACTTTGAAAATATGATTTTGCATTGAAAGTTGAAGTGGACAACTAATTTAAAACAATTTTTTTTTCAAAAATGGACATGTAAATTGAAACGGAGGGAGTATCAAATTTTGTAGATTTTTTCCATATTGAAAACCAAGTATTGTGCTTTTATAAAAAATTAAATTTATATTAATTTTGACTAAAACTACATTTGTAATATATTTGCAGTACTTGTTAATTTTAGGAGATCAATCACAATAATCCTCCTTATTTCCGGACCGGGTTCCGTGTCAGTTTAAAACTGTATTACTCCTATTTTATTATTATTTGTGAAAGGACATTAATAGAGCAGGAATGCAGGATAAGTATATACCAGATCTGAATATCTGATACTCAAATACTCCTCAAAATGGAAAGGAGCAGGTGGGGAGAATTTTCTAATCAGCGTCGGCACGATTACTTCTTCGTACCAAGAAATTGGAAATTGAAACTAATTAATTAATTTATAATTTATTAAAAACTTTTCTGATATATTACAGATTTTCAGTTAAATCAGAATGTAATCCATAAATTGATAAATATTTTTAAAAAATTAGTCAATTTTTTTTAATAAATCAATGAATTTTGAAACAATTCCCAAATCAAGCAATACAATTTGCATATATTTACTAAAAAATCACAAATTTTCTTTTAATCACACACTTCACAAGTTGGGCCAAAAGCTTCCCAAACTGATATATGGGCTGTTTTCCCCAGAAATTACGTGCCCAGTTCCCCTCTTCACTCTCACCCTGCCTAGATCTCCTCTGTTTAGTACTCACATTTATATAAACCCTAAAATCCCAATCTTGGCAATTCTCCCAAACCCACCCAGCAACTCACCAAATCAATCTCTCTCTCTTCTGGGTCACCAAGATTTTGAATCTTTCTCACAAAGATTCAATCTTTTTTCACAATGGGCAAGGGAGGAGCTCTGAGCAAGAGTGTGTTGAAGAGCATCATTTTGTCATACACATATGTGTCTATATGGATCTTTCTCAGCTTCTCTGTGATTGTTTACAACAAATACATCCTGGATCGAAAGCTCTACAATTGGCCTCACCCCATTTCTCTAACTATGATTCACATGGGCTTTTGCTCAATTCTTGCTTATTTGATTATTAAAGTGTTCAAATTGGTTGAGCCAGTGACTATGTCTAGAGATCTTTACTTAAGATCTGTTGTGCCTATTGGTTTGCTTTACTCTCTTAGTCTTTGGCTTTCGAATTCTGCTTATATATATTTGTCGGTGTCGTTTATCCAAATGTTGAAAGCTTTAATGCCTGTCGCTGTTTATTCAATTGGTGTTATGATGAAAAAGGAAACTTTTAGATCTAATACTATGTTTAACATGGTTAGTATTTCCTTTGGGGTTGCGATTGCGGCGTATGGGGAAGCAAAGTTTGATACTTTTGGGGTGGTTTTGCAATTGGGGGCTGTTGTTGTTGAGGCTACTAGGTTGGTTATGATTCAGATTCTGTTGGCTGCTAAAGGGATTAAATTGAACCCCATTACTTCGCTTTATTATGTTTCACCATGTTGTTTTGTGTTTCTGTCAGTGCCTTGGTTGATTGTTGAGTTCCCAGTGTTGAGGGAGACTTCGAGTTTCCATTTTGATTATTGGATTTTTGGGACTAATTCTATTTGTGCATTTGCTTTGAATCTTGCTGTGTTTTTGCTTGTTGGGAAGACTTCTGCATTGACTATGAATGTTGGTGGGGTAGTTAAGGATTGGTTGTTGATTGCTTTTTCGTGGTCGGTGATTAAGGATCAAGTGACTCCGATTAATTTGGTCGGATATGGGGTGGCTTTCTTGGGTGTTGCATATTACAATCACCTGAAATTGCAAGCAATGAAGGAAAATGAAGCTCAGAAGAAGGCACGGGAGGCTGATGAAGAAGGTGGAAAGTTGTTGGAAGAGAAATCGGAAGAAGTTGGGCAGAAGAAGAACGAGGCGGAAGACTGATTTTTGAGAAAATTGGTTCTTCTGTGAGTTCCCAAGTCTGCAGTTATGTTTCTAATTAGAATTTAATTTGTTTTTTAAGTATGTAATTTATAAGAGTTCCGTTATGTCTTCAACATGTTTAGTATGCTATGTTACTGTGATGTTATCTGATATTAATCTGTAGAATCACAGGGCCAATTGGTCTAATTATGTAGCAAGAAAGACTTTCAGGCTTATATATAGCTAGCTTATATGTGTCATCTTCCATCTTTCATCAAACAATGTTAAGATGAATCTTTAATGTGTTCCATCTTTCATCTAGCCCAAGTGTTTTAAAATTACCCCAGATCTGTTGTGTTTTTAAATTTAGGTGGTCCAGCTGCAGATCTAGAATCTTTTAGTTTTCGGAACTTTGTGATTGCTGTTGCATTGTACCCTGCCATACCTGCTATAAACTCATGTGACTGCTGTACTAAGATCAACCTCTGATGACATTATAATAACGTTAAAAGGACACGCAACTAACTACACAATCCAATATGAGAATTTATTTTTTATTAAACATGAGTCAAGTTAACTGAAATATTTCATAAACAAATTACAAAGGAAATAGTTTCGAAAAGCCTAAAATCTAACTAGAAAGCAATGGAGAGTTTTTGTTCAGCATATTCTACCAATCCCATTCAACTGTGCTTTCCAGTCTCTCCTTCTCCAGTTCAGCAAGAAACTCGGCTTTTCGAGCCGCAGCTTCTTCTTGTTTCTTAGCTTTCTCTGTATTTCGTCTTGCAGCTAGTCTTTCCTCCTCCAGCTTAGCAAGAAGTTGATTCTCGGCTTTTCGGGCTGCAGCTGCTTCTTGTTTCTTGGTTTTCTCCTCACGTTTTTTTGCAGCACGAGACTTAATTCCTTCTCCTGCTTCACGCCAATAATCGTCTTCTTTCTGGCAAGCCTCAAGCCCTTCCTTGCGCTTTTCACGTTCGATTGTGGCAGCTATCTTTCTAACAACGTTTGCCATGGTTTTGGCCTTCACTATCTTTTTCTTAGTTGGCTGCATTTTCTGTTTTGCTAGCTTGTTTAACAAATTTTCTCACACAATAACAAACTCTCCGAGGCTCAGATTATGTTTTATGGCTATGCCATGAAAGAGTATATATATAGGGTGGGCCAAATCCTTGTAATCCTAAGGCAAATCCAATTCTGATTTATATTATTGAAATAGTGTATAAATTCTTGTAATCCTAACACAATCCTAACACAAGTTCAAGTTTAATTTATTTTATCAAAATATATGATAAAGTTAAATCTTATTTTATATGGACTTTAGGATTTGAGTCCAGTGAATTCGAATTCTAGTGAAAATTATGATAAAAAGAATTTAGAATATTTTAATATACTCACGATACTTAATAAATTGTGAATTCTATTATTTATTCACTTAATATTTATAATTTAATATTATTTAATACTTTTGCTTAATTTTATTTAGATTTTATATATATTAATAGACTTACAAATATATTTTAAATTTGAATTATTAATATGTTTTTGTTAGTTTTGTCAACATAAATTTCTAGTAATTAGGTTTTTCAAAATAAATGTATTTCAGCCCCTATCAAACGGCTTCTCCGGTAAACAAATACTTTGATCACAGTTCCAAGTAGTTTAATGGCGATCTTCGAGGGACAATTGGGCAAACAAAAGTTAAAAGCGTTTCCAAAAGCTGTTAGTGTGTCGAATACAGAGGCTGGAATGGAGGCTGAAGATCGTGTGCTTGAGGATTTAACAAAGAGAGATTAAAGAAGAGAACAAATTCAGAAGAATATCAAATTGGGGCCTGATATAATAGCAGATTTTGACATGAATGAGGCAGAGGAATATGAAACATGGAGGGTCCGTGAGACTGCAAGGATCAAGAGGGATAGAGATCACCGAGAAGCAATGTCCAAGGACAAGAAGAAATTGCTGGGATAAGAAACATGATTTTATATCACAGTATCCACCACTATCGTCAAAACTATCAAGTGACTTATGACTATATGATCTCCCCGAACTCATTATAGCCACCAAATTTATTTCATATCTCACTATTTTAAATCTTGAAATTAATTAATAGAAAACTTAATGGAATCCATGTGAGAATTGATTTTATCAACCATGACCCATGAGTCAAGTTATCTGAAATATTTTATAAACAAACTACAAAGGAAAAGTTTCGAAAATCCTAAAATCTAACTAGAAAGCAATGAAGAGTTTTTGTTGAGCATATTCTACCAATCCCATTCCTCTGTGCTTTCCAGTCTTTCCTTCTCCAGTTCAGCAAGAAACTCGGCTTTTCGAGCCGCAGCTTCTTCTTGTTTCTTAAGTTTCTCCGTATGTCGTGTTGCTGTTAGTTTTTCCACCTCCAGCTTAGCAAGAAGTCGATTCTCGGCTCTCCGAGCTGCAGCTACTTCTAGTTTTTTGCTTTTCTCCTCGCGCTTTTTTGCAGCACGAGACATAATTCCTTCTCCTGCTTCACGCCAATAATCGTCTTCTTTCTGGCAAGCCTCCAGCCCTTCCTCGCGATCTTCACGTTCGATTATGGCAGCTATCTTTCTAACAATGTTTTTCATGGTTTTGGCCTTCAATACCTTTTTCTTACTTGGCTGCATATTTTGTTTTGCTAGCTTCTTTAACAATTGATTTCACACAATAACAAACTCTCCGAGGCTCAGATTATGTGTATGGCTATGACATAAAGAGTGTATATATAAGGTTCTCCGGCCAAATCTTTGTAATCCTAAGCCTAGTCCAATTCTGATTTATTTTATGAAAGAGTGTATATAGGGTTCTCCGATCGAATTTCTGTAGTCCTGACCCGAGTCCAAGTCTAATTTATTTTATCAAAATATATGATAAATTTAGGATATTTTTACAATCCTAACGCAAATCCAAATCTAATTTATATATGATAAATTTAGGATATTCTTACAATCCTAACGCGAATCCAAGTCTAATTTATTTTATCAAAATTTATGATAAAGTTAATCCTAACGCAAGTCCAAGTCTAATTTATTTTATCAAAATATATGATAAAGTTAAATTCTATTTCATATAGACTTTAGGATTTGAGTCTAGTAAATTCAAATTCGGATGGAAATTACGATAAAAAAAAGTTTAGAATATTTTAATATACTCAGGATACTTAATATACTTGATTGTGAATTCTAGTATTTATTCAATCATATTTATAATTTAATATTATATAGTACTTTTGCTTAATTTTATCTAGATATTATATATATTAATAGACTTACAAATATATATTAATTTTGAATAATTAATATGTTTTTATTAGTTTTGTAACATAAATTTCTAGTAATTAGGTTTTTCAAAATAGATGTATTTAAGCCCCATCAAACGGCTTCTAAATCAAATAAACAGAATTACTTTGCATCCTCTGTAAAGAAAATACTTTGATCACAGTTCCAAGTAGTTTAATGGCGATCTTCGAGGGAGAATTGGGCAAACAAAAGTTAAAAGGGCATTCACTACAGAGGCCGGAGGCCGAGGAGCCTGTGCTTGAGGATTTAACCATACAGAGATTAAAGAAGAGAAAGATTGAGACGAAGCAGATAGTGGCCAAGGAGATACGCAAGGACGAACAAATTCAGAAGAATATCAAACTGGCGCCTTATATAGGACCCGTTTGGCTGAGCTTAAAATAAGTACTTATTGCTTAAAATAAAAAAGTGGAGTAAAAGTCAGAAGCAAGTTAAAACTTATAAGTGATTAAACTGTTTGGGAAATAAGCAAAAGTCCTGAAACAAAAACTAGTAATCCTAACTTCTTTTAAGTGCTTCCTGATTTTTTACACAAACGGTACAAATAAGTGCTTATAACTTATAAACTCAGAAATCGACTTATTTATGTGGTGCCAAACACCACCATAATAACAGATATTGACATGAATGAGGCAGAGGAATATGAAATCAAGGGTGATAGAGATCACCGAGAAGCAATGTTCAAGGACAAGAAGAAATTGCTAGGATAAGAAACATGATTTTATATCAAAGTGTCCACTGTTCTCATCAAAACTATCAAGTATTTGATCTCTCGGAACTCATTTTAGCCACAAAAATAATTTTATATATCACTATGTTAAATCTTGAAAAACAATTAATTAAAAACTTAATGGAATCTTTATCAGCAGATGATATCCGAGCCTTAGGATTACAAAAAAAAAAAAAAAACAAGAACGAAGATTATAAAAAAATTGTAGCAAACACATTATCTGTTTGTTAACTTTTTCATTAATATTTTTTCAAGATTTTGATGACCGGCTATAAACTCATCTTCCTGCTGTACTAAGATCAACCTCTGATAATATTATAATAGAAAGGACAAGCAGCTAACTACACAATCCATATGAGAATTTATTTCATTAATTATCTGAAATATTTGATAAACAAATTACAAAGGAAATAGTTTCGAGAAGCCTAATACATAACTAGAAAGAAACAGAGTTTTTGTTGAGCATATTCTACCAATCCCATTCAACTGTGCTTTCGAGTCTTTCCTTCTCCAGTTCCGCAAGAAATTCGGCCTTTCGCGCTGCTTCTTCTTCTTGTTTCTTAAGTTTCTCCGTATGTCGTGTTGCTGTTAGTTTTTCCACCTCCAGCTTAGCAAGAAGTCGATTCTCGGCTTTTCGGGCTGCAGCTGCTTCTAGTTTCTTGCTTTTCTCCTCGCGCTTTTTTGCAGCACGAGACATGATTCCTTCCCCTGCTTCACGCCAATAATCGTCTTCTTTCTGGCAAACCTCCAGCTCTTCCTCGCGATCTTCACGTTCGATTATGGCAGCTATCTTTCTAACAATGTTTTTCATGGTTTTGGCCTTCAATATCTTTTTCTTACTTGGCTGCATATTTTGTTTTGCTAGCTTCTTTAACAAATTTTTTCACACAATAACAAACTCTCCGAGGCTCAGATTATGATTTATGGCGATGCCTTGAAAGAGTATATATAGGCTGGTTTGCCGACCGAATTCCTTTAATCCTAGTGTGAGTCCAAGTCTGATTTATTTTATCAGAGGTAACGAGGTATGGTATAATTAAGTTCTATTCTATATCGGCTTGAGGATTTTAAGTCCAGTGATTTCGAATTCTAGTGGAAATATGATGAGAAGAGTTTAGATGAATATTTTAATATACTCATCATACTTCCTTATATCTTGCTTGTGAATTTTACCGTTTACTCACTTAATACTTTTAATTAATATTATTTTATATTTTGTTTAGCTTTATGCAGGTTTTATATATTAATAAATTTTCGAATGTATTGTGATATTGGATTAATATGTCTTCTTCGGCCGTTTCAGTGAGTTTAAAAATTGTAATTGTGAATGAGGGAGGTTGTTTATATGGATTTCAATAAAACTGAAAAATTATATGTTTGTATAATAAGTCAGAAATCGACCTAAAGTCAGAAATAAGTTTAAATCATAAACTGACTTAAAACCAGAAGTTGGTTTAATGTAATTTTTTACTAAACTAGTTTTTTTAATAATATTTATCCATAAGATATAAATTATCCATAAATTATTTTTATTTTTATTATTATATTTTTAAAACTCATAACTCAGTAATAAGTCAAAATTAACCGAACAGAATATTTTAAACTCCCAACTTATTATCACGGTAAGTTAAGTTAAATTAAGTCATAAGTCATGTTCGTTCTTAAAAGCAACTCTGGCAAATGAATATGACAACCCTTTCACTATATCACAGAAAAACAGAACAGATAGATTGTACATGATCCAGTCCTGTTTCCGCGTAAACAAGCAACAAAAATAACATACAATCTTGAAATGAAGCATCCTAACAAGTTGCTAACATTTTTCGTTAATCTTCAATTCTTCCAATGCAGCAGGTTTAGCAGTTTTATGTGCCTTGAACCACTTTGCACAAACAAGATTCAGGACAAAGTTTATAAGGCTAAGCATGGCCACTAGGCCGTAGAATAAATCGAGCCTTCCGAGGTTTATATTGTCTGCCAGCCATCCGTTTCCGTGGTTCCCAGTGAATTTCTTGACAACAGAGACTAGGAAACTACTGAGGAAAAAACCAAGTGACAGTGTAGTGAGAAAGAGGCCAGTGCTCATTGTTTTCATCCCTTTCGGTGACTGAGTTATGAAGAAATCAAGCTGGCCGGTGTATATGAAGGCCTCACCGGCCCCTATTAAGAAAAATTGTGGGATCAGCCAAAAGACGCTTATTGGTAGAGTCGCGGTTGTGCTTCCTTTGTGTTTTGCAACTGATAACCTTTTCATCTCGACTAGTGATGCGACTCCCATTCCAATAACTGACAGAATAAGGCCTATGGCAATCCTTTGTAAGTTGGTAAAGCCTGTGTTCATAGTTAAGCTACACTTTGTTAATTATAAGTCATATTCGGCACTTCTTGCATAATGCTGAGTGTAATGATCTGTACCTGGTTTTCCTTTCCACTTCTTCCAAAGTGGCATGACAAAGCGGTCATAAACTGCAAGTGTGATCAATATGGCAGCCACGAAGAAGACAGTGAGAGAGCCTGCTGGTATCTTGAAATTTCCTACGAATCTATTCATGGTCATCGCTTGTTGAACTGAAAAGGTGATCATCTGAGCATATACAGTCCAGAAAATGATGGTTGTGGCCCAAATTGGCAACAGTCTTACCATCATTTTCACTTCCTCTACTCTTGTCACTGAGCATAGCTTCCAGGGATTTGGAACTGAACCATGATCAAAGTCTCTTTCTGTGACAATCGCTGCCTTATCCAAGAACCTATATGTTTAGCATAAGCTTTGAATTAATAAACTATTTACTCCCAAAATATTTTTGGCGCAAATGAAATAGCAATATCCAGTTTTATGATTGTTGTATCTTCGCGTGTGTTGGTTCTTTTATTGTTTTTTCCAGTGTAAGCTTGTGTTTCAGAAGATAGAACTAACCAGAACTGATCCGTGTGATGAATCCTCAAAGCTTCTGGAGAATCCTCATACAAAGACATATCATATGGAAGTTCCATTTTTTTCTTCTTTATAGCAGCTACGACTACCTGCAAAATGCTAACTATGGGGCTCCCCACACTTTTCTTGTACCTGTATCTTCTAGTCCCTGATAAGAATATTAGTATTGCTACTAGCATAGACACGGAACAAACTCCATATCCCAAGCTTCGGTCCACTTGATCTTGTATGTAAACAAGCACAGTAACTGCCATGAAAGTTCCCATGCTAACAAAGAAGAAAAATCTGTTAAAGAAATAGGCCATCTGTGCCTTCTCCTTCTCATCTTTTTCATCAAATTGATCAGTTCCAAATCCCGAAACACTGGACTTCAGGCCACCAGTCCCTAATGCAACAAGGTATAGAGCCAAGTAGAGGATTCCCATTTGAGACCCATTAGCCTGTTTGCAATTGCTCATGTCAATAGAGTGGCATGCTGGTGGACGCAGTTGTGGCAGTTTGGTAGATAATGCTAATGTTGCAGTGCCCTTGAACATTAAAGAAAAAGGTATAATGAGACTCAGATAGTATGTGGTGGCGAGATATAGTTATACAAGAATTGGGGATGTTAATAGAAGACGCACAAGAGTTTGAATTGAAGCAAAGATTGCAATGGTCTTGTATCTGCCTAGGAAAGAGTCTGCTAAAAAGCCTCCAAGTAAACACAAGAGGAAAGATGTGCCCATAAAATCTGTAACAATATTGGCTGAAGCAGCACTTGGAATATGCAGAATCCCGCCTAGGTATGTCACAAGGTTTACAGCTATGCCCATTGTTGAGAGCCTCTCACATATCTCAATTCCTGTAAGATATTTCAAGTAAATCAAAAAACTTATTTAAACAGTAAGCATCAAAAAGAGGTCAGCAGGAGGGGAAAGACATTCCCCTTCTGTCATCATGAACAATAATATTCTGCTAAAAATCATAGTGAAAATGGGTGTCCGAATCAGAATCTTCACAGTTCAAATTAATAGCTCATGTAGTACATCATCATCCATGATAATCTTGACCAAAGAATGAATGCCATGAAAATGAACAAATATTCCGAGTCTTGACTGGGACCCCTTAATATCTCTTCACTAAGAGCACTGGTTACGAATACAGTAGTCAAGAAACATATTTTTCAGCAAATTGTCACATTTGGTACGATCAAAGATTTTGTCTATGTCATTGTCTAGTTCTGCATGTGGCTATGGCCATTAGTAGATTCAGTCAGCTCTATTCCTTCTTATGCATGTTACTTTAGTGTAAAGTTCTTGAAAATTTGCGAAACAGCATAACAACCATTTAAGATAGAAGACAATAAAAGATATGTGAAATGAGTAGATATGGCATGCTAAAATATCAGCAGTATGGCCTTAGATTTTGTGAGTTGGGGAAGTTGTGAAAATCAGCATCTCAGCGAAGCAAATAGACGAACCTAAAATAAGGGCAGCGGGCACCCAACCACCAGTTTTGGACTTGTCAGCAGGAAAACCCTTGTAATCAACAGCGTCGTAAACTGTCAAGCTCATCTTTTCCTCCTAAGAAACATATAAAATTGACAAGTGAGGTAACCAAGAGTAAGAGTCAAAAAATATTGCATCAGAAGTCTGTAAACTTGAGCTACATACTAACCATTTGAAGAGAAGCCTTGAAAAGCTAAGAAGATACTCAGAGTCAGAAGCCAATGATATAGTTCTCCTCCAACTCCAAACTTATACTTGTTTACCTTGGAAGGTGTGCCCTTATATAGGCAATTATTTGTAACTTATACAGTGACTCCACTAGTGGTTATTTGAGACAGACGGTAGAGATCAGGCCTATTGCACTATGCGCTGAAAGTTGTATTCCAATTTTGTTCGTTTTTTTATATTCTCTTTCACTAATATTTTCTTTATTCTGGATTTAAGGGAGCAAAATTTCATGTCAATTTTTGAAATGAAAGGCAGACAAAACTTTTTGAACATTAGCTCCTCTTCCATCTCTTGTATGGTGTAAATTGATTTTGGAGGCAGTGATGAGGCAGTACTGCACTGTCTTCCTTTTATTGCAAGTGCTTCTGCAGCCCCACCAGAACCACCATTCACCTCTCTTTATCTTCATGACTCCAACTTGTCTATACAGAAAACTATTCTACAGTGTACGGCAGAATATTTAGCAGATTTATCTGAGCACATTTTAAGTAGTCAAGATGAATTCAATATTACCGAAGAGACAATTATACTGGAAATAGACAGTTGTGTTTCAGTTAAGAGTCTGTGGAGGTCTGTCACTATATTCCTCAAGTTCACATGTTTTATTTTTATATAATTTCATAAGAGAATATGGCGACCCTAGGTAGCTACCTACAGTTAACGTTTTTACCTCAAGTCCGGTATTCTATTCGTATATGTGACATCTACTGCAATTCCAAATAATATTCTTCAAGCATAACATTATTCAAAGCCATGATTAGCTAAACCAGATGCTAATACCTTTAAATGTGTACTGGATCTCTTGATGCTTTCTTTACTGAAAACATGGTGACAATGAACCTAAGACCTGGTACTGTTGATGACTATAGTGCAGGTCAGTTTCATGGGGTTTTATTCTGTTTTCTTCAAATCCTTCATTACTGGAGGAGCCCCTAATATATACAGGGAATCTTATGAGTGGAGATTTGACAATACCTTTGTTATGTCCTGATCACTTGGATGCTCTTAATTAATAGTGTGATCAAGCTCATCCGTTCTTTGCGAGACGCACATTTTTAGAGCCATGTATAGCAGGACACATGCATGATGCAGTCGGCACACAAATAGTTTCTATGACGCATTAAGACCACCATTTTCCATGAAGCATTAAAACCAACATAAAAAATGAAGATTGTCCCTACCGCACTGAAGAATGAATGGCCTTCTCAGACACGTATACACTTAAAATTGTAATCACCATGATCAGAAAGGTAATGAGGCATGTTCTTCAGTTGATAATAAGTTAAAAACCTAAAGTTATGCTCTTTAGAGTAAAGCTGATATTTCCTAATCTTCAGCTAATCAACAATTTACATGCAGATCAGTAACTTTATTCTACCACATTATTCCTTTTTGATTTCCAGTGCACTTAACTGTTTGTTTACGAGAATCAAGGATTGCCCGAACTTCTAAAATAAAGTTGAGAGTTCAATTTACTGTAATTAATTTACTTTTTTGTCTAGAGTTCTTAGTCCTGGTATATATGCGGTCAGGTGTTCAAAGATTTGTTCAGCTATTTTTTTTAATTCTGAGGATCCTATAGGAAGTATTCATTCGGCACAAATCTAAACCAACTCAAATGTAGACTTCAGTTAAAAAGCATTTGTCTAGTGTTTGGAGGTTTTAGGAAGAACCGGGCACTTAACATGCTATCAAAGTACATAACTCAGAACAGTAACATCGACAGTAATAAAATCCTTGCACATGAAGAAGAACTAAAGAACAGCACAGTACCCGTAAAGAGAGTTATTTTACAGCATGAGGAAGCAGCCAGCAGGTAAGGTTAATTGAATATAGCATCGAAGCAGCTAACTATTTTATCGAGATACTATTGTTGATTATCTTTTACCGGGAACTCGATGAGCAGAATAAACAAGTGTCTGCAAGTGTCATTTGGGATTTATTGACCTTTATTTTAACGGTTCTCTTATCTCTATATGGCATACCAGCAATCCGGTTCTTCTTGCCAATATAAAATTATGGACTGTCAAATAAAATAAATCCACTCGCATAGGCATAATCTTTGTTTCATACAAAGTATCTTGTCTATAGAATCTAGCAATCATCATGGTGATACATTTCAGACTTAAGAGTAGGGCTCTAAAATGATCCGAGTGATTCTGGATATCATCTTGGTTCACGATCTTTTTATTCGAATATAAATCGATCCAATATTTAAGATCCGAATATAAGTCTGTATCGTACTTTCGATTTTCTAACCAGATAGTTTATGATCTACCTAATATGAGCTGAATAAGAATTTAAAATTTTATAAAATGGTGACTATTTACTTACAAATATAATATTTTATTAAAAATAAAATCTATATATGAGCTTAAATCGAATAGAATAATGAATCATATTATAAAAATTAATATGATACTATCTGGTATATAAAATGCTCATATCCGTATCATATTGTATCCGAGTTTAATTTTTCTGCCAGATTTGGATCATTTTCAAAACAAATACGAGACATGTATATTTCCGAACCAGATATAAGTCATGGCCGGTCAAGACGCCAGGATGCCCGGATCGATTTACCTCCTGTTCCAGAGGATCTAAAAGCCCAAATCAACCTTAATTAAGTTGCAACTTCTCCGATTTGTATCTGTTTCTTCACATGCTGGAATTTGCACTTTCAGAAGAAAGTACTTCCATATTATTTTGCCGTATAAATTACAGCTTGCACTCCATATATTTGGCTAAAAGAAAATTACTATTAACACTTCCAAAACAAACAATTTGACCCTTGAACATACAATCAGTCTTTGCATTTGCCGGCCAAAGGGGATTTTCTGTTCGATTCAATCGTCAGTGTAATTGTAAGGTAGAGGAAAACAAGTTGAGTAAGATATGTTTGTGTCCAAACTACAATGTCTAGAATTCTCCATGAAGTAAACAATATTATGCTTGTAATAAGACCAAGTTATGATATACAAAGTGCATTTCATTTTTCTTGATATATTCAGCCCTGTTTTAGATTAATTTTTTCATCAGCCTCGGCTGATAGCACCTTGATGTCAAGTTTGAGGTGGGACATTACCACTGGAATGGTTCAGAGTAAGCAAGAATAACATCATGAAATAACTTCATCATTAGGATCGGAGGCAAAAGCATGAAAGCATAAATTATATCAGCATGTGATAGATCCTTGTACCAGACAATAACAGAGCATCATTCCAGCAAAAAAAATTAAAATAGAAAGGCGAAAACAACTAAAACCGTCACTGGCAAAAGTGAAATTTCCTCAACTAAAACCAATGGAATGACTTCAGCAAATCAAGCCTTTCCTTACATTGGATATTCTCCCAACCAGTTTCTTAGATTAGGAGCTTCTCGATGGCATCCTGCAGCCAGATGAAAATTTGGCATTAGAGATCATGATACAAAACTCATGCTAATGCTTCAACAAACAAAACATGCAAGACACAACATACCTTAAGTTGTTGTATTTGGGATTTAAGTTGGCTTCCCTCGTTGCTCGTCACAGAACATGAAATTACAGGTCTTGTGACTCCACAAGCTCGCCCAAGTGCTTGCTTTGATGGTACAAATACATAAGGCACATTCTGCAAAGATTTAATAACAGCATTAATACACTGCTGTATATGCACTACAATATTGAGGGTCAAGCTTAATCACATCATAGCAATCAAACTACAGTTAATTTAACAATAACTTAAATGCTAGCACAGGATATACATACTATCATTTTGCTCTATACTTTTGTTCACTTGTGCAGGTAATATGATTGAAACAAATGATGCACATCAATCCCAAGTGAAATTTACAGCTTAAGTTAGGGAAGCTAGAATAAGCAGGCTCTTAAACAACTCGATGGAATTACACAGCTGGATAAAACCATGTAACTAAAAACTCAAATAAGTTGCTTTTGATTTACTTTATTCCCAAGGAGGAAGAAAGAAAATTATGATGAAATAAAATGCAGGATTGGCTTTTTCCATTTCTCTTTTGCTTGAAAGTTTTAGGAGAGGTTATACCATTTCCTATTTTTATCTTCAGATCTGATAATATTAATGGGATTAATTTCATGAATTCGTCATCTTCAGAACTCAAATGAAAATTCAAATAGAGAGTGTACTAACTGAAACGAAAAGGAGGTCAGGGCCAGACTTCCAGAGTTTAGCAAAGATTCACTAAAGAGGGTGAAGTAATTCCCAGAGGAATGGGATGATTCTACCTAAGAATCTATTTTTCCTTGATCAGAGACCTCCAAAGTCCTAAACATAGCGAGTACAAACCTCCATACAATAATAGATTACACTTCTGTTAAAATAAACATTTTGAATCCCTCCAAAAAAAACTACAAAAACATAGTAGAGATTAAAATCCACATAAATCTCAACTCATTTTCACTCTCACATGTTTTCATATACAACACGAAAAAGATAGCTACTTGAAAGTAGTGTCATGAAACAAGTATCCGTCCAAAGGGTACAAAAAAATCATGCCAATTCCAATTAATGCTACACAACCGCATTCACACAAACAATATAGAAACTTTTCACATATTAAACGATGTCCGTCAAACCTTATCTTCGGCAAGGAGAGGAAGATGAAGAAGAATTTCAAGGGGCTCAGTGTCGGCTGCCATGACCACAAACTCAGAAATTCCTCTGTTCAGGGTTTTAGTTGCTGCAATAATCCAAAAAAAAGTTGTTTATTTATCAAAACCAAATGTTCAAGCCATAAAATCACTAAAAGCATACAAATACAGTAAAAGCTCAATGATATTCATCAAGATTAAAAATACAAAGTTATTGAGATTATTTATTTATAGGGTATATATCATCTGGGTTCTACTGTATTATTGTGATTAGGGTACCTTCATTAGCACCCTTTTTGAGCTGCTTGTAATTAGCAGCTTGTTGAACAAGGTCAAGTATTGTTATTGTGAGCTGTGCATCTGCCAATGGATATGCTTTTGGGTTCACTGCTTCTTCTCCTGCCGTCTGAAACATCCATTATATTTAGTTATTTACATACAAGAATCTTGAAAACTGAAACTAAAGATGACAAGACAAGTAGTACCATTGTGCTGGATGTTGGATGCAATGCGAAGTGGCTGCTGCTAGGGTTTTGGTTTATGCTATTTCCACAAACCACAGGGTTTAAGAGTGTTGATATATTAGTAGACCACGGATGGAGTGCAACGACGTCGTGTTTTGAGTTGAGGCTCGGTTTTTTGTTACTCGAAATATGAGTAGCTTAATCAAAAATAATAGTAGTAATAAATAAATATGAGCAGATTCAATAACTATTAACTAATTTGTGTTTAAATAGTGTTTGTAGAATGTGGAAATCAAAATTATTCGGCAAAGTCACTGTCGATTAATTGGATAATCCTTATTAGAATTAATCGGTACTCCCATCGTCTCCCTCATTTGTTTACATTAACGGGCGGGGCTCGGCACGCATTCTAATGCTCTTATAAAACGTAGTTTGATAAACTATTTTGAACTTTTTTTCCTTCCGAATAAAAGTTTGATGTTTATATTTTTATATAAAAAAAATTAAAAATAAGTTATACAACTATGTTTTATATGCGCCTTAAAATGCTGTCGAGCAGTGTAAAAAAACCGTAAAGAAATGAGAGGGACAGAAAGAGTATTAATCAATAAAGTCTTTGTCTAGCGATTAACTGGATAATTGAAATGATTAATCAGGATATAATCAGATATATTAAAATAATATAGTAATATTAAATTTATTTAACCTATTAAACTAGTTTATAAGATATGGTACGACTAATTAGATTTAAAAAAACGAATATCTTGCGGTAATATATCGGGTGATTGATCAGTCAAAACAATTTTTTGAACATGCAGTTAGCAATCAATCATCTCAAACACAACACCACCAGCCCTATAGTTCGGGTGCAGCTGCAGGAACACCTCCATCCCATGATAAAAGTTGGAACGTGTAAATTCGAAAATTTAACGAAATGTATTCAAAGCAGCATCCATTATCAAAGATCCACTTGATCTGTAATTCTTAATACTTTTACTATTATCGCTGACTCATAATATCCGGATACAAAAGGGATAACTTCTTACACTAATTCATAATATTTTTACTGAAAATGAAATTATATCGAGGATACATTTGCAATACACGTTCTATTTACCTTGTATTACATAAAGAGACCCGATAAGAGGCTGATACGCTGCAGAATAATAAGAAAAGTATGAAAGAAACATTGACAATGTATGAAGTGAGCATGGTCAAAAGCCAAATATACAATCACAAAAGTGTCAATAATTGGTCCACAAGATTTCATATTGGTAAAAACCTTATACAACTATAATTTTGGTCTTGGTAGCATAGAGGTATACACGGCAGCTGCAAATGCACTTGCAATCCTCGTCTCTCACTTTCCCGGGCACAATATCAAAACTGCTAACTTCTTTATAAAGAAAACTACTTGAAACAGTCACATTGACCACAAAATCTGAAATACGAAACAAAAGTAGATTTCAGATGTTTTCCTTTGACCACACAATCTCCAGCAAAAACAATGTATCTGTCCAAACAAATTGAAGAACAGCAATCCAATGCTTTATATTGAAAAGTTAGGAATAACAAGAATATATGATTGGAACATAAATAAACATGTTATTAAGGTTTCCTCAAGTGTAACTTCCAAAGTAATGGCATAGGACTAAATGCGCTATGCAATTTTAGTCTTGGAATAGAAAGCATGATTCTTCTCACGCATACTGACAGTACAACAGAGCTTCAAGCCAAATTCTTATGATTTTTTCTTTTCTAAAATTTTGATTCTTTAGGGTCTGAATAAAGCAAGTGAAGCAACTTACAGAGTGGTGCTACAGTGACCCAAAAGAAATTCCCCTAACATTCAACCAAGCCCTTTATACAACTTCTGTCGGAAATAACAGTTATGCGATGACAATTAAACAACCAATACCACTGGGTTACAGAAGGGACACAAGGAATTATAGACCAATAATCGGAAATCAGTTAGTGGACCCATTGGTTAATATGGCAGATCTACTATCAGAGACTGATAAACTTATGCATAATGTAAGATTAACATTGTTGGGTCCCAAGGAGAGAAGAATTGGCCATTTAACAAATGCAATGAAAAACATTGAAAAATTAATTATATGCTAGTTGCATTATGATTTGACTAAAGCAAAGGAAATATACAAAAGATGACTTTCAGAGGAACAACATATGTCAATCATCTCCGGTTTCAGAAAACTTATTAATTACTGAAAACTCTTTGTTGTTTGAAATATGAATTCTATGTTGAAAGCCAAGAAGACAAGTACATGTCATAATAAGTAAAGAATAATAATATGACTAAAACTTAAATTCTTCGATATATATATAACATGAAAAGAAAATGACTGAGGGCGCAGAACACACACCCAGACATCAAGCCATATTCCGGAACCGCTTCAAAGCATCACAATAGGGTGTCTCCTTTATATAACCCCAACGAAGTCGTTGAGCCTCAACATGACAATTCTGAGTAAGAAGAGATGCATACTCCCTTTCAATTTTTAACTCCAGCGCCCCTCGTTCATTGCTGCCATAAGGGTACTGCTGCTCAAAGTCGGCTGACTTGACATAAAAGTTAACACCCTTTTGTGTGGAAACACGATGCTCATATGGATATTCTCTTGAAAGGATATAGATAGGCTGTGAAGATGGCAGAAAGTTCACCAACAAGATCAAAATCACCGGCAACAACTGAAGCAAAACCCTCATATTAGAACCACCTGCAGACCCGTTGTTATTCCCAAACCTCACATTCACTCCTCCAGGTCCAAAATTAAAGCCAGTAAAATGTGTAGTAGCACCTTGATTCATCCCTCCAAAGAAAAAATTCCTAAATATCTCCTCAGCATCAACATCGCCATCATAAAACCCATTAAACCCTTGATTACGCCTCGCAGTCCTTCTCTCATAAACCGGCTCATCTGATCCAACAACATCATAAGTCTTCCTACTCTCCACATCACTCAAACATTGAAACGCCTTAGACACCAACTTAAACGCCTCCTCAGCTCCCGGAGCCTGATTCTTATCCGGATGAACCTTAAGCGACAACTTCCTATAAGCCTTCCTAACATCATCAACACTACACGACCTCTCCACTCCCAAGATCTCATAATAATCCTTCTTCCTCTTAATCTCCCGAACAATACTATCCTGCTCTTCACTATACGCCACCGAAGCCGTCCCACTACTCGCACCCCTACGCCTAGTCCCCGAATTCAAACTCCCCTTATTCATATCCTTCAACGGATCAAAACTCGACCCATTTGTCGAATCCCCCCCACTTTTCCCCTCAATATCAGCCAAGATATCATCAACTGACAACGAAGGATCAAGACGCCTGGCTTTCGCAACAAACTTAAGTGCCCTAACACGATCACCAGAATCAAGAGCATCACGGCCGATCTTGAGACATCTAATAGCTTCATCTTTGTTCCCCTCCATCACAATTCACACCTCAACTAATCAATTCAACACAATTACCTATACATACATATACAGCAATATATGAATCTCAAAATAGAATACGTACAGTGCAAGTTTAGTAAGAAGTAAATATAATTCAGATGGAGAATGATGAGATTATGCTTACAGATGAGTGGAGAGCAGTTACAATCGGATCAATTGATGCAATTTGTATGAATTGTGAGATTAGGGTTCGATGAATTTTGTAATTGGGGGTAAAAATTGAGATATTGTTGGAACTTGTAATCGTCGTCAAATAAGACTCGGCACACAAGGTGTGTAGGTAAGGAGGACGGGGGGAACCGTTTCGCACTCTTTCATGTTTTTTTACAATTTTTGATTTTAACTTAGATTTGATATCCTCGTTCCAAATTTAATATTCTATAATTATTTAAAAATAGAACATCACACACATATAATTTTCATCAAAAGTTTAAATGATAGTATTTATTTGTTATTATCGAGATGAAATATCAAAATAATGTATATAATAAATATAAACAAGTCAAATATAAATTTATAAATAATTATATGCATGTATATATGTGTGTATAAACTCTGATCGAGAGACGAGATGATCGATTCGAAAGTCATTAGAAAGCAAACTTATTTGTCAATAAACACATTTTCCTCTCATCATTGGTCTGTGAGCGTGAAACGTAAAGTAAAAAAATTTCAGTGTTTTTCATTAAAGGGTCGTATATTTAAAATTGTTAAGGGAAATTGTAATTATACAATAAATTTATTAAAAAAAATATTAAATTTATATTTTGGAGCGCCCATTATAATTAATTATAAGTGACAAGAAAATTTTGATGAATAATAGGAATTATAATATGAGTGATTTTCAACTGAACCAGCGAAAAACGTAGTTAATAATAAAGGAATTCATTATCGAAACCCTTCTGTTTTACATCGTGCTCCAGAGTTGAAAATGGGAGAAAAAAGAAGAGATTGATGAAAATTTTGAAATTATCATCCCTATCCTATCCATGCTTCAGAATTATTTCAAGGAGAGAAAAGAAAAATTTTGAATTGGAGAGAAGTTACAGTAGATTTTGACAATAAATTTTTTTGCTTCAAAACCGAAAAGACCCAAGAAGAAAAGAAAAAAGAAATTTTCATTTCTCTCCGAACTTGAGAACACACAAGATATTCATTTTTAAGAAAAAATTATTTCTCTTTTTTCCCTTTATTACAACTTTTTACGTGATTTGAAGTTTTTAAAAATTAATTTCACAGTTTATAAATTTCAATTAAAATAATCTATAACAAACAAATAATTTAGGAAAGCGGTAAAAAAAAGTCATGAATAATGGCATAAACTATTCTTCAATAAGCAAAACATCTATTCCCCAACAATGTTAAGTTGCATTACACTTCAAAAATTGGAACTAATCGGCATTGGCTACAACTTTTAAAATCCAAAAATTGATCAATAGAATTCATAAAACTAGCAGCTTGTCCAAAACCATTTAAGGGTTAAACTTCATTCTACCAATGCATCCATAGTAGATACAAAAGTTATATCCGGAGACCAACTAATCCCAACCAGTAGGAACGATTGACTCGTACCCTGGTGCACCACCAGCATAATTATCACTACCGCCACCAGCAGCACCGAAGTCTTTGCCAGAATATTCAGAATACGTAGAATTACCAGTATTAGTGCCAGAATAATTATACATGTAATCCGCAGGACCAGTGCTCGCATTATAATTATTATAGCCGCTGTAGTTTGCATTATAATCAGTATAGCCGATGTAGTTTGCATTATAATCATTATAGCCGCTGTTGCTTGCATTATAATCATTATAGCTGCTGTTGCTTGCATTATAATCATTGTTGCCGCTGCCATAACTATCATACCTGCTGCCTCCCCCATTATTTGATGAACTTCTGAAGTCATGACCACCAAACTTGCTACCTTTGCGATGATGTGAACGGCCATTACCATAAGATGAGGATGTTTCTGCATATTGAGTAAGCCAGGAAGGTACTTGTTGATTGGATTCTTGCATTAACTGAGCTAGGGCCTTAGCTAGAGGGGAATTTTTCTCACTGAAGAATGCTGTTGCCAAACCAGACTTGCCCGCTCTGCCTGTTCTTCCAATTCTATGAACATAATCATCAATGTCTTTTGGCAAATCAAAGTTGATAACATGGGTGACATGAGGAACATCAAGACCTCTTGCAGCAACATCAGTAGCCACCAGTATAGGGGTAGTACCCGTTTTGAATGATCTTAAGGCCCTTTCTCTTTCCTAAGTTCATCCAAAAAGTATATTAATTACTGAGGTAAAAACAAAAAATATGCATAAAAAAGATTCAACTTTTTGAGAACCTTCAAATAAGATATCCATTACAGAGGCAACAGGAAGAAAAGTATCAAAACGGAGATCAGGAAATTTAAGAGAAGAGCATACTTGAACAAAAGGAGCAACATATATTACATGCTTGTTCCACATAGCTATGACGTTTAATATTTTCAAAATAAAAAGGACAAATCTGACAACTTGTTACCATTTGGACTTTGTCACCATGAATTGCCGTAGCTGGGAAACCACTCCTACACAACCAGTGTTCAAGCGCATCTGCACCTCTTTTTGTCTCCACAAAAACTAATGTCAAAGCAAGCTGCATGAAAGCAAAACATCAAAACATTGGTAAGCCACAACATGTTGTTGGTCTCAACATTCGCGATCCACAAATGTTCTACTAGTACCTTGCTATCCATGCCATTTGTTCTTTGATCCTTTAGTATATTCATCAGTCGACTTCTTTTGTCCATATCTGGGACCAGCTCAACCCTTTGATCAATCAGTTCAGTGCTTGAACCAACTCTTCCAACACTTAAAAATATATAATTTGAAAGAAAATCTGATGCAAGCCTCTGCATGTTCAGCAAAAGAGTAACTGTGATGAGATAAAATTGCAGCAATTCAAGTAGCACATGTAAACATACTCCGATAGCTTTATTAAAATGATTTTTGACAGTCGAATAAGATAAGACATAAAGGATAAGCACGTTTTCAAATACATTCGTTCATTAAAATAATTTGATTCAAACAGAATGTACAAACCTGGATCTCGGTTGGAAATGTTGCACTAAAGAGCAATGTTTGCCTTGCACCTGGTGGTGGCATCCCCATTTCTTGAACAATTTGACGTATCTGACGTTCAAACCCCATGTCCAACATTCTATCAGCCTCATCCAAAGCCAGATACTTTATCCTTTTGAGAGAGACTCTCTCTCTTTCAATCATATCCACCAAACGCCCCGGGGTCGCTACCAATATATCAACTCCTCTTTCCAAATTTTGCAACTGCAGAAGCATACAAAATTGAGCTCTGTAGTAACTTGACAGTGTTTACAACATCAAATACTTCCGTTAAAAAATGTCAGCTAATCAGCCCATACATTTTGCATTACATATGGATATGCAAGTACTTCCAACATAACATTAAACATATACATAATTCAAATAACCATGATTAGATAAAAATTTAAAGAAATCAAATTTCAAAATTTATTTTAATTGAAGTCGGTCAAAACTCCAAAACTATAATGTTAAATGTCTTCAATAACATTATTTCATAATTAGATAAATGAAAATAGGATGTCATGTCCTAATCATCCCCTTTAGGACCAGTAAATAAGCCAAGAGTATAACAATAACTTTTACAAAAACCAATTCAGATACATTCTTGTCAGAACAAAGAACAATTCAAAACAATAAAAAAGATAGAATTGGTTGGAGTCAAAGCTCTTCAATCATAAAAATGTAAAACAAGAATAATAGTCTCCTGAACATAAAGAATGTGTGCTTCAACAGTTCAACAACATCTTTTATCCTCTAAATCATTAAAATAGCATGGTTCTCCAATTTTATTAGATTTTATAATATCAAATCCAAAATTTATTTCATATTATATTTATCAACCAATTTTATTATGTACTAACATTACCAGAGAAATGAGATACTAATAATCAAACCTGACGATTAATTGGTGCCCCACCATACGCAACCACAACCTTGACACCAGTCTGATGAGAAAATTTCTTTGCTTCATCGTGTATCTATACACACAATTAAACAATGATCATACATAAAAACAAATGAACATAAATAAAAATATGAGTAACAAATTATAAAAACCTGAGAAGAAAGTTCCCTAGTAGGAGACATGATAAGAGCAAGCGGAGACGCCACCCTGATTTTCCGACCACCCCCAAACCCCATTGCTCCATTCTGCTTCAAAATCCCACTGATGATGGGGAAGCAAAACGCCGCCGTTTTGCCGGAGCCGGTCTGAGCGCACGCCATCAAGTCCCGTCCGGCCAGAGCAACCGGAATGGCGTGGCGCTGAATGGGCGTGGGCTTCACGTACTTGCATCTCCTTATGTTGTCATCCAGTGCTTTCCCTAGCTGAATCTCGGCGAATGTGTTCACCGGCGGGGGAATGTCGGAGCCGGTGGCTTCGACCGGAATGTCCTCGTATGCGTCGAAGTTGATGACGTTTGAGTTGCCGGAGTTGAGGCTGAGTTGGGAGAGATTGTCGGAGAGATGATCGGAGGGGTTGTGTTGTGGAGGAGGGTGGGGCCTACTTTGGGGTCGATGGAGACGAGTTGGGAGTGGAGGATACGACGGATTGTAGTTGTTGTAAGACATGGTTGCTGAAAATCAAAATGTGGTTGGATTGTTTGTGTGTTTAAGTTGAGTGATTGTGAAAGTGTATATATAGAGAGGTGGTGAGGGAAGTAGAAGGGGTGGGGTTGATTTACGGTAAACACATTTTCCCGAGAGAGATGGAGAGAGAGGTGGGTGTAATTAGGGAGAGAGAGATAGTGGGGATTGGCGAAAGTGCTGAGGTCCGATGGTGTGGGAGTTGAGTAGACAGAGAGGGGGCAGCTGCTTTCTAGTAGTACTATGAATTGTAGTCTTCATTTTGCGTGTGCGATCATACCAACAGTCCTAACAAACGTCAGAGGTTATTCCACCCAGATTTTAAAAGATATTTTCACTTATAAAATTTGATATATGTAGTTAAAATTTTTTTTTAAACTATCAGAATCATGATATATTTAATTAACGGGGGTGTATTTGATTGGGATTTTAATGCATTGTTTTTGGTCTATAGCTTTTAATGGATTGTATGAGATTTTGATTTTGTGCGGATTCTTGACGAAATGTCGCAGAGTTGATAGGATTTAGGTACAATACTTCAAAATCCCATTGAATTTGGTGGGATTTCAAAAAACTTAAAATACACCGAAAAATGCCACAAAATCTATCATTTTATGAAATGAAAAAAAATCAATCAGCATTTGAATACCATAAGATTTTAATGGATTTCAAACAATCCCAATCGAATACCCTCGGATTTTAAAGCATAATTTAAAATCTCAATTGAATACCACCAGATTTTGTAGCATAATTTAAAATCCCAATTGAATACCTCAAGATTTTAATGGATTTCAAACAATCCCAATCGAATACCCTCGGATTTCATGAATGCAAAAAAATGCTTTAAAATCTCAATCCAATACACCCCTCTAAATAATGTCAAAGATTTTTTTTCATTTATAAAATTTGAGATACTCAATTCGTATTTTAAGAATGTATCAAAATCTCGACATATTAAATTAGAATTTTAAATTATTTAGTACAAAATTCGTTGATATTCAAACTTGATTTTAAATTATGTTTAAAAAATTAGATAATATTCGATTGTGATTATATGAGATTCATTAAAATATGATCATATTCAAATATTTATAAATTGTTTTACACTTCAAAAATAATAATAAATTTTATAAGATTGTTTAGTATATATTAAGATATTTAAATTCTCATCAAAATCCGTGAGATTTTGAAATATTATGCATAAATCCTAAAGACTCTGCATCAATTTTGCGACTTTTTATTAAACACTCGCATAAAATTAAAATTAAATATAATCCACTAAAATTCATAAATTATATAATACTCCCTCCGTCCCTCCCATTTCTTATCGTTTGGGTTGGACACGGAAGTTAAGAAATATGTATAAAGTAGTGGAAAAAAGAAGGAAAAGTGGGTGAAGTGATGGGACCCATTGATTTTTAATGTATAAAAAGAAGATAGTGGAGTAAAAGTAGTGTGAAAAAGAAAGAAAAGTGAAGAAGTGGTGGGACCCATTAACTATTTTGGGTAAGTTTTGAAATGTAAAGAATTGGATGGGACACCCCTAAAAAGAAAGTGTAAAGAAATGGAGGGGACGGAGGGAGTATCTATTAAAACATAGAGCGAGAGTTGATGGATAGTGTAGCTCATCATGTGCTTTGATCCTTGAGCACACAAGAGAAAGAGTTCTCATATATTTGCAGCAAGAATCAGGTTATGAGTCACAAGAGGCCTACGTGCAGGGGTTCAAACTACAACGTAGTTCTTGCGGGTCAAACTAGCAAACGAGAGAAAGAGTTCTCGTATGTTTGCAGCAAGAATCAGGTTATGAGTCACAAGAGGCCTACGTGCAGGGGTTCAAACTACAATGTAGTTCTTGCGGGTCAAACTTTCTAGCGCGGGCTAGATGTCAGTCCGATCCAATATGATCCAGGTTCGTAGGACAGTGAAAGCCGTCGTCAATGGAAACCCGTACTCACATGGTCTAGGATCATATGACAAAAGACTGTCATGAAGCGGGCAGGAGAACAGATAATGATCCAGTAAGAGGTAAAGACCTCAACCGGGACTAGTCATGAGCCATCATGTCTTGTTTATCTTATAATGGGGTGAGGGAGTCAATCACCATCTTACGGAGGGAACCCGATAATACTCTTATGGGGAGAGAGCCCGATAGTCCTCTTGTGCGGAGAGAGAGCCCAATCATCCTCTTCTGGGCGAGGGAACTCGAGATAAAGGGGCGTAGCCCTAGTGAGAGCTCACAAGACACTTGGTAAAATAACGTGGACGACTCCTCCGACGAGGCATATTTATAGTATAAATGATGAGACCTTAGAGCTAGCTAAAGAATGAGTCCTGACGAGGTGGTCACTAGACTACCAACCTTCAACAATAATGACCCCAATAAACATGACCAAGAGGTAGCTAGACCTTAAGCGTTGATAAATCTTCTAAATAGTGGAGGCTCAATAATGAGGTGATTATAAGAATAATAAGGAATAGTGGAGGCTCAATAATGAGGTGATTATAAGAATAATAAGGCATATTGATCTGAAGAGCCGATAATCTCTATTAATAGCGGGAATGAACTTACTTGATGATCCATACCTAAATGTGAGCGGTTGAGATCCATGTCAAATTTGGAGATAACAAAAAGGGAGAAGCATTATTTAGAATTGCTATTCTACATTAGAATTTGTATTATACATTAGAAACGGTAATCTGTATAAGATGATTTTATCAAATAATATATATAAAGCACATTAAACCCCGGAAAATGGATAACACAGAAACAAATTACATAAAGAGGTTCTTGTTTGTGTAGAATATATTTCGTTAGAGATTGGATTTTATCTAACAATTATTATTATATTTTATAGGTTTTTAGGTTGAATTAATCATTTGTTGATTTCAATTCCTTTCATGATTTTCATTTTATGAAATCTATTATTGTCAACAGTTTAAGTTTCTCCATAATCTCTCAGGAAAAAAGAAGTTAATTTTAAAGCCTATACAGACAGTTTGGTTTTTTAGTTCAGTTGCAACTTGCAAGGATAAATGCAACCAAATCGTTTTCTGAGTTCGTTTCCATTTTGATTTCTTTCTATTCATTTTTTTTTAAAGGGAAAATAGATTTTTTTGCCACCAAACTTATTATGTTTTTAGAAACTTGCCACTCAACTAAATTTTTTTTCCTTTTAGTCACTGATGTTAGGTTTGGATTTGTTTTTAGTCACCAACTTAGGTTCGAATATGATTATTAGCATTGTGATAATTTTTTGTAGCATTTTTTTTTTTGGTCATATTGTAGCATCATTAATACATAGTGATAGTATATAATTTTTTGATAATATGATGTATGTTTATATCTTTGTATATAGCAATAATAACATAAAATGAGCCAGTATAATATTAAAATCAGGATAAATTGTAATTAGAATTCTAAAAATTCATTAAATCATCAGTATAGAATTAATGACTCCAAATAATTCAAGCTCTCCATGATAAAATAAAGTCTAATTGAGTGATACGATGCATCATCTTTCATTATTAAAGTTTCAATCACCTAGTTCAGCCTAAGATCTCTCTTAAATTTATCTTCATAATTTTTAATAACTTTATCTTATTATAATTTTCAAGATAAAGATAAATAAATAGAGAGGAAAACTTAATCTTCGATTTATGAGATTTTCTCTTTGCATATAAAAATTCAAACACTAAATGTTTATTTGGAAGAAAAAATAAAATAATTTATGAGACTACATCTTTTAGAAACCGTAAAATGCGTGTCAAACTCTTATCACCGAAAATAAACGATCTTGGGTACATAGAAGTACTATATATAAAGATAGACATATATCAAATAATCAAAATATTATAGATTATCAATATATTTTAATAATACTATAAAGAATTAATAAAATGGTAATAATCAAATCCGAACCTAACTTTAGTGGCAAAAAAAAATCCGAACCTAACATCAGTGACTAAAAGGAAAAAAAATTGGGTATTTATCAAATATACCTCTTTTTAACATTTTAATTGCAATAATACAATCTTCTCTCAAAAATTGCATATTTACTTTCTTTTTTAAATCTCAACAACTTATTTGCAAATTTACGTTCTTACATCTGAAGGGGCCTGACTTACGGTTTTTCAAGCTTGCTCACTTTGTGTCACTATCCTCCCTGTATCTTCTGCCTTCGTCTCACTCTCTTTCTATCTCTCTCTTTGCTCTTTTCTCCTTTCTCGCTTCTTTTTCATTGCTAGCTCTCTCAAACTTCAATTGATGAGACAAATTTTTGATTAGGTTTTCAGATCTTGGGGAAATCAAATTGATTCCGAAAAACGACAAATAGATGAGAAAGATGAGCGGAGAGAAATGACGGACACATACAAGATGAGTCTAGAAGGAGTAGAAGGAGTAAAGGCAGAAGTTAAAGTTTATGTCCTTACGATTTGCTTTTGTTTCTTGTTATGCTTCATCTTTCAAGGAAATTTTGGTTACTCCGGTTGTTTTTAGTTGCAATACCTGTTGATTTTGTTTTGGCCCCGCAGGGGTATGTATTTTTCCGCTTTTGTAACTAGTTGCAACTTATTATGCAACTAAATATAATTTTAACAATTTTTTTTAAAGTTACATATGTAGTTGCAAGTATGGTTGCTCGTAGTCGCAGATTTGGTTGCATATGCAAAATCGTAATTTTGCAAAAAAAAATTGAATGATAGTATTTTTGCAATTTGTTTTAAAAAATGATAGTATTTTTGCAAAAATTCTTTTTCACTTGGGTATTTATGAAAAAAGCCCTTATTTAGTTGAGTGGCAAGTTCCAAAAAACATAACAAGTTCAGTGACAAAAAAATCTATTTTCCCTTTCTTAAATTTAGTTTTCCTGTCCAATTTTCTGGTCAGATTTCGTTTTTCTCCTAGCTACCAATAAGATTGACAATTCCTTGACTGAGGATCGTCCGGTGGATTAAAATTACTCCCTCCATTCCAAATTAAATGACCTTTTTAGGAAATTTTTTTATCCCAAAATAGTTGAGCCTCTCTCTTTTCAATGCACATTTATCAACAATCTTCCATTGTTACCCTTGTTTATTTATTATTTCAATGTACTAGTATAGTACCATCCAACTAATACTATAGAAAGTCAACACAATAAATATGAACATAGATTGAAAAAACAATAACCATTAAATACTCCTTAATATATGTGAAATGAGCAAAAAGCTCATCTAAATTGGGATGGAGGGAGTAGCATGTAGTGTAAATATTTATTGAAGTGTCCTTTTTTTTCTGCCCATAGTCGATAAAAATCTTGGAATATCTTGGAATCGTATCTACCAGGTACCAGAAGCATTAAATAAGTGGATTTAATAACATCATTAGTGTTGTACTAGCTATATTTTCAACCACTGATCTCACAGCCTTCTGCCATTATTACTTACCCCAGTACCCACCATCTCCATCTACTCCTTTGCTTTTTGTCTTTCCTCTTACTATGTACTACACCCACTAATTTAATACACTCACATCCTCTCGTAACTATAAAATCTGCAGTAGTTTAACTTCAACTTCAAAGAAATACGGCTCCCTTGAATCGGTCAAATAGTGCATTCTTTTCTGCATCATCTCTATCTCTATAAATATAGTGTACATAACAGACTTGTTTCGCCTTAATACAGCCTCATTAAACCACTAGAGGGCTTGAACAAAACAATTACACTAGCTAAACAACATTAGGTAGGAGATGGGTGACTGATACTAGTTTCTTGTTTAGAACCCACACAAGCTACCAACCTATGTTCATGTTAACAAAAACCCAACACACAAACTTTACAACTACAGTAATACATATAGCGGTTATATGGCTACTGATCAAGTAACAAGAGTAGCAGCCGGAGCAGGTCATATGTCTATATAAATGTTGCGACAATGAACTCTTAAAGCATGCACAGAGAGGTCCGAGAGACTATTTTACCTTAGCACTGGATGATACATATAGCAACTCAAAAATCAGCAGTCTGATGATGCATAAATTGCATCTGCTTTTATACCATCCATCCTGTGCAGAGAGAGATTATCACAACAAGAGATGTTGATACCCCATTAAAGATTTTACACTTTAATGGTAATAATATCAGAGTAATTTACAACACCATGAATTGACAATCAGGCTTGAAGAACTTGACAATGAACAATGTGGCTTTTTAGGCGGCTCCTACCAGCAAGGCTTGACCAGAGATTAGTCACAAATGTTTTGAACTGACCTTTGCCGGCTATGGTTTCCCATAAATGTTCGGCGGTAGCTCCTGTTGTGTCACCTGATTTTGAAACATCCACCATTGTAATACTCATATTGTTACGAATAATGCATAGTTTTCCGTTGAGCGGGACAAGTGCTGCTGCTTCTAAAGCCTTTGAATTTCCTATATGCATCTTACTGTCAATATGCTTGCTCCAAGAATCTGTTGTTTCATCGTAGACCCTAAGCTTACAACCATCTTTACACTCCAAAGCATATAATTTCCCATTTAATGAGGTGCTAGGGTTCCTCCAGCCAGCAACCATTCCGTCGTGAACAGGATCCCACTTATCACTTGCAGGCTGATATACCTCGCTCAGGACCTGTCTGTGAGATCCAAGCCCTTTCAGAAACCACTTGCCCTCATAGACTACCCCAATGAAGGGCACCATGGCTGTACTCATATCTGAAATGAACGACCATCTATTCTTGTTTGGATCATATTTTTCAGCTGACCTCAGTGAGCGGTGCACCCCCTCATTTTCCCCGCCTGCTACATACAAACAGTTGTTAATAACACAACAGCCAAAGAAGTGTCGTCGCCTGAGCATATCTCGAGCACGGTGCCATTTGTTTGTCCGTGCACTGTAAAAAATGACCCGTCTCATTGATCCCTTGACAGGGTCTTTGCCTCCAAACAAGTAGAGGTGGCAGCCACTAAGGACAGCACATCCAAAACCAAGCGCTCCAGAATATTCTTTGGGAACAGGAGGCAGAGGCTGCCAAAGCTGGTTTGTAGGGTCAAAAGCATGCCATGCAATTTTTCCATCTTTGTCTCTTTTCATAATGTATATCCATTCTTCTGCAATTCCCAGATTTTTCCGGAGGGTATAAAAGAAGTTACCTGCCAAAAGACGGTACCATCTGTTGCACACTAATCGAAGCTTACGATGCTCAATTCTTGGGACACGGATTAAGCAAGCAATGGCGAGATCATCAGGAAGACCAGGAAGCAGAGGAGACTGGCTCCGATTTCTATCACCACGGCTTGGCTTCTGTCTAGTAGGATGAATCGAAGGTTTAACATCAGGCTGGAGACAGAGCTTTGATCCTGGAACGAATTTCTTAGCACCAGAAACAGTTTTAAGGCCTGCATCTACTCTACAAAAACATGTTGTATCAACCTGCAGCAAGCAGTTGCAGAACATACCCAAGTTAATTATGTTCAATTTAAAAAATAATAATTATTATTATTACTCAAGGGGACCTGTTTACAGCAACTCTTCTTGTTCTTTAGAGATTAAACATGACTATGCTTCACATTCTGTGATTAAACATGACTATGCTTCACATTCTGTGATGTGGCCATCTACTTAATAACATTAAAAGTTATATAATGAAAGATGAATCATCTTGAACTTATTAAACTAGCCAGACCTACAGTTCGTGGGCCTAGTTCCTGAGTAACATTATAAAAGGAGATATGATGAAGTACTCTAGGAACGGATCAAACCTCAAGAAAAATCCCAAGCAAACGTATTCAAAGCCGCTACTACATTGTCAAAAATATATTTAATAAGACACAGCTTGAAATATAAACCAACCAAAGTATCTGGTTCAATTAAAGATCAGCCATACATCTATACATATGTAATAAACTCACCAACTGTGGCCTTGTTCATGCCACAAGACTCAAAATGCCTTGTAAGTTGTAACCAAATACCCGAGACTCCACTACTTGGGCAATATTTCCTTTTTGATATATACATATCAAAACTAACACTCTTAAGAGGGATTGGTACAGAAAAACACCAAACAGAAATATAAACACAAGATACTTGTAAAGCTCAGAGCTATATCATTAGTTCCTGGCAAAATAATATTACTAGAAATGTCAGGAATCAGGAGTCGGTCACTCCCATTAACTTGATCATGTCAGATTGCTTCCATTGACGTTAACTATAGATATAACTACTTCTAAGTCTAAACCAGAAGCAACTACATTATCCTTTAAATAACCGCATTTTGAATTATATTATGCAGGTTTTTAATTCATTTAGGGGTATAAATACAAGCCGATGGCAATGTGAGATTAGAAGCATTGAAGCAAACATAGCCAATAACTAGAATTCAAGATGAATCGAACGATGATCTTTAGATGCATAGAGAGGTAACTGACACAGATACAACATATGCTTTGACTAACAACACTTAAAAAACATTAAAACCAACATTAAAAATTGTAACTACTACATCTTAATAAATAACACAAGGCAAATCACGATTGACACTTGATAAAAACAAAGAACGTTGTGAAGCTTGTTCACCAACTACACAAACTAGAAATATAATGCATACCAAATAGATACAAGGCAAAGTTCCAATAAATTACCAGGGGTGGCTGAATTACTCTATCCCCGCGCGACATCGAATTGATTTCCAACTTCAATTTCAACAAAATCAATGAAGCTTCATCACTTAACTTCCAAGCCCAAGTCTCAAAAAAACCAGGTCCTAATTCCTAAAAACCAAAAAAAAATAAATCAAGATATATACAAATAATTCAACAATTACCCAAAAATATTCAAAATCTGAATTTGAACAATCTAAAAACAATCATTTACTGCACAAACATAATAACGTGCATAAACATGAGAAGACTGCTCTAAACAAACTTCAAGTAACACACAGGAGAGAGAGAGAGAGAGAGATTACCTGCTCAGACCTAACAGAAACCCAGACCCAACAACCAAACTACAAGCCCAAAACAGCAACTTCCAAGCAATCACAAACAAAACCACAAATTCAAGAACTTTCAAAAAAAGCTCGAACCCCAAGAAAACCCAGATGGATAAAACCCAAAATAAGCAAGATGGGTGGATAATAAAGCAGTTAGAGCATGAAAAAATCAAATGCAAGACAGCAAGAAATGGGGTTGGGGTTGAAAGAAAGGAGGGGTTGATTAAGATGAAGAGTGGTTTTGTATCTCACCTCACCACCACCATCAGGCATTAAAACATTCGGTGGAATAAAGGGCCCATTTTCGTGTATATTACTGACAGTGTGTGTAAAATAAATCAAACGGCGCAACCTACCAAGCACATACAGTTTTTAAGATGAGACCAAACTGTGTATTATGTGTGAAAGAGAGTGCCAAAAAGCATGTACCTAAGGAGTGGGTTAATCATAGTAACTCACTGTTCCACACTTGTTTTCTTTAATTGTCAAATCTTGTTACAGGACTTGCCTGATCAACTTATATTTTGATTTCGGAAGAATAGATCTTCAATTTTCAATTATTTTTCTTCATATTATAGAGTTTTCGTTATGAATAAAATTTTGAAAATAGAAATGAAGAAAAACTAGTTTCAAAAAAAAAAAAAAAAATCGAAGAAAAATTAGTCGACAAGAAGCGGGCTGTGTTTAAGCAAGATGTGTACGTGAATTCGGAAATTGGATTAATGTATAAAAATTTAAAAATATATTTTTATCTTCTCTTATATTATGTTTGGTCGAATGAATAAGAAGGATGAAATTAAAATTTTACTCCCTCCGTCCCAATAAATTATATACATTTGGTGTACATACGGAGATCAAAAAAAAATGTAAAAAAATGAGTAGAGTTAGATGAAAAGTGGGTAAAGTGACGACACCCATTTGTATTTAATTATAGATTTGTGATGGTGAGGGAAAGAAGTGGGTGTAATAGTGTATATTATTGTAAAATAAAGATAGTGGGAGAAACTAGTTGGTGTGATAGTGTTTTATATTATTAAAAGTTATTATTTTAGGAATGTATGGAAATGATGGGACACCGAAAAAGAAAACTGTATAAAAATGACGGGGACGAAGGCAGTAATATTTTGGACAATTATTTACGGATTTTATTTTTACTCTCATTTCGTTACTTACACCATATATCGTGGTTGTTTGCCTAATCTTACGAAAAAATATGGATTTATTGTTGGATAAAATATGTTAAATTAAATTTTTTTCTGAAATATTATTTTTTTTCTAAATAGGGAATACAAAAATACCTTTTTAACATTTATATCTAAAAAATTAATAAAATACGCAGTTTTTTAAGAAAACAAGCCCTTGAATTTTTTAAAAGGGAGCTCGCTTAAACACGCTCTCTATTCCAACATTTCATTCTTTTTATATTCTGTTTCTTTTCAACTCTCGTCATAATAATATTTCACTCACTCACAAAAATTTCGAAATTTTCCTCATATTTAAAACAGTGTTCGTTGAATCCTTTTCAAGTATGAGCCGATATCAGAACATTTTCAGTTCGCGTCTCATACGTCAGTGTGCCTAAATATAAGTCCAAACATGCCTAAATACCCTGACGATTATTTGTGCCTTTTTCTTTCCACGTTTTACAGCTGCAAATTTTACAGTTGTATAGGCTATTTGTATCATCTTCATGTTTGCATTTCAAAACTTTGAAACTAAAAGAATAATAGGTGTATTTTTGTATGCATGCGTTTATACTTTAGTGGGATTGGGTTCACAATTTGAACTAGTAAACGAAAGGGACTACCGTTGAATTTTGTATATAATATAATGATTGTAAAGGTAGATGGTCCTCGAATTAGTAAAGAAATATGTAAATGTTCTTTTGGTTGAATTCATAAAATTAATTGAGATGATAAAGATATTAGTATAACATAAATATAAATTACATTTTTAATTTTGTAAGTGACATGCACATTTATTTATTATTGTTCATGCTATATTCCTTAGTTTTTCCAAAATACAAATCATTATATTAAATATTATCTGCGCAAGGATAATCTATTGTCTTTTTGGAAAAAATTTATTTTACCATCTTATGGTTTATAAGTGTGGATCAAGTTACTCGTATCGTTTGTTTGTATCAGGTGTTTATGAACCGATTCCCGAATAATAAACAAAAATCTTAGAAGTTGAACTTTGAGTGACTTGCTTTTTTGGCCTTTTGGAAATTTGACTATGCAAAAAATAATAAAATCCTTTAAAAGACGATGTATAACATTTATAGTTTTTATGTTTGATCAATGATAAATATCAAAATTACTTGATACATAAATTAGAAATTAATTATTATTTACAAATAAATAAACACTTATTTTAAGATAAGCCAAAAACAGAATCATATTCTCCGATGTTGTCATAATACTCTACATTGTCCTCTTCAATTAAGAGAGGGAGGATGGGAAAGAGATTGTTAAAAGAATTGAAATTCACCCCTCCTTTTCGTGCTCCAGAATTTTTTATAATTTGAGAACAAAAAAGAATGAAAATGAAAATATAATAAATTTTGATTATACCATTTTGTTTTTCTTTAAAAATGTAAGGATCTAAATATAAGAGGAAAAATTCTAATAACTCTTTTTCTGACTTCTTTCTGAAGTTGTGAGTACGTGATAAATTCATTATTTTTCTCCCGAGTTTCAGATACAAGAGAAGAGAGAATATCTACAATTTCTTCAAACATTCTATTCCTATGTTTTTCCAGTAAAAAGGAGAGGGAAAAAAAAAGCCGAGAGAAAATATTCTTGACTTTCTACCGATAATTTTTCTTCTAAAAATGGGATGACACGGAAGAAGTTGTCACACAAATTCATTCATTTCACGTCCTGTTCTATTTTCTTATTTTTTACGATTAAAAACTCAGAAACACGGAATCTTTTTTCCTCAGCTCTTCATTCTTTTATCCTATGTGAGTAGTAATATTCTTGTAACAGTACTCTAATTCATACTCTACTCCAATAAAACAGTATATTTTCATTGCCGGATGGTCTGTGCCATCATACCGAACAAGAATCCTTTTACAAACTTTACCGAGTCACTGTCTTACCATGCTCGGTCAATTTAAACATACAGATACAGTCTAGACGATGGGGTTGTAAGCTTTTATAATAGTTTCCTTGGATTCGATTAAATTAATATTCAGCCATCCAATTTATGTCCTTTTGCGAAGGCAGCGATAGTTCCAATACTTCAACTTTTATTTATTTGGATTTACAATTTTATAATATGACCAGCTTTTCCTAATAATCCAGCGTTGAACAGAGAACCGTCTGTTGATTTTCGGCGTATTATACGATATTTTGTTAACTTTGTAAGACAAAACAAAAAATCCCATTCACCCATCAGCTATGATTTTAAAAATACTTACACTCATACTTTATAGTATGAATTAAATCTTGATTTTTTAATAAAATTTGAATCATTGGTTTCGAGTAAATAAAATAGAGACTTACAGACTCTAAAAGAAAAGACAAAATATGTTCATCAACAAAATACACATTCAAGTTTACAAATTCAAATTCCATATCCATAATCACGAGCCTGTACAATTTTGAACGTTATATAATATGGGTTATATAATAATGGGTTTGTCAAGTGTGTGCCTATGAACACACGTTAAACGCGAAATTTTATATATTTAGGAGATTTTGATTGGTGTGATTGTTGTATGTGCAGAGAGGTCCACCGTCCACCATTATTAAAGCAAATTAAAATCTCTTAAACTTATAAAATTCTGCGGATAAATGTGCAAATGGACACACTAGGAAAACCGTATAATAATTTGGTAGTATCTAAATTTAGTGATTGACATCATAATTCGACACTGTTACTAAATTGTATACAAGCCAAAACAGAAAGGAGAGATAGAAGAAAATGTGCATATCTACAGTAGTTGCCTCATGCCTGGTGAAATCATTTTGATTTCCTACTTTTTCTCCCCACCAATTTCCTCTACCATGTCTGCCAATTATTCATTTGCTTTACATAGACAACTACTAGTAGTTCATTTGAATTGAGTGATCATGGTCTCTATAAGCACTCTTCTCTTCCCCTTTTTCTCTTTAGTGCTTCATTTCATGAAAGAGTTGATTAAGATGAGCATGTAATCATTATGCAAAATTTTGGAGACCATTCGTTTCAACGGCTAGTGCTCTTTTTGGAAACGTATTACTTCCTAATAATTAAGAGAGACTGATGTAAAAAGAATGATATTTTTGTCAAAACTAGTTACCCTCTGTTTTGAAATATAAGTCGTTTGACTTTTTTGCACGCGTTTCCAAGTCCTTTGACCGCAAGTTGAAATTTATTATTTTTGAAATTTTCTTTTTCTGAATAAATATATATGATTGATATTATTATTCAAAAAAAAAATTCAAAAATAATGATTTTACGCATGCGTTCAAACGACTTAAAAATACGTGCAAAAAAGTGAAGCGACCTATATTTTAAAACGGAGGGAGTATGTGTTTTATTCTTTGTTCTAAGATTTTCAGTTTATAAAAAAAAAATCGATTAATTTTTTGAAAGAATTTTTTTTTTCTCTGATTTATCAATTACACTTTATTTAACTGAAAATTTGTGATTTTTTTTTATAAAAATCTGATAAATCTTGAATCGGCATATTAAATGATTAATTCCTATACTCCCTCTGTTATGAATTAACAGTCGTTTAAAGTTTCTACATGATTTTTAAGAAAAAACAACTTTTCAGGTGGACTATCATTAATGCTCAATAAAATCTCTTTTATACCCCAGTGTAATTGAATATAGGCCCTGTTTGTTTACCAGAAGCAGAAGCTGCTTTTGGTTTCTGCTTTTCTTGACCCGTTTGTGTAAAGAATCAGAAGCACTTTTAAGAAGCTGAGAATCCTAACTTCTCTCTCACAGCTTCTGCTTCTTTTCCAAACACTTTATTCACTTATTTATTTCTCACTTCTGCTCCACTTCTCTAATTTAAGCTAGAAGTCACTTCTTTTAAGTTCGCCCAAACGGCCCCATAGTCTTTACATACTTGCTTGAATTGGTGTGAAATTGAAGTATTGAATAGGGTCAATACAGGAAATAGGAGTAGTGTTTGGCTTTGAAAAATGAGGGCGACTATTATTAAATAACAAGTTAAGTTTTCTAAAACGTCCATTAAATCCAAAGAGAGGGAATACTAAATTTCTACAATCATGCACATTTACTACTCCCTCTGTCTCCGTGAGTTGTTTACGTACACTGTTTGCACGCATTTTGAGACTCGTATAAAGTATAGTTTTATAACTTTTTTTAAAAAATTTCTTTTCTTGAATAAAAGTTTAAACATCAAACTTTTATTCAGAGAAAAAAAATCTAAAAAATATATTACGGAACTATACTTTAAATAAGTGTGGAAAAACGTGTCAAAAAATAGCGTAATGAAATGAGGGGATAGAGGGAGTAATATGTAAAAGTTTAGAAGATTTGACATGAAAATTTTGACGTCCGATGTCTAGTGTCTACATATCTTTACATTCGTACGAAACGAAACAAGCATATAATTCATCGAATCGAAAACGATGAATCTTCTTTTGATGGAATCATTTAAGATAGTCCAACAAATTTTATTTTTTTTTGTCACAACAGGCTTTTTAAATGTGATGTTGCAGCAAAATAGCCAGTGCTTCTGTTGTAGTACAAAAGTAAAAGGAGGTAACTGACCTGGAATGTGTTTCTCTATAAAGTCTCCGTAGAATTTATAAAAAATGGAATGTGGAATCAAAGCACCGATTAACAGAATGTTCTGCTCAAAAAGATAAAAAATTGAAACTATCAGTATTCAAAACGGAACCTGATCTCAAAGTGCTGGTCTTTTTCCTCTGAGCGGGAAGATGTTGAAAGATGTTTTTCCTTGTATCGAGACATGACAATGCTTGTGGTCTTTTCTGGGAATTCCCATCCAGACACACATCTTAATACAACTTCTCGTCTTTTACCTAAATCGTTTTATTTTTTTGCGTGCATTTTTAAGAAGTTCGATCATATTACAAAATTTAGAATTTTTTTAATAAAATATTTATGTTATATTTTTATTCAGAAAAAAATAAAAAAAAATTAATTTTTGTTATACGATCAAAATACCTAAATTTAGGTATAAATAGTGAATCAGTCTAGAGTGCCTATTCAGCAACCGATGCTTATGATTTTTTTTGTCAAAAAACTAATTTCTATTTTTCTTGATTGTGAAAAGTTAGAAACACTTATATAAAAATGTGAGAATGCTAATTTTTGTTTCAGAACTTCTACTTTTTATTGGAGCAAAAACACACATTTAATTTACTTCTCAATCCATTTCTTTACCTTAACTAAGTAAGAAAAACATATTTTTCTAAACTTATCCAAGAGGCTCCTGAATAAGGTTTTTCCCCCAACTTATAAGTTAAAATCTGCTGCGATAAATTTTTGGTCCTCACCATGGAATATGCAATCCGAAAAGGTAAAATGGATGTAAATGAGTCCTTTTGGGGTTTTACTTGTTGGCAAAGTGAGACCTACAAAGAATGAACAAAACAGATGTAATGCATTGTCATGCTAACTAATAGCATTTGTTTATGGTGATTGTTGTCTTAATCTCCTGTCTTTTTGTTCACTATACAGCAAAAGGCAATGCTTACAAGACAAGAAGAGATGGAGTTGCTAGAGTGTCTACTCACAGATCAAGACTTGTAATCTGCATTGTCCGTGCTTTTTCTATTAGATGAGCTGCGAGCACTAGACAAGCAAACGTAGTTGACAAACTCACGCATAATGCAATACTCCCTCCCGTCCCCCTGAGTAGTATACATTGGGGGACGGGGACGCGGCACGGACTTTAATGCTCCTGTAAAGTATAGTTGTGTAATTTATTTTTAAAATTTTCTTTTTCTGAATTAAAGTTTGGATGTTGTATTTTTATTCAGAAAAAGAAAATCTCAAAAATAAGTTACGGAACTATATTTTATAAGAGCATTGAAATGCGTGTCGAACAGTTGAAAAGAAACGTATACAATTAAATGGGACAGAGGGAGTAACAATTAACATACGGGCCTTCGGACTCGCTTAAAAAAAGATTTGTCACTTAGGCAAGACCCTAAATGTAGGAAACGAGAGGTCATTTATAGTTGGGCCATCTGGCCAATCGGCCCAATCCAAAAGCCATATTTGGTTCAGCGACAAAATATACCTATGCAACAAGTCAGTAGGCCTCGATTAGAGCTGAGCCCCGGCCTACTTCAACGGTTTTCCAGAATGTTTTTTCTAATAATATAGAAAAAGCCGAAGACATGTCAAATTAAAAAAATTTCAAATATAAAACTAGAAAACGGAAAATCATGATTTTCTGGACTACATCGAGTCTGGACTCTGGAGTAGTATGGTTACAGATACTAAAAATATTATCACAAGTCACGAATTTGTTATAGGTCAACAAGTCTAACATGATTTATTATAAATTTAAATTTCTTAGTATGAAGAAATAATTGAAAATTTTATATTATAATTTTAAGAAATATATATTTTTGAAGTTTTGTAAGAGAGGAAATAATATATTATTAAGAGAGAACTCCAACAATATTTCTTTAGATTCACAAATTTTAGTTTTATTTGAAATGTATTAGGTCAAGAATTCACATCCAAATAAAAGAAAATAAATATATTATTATAAAAAACAAAATAAAAAATATACACGACTTTAGACGAGAAAAAAATGGCTTTCAATATTTTAAAAACCACAAAGAAATTGTCAAACAAAAGAAAAAAAACCACAAAAAATTCTTGAGCTCTAGTATTGCATATCCATCTTATTAGTATCTTTGGATGCTGTTATTTACGAGTCCGGATCGTATGTCCCCTCTTTGTGTCTCCTTACATGTCCCTTCATTTTTATTGGTCAATTCTTTACCTAGCACGTGATCTACAATTTTTATTTATACTTTCCAGGACAGTTTTACATCTGAGCTATTTAACTTTTCAAATTTGTATACGTATAATCTTAATTATTTAAATATCTTTTTCATGTAGGACATAATCAACTAAAAATACTTCTTACATGATATAAATATAATATTATATAATAATTTTATTTTTACAATTTCTATATTATATTTTTTTTTTTGAAAACTTTGATATCATTAAATTTAAAGGCAAAAAATACTTTATTTACGTATATATTAATAATTAAAAGGTCCTTTTCATATAGTACATAATCAACTAAAAATATTTTTTACATGATATAAATATAATATTATATAGTAATTTAATTTTTATATTTTCTTTATTGAATGATTAATTAAATATTTGAGAACTTTAATATTATTAAATTTAAAAGAAAAAATGTATTATTTATGACTAAAATTATATTAAAATATTGAGATGTTTTTTTATATAATATTTAATCTACTAAAATTAAATTCAATATAATGAATTTTTTTCTGTAAAGCAAATATATTGGTATATGAAGAAAATTCACTGAGTACTTTTTTTGATAAACCAAACTATACATCATGCTGTTAATATTTTATGCAACAAAAAAATCATGACTAAGAATTTAATAAATTGAAGTCTAAATTGAGAAATAACAGGTTTAGCCTGCAACTACAAACAAGATCTTATCTCACAGTTCACTACACAAAGTAACTTTTATCAGATTCTACCATCCACCAAAACCAATGTCTTGTACCCCTGGGTTTTGCTTGAACTCTTCCATGTCCTTGTTGCTGATTCTGGCTATTTACCACTGTAGTAACCCCTGCATTTCCTAGATTATCATTGGCAGGCAATTCCACAGAAGTCTCCAGTGAAGTTTGAGCTATTACCGCAACAGGAGCTGTGACACTTTGTATAGTACTTGTGACGTTACAAGAATTGTCTCCGATAGCAAATATATTTTGCGTTGTATTGAGAAATGCCGGTTGAAAAGTATATTGGCCAGGAAAAGTATTATAGGATGACGGCACAGAACTAGAAGATTGAATACTTGAGTTTAACATCGGTGCCTGCATTTTAGTGACAAAATTAGTTAAAATTTCATCAAGAACATATAGTCTAGTTGTATATAAATATACAAATCTCAGAGACAAATGAACAGAGCTTTGCTATGTTTCCATGTCTTACTGTACAATGCATACCAACTAACTCGCAAACTACTAGAGCACTACACCCACAGACTTTAGAAAATAGACCACCACAATATAAAAACAACTTCAAGAGAATCTTGCTTAGATAGCAAATAGTATAAAATGTTTGGATTTACAAAATTGGCAGGGGCTCAAGGCAGGGGCACCTGAAGCACACTGCACACATAATTCTTACACAAACTTGCAGTGATCACTTCTTGCATTAAAGATCAAAAAATATATATCACATAAATTTAAGATTTTAACTTGAAATCAATCAAACTCAAGTCAATATTGAAAATCAAATAGGCTTACTAGCTGAGGCTGAATAACAATAATTAGAAAGATACTTCTTTTGGCTACTTTTTTTGACTTACTAGTTTAAATGTACAAACCTCAGTTGCAGAACCAAAATATGGAGAGTTTAAATTGAGTTCCAGTAAATTGCTTCCTTGCAGAACTCTGTGCCATATCAATCTGAAACCTTTGGATATCATTTAAACTTCTGTGCGACCTCAAAAAGTGACTTTTAGATGGGCTTACAAGATCGTGAGAATGCTCAGATATGAATTTATAAATTCTGTATTTCTCATTTGATCGAGAAGAGACACCCAATTTTGCCTTGCAACCAAATCTAGTTTCTGGACGATGTTGTTTTACATCATCATCTCGTTTATCACTCGCACGCTTTCCCTCACAAGCACATACAAATACTCTGTCTAAAATTTCTCCACAATTGCCTTTATGCATTTTACTCCTCCGTATACCAAATCCAGCCTTTTCAGCATATGCTTTGTAAAACATGTAAGCATCTTCTTCTGTTTCGAACTCTAACCCCACTTTTGGTACCATATTTTCATCGATTCCATTAGTCTTCTTTGGAGTAATGGGTATTTCAATATCTTCCAAAGAATAATCATCGAAATCCAAGTGACGTGATGCTTGAGGAACAGTAGTCATACCTGTGGAGTATTAGGGTTCTTGATAATCAGGATGGAGCTTGTTGCAAAATTAAAACCTCTTGATATGCCAGAGTTGGACTGATACACGTCCTGTAAGTAGTTTATCTGTATTCTGAAACAATATTTTAAATATATTATATACTTATATATAATAAGCGTAAGGGAGATAATTTGGTCGCATGGTCCTCTGGTTCAAAAGCTTATCATCCGTTGGATCTTATATTGAATAAATAAGCACCGTTATATTGGAACAAAATTAAATTCTGTTCTAGAAGGCAACTGATATCTACTTGCATGTTTATAATTCCTTTTCTGAATTCAAAACAAATTCTGTCTTTCACATGTATATGATTTTTTCTAATCCTAAATAAATATTTCCTACCAGTTTTATTCGTAGAATCATATAAATCTCACCGTCACAATTTTTTAATAATATATTTTAAAATTAATAAGCCGAATTTATGTGAGGAATAAATACAAAAACTTTTTCTTAATCCAAAATAGATTCTACTTTCTTATTGCATATTTATGATTCCTTTTCTTAATTCAAAACAAATTATGTTTATCAATTTTAATTTAGAACCATATAAATTTTTTGAAAAATATTTAAATCACATTATAATAATTTTAATATAAAATACATTTATTAATATAATCTAATAGGAGTTGGCATAACGTATTCCACTCAAAATATATTAAAATCTGATAGATAAAATTTAATACTTTGGCATGATACATACGAGAAAAGGAATTGCTTGATTAAAATAATTTATTTGAAACCATTAACGGCTGTGATGATGTATTTACCAAAGTTCTAACTTACAAACAAATCATAATTTTGAATTTTATTTTATTGAAAATTTTAATTTATTATTTATAAATTAAATTTTTTCACACCATTTAAAATATATTTAAAAAGTTTATAAATAATTAAAAAGCTCCCGTGCCTTGCACGGGCTATAAGCTAGTATTAACTAAAACAAATAAATTTTTGAAAGAGAAAAATCACATGAGGGATTAAAAAAGTGACAGAGAGGGGACATATAAGGAGACTCGTTATTTACATACTCCACAGTCCACATGATACAACAACAATTACTACCTAATTACCTAAAATATTACTACGGGCTTCGTCATGGTCTTCCTTAAACCCTAACTAAAACCCCTGTTTGAAGAACCTTCCCTTCAATTCTCCCTCTCTCTAGATTCCTCCGTCAATCGAATCAAGACCAATCTCTACGATCACAAACCAAACCACCCCATCTTCTCCGATCTCAAAACCCTCTTAGAATTCAATGGCAAATCCCAACGAAAACAAGCCCTCAACACGTCACTATCACCCCTACCAGAGCCTCAACACCCCAATTCACAAGCTTTACGAGCTACCCACTTCGCCTGAGTATCTTTTTCACGAAGAAGCCGCCGTTCAACGCCGTTCTTGGAGCGAGAATCTCCAGTATTACACCGGGTCGGGTTACTTATCCGGAGCTATTCTTGGTGGGTTGAAAGGGTCTGTTGAAGGGATCAATTCTGCTGAGAAAGGGGAGTCTTTGAAGCTGCGGATTAATCGGGTTTTGAATTCGGGTGGGCATACGGGCCGGAAATTTGGGAATACTCTTGGGGTTTTGGGGTTGATTTTTTCGGGGCTGGAGAGTACTGTTTTGTATTACAGAGGGACAGATGATTTGATGAATAGTGTGGTGGCTGGGTTAGGGACTGGAGTGATTTATCGGGCTACGAAAGGAGCAAAATCGGCTGTGCTTGCAGGTGCTATTGGTGGATTGGCTGCTGGTGCTGCTGGGATTGGTAAGCAGGCGATTAAGCGTTATGTTCCGATTTGATGAATAGGACTATGGATTGAGTCTTAATTTATTGTTGGTTTAGGGAGGTTTAATCAAAGGTTTTGGTTATTTTGTTTCGTCTGTTACCGAATTTGTTGACTCGTCTGTCACGGAATTATAATGGAAACTATGAATCGACATCTCACTTTTATGTATGAATTTTATGTGCAAATAGTGTATTTGCATTATAATAATATAGTGAGATCGAGGGTTGTTATTAGTAATGCATATTGTTTTTCTGAAGAATTTGTGTTGTTAGATGTGGTAATGTGAATGTGTTTGTATCTGTGGTTAAAGGTTTAATTTTGATATTTGGTTTTATATGGAGGTCAATTTGCTAACTTGCAGATGGCATTGATGGAATTATTTATGAAAACTGTGGTTTATAAGTCGTGTTTGGGTGCAAAATTTTTTGGTTTATTGCTGTCTAAATAATATTATGGAATGTATGCTTATTGGGGATGGCGATTGTCTTTGTTAAAAATGACTACTCTATTATCTGCGAAATTTTTTCCCTTTGCATCTTTGGAGAATGCTTGTCATGCAAGAGCGTGTGTGTGTGTGTTTGTGTTGCGAATTTGCAATTTCTTTAAGATTATCCTTGTGTACGTCTGCATTCGGCAGTTCAGGTATAAAGTAGATCTCGTTTTTCGTTAGTTTGGATATTTTGTATTTCATACGCATTTCTAGTCTGAATTTGGATGCTATATATGTGTTTGCACTTTCTTCATAATTATCTTCTGTTATCGTGTGTATGCTTGCATGCGCCATATATGCATATGAGTACAATTTCGGCTGTTTGCTGGTTATAGCATACTCATTACTTCACCCTGGTCGGCCGAATGAATCATCTCTGCTTCTTCTGATTATATTCTATTTATGGGATGCGGTAAATTGAAGGATTGTTATTGTAAGCTCAATTATTGTTGACTATTATTTGCAAATTGTGAATTTCTGTTTTGCTTCACTGCAAGTCACAAGGCAGTTGGTAGTTACCTTAAGTTCCAGTTACCTTAAGTTGGTAGTTACCTTAAGTTACCTGATTAAATCATTTCTAAATAATTCGGTGATAGAAATATCTGAGTGAGTTGTGTTGGGATTTAGTTAAGTTTTAGAGACTTTGGTGATGTCTATATATAATATTGGGGCGTAGAATGTAGTATGAAGATAGTGTGGGAGCCAGTGATGTCAGCAATAGTTAGGTTTAAGGCAGTAACTGCGGAGACGGCACATGATACACTTGGACATGAACATGACAAACAGTGTGTGATCTAAACAGGAAGGAGAAGTATGATTAGATATTGGTGATTTTTGTTTACTCCAGAGGGCGATGTTAAGAGTTGAGTATTTTGAGGATGCCGGAAATTATAAAGATTGTAACGGAGCCTTTTCCCGTGCTAACCTCTAAACAGTTGCTTCTCAGAACAGGATTTTCTGAGTATATTCAGCATGAATGATCCGTCAATCCTTGCTATGATTTCATAACTAGTACTAATATTCAAGATAAGCGGCTTCATGTTTCTTACTTCTGAGTTTTTATTTATTTCCTTAGTTTAATTTGATAGTACTTTAATATTCTCAAAGAAAGCTTGCACTATACCAGAGTGATGAGTCTTTTTGCGTTTCAGAGAGCCATGGTTCACCATTTCACTAACATGGATAGACACTAGACAGTAACCATTTTATGATAGTTGCATTTTACTTTAATATTGCATTTTGCACTATGATTTTTGACCTACTAGGAAATCTGTGATTGATCTAGCAACAAACAGTGACTAAAATGTCATATTTCATACTCGTTCCTAAAATACAGTGAAATGTGTCATTATTTTAAAGCCTTTTTTGTTTTGGTCGGTGTGCATGTGCCTTATGATTATACATTTAAGCTGCTGAATTATTGAGCAGTCACAATGTGCCACATTCAACTAACGAAATAAGTACAAAATTTTTCGGCATATTCGTCCAGTCCTGTCATCACAGAAATTGTTAAATCTTTTGGTTTTCGACTGTATGAGAGTATAGGAATCGACCGTTTTTCTACATTATTTATTTTTAAAATTTTATGTTTGCAAATAAAAATTAAAATATTAAATTTTCGTTTACAAAAGAAAAATTAACTTCGAAACTAGACGGTCAATACACCTTAAATTATATGCGCACAGCTAGCTCATCTAATTTGGAAGTATATCATTTGGTTTTTGACCAGGCGAGAGTATCGGAATAGACATTCTCTTAAGAGTTACATACACCTGTACAATTAATCAATATCAATATTCTAAAAAGATACTCATTTGTAAGACATATTAACTTAGGGTCATGTTCCAGAGAGAACCATTAGAGAGAGAATTATAGAACCCTTACCTTATAAGGCAGAGTTCTGCAGCAGAACTTAAGTATGAGTTAGGGTTCTGCAGCAGAACTTCACATGCAAAAAATGTCAATATCTATGTATTAGATTTTAAAATTATTTTTGAACACATACAACGATGAAAAAATATGAAAAAAACATGTATTTCGATTTAGATCCTAAAAATCTATTTAAAATTTAGGGTTCCGCAGCAGAACCTTAGTAGTTCTATGGTTCTATTTTAAGGACTGGTTCTCTCTTGAGCGCGACCCTATTAACTTAACATGTCGAAAATAAAATAAAATCATCGGTATATCGAATTTAAAGTTTTCGTTGCTCAATTTTTGGAAAAAGTTTGTATAAACTTGTAGCTTAGGTGAAATGAATGTAAGCTTTGTTGACTGTATGAACTAGCTGTACACATTTCATTTTGTGAGCTGACATGGAACACTTTCATCCACGACTGCTAAAATATTCCAGTAGGATCCTCATGTCAACCAGTGAACGTGGTGTCTACGTGTATCAGGGGTTTAATATCAATACTAATCTAAATCCAGCTTAATTAAAAATCAATAATTGCAGCATTCCATCACAAAAGCTTCAGTATAAATTCACGTAAGCTTCTGTTAGAAGACTAAACCAAAAGATTAGCAACTAACCACCCTCCTAATTTCTCAATCTCCTGTATTTTTCTCAAATCAACAAAGAGCTAGCTTGCTAGAAATCTTCAGCAAAGTGTGATCTTAATGGCAAATCAATTACAACTCAAGTCTCTGAACCATATCTCTTTAGTTTGTAGATCATTGACAGAATCGCTTGATTTCTACAAGAACATTTTAGGCTTCATTCCTATCAGAAGGCCAGGATCATTTGAGTTTGAGGGTGCTTGGTACGTATGAAAATGTACCCGTACACTTGAGGGTCGTTCCTATTATTTTAGCCTGCAAACTTTAACGATAATGTACTACTTGATCAACGTTTGCAGGCTAAAATAATCTGTGTTCGAAGGAACACTATACGTATATTAAGATAACCTTATATGCTATAAGGCCGTAAATTGGTTAAACTGTTCAAGAACATTAAATAAGAATCAGTTCATCTATTATTGCAGGTTATTCAATTACAATATTGGTATTCATCTTTTGCAATCTGAAGACCCTGAAAGCTTGCGCACTACTAGGCAGATCAATCCCAAGGATAATCACATTTCTTTTCAAGTAAATACGCTCTCTTTATGAATTCTTATAATTAAGTTAAGTTCATATGTTTAAGCGATATTGTCTAAAATGTTGACAGAACATTATCTGAAAACTTTATAAACTGACAATTTGTTGTTGATGAAATGGTTAGTGTGAAAGCATGGCAGCGGTAGAAAAGAAGCTGAAAGAGATGGAGATAGAGTATGTGAAGGCTAGAGTAGAAGAAGGCGGAATTGAGGTAGATCAAATATTCTTCCACGATCCAGATGGCTTCATGATTGAAATTTGCAACTGCGACAACTTACCTGTGGTTTTTGTTGCTGGAGAAGCCATCCGAATGTGCTCTGCCCTCGGTTGCAGTGTGCAGCCGAAGCTTGCAGTTGTATGAATCAATGGCAGTGAGTGATCCGCGTTTAAGGAACATGTGTTTGTGATTTTCTAAATATTTCTATGTGATGAAGAGTGTTTTTTCTTATAGTTTAAATATACTAAGCTATTCCAATAAGAATTGTGCTGGATGAATCAGAAAAACTTAACAAAGTGACTGTTCTGTCATTTGATTTGTAAGATATATGTGCTCTTAAGGACTTGGACTTGTATAGAAGAGAAGTTTAAGTACTCTCTTGAGGGCGTTAATTAAAAAAAGAGTTAATTGCAAAACGCATCCTCTAGTTCCAGCAAATTACATTTTATTACCTAAACTTTAAATATTTGCAGAATGCATTCCTCTACATGTTTTGGCAACGCACCTTGAACCTTTTGACCGATTTTTGTTTATTTTGACCAATCAATTTGGAATTTAACAGGGCGAAATAGATTTAAGAATTAACTAAGATGAAATGTTATAGGTTCTTAAGTCTATTTTACCCTTGTAATTCAACATAATGATATGTCAAAATAGATAAAAATGGGCAATAAAATTCAACATGTGATGCTAAAATATGTGGTGCTTTGTGCAATTATCTAAAATTTAGTTAATAAAGTGCAGTTGGACCAAATCAACCGGATGTGTTTTACAACTAACTCTTAAGAAGATATACGAGTTTGGTTTACATAAATTCTGAAAAGAAAGAACTCATCATGCATGATGCAGAATACAGAAACATTATATACTTTGTTATGATACAAAAAATACAGAAAAATTCAAAGACAGAGATAAACTAGGACCTTCGATGGCCTGCAGGAGGTTTTCTGTTATTTGGCTTCTTGGCAGGCTTCCCAAAACACCCGCAACCAGATACTTTAGGAGATGGAGGATCAATTGTGGATGCAACATCAACCGTCCGATACGATTTCCGCTGATTTTTTGACTCATGATCATGTTCTGATCGTTTGTGTTTATGGTTCACATCATCATCTTGTTTGGTCTTTATGGGCTTGAGCTCCCCTGATAAAAATTTCTGGTCTTCCCATACTAGACCTGATGATCCTGATCTTCTGAAGGATACTTCAGACCTGGGCAAAGCAGCCATATTAATTTTTTTCGGATGAAAAAGCAAATAATTGCTGCAATTATTAGATGATGCGTGTGTAAGGTTTCTAGCACTCTTGACTTGTAATATATATAGCATTGAGAATTGAATATGACAATTTAGAGGATTAACCAAGGTAGAAGTCACTACAAGGCATCTATTAGTGAATTACTGTTTTGTCCCTTTTGTCATTATTCCATACCAACTGGAAAACCCCGGCCAAATTATTCTGTCTGATGGATTTAATAACACGAGAAATGTATTATAGATCTTGTTATATTGGGACAGAGAAAAAACATACAGAAAGCATTAATATTGGAGTCTAGTCATGAAGATGTTCTGTCCGAAGATTGTTGATTCAACAGTTATAAAACTAGAAAAGTTATGACCGAGGGTGCTAAAAGACAATGAACAGATATGCAGTGATGCAGATCTTCTGAGCAAACTTACCTCGACATGATGGTGATATCTATGCATGGAATATTCAGAAAGAATTATTCCTAAGGAGTTAACACAATTGCCCTTGTCGTTGGCATGGTAGTGCAAATAGCAAGAACTAGCCTCCCTTTGTTTATAAGAATCACATATAGCATGGCTTTTGGACTTTTGGGTCCTCCAAGTGTAAGGATACATGATTCATCTCAAAACCTGATACAATTTGCGCCAAAAGAAGGCTATCAACTCGTTCCACAGAGGACCTTTCCTTGCTTCCAGCACACAAGTGAGATGGAGACTGACTTGCTGCTATACAGGACACAAAATGATCACATACTCTGGCCTGTCTGAGTAAGTTCCGTCTGTGGGAAATTTCCATTTTTTCACAGTTTGTGTGCGATTTTTATTAGTATACCAAGTAGTCAGAATAAGGCTTATAATTCAATTGGCTATGTGGTTGGAATAAGGCTTATAATTCATCAAAAAAATAAAAATAAAATTGCATTAAGGTCTGCAGATTCACAAACTTCACAATGCACTGAGATTGGCTACTCAGCCCCCACTTTTTTTATGTGACAGCTGCCCATTCTCCGGATCATCTTCGTTATATAAATTGCCTGATGCATTTTCAACAGGAATATCTCATTCTTGTGGTACCAAACATAATTGAACTCGTAACTAGGGGCGAGCATGAAAAACCGAAACCGCAAAAAAAACTTAAAAAAACCGAAAAACCACACCGAAAAAAACCAAACCGCAAATAAAACCGAAAATAACCGAAATAAAAAACCGAAATTAGTGGTGCGGTTTTATTTTCGGTTTTATGTTAAAACCGCACCGAAATTAACCGAACCGAAATATATATATATATATATATATATATATATATATTAATAATAGTAATAAAGCACCTTAGTCATTTTTAAACTTCACATCTAATTTTATATGGAGGTTCTTCTTCCATACTTGCATACTTGCTGAGTCACTTAAACCAGGCACCAAGTATTTGGATGAGCGCTTGATCGAAAACTAGAGCTATTGTGATTTGCCACAAAGCAGAAATATCTCTGTTGTTAATCTGCTGATCAAATTTTATTATATAACCTATTCTACTTTTTTTATTTATGTACTTTTTTAAAACTTTTTATTTGAATTTCATGATTAGTTGATTTTGGGTAATTTTATTGACTTGACATCATCTAATTTCTTGTCAAAATATGTATGTTTTAGTTTTTATTGTGTATTAAGGTTTTTTAGATGAAAGTATGTAATGTTTCATATATCCTCATATGAAAACAATAGTAAATAGTAACCGAACATATTGTACAAGTTCATGAAAATTTTATATTTTTTTTAAAAAAATCATTATGCACAAAAGTAGCAAATAATAGTGGAAAAACCGAAAAAACCCGCAACCGACTAATGGTTAACCGCAACCGAAAAACCGTTTTAGTTGGTGCAGTTACGGTTAATGATGATTAACCGAACCGAACCGAACCGCATTTATCGGTTTGGTAACGGTTAATGTCCGGAACCGCACCAAACCGCACCATGCACACCCCTACTCGTAACTAAGGTGAACATGCTTGAACTCATAGCTAAGGTGTAACATACCACAAAGTAACTGCATTTGAGACCTGAACCGATTATTTATTTATTTATTTTAACGTTCTGTTAAAAACATGTTCCCAAGATCTGCCTACTGTTTTAAGTAATAAGTTTCATATTTTCATTTACATTTCTAATAGATCTGATTAAATTTATAGTAAAGACAATGCCAACATGTGAGTTTGTGTCAAACATATGATTTAACTTTTAAGTAAAAGAAGCGGGAAACTGCAACTAAAAAACTGTTTAAAGTTGAGATTGAGCCCCTCTAAACAAGACAGAACTGACAATGTGGCAACTGAATCACCAATAACTGCTTATAAACTTCGATTCATTACACAATTTATCTTTCACAAAAAAAAAAATTAAATTATCACAGGCATAAAGATTGGTCATAGCCAAAGAAAATCTCTAAATTCTCATGTGTTCAAGGACATGAATCTGTATCTATATTATTAGATGCACACCAGCATCTGGCCCATATGAGTGACACTAGCAAAAAAAGGTATAGACAAATTTACAACCTTTCAAAGTCTCAAAAGGAAATTTTTCATCACTATCAAAATTTGTAAACCATATTCTCGGTATATCCAAGTTCTTTGAGTATTCCAGTGAGCTGCAAAAAGAACCAAAGAAAATTTAAAAAATTAAGATATCCTAGCGATGCGCGCGCGCGCGCACCCACACACACTCCCTCCGTCCTATAATTTGTGTCCCATTTACTTTTACACGTATTCCAATATTTAAAAAAATAATACTTGTACATGATATTTTGAAGTTTTTCTAGTAAAAATTTGGATCTGTAACTTTTATATAATTTTATTTATAACACATAAAAAAAGGTAGGTATGTTTTACATCTTAAAATGCGTGAAAAATTGTGACAAAATTATGGAACAGAGGGAGTGTGTATATATATATAGCCATATCCAAAATGTGATTTTCATCTACATACCTCGCCTTGTGAACGGTCTTTTGCCTTGTCACCGGATATATGATTCATCAGCCCAGGAGGACCACATACCTGCCAATAAATATAAAATAAGTACTTGCCAAAAAAAAACTATGCATAGGAAACCATTAAACATTTTCCAAATATATAATCAAAATGAAATAATAACAAAGTGATACACTTGCATTGCTGATTAAGCTCAGAGCATTGACATCAGTAAATATAATGACTTAATGACTTTACAGTTCAGTTTACAATGCCCAAACTCCTATCAGAAATTTACAAATGTCCCAGTAACAGGTTTCTTCCTATGTATCATAAGCATGATAAGTGGAAATATATATAATGCAAATATGCTGATTGTGATGCTTGCTCAACAAACTCACCCCTTGCCTTAATTAGTGAGTGGTATGACACTGAGATGAGTCTTAAATTACATAGACGACACGGTTTTGGTCATATACTGGAAGAACAGTCAAACAATTCACTAGGGAGGAGGAAGGTGACTAAAAACTCACCAATATAAGAGAATCTTCGCTGGGACCAGGCAAGCCTTTCACAGCCATATCCTTTGTTATGTATCCTTTACCTCCAGTCCAGTTCTCTGATGGCTTATCCACGGTATAATAAATCTAGAATTTATCAATAAAAAGAGAACAATCAGTTAAAAAGAGATATCAAGTGGCAATAACAGTTCCCTTTTTCTAAAATAGCACCTTCAAATTTGGATGGCTATCTGCAAGCACATCAAGTTTCTTCTTAAGTAGTATGTCATCTGGGGATACATTAGCATATATCAACGAAATCTGAAAGGAGATACAGTAACCATCAGGACAGATTTACACTATATGACAAGTTGAATGAAGAAATTAAAGGTACAAGGAGCCATTAATCTACACACAGCTATATTCAGTTAGCACTAATTGTCAAGTTTACGATAGCTTACTAGATTTCTAACTAGCCATATATTAATCTTTAATTTAGATTTGCTAGGTGTTAAAGTAGCCATGTATTGATCTTAACGTATATTTGCAAGATCAGTTTTTAAAGACATAATGTGTGGAGAGAAGTCCAAGACATGTTTCTAATAATAATCACAACCTTCGTTTTGTCTTCAGGATTCTTTAGGATAGCATCAATTATTTGAAGCATTGGAGTGATGCCTGAGCCACCTGCAATCTGGAAGGGAAAAATATATAATATAAAGATAAGGGAGGTGAAACAGCAAAGGAATATAAATCAATGAGTTTGTGAATGGTGAGCTAATATTTTAAGGTCTTGGATGCATTAAAATATTGTGCATTTTAACAACTGAGAATTGATAGTGCATAATAATTTTTTTTCTCTTCCACTTTTGTTTAGTTGTATACTCTCTTCTAATTTATTTTCTTCTTAAGCAGCTACCCTATGATTGAAAAGTTGTATGCAGTCTGGCACAACCCTGTCTTTACCATTCCTATATGTTTCTTCATATTTGGCGTATATCGGAGCTTTTCAACGGGCCTGAAAAAAATAAACTCGAGTTGGTAATATATTCAGAAATCACTGAAGGTACAATATAATTACTCTCTCTATTTATAATCTATTACTTATGAAGTGTTCCTTTATTCATTATCCATTACCCCTTTACTTCAACTATATCTCCAGGTTTTAAGCTTGCAAAATGCTGACTCATTTTCCCACCCGGATAAATCTGCAAATTGTGGATAAAGCACAAGTACATATCAGATACGAGATTGCCGAAAGATAACCTCACAAGTTCAGAAGTAGTAGATGGCAATGAAGTAGTACCTTAATTAACAAATCAAAGTGTCCTTTTGCATCAGGATCTGATATAGGGGTGTACCTGCCAACAGATGACACAAAACACACTTAATATCTACAATTAAAAATAATAAAAGAACAGATCGCAAATGAAAATGAGAGACCAATAGACTCCAAAACAGAAACAACTTCAAGTTTCCTAATGGTGCACTCGCTTGAAAATACAATTATACATTATGCATCATCTAATTGAGAAATATAGAGTATCAATCATGCACGCCGAGGTAAGTCCTCAAACATCTTAAAATGTATTAGAAAGAAATAGGAGATTTTTCTTTAAAAATCAAATTATTGTCAGTTTTCTTCAAAAAGAAAGCAGAACTCAATAATTAATAGAAATTACTTCCTAATTCAGTTACTAGAGTTGAGAAGACTCACGGGCGAATGACGTATTTTGTTTTCCCTTCTGTGTCTGGTGGTAATGGGTACCTACGAAAGGATAAGTGCTTTTCATGAGAATGTAAGATAGTGGCACATATATGATATAATTAATGGACCCGATATAACCTATGTGTTTTGGAACAAACCAAGATGACCTGCACAAAAACATTGAGGAATTCTTACTTTACAATGGTACTGAAAGCAAAAATGGAAGTACCTTGTGATGAGGCATGACGCAACATCAAGACCCAATTTCGCACTAGGATCAAATGAAAACCTGTCATTCAAAAAAAAAAAAAAAGAGGAAGACCTGTAAGCATTTTACTCAGACTCTATTGGGCCATCAGATCAGAGATAGCTGACAGGCCATTAGGTCAAATCTTCTTATGCTCTTTAATAGATGACTACTAATGGTTTATAGTAAAGTATTAACCCCCTAGCTTGTCTGTTTATGATCATGACAATAATGGATCCTTGATACCACAGGTACATTTTTGGGGGAGAGAAAGAATAACTGATATGTAATTAATGTGCTACTGAGCTACATACATATAGATAAATGAATAGATTTGGAGTTCAATTTGGGATCAAATATTAAATTACTTCACCACAGAATTAGGACTTGGATGTGTCAGTCAGCCACTACTTCTTTATAAATGCATATGCAACTTGAAGACTAAACACTGTCATATATACACAATATCCCGAACCAACCAAGTCGATTTACAACCAAAAAAAAAAAACTAATCAAATCGGTTCAGTTCAGGTTTTCTCAGGGTTACTTTAATGGCACAAATATTAAATGGAAATATTCATCTACGGAGGAAATACAAGGAAAAGACGATAATAACCTGAACAACTGCGTGTTGTGGCTGACCTTTGCCTTCTCTTGAAGCTTAAATCCTACCCACTTATCAGGATTAAGCGCTGAAAAAAACAACAGCAGTTGATGAAGCTCAAAGTCTAAAAGTACGCAACCTTGAAAAAGATTTGCTTATAAATTCTCAGCTTCTCACCAACAAAACTAAAGCAGCTAACACATCAATGTGAATAAATACTAAAGCTTACTGATGTGAACAATTAGCAAAGGCCAATACAAGTAGCATGTCCTACATTTAGCGTCGACTTCAGCATCACAAAAGAGCATATTAAACCCACAAGAATCGATGAAATTTGTAAAAAGCTATTTAACTATCTATAAGTGTATAGAACAAACAAATCAATTCTTGATGCTGTCCAGTGACAGGCGGACGCAGAAAAACACATGTGTGTGTGTGTGTGTGGTGGTGCTGGTGTTAAGAGGTAGGGAGGGATGGGAGAGAGAAGAACTTACCAACTTGCTGCCGAGATTCATCATTGATTTTATCCATATGAACCTGCAATCAAAATAAGATATAAATTTAAAGGAAGGTGCCAAAAACTGGATTTAACTTTAACTTATGTAAAGGCTATCATGCCATCTATACTGTATTATTAAAATCTAACAAGAGATCAAGATTTTTGGTCGGTTGTCAGTCTATTTAATATATAATAATAATAATAATGATATTATTAAAATGAAACTCAACATTTCTAATATAATGGAATGTGAAAAGAGTGTGGGAATGGTTTATTCCATTCCTGTAATCCTGTCACCCAAGCAAACTTATATTTCCATTCTGACTAAAAATCGTCATTCCGTTCCTCCCGAAATTCATTCTACTACACCCAAGCGAACACAACCTAAAAGTATTATTTATGTGTTTGCCTATAAAATTTCATTCAAGAAAGGTAATTACTCAAATATATTAAAAGTTAAAACACCAAAATTATATACACTACTTTCTCCACATATACATATGACATAAAAATAAAAAGTGAGAAATCTATGCCTAATATCGACCATACTAACAGGTCAGAATTAGTGATCACCTACAACACCAATTCACAAATCTAATTACAAAAACAATGCATCTTCGCTACATCTAGCTAAATTCCAGTAGCAAAAAATCTAGAATTAAAAGTCGCCCCGACAAACCCTAACCCCCTACGCAGACATAACATCATGTAAAAATCACATTATTATGGTATACGGACACTGCGACTTACATAACTAAACATTTTCTATTCTGGTTCGAGCTCTTACACAAACGTTTAGGAGACATCTCTATTTACCCCAGGGAATCTATGTCATACAAAACCTAACCACATATTCCAAGTACAAAATCGCAATGGAATAGATAATGTCAATACAACATATCTGGACTAAACATTAATATTAATTACGCAACCATAAGCGAAAACAGGAGAGAGAGAGAGAGAGAGAGAGGGAGAGGTAGAGGGAGAGGGAGAGCGAGAGAGAGAGGGAGAGAGAGAGAGGGGTACCAAATTTGGGGAATCGAAGTAGTAGAAGTAAGATAATCCACCGCAAATGGCAGCGATCGCACCAATAGGAGCTCGTGATTGAGTTTGGAATTTGTGAGAGAATGCACCAACGCCAGATTTTGTAAGCCTCCGAATAAACGTAGCCATCTTTCCGAAATAGTGAGGGTTTCAGGCCTACCAGCTTTACTTTGTTGCAAGGCTTCGCGTATTTATAGAGAAAATGATTTGGGAAACCTCATATAAGTTGGAGAAGGTAATTCACTAATTCAGGTTAAATTGCACTTTAGTGACATGTAGTTTACTTATTTCGCATGAAAGGGTCTAAATTGTTAGTCTATTATTATAGTGTCTAAACATCGTGGGATTCAGTCAGTTTCAATGATGTGATACTCTAATTTTAACATGAAACGGTCCAAACGGATACGAGGAAAATTATGGGTTTCGACTGAAATTTTTTATATGTGTATATTTTCTTTGACATATAATATACGTATTAATAAATGTGGATTTTATATTAAAGTGAATAAGTGATGCATCGTTTTTGTTAAAACATCCCAAATAACTATTTGATTAGGTTAAATTAAACAGAAAGAGAATGTAACATTACATTTTAATTAATTTTTAAGTCTATTTCACTTTTTTAATTTTCCAATTTCCACTATGATAAGTCAAAATAGAAAAAAATATCAAAAGTGTTCAAGATAAGGGCCGAATATATCAAGGGATAATTCTCCATTTATCCAAAATATATGCAACAGAATCCAGTTAACCCGAACTAAAAAGATAAGTTTTGTAATTAACTCTTAAAAATATAAAAAAGTTAGACAAATATTTTTTCCAATAGTTTTATTGTTCCACAGAACAAAACTCCAACAAAATCAGTTTCTCGTACACAAATGTCGGAAGAGTCATGAAAAATGGTGAATCTTGTGACTGTTATTAGGCAAAGACAGTAACGAAGCTTACATTTAAAAAAAAAAATACTCTACAATAGATTACTTGCATGGATGAATATATAATGTCATCCTACACAAATAGATGAAAAGAATTAAACCAAAACAAATGCAGATACAATGTGTCTGCTACAGATTTAATGAAGAACTATCAGACTGTTAATTGTGTCCTTGAATATCATTTACTCCAGCCTCGTTGACCCAAGAAGCAATCAAGTGATGAGCGACCGCGTATGGTCCAGGGATAAACATGGAAGCAAGTTCTCCACTTTCCATGTTGAAGTCCAAAGATAGGTTAAAACTTTTTTCGACTCCTTTGCTCATCTGCTTCACTTTCACTGCTGTTGTCGTTTGCGCCTTCTCGTATTCAGCAAATGTTAAAGCCTTCTTGACATCTTCTCTACTGAACCATTGGGCATCTAATAACACAGCAATGAAATAAATGTAATGCTACTAATCCATATCTGAAAGCCAATAAATAGGCTATCCTAATCAAGAGAAAAACGTTTCACCGCAGACTAATAGCCTGTTTCAGTAGTGTTACTCATTAATCATTATGCTTCTAAGTAGATTTAGATCAAAGATGAGTAATTATATTACCTTCCAATTCATTCTTGTCCACATTTATTTCAAACGACTTAGCATATGCCAGGAAACCCACCATTAACTGGCAAGGCATGCTACTAGGTCCAACTGCAACAAAAGCATATATGCACAGAATCAAGACTTTGTAAAAACAAAGTGAATAATATCTCTTGAAGAAGCTAAAATCAGAAGCAGAAAGATGTGGAGAAATATATAATATTTTGAATAGATTTTCAACATGTACACATTCTCAAAGGCTATAGTAAATTTATAAACGGACTCTTTACTCAAGCTTGCACTCGTGCTTATTAGCTATCTGTTCAACAAAAGTGCTCAGGATGCAGTCTCGAAGTGTTTGTCTAGTGATTGATATAATTTGCATTAGAAAAACTTGTATTCATTATCACCAAAGTGATAAAGAACTTATCACCCCTAAGCACAATCTGCAGGTGCTATTGTGTTTCAAGGAATAAATTTTGACAGGGACTTCACATTCAAACATCGTTTTGAATATAACCCATCTTACCATCTACATTCTATTAGAAGAGAGTCCTGAAGATTTTGTTTAGGCAGCGCTTCAGTAATCTTTTTTGTCACATTAATATTATTAGCTCTCTGCTTATCCTCATTATACTGTCAACTTCCAAATGTAAACCGCACAGGGAGAATACCTTAGCAAAGTTGTATGGAGTTGGAGAAAACAAAATCTCATACTTTTCTCCAAGGTTGTATTTCAAACTCGTGCTCAATTAAAATATTTTGGCTGAAAGCTGAGTCAGATAACAAATATATAACTTCTTCATCTGAAGCTATTTACTTAAGATTGGAAGGAATCGCGTCACTTGAAACTCTATCATGTCCTTAACTCACGAACAATAGTAATGAGAAAGAAGAGGCTAAGTATAAAATCTATACCAGGCCAAGGCTGAGAGCTATGATAGATAACTTCTCCAACCTCAATACCAGTCTCCTCCCACGTTTCACGCTTCACTGCCTCTTCCAAGCTTTCACCTGGCTGTGGAAAGAAAGTAAATTATCTAAACATTACTTTTCTGCAGTTAATTAGTATTAATAGTTACGAAAGAACTCCCACTCAAACCCGGGGGGGGGGGGTGTTAGTTTACTGGTGAAATGTCTATTGATGCACTAGCAGAAAAGCAGAAAACATTTCCTTCAAAAAAATTTAAGCTACTCGTTTTTTGGTTTTTTTTTTTAAAATAAACTGCTACAGAGTGACTACTTTAAAAGAGAAAAGCTACTCCTATTATCAAAGAGGACCTTCAGAAACAGATTTTGTGAAATTTCTGACTTCAAGAATAATTTTGACAACCATACCTCTATGAACCCAGCAAGAGTACTCCACATTCGTGGCACAAATTTTGACTGTCTGCTTAGAAGTGCACGGTCTCTCTGTTTATCTACGACTAACATAATGACAACCTGATTATAGAAAAACAATTAAAGTAAGCACAAATTCAGGAATCCAGGAAAATGCAGATGCAAAATCAGTCAAAGTAATGAAACTTAAGCATTGTCCCACCGGATCAACTCGTGGGTAAATTCTCTTTTTGCAGGACTCATTTGAACATTGCTTTCGTCTCCCAGCATCTATTGGCACAGTTTTCTCTCCACATTTCCCACAAAAGCATGATGTAATATGCCACTCCAACAAAGCTTTGGCCTGATTTAAAGTCATCGATAAAGATTCAGATGCAATGATTCAAAAAAAAGAAAAACTATGTTTCATACTTGTTGGTATATAAGTAACTAAAAAGAATATCTAATAGTAATGAACTGGAGTATTGTGGAGAGTGTGCAAACAGGTTTCCATAAGTTTTTCTTGCTTGAAAATACTACATATACTTCGTGCAATGGAAGTACATTGCATGTAATTTTGATGTTTGAAATGGAACTACTTTCAAATTTAATTTAATTTATTCTGGGTCGTTTAAAATTATAAAGATACAAGTACAGAGAAAGTTGCTACTCATTTCTAAAAAGTTTATTTGTTATTCATATCAGACTTAGGAAGACTGATTGAGAGGCAACGCATGAACTCAGATATAGGAAACACTGTTCTAGTCATATTCAAGCCAAGATATAAAGGAAGACGGGCTTCAAGTATCCACTTCGGTGCTAGTTCAGAAGTTACAGTAGACAAAAGATTATATTATAAACTCGCAGTTGATTCTAGCTATATAAAATATTCAAACTTGGCACAATATATTGTTAATGATCAGGTTTGTGAATTACATTTGAATATCTATTCATACATTTTTAGAAATCCAAGTGAAAGAAAATACTTCAAGGATCACATCAACTAGATATCACTGCATCTCTTATACCTGAATTGATTATAATATACAGTTACTTGGCTTTCCAGGCTGGGATAGGAACTCACTTTATTCGCAGTAATTCTTCTAATGATATATATATATAACCTGAATAGTAATCTATTTAAATGAAAAACTTATTTGACACATTTTTAAGGTAACAGGCTAACAGTGCAGCACTTAATGGCCTTTCTTAGTTGTGGAAATTAGAAGAGCCTACTCACAAATGTGGAATTGCTATCTATATCTATCTGATTCCGGTTGAACACCGAAATTAGAACTTTGTAGGATAATAACGCAATGCGGGGTAAAGGTCAATATATCATATCCTTTCCTAATTCTACAAACTCAATAAATATACAATGTTTATCGAAAATATCTATATGTTTAGTAAGATTGCACAATACGACATTTCAAAATAACTTATCATTGTACATCATGTTGAGTGTTAACTTGGAAATTTATGTTGTAGCACAAATTGATATGGATTAGCATTAGCTCAGAATACACTAACTGACCATTTTTGGAAATCCATTAATCCCAAAATGTTGAGCTAAGTTTAAGCCTTGGTTTTAATTCCAACATACAATTTGCCTTTCTTTATAGCCCTAACTGACCATTGAATGAGGGCTGATTAATTTCTGGCGAAACCCCATACACAGCTCCAAATCAAATCCTCACAGAGAAAACAGACCAAAAAACTCAAACACGACTCGTTTTAACCTAATATTGATGTTATGATTAAAACCTACTCCTAGTCAACAATTACTAGTAATTATAATATTGGAAAAATTTAGATATCTGATGATTAAAAGCATACCTGGCCAGCAATAGCAAGATCAGCCATAACAAGCTGGTTAGTCCAATCCGTGGCAACCATCAAACTCATCACATCCACAAAGCTTAACTGCATATCACTCATCTCATTCTCCAGATCACCAGCATCAGACACATCAATTGCCCAAAAAACAACCTCATCAGCCAACTCAGAACCCAAATAAACAAACGAATTTTCAGTCAACTTAACTCGAGACTTTCCCAAGAAAGCTTGACACTCACTCAAACTCAACCAACCCAAGTGCCATGTCGGAACCAAATCACCGGAAGACCCCACCAGTGGCCTTCCCTTTCTGAAAGGCAAAACCTTAAAATTCGGACATGAACCTTGAGTACCATGATCAGAAGAGAAGTATGCTTTGAGGGTCTGAAAAGCAGAGGAGAATGAAACAGAGTCGGTTAGTTTAGGTGTTTTAGATATTATGGGATTGCCTGCAAAGACATGGGAGCTGAGTTGTATTGACATGTTCGAAAATACAAGAGCATGAGAGCTCTGTGTTACTATATAATGGTTTGGACAGAGATTAAGGTAGGTGTGTTGATCTGACTTGGTCCAGTATTGCAACTGGATGTTTAAAATGTCAACTGCGGCACATTAAAATTTCTTGTTTTGCTTAGCCGCCACTTATTTATTTCTCTGCAACGACTTTGTTTTTTGGTTGATCAATGAAGATCGAGTGTTGTTGAATCGTATGGGTCAAAAAATTTCATTGAAATTTTATTAATGTAGAGTTTTATGTACAAAACTGTGCGTAGAATGACTTAAAATCTTACTCAAATTCTTTAAGAAATTGTTTGCTTATGTAATCATCAAATTTGTGAAAATATTAATTTTTTAATTATCTCTCACAATTTTATAAAAAAATATTATATCCCAAAATATGAATAAATTAGATCATCAAACAACCAATATAAATCTTTCTCCATAATTTTGAAATAATATTCTATGTAAAAAATAAATAATGCAAATCTTTTTCTCAATAAATTTGAACAATATTCTATATGAAAATAAATCAAATCAAATTATTAGAAAATATATTGATATATTGATACGGGTCCTAGTCTTTTATGATACAGGTCCCAGCCTCCAATATATGTGATGTTAATTTCTGACATAACATAAGTTTATTTTTGTTAGATGAATATATAGGATTACAATATATTTTTTATTATCATGTCTAATATTTAACACCGTTGAACAAATAAAATACTCGTTTCAATCATTTAACTAACAAAATCATTGAACGGATTATCTCCCTTTTGCCGGAAAACCTGCCAAAGTTGGAACGAGAATTTAAATGCTTGATAGTTAAAAAGTAATAAAATATTCTTTTTAATCATCTAGGTAAAATAAATCATTGAAATAGATAGTAAATAATTATTTTATTTATAAATCAATTAAAACGTGCTTAACTTGTTAAAATCATCAATATACTTATATAAAGAAGAAACGAGGGGCGTGTAGGTGGCGCCTCTCACATCGCTTCGTTCTATTTTTCTAATTTTCTGGAATTTTTGGATGGAAAATTATCAAAGATTAGAACTACTTTTTTTAGTTTCGGATATATTAATTATGGAAAAGAGTAGCACACAAGTCTTTCTGCACCTATAAATACCCCTATAGATTGTAGGGTTTTGCATCATCTAAACACAACCTCCTCTCTTTCAATACCACAATCTTACCTCTCTCTGGTGATAGTTTCTCTTGATCGATTTCAAACTCGGTGGTGCCGTTCTTCTGCAACGATAAGTGAAGGCTGTTTATATGGTATTAAAAAATAAAGGTTGTTGCAAGCAAAGATAGTTATAGACCGCTATGTGGGAGTCGACAAATCCAAACACGGGGAAAAAATATAGTCTTGACATGATATTGATGGATGATATCAATAAATTAACTATTAGTGATGTATGTTTGTTGGTTATTATTTTATAATATTTGTTTTGTTTATCAGACATGTTTGTTGTTAATTTTTATATGATTTATTTTGTATACAGGAAAAATTTATTCATGCATAATCTGTTTGCTCCGTTCAAGCAACTTTTAAGTGAAGGTTGTTTATACAATACTAAGAAATAAAGGTTGTTACAAGCAAGATTAGTTGTACACCGCTATCTCACGGATTTAAATTAGATGTTTTTGTGCACAATCAATCCAAAAAAAATTGGAAGAAGGTGACAATATAATGTGCACAATCAATTCAAAAAAATTGGAAGAAGGTGACAATATAAGAACATGATTGCTTTTAAAAAAAACACAAATAAAATTAAGATTCGTCGTGCTTTAAATTGTTAATTACTGTGTATAAATTTATTTTCATTTTTTCACCATGAATTATAATCCAATTTTGCAATTTTATATATTTGTATTGGTATTACATCAAGATTTTTATAATATAAAATTTATTTTATCCTACAAATATTAATTTTGAAACATTAATATATATTTTATAGACAGCCACAAAATCATTTTATTTTACAAATATTAGTATTGAATCATTAATATAATTTTTATAGGCCGCCGCAACGCGCGGCTTCTCAACTAGTATATATATAATTCCAAAATTTTGAGCGGCCCAGAAAATAGTTTGTTGTATTGGGTTTCGCCACGTGGGATCCTACTGATATTATCGGCGCTGTTAGAGTATCGAATTAGTTGTTTTGACTACCCGATTGAATTGGATGTTTCGACTAACGGATTAAATGCTCGACTGTTTGATATATAGCTGATTGATTTATTTTTTCTGACACAAACCAAAACTTTTTTTAAAATTAGTTTTTTAGATCCAAATCTCTGTTTCAATGGTAAACTCAAAACACTAATTTACATGGCCATCATCTTTTTAATATTATGATGCGACCCCATCGGCGGTGAATTGGTTCACCGTTCATGTTAAACAACCCAAGGGAACGCATTATTCAATCGCCTTGGACTTGAACTGGGGGAATCGTATTGCAATAAGTTTAACATGCTGCAATTATTTTCAGGTATGATAAAACCCTTACATTGTTTTTTCAGGTATGGTAAAATTCTTACATTGTTACGGTTCATATATTGTTTCTCTTTGCTACCGAATAACTAGGGTTATTAACATATTGTACCTTAATGCATGTACTTAGGGAATTACATGGATTCTTAAAGTAAAGGATCATACCAGACTTAATTAGCGGCTTATACTTTTGAACGAGGGCACAAAAAAAAAAAAATAGAAAGATATAACACCGAGGGACACATTTTTGTATATACAAAGGAGAAAAAAGTTAAAATAATATTTGGGCACAAAACAAAATAAAATACAAGGGCACGTTTGAGGAGGATAGGCTTCCAAATGATGATTACGGAAGGCTCGTTGAATGAATATGCTAGCAGAAGTGTTATAATAGTAATTTTGTACGAATAAAAGATTGTATGTCTTTGATTTTGAATTATTGTTATCATGAGGATACAATTTGCTTCTCTTCATCTTTAACCTTTATATTTAACCTTTGTGCAAAGCTGCAATTCGATTTTTGTTATGTTTTTACATTTGTACAATCTCACCCTTTTTTTGAGGAATTTTCATTATTTCTCTCGACGGATTCAAAGATTCCGGTTGAATTTGTAATTATTGTGTTTGAAAGAGATGAGTAATTCATTGATGTAAATTCATTGATTTTGATTAACGATTGTGAGTGACTTAACATAAAAACTTTAAAAACTTATTTAGTTAATTAGAATGGTGGAGTTCATGACTCCAATGGGGGCAAAATTGGCAAAAATGCAAAAGGATGGAAATTTATAGTTAAACTTTGAGATTATCTGGTTCCCACACATTGAAGTTTTGTTGCTATTATAACTCCAAAAATCACTTTTGGTGCTAATATATGTCTAGCTACTTCTATTAAATCATTACCATTGTCTTTGTTCCAACATGAGTGAGGCGAACCATATCTAAAGGGTCGGAGTAACATAGAACAGTAATTGAGCGTGGGAGAAGTCTCGAGTGAGCTTGTTCCCTTTAGTTGGCTTGTTAGGGTGGTCTGATCTTTTGACTTAAGGGAGTTTTTTCAAGTATAGGATCCATTCAGTGGCATATATTTAGTTGTGCAGAGCTGGTCTGACAGGGAATATATATGGTGCATCATACAAACACTCTCTTTTAACATTTTAGACTAATCTTTCGTACTGATAATTAAATGCTATTGTTTGGCTTTAACAATGGATTTAAGATTGTTGTATTGACAAAATAGTAATTCCAATGTTTGAAGCTTGTCAAGATTTATAAAGGGCCATAATGTATAAATGAACAATCTTTTTAGCTTAAAGACGCTCTCAAGATTCAGCCTACCAAGAGACAATGGGGATCATTTGAATATGATCACTGAGGTGGCTTTCATGCTTGAAGCACAAGGTTCCGGCATTTCCATTAAAGGTATGCTTGCATGTTTTTCAGGATAATTTATGCTTGTATGTTCACTGAATCTAGACTTTAACTAGCTATATCCACTAATGTATATAACTTTAAAAGTTTGAGCCAGATTTGGATAAACATTGATATCCTAATTTAAAGCTCTTTTTGTAGATAAAATGTTTTACATCTTAGTAAACTATCCAGACTAACAAAAGCAATTGGTTTGAGTTTAAGTGATTGCATATACAAACACAATTGGTTTCAGTTAAACTGATTGCATAGAGAATGCAATATTTTTAATGAATGTATGTGTCCTCTGAGTCTGAGATATGGTTATCTCCAGCAAATATCATTTATTTTAAGTTTCTTTCTCTATATGATCAAGTCATTGTTTTACTATGCAAACCAACAGGTTGTCTCTATAGAGACTATAGAGTTCGACAAATTATGGTGTCTTGTCTATCAACCATTTCAACTTGACATAGGAATGACATGACTATGTCTCTTCTTCCTAGTTATCTAATTTCAGAGGTGTCATCACTCATTAAGAATATGCTTATAAATATAACTAATTGTGTTAATTGTTATAATTTTTAGAATACACGATTCATCATTTTATATTGTTTGTTTAAAATGATGCTAGTAAATAGAACTAATGAGCTAGTTATTGTATGATATGTAGCAATGATCTAGACTTTATCTTTCCCCTTAATAAGATTATTAATAGCTAATATATTAGTAGCTGACAATGAGAAAATTTTCACTACCGAAAAAAGACCCTATTCCCTGACCGTGTTGATCCGACCACCAGCGTGATCAGCCCTCTTTTGGGAGCAGTTGCTAAAACTGGTGTGACGGGTCAGTCGGTAATGAATGCTGTGTTATTGGTCTATGCTACATTGTTCCATGTGGCTTTAAGGCCCAAAGACTTGGTCTGAATAGAAGTGAACAAACACGTTCACAACCAGATTTTAGCAAATGACCATTGTCGGAGGTCGGGTCTGGGGAACAATATCAAACTAAGTTGGTGGTCAGTTTTTGCCTAATTTTTGGTAGTGTTTCCTCTATCATATGGAACAACCACCTTGTATGTGTGTATAGGGATTAATGCAATACAGTTAACATGTATAGGAATAACTAACATCGACAAAGAATAAGAAATGCTAGTAAGAGTCAAGAAATCTTTATGCTTAACCAATGGGGTAAAGTCCTCATACTAAATATTTATTAACATACTTATAATTCTCATAAATTTAACATGGAATCCAGATATGCTTCTGTAATCACTTGGCATATATTGAATTATATGATAAACAAAAAAAGTTCTTATTTTGCAGAAGTCACGGAAAAGTTATGATTATGGTTTAATGCTATGCTGCTACAGCCAAAGTTTTCTCAACGGACTTTCAAATGTGAAGGTATATGAAATTATAAACCATGAAAAAGTTTAGAACGTAGGATTGACTGTGTTGCAGCAGCAGCATATGGCTAATGGCTCCTGTGCTCATAGGTTATAGCATCAAGTTTCCTGTCAATACATTATTGATATTTTAGTTATTTGATGCTTGAAGTTGAAGGTATAAGAATTATTGCTCCATCAAAAGGCTGGCTGTTGAAGTGAACTTACATAAAAGGCGATCTGAATTTTTTGTACTATCCTACTACATAATTCTTGTTTCCTGTTATAAATTGGTTTGTTGAAGCAATGGTCAAGTACTGGTGGCCCGTTATGTTTTTTTATCTATATCTCCTTTTGAGTAGCTTGGTGTGAGAATTATATATGAGTATTACTGTTAAAAATACATATTAAACCAGTTTATGGATAGCAGGTATTATCAGGAAGACAAAAGGATTTCATTAGCTTTTCGTTAGTACAGATACTACCATACTACACTATAAACCTTCTCCCAAAAGACCTGGTAATTTTAGTAGTTGGGTCGTCAACCGACAACCTTTAGCTGTTTGATTGACCAGGAAAGGAGATAGATAAATATGATATAGCTAATGCATATTTTAATGTTGTCAGGGTAATCCGGAACTTGAAGCTGCAGAGATGTTTCTAGTAGTACTTCTGTTAGTCCACCTTATTAGACTGCACCACCTGAAAGAAAACATTTTGAAGGGTTATTACATTCAAACAACTTATGTCATGAACTAGTAAGTCTAATGGCCTAGATTGCTTACCATATTCTCGTGGTGTTTTGCATTTATAGCATTCAGTCCTACTGGCATAATTGTGTATGCCGCATCCAACTCTGAGAAATCCAGTTACCGTCGTATTAGATTCAAAATTTCACATAAAATGACAAATTTTCCAATAGTTATACATAATTAAGATCATAATATTATTTATTGTAATTGCATATAACAGTCTAATGTGCCATTGCTAAGCATCACTAAAAGTTAATACAAACAAAAATAAAGTGAAGATAGAGTAAACATAGATATACCTGTTACAAACCCAGTCTCCAGCTTTCCAGCCAGGTGGGACTGTGTTGTTATACTCATAGCCTCCTGATCCCATAATGCCAGCCCCATGACCACTGTAATCTTCTTTAGGAACACCGCACCTGTAGCAACTTGCCCTGCTAGCATAGTTATGTGCTCCACATCTGATTTCATGGCAGTACCAGTCCCCAGGCAAGCCTTCTGGTTTACTCATCCCATAAGAAGACATATTGCAAGCTTCACCTCCAACCTTAGGAAACCTACAACGCTGACATGAATCCCATCTTTTAAAATTTAAGTACTGGCATGAACCACACATCCAGTCTCCGCTTTTCTGCATCTTCCTTTTCTTGATATGTTATACTGGAAAAAAAAATAGTTGGAATATGTTAAATTTATCACATTTCCAGTATTTCATCTTATGAGCTTAGATAACTGCCAAATAAAATACTACAACAAGTATCGTGTAGATAGAAATGCCTATGTATTACTTTTCTTATCGAAGGGGTTAGGAGAGCCTTATAGCTGTTGATTGGCAAAAAAGAATTCTAGCGACATCAGACATAAAAATTGTTAATAAATGTGTGTGTGTGTGTGTGTGTGTGTGTGTGTGTGTGGTGAGTCGATGGAATTATAGTTCTTTTTTCTATGAGTGTTCTAAATTGATGGTCGAATGGAGGCTACATTTTCCATAATTAATACATGTGGTTAACGTAGAGGTGGAAATTACTATTGAAAATTGTGGTGGTAACTAAACTAAAACGATACAGTAAAGCAGAGTTCCAAACCTATGAATTCTATAGGGTGAAGACAAGCTTAAATCAACAGGACTCACCTCAAGGACTTGAATGATGATAGCTGGAAGAATAGGATTAGCAGATCACAGATATGTTGGTGGAGCAAGTTTTATGAATGGGTTGAAGTGTCTTATATACTAGCTAAAGTGTCATGAGGAGGGCCATGGTGGACCTTTTCTTGTCATATAAGTCTTTGGGTTTTTCAACTAATTATGGGATTCTTAAAGTAGAAAATTCTGATATATCTATACAAACTATTACTTCTCCATAACCTTCTTTTGGGAGTGTAGGGTGTAAAAAGGAAGAGCTTGTAAAGGTGTTTGATTAGTATGTGCATGCATAAAAGCTTATGATTTCCAAATTTCTTTCTACAATGCACCAGTCTCAACAATATTCTTGTGCATTAACTGATTAAAAGGGCTTCTAGGCGATATTCTACTTTCCCACTGTCTGTTTCTAGCAAGGTGCATGTTGTGAGGGAAGAGACTAATTGAAAGTCTAATTTGGATAAACTAAATTCCCTGTCTCTTGATTAAAGGGATTTCCTGTTCTTAAGCATGGTGATTTGTTGCTTATGTTGATTCCGCGTAAACTGAGTACCGACCCTCTTTCTGCACTAGGCTTATATAGTTCCGGTTTATGCTATTGAGGTTGGAAGGGCAAATAGCTACAGGAAGTTCCTATTAGGAATCAGTTCCCAATAATGCACATCCATTGCCAAATTCTATTCTTCCTTCCATGTTTTGATTCTCCTTTATGCAATAATGCAAAAGCCATTTGAAGATGCAAACCTGGTGGAGGTGTTCTAATCATTTAGTGATATGTGTATGTGTATGTAACAGCATATGCATATGACTAATGACAATTCTTGCTATAAACCAACCATGTATGCTTACTTTATATTATTAAATTGATAATTTGCTTATATATTATTGTCCAATATCATCTCATTTTTTATCTTTTTCCATTTTCTGGAAGATTGTGTAATATTATCTGATAAACGTGTTGAGACTTGAGGATATGGGTCATCATATCTTGACAATTGTCCGCACATTATGCTGTAACCATACTTTTGCGCTGATTGCATCCTCAGGAAAGTTGCAGGTATTGAAGAATTATATGAGCATGAAGCATTACCAGCATTCTACAAGACAAAGAATTCATTACGCTAAGTAGAATGACAACAGAATAATTGGCTAAAAAATGTTCGACCACAGAACAAGTGACTAGTGTTAAGGTAGCCTAGTTCATGGGCGAGTACACTTCACTATGATGGATCTGACACTTCGAGAACTTTAGGAGTAAACAGAGGATTGAATCTGAAGCCGGAGATGGTTTCTTGTCTAGCTAAACCCAATGGTATCACATTTCTATTTTCTTCAGCAATATTCGTAACTTAATACACATTTTTCTACCATTTACTCGTGAATATGTGATTAGCTTTCCCTTCAAGAGTCTCGAGTTTCTCATCACTAAATTTAAATACACATGTACAGACTCTTACTCTATAGTATGAAAACAGTTTAGTTCTCTATGTGACTCAAAATCAAAGTTGATTACTTGATCCTGGTTCACCTAAAGAGTCTTGCTAAATCGTGCTACAATTATACTCTCATACTTAGTTAAGTATAGTTAGCTGTTCTCTGGGATATATTTACAATGAAAATGTAGCATTGCCCTGTGTAGAATAATATGTGTTCACAATCACAACTACCTGCATATAGCTTTTGTGTCATTGTCCTTGAGATCGACATGACTATCATTGCTGTAAAGCCTGGTTGGCATGTGGCATTTTTGTATTATAAAGACTAGGAATATGTTGCAGTCTGGTCACATGCATTACCAATAGCAAAAGACCAAAAATTACAGCTGCATAGAACCTCAGTGAAATGCATGGCTAATTAGCTATAGTAACTCATGAATCATGCCTATCTACTCATCATATTGCATGCACTTATCGTTTGTTTTCATCTGTGTAGACCCCCTGGTTTCATGCATTTGAGTAGCTAATCCTGTGTATGGAACGGCCAGATCAGCATCGTCGACCAGTTAGAAAGTCCTTCCACCGACTCACCAGCCCCGGATAACTGGTCCCATGTTTTCCGATGTGTCATTTCAGAAATAACACGTGAGCTGGTTGTTAACCTCTAATTGGAAAAGAGAGAATCCTGATCACCAACAATGCAGCAGACAATGTGAATATTCTGCAACAGCAGGAAAACCTCAGACAAAATCCCAGCAATGAGCTATCTTTATTCTGCATATCTATATTTTATATGACTAATATAAATGGGGACAAATTCTGCTCAATAATACTGCAAGAATCAATATCCTCTCAATTCTATTTGAATTTGCGGGTTTTTTCTGTATTTTGAATATTCCTTCTTATATTATGTTTGTTTCAGCTTTCAATAGCTTTCGGCTTCAGGCTCATGCTGCTTCCATTTGGTCTCAGAAGTCGAATTATACACGACTCTATATAAATTATGGAGAAAGGGCCAAAAAGAATGAAAAGGATGTTTAAAGTAAAAAAATAAATACACAGGGACTTGCTACTGTAAATCCACTTGTATCAATATATTAATGTTAAAGAAAAGAATGGAATTACAGAAAAAATGAAAAAACTATTATTCAAATTATTTTGATTTAGCTATTTGATATACCGGTATAATTGATTAATTTGTGTCTTATATTTTCCTTGTTGCAGACACAAATGACGAGAAAATCTCTTTAAGTTTCATCTACTGGACCGGGGCAATTAGGATGCATTGGAGTATGGACTATGAAATTGGGCCGGAGGACTTTCATTTCGGCTGCCATTTTTTTTCAAATTTCATTTTTTAATTTTATTTTAATATTCGAATGAATATCTTATCCCAGGATTCCAAGAGTACTTGATATTGGAATTCAATCCAGACAGACAATATCGTATTCAAGGATTTCAAAAATACTTGCAATCGGAAACCAAGCGAGGTATTGGTCAACTTAAGTTAGTGATCAATTTTCAGAGATACAATTGAATTAAATTTTTTTTGATATTTATAAACTTTCCAACTTTAAAATTCATTAGTAAATTAAATATCCGTAGTCAAGTTTCGGCTCGGAACTCGAATTTTCCGAATCAAATCAAAAATATAAAAATATCTGATTAAATACGGAACACTTTTGTCAACTAGCTACCCAGAATAATCCAATGCATAGGCGAAATCCATAGACCATATTACCTCAATACTTGTAGACAAAAAGAACTGGGAAGAAACAAAGGGGAGAGAGATTAAGAAAGAGAGAGAGAGTAGAAAGAGAAAAGGTAGTAGCAGTGGTGATGAAAGGAAGAGGAAAGCTAGGACAAAAGTGACCGCGTGCGATGATGGACTGACACATACATCCTACTGGTATATTCTACTTTCATTTTAATAATAATAAATCCTTTTGGCGTTTGGTGGGGTTTAATAATCTAGTTTGTACTTATAAGTTTATTATTGATGTTTTCATGGACACATAGAAGTTGATATTGATATTGTTTGTGTACAAAATTTATAACTGATAGACTTATATGGCATAATCTTGAAAATCGAAAATATTAAACTTTTTAGTTACTTTTTTATTTTTGAAATTTTGATTTTATAAACATGTAAAATATCTTTTTAGAAAATAATTTATCATAATTTATTATTATATTAATATTTATTATATTCAATAAATTATAAATATCAAAATAATTATTTAAACTTACAATTGAAAATTATTTTTCACTCATAAATAACTTACCAGTTGTCACTCGTAAATAACACACTTTTATTCTTTTAAATTAAATCAAGCCATCCTTAAGTCTTGTCTTGCATGCAGTATCTTACTAATGGTCCTCATCTTTTCATTACATTTTATACAACTTTGACTCTATACGATTTTTTATTGTAAGTTGATAACATACAAATATACCATCTCCATTCATTTTTAATTATTACTGTGTGCCCACTTTCATACAACCAGCTGGTTTTTTGTATTGGATTCCCTCTTTCAACTTTAAACAATCATGTAGACTACATATATGTACACTCATATGGCATTTAGTAGTTTGGACTTGGATGTACATTTTTTATCCGAATTACTGTACAAACTAAGTCTCAAAGAAACATTTACTCTGGTGCGCTTATGTTGCCACGATGGTTTGAAAGAGGGATTAAAGTTGGAATGAGCGGAAGTTAATCCAGATTGAAGTCTTAATCGGAGAAGTTAATGAATTTTTATATTTTCAGTTATGTTATCTTCAAAAGTCATTTCATTTGAATTCTATGTGATCAATAAAATGTTGTTCTTTTAAATTTTAGCTCAAATCCTTTTTTTCAAAGTGATGTTCAAAATATTAGAGTTAATGAAAAATAATGTCGGACGAGAAAAATATATCATTTCATGTTTAGGTCTTAAATTACTCGAAAACATAACACACGTTAGGAAAAAGAAAAAAAAGGATGAACGCTATTACCTATTTAGCACTTTAGATTACAAATTAATATTTGTGAATAGTTTTTCCGAAAGTGATATTTGAGACATTTATCTCTAAAATGAGTGATAGATTAGATCAACCGATTCGGAGATGATGAAATGCAGACGGACTTGACTTTTTCTAGAACAAATCGAAAATGCAGAAAGAGTCATCTAACACAAGAGACAGGTAGATAAACCGTGTCCAATATATACTTGTAGTTTATGCATATTCCATCTGAATTAAAGGAAAACAGTGATGATTACCAGAATTTACTTTGGTTAATGAGCAGTATCTTCTGTTTGCTCAAAAAGAAAGGTTGAAAGTAAAAGGCAATGATGAGTTTGTTTCATTATTAATAAAATTGTAGGAGTATGTGAATGAGAAAAGGTAAAGAAAGATTAATAAAAATGCATGATTTTAGCTATCTATAAAATTTTATTGTTTTCCTTTCACCATCATTGAGAAAGTAATAATGGTGATCACATGAGCTGATGAGCTCTTTCACAAGAAAAAAGATGGGGACAATAATGACTTATCTGCTCCATTTATATGTCTATCTCTTTATGTTTATGTAAGTGAAAATAAAATGATAAAACAATAAAGCAGCTACAAGTTCCATTTACTTTTTTGGGATTTGAAGCAGCTATGAAATTCACCAGAACTGAATAACACAGTTCCAAGTTACTTCTGGTTATTTTGTGATCATTATTAGAAACCTCAAGCAGAAGATGAGCTACTGTTGTTATTACAGAATTTCATGCAGAGGATATGATGTGATGAACAAGTAGTTGCTACTATGTAAGTTTATTCGTAGATATGACTGATGTGACTTCCTTTCTGTTCGACTTCATTCATCGCTATCATGTTAAGTTATCAGTTCTTCGAAAAACGTGTTATATATTCAAATTATTGAAAACAGGTTTTTGTTAATATGGTATTACATTATATATCAAGGAAGAACTAAAACAACTCTCCACACAAAGAAAAGCTAATGATATAAGACCACACAGATCTCTCATTGATGTCAAACCAAGCTAGCTAGGTGATCTTACTAATTTACTATTGCATAATATGAACTTTGACATTCTAATAATCTAAGACTTATGTAAGTATATACAGTAATTAAAAATAGTCAAAATGGTGAGGAATCTGGTATGGTGCCTCCCTCTGTTTCTTGCTCAGCTTTGGCACTACAGCAACTGGAACACCTCTGCTCTTAATCTTTTGGACATCACTTGGAACCTCAGGGGGCCTGACTGACCTGATCAGGGCCCAATTCACACCCTTAAAGAACTCATGCCTCTTAATCTCCACAGACCCCTTTAAACTCCCTATCCTCTTCTTTGGATTCTTGATCAATAACTTGCTGATAAGATCCTGGACTTTTACAGTTTCTTCGTATTCTTTACTAGTACTGAATCCGAGTCTGGGGAACCCGAGTGGTTGTTTTAGTATGTTGATGAGAGTTTTCTCATTGGTTTCTCCCTTGAAAGGTGTTACACCATAAAGAAGCTCATACAAAAACACCCCGAATGTCCACCAGTCCACTGCACTCCCATGGCCTTGTCCTGAAATCACCTCGGGTGCCAGGTACTCATGAGTCCCAACAAACGACTTGGAACGGGCATTGATCGGTTCAGCCACCAATTCAGGACTGTATTCTGTTACAGCAGGAACGCCTATTTGCTCCGTAATTGTTGTGGTTTTGGTCTTCTTGGAGAAACAAGTGAGGACTGGCTGCATGGGCATCACGCACTGAGGCATCGGAATTGTTATGGCACAAGAACGGACACTAGAGGTAGTATGCTTCAACACCCTGTTGTCAACTGATTGTTGATCAGGTTTAGGTCTAATAAGCTTCGGGACAACGTCACATTTAAGAGAAAGATCGAAATCCGAAAGCATAATGTGACCATCTTCACGAACTAAAACATTTTCTGGCTTAAGATCTCTATAAACAACGCCCATCATATGCAGATACTCCAGCGCTAGCAGTGTTTCCGCTGCATAAAACCTGTTTATCATGTAAAGCAAAGTTAGCAATCAACTTCAAATCCACTAAAACAAAAAGATTCAAGGCTGTCTTTCTATAAACACGAAGTCACTAATAGTTTACACCTATTTCTCAAATTTTATATATCATAAGGTCCTGTTTCACTAAAACTCAACTCAACCCGGGAAAAAAAAATACTTACATGGCAGCGGAGATGGAAAACCGCTTTCCGGGCTGTCGTTGCCTGGCAGCATGGAGGTCACCACCCGGACAAAACTCCATAACAAAGCAAGAATAATGCGAAGCCTCAAACTCCGCATACAAAGTCGGCAAAAAAGGATGATCCAACAAGCCCAAAATCTCCTTTTCCATTTCTGCCCTCTGCAGCTTATTCCTTATCGCCAGAGCCTCCCTGTCCACCACCTTCATAGCATAATAACACTGAGGAAACTTAAGCCCGAAAGCACTCACATTTCTAATCTGACAAAGATAAACGTTCCCAAGATCCCCGCTGCCAAGCCGACGAAGAAGCCGAAAGTTGTGGAGCCCGACAGAGCCGCCGGGCTTCTCGGCTGCACGGAGGCGGTTCATGGCTTCCCAGGCAGCCTGGTTGGCCTTGTGTGGCTTGAATGAGTTGGAGAATGAGGACTCGGAGATGGAGCTGCGGCGGCTGCCGAAGCTGAGGTTGGTCATCCAGCTGCGGCTGGATTCGGGGACGGTGATGGAGGAGGAGCTGCTGTCATAGTCGGAATCATCTCGGACTAGGTTTCTTGTCATGGCTTTTGGTCTGTGTTTGGAACATGTAAGAAGAGCTTGTTTTGTTTTTTGGTATATGGATGAATAAGATGGTTTTTGTGTGGGTTTATATACAGTTGGAACTTGAGTGTGAGCTTTTTAAAATATATTATATTAATTATTTTGTCCAGCATTGAAAAGATTGAAATATTTATTGAGCTTAGAGCATCTCCAACGGCGTTGGCTATAATCGTTGGCTAAATTGAACATGTAAGACATTATGTAAAATTTGCTGAACCTGTAAGACATTTTACTTCAATGGTACTGGCTATATTGGTTGGCTATAATTTAAAACTAGTATGTTATTAATATTTTAAATTGTTAAAATAGAATATATCAGTTCAATATGGTAATAAATGATGTACAATCTTCCTACAGATTTGCTTACAGACCTGTAGAGGTTCGACAAATTTAGTCATCCATAACAGGTTGGCTAAATTTATAGACAACAGCTGAGCATGGTTGGAGTTTAGTTTTTGGAGTTGTTGGCTAAATTTTTTTATTTTAAGTATGCCAACTCACCTTTTAGCCAAAAGTTTAGATGGTTGGAGATGCTCTTATGAATTTATTCAGTGTCTTGTTTTGTGGATGGGACAAAAGGGGATTAAGATTTTTTTATTGAGCTTCTGCTTAACACTGTCATGCTAAAATGTTACCTAAAAATTAGATTTAAATTAAATCCTATATAAATTTCTTGAAAAGGTTCAAAGTATGCCTAATTTCAAATAAATTTAGAAAAAAAAAACTACTATTGATATTATAAGAATATGTAATTCTTAAGCTCTTTTATTTTCAAAAATTATGTTATTCATAAAATGTATTTTAACACTTTTACCTTATTTTAGTGTCAAAATTACATAATTCATAGAATACATCTCCACCCAGTAAAAGGTAATCTTTCATCTGCAAAATTTGTTTTTTTAATGAAAGAAACATATTATTAGAATTATAAAATATATCAAGTTTAATATAAAATCTGTATTAAATTTGGTATCACACTATCTATTTATACAAATTTTACACAATTTTAATATTATATTGGAATTGATGTTACGCTATTTCTTTTCTGGTGAGGCCAGAAAGAAAATGAAACGAAACGATGGTAAATACAATCACATAAAATGGTGGGTCAAGTGAACAGGTTCGGGTAATGATATAATGATTTACGCCATAATAATTACCTATGATACAAATTATGTTCCAATATTACCGCCTACATCCCCTAATCAAGGCTTAATCAAATTAATAAATCAATATCATTCATGAATAAAAGTATTATTATAACCCAAGTATTATTATACCCCGTAAAAAAATACTAGTGCTAAGATCGAGTGGTCATAAGTAGAATACACGGACCGAGTAATTGTATAATGTATGAACCTATCTTTTTACAGTCAAAAGCTTATTTATAATCGTGACTGTTAAAAGGCACAAAAGAAGACGGTGGCTCCAAATGTAAATGAAAGCTGGGGAGCTTTTGGTAATTTAAATATTAAAGTTTCGAAGCTGTGATCATAACAATCATTCACAAAAACTTCTCAAAGCTGTGTACAACATGAACCACCCGTGCTCCATTCATTTCCACCTCCTACCTATATACTCATATGCAAATCACAGATGGGCGAACCATATCTAAAATTTTTGTAAAAATTCGAACTCTCGATATCTCGTAAATAATGTCCATGTCCCACGGCACTGATGCTCTTGATGCGTTGCATTGGATACTGTTGGTTCGCCGCTCCATAGAAATCAAAGTTCTTTAGTTGGTAGCTTGAAAGAGAGAAAAAAGTAGTTGCAGTATGTTCGATAGTTTTTCTCTTTTTGTGAAGTCCATATCATTAACCTTTCTATATTTGGTAATTATAACTGGCAGTTATTATTTATATGAGCCACTTCGAAGAATTAATGATGCCCCATTATCACAGAGGGAGTAATATTCGGTGAATACTCCGTTTCGAATAATGCTCATTTCACTATCATATTGACGGATAATATATTGTATAAATATCATTGCTTTACATAAAATATATCCCTTTTTCTCCTGAGATATGACTTGACACGTATATTAAGACTCTAATAAAATATAATTTTATACATAATTTTAAATTTTATAAAAAATATTAAAGTTTAAATATTTATATGAAAAAGAAAGATTTTAAAAATAAATTATGTAATTATTTTTACATACATCTTAAAATATTTGATAAACAATAAAAAAAGAGTAAAGAAATGAGATATCGGAGGTAGCACAGAATGAAAAAAAAAACGATGGGGAGTTCACTCGTGGTGCACCTGATTCATATCCTTCGTATAAAGATATCTGGAGTTCATTTTAGCAGCCTCATATAATTCAAAACACTGCAAGTTGTGTGACAAAAGACATTACATTGTATGATAAAAGTCTGAAGCGTTCAGTGAAAAAGGATAGGTCCACTTTTAAGTTGCATCTTTTAATACTAATTCGATGCAAGTTCACATAAAATGAAAATAAATCACATTAATTCACTTCAATAACAAGTTTATTTTATCGTATATAAAGGATAAAAATAGGTTTTCTTTCTCAAGAAAACTAACTACGATACACATTCTCGTCTGTAGTTCGAACCCCTCAATTTTCTTTTATTTTGTTTTTATATGGATTCATTTGATAGTGTGAATAATACAGGGGTTACGAACAGACAAGATTGCATGTTTAATATATGCTGCATATTGAAAGGCAAGGATTTTCTTCACCTTACCTCTGCAAAGATCTTATCGAGTTCGCTTTTGGTTCCAATTTCGGACAACAAGACTAGCAGAAGATGTAGGAGGGCAGAGCAGCATATCTTTTAATAAACACATCCCTCCATAACTTGCCCCATACATTCAGAACCCCCTTCCTTCACTATCTCCGGCACCACCAACACTATCAGCAAATCCTTCGATACACCACTAGACAGTATATGAATGTCAGCGTCAAAATATAACATTTTAAAAGGAAAAAAATCAAAACATTATAAGCACAAAATGTTACACAGGTTATTAACTTGATGCAAATTGATCACTAAATGCATAATTAAGCAATAATGTGAAACAATAATGCATAATTAAGCAATGTGCAATGTTAATATCTACTCTAATATGAAAATGACAAAATGTGATATTACGGTGGTAAAATTATCTTTAGGAGTGGGTGTTTAAGCACAAGGGACAGGATATCAACCATGGATGTAGCACAGGAAACATTATCTCAACTGAACACCTCCACTCCCGCAAAAATATGCCTCTGACAATTCCAACAATGCATACAGAGATCCATACATACACTTAACAAAGATGCATTTCACATACAGGGGAAGAAAATATCAACAAAGTGGAAGTGGAGCAATTTAAAACAACATGGACGTGTATGATATGGAACTGCAGCCATGAAGCATCTGCATACCCATTTGTGTCTTCCGGGACATAGCACAATGGGCATGCAATGTCCAATCAATGGGCCCAATGCAAAGAGTGGTCTGACCAAAAATATCACATTTGAGAAAGTTGTTCATTTTAACACATCCCCTTGTATTTTCACGGCAAGAATCAAAAATATACGAGCAGATCCTTACGCTGACTCCTTCACCACTCAGACATACCACAACTTGTAAAATACATGTCAGTATGTCACCAATAATAAGTTTATGTAAATGCATAGAAAGTGTTAAAATGAGCAATCAGCTGTATTGTGCTATTCAGACACTTTCATTGTATATGTCTTATGATTAAATCAGCACATGATGATAGCTAGTTTCTTAAGACTGCCTGAATCTTTTCTTCAGATTACTTGATATCAACACAACCACGTATACAACAGACAAGGTTATGATCGACTAATTTTTAAACACTACTTCCTTCGAATCACACACCAAAAATTCAACTTGCACCGTCCTTACCAATTACCATAGCGCTATAGCTTCACAATATTAATAGTTGTGCGCCATACTCCTATTCCATACTCTATTATATCCAAAATAAATGAAGTACAGGACATCTGCCTGTTTTGGAACAGTTAGCACTGTGTTTCGAGCAGGGGAGAGGAGAAAAAGGATTTTAATTACTTTCGTTCCCCAAAAATACACATATCACAGAAAATACTGACATATATCATTATCAACAAAGAAAACAAGATCTGCACACCAATGGCAAGTACTGAACATTCTATAACTAGTGCATCTATATGCATTTTAAGGCTTAGCTTTAAGCTAGAATTTACCTTTACGACTCCTACTCATTTGCCTGGCCTGGCGCCTGGGTATATTTAATATGCAAATTCTTTCGACCACGGCCAATTTCAAGATTTATAAGTATATTACAAAGCACAGAGTGGTGAATATCAAGGAACATCGTACACTGCGGATACATACCTAAAGCTAAACAGCGATCATAGTCATCCAAAAGATTAAGAGCATTATAATGTCAACCACGTTGAGAATATTTGTTTTCCCGCAAACTTCATACTTATATAGAAAAAAAAGAGACATATTATCCATAACGAGAAGATCTTTTATACATTTATTAACATGTTTAACAAATCATAATGAGGACTAATATCATCTATTTGATAAGAACATTCATTGAAGCCCAAACGGATATTAATGTCTTCAACAAATCATAAATTGAGAACTCCCTTCTATCCAAAACAAAAGATTCATTTTCTATAAGGAATACCAGTATACCACCAATGACATAATCAAATGAACAGATAGATTCCTACCAGTTCTTAAAAAGTGAAACATATTTGTAAGGCAGAACTTGATACTTCAAACGAATTTATCCACAGAAAAACTTGAAACATTTCATGGCACATGCTGCTGCTCATGGAATTTCATAGTGTTATAACAAATGTATCTCCAATTTTCATACTGTACAAAAAAGACGTATCCACGACTTTCATACTGTACAAAAAGATACATAGATGACAAGTTCTAGAATAAAGGAAGTACACTTATATCTTCCTCTTGAATCTTATAAGGGGGGGAAAAAGCAGAACGTGCCAGCAGTTGATCACCTTTAGTAGATATTTGTTATCCCTGTTGCAAAATACAAGAAGAATCTCTGTGGAAAAATACATAAAAGATTAACAATTTTAAACATGTAGTTATATAAAGTCTCCCTAAAAGACTAAGACCATTCTAACTTCCTAATGAAGCTCACTATCAACTGACATCATAAATAAATTGTACAAGCTACCTGCAAGGCTGCCAAAAGATAATGAGAACCAGAGGGTTTTAGAATCTTTATATGAACTCCCTTTGTTGCACTAAAGATTCAATTTCTTATATTTTAATTTAATGAGCAAACATCACGGTTAACGCAAATAAAGACAATGAAAACACCTTTTACTATATACTATCAGAAATGGCAAGTATGCCCGATGCAGACAAGATTGGTGTAACCATATTTGTAGAAAGAGAAAAGTGGAATGAAGAATAAGAAGCGTCTAAAACTCAAGCGCAGAGCAAATAGTGCCCTTTACGGAAGAGAAATGAGCTAGATGTAAAGAAATATATAGATATTGACATAAAAAAAATTATTCACGCAATTTAAAAGGAAAATAAGTTTTCCAAGATAAAGAAGTTCAAGTAGTTTGCAGTCTCAAAAAACAACATTTTTCATGATGATACGAGAAACTCAGATCCTAGTGAGACATCAATTTGAGTGATGTATTAAATTCTTAAACATCTTCTTGAGGATTACAAATCTTCCTTGTAGTAAGTCATTCTAATTTCAGTTGATCGATATGTTTATCATTTTAAGAAATAAGTAAAATCAACCCTCATTTCAAAAATAATTATAAAAAAATCCCCATAAAAAGCAGTTAGCACTTCCGCTAATTAGAGTTTAAGAGGTGCTCCTTGAAAGTAGCGGAGTTCACTAAGAGCGATGTACAAAATCAACACGTCACCAGCCATTGGGCTCAGCCAAACACACTTCTCCCAACTACGGGCATAGCCAACTGTTAGACCCTGACCCTTGAGATGAACGCCAGTGTCCAACAAGGGCCAAGTTGGGCATATAAGGCATGTGCGGGCCGCTGAGACTAGATTGTGGGCTTTGAGTATGCGGGGCGAAACACTAAGGCGCTGGCTGATCAAGAGTCCGAGTTCTAGCCGGAATCGAGTAGGAATCAGGCGCTGAGAACCTGAGTTCTGTTTTATATGTGTCTTAAATCTGGAAGATTAGTCACCTAGATTTTACTAAATGTACACTCTATTCTCTTCTTCCTGTGTGCAAGGACCTACTGTGCTTAGCTGCATACACCACTTTCACAGTTGTCAAATTAAAGACTATGGTAAATTCAATGGATTATAATTATGACAATTACTTAGACAAAGTCTCTGGAACTTAAAAATTATATTACATTGTTTAACGTTAACCAGTCAAACAGTATTTGAGAAGTTGGAGAACAAAAGGAAAAATAAATTCTAACTGAACTGAGTAATGAAAACTGGAAAAGGAAAAATATAAACCGGGCCAAGTATTGTTCAATGAAACTTTAAAAATCGTTTTATTGTTAATTTCATCCACACACTGACGCACGACCTATGTTTCAATAGAGCTATAAAAACACTGACTCTCTTCTATTGCCTCATACTCTTTTAAACACTTTGGCTGTAGCATATTAGACAACATAGACAGAATAATACTTCAATGTCTTACATTTGTTTTAGCCTCTAACCGGAAAAATATGCTATTAAATACTGATCAATTAATAAAAAATTCTTTCAACATAGTAATTTCAAAAAAGAGCGCAAATTAGTTAATAAAACGATAGAATTACAAAACAAAATAGAATCCCCACCAGTCCTGCAATGCCATGACACGCGAACAAATATCCAAAGAACAGCATATAAAGCATTGTGTCCCGCGTCATACCTCTAAACATAGCAATCCCCCAAACAGTTGAGACACTTCTGAACCCTGTCATTAAAAACCCAAAATAACTATTTCTCGAAAATTCTCAGCACTAATTACTAAACACACACACATATCGAAACCGAAAAGTTCAAAAGAAGCACTGACTTATTTCCATCACAAGTAGGGCAAAGACAGGGGTTAATCACAACAGGATCATACAGAGGAGACCATTCAATTGTTGATTTCCCTTTGCATAATTTGCATTTGTAAAAGCCTTTGCCTTTACACACCCCACATTCTTTCCCATTTTTTATCTGCATAATTAATTATCAAACAATAAAATTTAATGAAGCATAAAAAGAAAAGGATTATTGCAATGATTGACCTTGTGCTTTTGGTAATTGAGTTTGATGGCGGTGGAGGCCAGAGATGCGGCGAGAACTCCGGCGAAAACAACGCCTGTGGCTTTAGCTAAAGCGGGGATTAAACTACCAGACATGAGTGAGTTGAAGCCTTGTACTTGGATTGTGTGTTGGGAGCGTGAGAAGCAGATAAGAATTAGTTTGAATAGGGCGGGCCTTGTTTAGGACGGGTTAAACAGCGTTTTCATCACTCAACTTACCACAAACTTTCAGTTGGGTCATCTCACTCAAAAAGTTTTCAATCGGATCACTTAATCATTTAAAATTTTCAATTAGGTCATGAAACAAGTTAAAAATTTTACGGCCGTTAAATAGTATTTGAAATAGACGGAAGTCCGTCAATTCCTGCCAACTGTTGTCCAACTCATCTGCCATATCATTATATAACCCACCCAAGTTATACCAGACCCAATTATGCCCACCCCTTAAATCAAATACCCGATCCAATTAACTCACCCCTCTTTTTATCAGAACATCCTCAAATCAAAAGCACGGCTTCTTTCAAAACAATCCCTCCCCCAAATACAAACCCTAACGGTAGAAATGGTGAGAACACGATCGGGAATTGAAGTTTGTATCCCTGAGAAACCCATTGACAAGCTTGTTGAAGATGAAAATATGACGCATAGAATGAAATAGAAGAAACTGCAGGTGCAGAAAATGAAATAAAAGATGAAATTCACAAACAAATGAGAGAAGAAGAAACAATTTCTCTGGCTCTATAGTGTAGGGTGGATCAGCCCATAAAATAAATTGCATTTCTTGTTGGGATCCTTGTAGTTTCAGCAATAAAAAACCTTCTACCCAGGTCTAAAGTGCCTTCTCTCCAAGATTCACTAAGTGGTGCTTTTTAAAGTGGACACGGGGAATGAGGAAAAGAAAGCTGAAAAAGGAACCCTAATCAAACAAAATTGAGGAAGAAGAGGGTAAATGTGTTATGGGTTTTATATCTCCTGGGCAGGTATAACGGGTATAATGTTCACATGCCACGTTGGTGCCATGTCAACGAGCTGATTTAACTTTCCGTCCAAAACTAAACGTTACTAACGGTTAATGACCTAATTGAAAATTTTAAATGGTTAAATGACCCGATTGAAAGCTTTTTGAGTGGGATGACCCAACTGAAAATTCGTGGTCAGTTTAATGATGAAAACGCTATTTAACCATGTTTAGGACATAGATGAATGGCGGAGAAAAATATTTTGGGTATGTTACTTCGACTTATGTCGATTTAAAAGAAATAAAACGCAAAAAGAAATAAAACGCGTTCATGATATATTTTAATTATAGAATTTAAAAAACGAAATACGGGTTTTTAATTAAATTTTCAAATAAATTTATAACATGATCATTAGTAGAAATTTGTGGATTTTTTTTTTGACAAAATGCAAATTCATTCCATTAAATTAAAACAGGTCTAGTCGGGACAAGTCCCCAACTGACAATGCAATCAGGTCGATAAACAATAAAACGAGCTAAACAAATAGCCGCATTGTTTCCAGACTGCTTAACACACTGAATCCAAGGATTCTTGAAACTGAAAATGAATACAAAAGCTTCTCGAATAATCCAGCCTACATCAATCCCGAAAATGGTAGCTTCACAATTGACCTTCACAATAGTTTCATGGCTGTTGCAATGTTCAGACGACTCAGTTGTAAAAACTAAGCAATTAGGAACAAGAGTCCTCGAATAATGAACAACTATAATCTGTGAAAGATGAGCACATGCGATCTCCACCGTTTCAAGCATACCCCAGCTATCTACATGCCGATAGCCAGCTATAGACACGCCGAAAGTATTAATGATGCGATAAGTCAGATCTCCCAAAACTCCATCTCAATCATTCTCATTGATAACACAAAAAGCCATAACAACCACAAATATAACAACACAGAATCATCCAAAAATGGGTACTAAATCAACACACGCCAAAAAGCGAGACGAGAAAACATAATTGGACCTTTGATTTCAAAAAATCTGATTTATTCAGAAAACAATCAAGCCCAAGCTCAAATCCGAAACAGATCTGAGAATAAAACTCAATTGGAATTTTCGAGGTTTAAGCAACACTCAATTTTATTGAAAACCAAAAACTGGTAAATAGTAGAGAAGATGGGAGAGCGAAAAAGATTTGGTGGATAAAGAGGATGAAGGTGAACAATGGAGAAGTGACAGCTAGTTTTGGGAGTCGACTCTCAAAACCCTAATTTTACTCTTGTATAAATTTGTGATTTAATCCTATTAATTATAAATCGGTTTGGATGAGTTATTTATCTTAAGAAAATTATATATAAAATAGAATCAATGAATTTTACATGTTTATTTTAAATCTTAATCTTTATAAATGTTAAACATTACTAGTTTACATATTGAAGAATGTATGTATATCAATTTGACATAATTATCTATTTCCTATGACATATAATTCACTGACCATGTTAAAAGATTATTTTATAAAATTTCGTATGACTTTCAATTTGGCCAACTTTAATTTGCATATTGTGAGTCGACCAGTAACTTTGATATTATATAATAATTATTTAGAACTCGTGTCATTATATTTTAAATATGTTCTTTTAATTTAGTTCGTTATTTTCAAACACTTTTGTTTATCAAATTATTAATATGAACTAGAATATGAAATAAACCAAGTATTTAATATCAATAATTAAATATATATTACAAATAAATACATATACGTTTATATTTATCATAATTTCCCTTTTAGTTGGGGTCGAGTCGAGTTGATTTAAAAATTTAAAACTTATACTTAATACATCATAATTGGATTGAAATGTTTTTAATCCATCCGTATATATCAGTTTAAATTTAAACATTTCATCTTAATTTGGTGGTTTCGTCAATCTGTGTGCATTAATAGTCCTGATTTCAGAAGATAACACAAATATATTAAATTATATAATTTTTGATTATATTAAAAATTCATATTTTCTTTTAATTTTGTTGTTTATAGCACAAACTATAATTATATTAAGAATATATTCAACTGAGATTTTAATAGGTTTTATATAATTTATGATTTTTAATGAATTGTATTGAAATTGATTTTATCGATTTTTGATCGGATTTCATAAAGTTGACGAAAGTTTTTAAGATTTAAGCATGATGTTTCAAAATTTTTGATGAGATTTCAAACATCTAAAAATATACCGACCAATATCACAAAATTCATAATTTTATGAAGAGAAAAAAATAAGTCACTGGCATTTGATCACATTTTAATATATTTTAAATAATCACAACCAGGAGGTGTATTGGATTGCGATTCTTTTTCAATCATGAAATCTGAGAGTATTTAATTGGGATTGTTTAAAACCCATTGACATCTTGAGATATTTAATCAGTATTATTTAAAATCCATTAAAATCTTAAGGCATTCAATTGGAATTTCAGATTATGTTACAAACTGGTGGTATTCAATTAGGATTTTAAATTATACTTTAAATCCGATAGTATTCGGTTGATATTGTTTGAAATTCATTAAAATCTGATAGTATTCAAATGTTGATAGATTTTTTTGAATTTCATACAATGATAGATTTTGTGGAATTTCAGGAAATGATAGGTTTTGTGGGATTTCTTAGTGTATTATAAGTTTTTTGAAATCCCACCAAAATTCATGAGATTTTGAAGCATTGTGCTTAAATCTTAAATGACATATATTAATTCTACGACATTTTATCAAAAATCGGCACAAAATCAAAATCACATGCAATTCATTGATTAAAAATAATGTATGAAATCCCAATCGAATACATCCCCTATACCATCAAATTTTAAAGTATCACTTAAAATCTTAATTTGAACACCACTAAATTTGCAGTATGATTTAAAATGCTAATGGAACATTTCAAGATTTTGATAATTTTTCAGATGTGAAGTTGAATATGCTTAGATTTTATAAACAAAAAAAATCACTAAAATCTTAATTCTCAATAGAATTACCCCGTCATAATATCGCTCAAATATGAAATTTAAATCAAATCACTAGATATTTTATATAATTATATCTGATAACCTTACACATAAATCTGAATAAATAACTCGTTGTTACCGCCGACTACCCCAACAATTAAAATATAGCATGAAAATCCACGTCAGCCCAATATTTAGAAAGTATAAATAGGGCTCCACCCCCTTTTCTCCTCGCCTTCTCACTACTTTCTCTCTTCCAGCTGCTCACCACAGCTCACCCCACCCGCCGTCTCATCAGGACCCGACCCGGTTCCTCTGACCCGCTTCCCATTCCAATCAGGTACATCATCGATTCATCTACACATACACGTTTATTTCGATTATTAATTCTGATTTCAATTTCTCGTAATTTCGCTGTGTTTGTTCGAATTAAAACCCTAGAATCGTCTTTCTTGTTACTTGGATCTTCTTATTTATTGTTTCTTGTTGTGTATCTATCGTTTTTGTTTGTTTTCCATGGCTGTGTTGTGATTTTTGGTGGTTATTTGTGTTGGTGTTTTGTTTCTGTGGTGTGAAATAGTAGGGGCAGTTGTTTCGGGTTTTCGTGATAATAGATTTGGTAAAAATGAATGCTTTTAAGGTGAAAGGAATGTTGAATATCGTTTACTAGGTTATGTGTGGCTTGATTGTGCCCTTGGTTGTTTTCGAGTTTTGTTTTGGTAATGTACTAATGTGTGGAATTGGGTTTGATTTGATTCGGATTCTTGGTCAAAGGTTTTTAGGTCATTTGTTGGGTGTCAGAGTTGATATCTTTATGATTTTAGCGGTTATTTCAGTTTCTGTTATAGAAGAAAAATTATTTGTATATTGGAGCGTACGAATCTGTCAGTGTAATTGTTTAGATTCGAGATGTTTTTTGTTCAAACACTTCATAGATTGCGTTTGATTGTTTTATTTTGTCGTGTATGGATATGTGGTTACAGAGGTCCTCCCCAGCACAAGGTATTAAATGTCATCTTGTATGTTATATGACTTGTGTGTCGGCACATGGAACTTGCTGGAAAGATATGACTTTTAATTGTATACTGTAAGCTTTGTTTTTGTTGGCCCTTGTGTGTGTAGCTTTTGTGACTTCAGATGCTTATTTGAGCTTGCGGTTTAGACTTCATACTAGTAGTAGGGTTTAGTCTTTGTGTTTTGCATCTATAAATTATGAAGTTTAATTGTTTTCAATTATATAGAATTAGGGAACTTGGGATAAATTTATCGTATGTTGGGGTTAATTTTACGAGATTATGATAATTTATTATTTGTTATCTTCTGTAATATCTTAATTGACAAATTCCTGGTTTAAGAAATGACTTGCTTCATGAGTATTTTTAACATGTTCAAAAATTGGTTTCATAAGTTCTGGTGTTTCAAAGTGTTAGTTAATTAAAATCGTCTTTAGTTTATCTTCAATCTGTTATCGTAATTTATAAGTCATAACACAGGTGCAGACTTCTTTACAGTTTTACCCTCACCATCTCTAGATTGTACAGTATAATTTTGTCTGGTTTTGGGAATTCTTGTATTTAAGGCATATGTGATTTACTGATTTTGGATAAAAAAAGATTATCAGATTACTCTTAAAATTATCGCTCCTGTGGGACTATATAATTATTATCTTGATTTACTGTTTCATCTGGCAACAAAACCCTAGTTCTCTACATGTCATCTCTTGTATCATATTTATATGGTGATTATCTCTTAATATATTTGATTATTCACGTCTAATGATGATAGGAAAGCTAAATACTTTGGAGGTACAAGTTTAGGGGGTGTATTTGTCTCCAGACAACTTAAATTATGAGTAGTACTGCTTAAAATGATTGCTTTGATACGTGAAAGATGTCCATCCCATATTTTCAATTGTCTTTCCTTCCGTGCCTCATACCCAGTTTGGACAAACCTTTTACAGTATGTCTTATAGATTTGTTGGCGATGGACAATGGGCTTCTAGGACTTTTGTTATGCATAGAATTGAAATTAAAGCATCATTTGATAGCTTGTGCGCAAACATAAAATAAAAGTGAATCAGAAGTAGATAAAAAAATCTGAATCCCTGTAAAATGTTGTTTGCCAAAGTACCTATTAAATAGATACACGACCTTGCACTATTTAATGCAAAACAAAAGATAATGATATAACAATATCATGCTGCCTTCGTCTCTTGATACTTGGACCGGCTAGTTTTACGATTTCTTGCTAAGTTTACCCTTTATTTTGCATTGCAGTCCTAATCATATACGTGCTGCTGCTTTCACATCTGAAGATGCCAAAAGAGAGAAGAGATCGTTCTGTATCTTTTGACAGGTCTAGGGCATCTCCTTTTCCTTGTGGATCTAGTCGATCACTTCTATCACTGACTAAAAACCCTTCAGATAATGAAGAAAATGTTAAAGAATGGGAGGTAACTCAATGCCCCGTATGTATGGAACATCCTCATAATGCAATACTTCTCATATGTTCATCTCATGATAAAGGCTGTCGGCCATTCATGTGTGACACAAGCTACAGACATTCCAATTGTTTTGACCAGTTCCGCAAGTCATCTGCAGAAAGGTCAGAAACTGTTCAGCTGGAAGGTGCACCAGTATCAGTTGAACAGCCATCTTCAAATGTAGCTGTTCCAGAAGCAGCAGTCACTAGTAGTCAAGCTGAAGCAAGGAGGGAGGGGTCCCCGGGGATGCATGACAATGTTGAGAACCAAAAGGGAAAGCTGGTGTGCCCTCTCTGTCGTGGAGATGTTAATGGGTGGATGGTAGATGAACCTGCCCGTATATTCATGAATTCAAAATCAAGAAGCTGTGCCAGTGAGACATGCGACTTCAGTGGCACGTATGCAGAACTGAGGAAGCATGCGAGGGTTGTGCATCCAGAGGTGCGGCCAACTGAGGCTGATCCAGAGAGGCAGCGTGATTGGAGGAGGTTAGAGCAGCAGAGGGATTTTGGTGATCTGATTAGCACACTGCAATCTTCTATTGGAGAGGAGATGGAATCTACTGAGGATGGCACCTTCACTTTCAATGAAAGTCGTTGGTTAACAGTATATTTTCTTATCAGAGTGTTTAGACCAAGACGTAGCTCAAGGAGTAGTAGCTGGTCAGGTAGCTCGAGAGCAAGAGCACCGGTGAGGAGACCTACCACCAGACTTTGGGGAGAGAGCTATGATAGTGAGTCTAGGGATCGTGATAGGGAGTCCAGGGATCGCGATACTGAGACCAGGGATCCTGATACTGAGACCAGGGATGGAGGTACAGGTCTAAGATGGAGCGAACAAATTCGGAGGCAGCCAACCCAAAGACAACAAACACCTGATGACGAGTCTTGAAAGCAGACGAGGGCTGTTTGGACTATAGGTCAAGGGGACAATTACAAGGCCAGAATTTAAATTGAATGAAGATTTTTTGATTTTTAAGTTGATCTGCTTGATTCAAAGTTCTGCAGACAGTTTGTCTACACATGTGTTGTTACAGATGGATTGTGTTTCCCTGATGTGTGGGAGGTTTTTGTTTTGCTTGTTTAGAAAAAATAAGCACTTGTTTCTATCGGAAAAGTAAGAATTATTTTGATACTTTTTAGATTTTATCAATGGTAAAATTTAAAAGGTCTACTTGTTTGAGCAAATATTGATACTTGCATTCCCTAAACTTGGTACAAGAGGTATTGAGCGGTACCCTCTCGTCACCTAATTAGGAGTTAATTAGGAGTCGTTTAGTTCGTACTTAGGGTTTGCGATGTTTAGGTACCGGGCTAGAAGCTATGAGTTTCTCGCGTGTATGGATTTGAAAAACATACCTCAATTTCAAAGGCATGAGTTTTTGATGTCTTGGCAAAAGCTTTTTCAGAAAACATACCTCTATCATAAAATTAAAAAAAACGGTTTTTCTATGGTGTGCCCATGGGCACACCATAAGCACTAACTCCTATGAGTTTGGTGCATTTTTATTGGTCACTTAATCATAAATAAAGATGGCCCCCCTGCATTTACATCAAGTCCACCAATCAAAATCCACCAAAACCATCAATTTTAGTGTATAATGTGTGCCCATGGGCACACACTAGACAAACCCTAAAAAAAAAAAAATATTATTCACGAGGATCAAGAGGTAGCTTACGCCTCGTTACAACTTACAAGTCATTCAATAAGCATGAGTTTTTGTGTGATTACTTGAACTCGAAATTACTTATACTTTTGTTGTATTTAAAGATGAAATTTATGTCCGATTTTATTTACTTAATCTTAAATTCATAACCGTTTTTGATCGATTTATATACATTCAATATCAATATTATTAATATATTGTAATAAATGATGGACAGATGATTAATAATCGTTTTATAGATCACTGATTTTTCTAAAACGTCTCAAAATATATATTACATAATTTAAGTATAAGTGCGACTTAGTATTAAGAGATGCAAATATTACAATGTATGATACGCACCTTAACTCTCAACTAGTCAAGAGATGCAAATATTGTATATATGATATTTATCTTAGCTCTCGAGACAGACCGATAAGATTCGTGTAGTTGGTTCAATTATCCACTTATTTCGGTTAAAATCCTCTTTTAAGCGAGGGTGATAATACTTTTTCTAATTTTCGACATAATATGTTGAATTTCAGCTGATGAAATATTATACAAATTAACAATAACATGCTCTTTTTTATATGTTGGTATTGTCCGGTTGCGAGTTTATTATCTATGAGCTCGACTTAATTAGATATTATATAGGTAAGGTTGTAAACAAATTGGAATAATTGTTAAGCTTGTTCGGTTCGCTCAATGTTTGACTTAGATAAACTTGATTTGATATCTTATCGCTAAATGTTTATACGAAAAAATTCTCAGTTAATTTTAATTTATTGAATTGAGATTTTAAAATGTTCAACTCGTGTTTGTTCGTTAAACTCGAGTTCAAGTCAAGTTTGTTAAACTCGCTTTTGTTCGATAACAAAACGTGTATAATTACAGTATTATATACATATTATTATATATATATATATATATATATATATATATATTTATAATATTTATTATCTATAATGTTAATTTTATTTTTTGATTATATAATATTTTAAAAAAATTATCCATGTTGAAAATATGTTACTAAAAAGATGAGACGTTTATTTTCACTAGATAAAATTAAAAATAGCTTAAAATTATATAAACATACACACGTATTGGTAACGAACAGTTCATATTCGGTTTGTTTTAATATGTTCGTAAGTCCCGTTCAATTGTCATAGAACTTAAGTTCGAATCACGAATTTCGTTCAACACGATTATGCAATATTGTTGGATATCTAACATCTCTTTATACAAGTTATCGACTAGCTTGTTTGATTAAGTAACTATCTGATTATAATTATATAAATAATAGAAAAATATATTTCATCAAGATTTTAATGTTTAAATTTTTTAATTATTATTTATTTATTTCGTTATTTATAAATTATACATCAAATTAAGAGATATATCCTATAATACCGCCGCACAATTGGCTTTACCTATGATACTATCACATTTTTTGATTTTATTCAATGATAATCATGTATATTTTGATTTCTATATATGATACCTCTAAGTAAAATTAAGTAAGATATTATATTACAGGCTATAAATATATTGCATATTTAGAATATTTGAAAAGATACATGTAATAGACCATTAAACTGTGTGAAACCGAGTTAAATTGAATATTAACGGTCAAAAAATGTCAGTATGGTGATTAAATTTAAATATATCTCACTTATTTTTATCCCGTTCTACATGATTCATAGGTCTTTTGCATATATTTTTTTGTAAGTATATTAAATATAAAATTATTTGATACTCCAAAATCAATTTTATTACATTTTACTTAATATAAAAGGTATTATATGTAGAAAATCAAATGTACAAGATTATCACAAACACAAGAGAAACATATGAAGGTATCATTGAGAAAAATTAATTACACAATAATATCACAGAGAATACCTCTCAATTTAGTTTTGTTTCAGAGTTGTTAATGAAACAAATAAAGTTGAGTTTTCGTTTATTTGCTTTAAGTTTTCTTTATCTAGATGAGTTTGATCGTTTATCTTATTAAATAAATTAGTGTTGTTTATTATTGTTCATACTTGAGAATATACTGAAATCTTTTAACACTAAATTAATAATATTAATAATATTATTATCCTTTATACTTGATTAAAATATTTGGATACTTAACATTACTTTGTGTCTCTTGAATCATGTGTAACACAATATCATTTATATTTGATGTTTTAATATTGAACAATCATCCTTATATAACATAACATAGTTGTCTTTACATCTAATCTTCTTCTATTTATTTGTTAAATGTTAACAAACAATTTTTTAAGAGATTCTTATCATAACAAAATTTTAATAAATATATACAATTATAAGCCTTGAGAAATAGAAAATTAATACTCGTAAGCTTGAAAGTCTAGATGATCATAAATTCACAAATCTTTTGAATATCTGCATTTAACACGTGATCAAAATATATACTAGTGTTTGCCTCAAAAAATAAAATATATACTAGTGTCTCCCGCACTAACTTCAATCTAATATATACAAGTGTATTTTCAATAAACATCTACTTCTACTCTTCTACTTCTACTCTTATATATAAAAGGAGAACCAAGGGCAAAATATGTCAAAAAAATGCCCATGAAATCTCAATTATGCCCTTAGTTATAATGTAATTACAAAAATACCAATAATTAATGTAATTATTATATTCTTACTAATTAATGAACTATGTACACAATAAATTACTTATATTGATTGCTCTCATTAATAAAAGTATTATTGTAATTTATTCATTTGCATAAATTTAATAAATTTTGTGCACATAATTTGATATCACTCATAACCAAAATAATTGGTTTTACTGAATTAATATTTCAATTAAAACCAAATAAAGAAACAAAAAATCAAACTTTTGTAGAGAATATTACTAGCAAATTAAAAAAAAATTAAATAAATACTTTATTTTATTAAAATTTGTAGTTTTGAACTAAATTACTAACAATAAGATTGATATACAATCGAAATTACTATTACTAATAATATTGAAATATACAAAAATTAAATTAATTTGCTTCGGTATTCGGTTAACCAAAATAAATGATCACTCGTATGTGTGTGACCTAAAAGAGAACAAAAAAAAACGGAGAGTGAGGGACCTAATCTATATACCGTTAATCAATAAATAATTTAGTGAATTTGAATTGCACATCAAAATTATTTAGCTTAATAAGCCTGTCGAAAATAAGTACTTAAACTTGAAAAACACTAGAATCAGAATGAGATGTATCAAAATGTTTATTTAAATTATTTATGATAATTATATGTATATTTATATATTACATGTTACGACACTACTTCAAACTCTTACGTGTAAATTAATTTAGTTATGTTGATCTTTATTTTATTTTATCTAAAAAGATCATATTTATGTATACTTTTTAAGGTCGGATCGACGTCATCCAGAATATGGCCCAAGTTTATTTAAGTGACCGGAGTCAGACCAAAAATCAAGTTACATGTCATGCAAATAATGTAAAAATCAACTAGGAGAATAATTTCGAAACACCAGATCTAATAGATAAATAATCATCGTGAACATTTCTTAAAGAAGCATGTAATATTTTTTGTCAAGGCTCCGCACAGGCCCGGGACAGGCTCCAGACAATTTTAAGAGCCAAAACTTGGCCCCACCATTGTCCCACTAGGTCCCGCCCCGACCCTACTAGGTCCCACCCAACTAGGTCCCACTTAGACCCCGTCTAGGCCCATTTCGGGATCCATCCCCGATCCCGAAACCCTTACCATTCTACTTAATCACATTATTTTGTATTTAGTTTGTATTTTAATAATTTTTATTAGAGTAGGATCCTATATATATATATTATGCATATTCCCTAACTAAAAAATTCAATTAAAGATCGTCTGCCATATTTTGTGAAAAAAAATCATCATCATATGATCATATCCAATTAATTTGACCCAAAATTAATTTTAACTATTGAATTTTGATTGAACAATCGATTGGACAAATTAATATCAGTATAAACGTTTTATATATAAATTATGTTGTGTTAGTTCATGTTGAATAATAATATGTCCATATAACAACTTGAATCATGTATTATTAACATTATTAGTTGATTTTTAAAATAAATTTATATTTATAAAATTATAAAATCAAATATATTATGCAAAAAATTAAATTAAAATTAAAATATATAATTTTAAAATAAATATTATAAATTATGAACCCGTTACTTACTTAAAATAGAAAACATGAATCATTTCCAAACAAAAACTCTGTTAAATATCATCAAAAACTCTAATCGGCGGTCATTATCAGATTCCACTACTTTTTCCAAACAAATTTGTTTGAACAAATCTTCGCGGTTTCTATAAATTAATAAAAGAAATTATTTAGTATTTTTTTTACATATTTCCTAATTTTTATTTAATTTATTTTTAGGATCCTGAATATATATTATGATAAATATGACAGTATAAATACCTCAAGTAATAATGATATTGGTTATAATCAAACTTTTCTATGTACTATGTATAATTTATTTCTTACCATAATAATTTAATTAATTAATTAATTACTTTAAGGTTTTCAAAAAAATAATTAATTTAAGTTACTAAATAGTATATTTAAGAAATCCTTATTCCCCTGGTTCAGTTCGATCTTTGAACTTCCGCGATATATGATAATACAAAATCGATCGTGCAATTATTCATACTCCCATCAAGAAAATTAGTTAATTAAGATATTACAAATACTCTCTCCGTCCCCACCAATCAAAATAGAACGATCTGGCAATTCCAAACCCCCACCAAAATCATCCGACTGAGTCAAGGATTGCCAAGGGAGTGGAGTTTGCGTTTCTTTATACATCAAACCGGGTCGAATTTATGAAAAAAGAAGGACATTTTTAAAGGACAGATCAAAATTTGAAGACGACTCTTTTTGTGTGAATATACTCCACAAAACTAAGGTGTACTTTTTTAAATTCACCATCTTACTTGTTTATATGATCTGTTGGTAATTTAGATTTTGCATCAGATCTTAATGTCTTTACTTTATAAATATACTCATTGCAGTTTGTTATTTGTTTGCGTAAAATTGTACTCTATGCCACTACAACAGATTTAGTGTTAACATGTTGCTTATTACGAATTTTTAGATTTCGGTTAGATGACGTGACGGTGACGGTGGTTCGCGGTTGTGATTTTCTTGGCTAAAATTATTGCTTAATTTACGATTTTAGTTTTGAAGTTTTGTATTTAATTTTTTGATTTTAGATTATTTGCATTTAATCTCTTTTATTATTTTGGTTGTAATATAGGCAAATTGTTTCATGCAATTTTTCCTTAATTAGTGTTTGGCTATTTTTAAATTTTTAAAATTTTAAATTACCCTTTTTAGTAATTGTTATATTAACTATATTGATTAATGTTTTGCATAGATTTTTGAACTTTGTATAATAGTTTTAATTTCCTTATTTAGTATCTCCTTTATCCATTATAGCTGGTTCTTTTGTGTTATGGAAATTTTTGAAATTTTTGTATATGTTTTTATTTTCATTTATTCAGTTATTATGTTAATTGTGCCTTATTGATGGTTTTTTTGTACCATTTATGGGAGGGCCATGATTGATGGCATATTTTTGGCTTGTAAGAGGCAATTATGTGCCACCTTGTTGGCTGCAATTTTGTGCCACCTTGTTGGCTTAATTATTGGACATATTATCTTTTATTTTTCTATAATATATATAATCTGTTATATATATTGACTTATATTCCTCTGTTTTACTTTGTTTATATTTTCAGGATGCTTGGAAAAAGTTGGGTTTTTCTTTTCGAACATTAAAGTTTCATTGTCTAAATTTCTCCGATCATCTTGCATGTCCGACGGTTAGATGATAAATTTTTTTGAATGAAAGAATTATATTGCCGAATGATATTCGTTGAGATTCATTCTCATTATAAAAAAAAAAAAAAGAGAGAGAAATCGATCGTGCAATTATCACATTCCCTGCATAAAGATTCTACACGCCGAATCAAACCAAAATAATTAATTCATAATTTCATGTACAAAACCTATTCTGCTCAGCCATCTAGTATACAACTGTAATCGAGTTGTCAATTCTGAATCTGCTTGTTAGGACAGAACATCATCATATTCATCCTATTTTCACAGAGCAAGATTGCCCCTTTTCTCTTTTTCTTTTCTTTAAAACCTACACAAACAAAAGTTTACACCTTTTTCCTCTCTGGCCGCATATAAGGGAGCTAGAGCCCCCTGGATCTCATCCATCTTTTTTGGTTGTGGGTTTATTGTGATTTTATTTTTTCATTCAAGAATTTGTTATTATAGGACTCTTCAGACATATTTGTGAGATATAAGATGGGGGCAGAGAGTTCTAGTGCTGATTCAAGCAGCAAGAACAATGAGACAGAAGTTATATTGAACATATATGACCTCACTCCTGTTAATAATTATGTGGCCTGGTTTGGGTTTGGCATCTTCCATTCTGGCATTGAGGGTAAGAAAAAGCAATCTTTTTGTTGGTTTGTTGTGACTTGTGATTATGTTTGAGTTAATATGTTCTGGTATGTTTGGTTTTAGTTCCTAATTGGGTTTTTAGGGTTCTTGATTGAGCAGGTAGAATTGTAGTTTGGAGTGTGATGGGGATCATTATTAGTTTGTTTATTGGATTTAGGACTAAAGATCGTGCCTTTTAGTCTTCTTGGTACTTTGAGGAAGTGTTTAAGCTATATTTCTAGGTAGCCAAATTTTTTATGTTTTGTGTTCAATGTGGATATGTATTCTTATTTTATTTTTTCGCTTTCAAGAGTAAGCAAGTTACAATCTTTGACTTGATTTCTTTCACTTCAAATAGTTTTACATTGTCTTTACTTGGTGTGTCGTATGGGGATCGAGTGGAAATCGTGGTAATGTAGTAATAGGCTCCCAATTTGAAAGCCTTGGTGTGCAAATTTAATAATTGAGGTTGGTTAGTTTGGGGTTGGTGGGGGGTGTTCTCCATGATTCAACTTAAGACCATGGGATTAAAGGAGCTGTGATACCATGCTAAGTTACTAGTTGTGCTGAAACTTTAGTCTATTAGGTTTATGAAATTACCCTCTTTTATCATTTTACACTTGCTTGTTAAATCCAGTGCTACCTAACTGATGTGGTTTAGTGCTAGATGTTCAGATCTGCTGATATGTAAATGTATTTCTTTTCCAAAATAAACAAGTGTTCTATCTGTCGTACTTCCTTCTTGTTGATTTTAGCATAAAATTAGCTTATTCCGTGATTGTCACTGTATGTTCATGACAGACCAGTATTATTGGGATGACATATAGTATAAGAGATACTTTGTCGTTAATGCTTCTGTTAAATACTTGTGTATGTAACAATATATGTTATGATAATAGGGAGGAGCTTTTGAAGTTCTGGTACATTATTTAAGAAGCTGAACTACAGAACATCTAAACCCATAGTCATTACATTGTCATTTTAAATCAAATAGAACTATAAATATACTAGGTTAAAGACTAAAGGTAATGTGCATCGACTTTTATACATTACATAGAGGAGGTTTACGTATACGTTCTTAGGTCAGTGTTGGTAGTAATAGTCATATTCATATTTTCTGCATTCTCAGTTGTGGATGGACTCTGTTAAGCTGTTAATTTCATGAGTGTGAAACAATTCTTGTACTAAAATGCTCCTCATTAAACCTGAATAAGCATGTGAATGAAAAAAATTTATGGCTGGATTTAAACATTCTGGTCACACTGTTTATCCTTGCCATAGATTGTGTCAGGAACTAGGGTTCCTGATGATTTTGTGTTTTTCTGATGTTTTTGTGATTTTCTGTTTATGTAACTAGAAATGCAAGCAGAACAGTAATCTACAGTAGAATCTAAGAGGAAATCAGCAGAGAAACAAGCTAGAAAAGAGAGAGAGATAGCAGAGTGAGAGTTTGTTATAGAGAGAGAAAGTAGGGAGGGAAAAGTAGAGAGAGAAAGAGTTGGTGGAATAGAATTCCATTTCATATATCTGATATCCTTCAAACTAACAATACAACTGATATTTATACTACTCTTCTTGTACTGCCTAAGTAAAAAGACTACAGTACCCCTGACTATAGTATTAATCCCTGTTACTACTACTAACTAGCTCACTTCCTGACAATCCTTCCCCCTTGAGTTCCATCCTGTCCTCAGGATCTGACTCAACCAGCATATCCTCAAGGGTCTTTGTCTTAGATTCCTCCAACTCATGCATTCTGGACAGTGCATCAGCCACTGTATTGTCTTTGCCCTTCCTGTATAGGATAGTGAAATTGTAACCCATGAGCTTACTGATCCACTTCTGCTGCAGCAAAGTGGTTACTTTCTGCTCAGTTAAAAATTTAAGGGCCCAATGGTCAGTCTTCACAAAGAAGTGCTTGTCCATCAGATAAGGGGTCCACTTCTTAACAGCTGTTACTAAGGCTGTCAACTCCTTCTCATAAGTAGACATGGCCTGTCCTCTAACCCCCAGAGCCTTGCTAAAATAAGCCAATGGTCTTCCTTCTTGTGTTAGTACAGCCCCAATCCCAGTGTTAGAAGCATCTGACTCCACTGTAAAAACTTTAGTGTAATCTGGCAATTTCAAGACAGGGGTCTGCACTAGGGCCTGCTTTAACTCCTGAAATGCCTTCTCTGCTTCTTCATTCCAAAAGAAATTGTCCTTTTGCAACAGTGATGTCAGTGGCTTAGCTATAAGACCATAATTTTTGACAAATTTCTTGTAATAACCACTCAACCCTAAAAATCCCCTTAGGGCTTTGACAGATTTGGGGACTGGCCAAGCCATCATATCTCTGATCTTATTCTTGTCCACAGCTACCCCTTCCCTAGTGATCACATGCCCTAAATAAGCCACCTGGGATTGCAAAAAATCACACTTTGACATCTTAGCAAAGAGCTTGTTTTCTCTCATGATCTTGAATATCACTTCCAACTGCTCCAAGTGTTCTTCCACATTCTTAGAGTAGATAAGAATGTCATCAAAGAAAACTAAAGTGAATTTTCTTAAATATGGAGCAAACACTTGGTTCATCAGACTTTGGAATGAGGCAGGGGCATTAGTGAGGCCAAAAGGCATCACAGTAAACTCATAATGCCCTAAGTGAGTTCTGAAGGCAGTCTTTTCAATATCCTTTGCCTTCATTCGAACTTGGTGATAGCCAGCTCTCAAATCCAACTTAGAAAACACCTCTTCCCCACTCAACTCATCCAATAGCTCTTCAATCAAAGGAATAGGAAACTTGTTCTTGATAGTCAATGAGTTGAGTTTTCTGTAGTCTATACAGAACCTCCAGGTGCCATCTTTCTTCTTCACCAGCAAGATAGGAGATGCAAAAGGGGAACTACTGGGCCTGATTACTCCAGATTCTAACATCTCCCCTATTAACTTCTCAATTTCATTTTTCTGATCATATGAATTTCTGTAGGGTCTGATAGAGAAAGGTTGTGCCCCTTCCTTTAACTCAATGGAATGCTCAATGTCTCTATGAGGAGGCAATTGATCTGGCTGTTTGAAAATATCCTCATACTCACTTAAGAGTTGCTTCAATTTCTCCTTCTGTGCTGGAGTTGTCACAGCTTCAGTTGCTGATTCTTCCATTCCAGTCTCTTGTGGTTGAGGTTCAGCAAATAAAACATATAGGAAGCCATGCTCTTGCCTTTCACAGCTTCTCACAAACTCCACTGCACTCATCTGTTGCAGTTGAGGTTTGGTGGACTTATCATTCCCTTGCAATGTAACCAACTTGTCTCCTTGGTGGAACTGTAGCAATAGTTTGGTAAAATCAAATGTGACTGGTCCCAAGGACCCCAGCCAGTCCACTCCCAGAACCAGATCATAACTTCCCAAGGGTAATGTCCTTACTGATCTCTGAAAATACTGATCCCCAATCTTCCAAGAAAACCCAGTACACTCATGCTTGCTAATTAAGTGATTGCCATTGGCCACCATCACTTGCATAGGTGTAGTTTGCACTATTTCACACTTGAGTTTCCTGGCAGTTCCTTCATCTAAGAAGCTGTGTGTACTCCCTCCATATACCAAAATGGAAAACTCTTTCTGCCCCTTGGTTCCAGTCAGAGTGATGGTCCTGTTGCTGTGGACTCCTTCTATAGCATGAATTGACACCTCCATAAGTGTTGTCTGATTGGAGCCTGAGTCTTCATCTTTCCTGACATTAGTTGAGCCAATATCTGTCTTTTCTCTTGGAGACTTATGTTCCTTAGTCAATATGCTAGCTGTTGTGCCCTCACTAGGATGTTCCAGAGTCTGCATCTTTCTTGCATCATCTACATGTTCCATTACTTGCAACTGAGCACTTCCCTTTGTATTGGATATTCCCACCTGCATTGTTCCTGCTGGTTTTACATTGACTCTCTTAGACTGCCACTCATGGCCACCTTGAGCACACAACCTGGCCTTCTTCATAGCATCTTCCACAGTAGCTGGTCCCAAGAGTTTCAATACTTGCTTAGCGTCCTCCTGTACACCACTGATGTAGCATTCCACAAAATAATCTTCAGAAAGTTGTGGAATTCTGGCCTTCACTTGACCCATACACAGAGCAAATTGCTTGCAGTACTGCTCCAATGTACCATCCTGCCTTAAATTCTTAAATTTTTCAAATACTAATTCATTTTCTCTGGCTCCAAATCTGGCCACAAACTGGTTGCAAAACTCTAGCCAAGACAAATCCTTCCCATGGCTACTGTCTGATACCAGCTTTTGTACACTCCTTCCAAGTGCATTCCAGCAATAGTAACCTTCTTGTTCTCTGGTACTCCATAAATCTCAAAGTACAGTTCACAATCCTGTATCCAATCCTCTACTATCTTGTCCTTCTCATATCTAGGATAACTCAGTTTAAGGTGCTTCAGAGAATCCTGATGATATGTTCTCCTTGGTACATCCTCAGCCTCCAGACCAAATGGATTCACAAACTCCTCATTTAAACCTTGAGTCTGTGTATTCAGCTTCTGTACAGCCAAAGATGTGAGTTCCTCTATCATTCCTAGCCTAGTATTAGTCCTTTCCCTGTGTGATAAAAATTGCTGCTGTACTTCCTGAAGCAGCTTGTTATACTGCTTATCACTATTCATTCTTTCAGACAATATATCAAGCACTTACAAAGCAACAACTGAACTTCTCAATTTACTAAGCAGTTTCTCAGAACTCAATCAGTAGTGCTCCTAATCTTTACTACTTAAACAACTCCAACAACAGTTAACTGTAATCAACTCCAGTACTCAATGTCAACACAGCACAGAAACACAATTACTTAACCAAAACGAATGCAATTAGCCTAAACATCTTCAATTCCAGCAGGTATTAACAGAAATTCACTAGATCTGAGAAAGTAGTTACAGAACAGAGCACCTGAGTAATTCTGGAGAATTCTCTGAACTCCTGGAGGCGATTTCTGTCTTCTATAGCTCGCTCAACTCGGAATGAGTTGCTTAACACAGCAAAAGCAGTAATAGATCGAAACTGAAGCTCTGATACCAATTTGTCAGGAACTAGGGTTCCTGATTTTGTGTTTTTCTGATGTTTTTGTGATTTTCTGTTTATGTAACTAGAAATGCAAGCAGAACAGTAATCTACAGTAGAATCTAAGAGGAAATCAGCAGAGAAACAAGCTAGAAAAGAGAGAGAGATAGCAGAGTGAGAGTTTGTTATAGAGAGAGAAAGTAGGGAGGGAAAAGTAGAGAGAGAAAGAGTTGGTGGAATAGAATTCCATTTCATATATCTGATATCCTTCAAACTAACAATACAACTGATATTTATACTACTCTTCTTGTACTGCCTAAGTAAAAAGACTACAGTACCCCTGACTATAGTATTAATCCCTGTTACTACTACTAACTAGCTCACTTCCTGACAGATTGATATTTGTAAAGGGTGATCTCATTGTACTGCTCCTTCCATATAAGGGTTTATATAGACACGAGAACAATTATACCAGGCAGGGGATCATTCTCTCATGTATGCTACTTAAAGCAGTTTTATACACATATCATAAATCCTCATCATACCAGCCAACCAGTTATTTAGTCTCATGATAGGTACACTTCAAAAGTTATCATCAAGTGATATAATTAATTTTATTTTTAAGCCGTTCCCTACAAGAATCAGGATTCCGATGCATCTAGATTCAAATCTACCGATGGTAAGAAATTAGTGAAATTTTCCCTGTTTGATTGGAACAAATAGAATGAGGTGAGAGTGGAGTGGAACTTGAACTTTATGCTTAAGTTTATTCTTCCTCAAATCCATTCAAAATGTTTAAAGATCAAGCTTGCAAATATTCCTTCCATCTCTAAAATAAATACTTATTCCATCTTTCACCTGGATCAATTGCATATATTATCCATAAACAGTTTACACTATTTTCTTCTTTACTCTTAGCTCTATCCTTCTCATCCACCTCTACCTTTGAGCATGTGAATATTGCCATCTCTATTTCAAATCACCCAACTAAGCGCAGATTATAGTATCAATTGTAGTGTTTCATCTTGTTTAGTTTGTTAACTTTCTCGGTATTATAATAATGGTTAAAAGAGCTCACTCTGCACATCTCAGATCAATATTAATAAAAGGAAGCATATTGAATATGTTTATTATTTTTTATTTTTTTAACATGGACATCAAGTGCTGCCTCAAACAATAATTGATGTTATTGTAACGGTGATAAAGAGAATGCTTTTTGCATTCAACTACTTGCTACTTACTCAAAAGGAATTGTTCCTTCTTCCATGTAGCATGAGAGATTAATTTTGAACATGTTTGTTTTCAAGATATATTATTATAATAACATATTGAATGTTATTGAATGTTTGTTTCCTTCTATTAAATTGAGTTGAGTTTGTATCTATTTTGTTAGGGTTCCCCGTTTCCCTGTTCTTGTTATGACTTTGGCTAGGATTTTGGAAATAGATATCTCCATAAGTGGCACATTGTTTCTATTCTTTAAGGAGGAAGTCTATGGGTAGTTGCTAGGGATCAAAATAAAGTACGTCTACAAGGATTTTATGCTGACTTACACACACACACACACACACTATATTATTAAAGCCAAATATGCCAAAGTTTTGTTGTTGGTTTGTAGTCCGGTACAGTGCATTATAACCGTTGGATGACTTAAATTAAATTGTTGAGAACTATTAGATTAAATTTTTTATATTTCACTATGATGCTACTAAAATTCTAAGTTTCAAATCCCGTCAACAAAATATAAAATAAATTATTAATATAAGAAAATTAATAACTATTTAAATGCCCCCGTGCATTGCACGGGTTATAGTCTAGTGTGTGTGTGTGTGTGTGTGTGTGTGTATAGTAAGGAATAATTTTTTGGTGGCCTAGAGTAGTCTGTAGCATTTCCACCATAACTAAAAAGAATGATAAATATGTATGAAATAAATTGCCATTTACTTTTGTAAAATTTCATGCATTATAAATATATAATGAAGTAGACATCATCCTTGGCTTTACATGTGTCTTGTGTTCTCCTTTGCTCTTTGAAAATGTGTATACCAAATTCCCTTTCAATGCAACTGCTCCAATTAAAAAAATGAGCAGAAAATATATTTTACAGACTTTAGAACGTCAGTTTCCTGTATTTTAAGTTGTACCTTATTGTTGCTTATAATTTTCAGTCTATGGTATGGAATATGGATTTGGAGCTCATGAGTATCCTATTAGTGGAGTATTTGAAGTGGAACCAAAGAGCTGTCCAGGGTTCATCTATAGATGTTCTGTCCCACTGGGTCGTATAGACATGCCTCCCTCAGAATTCGCCCAATTTATTGAGACTGTAGCGTCCGAATATCATGGCGATACATATCACCTTATTTCCAAGAACTGCAACCATTTTACAGATGATATGTCAATAAGATTGACTGGCAAAAATATTCCTGGGTGGGTGAATCGGCTTGCAAAGCTAGGTGAGCAGATGCTCTCCCACAATTTTTTTATTGTTTTTTCCCTACAATTATTAACTTACATTTCATATTATGATGAATAAGAGTGATTTAAGATTGTTTTAAAGAGGTTAGGAAGCTAAATTTTAGGGTTATGTTTTGGAGGATTTTACTTTATGAGGTCAAGGGGCACTTTCAGGCTTCAAAGTTCGAATCTAGGTTCAAATAAGAGGGTATATAAAACTATGGAATACTATTGTCTTTATTTCAAATATTTTCAATGTAGTATGTACACATTGGTTTTGTTGATGATGCCCTTATTGTTAGTATTCTATGCATATAAAGTCGTTAAATTATGTTTCATTGACCAAGTTGTGGTAAATTGCAGGTGCTTTTTGCAATTGTTTGCTACCGGAAAGTCTTCAAGAAACAACTGTAAAACAGATGCCTGAGTACCATTCTTGTGCAGGTGTGCCTGCTTTTCTAGTTCTCCTTGCTTTTCTAGTTCTCCTTTACTGTTACCAATTTGTCAAAGTTAATTATCACAAGGCTATGTTTTATTTTATTTTTGTTTATTGCTAAATTACACAAGGGTATGTTTGTTTGCAAAGATCCTATTTCTCTGATACTTTATTTTAAATCCATAGAAATGAATTATAAAAGTGATTTAGGGTAAAATTCAAAACAATATTGTACTGATCAAATTCAACTCTTTTTGGTAAGTGAATCCATCAACGTCTTCTATTGAAAAGCAGAGGGAGTATGTGTTGTAATCATATGTTGTCAGACAACCAAATATCCTTCATTCCTTCTGATACGAATTATGTGTAGGATATTATAATACATACTGATGATATACTTGTTACATTTCTCTATTTTATTTAGATGAAGATGCGAGTGGGTCTCCATCAATCAACACGTCCCAGGAACTGTCCGACAGTGAAGATTCAGATAAAGACAATAAGCAGTTGTTATCACCAGTATCGAGAAATGGAGAAGTAGCATTTATTAAAGAGGTGCAGAGGTGACTTTAAGCTGTTTATTATGCAAAAGGGAATTGCTTCAATTGTTATAATTATTCCGTATGCTCAAGGTGTGCGTTTGCAGACCAGTATTGGTGCTAATAGAAACCTAACTTCATTGATACAGATGGTTTGCATTTGAACTTGCTGTAACACGTTTTTCGTTGATATCTTTTGGTCTTTTTTTCCAATGCCTAATCTGTATATTTCAGTAGCATGTAAAGTGGCGACTCTTGAGCATGATTTCTAGGTGATCTCACCAGGTGTGATTTATAATTTCTAGTCACAGATTATACTTCTTCAGAATTAGTATTTATGTACTTATGTCTTCATAAATTATTGTTGTTCATTGGTTTGAAACAAAGTATTATTACTGGGTTTTTAGACCATAATCAATATACTTATATAAAGGAGAAGCGAGGGGCGTGTAGGTGGCGCCTTTCACATCGCTCCGTTCTATTTTTCTAATTTTCTGAATTTTTGGATGAAAAATATCAAAAATTAGAACTACCTTTTTTAGTTTCGGGTATATTAGAAGCAAGTTTCAGAATCTGATTTTGTTTCAGATTATTTATGGAATATAGTAATTTGAAAGTTTTAATCTGATTTTCAGATTATTTATGGAATATAGTAGCTTGAAAGTTTTAATCCGAGTTTGTTTCAGATTATTTAATTATGGGAAAGAGTACAAGTCTCTATGCACCTATAAATACCCCAATAGATTTGGATCATCTAAACACAACCTCCTCTCTCTCAATATCACAACCCTACCAACCCTACCTCTCTCTGGTGAAAGTTCTTTTGCTCGGTTTCTAACTCGGTGGTGCCGTTCTTATGCAACGATAAGTAAAGCTGTTTATATAGTATTAAAAAAAAATAAAGGTTGCTGTAAGTAAAGGTATAGTTATAGACCGCTATGTTCGAGTCGACAAATCCAAACACGGGAAAAAAATATAGTCTTGACATGATATTGATGGATGATATCAATAAATTAACTGTTAGTGATGTATGTTTGTTGGTTATTATTTTATAATATTTGGTTTATTTTTTGAACATGTTTGTTGTTGTTAATTTTTATATGATTTACTTTGTATATAGGAAAAAAATTATTCATGTATTATCAGTTTGCTCCGTTCAAGCAACTTTTAAGTGAAGACTGATTATACATTATTGTTACAAGCAAAGATAGTTATAGACCGCTATCTCACAGATTTGTCAGATGTTTTTGTGCACAATAAATGCAAAAAAAATTGGAGTAAGGTGACAATGTAAGAACATAATTACTTTTCAAAAAAAAAAACATAAATAAAATTAAGATTCGTCGTGCTTCAAATTGTTAATTATGTGTATAAATTTATTTTTATTTTTTCACCATGAATTATAGTCCAATTTTGCAATTTTACATATTAGTATTGGTATTACATCAAGATTTTTATAATATAAAATTTATTTTATCCTACAAATATTAATTTTGAAACATTGATATACTTTTTATAGAAAACCACAAAATTATTTTATACTACAAATATTAATATTGAATTATTAATATAATTTTTATAGGCCGCCGCAATGCGCGGCTTCTCAACTAGTTAACTTGAATAGGAGGCTAGTTTTGAAACTATAATTAGTACAATTATTTGAATCTCTAAACAGAGAGTAGTTTGATTAAAAAAAATGGTCAAGGAAAATGATCAAAAAGACCATTCTGACATTGTAGCTATTAGTCTCTTTGGTCACCTGAAAATAATTCTGACAATGATATTAACATTTGTAAGATCAGACTTTTTTTTTTCTTTTTATTAATAGCACAGACTTTTTTCTGTCAAGATAAATGTTTCAATATTAATTCATATAGATCACAATGGTTGTAAAAATTGGAAATCAGAACTAAGCAATGGAGTTGCAGAAATTGAAAATCAAAACTAATCAATTGATGTACAGATTCATGACTTCTTGAGATTTATTTGAAATTTTTAGTCAAATTAGAGTGTAATCAATACGGTAAATCGGTAAAATATTTTTTAAGATTAATTGGATATCAATCGGGGATCTCAAGAACACTGTTCACAGGAATATATAACATGGCGAAGATTGTCATCAGCAAAATCGCAGTTACTCTTATAACTTATAAGTTATAACACATATGCCAAGCATGAACATAATTCTTAGCACAATCTGGAGATGTAAAGCTCGAAAAGGAAGAAAGGATTTCTTGCGCCTCTTATATGTAGATTAATGCTGATTATTTCATGAACTGTAGTGGAACAATGGGAACATTTTGCAGAACTTTGGGCTGGAGATCAAAAATAAAACAATTTTTATATTTTTTGGTACAAATTAAACAATTTATGCTACTAGCAAGAATTTGAACTCGGGCACTTTACCACAGCCGAATTGAAACATAAACAAATTTTGAATAACTACATGCAACAGATTTCCGCGCAAAAATAGTTTCTCATTCAATTTTTTGCATCAGGAACATGAAAATCCATCAAAGCACAACATATATTTGTCAGCAGGCAGCTACTTGTATTAGTTTGGCTTGAATTTCTATAAATTATTCCAAAATCAATCTATCATTCTTAATTCATTTGCACTTATATGTTACAAGTTTGCTCATACATTCAATATGAATTGTTCATAGTTGGAAGAGAACCAATTAAAAATATAGTTATTTATGTATCACATTATCACAGTAAACACAGCATAGATGGAACATAAAGATGAAAACTGGATTTGCACAATTGCACTCCTAGATCTTCCTGCTAATATTCGAATAGGTGGTTTCAAAAACAAGTTGAAAGTCCATTGCCTAGTTACCTAGCCCTCAAGTCCTAATTTTGAGGTTAACCAAGCGCAAAGATCATCCATCTCTTCAGGGATTGTATAGTGGCCAAGTCTGCATGGCAAAACAAAAGCTGTCAAGATGATATAGCCAAATGTTTTAGAGAGGGAGGAGAGGGGAAGAGGGAGGGAGTGAGGGAGGGAGAGAGCATATTATCAAAATATAAGTTACCCCTCAGCGGGTCCAACTTACATAATAGTGTGAAAGTAATATATTGTCACTTACGCTGAATAGGCTTTAAATGTGCAATTCTGAAAGCCGCATGATCTTAATTGCTGCGAAGACATCTCGCCAAATCTGAACCGAACTACCTCATCAGCTGCATCAATAGTAAACCAGAATTGTAGCTTGTAATACCTATTTAGGTAGGATACGAGTAGCGAAACAATGACAAACTAACCAAATGGTTTAGAATTTATATAGGGTAAAACTGAAGTCTAGAAAGATTTAAGTTAAAATTATCTTCAGCAATTTGACAGCATATATAATTGTTTAGGTAATGTTTTGACTCCTACCAAATTATGTAATTATAAACGAAATATGATACTCCAAATTCCAAACAATCAAACTAATATGTCCGGTAGACTTCCTGTCGAATACATTTCTAAGAAGTATACACTGAAGATCTGGAAAACTAAACAGTATGGAAAAAGTATTAAATCTAAAATAATTTAGAATTGGCCCATTGACTAATAAATAATTCATTATATGTTATTGCATTTTACTTACAAGGTGGAAGAAAATAAAATGTCAACATTAAGAGGCTCTTTAATCAGATTATGAAAAATCCAATTTTATCGCCAAAAAGGAAGGCGACAAAAGGAGAGGATGTAATCATTTAACGGTTTAAATCAACAGCTCTACATTACAGAACAGTAATTAATAACTAAAAGTAGATACATGGGAAAAATTTGGTATACTAGGAAGCTGGGCTAAACCATCCACGTGTATCTCATGTTCATATCCTAATCATACTGTAGTTTCAAAATAATTTAGGAATGCAGTGGTTTTTCTTGAACATATTTCTTCTGCTAGTTCTATAAAGAAAAAAAGAAGGAAATATTTGGAAAGACACAGATAAAGAAGAGCATAACTTTTAAGGACCATCTGCATCACAAGTACATCAGAAATGCATTTACCTTTACCATGACAGAGCAAGATGGGCAAGGATGCAGCACGTCTAGCAGCTTCATCACCTTCTACCTTGTTACTTAGGTTCCTATATCAGCACAGCAGGGCAAATATACATAATAAAGTTAGATGAAGCATATAGTAAATGACTTGAAGGATCCTAATTAAGGTTCATGTGGAAAAATAATATGCATACAGAAAACGGACTTTGAACAAGGAAGCCAGCCACTGAGTCCAACAACTGCACTTAAATCGATAGTGTATGGGTTCCCGTTCCCAAATTTTCCTTGAGTATAACAAGTTGCAGAGTATAGGGAGGTTCCTGCACCCATACTAAAGCCCCCAATGCCAAGTTTAACTGCAGTATATACATTAATGAAAATGGAAATAAGTTTATGAAACTCCAGAAATATTATTAGCTATGAATAGTTGAATACACTGACCCACAAAAAAAAACTATATTTGCAGGGGCATCCCAAAAAATTGGCATATTTTTCTGCAGTATATAAATGCTACTTGCTATTCTTGATGATTTACTTGATTACAAATCTATTCACACTCATTTTCAGTGATCATATTAGATTAAATTCACAAGCCTTTCCTTTATAGATGCAAAATTATTTAAAATATATTCACGCTTCAAGTTTAAGCTAAGATGTTTGATGTGGAACAAATAATTAATAAAATCATATGCTACCGTTGGACATAAAATTATTTGGCCATTGGATCAGAGCCTAGGAGATCTAAACAATTTAGGGACTCAGACTAAAGATTATTACATAAAAAATAAATTACTCAGTATATTGTATAAATATATTAATTCATTTGGGCTCCCGGAGATAACTTACTATTAGCAGGTTCAGTAGACAACAAACTTGCAACATGTGCTGCTGAAGCATCCAATCCTTCCAAATCATCCTTGGCGTTTTCAGAAAGCTCAGTCACATCACACCCTATATAAATTCGTAACTTTAAATTGTTTGCCATCGCTATTTAGCGAGTCGTGGGAAATAAAAAGGAAAAGGATGATGAAGGAACACCACCACAAATTTACGCAATTGAGTTTGCCTGTGTAAGTCCATACTTCTCTCTTAAAGACATACAAAATTTTATTTGCATTTATCTACACTCATATGTTTCATTTCAATTTTTACTATACAATCATCATGTCCTCTCTGGCGCAGTTATATTTGCTATAGAAAGGAACTCAAAAAAAGTATTGTGCTACAAGACAGGTGTGTGACTACAGTACGCAGATATAATACAACTCTCTATCCTTTTTAATGACATTTACCCAAGGGACCAAAAAGATCATACTCTACTTCTTTCTGTGTGAAGAGTTTGTAAGTAATAAGCTCTAATAATAAGTATTAATTCATAACAATCGTTCTTATCTTTACCATAGCTATGTATTGCAACATTGTCATTTCTATTCAATATATATAAGATTCAAAGCATCAACTTACAAGCAGTTGAAGGAAAGCCACCAAATAAAGTAACCGGTCTAGTCGGAGCCGTTGGGCAGATCCACTTAATCTACACAATATAGAAAAGCACATGATGCTAAGCAAACTAATATTCACATCAACATCTTTACATATGAAAGATTAATTGTTTACACAGAAAAAATATACCACCCTTACATTGGGAAGTGGAAGTGTTTCCAAGAGTTGAGACCAGCTGAGGCAAAGGGAGAAGAATGAATAAGCTAAACAATAGAATGGGCTATATAATGAAGGATAAGTAGTTAGTATAATACCTAGAACCATTATCTCCAAGGCCATGCAGCCAGACAATAGTGGCCTGGTGTTTGCCTTTTGGCTTGACAACATGCGTTTTTCCAAAGTCAAAGGCCCTCATAGCAGTTCTTCCACCTGTTTCATTAACAGTCAGTCATTGATAAATAGTATGAAAGAGATGCTATATGTACAGATTTTCTGATTCAAGAGCATAGGGTTCACACACACGAGAGCTAGAGAGTGAGAGCGCGCGCGAGAGAGAGAGGGGGGGGGGAGAATGTATATTTTGGCAATTACATCGGTCACACAACATCTATGCCGCCCATATCAACATGTCGCTGCTGAGCAAGCAAAATACACTGTGCAAATTGGGTCGGCTTGTAATTTTAAAATTTCAAGAAAAGAAAAACAAGAACAAAATCATGAAAACAAAGCCTAAAGAAGAACTATAAATTTTGCTATTCCAACCACAACATTTTGGCTAGGCTCCTCATGACAATCAGAAAATAAACGGGCCAAACAAATCAATATTATCTTTTTTGCCATCACAACCAGAATTCATAAATTCATATCATCCGTAATCAGAATTATTATAATAAAGCTGAGTAAGAAAAAAGAATCACAACTAACCCATCGAAGTTCCACTCATACTCATACTTTTACAATCCCCCAAGTTGCAATCACTTCAAAACAACCCTACCTGCAAAAACAAAATGCCAACATAAATGTGAAGTAATATATTTATTGTAATCATAATGTTGACACAATTCAGTCTGCAGAAACATGATCACTAACATCAAAGACTCTAAACAAACAAACAAATTCACACACATCTACATTTTCAATTGAAAAAAAGAGAGAACCATTTCGTATAATTCAAGCTCAGTGATATATACACACAGAGATAGATACAGCAATTGAAAGTAGTGAGAAGAAAAATTAGGCATACAGCAGACAGCAAACAACACGGGAGAGTATGTAGAGAGGAATGCACAATCATGCGTGTATGTAAGTGATGCGAAGAGAATAGATAGATGCGGTAGATACGTACATACCTGGTTGGATTATTACAGAACACAGAACAAGTTGTTTTGAGGGCGGCAACACAAGTACAACACGGTTTGGACGAGAAAATGGGCCATCAATCATCATGGTTTGTATGTTCGGCCCAAATTTATCTCACATTTGGTCATCAGCCCATCATGTTCTTTTATCCGATGAAATTTTTTTAATTTGTTAACAATATGACTTTTATAAAATATATAGTCGAGGTTCTAGCTTTGAACGTTTTATTTTATTTAAAAAAGACAAGTAATACTTGGCAAAAAAGAAAAATAGAAAAAAAGACAAGTAATAAAAAGTTTGCTGAAAACAATTCTAACCTTAACAACTCTTTTAGCTAAAAGATAAACTAAATTTTTTTAATAAATGTTTCTAAAATTTGTGTTAAATATTCAGGAATAAATTTTGTGTAATCTCGTGTTTTCTATAAGCAGGTAGCCGATGATATATTTTATTTATTATTATTTAAAATTATAATAAATTATTATATTTAAAATAAAATAATGATTATGATCACCTATTATAGCTAATCAATTTAGTTAATTCTATAAAATAAGCTCTTGTTAGAATTTACAATGAGAAATACTCCCTTCGTCCAAATTTTTTATTTTATTTGATTTTTTGTGATCAAAATTTGACCAATTACGTGAGTTCGTGAGTTTATCCGGTATGCACCCAAAGGATAGCAGCTGCAGGTTCTACGTCAAAAAAAAATATTATACATATATATATAAATATATATATATATATATATATATATATATATATATATATATTATATCACTAAAACGTATATTTTATCTATTTTAAAATGTACTTTTTAAGTCTCGTAAATTATAAAATAATAAAATATAAACTAAAGTTAAAGTTTGGTTGACCGCAAAATCAAATAAAACAAAATATTTGGGATGAAGGGATTTTGAAAAATCCGTTTACAAGTTTTGAGATAGCATGAACTAAAAATGAGAAATTAGTCCTAAATTGTTATTTTTGAAAGCATATACACGTGTGTGTGAATTATTAATAAAAGTGAATACAAATGATTATATAATATCAAATATATTATAATTATTGAGAATAGCAACACATATAAACATAGTAGTATTAAGAAAAATATGTCTATCGTGGTAAGGAATCCATGTGTTAAAATTGATCTAAGTTTGTCAACCATGACAATGTCAATCTCACATATTCAAACCGCATGTTGCTCATGGAATTGCAAATGCTTAACATTAAAGTCAAAATCCAAAAGGCGCTGACCGCAGCAAAGCCACGAGACTGACCTTCCTCATGCACCTGTCCATGTAACATACACTCACATACGCACAACGGCACAAGTCATATTCTTGTATAGAACTCACTCGGTTTAATTTTTCTATTCCCTATTTCCTCATTTCTTGTCATGAAAAAAATTATGACTTAATTACCAAAAAAACTATTAAACTTATGTGATTTTTTCATTTTAACCATAAAACTGTTTTTGTTGCAGAATAATGCAACTAAGTAATACAAAATCAATTTGACATAACCCAATTTTAATGAATCTCTAACCAAGGTTAATTATGTCACATGCAACACAAGACATTGATTTTTTTTAATTTAATTTTAAAATTTTATATAATTTATTATACATACATAAAAAACCAGCTATATTTACATTTTCTTTTTTTGTATAAAAATTCAAATGATAAACTTTTATTGAGAAAAAATAATAAAATAATTTATGAAATTAAAATTTTTAGAAGTATTAAAATGTGTGTCAAACTCTCGTTATCAGATCACCAAAATATTGCAAACTACCACAATATTTTAATAATGCTAAAAAGAATAATATAGTGTTAATAATCAAATCCGAATCTAACATCAGTGACAAAAAAAAATCGGAACCTAACATCAGTGACAAAAAAATCATAGTTTAGTGCTAAGTTTCTAAATACACAATAAGTTTGGTGGCGAAAAAATCTATTTTTTCTTAAATAAAATTATCAATTCGATAAAAATTAATATAAATCGCATGAAAAATAATCGATATATAGTACCTGATAGACGGTGGTTTCAAATAATCACACTAACATCGTCGCCTTCGAACATAAGTTTTAGTACGCTATGTGTTTGTGTAGATTGTGAATTAGGATTTTGACCTTTAATGAGACAGTAAAAGTATTAATAAAACCCATGTACCAAATAATTTAATTAATAACTTGATAATATATGTGACACTCATCTTAATTTTAACTTAATCATGGTTATGAACTAGTGAGATTGGGTTTTTAAAATAAAGTTTTTTAAAGTTACTTGCATTATCCTGCAAACTATTATGGTTAAATTGAAAAAAACATGATAGTTATATAGTTTTTTTGGTAATTAAGTCAAAAAATATCTTTATTAATGTTAGAGGGTCTTAAGGTGATGGTCCATGATAAAGGTTAGGAAATTTACCCGTTTAAGTTTTTTATCCGTTATTGACTAGATGTTGGGTTATCAATCAATATCAATCAATCAATCAATATATTCTAAATTTGTGCTAGCATTAGCCTCTTCCAAATGACTAATTCTGCCCTTCGTGAAATTGAGTTACTATTAGCCTCTATGTACACTTTAGACTTTTTACTTATCCTTGGATCATCCATCCCTAAACGGGTCAAACCCATGTCCATTTCAGTTTTTTTGGTGCTTATGATGGATTATCCATGTCCTTGCGGGTTTCAACTGATTTCTCTCCTCACACGATTATTATCTTCTCATCAGTTTGAATTTCAAATTTCTTGATTCATGGAGGCCTGATTTGATACCTTTCACTTTTATCGTCGGTTGCAGCACATTCCGGTGGCTTCTCTGATCAATCACAGGTCCCTGCGGGCTTCTTCACCGACATGTCCGGTTGGTTTTCTGCCTTCCAATATAATCCACAGTTCACATCTATGGTCATCTTCTTCCTAAACGCATTGATACTGATATTATCCGATTGATTCATTACCGTCCTTTACCTATTCAAGTTTTTGTTTTGCAGGATCATGAATCTGGGAAAAAGAGAAGTTACAGAATTGTTGAAAAGCGAAGGTGCAGAAATTATTAATTGTCAACCTACTTCATCTCCTCCTTTATGATATAATAATATTATCATTATTATGAATGTTGATTGCTAAATTTTCTTCCGTTTATAATTTGATATACATTATTCCATCTTACTGTTTGATAAAATGCTGCAATGAAGAAGTTTACTTCCGCATTCAAAATATCTTCGAACATATGTGCTCGATCAGATTCTATTAGCAGGTATACATGTTTGTTTCTCAATATTTTTTCTTCACTAAATTATTCACGGTCTTAAGTGTTTGTATCCCTGAGCTTTCTTGCGATTGATGTTTCAATGAGATATTATATGTTTTGTTTTCCTGAGGTAATCTATGATACAGTATAATGTGGCATTCTGGCTTAGTGTTTGTTCATGTATAGATATTATTCGGTGTTAATGGATGCCACAGGTCAATTAAACTATGGATAATTGCTTATTGTTTGATCACAAGATCCGGACGGAAGAGGATAGTGCTTGGACCTTAATGAGAGAAAGAAAGGGATGGAAGGAGAAGAAACATGATCTCCCTCGCTTTGCTGTTGTAGCATTCTGCAATATTTCAGGTATGGAGTTTTTAATTCACATCTTTCTCTTCTCTTTATGTTCATTTGTTTTTATCTTTATGCTCAACTTATTAGCATTCTTATTGTTCAAATAATTAGCATACTAAATCAACTGCATACTCAATATATGCTAATAATAATGGTATATCTGTGCATGATGTTGTCGGTGGTTAGTTTCGATCGTTTCGAGTTTCAAATGTTAAAGTTCTTAATCCTTTGTTCATTACTAATCCCAAAGTCATTATTGATATGTGACTCAATATATCAATATCACGAATATGCTAATTGAAAATTTTGGTTTTTCTTAACTCTAAAGGGGGTATTAGCAAAAAAAAAAAAAAGAGAGAGTTCTCAGATTAGGATTTTAAAATATGTGAGAATGTTCATGGTCACCCATAATTAATGAGTTGCTCTTTACTCATGTTCTTTTTGCCCCTGGGCTGCTCTTTCTCAAGCTTTATGTGAGTTGCTCTTTGCATACATTATTTCATTAAGCTCAAATATTTATAATGTATTTAGGACAAAAGTTGTTGGTGCTGGAGGAGGAGGTTCAACTGAAGTAAATATATGATTAAAAGTACATGAAGGTGTTCCAATCCCAACTTACTTTGACATTGACATGCAAGCGAGAGACACATTTTCTGAAAATTCCAATCCCAACTTTCAAATTACAGGTTTTGCGATCAATATTTCTTGCTCTTGGCGTGATATAATTTGTCTCATTAGTATATCATGCAGGTTGTGTTGTTTATCAGTTTTGTTATGTAATTCTCTGTATAGATATGTAATGTACTTGCCATCGGTAGGGAGGTGACATTCTCTGTTTTAGCATGTAATGTACTTGATATAAAATAGAATACACTTTAGCATGTAACTTATGAAAAGCAGAGAATTTGAAGTTTTATGTAGAAATGAACTAATAATAAACAGATATGTGTGTGTGTCTTGAATTTAAATGATATTGAGCAGTGTTCGTCTATTCTATAACATTCTTCTTTTATTCCGAAATTAAATACAACCAACCTAAATCCTTTTCATGGATAGTCCATATACATTATTTAAGGATCCTTGTGATGTTTGTGTTTGCAGATGGCAGATCCATTAACTGCATTGATGTATGTTGTATGAGTTATGAACTTCCTCAAGGCGCTCATTTCAAAGACACTCTAAACTAGAGAAGATTCTGTTATAGGACCAGCATGGGATTCACCTTTAGACCCGTCTGATGAGGAAGAGCATCAGGGTCCTTTATTGTGCCCGGAAGATGCTAATGAGGATAATAAAGAGAGGGAGAAGATTTTGATCGCTGAAGATCCTCTTTCAAAGAATTCCTCCGACTTGACTCCGGCAAATATCATCACTGATGAAGTATGTCTCGGTGATCCAACTCCAAGCAAGGAATCTGGTGAAGCTCGCACTAATGTCTCCGCTGATGCTGATACCCAAGCAAATGTGATGAAGGCTACAACAGTGAAGCTCGAGAAAATTACTTCAGGGAGCATTACAGATCAGTCATATGAATCATATGAGAGTAAGACACCTGGGAAGTTTAATGCCCTGCATATAGTATTTCAATCATTGGGACCTATAGACAGAAGTAAAATGCTCAGCAGAGTAAACACATTGACAGGGCAAAATGAGGCCTGACTACTGTGAAGGAAATGGTCAATTATAAGCAGTGCATTTAGTCAGCTAGAATGTAAGGTTGCGAAGATTTGTAAATCATCTATTTCTTTTCTTAAACATTTGGATTCTTGCATTTCAATATCTGTAATGATATTACTTCATGTTTCACTGTTGTCTATTTGTTTTACAAGTCATCTCATGTTAAAGGTTGTAGAATATATCTATTCAACCGTTTTCTAATATATAAAATTTTAAAATAATAATTGACGGGATTATAATTAAAAATTAGAATTAACGAAAAGCGCGGGCATATCAACTGGTGTTATTTAATGTGTGGCGATAAACAAATTCATGTTAATAAATAATGTTCAAAATTAGATTATCACATTTTATATTTTTTTTACGCAGTTTGGATTTTTAATGAAAAAATATTTAAAATCATATATGAACATGAAAATCAATTTTTCTTATATATAATAGTAATTGATTTATTGATTTTCAAATTTTCTAATGCATAATAAGATTAGACTTATTGATATAAAAATTTGATATTTGGACTGTATTTGATATCGACATTAACAATATTATTATAATTATTTATTATTTAATGATTATATATAAATATATGTAAATGATATATTTTAGATTTTATTAACTTTCCTAATAAATATATAAATAAAAATTTTATATTGTTAACTCAGAAACTAATTCTCAATAACATATCTTAATATTTTGAACAAACACTGACCAAGATCTTTCATGATTTGCACACTTTTATTTTAGTAAATAAAAAACTAAAAGAAAAGGCGTGCAAATCATGATTTGCACACTTTCAAAACGGAGTTTGACGGTTGGAGAGACTTGACAAATATGATAGAGTTTATATTTAAAATAGTGATTTTATAATTATATTTTACTAAAAGTAATTTATGAAATTTTATATAACAACATATAAAAGATAAAAAATACTATAAATCAAAAAACAAACATGTCATTAAAATATAGAGTATGAAAAAAATACGGGACATTTATTGTATTTTGTGGGTTTTTTTAGTTCTTCAGTTTTTACCAATACATATCTATGGAACTTATGGTACGTGTTTACAGAACTCTTAATATCCGTTTGTGATATATATTTTCGTCACCATCGAAAGCACTAAACAATTAAATGGAACATCTAGAATTTCCGTGTGCGAAGCACGGGCAAAAAGCTAGTGGGTTCATAACGTCCACACATATGAAGTTGGGATTTCATTCAAATAAAGGGATCAATACATATTCATTCAATTCAACTCATATTATACACAAAAAACACTCCGATTATACACTCACATCACATATGCTATTAACTGATTTTCATCGAAGGTGAATCGAGGTCAATTCCCAGCATTTTTCTTTTTGCAGATCATCGAGACGAACATTTTCCAACCGAAAATTGATTCCAACAACTAAATTAATATAACTGATTATATATTAAATTTCTTGAAAAATAATGTAATTTTTTTTGTAACATATAATTTATTAATTGTGATTGAATAAAGTAAAATTTCGATAAGAAGACAGGAATGGGACAGAATCAGTTGTCCAAGGTTAGACTCGTTCCAAAGTCCAAACTGAAACGAATATACAGAAACAACGTAGATTCTTGAATGCCGCTCACCAAACTTCAAAATTCTAATAAAGCTCGTTAATTGTCATTATTGTATCTGTCAAAAACTAAGAAAAAATAAGAGCAACAAGATATATACAAATACATGCAGACGGAAAGAATCCAACATTTGGCGAAGAAATAAATGCAGGATGTTTAAGTTCTTGTTATCACCAAAAGGAATGGGTCAAAACTCAAAGTTCCAGACTCCTCATGATACATTCATATATACAACTACTACACCAACTTTTACACCCTCCGTCCCACAATACATGTCTCTTTGACTTTTTGCACGTAATTTGATGTGCAAATAAAACATACTTCTATACATTATTTTTCAAATTTTCTTTTTCTGAATTAAAATATAACATCCATATTTTTATTCAGAAAAAGAAAATTTGAAAAATAATATATAGACATATGTTTTATTTGCACCTCAAATTACGTGAAAAAAAGTCAAAGGGACATGTATTGTGGGACGGAGGGAGTATTTAAAACCGCATGACATGGTAGTTTCTTTTCTTAATTTACTCCAACTCTTTCACTGTGTTTTGGATCTTCACTGGAAGCAGCGTGCTTTGTCAATTTCTCTCCCTAGTGGCATTAAAATTTAGTTAGTTATGTGACATATTTTGCCGGCATCTCTGGGTTTGCGTCGCTCCTTTTACAAGATGCTGAGAGTTCAAACCTTGTTAAAAACGGGATTTGTAGTTGATTAGTATTAGTTTCGCCTGAATCATCAACCCATAAACAATTGAAAACTGAAATACATAGATAACTTGTACAACATAATCACTACTGCAGTATTAGTTAATATACATCAAAACGGGAATGTGGCTTTGAAATTAAATATACAATACCAAAAACTTGAGATTTGAGAAAGTTATGTAACCTTTAGTTCCGTAAAGATCATTTACAAGAACAAGATGATGCTAAACATTGCAGCATCACCTGCCTGAAATCATCGACACGCAGCTGGAAAATGAGTATCTGCTGGAAGAAAACCGTTTACTGCTCACTTGAGGTGAAGCTAGTTCAGCAATCCTTGCTCTTTGATGACCGCGAATCGGCTCTTCATCTATTGACAACAAATCCACAACCAGCATTTGGGTCTCCGGTGGATCTTCTATATCTTTACGACCTTCAAGCAATTCAAGAACTTCTGTCATACTTGGCCTTAGCCTGGCCTTCTCTTGTATACACCATAATGCTATGCAAACCAGTCTTCTCACCTGTCTCTCATCAATAATTTCCCCCTTTTCAATCAGTCTCTTATCAACCACTTCTAGAATCTTACCCTCTTTCAGCTTCTGAGTAACAATTTTTGGAAAATACTGAAACGTTCTCTTGGAGTTATCATGATCAGGCTCCTCAATCCTACATATATTTCTCCGCCCTCCAATAATCTCCAGAAGTACCATTCCATAGCTATAAATATCAGACTTCTCGGAAACTCCAAACTCCAATAGCCATTCTGGAGCCAAATACCCTTTAGTCCCTCTGATAGTAGTTATAATCCTGCTCTCATTTTTTCCCATCAGCTTTGACAATCCAAAATCTGACACAAAAGCGCGAAAACAATCATCCAGAAGTATATTCTCCGGCTTCACATCAAGATGCAGAATCCGAGACCTACAATCATGATGCAGATAAGACAGAGCCTTGGCCACATCAAGAGCCACTCCATATCTCAAATCCCAAGAAAGACATCCACCTAATTGATCATAACTCCTGCAGCTTCCGCTACCTTGCTGAGGAAATATCCATTTATCTAACGACCCTTTCGGAATAAATTCATAAACAAGAAACCTTGGACCCGTTTGCACAGTACAATAGCCAAGCAAATGCACAAGATTAACATGTTGCACACTAGCAATCGCCGCAACTTCTGATCTAAAATCCTTTTCACCGCGTTCATTTCCTTCCATTCTCTTAACTGCAACCGCAGTGCCATCGCTTAAAATGCCTTTAAAAACCGAGGCCGAGGCGCCTCGGCCTACCAGTGATTGAAACCCATCCGTGGCCTCCTCGAGCTCATTGTACCTGAATTTTGTTGGCACGCCGGCAACTTTCCTCAAGAAGCTATATTCAATCCGGAGTTCTCTGCCTTCAGAGACTAGTCGATTTTCGACAAGCTCTCTTCGATGATTCAGGCGTTTTCGGATGAAAATGAAAGCTATGATTGCAAGAATGGCTGCAATATCTGCACCAGCTATGAGATAAAATGAGTTGGAAAGCTTGAGAGAAACACGAGCAATGGCAATAACAAGGATGAGTAGGATGACCAAAGAAATGGATATTATGTTTGCTTTCTTGTCTTCCATTAATACTGTTTCATCAACAAAAAAGTGAATTTTAATCTGGTGTGAATGTGGGTTTTTGAGCTCCGATCATTACACGGTGAAGACCAGTAGAATTTCGATGACCCTTTAAAACAAAATTCAGGTTTGCATCGTCCAATAGAAAAGTTTTGCGACTATTATAGAAACAGTAGTAGCATGTAATATTTGTCTATATTGTACATTGCGAAGCGAGTTAAAACAATAAAAGTCAACTCTCCGTTGTTCTTGACTGAAAAACTAAAAGTGTTGGTTTTTATTAGAAATATTGCGAATATACCTCATCTGTCTTTTTTCAGACATCTCATAGCTGCTTTGAGAATAGTAATCTTCGATTTTTTTTATTTCGTAAAAAAATTTAATATTCACAATTTCTAAACAAAATTTAAAATTTTGAAATATAATTTTACAAATATCCCTTCAAAATATAATCATATGAAAAAATATTATTATAATCATAAATATTACTCCCTCCGTCCCAAATTAACTGTCCAGTTTGACTTTTTGATTGTCAATTTGACTCAACTTTTACCGAAAATTAAAAATTGTTCTTTTACAATTTTACAAAACTGAAAAATATATTCTAAAATAGATTTGATAATCTTTTTAATGATATATATTTCATAATTTTATTCAATTATTTAATATACATATTTTTCAATCAAAGTTGAGTTGACCACCAAAAAGTCAAATTGGACGGTTAATTTGGGACGGAGGGATTACTACACAAAAAAGAGGTCTTTTAAGTTTGAGCCTTTCCTCGTTAAACTGCCGCTATTTGTCGGGCAATTCAAAACTTGAAACAAACAAGCCCCAATTCCAGTAAACCCCAATTGAAAATCAATTCATCTGATTCTCCGTTCACAATTTAACACAACCCCATTACATTTTTCAATCCAAAAACACCCATATGGATATTCGAAGACAATGTGCGTGCACGGAAAATGAGCAACTGGGTGATCATTTGTTGAAGAAAAGGCAAGAAATTGTGGATTCTCCAAAAGGGATTTCAGACAATCTTGACAAGACTCTGCACAAAGCTTACTCTAGTATCTGTAACTCCAAGACCCACATCACAAATCTCAAGGAATTGTCGAAAATTAAGTAAGTTTCTTGAATTTTCCTTTTTTTAATTGTTTATATTTTTTTTGCTAAGCATTTAATTGTTTATTTTGTGTTAGTGACAGTGTCTCTAGTATATTTGTGTTGTAAATATACTAGAGACACTAGTATATTTACAACACAAATATACTAGAGACACTGTCATTGAAGATGAGAGATAGAGAAAGAAGTGATCTTTACTTGTTTTAGAATATTTGGTTTGTGAAATGAAGGTGGATGCTGAGTTCTTGTATTGGGATGAACTACTACACCAACTTTTACACCCTCCGTCCCACAATACATGTCTCTTTGACTTTTTGCACGTAATTTGATGTGCAAATAAAACATACTTCTATACATTATTTTTCAAATTTTCTTTTTCTGAATTAAAATATAACATCCATATTTTTATTCAGAAAAAGAAAATTTGAAAAATAATATATAGACATATGTTTTATTTGCACCTCAAATTACGTGAAAAAAAGTCAAAGGGACATGTATTGTGGGACGGAGGGAGTATTTAAAACCGCATGACATGGTAGTTTCTTTTCTTAATTTACTCCAACTCTTTCACTGTGTTTTGGATCTTCACTGGAAGCAGCGTGCTTTGTCAATTTCTCTCCCTAGTGGCATTAAAATTTAGTTAGTTATGTGACATATTTTGCCGGCATCTCTGGGTTTGCGTCGCTCCTTTTACAAGATGCTGAGAGTTCAAACCTTGTTAAAAACGGGATTTGTAGTTGATTAGTATTAGTTTCGCCTGAATCATCAACCCATAAACAATTGAAAACTGAAATACATAGATAACTTGTACAACATAATCACTACTGCAGTATTAGTTAATATACATCAAAACGGGAATGTGGCTTTGAAATTAAATATACAATACCAAAAACTTGAGATTTGAGAAAGTTATGTAACCTTTAGTTCCGTAAAGATCATTTACAAGAACAAGATGATGCTAAACATTGCAGCATCACCTGCCTGAAATCATCGACACGCAGCTGGAAAATGAGTATCTGCTGGAAGAAAACCGTTTACTGCTCACTTGAGGTGAAGCTAGTTCAGCAATCCTTGCTCTTTGATGACCGCGAATCGGCTCTTCATCTATTGACAACAAATCCACAACCAGCATTTGGGTCTCCGGTGGATCTTCTATATCTTTACGACCTTCAAGCAATTCAAGAACTTCTGTCATACTTGGCCTTAGCCTGGCCTTCTCTTGTATACACCATAATGCTATGCAAACCAGTCTTCTCACCTGTCTCTCATCAATAATTTCCCCCTTTTCAATCAGTCTCTTATCAACCACTTCTAGAATCTTACCCTCTTTCAGCTTCTGAGTAACAATTTTTGGAAAATACTGAAACGTTCTCTTGGAGTTATCATGATCAGGCTCCTCAATCCTACATATATTTCTCCGCCCTCCAATAATCTCCAGAAGTACCATTCCATAGCTATAAATATCAGACTTCTCGGAAACTCCAAACTCCAATAGCCATTCTGGAGCCAAATACCCTTTAGTCCCTCTGATAGTAGTTATAATCCTGCTCTCATTTTTTCCCATCAGCTTTGACAATCCAAAATCTGACACAAAAGCGCGAAAACAATCATCCAGAAGTATATTCTCCGGCTTCACATCAAGATGCAGAATCCGAGACCTACAATCATGATGCAGATAAGACAGAGCCTTGGCCACATCAAGAGCCACTCCATATCTCAAATCCCAAGAAAGACATCCACCTAATTGATCATAACTCCTGCAGCTTCCGCTACCTTGCTGAGGAAATATCCATTTATCTAACGACCCTTTCGGAATAAATTCATAAACAAGAAACCTTGGACCCGTTTGCACAGTACAATAGCCAAGCAAATGCACAAGATTAACATGTTGCACACTAGCAATCGCCGCAACTTCTGATCTAAAATCCTTTTCACCGCGTTCATTTCCTTCCATTCTCTTAACTGCAACCGCAGTGCCATCGCTTAAAATGCCTTTAAAAACCGAGGCCGAGGCGCCTCGGCCTACCAGTGATTGAAACCCATCCGTGGCCTCCTCGAGCTCATTGTACCTGAATTTTGTTGGCACGCCGGCAACTTTCCTCAAGAAGCTATATTCAATCCGGAGTTCTCTGCCTTCAGAGACTAGTCGATTTTCGACAAGCTCTCTTCGATGATTCAGGCGTTTTCGGATGAAAATGAAAGCTATGATTGCAAGAATGGCTGCAATATCTGCACCAGCTATGAGATAAAATGAGTTGGAAAGCTTGAGAGAAACACGAGCAATGGCAATAACAAGGATGAGTAGGATGACCAAAGAAATGGATATTATGTTTGCTTTCTTGTCTTCCATTAATACTGTTTCATCAACAAAAAAGTGAATTTTAATCTGGTGTGAATGTGGGTTTTTGAGCTCCGATCATTACACGGTGAAGACCAGTAGAATTTCGATGACCCTTTAAAACAAAATTCAGGTTTGCATCGTCCAATAGAAAAGTTTTGCGACTATTATAGAAACAGTAGTAGCATGTAATATTTGTCTATATTGTACATTGCGAAGCGAGTTAAAACAATAAAAGTCAACTCTCCGTTGTTCTTGACTGAAAAACTAAAAGTGTTGGTTTTTATTAGAAATATTGCGAATATACCTCATCTGTCTTTTTTCAGACATCTCATAGCTGCTTTGAGAATAGTAATCTTCGATTTTTTTTATTTCGTAAAAAAATTTAATATTCACAATTTCTAAACAAAATTTAAAATTTTGAAATATAATTTTACAAATATCCCTTCAAAATATAATCATATGAAAAAATATTATTATAATCATAAATATTACTCCCTCCGTCCCAAATTAACTGTCCAGTTTGACTTTTTGATTGTCAATTTGACTCAACTTTTACCGAAAATTAAAAATTGTTCTTTTACAATTTTACAAAACTGAAAAATATATTCTAAAATAGATTTGATAATCTTTTTAATGATATATATTTCATAATTTTATTCAATTATTTAATATACATATTTTTCAATCAAAGTTGAGTTGACCACCAAAAAGTCAAATTGGACGGTTAATTTGGGACGGAGGGATTACTACACAAAAAAGAGGTCTTTTAAGTTTGAGCCTTTCCTCGTTAAACTGCCGCTATTTGTCGGGCAATTCAAAACTTGAAACAAACAAGCCCCAATTCCAGTAAACCCCAATTGAAAATCAATTCATCTGATTCTCCGTTCACAATTTAACACAACCCCATTACATTTTTCAATCCAAAAACACCCATATGGATATTCGAAGACAATGTGCGTGCACGGAAAATGAGCAACTGGGTGATCATTTGTTGAAGAAAAGGCAAGAAATTGTGGATTCTCCAAAAGGGATTTCAGACAATCTTGACAAGACTCTGCACAAAGCTTACTCTAGTATCTGTAACTCCAAGACCCACATCACAAATCTCAAGGAATTGTCGAAAATTAAGTAAGTTTCTTGAATTTTCCTTTTTTTAATTGTTTATATTTTTTTTGCTAAGCATTTAATTGTTTATTTTGTGTTAGTGACAGTGTCTCTAGTATATTTGTGTTGTAAATATACTAGAGACACTAGTATATTTACAACACAAATATACTAGAGACACTGTCATTGAAGATGAGAGATAGAGAAAGAAGTGATCTTTACTTGTTTTAGAATATTTGGTTTGTGAAATGAAGGTGGATGCTGAGTTCTTGTATTGGGATGAACTACTGGTCCTTTGAAAACCCGAGTCATTAGAGGAATTTACGGTAGAATACTAGAATGTACATTGGAGGATTTTAGAGTTTAGATGTTTACTATTGAAAGACCGAGTTCATGGGACTCTGGTTGTGGAGTAAATTGAGTATTGAATTAATGTTAATTTTGTGGCTGTATGTGATTTCGATTGTTTGTATCAGTTTGGATGTTTCTCTCCAGGTTTTTTTTGTTGAAGAATAGAAAAGAAACACAAAAACATTAAAAAACTCTCTGTCATGTGCTTCTGAGTTTTTTTGTGCAAATGAAGATAAAATTTTAAAAATAAAATTTGGCTTTGGAGCTGTGTTCTGGAGTATTGGTATATATTTCATATTTTATTATCAATAAAAATGAAAATTAGGAATCCTCTTTCTTAAGAGGAATGTAATTGATCCAATTTATTCATGTGTAGGGGTGTTGGAAAATGGATAATAAGGCTCGTGCAAGACTTTTTCGACACTGATTCTTGTGCTTCTGAAAATGAAGATATGACAAAGAAAGGTACCATAGTCTATAATGCCATAATGGTTCTCTTGTTTGTCTTTACCTTGAAATTATGAATCTGTTGTTATCTTTTATGTGATATTACTTCTGCAAAAATAGGAAAGGAGAATAAGAGAATTAGGCGCTACATGCCTCAAAAAAATTCAGTAGCCTACGCTTTGTTAATTACACTTTACAGGTCAGCTAATTATCCCACACAATATTTCTTTTTATCCCTCAATATTTTAAATTTATTTGTGGTCTGCTGTGTTAAGATGATTTAAAATTGATTGTACGAGGCGTAAATGTTTTGATGGCAGGGGAACTGCTTCTGGTGTTGATTATATGCGTAAACCGGAGCTAATTGATGCTGCAGAAGCAAGTGGACTGTCTCGTGCCCCAATCATGCATGTCATAAATACTCTTCGTTTTCATTTATATTTCTAATGTTTCTTTGCCGGATAGAATAATAAGTTATTTTTTAAATGAAAATGTTATACATCTAGGCCAGAAAAGGGAGCAGGGAAACCTAGACAATTTGGAAGCTCCCCTAGGGAGTGGTACAGTGGATGGAGCTGCATGAAGACATTGGTTACAAAAGGTCTGGTCGTCAAATCAAGCTGCCCTGCAAAGTATGTTTGCCATTTCATTTTACAATTTCTGTTTCATTTTCTTTTTGGCTGTTGGGACAAATTACTTTACGTCTCGTTGATTAAAAGGTCACCTTATTTTTGTTCAAATTATTTTTCTTTTCCAAAACTTGGTCACAACAAATTTGTTATTCTCATCTGCAGCCTTAGTAATACCATATGTATCAGTTCGAGTCACGCATGTGCGTGTTTGATAACTATTAGCGCAGGTATATGCTCACTGAAGAAGGCAAAAAGGCAGCACGTGAATGTCTTTCAAGATCAGGGTTGGCCACCAGTTCCTCTACAGTGGAAAGATCTTTGGATTTAGATGAAAGCCATTCGACGGATCAGGAGATTTCTTACATCGAGTCAGTTCAAGATAGTAGGCTACCTCATGTATCAACAGTGCATAAGAACTCAGTTGAAGTTCCACTTGAATCTCTTAATAGGGTATGATATAATGTATTCAAGTTTATGAGCCTGGAAGCTAGATATTATGTGTCACCCTATATTAGGGTGTCGTGATATGAAGTAGTCACATCATTGCCTCGGGAGAAAGAATCTCATAAGTTGTAGCCAATTTCACTGATTTTCATTCGTCACCTCCTTAAGCCAGTTGAAATTCTCCCTTAGAAGAATGTTTATTTACCAAATTCATCTTCTCCAATATTTTTCATTTCAAGTAATTAAGAAGGAACATAGGCAGGCATCACATAAACTGAAAAAAATGTAATGTTATATGCATCTCATGAACTGATGATCCGTTTGATCATTGCATTACAATTTTTATAGGGAAGGCACTTATGTGGATTTTATTTTTATGATTATCCTGTCACTATAAGTACATTCTTTTAGCTTTAGCTGTATCCATATAGCATATATCATGTGTAGCAAACAAGCGGTATTAGTAGTTTTCAGCCTAATTCTGAAGTTTTATGCTAATTATGTTAGGGATATTATACTCATTTATGCGATGATAACTTAAGGGTATCTTAGCACATCTTAAAATATCTAATCAAGAACTATATTCTTCCACACAATCCTTCCTCAACATCCATAAGTTATATGTTTTATTAGATCTTGAAAACTTGCAATTTTGATGGAGGCAGGTGAATTAATGCCGTGTGGCTACAAGTTGTTCCCTCTTCTACTGTTATTTTATTCCCCCTTTTTACTTCTCAGAGATCATGTTTTGTTAGTAATTAGTCTATTCTATCCATTGTTCAAAGCAAATATGCATCATTTTGCTTGCTATTATATTCCGTTTCCTGTTTGATTTATCATATATGTTTAAGAAGATCTCTCTCCCGCTCTCTCTCTCTCTCTCTCACACACACACACACACGCACGGGCACACATGCGTGCGCACACACACACACAAACACAAACACAAACACACACCTCTCCCTCACATGCCCATACAGACACATCGAACTTCTTTTCTTTTCTTTAACCAAATTTACAAGTACGTGTTTGATCGCTTTATTTTCTCTTTGTATATCGTGAAACTGTTTTGCTTTTTGTGTTCCTGAATATTACAGGAATATGTGATAATGCTATGATATTTATATTGAACATACATGCATGCATGTAACTTTTATGTGTCTTGTCCTTGAATTTTGTTGGTAATCATCTGATTCAAGTAAAATCTTTTCCTCCTGTCAAAAAAAGAGAGTATATAAATTATAACATTTCCAATTCTTGTAGTTTTTGAGTATGGGGTATAGCAAAGAAAAGATTCTTCTTGCATATTCGGATGTCCAGAAATCATCACCGAACAAGAACATCGCTTCCCTCTGGCCAGCTGTTTTATGCCGTCTTAGAGAAACTGAGGTGTATGGTTCAAGTTTGAAGTTTCAAAATAATCTGGAGTGTAACCGTCGTCCATTGCCAAGTGATTCTTATATTAAAGACGGTAATATTCGCTTTACATTTATTTCTTAATGGTTGAAAGTAAATTGGGTATCTAATATTTTGGTATCAGTACTTGTTGAATATTCAGGTCAAGTAGGCGCTATAAAGAATAATACATCATCCGGTTCTGTTGCTGCGGGTGAATTCTGTTTCCCAAAGTCAAAATCTCCCACGGGCTCTTCGCAAATAGACTCGTCGATGAGGGGTTTCTCAACAACTGTATGTCTGCAATTTATAAAGTGAAAACCTAGATTTAACAAAATAAAAATAAAAATCTAACAAACTTTGAACGTAGTAGTAGGAGACTTTTATAAGATTGTGTATTTGACATTACTGCCAAGAGAGGGAAGTCTTTGACTCAATTCTGGCCTTTAGTGTTTGTTTTTTCAGACTAAAGCTTTAAGATAGACTGTGTATCTAACATTAATTATCGGTTGGAGCATAATTTAACCTTTAGCATTCCTATCGCTTCAAGCATGTGCATCTGAAAAGTTACAAGTTTCTGACCTCATTCTTTCAGTCTTAGATTTTGGAAATTATCTTCCTCTTGTTTGAGGAATTATTGCTGGATATTGATTAGTTGAACTATTTATTTATGGATATCATAGGATAGCCAAGTGCTTAAGCAGCATAGAGATGGGCGGCAATTTGAATCAAATGTTCTAACAGTACCACCTTTGTCCTTCGGAGAAGCATTTAAGGATGCATACAATGTAATTTTGATCTTGGATGACCGTGAAAAATTCACCATGCAAGGGTAATTAACTTTTAGTTTTGATATACTCTGCTCATTATTACTGAAAAATTTATATTGATTAAAGTTCGTTTGCACACAGTGCTCAAGTTTCATGATATTGTACTTCCGAAAAAAATGTGTGTATATATATATGATATATCAACTATCGCAAAATGCTAATTATTTTTTGTTTTCCAGGTCAAAATGTAGACAAATCATTGAGAACATCTCACAAGAATTTAATATTGAAATAGAGGTAAGCATTGAATGGTTTATAGAGCCATATAAAGTTCTAAATTCTGCGTGAACCCCACTGAGACATATTGGCCCTAACATCAACTTAGGTTTATTAGACTTTGTCAAGGTGTGGTGGTGGTACTACAATGCAACATAATAGTTTTTGTTAATTTTTAATCTTGCAAATCACTTATATATCAATTAGCAACTAAACTATATCCACCTTCCATGTAAACATGCACAATTCGATACAATGTTTTCCTATTTCTTTTAGTATTATTCTTCTGTTATTCATTTTAATCCTTCTCTAGGTTAGAAGGCTTCCTGTTGGAGATGCCATCTGGGTCGCGCGCCATAAACGTTTTCGTTCTGAGTATGTTCTTGATTTTATAGTTGAGCGGAAAAAGGTTGATGACTTGCGAAGCTCAATCAGGGATAATCGTTATAGAGATCAAAAAGTGCGGCTTTTGGTATGATTCTTTTTAGGTTCTGTACATGGTTCACTATCTAAATGTTACTAATTGTTGTGTCTAACATGTTATTGCTTTCATCAAGTGTTCTACAATAATTTTCTCGAGTCAAGGCTCATGTTGTGTCTAACATTTTATTGCTTTCATGAAGTGTTTTACAATAATTCTGAGGAGGTTGCACTTGTTGTCTTGACCTTCTATTATAATAATAAAACTGTAGCTTTTCATGTTCTTGCTAATGTTATACTGATATTTGTATGATACAATTTACTGTATTTCGTTTCTGATGTTTATTATTCAATCAAGAGATGTGGACTCAAGAAGATGATCTATGTAGTCGAAGGTGATCTAAATTTTTCTGAAGCTGCTGAAAGCCTAAAAACAGCGTAAGACAATTCCTAAGCTCCTCACCGTGTTTGTCATCATATTGCTTCGTTTATATCTCCTATATTAATATCACTATTATATATATATTTGGCCGCAAGTCAGATATGTGTTAAGAAGTAACTGAAAAATTGATATATTGACTTAAATTGGTATCTTGTAAAAGCTTGGAAATTGTTGAAAGTTTGCAAATAATTTGCTCACATTGATATATATATAGAGAGCTTGTTGCCCCTGAGGGTGACCTATAGAAGTACCTGAGGTTAAGAAAAAGATAGTGCATTGCCATTCGATATTTGTACTGAGTATCTTATAACCTCAGGGTATTTACCCGAGGTTACCCTCAGACCCATTTTTCTCGTATATATATATATAAATATATAGGGTTGCGCTCAAGAGAGAACCAATCCTTAAAATAGTTACTTAGAACCATAGTGTTCTGCTGTAGAACCCTAAATTTTAAATAGACTTTCAGGATCTAAATCTAAATACATGTTTTTTGCATCGTTGTGTGTGTTCAAAAATCATTTTAAAATATAATACATAAACACGACATTTTTTGCATGTGCAATTCTGCTGCAGAATCCTAATTAATACTAGAAAAGGGCTAAGGGTTCTTAGGCTAAGGGTTTTCATTTTTCAAGAGGAACATGACCCAATATATATATATATATATATATATATATATGTGTATATATATATATATATATGTATATGTATCATGTATGCCCTCTTTGGTATTAATTATACTGTTCTCTTAGGTGTTTTTCTTACTAGTGCTATCATGAAGTGTCTTCAGATCAAATTTATTCCGTTCGAAGTTCAGACTAATCAATAACATAATCGTGCAAGAATTATTCAAATTTGTGCAGTTGTTTCACAACAGAGATTTTAGAGGGATTCGATGTACAACGAACGAAGGGCTTGGGAGATACTCTCAGGAAATATGGTTATTTAACTCGAGAAATATCTAATTACTACAGTCTTCTGAATGTTAATGACAGACAAGATAGCCTCAATGTCTGTACTTTTGGTGACTTTATTAAGAGGTGCGAAGATTTGGATAAGATGACAATTAGTGATGTATTCGCCATACAACTCATGCAGGTATTAACTTGTTTCCCAGAAATTCGAACATTTTCTTAACTTTTATGTTTAATGTTTAGAAACAAGCATGTATCTCTGTGGAATCTATGATATATCCTTAGTATAATCAGTCCATGTTATTATCATTTACATTTTTTACAAAATTACTTGCCGTTTTGGATCTTCAAATATTTGCAGGTCCCTCAGGTGACAGAGGAGGTTGCCATGGCAGTTCTAAATTTATATCCAACCGTTCTATCCCTTGTTTGTGCATACTCTGTTCTTGTAAGATCTTCATCTCCTGTATGACCTTTATTTATGGCTTACTTTTAGTACTCTATGGGTTGCAATTAACTTCCAAAATATTCCCAAACTAGCAAAAAAGAAGTATGTTTCTGACTCTTTCTTGTCAATTGACAATGGGTCCAATATTGTCAATATTCTAAATTATTATTACATATTTTCTCTAATGATTAGAGAAAAGTATTTACATTTTTCCTTTAATATGCCAATTTTTTTAAGAGGTTAAATTGAAATTATTGTGTAGCCTACATGGAACAATCCTTTTGCTCTGAAGTATAGATGTCATGCTTCAATTACCTGTACTATTGATTTATATACTGTGACCAGTCTATGACTTCTATCCCTACATTGTTTTGCATGAAGGAAGGAGACATTTCTGCTCAAGAAGAGATGCTGAGGACGCAGACTAATGGCAAAGTCAACGGATCTGCGAGCAGAAATATATTCCAGCTATTTTGGGGAAATTGATATGTTCCTCCAGCTGCATTATGGAGGATCTGGCTTGGATTGTAGACTTGTAGAACTCAAGGGCCATGTAGCAATAAATTTCTTGTAGTGTAATCCTATGATCATAGGATTTTCTCTTACAGAGTTTGTAAACAAAGTAGGATAGTAGTTGTGAATATTGCCCACTAATAAACTTTTTTGCTTAAAGTTTCATCATTATTGATAATTTAACTTACTGCAAAGTTGCATGATTATTGATAATTTAACTTGGGTTTTGGTCTCTAACAACTGATTAGGGAGGCTTTATCTAACACACAACTCCATTACCATCAGATCTGTATTTCAAGGGTCTGGATTGAAACACATTTTTTTAAGTATCCGCAATAATTTTCCGCGGATAGGAACTTTCTCCATCCGTGGAAAATTATAGCGGGTACTTAAAAAAACGAAGTTTTAATCTGGACTCTTGAAATAAAAATCCGACGGCTCTAGATGTGTGTTAAATAACCTGTCGCTGACAATTGTCAGGGACCAGGACCCATTAACTTACTAGAAAGTTGCATGATTATTCATTTTCCTTAATTTGCGAAACTCCGATTATTCATCAGTTTCGGACTCAAAATCATATTACATGATATAAAATGTTTCTTTTTTAAAAAAGGATTATTATGAGAAACTAGTGTTTTAATGATCTCTGATTTATTTAAAAACGCTCGATTAATTCTTAACAAATTTTTTATGGATCTATAGATTCCATCCCAATTGACTAAAAATTTTTGATTTTTAAAAAAATTCAAATGAATTTTTAATCAGTAGGTTAACTGATTAGGTTAACAAATTTCGTATTGAATTTTTTTGGTTTTTTAATAAATCCTAAATTAGTAAATCAAACAATTAACTCTTTTTTAACAAAGGACACACATCTCTCTCCCCAAACCCTACTTTGATAGCCGCCCCCCTTCTCTTTCGCAGCTGCGTCGGGGCTTCCACCGGATCTCTACCGTTATAAAGCCCCAAAACTTTTTATTTTTTGTTTCCTTCTTTCAATAAAACTTGTTGATCTCCCTAAAATCTTCTTTGTTGGGTATATATCATAATCACGTGATTTTATCTCCGAGAATAATGGATTAATCAGTGATTGTTTCTGTATTTTGTTTGTTCGACACGACTGTTTATGTAGATGCCGTATGATTTTTTATTATTGAATGAGCTCTTTTATAAAAAAAAAAAAACTCTTTTTTCTGCAACCATGAGTCAAATATTTTTTTAACTGATTAATTCTAATTCTTGCGTTCATGATCAAAATATGCAAATATTTTTTTAAAAAAATCTGAACCAATTTTTTTGTTTTTATATCTTTCTTCAGAGGATAAAACGAAACCGTTATTATTACAGCAACTAACAACATGGTACAAACACACAAAACCGATAAGCGATAAGGGAAAGTCCAATGGCGTCTCGTACTTGCTGCTGCTTCTTCACATCAAACGCATACCTACGACCCTCTACACTTACCACTTCGTGTCTCTCTCCGGTATCTTCGTTGTCGCCGGTTGTGTTTTCCGGTGGCCTGAAAAGCAAGCGTGGGTCGTCGGTGGTGACTAGAGCAGTGCCCGGGCCCAATACGTATATATTCGCCTTTGTTTTTCCTCTGTCTCTATTGGTGGCTACAGTCTTTACTACTATTCGCATTTCCGATAAGCTTGATGAAGATTTTCTACGAGAGGTTTGCTTTTCTTGCACTTGTGTTTTGCATTTTTTGTAGTATTTGTTATGCAATTTAGTTGGTTTTGCTGATTTACGGAAATTTAAATACTCACGTACACGTGTTAGACTCGAGACTTGAACCCTCTTGACATTGTTACATGTGTAGGAGAGGGATATTCATCTTTGTTTTGTCAAAGGGTGAAATTAGGTTTTGTGCAGAGTCTTTTGCTGATTTGCTAAAGGTGAATATAATGAGAAGGGAATGGATGAAGAATTGTGAACAAAATTCAAAGGAAAAGAAAAGAGTGAAAAAATTGAGGGAGTCTAATTATGCGATGAGGTTTTTAAGGAAAATGGGGAGGGAGGAGGATGAATCATTCCTTGGCTTGAGTTGTAGGCTATTAATGGGATTTATGAGAACCATTCCCTCTAAAACCTTAAGGTGTTAGAGGAGGCCCCTTTATGGATCTTACACTTTATATTCAACACTCCCCCTCACTCGAAATCCCATTATTTGGGTTGAAGAGTGGATCATTGTGAGAATATTGAGGGGTGGCAGGGGCTCGAACTCGAGACCTCCCGCAAACCTGAGCTCTGATACCATGTAGAGAACCATTCCCTCTAAAACCTTAAGATGTTAGAGGAGGCCCCTTTATGGATCTTACACTTTATATTCAACAGCTACGTAGAATGTAGAATGGAATAATAAATGACAGTTGTGAATATGTTTCCATAAGGTAGTAAAAATTCTATTCTGTTCTCTTTCAATTTTATTCACCTCAACCAAGCACAACAAATGCGATAGATTTGTATTCAATATTCAGTAGTGGGGACGATTTGCTCTTTCTTTCTTCCATGACGATATTTAAGTTCTGGGGATCTTTTGTGGTTGTCGAGTTACTTTTTTGTGCTAAGTAGGGCATATACCCCAGTTGGGATGAGAAGGCTGCTAAAAAATGGTTCATAAATATCCATTGGGTGGATAGTTGAGTGTTGGTGTGTGGGCTCTATAGCTACCTGGGGGAGGTTCTTGGTTGCTGCTATCTAACTTTGAAGCAGACATCTAGATCAGTCTACAACATTGGTGGTAATTGTTACACCTTTTGATCTTCTACAATCTCCATGTAGAAACAACCCTCCTTATCTTCACTCAAAGCATCACAATTTTAAACCTGAGCCAAAGCGTCTTTAAAGTTTATACTCACTGGGAGACACTTTAGTAAAAGCTCTTCTTTTAGAAGGATACATCACATAAATCAATTTAGGATCCCACTTAGAGAAATTCAATCTCTTATCTGCCTGTCCTATCTTTCTACCTTTCTTTCTTTGTGTGTTATCTTTACACTCAAACTCTCTACAGTAAAAGAAAGGTAGTAAAAGTGGTTTGTAATTATTCCTAAAAATATGAAACCTGTCTTATTTTTGAAAGTCTCCGTCTGTTTTATGTGTATTTGAAAACGAAGTTGTAGTTACCTAATGGCGTGTATGAGCAATATTTTTTTTCGGTCTACTATGAACTCTAGCAGTAAACAAGTTTTATTAAGTTTTCAGTTTGCTATGAACTCCAGCAATATGTTTTGTGTAGTCAAATGTCTCAATTTTTTCTGTGAGCTATATTTAAAGTTTTATAACCAAAATTTGAGGATGTTCTTGCATTATAATCTGCCGCTCAGATCAAATTTGAGTTGTGAGATCTTCCAAAAATGTGTTATATTAAAATTTGGGGGGGGGGGGGGGGGGTATCTGTGCATGAGCATTTTTTTTTCCGGTCTGCTGTGAAATTTAGCAGAAAACAAGTTCTATAAAATTTCAGTTTGCTATGAACTTTTGTGTAGTAGAATGTCTCAATTTTTTTTATGAGCTATATTTAAAGTTTTGTAACCAAAATTTGAAGATGTTCTTTCATTATAATCTGCAGCTCGCATCAAATTTAAGTTGTGAGATCTTCCAAAAATGTATTATATTAAAATTCAGGTGGATATTCTTTTTTGTGGAACAAATAAAGTAATTATGTTGCCTTGTTGGTGCCTGATGTTGTCTATTTACTTTGATCTTGTAATATGTGTGAACTATTTTATGTAAGCATTACACTTTAAAGCTACTAGCAATTTTTAATGTATGTTGCATTTACTTTCTATTTCTTTTGCTTGCTGTTGCACTAACAAATATGCCTACGTTTATAATTTTTTTTTCTTGCTCACTGAATCAGCTTGCTGTTAATAAAGCAATATTAGAGGCAAGCGAAGATGATGATGAAGTTGATGGAACTTCAATAATGAAAGAACCTGAACGTCCACGCACGCGTAATCGTCCCAAACGAGAAGCCGAGGTTTCTTCCAAATGAAATTGGTGATTTCAGGAAACCTGCCAAAATGTGAGAAGATAAGCCAAAACAGAGAATAGTTGTAGCTCATCAGTAATTTCCACAACTTTTCTTACTAAAGAACAAGTTATATGTAATTACTTGTTATTAGCATTATGCAATTTTACTAACTTTGGCTTTCATATAAATATATAGAAGAACCTGGTATTAGTAAGAATAAGTAATCAATATCATATGTTTGTTGCCAAATTTCAGGCACTTGGTAAGAATGTTGAAATTATAACACTGGCGCGGTCTGAAACACTGCTAAAGAATAAAAGCAAAGTACTCAGTTGGTTTGTACTTAAATGTGTTTGATGACTTGTAAAACATAATATAAGTAGAAAGAAGGCGCAGCCTCAAAATAAGCTAGGTTTTCTAGCTTTTTTTTCATGGCATATCTTGTCAAACGGGTCCAATTAAGCTGAAGCCCACTTCAGTATCAAAAGCCAAGAAACTCGTTAGCCAAACACCCCGTGGATGAAAATTTGGGTGAAATTAGTTTTTATATCATTAAAGTTTATTATTTTAAAAGGTTTTAATATATAAAAATTTGAGAACGATATCAAAAAATAAAAAATATGAAAAAAATAATGGGATTGAGAGAGTATTTTTTAAAAAAGTGACAAAATTTTAAGTTTTCAAATATAATAATGCGCATGATGCGGAGTTTTTTTGTCAAAATATATTTTCGTTTATATATACCAGAATTTATAACGACTTATAATTTATTGCATGGCTTTAATAAACACACCACAAAATAATACTCCGAATGTAATTTAAAATATTTTTAGTGTAAAATCCAATGATTTTCAGCACAATATATGAACATAGGCCCCACGTTTTTAACCGGAAACCAACTACATGGGCCTTGGGACTAGGGCTGCTCATGGGTCAGCGAACCCGCATAAACCGACCCAACCCAACCCTTAATTAGGCCGTCCAAACCGAACCATCCAAACCCATGGGTTAGTTGGGTTAATTTTCAATTAACCCGTTTATATTGGGTTGGGTCAGAATTTACCTATTTAAAACCCTAACCCAACCCAACCCGATCTAACTATTATAAAAGAGTAAATTAATATATAGTAGTAGTATTAAGTCTTGCATCTAATTGGTTTGTTAAACTCCAATTTAGCTAGGAAGTTAATAAGGTCCGTTATTAACTGTGATAAACAATCCATAAAAATAATATGGTCACTCTTCTAGTATAGCACATTCAGATATACCTTTCATATTAAGACATTTGATTAACAAACTACTCATACCAGTCATTAGCAACACTTCTTTCTTTTAACTTGTAGTATGGACTTTCTCTTTTCTTTAACTTGTTAGACTTTATTACATCTATAGTCAATGTTAGCTACTTAGCTTGTGAAAATACAATTGTTATGGAAACTTTTTTGCTTGCTCAACCCATTCAACCCAAACCAACCCGACCCAACCCATCACATAAGTAGTAGGGTTGGGTTGTAGGATTTTTTTGATATTAATGGGTTAATTTTTTGTGACCCGAATTAAATGGGTTGGGTTACTTAAATGGTTAAACCCAACCCAACCCAGCCCATGTGCAGCCCTACTTGGGACCATTTAATTGCAGAAACGGGCTTTCGGGTCAACGCCAAATTTCAAAAAAAACAACCCAGTTGCCCTAATTAGACACACTAAAACCCTTTCTATATTTATCCCCCTCTTCCCCTCTCTCTGCCTCCTTGTCAAGAAACAACTTTAGGGTTTAAGCAAACCTATACACACAACCCAAACCTATACATACAACCCAAAATTATGAACACTTCTACATCAAACGGCGTCGTTGCAAACAGGAGCAATGGGGGCAGACCCATTGTTGACAAAGAAGTTGATTTTGCAAACTATTTCTGCACTTACGCCTTTCTTTATCACCAAAAAGAGATGCTTTCTGACCGTGTTCGTATGGATGCTTATTACAATTCCATCTTCAGAAACAAATCCCATTTTATTGATAAGGTATAAAGCTTCAATCTTTATGTGTAAAGCTACATTCTTTATGTTTGTATTTGTCATATGTGTTTGGTTTATGTGATTCATTGTTTAAAGTAAAGAAAGGGTTCGGATAATCGTGGTGTACTTGCTGTTGCTTTGTTTGTTTCTTGATTAGTATTGTGTATATTTATGTGAATGTACACTCTTAAAGTGTTTAGGGTGTCAACGATTAAGCTTAATTGAACTTCACTAGTGTTGCGGTGCTCTGTAGATATTCGAGGGTAAGGGTTTATTTTGTTTAGTTACTATGTAACTAAATATAAATTAAGTTGGCATTTATAATCCACTGGTTAAGGTGTAGAATAGCCTGCCGATTTTGCTAGTTTAGGTGAAAGCTCAGATTCTTTAATGCTTTTAAAAGGTTTAGTTGATTGTAAAATAGTTTGGAGTGTTGTCATTGTACTACGTATTATGTGAAGCAAAGAAAATGTGAGGTGGCATTACTACACTCATCTTGTTACCTGGGACTTATATGTCAATTAATTTTATAATGGTGGAACCCCATTGATGTGTAGAGCTGCGGTATTGATGACATGTTTACTATGTTTTCAGCTGGAGATATGCATTAATGAAAGTACTAATTATCTGTTAGAAGTTGAACTAAATTGGTCATATTATTTTGAAGGTTGTGTTGGATGTAGGTACGGGAAGTGGCATTTTGGCAATATGGGCAGCTCAAGCAGGTGCCAAGAAGGTCTATGCGGTGGAAGCTACCAAGATGGCAGATCATGCACGTGAACTAGTCAGAGCAAATAAGCTTCAGGATGTTGTTGATGTGATTGAGGGATCAATTGAAGATGTTATACTACCGGAAAAAGGTTAGTTTTATTTACTATTAGTGTCATTTGAGTTTAATAAATTACTTTGGTTCATGCAAAATTCTCTTGAAATAGTGGTTTTAACAGTATTAATGATTTGGTGGGCAGTTGATGTAATAATCTCTGAGTGGATGGGATACTTTCTTCTGCGTGAATCGATGTTTGATTCTGTTATCTGTGCTCGTGACCGCTGGCTTAAACCAACAGGCGCCATGTAAGTACATCTTCTAATTTGGTACTGTTTCTTATGTTTAATATGTTTTTGGACATTTGAGGATCCCTATCCTTGTAGTTTGTATCGAATCCTGTATGGAGATAAAAGGCCCCAACATTTTCTAGTGCTCTCTTGTTGGTTTCCACCAATTGACGAAACCATATTCCTTATCCTGCCTATATTCTTGCTTCCCTTATAATTCACGCCTGAATATAATTTGGATAGCTAGGTTATAGGAATGTATAAGCGTTAACAGATCCGGTGCTCTTGCTCTGAGCTCCTAGATCTTGCTAGATCTGCCTTTATCTGGCTACTTAAGTTGGAACCTTGTGTCTTATGGTGAACATCTGAATAAAGCTCACTTAAAAAATGTTCATTTTATATATAATAAAAAAATTAGAGCTTCTCTGCTGTTTGTAGAAACTAAGATATGAAGTTCTTTTCAACACAGAGTACCAGTTTGTGGATAATGTTCAATGCTATTTGTCTGTTTTTGTATGGTAGTGAGTTTATATAGCTACTTTTAGTATGGCAGGTACCCAAGTCATGCACGCATGTGGTTGGCGCCTATTAGATCTGGCTTAGGAGATCATAAAATGAGCGATTATGAAGGTTCAATGGATGATTGGCAATATTTTGTGGACAATACCAAGAATCATTATGGAGTTGATATGGGTGTTCTTACTAAGCCTTTTTCTGAGGAGCAGAAAAAGTACTATCTGCAGGTTGGTACTTTATTTGAGGATATTTTGGAGTTGGGTGTCTTAAGAGCTTAATCTCATTATAGAATGTGATTTGCTAATCTGAAGCCATGTTATGAAGCTGTGAGATGATCAATGTGGTGTGCAATGCATTCTCTAGCTTTTGAACTATAACTTTTTTGGTATGCAATTGGTCTCTTCATGCTTCAAAGCCTAGAAAAATGCTACTTCTATAGCTTATGTTTGTTAGTAAATTTTGCCTGGATGATGTGTTTTTTATAGGATCTCTGAGTTTAGAGGACCCATTCCAAAAAGTACTTCCGATAATTGTATTTATCCTCTACTAATCACTGATAGTTTTCCATTCTCTGCTTTTTGTTATGAGCTAATTTACTAGGAGAGTTTAAATGTTATTGTCATTTTCTATGTTCATTTATACAATTTTTCTTACTGAATATTGTAGACGTCCTTGTGGAACAATCTTCATCCAAATCAAGTTATTGGAACTGCTGCAATAATAAAGGAGATTGATTGCTTAACAGTAACTGTTGAAGACATTCTTGTTGTCACAGCATCTGTTTCATCATCTATTATTAAAGAAGAAACCAGGCTTTGCGGTTTTAGTGGCTGGTTTGATGTACATTTTCGAGTGAGTGTAATCCTGTTACTGTTTGTTAAGTATCACTAGTTTCTGAAATATGCACACAACCACCTTAAAGAATTATAATGCTAACACTTTGTAAACTAGGGAAGCAAAGAGAATCCAGCTGAGCAGGAGATTGAGTTGACAACTGAACCGAGTGAAAATAACACCACTCATTGGGGACAGCAGGTTAGTGACGCTGGTGATTTCTGACTTTGGTTTCAGATTTGCAGCATCAACATATATGTCACTGTTTTATGGGACTGGCTTCTATATTGTTGAAGTAATTTGATTCATGAACACTTGTTCGAAACTTTATTTGCTATATTTAATGTAAATAGCATCAACAGTTTTCACAGTCTATGATTTTGTTGCAAATTTCTTCTGCATGGAATAAACATTAATATATATACTAATTCCATTTGCTTCAAAATAGCTCGATGTATATGTATATCTCCAACCTCCAACAAGTCAGTATTTTGGTCGTCGGGCTTTTATATTACAGATTCACAGTCCTTAATATAAATATGTTCTTTTAAATTTCTTATATTAAGCATAAAATTACTTAATAACCCTTTGTATCCTAACGCCTACTTGTTTTATACTGTTCTGTATTTGTTCATGTTTGTTAGTATGCTGTTGTAAAGTATTTTTTTTTATTCTCGTATGCTTCTAATATGTTCTGCTCAATGGACAGGTGTTTCTCATCCATCCTCCTACTCATGTTCGTTCTGGGGATGATCTAAATATTAATTTTGCTATGAGTCGTTCTAAAGAAAACCATAGATTGATGGAGGTTGATCTCGGCTGTGAGGTTAAGCAGTCGTCTGGAAAGCTACTTCAATCTTTCAAACACAAGTTTTTCATCGAGTAAAAAGAATTTATATGCCTCCAAGAAATATAGAGGTATTAATGTTGACAATATTCAATTATATAGTACTGCTACCCTTATATGTTACATAGTTTATAACGGTTAGTGGCTTTTGTTTAATAAGTCTTGTGTTCTTTTAAAGATATGTTCAGGCCAAAATTAATATCTTTAAAAGATTATAAGACTTATCTTTAAAGATCTCGGCTGCGAGGTTAAGCAGTCGTCTGGGCTAAAACCAAAGATAACTTCAGGCCAAATTCATCTGTGTAGACATTTATATTGTATTCTTAATGAAAATACTTTAAATAACATTTATAATGCAATCATAAGTGTATTTTAGTGGCTTGTCCTTGTATATGTCTTAAATCTTATTGGTTCTGCAACCTAGCCTCACAATTCTGTTAATGACAAATGGCTCAAGAGTGATAATAGTACAGCCTTGGTCAACTAGAAGAATGAAACTCCCTACTCTGGAAACATGATACATGTATCAATTGTTTATTATGTTAAGTATAAATTACTTGCCAAGTTTACTTAACTAAAAATGTTGGCTTTACTTCAGGTTCGCATCCAGGGACACAAGACCCAGAGACCAGAGTTTTACTGCTGATTGTATTTTCATCTTATACATTGTGCATCCAGAAGAGCTAAATTTTATTGCCAGTACAATGTACTGTTGTCTCTTTTATGTATTCTGTTATTTTGAAATGTATTATCATCTCCTTCCATCTCAGATATGCAGTTAGTTTTTACACTGCTTCTTTTTCGTTAATTAATTTAAATGTAAACAGTTATGCAAGAATGAGAAAGCAGCCGTAACTCTGTACTTCACAAGGGATAACTTCAGCTTTATGGCAGAATTGCAATTTACAAGAACTTGATTTGATTCTGTAGTTGCTAATTCTACTTGTATGGTAAGAGTCACTCCATGTCCTTGCCCTTTTATCTTAAACCGGACTAGCATCTTGGTGACAACCGGAGAACTTGAGAACCACAGTTATGCCTTTGCAGAAGAAAGCAGACAAATTTCCAACACAATGGTTCATGCCAAAGTGTTTTTTGATATTGATCGTAGCCTATCGATCACAATTAGGTCGATTAATGATTAATCTCTTACAAAGTGTCTTTCCGATTTGATTTTTGAAATTCGATTAATCAGTAATATTTTTTAAATGATATGTTTTATCAGGAAACTAAACTAATATATCAAATATTATTAAAAAACTGATTTTTAACTAGATTAATCTTCGATCATCCGATTAATCCCTCGTCAGCATCTCCGCAGATAAATCCTGATTCCTTGACATGTATACATGCTCGGAACAGCCCTCAAAATTCTTGAAAATGACATCTGCTGATAAACCGGGGACCTCTGCAGTGAATGCTGGTGCTATCCTCCCAAATTTATGTGAAAGTGAGACCATTGACTTGCTCCTTTATTACTCTATCAGGCAAATTAATTTCACGCGTGAAAGGGTACTAATTTGACAATTTTGTATGCATCCGCCGTTGTTCATGGTGAACATATCATTTTATAATTGTGCATCACATGCATTTCTGCCTTTAATTACACCAGAAGCTGCTCCAGTCTGCTCATTGTTCTTGATGCAAGCAAAGTTGTTTGCTCATACATTAGTTCAGGCTTTTAAGACTCTTTGTCCGAGTTTTACATGCACTCTTAGGATCTTATAATATCACAGTCTAGTTTATGTTCTCATTCTCTTAGAATGTACAGATCATCCAGCGCTGCCCGAGTCTCTGACGAGTTCTTGATCAACCTGTCCCCGGCTGGAAAGGGATCTCCGTCGCTCAAGCCCTCGGCTGCTGATCAAGACTTGCCCCTGTACACTCCTGTTCCGGAGGGAACCAAGAAAGAAGGTGGCTTACATCAGAAATCATCAGGAGAAAATGCTATTCACTTGATTCCAGTCATTCTGGTGCTCTGTGCTCTTGTTCTCTGGCTTTTCTCTCATCCTAGTACTACTACCACTGCTGCTGAGAGGCTCAACTCATAGTTACACTTCTCTTATGTTTTCTTTCATCATATCACATGTTATCATCTCAAGATACACAATTTGTTGGTTGCCCTTGTATTAAGATAATTTTTCTTATTTTTATGGACCGTTATCATTGTAGAAGACATTAGTCACACAAATTTTTACGAACTGAACTGTTATTAGCGTTACAAAAATTATTAGTTGCGGTAAAATATATCACCGTCATAATCCTATAAACCGGGAAACTTACTAATAAAATTGAGTGCCGATATATGCACACCCTTGATTGATTCTACTTTGTAGGCTAAATTAGTTTTGAGATCAACATATAGCTATTTATGTAATCGTTTGAGTGATTAACTTGCATAGTGAATACCAAAAGAGACACTATTTAGATTCTTGTCTTGAAGTAGAAAAATCAACGTAGCACAGAGCACACATTTTGGTTTAGTGGGTGCCCGGAGTCCATATGAAAAGATGCTTTCCTGTAAAAATTGCTTACATTGTTGATTGTACAACCTGGCGGTTAACAAAATAATCAAATAAATACAATTCTTTTTCAAGGAGCAAGTTGGTTCATTTATAAGCAATAGACAACCAGTACTCAACTGTATTAAATAAATTTAATCGTTAAAAACAAATGTATCCGGATTTGTAGATGAAAATACACAATCAATCTTACTTTTATTTTCATTTAGTAAACAATTTTATACCTTTTTTATCTTAAATTTACAGTCAATCTGACCTTTTGCATTAATTTGAAGATATATTAGAATTTTTAATAAAATTTTTAGTAAATATTTTCATTCAAAAAAAATATTTAAAAAATTACATAACGAGGTTATTTTTTCATATATCAAAATGTTCGTAAATTCTAATTAACAACTAATTTGAAATAGTGATAGTAATTATTAGATTATACTCCGTCTGCTTTAATCATTTCTTTATATTCTCCTTTTTACTTCCATTAAATATCAGACATAATATTGATTTGTAATTATTAGTTTAATTTTATCCGTTAAATATCAGTCTAAACAATTTATTTCTTATACTTCGCATTTCTCATTATTTTATACACTTTTAATTCTATTTATAACAAAAATCGAGTATATTATCAACTATTTAACATGAAGATCGCTGTTTCTCTTTCGGGGCGAATTAAAGCATTACGTTACATAAATAGTTGTGGGGGGACCTTGAGTCAAATCAGAAACAGATATTGCGTAGTTACCGAGGCATGTAGATGCATGTCATTCCAATAAGTAGCTTGTCAGAGCAACTCCAAGGCATTAGACCTCTTAGGTAAAAGTGTTTATGTGGCACCTACATGGCATCTATGTGGCACATTTTAGACAATAGGTAAAAATTCTACACTCCAACCATGACCCCTTAGCAAAAAAATATAGATAACTAAAATTGGGGTTGCTACATTTGTAAAACATCTAAAGTTATTATGTATAATTTTAGATGATATAATTATACATAATACCATTGGAGTGAAACTAGAACCTCTTAGCTATAATTTTAGATGATTATTTATATATCACATTATAGCTAACAAATATAAATAAGACCCTTGGAGATGCTCTCACGGACATAAAATAAGAAAACAGAAATAGCAAGAAGGGGGATTAAAGGTAGAAGTTTGTTAATGCCATTACAGCTTTCAGATTCTTGCTTCAAGCAACAAAACTCAGCAAGACTGTTCGTTATATTTACTGGTTTATCAAATGATTGGACAAGAATACATTATACCTAGGCCTAGGTTACTTATCCACAAATAATGCCGCTTTATGTCATTTTGTCATCGTATACATGTATTGTGCGTTTGTCCTCCACATATAACTGCTCAATTCTGTGCCATCGACGGGTCGATTTGTTGGATTCTCAAATACATTGGACATTTTCCCCTTAAAATAATAATTTTATTCTTAAATCTTTGAACTGTCGAGGCCCTTTTCCTTTCTTATAATAACAAATAAAGAGATAAAACTATCTTATCTAGATAGATTTGATGCCCTCATAAAAAGATCATGTTATTCCAATTACTTGAAGGTTTTAAATTCGGTACATATTGTTTCGCACTCAACATTTTGTACCCGGCAAGTTTATATATCATAAATACCCTGTTAACTGCATTCTTAAAAAATTGCAATGTAATTGGTAAGATGTCATTATAATGTTTCATATAGATCTGGGCAACTTAAGCCTAATGTTAAATTTCAATATCCACTTAACACATATAGAAAAGAATTTTGACATTATGCCGGTAATTCTCTTATTAATTTTAAAATATTTATTATGTGTGATTGATTTGTACTAGGCCACTGGGGTCTAAAATTGGGAAACAAAATTCTCCACGTGAATTGCAAAATCTGAAGATTGTAAACAGACTTGAGTCATATCATTTCATAGATTTTTGAGGTTCTAGAAATCTCAAATCTTATATGGATTGAAGACCGAGAATTTTAGCTAAATTTAATTTGCGCATTAAATTGATATTAATATATTTTATATGTATTATAAAGAATAAATTATGTATAATATATATATATATATATATATGTATGTATATATTTATTTATTTATTTACACACACAAATATTACATTACAATATTCAAAGGCACGCCAATTACTCATACTTTTTTTTCAATATATGATAAAAAAAATTATATAGATCATACTCATATTTATAATTATAAGGTAGTCAATTTTTTTTTTATTATTTTGATGAAGTTTTTCTTAAAATCAAATTATTGAATTAGGAATGAAATTAGTTTAAAAATGAAGAACCGATACTAATTTCTTTTTAAATATTAGTCGATTTTTGTTTCATCTACAATTAATTTTTCAAAAATTATAAAATTGCTAATTATAGTTATTATTCGATGATTGTAAATGGTCAATATTCAATAATAGTCAATAGGTCCTGTTCCCTGACACTAGTGAAAGGTTATCTAACACACTGTACGGGGGCCGTGAGATCTATATATCAAGGGCTCAGATCCAATTTGAGATTTTAATGTGTCCGCTGTAAGCGAAAAATATACGCGGATATATTAAAAATCTAAGATTAGATCTGAACCCTTGAAATATAAATCTGACGGCTCCGTGTAGTCTCTAACACACGGTTGTCAGAGAACATGACCCTAGCTAATATTCAAATACACAAATTATAATTACAGAGATGTCGCTATTGCTTATTATATATTAATATATATGAAGATGAACCGTTACATGTGTGGCATCATAAATCATTCAAGATAGACAAATAAGAAACATAATGAATAATAACAAATATCAGTATAAGATTTAATTATTTATGAGAAATAATAACACCATAAAATAGGAGGATAGTTTCATTATAACACGGTAACCAACACTATGACAAGAAATGATGTCATATACACGTTTATATCCCCGATACAGTAGGATGAGTATCTCTTGTATATTGATAAAACCAACAAAATTATTTTAATTTAATAAATAATTTGCTTTTTTACTTGAACATGGATATATTACTTTTATAATTTTCGAAGGGCATCTTCCCTTTACAATATGATAACCCAAAGCGAGACAAAAACTTCTCCGGAAAAAAAAAACTCAAAACAAATAAATGAGATAATTGAAATTCTAATTTTGTTATAGGTGCAAAAGCACACACATTCTGCCATTCTGGTTGTATAAATACAATAAAATAAACAAGAAGAAACATTAGAAAACAAAATAAACAAAATTCATTCACAACCAAATCATTACCAGCAAATACAATCTTGATTTCAATCCTCACACAATCCTCCTCAACGCCTCTCTTCTTCATCGTCGTCGTCTTCTTCCTAAGGTGATCACCCATCTCTCTCTTTACCATCTTTTTCTAACTTTATTTTCAAATTCTGCAATTTTTTTTTTTAAATTTGGTTAAGCACATTTTTTTAATTCTTGCTTCTTGAGATCAACTTAAAGTTTGTAAATTTATGTATTACTGCCCTGTTTAATGTGGTACTAGCCCTTTTCTTTTATTTTTATGCATTCTAAAAATGTACTTTTGTGATTTATGTAAGGCTTGTGTGTGTCTATTTTTGTCTGTCTGTGTGTGTTCTTATGTGAATTTTTGTGTTGGGTACTTGTTAGTGTTGAGGGTGATGATCGAATTTATGGGTTTGGATCATAATGTTGTTATGATTAATGGGTTTTTGTTGGATTATGGGATTGTGGTGTTCAAGTGTGTTTGATTAGTCTAGTTGGTTTTTTCTGTGTTGATGGATTTTTGTGGTTTGGTTTGATTGAATGTAGGATTTAGGTTTTGTGTTCGATTAGAATCGGATACAATTAAGATGATGATTTACAAGAAAGGGAGTAGAGTTGAGATATTGTGTGAAGATGAGTTGCCATCGGGTTCTTGGCGAAGTGCTGAAATAATCTGCGGTGATGGTTATAATTTCAAGGTTAGATATGATGAGTATTTCGGTGCTGCTGGTGGTGAGACAGTTGTGGAATGGATTTCTGAGAAGTTAATGAGGCCATGTCCTCCTCAGGTTGAACTTAGAGATGATTGGATTCGTGGTGCAGTGTTGGAGGTATTTCATAATCTTTCCTGGAAGATGGCAACGGTGTCTAAGGTTTTGGGAAGAAATTCATTTGTTGTTAGGTTAGTTGGTTCATCTAGTGAGTTCAAAGTTAGAAGATTGGATCTTCGGGTGCGGCAGTGTTGGCAGCATAATGTGTGGACCGTGATTGGAAAGGTACTTCTATTTAAAAATGTTCCTAATTATTGCACGTTTTTGAAATATGAGTACGTTTGCTGAATGTTAGGACTTATGTAACATAATTTGTTATGCTTCCTCAGTAATTTATTTGTAATTATTTTGGATGGTTGAGCCCTTTCTATATATAATCTTTTGACTGATCCGCTACCTATTCTGTACGTAGGGTGTTGGAAGTGATCAAGCTGGGAAACAAAATGATAAATTGAATCTGATTTATGCACATGATACAAAAAGCCAAGGCAAGGAGATCGATACCAAAATGAGGTCCCATATTCAAGACCAGTATCTTGATGCTGAGGTCAATGCCCGCCAATCTTGTAACTCATACTCCAGGAATCTGAAGAGAAGCTTCCGCAGCTGTCAAGTTGAACCACAGGAAGGGAGTGCTTATAAATACTTAGCAGCTGAAAAAGAGGGCGTGAGTCACCGGGTTGCTGCATCCCCGCCTCCTAAAAAGGTAGAAGCAATTGCTTCCACTAGAAAAATCCTGGGTGAAAAACACCTACATGCATCTAATAACTACAGAACAACTCGCTTTTATCAAATTGGTGTGGAGAGGAAGAAACAAAATGGTGCTTTAGGGAGTTTGCATGCAGTAAGTGTAGAACATAATGATGCTGATAATATTGCATGTTCCGTTGGTAGTTGTAGCGTTAATAGCAATAGTCCACATGAGTTGCAATATCATTCGAGTGCTTTTGAAGATAATGAAGGTTGTAACAGTGATGCTGAATCTTCTTCTTGGTTGGGATGCAAGGAGAAGATTTCTCTTCCTCCCACCAAAGAGGAGTTAAAAGAAAAGATTCATAGTTTAGAGTTGCATGCCTATCGATGCACTATAGGAGCATTTCATGCAGCAGGACCCTTAAGTTGGGAACAAGAAACACTAGTGACAGACCTCCGTATTTCACTCCATATATCAAATGATGAGCATTTGGTAGAAATTAAGAACTTAATGTCTACTACCACAAGTGTTTCTTGTAGATGACAGGAGAATTAGAAAACCCATATTCTCCCCTCTTACGGTCTTCTTTAGCATTATTCAGTTTGGTCTTCACAAGTGATATAAAGTCATTGTAAAAAGCATTATAAGATGTTTTTTTTGTTAAATATATATAGTGGTAACAATTGTAAGTAAAAACTCTTGCAATCTAATATATGTTATCTCATTATATCCTCATGATCTATGCCTTGAGTTGGTAGAACTAGCTTCTCCATCATGTTCCTTGTCTACCTACGTTTTCTGATGTTGATATGTAGATGCAACCATAAAAGAGTTGGCAGCTTGTAAATAAATCTGTGGTTGAGCAGAATTTGTATGAAATCTGGGGATGATAAATAAAAAGATGTATTATTATGGATGCATTTTGTGGCTAAAATGTTGCTATCTTTTAAACACACACACACACATATCAGAATGTAATCTACCATTTGCTGAATCTGTTATTATTAGTTTTGTTCCTATGGATCATAGATATTATTACTTGAGATATCAAGCTCATTTCGGAAAATCCATTACACGTTCTGTGTTTTAATGCTGAACATTGTATGAGATCATTATTGGAACAATTGGACCTCCATTCCATTTTCCTACATAGGTAATTTATGTTAAAACATTGATGCTTCCCCTGCTTTTTCCAGGCCCAAAGTAAGAAGCTTGTACAGCTTGTTTTGGCACCTCGAAAGTTGATATCGGGGGTATGCCTTCTTCCTGTTTTTATTGGCAACAGGAAAATAGCATTATCTGATTAATGTGCAGGAAATCAATGCTCATCCATATAATGGGATAATGCAGTTGGTTACTGCAATCTAATGTTTCAGGTGATCTGATCCTTGTGTGTTCTGCTGAAGGTAGAACAAGTCTTCCCATGTTTGGGATCTCTCCCATGATATTATACAGTTTCTATTAGGAAGACTTCTCGAAAGCAGCCTCTCTACTCATAAGAGTAGAGGTAAAGTTAGCTTGGTTCAGTTCTCATTAGAATTTAGTCTGATGTCCCAATATTTACATGATCTGTTTCTTTCTAATGTTATATTCTTTGTATGAACTATAATTTCTTTTTTTTTTTTTAATATTAAATTTTACAGCATGGTTTGTTTTTGCTATCGTGGTTACTGTTGGTGTTTAGAAATCACATATCATAATGCAGATTCTGTTTATATTATTAAAGGATAGATATTGACTTGTATTATACGAAAGCCACTGACTGATAATCGGATATATATTGACTTGTATTCACGAAAGCGAGTGACTGATAATCGTATATTGAAAATTACGCATCATAATGCAGCTTCCAAATAAATATGATATGTGATAACTAACAGTTATACATTGAAACCCAATATGGAATTATTTTTTTCATTGAACTTCCCTCTGGATAGCACATGGTCCATACTCCATCCCTTGCTACAGAATTTGAACTGCCTATCATTCTGTGATACATTTCTGTATTCAGTGATTCGTCGTGAACATGTTAATTGCTGAGTACGAAATAAGACTGGAAAACAGACCTGGTGTGGGAACTTTCCATGCCTCGTTGCCACTGCATTCTACTCATTATGTTATGTTTGGTACTTGATGGATATCTGAAGTTCCCATTTTATGTGTTGAGCTTGCAGTTGGAACGAAAACGGATCACAGTGTTTTTGTACCGGTCAGCTTTGAGGTCTCGAGTGAAGATTGTTTTATCTCTGATGAAAGGAGCTTTGCTCTCTTATTGCCATCTTGCACTCTCTATTATACAGGGAAGTTTCATGGGTTCACTTTTCATTCCAATAGCATGCTTTCGGATTCTTGGGCCTCCGATTTTAGCCGACATTAGGGCTCTTCTTGAATGTTTATCAATTATTCATGTAAAAATTTAAACACTGTAATTACTAAGAAATCAGACACAAAATTGTGCACCCTTTACATGTCGAAAGAGTTTCTTCCTGTGCTTTTTTGGAATATCATAATCTTTCTCGTATAAATGTAACTCTGTTTGTAGTATACTAAAATTAAAAATCTATTTTAAAATATAATTTTCAGGTCTTTGAAATTAAAATACACTATACAATTGTAAAAAAAATGAAAAATTATACTGTATTTCAATTAATTAATCAGTCAAAATCCAAAAGTGGCAAGTAAAATGATTAATTTTTTTCCCAATTCCCCGATATCACCCTGTTATTCCTGTTACTGCTAGGCTGACCTCCCCTTGTCCAGATGCAGAGTTCTTGTGGTTCCCCTTCCATCGTACTCCCTCCGTCCCTCAGGATCTATACATTTGTATTGGGCACGGAGACTAAGAAAAATGTATAAAATAATGTAAAGTAATAAAAAAGAGAAAGAAGTAGGTAAAGTGGTGGGACCCATTAATATTTAAGTGATAAATTTGGAAAAGTAGATGAAGTTAGTGGGTGGGTGGGATTTTTATATTATAAAAGTTTACTATTTTATACAATTGAATGGGACATCCCGAAAAAAAAAGTGTATAGAATTCAAAGGGACGGAGGGAGTAGTTATTCTTCTAATCTCACATTTTGATTTTGAGCTTATTTACATAATGGCTTTTAATTATTAAGGAGTATTGTAAAACATAGAATCGGACTTAATCGATTAAAAGTAATCAAATACTAGTTAAATTGATTGAAAATTAATTATTTCTAGAACAGAGCTGTTTGTCCCTTTTATGAACTGCTGAAAACTATTGGGCCTAAACTTGTCATGTTGGTCCATCCATGTCGAGAAGGTTATTCAAGATTTTATATATGGTCACAGTCCACTTCGCAACATACCGAAATGAAAAGTTTATGGGCTTGTGGGTTATTCAAGAGTTTATATATGGTCACAGTCCACTTCGCAACATACCGAAATGAAAAACTTATGGGCTTGTGGTCCATCAGTGATAAAGAGGGCTTATCATGCCTCCGAGAAAACTATCCTTGAGTTTGTTTACCTAAATATTTTTAGGAGCGTGCGTGGATATACTCCCTCCGGTCCGTTTCGTTTCGTTTTTGGGATGTACTTCATTTCTATATATTTTAAAAATAATAATTTTTAATAATATAAAATATTATTACACCTACTACTTTCTTCTACTCTCTCCATTTTATTATAATATAAACACTATTATACCCACTACCTTCATCCACTATCTCAAATCTATCATCAAATATAAATGAGTCTCACCACTTTACTCACTTTTCATCTAACTTTACTCTTTTTTTTTTCTCCGTGTCTATCCCAAATGTATATAAATGACCGGGGCGGAGATAGAATATCATCATGATTTTTTAAGTAAATAATCCAGAGAATTTATCAAGTATAGTTAATTGGCCCCGCAAGAGATGCAAGTATGAGTGCATCTGGTTGCAACTATAGTTGAATGTAGTTGCAACGGGTTGTATGCAGCATTTTTGCAAATATTTTCAAAATTTTGATATTTTATAAAATATTTAAAAAAAATGTAATACTTTGCAAATATTTTCAAAAGTTTGATATTTTATAAAATATTTAAAAAAGATGTACTCCCTCCGTTTCAATTTATATGTTCATTTTCAAAAAAAAAAAAAATTTTTCAAATTAGTTGTCCAATTCAACTTTCAATGCAAAATTATATTTCCAAAGTCAATTCAACTCCACATATCACTTACTTATATTTCCTAGATCAATCTCACTCCACATATTTTGATCATTTAATGCAGTTAATTGGTGAACATACACTTTTCTTAAACCGTGTGATTTTTTTAAAGTGGACATCTAATTTGAAACGGAGGGAGTAATACTTTTGCAAAAAATATTGTGGACTTGGATATTTTTATGAGAAAATCCTAATAATTTATGCATATAATGATCAAAAATTGATTTAAAATGTATTTTTAAGTTAGATTGAATCAAATATTTTTACTACTTGACTAAATTAAAAAATTTTATATATATACAAATAAAGTGATTTTAGCTCGGAAGATATAGGCAGCATTCAACATAAATATCTCTGTTTTTAAGAACTACGAAGCTACAGGAGAATGATGGTTGAAACTTAATTGATCAATGTTACCACTTTAGTTTATTTTTATATTTGAAAATTGATTGATAATTATTTATTGTATTATTATAGTAAAATGTTCCCTTACACAATTTGTCCTGTATATAATCACATGTTACCATGTGACCTTCTCTTTATATAGGTCTTCCAAAAGAATTGTTGCTGAACTTTTCATATTTCTGTGCAATCAATTTATATGCTATGTTATCATTGCTCTATATTATTTGTCAGATCCTACCTTAGCTTCAAACTGTATCCTAGTTTTTGTCTTTGAGCATTCCTGCACAAGGCCAAGTCTAATACCATGATCTATCATTGACTATTTATGTCAATTTCAAAAATATATTTTATATTTTATATTTACTTTTTATTAATATTATTTATTATATATTTGAACTAGTGAACATGAGAAAGTGAAAATAATAATTGTAGGAAATATAATACAATGACACCTGAAATATATAAAAGGAAGAGGTAAATTATATTTTTAAAAATGAAGTGGAGGATGACTAATAAACACATGGGATGATTTTTAAATATGAGGATGTAATTGTGATTCAAAAAGTAACTAATATATTGTTAAAATATATTTTGTGTCATAATGCCGTAATTAAAATTGGAGTTGTTCTTAATAATAATAATTTTTTCAATTATATATTATGTTGTAAGAAATTTAGGTGACAAGATTACATGTAATAATAATTCTCATAAATCAGTTAAAAGCTTACATCAAATAAAATTTAACATATGAAGATGGATCAATTGTTAGGTAAGAACGACCTATATTAGAGTAAGATATTGTACTTTCTGTCTAAATTTAGGTATAATTAGTTTCACTAAAATAAAATTAAAGCATAGGCTAATCTTGACAAATGAATGATCCATCAACCATCATGATCTCAGAGGTTTCAGAGACACATGAGCCTAAATTATGCAAGGTGGCTACACATTTTACCTTACAAATTCAAAATATGTGATACAAACATATGAGAACAAATATACAGACACTCAACTCACCTGAATTGCTTTTGATGCTCAAAGGAAAACAAAAGAAAACAAGTACTTTTAATTTTATACTCTGATTCGAGAATATTATAGTAAGTGAGTTGCCCAATTAGTGTAATCACATTCTAGACAAGCAAAGTCCACTAATCAAGAGCAGACATGAGACAGCTCAATCTCTGTGGCAATGGTGCAGCAATAGGAGACATCTACTATTATCTTATTCTGGCACTGATATGCTAACAAGTTTCTATATTTAACAACATGATATAACTCTCTCTACTACAACCACAAACAGATCTTAAGCAGCATTTACTAGGGATCTACAATTTAATAAACTCCCCTTACCTGGCCATTTTGTACTTAGAATCTGTACATTAATTTCTACATTACATGTTTCTTGTCATCTTCTTCTTCTTCCCTATCTGTTGTGTCCTGGACCATCTCATCTTCTTTCAGATTCTTTCATCAAAACTATCTCATCACAAGCTCCAATTTTACTAAAGCTTCCCTGCTTTTTTTGGTCACATGATCACTGATGTTTCCATCTGCTTGGATTAGTAATTCATGTCATGCGATTTTGAATATAAATTTTAAAAGGGTCGTTCTCGACACACTGACAACTACCTTTTACTTACGTGGATGATTTTTATTGGTGAAGGTTTTTGTACATGCAGGGGGACCATCTTTATTAATGAGATTGGACTGTCACCTAACTAAAAAATGATGGTTAGTGTGTGCCTGCTACAAAATCCGATTTTAAAAAGCCTGTCCTTAAGTTTTACGCGCATTTGACACATGAACATTTATGTTTTTGAATCATTTGAAACATGTCTCTGATCATTTATTGGGATTACGGAGAATTTAATTGGACTTAAATGCATGACAGTAGAGACACTGCTAGGATGGTTCCTGCGAGATCATGTATGATTAAAGCTCATAAATAGAACCGCGTGTATCCTAAACAAATTCAAGCCATATCTTCCATAATCACGTTTAGATTAAGCAACCGATAAGTTCCCAGAAGCTGCATTATCGTATCCCAGTCAGAATCAGACAAAGACACTACTAATTATATGACTACTTGTGTGTTTGACACTAATCAATCTAATTAAAAAGGTTAGTAAATAGTTGCGGAATCGTAGAATAATCAGACTAGTAGTATAAAGATACAGTATACTAACTGCGATTCTTGAAGTGATCAGGAAGAATAAAGATAATGCAACTGTGTGCTTGTGTCTGCTCGAAGAGGGCATGATAATGCTAAAAGAATTATTGAGAATAGATAAAAGGGGTTATAAAGTAATTACAATGGAATCAAATTGAATTAAGCATGCTTTGATTCCTTTAATTACAAAAGCTTAAAGCCTAAAGGCACCATAGTAGAACACAAGGGGTGAGACTTTTGAACCTTTATTTATTTTTTCTTGTCACATGCATCTTCTTGGGGACCATCTCCATATGTAAAAATAGCAAGCTTCAAAGAGCATGTCTAGTGTACTCTCCCCAATAAAACTCATTAACTAGTCTAAGCTCTAAGCCCCATTGTCATAAATTTAATACAAAAGTACATTTTGCATGCTGTGTTACAGTTAGCTTTGCTTTAAAAGAACATTTCATGCTATTGGACTCTGCAATTGTTCTGTGTCTTACAGTGGATGCTGGTTTTGCTTGCAAAAATACTATCTTTGAGGAAAGCCAACTCAACTTTTAAGAAGAGCCCACTGGTTGTGTTTATGTGTAATGGAGCCTCTTTCTTGGTTAACTCACTAGCCAGGGACAAGCCACCATGAAAAACAAGCTACCAGATCATTTCTCAAGTTCCTTAAATTATACTCACCTCTCATATCTTTACCGAGATTTAGGAAAGCTTTAATTATGAGTACTAGTCACAGATTTGTATTGGTAATTGGATCCAACAAGTTACTTAATTAAATTCTGGGATTTTGTACTTTTATGTGTACTGGTAACTTGCATTACACCTTTAGGCTAATTATGTGCATTCCAATATGTTGAGTGATGCTTTCTTTAGTCTACTTGAGTTTACTATACTATCAGTACTAGCTGTACCACCTTTTCCAGGAAACCAACTCACCAAGTTTTGATTCTTTTAAGTATGGCTCATATTCTGTTAGTGACTTTTAAAATGTACTTGGATTTTGACTTATAAGTCGGAAATATTGTCATGCAGAAAGAGAAGAGATTGGTGATAGCAAGATTTCTGAGACTTGTGCAGAAGCAAAACATATACATAATACAGCACATTACATACATACAAGAGAAGTAGCTACTAGATAGCTAAGAACTTCTAAACTAGATGCTAATTCCTAAGATCAGTAGAGTTACAAGCCAGAAAATCCACACATTTTGGAAATGACTCAAGTGGCATGCATGTTAATGTACTAGTTTAGGGTGGTTAGTTTGCTATCAGGTAAATGAACAGAAACAATCTGCGAGGATGGAGGGATTATAGCACATGATTTATGTCCTAATCTCGATAGATATCTGGTACACCACCTTGTGTTCGATTAGCTAGACTGTCTCTGAGGATTGATCATGAGTAACTGGTTCTGACAAATGTCTGAAGATGATTGGTGCACCATGTTGCGGATAAAGAAGCATCAACACCGTTGGTGCATGTTGATACTGCGGCGACAAGCCAAATGAAAATTTTTGTAGTATAATAGCAAGTGTAAGCTTCGCTTGTAGCATTGCTAAATTTTGGCCTATGCATGTCCGTACTCCAAGGCTGAATGGCATGAATGCAACAGGGTGCTTGCTTGCTTTGGCCACCCCTTCCGAAAATCTACCAGGATTGAACTCATTGACATCGTTTCCCCATATGCTTTGATCATGATGGACGGCCAAGATTGGGATCAATATTTGGGTACCTCGGGGGACCTTGCAATTCCCCAGCTCCACGTCAGCTTTTGCTCGTCGGATCGTTGCCACCACCGGAGGGTAAAGCCGTAAGGTTTCATTTAAGATCATACCTAACTGCAAATGAACAGAAACAGAATTAAGACCACATTATCAGCATAATGATATTTTCTCAACATTATCTCCAATACTAGAAGGTCATGATCTAATAATATTGGTGATGGACCAGAAAGAGTGTCATCATACCAAATGTTTCCATTATTGGATCACAAATCAGAAAGGTCAAAGATTTTGTAAGGGCATTCCTGTAAGTTTCTATGGACGACTACATGACAAAACCTTACAAAATCGGAAATTTCTTAATTCTTAAATTTCACATAGGCGATGTCTAGACGCTAGACGACACCTTGCACACATTCGGAAAAATATAAAACCCGAAATGAAAATAAAAAAAATATTACTATCAAATGCCGAAGGAAGAGAGGAGGAATTAATTACCATCTTAAGCTTAGAAACATCATCTTTAGTAGGGATGTCATGTGGACCACAGACCTTCAATACCTCATCACGTGCTAGCACCTGCCATTGAGGGTGCATTGCTAGCAAAACGGTCGTCCAGGTCAGCAAATTCGATGTTGTTTGCTCGCCGGCAAAGAAAAAACTCTTGCACTCCTCTGCAATATCATGGACTGTGATCGGTGGTGACGACGCTGAATTAAATTCCGTTGTCGTCGTTGGTCTCTTCATGCTTGCTTGTATCATGAGCCCAAGTAAATCCTTCGGACCACTTTCCAGCATTTTTTCACTGTCCCAATTCTTCCTCCTTTCGTCGATCACTTTCATCAGAGATTTCTTGATTTCCTTCTCGAGTTTCCAAGATTTCAGGTTCCTCCTCGTAGGTAAAAATCTGATACAAGAAAAACACGTTATAAACCAAACCAAACGTACCCGTGGAAAGATAAGAAGTACGCAGACCTTAAATCTTGGTATAATCAAGAATTGACAGCAGGGAAAGTAATTAAAAAAAAAGTACCTGTAACCAGGGATGAATACTTTCTGAAAAGCTTCAGAAGCCAGGGCCATCTGTTGGGCTTGAAGTTGGAAAATGGTCTGACCATCTTCATAACTGGGGCCAAATGCAGTTCTGGTAACAGTTTCTTCTGTCAATGTTTGATACCACTTGGAAACTTCAATTTCCACATCACCAGAATCAGACATTGCAAGCCACTTGTCTAGCATATGCACCACACTAGTAGCTGCTGCTGGAATCAACAACTAAAAAATAAAAATAAACCAAAAAAAATAGTTAATTAATAAAATATCTCGGAAGACATATTTTAATCATTCGGAAAATATAAACATACTTTGAGATTTTCCATATGGAAGGTAGGGGTGATGATTTTCCTATGGTGAGCCCATTTTTCGCCTTTGAGGCTCAGCAGACCATCACCTTCGAGCTGTTTGATCAGCGGATGCGCCTCATTCTTCTCATAGAACTCAGACTTTGTGGTGAAAATCTCTCTAATGAGGTCAGGATCAGCCACTGTCAGTCTCACAGTTGGTCCAAACCAAACAAGAAATGTTGGACCTAAACATCATATAATTAACCACATTAAGTAAAACTAACATGATTAGGCAAAACCAATACTAAAAGAGAAGAGAAGCATATAAACAGTAAGTGAGCAATGCAAAGAGCCAAAGAAGGACACAGAAAAAGAGCTTCAAGTAGAAAGTAAAAAGTTAGCAAAAAGAGGAATGGGATCGGAAGTTAACAAGACAGCCACTAATTCAGAGGAAGAGGGAGAGGGGCTGGCTGGGCTGGCTGCTGCTGATACCTGCAGAATAGATATAGAGTAGACCCTACAGAACTGTACAATTATTTGCAAGTGATATATATAATGATGATGAGAGAGAGAAACAAAAAGAAAGATGAGAAGAAGACAACTCAAAACTATGCCCACTACCGAACACAACTTCATTTTCAAAATATTCACAATTTCCTGAACCAAAAACAGCCAGCCAGCCCAGCTCCAACAAAAAATCTATATTAACTACTATCAGGACATGTTAAAACCAGAAACTTTCTTTATTTTTAACTCCATGGCCATCAATGTACTTGATTTTAATGACACCAGAACTGATCTCTCTCTCTCTCTCCCCCCCCTCCCTCTCTCTCCCTCTCTCTATCTCTCTGACTCTCTCTCTCAATTGTCTGCAGAGAGAGATGATGAGATGGTTCAATGAATTTTCTTTTGACAAGAACAGGTACATAATTGGAATCAGGAAATTCAGAAAAAGGGATGGCAGGAGTTATGATTTAATCATTCAGTAAGCTCTGATCATACAGAAAAAGAGTATAGTGGGAAGTCTGAAGTTTTACATGAAGCTAGTAAGCATCTAAGCTGGTCACAAAAAAGGCCTAAGATCTTTTAAAAGGACAAATATCCAAAACTTAGTTCCAGAAAATCTGTCCAAAAAAATAAAGTGGACATCAATACCTCTTTTCAATTATCAAGCCTAGCTAGCTAGCTCCCATTAAAACATACATACATGGACTAGTACACAAACAATATACTGAATTTAAGGCCAGAATATTACTGTGCAGACTTAAAATATCATATGTATAGTCATCTTGACAGCCCATAAGAAGCTGCATGCCAAGAATGAACTACCTATATTAAAATACATTTTATCAACAACAATAACATCGTTAAACCAAACCAAACCAAATATACCCGGTATATCTCGCTCGACGAGATTCGAGAGAAGAGAGATGAAGTGAAGGAGAATTAGAAATTAGCATGAACATACCATAAATTTTCTTCCAATGGTGGTAGAAGGAGAGGACTCTAGGGAGAATATTGTGGGAGAAAGGGAAAGGCATGGGCTTAGATGAGGCCTTCATCATTAAGCTCACAATCTCCTTAGCATTGCCAATCAAAAACTTATATGAAGGCCCTTTGATCCCTTGCTTGCCAAAGTGTTGCTCAATCTTTCTAGGCCTCCACCAAAAAATGACCATAATCTTTAGCAAAAACATTCCCACAAGAGAACACAAAGCAACCACTTTGATATCAAAGTAGAGCTTGTTGAAACTATCTTCTTGATCTTCCATTGCTGAAGCTACTCTTTTTGTGCTCTCTTGGCTTGTGCTTTTGTAATGCTCTGAGCAACAAGTTTAGACAGAAAGAGAGAGAGAAATGGACAGAAAGAAATAGAGAGGAAAGGTTTATTTGGCAAGGCCAACTGCGTTGGGGACCCAGTACGCCATTTGTATTTTAAGTATTTAAGGGTCAACGAAATATTTTTAAATTAAATTTTCGATTTCTTAATTATCTCACCACAATGTTACCTTTGTCTCTTCTAACCATCCATTCAAATAAAAAAAATCGAACCAAAAACTCTAGACTCTATAGCCCACTCTCCTTTGGTATTTATCTTATATTATATGTAATCATATACTTCTAATAAATTAATTTATCGTAAACATATTTTATTTAATTATTAAATATTATAGAATTGCGTCACTACAACATGTGTAATATTCCTATGTCCCATATGTCCCATTGTATATGTTTTTTTTTTTTTGAATTTTAAGTGTAATTGAAAGTGTGTAGAAAATATAATTTTGATTAAAATGTTTTGAATTTTTTATTCTTGAATAATTTTTTGATTTGTATTTTTATTTAGAAATATAAATTTAAAAATAATAAATAAATAAATATTTTTTATATACTTTAAATCACTAAAAAATCAAAGAGATGTAATACAGCACGGGAAATTCCTTTATTTTGGAGCATGTAATTTAGCATTTGGAAGGTATCCGTTTAGTTGTTTTGGCAGATTGTAGAATTTAACTTTTGGTTTTTGATTGGTTTGAGTGCGTAATCATCTCTGGCATGCTAGGCATACGCGTGGTGCTGTATGGTACATTAATTTATTCACAATTTGTAATTTGTTACTATTAAATAATTTGTAATGTAATTGTGTGATGGCTGTTTCTTGTGTATATGTAGGTTGGGGTTGTAAAATCAAACCAAAGTTCGAAATAGTTATACAATTATACTTGTACCCTTGTTATAATTGATATGATATATATAATTATAATATTATATTTTGAATTATTGTACACTGTTAGTTTTCAGTTATTATTTATTTAGATCCTTTGTTGTACATTCTGATTTTTTTTTAAATTTTCATGATACAGTACATTAAATACAGAATATATGATTAAAAACAATAAATTTATTTGTGAAAATAAATATATTAAACTTGATGATATATCTATAAAAATGTATAGAAGGGTAATAAATAAATCCACATCATATATCTAAGGAGGCAAATCAAGATACATTATTGATATACAATGTTGTATAATGGAAGGGAGGTGATCCAAAATCTTTTTATGCAGAACGTGAGTATTTGAATATGCAGGAAGAACTTGTATAAATATATAAATCAATAAACATCGGGTATCTTTTAACAATTAAGGGCCATAAATATATATGTGGAATCGGGACTAAATAAAGGTTATTATTCATTTGGTTTACATACATAGACATCATCTATTCGAAAATGAATCAATTTTGTCATTACAATATTAAATTTTTGTATGAGTTTGGTCAAATAAATTACTTGATATAAAATTTTAAACTACTAATTAAATTGAGTCAATGTTAAAATGCACGGCTATTGTGAAATTTTAAACTAAATAGAGAGTAAATCTGATATATATTGTGTTTGAATTTCAAAATATATGAGACATTTAGTTCATGATTAATGAGTCATTAGTGGAATATCAAATTTTTAAAAATGTTTGGATCATTAGTGGTAACGAGGAACAAGAATGAAAATGAAAATATAAAATGAAGGGTATAAGGATGAAAATTTTAAAGAAAGTGAAAAATAGAAATTGGACTTTTACAACATCTCCAACCGCGTTGGCTATAATCGTTGGTTATATGGGACCTGTAAGCCATTATGTAAAATTTGCTGAACCTGTAAGATATTTTGCTTCAATGGTTGCTGAACCTGTAAGACATTTTGCTTCAATGGTAAATAGAATATATCAGTTCAATATGGTAATGGATGATGTGCAATCTTCTTACAGATTTCTTACAGACTTGCAGAGGTTCGACAAATTTGGCCACAGGAAGTTGGCTAAAATTATAGACAACAGCTGTGTGTGGTTGAAGTATCAGTTTTTTGAGCTATTGGCTAAATTTTTTTATTTTTGGAGATGCTCTTACTCCACATCATGAGATTATTAATCAGAATTTGTTCTCAATTTTAGCCGACTTATTTAGTTCACAAGATTCAAGACCCTTTAATTCTTATCTCGATCACTGATTTCGCAATTTATTTTTCCTTTTTTGAGGTTTGCAATGTCCAATACTCCAATCACACAATTACTTGTGATTACTTATGTGGTAGTTACAGAATCGTTTTCTAAACTTGTTTTCTAACTGGCGCATGACTCATGCGCCAAAATGGGATTTGCTTGCACTAATTGTACAAAGGTCACATGCCATGCCAACCATCATTATAGTCTTGAAATTAATGGATAAAGATAATTAACTCCTCTGGGCTCTGGGTGATTAAACAGTTGTACAGATTGTCAAATTAGGAAAAACATAAAGTAAACAATTTGTGAATCGCTATCTCACTTGATTTTATGTATGAAAGTACCAAAAAGAAGTTGACTTAGCAACGTCTATTATTCACGCTGCTAAGACTAATCATATTTATTAGCATCCGATCAGTTTTAATTATTACTCCCTCCGTCCCTTTTTACTTGTCCTTTTGAAAAAATAACGCATCTTAAGAAAATGTTAGTTGGATATCTTGTTTTCATACATATCCCTAATAAATGTAATGAATTAGATAAAGTTGTGTATATATATATGCTAGTCAAACATTGGAAGTTGTCACTTTTTGAAAAAACATACAAAAAGTTGCTTTGAAAAGAGAAATGGACAAGTAATTTGGGACAAATTTTTTTTCAAAGTGGACATGTAAAAAGGGACGGAGAGAGTAATCACATACTTTGAATATTTGATCATAAGTTCATAAGTAACGCCCCGGATTCGACAGTTTTCTAGATTTCTTTGTATGTTGTTGACCTTAGTAAATTCTCATTTCAATCGTATGACTTTAGATATTTATTCATGAAATGGATCTTTCCAGGAAGTATGTAAAATTTAAGTCGTTTGTTTGACGCATTACCAACAATGAGAAGCACTTTTAGGAATTAGATCTTGAATATAAAATTAATTAGAAATGAGTTCTAACTGATTGTAATGCTTGCCCTTTTAATAAATTCTAAATAAAATAACTAATTATTTTTTCTTTTTAATATTTGTCAATCTAATTACTAATTTATGTCCTCTTTCTCGTAATATTGATGTTATTAATGATCTTAAATATGATTTAAATAATTTAAAAACTAAAAATATAATTTAAATAATTTAGTTTTGAGAAAATCTTTTACGTAGATATAATGACTGTTAATAATATCCTATATATATAAACCAGATTGCACACTAACTTTAATCATTCTTAAACAAAATGTAAGGTATCTCGAAAATATTTTCCCAAATTTGACATGACATTTTATTATTGGATATCCAATCATTAAATAAGTATAGACTTCTGGTAGTTTTATCAACTTCACCAATAAAATTATTCAAATTTACATATCAAAATATTTTTAGAAAAATAATTTGGGATACCTAGCAATCCTTTATAATTCACAATATTAATTGTTAATTAATAATATTTATAAATATGTATTTATTCAAATGTGCCCACACCAAAAAACCAACCGATAAACACCATCTTCCTTAAATAAAAGAATGCTGACATATTCGACAAATCATTGGATGAATTATTATTATTATTTTTTTATCACAATTCGGTATAAACTTATACCTAGTACGTGTTACTGTAAAAATAGAACGCATGTTTTATAAATGGAAAGATTAAGATGCCACGATCCTCCAAATTGAACATGTAATTTTTGTCGAAATTGGTACCACTTTCTTGTATTTTCTGGTCAGCATTAAATGAATGTCCCTGTTATTCGGCATTCTAAAATCCAATATAGCGTGATTCAGTAGTGAATCATCTTTTAGGATAACCTTCCTCAAAATAACCTCTTTCATGTATCGGCAACTTGCATGTTGTTGAACTAAATTAATATTGAAGTTAATATCGCTAAATTGCTACAAACCGCCCTCCAACTAAAGAGATTACAAATTATTATCATTTTATATTTTTTGCTAAATAAATTAAAAATTATTTATTTGTACAAGAATATAATTCAGTAGCGGAATTTCTTAATTTTTTTTTATTGTAATAGAGAACATATTCATATGACAGCAGAAATTTAATGTATAAAAATAGAAAATTTGAAATTAAACATAGCCTTAGACAAAATTATGTCTAGAATTGAGTTTTGAAATAAATAAATAATAGGATTTTCTTAAAAATGAACTTCAAATCAGTGTCAATCGAAAATAGTAAAATCCAATCAAAGGAAGTCTTTGTTTGGATAGTTCAAATATTTAGACGAATGAAAAACAAGTAAGAGTATTTAATGAATTAAAGAATAATTAATTATATTAAAAATATTAAACACATTTTAAATTTCGCCACAAATAATAATTTTGAATACTAATTTAAAAATGGATCACACAAAAATTATTGATATTTATTCGAGAAAACTTATAAAACAATCTTTTGTAACGAAAATTTCTAATTTTAGCTATTACGTAATAATTATACATAATTATAGAAAATGTATTGATTACACCAATCATAATATGTGTGAGATTGTTGCATAGAAATAATCATATATAACGCTCGGGCATTAAATTTGATTCTAACACAGACTATTAGTTATTACATAACATGTACAAATAATATAGCAGTATTCCCAAAAACAAATTAACACTTACCTCCTCTGTCATACCTTAATCGATATTTGACTTTTTGACATTGAGGTGTCAAAAAATATATCTACCCCTAATAAAATAATTAAATTCTTATATGAATTAAGTAAAAGTTTGGAGTATAAACTTTCATTTGATGTAAATTTTATAAAAAAAATTTTATATTTAGATGTGAATTTTTTAACATCTTAAAATACGTGTAAAAAATGTCAAAAGCAGTTAAAATGAGACGGAGGTAGTACATTTCAGAAAAGAATTTTGACTTTTAAATTCGACTCTAAAACGATTTTAGCATAAAAACAGTTTGCATATTATGAATTTATATGTAATAAAACTCCCTCAATCTCATTTTTAAGTATTTATTTTAAATTTTTTTTTATCACAAATGTAAAATGTATGTTTATCAATAATTTGTAATGTATGTTTATCAATAATATATTTCAATGTAAAAATAATATATATTTCAATACATATCTATCAATAATTTTTCAAATTACGTCTTATTATAAATAATACGCTTAAAGAAAAGTGCCGTTATCATGTTCAATTTTATCCTTCACTCTTACTTCAGTTTTATCACGTGTTTTAACAAAGCAGTACAAGAAAAATATGTTTTCTCGATCACGTGTATTATATAATTGAAGAAGAGAATGCCACCCAATAGACAATAACATTTCTTGTTAATAACTTTGCACTAGGAAGTTCTTTGCAAGTTCGAAATTGTGATAAATTGAGAATTTATTGGATAATTTTAATTAGTTAAGTTAGAGAAAAGTTAATATAACTAAAATTTTAAATCAATTTCTAACTTATTTTTAATTTTAAGTGAGCTTGACTTATTATACAAACATATATTTCTCGTATTAAAGTCAAAAAAAATATTAAGTTTAGGTTTTAGACCAAGACAAACAGACTCTAAACTAATTGAGCAGGTTTTGTACACGATCAAATAAATTCAAAGCATATAGTCGAATTCTGAAACAAAATGTCCAACTCAGTCTCCGATTCGAATGCCGAAAGGCCCAAAACTTATTCTCCTATGCCGAAACTTGAAAGTAACATTCACGGCTAGTTGCCGCAAGCCTAAAAGTGAGATGACTATCGTCAAGAATCGGTCACCAATATACATTAATTAGAATGTATTTAATAAGCCCCGGAGTTTATTTTCGAATGCTAATGACTACGACCAAATATCGGTCGCTGATTTTAGGTCTAAGAGTTATATGCAAATTCGAAAATGAGTTCAAATGTGATATAATCTTGCGGTTTTGTTCCCGGAGAGAAGGTTTGGGAGTGGAGAAAGAGGAGGGGGGAAAAAGGGGGTGGTAATTTGGAATGTTGCTCTTAAATTGATGCACATGGGAACAAGGCTGTCTATTTAAGTGTTTATATGAATGGTTTGGGTGGGGAAATATGCCTGGGTTGACACAACAATGAGGCACCCACCCAGCACCGATCTCCCTTAATCTTGTCTTGATACTCCAAGGACATGTTCGACTCATGTGCCCTTCATGGTCCCTACGCTTTCTATCTACTACTGTACTCTTTCTTACATCCTTTTTTTTAAAAATTTTAATTTATTCGATACCTTAACTTGAACAATTTTAATTAGGCAATTGCGTTGATTGGACCGGCTTACACAAGTTTTATTAGGCAACTTTAGCCTGCGAGGATAAGCAACTTTAGTCTTTTGTTGGTTCAACTACCTTAGCTCCTTTGTTTAGCATATCTCCTCTTCTTTTATCCCCGAATACCGCGTATCGAAAGTTTGGCATTAGATGTGATAAATTGTTGTAGAGAAAAGTGCAAAATAATACTCCCACCATCCTATATCACATAAGTTAGATGATTTTTGGGCAAATAATATAAAATTTATTCAAAATTTATTCTCAAAATCTATTTTCAATTTTTCTTTAAGAAACAAAATTTTCATACCATATGCCCAAAAGCCATATAAATTACATAATTATGCTCTCAATATATGTTAAATTGAATATCTAAAGTTAACGAACCCATTTAATTTGTGATGTAAAGTTAAAGATGTTGCGGAGAGCTGTCGGTTATTCTCAATATTATAAATCGATGGTATATCACTCTTTATGATAAAAAATTCGATAGATTAAAACTTGATTCATATTTATATGCTATCATTCGCATTCCTGCATAATCAACCGGCTCAAATGACTGAGCAAAATTTACTATGACACCTATACAATATATATATCAGTATAATGAATAATTTAGTATCAGAGAGCATTTAGACATTAATATGAGAATCCAAAAAAAAAAAATCGTGTTAAGATTAATTTATCTACAGTTGACCTGTCGATAATCAAATATAATAATAGATATTAATATAAAGAGCACAAATATTTAACATAAATATCAGAAATTTATTAAATATTGGAATTGATCAAATATAAATGTAATATCAGAGTGAAGCCAACTTATTCACTCAAATTCACTACTCAACTCTTTAATCGTTTCATATATTTAGATTATTTTGATTGGTGGAGTAAAAATAGTGTGAAAATGAAATAAAAGTGGAAAGATGACGAGACTCGTCGATTATTTTTGATAAATTTTTTAACGTAAAAAATTGAATAAGACACCTCAAAAAAGAAAGTGTAAAAAAAATATAACAGAGGGGATATGCATTACTAAAAAGCACTTCCACACAACTTCTATATCACAGAAGGGAAAATAGATTTTTTTGCCACTCAACTTATTATTTGTTTAGAAACCTATCACTGAACTATAATTTTTTTCTTTTTTGCCACTAATGTTCGGTTCGGATTTTTTTTTTGTCACTAACGTTAGGTTCGGATTTGATTATTAACACTATGTTATTCTTTTTAGATTTAATTGCATTTGGCACCCCTTTGATTTCAGTATGTTGCACATTGCGCCTAATAGTTTTGGAATAAACACTATGCATCCCTTTACTTTTAACCCGTAGACACTTTGCACCCTTTCCGTTATCTTCTGCCGTTCCCATTAACTTTTGAAGGGGCATTTTAGGAAATTTTATTATATTTAATTAAAATCAGACTTTTATTAAATTTTCCGACCATCTAAACGATATTTTTTGGAAATCTATTTTTCAGTAGTCTGCAATATAATAGTGATCTGTGTCTATATCTTTATATGTAGTATTCCATATGTGTCCTAGGTAGTTTATCTTAGAGGACGAGAGTACGGATTTTTCTTACTCAGAAAGAAAATCTCAAAATTAACTTATGGAACTATATTTATAAAAAGCGGGAACCTTAAAATACGTGACCAGTAGTGGTAAAGAACTATAAAGTCAAGTGATACTATATTTTTGTGGAGTCTTAAAATAATTCATAAAACAAAATTTTTTAGGTTCTTGAAATGCCTGTTAAACTCTCGTACTTCAAGGTAAACTAGCTAAGGGACATATATATGACTGTATATAATGTTATAGACACATATCATATTACCATAATATTGCAGACTACCACTGTGTTTTTATAATGCTAAAAAAATAACATATTGTTAATAATCAAATCAAAACATAACGTTAGTGACAAAAAAAAATCCAACGTTTTTTTAAGGAAAAAAACCAACATTAAATTTTATTCAGAAAAAATAAAATAAAATAATTTTTGAATTTTTTTGGAGTCTCAAAATGCGTGTCCAACTCTCGTCCTCCAAGGTAAACTACCTAGGACACTACATAAAGATATAAACACATATCAGATCGCCATTATATTGCAGACTAACACTATATTTTAATAATACTAAAAAAATAACATAGTGTTAATAATCAAATCCGAACCTAACATTAGTGACAAAAAAAAGTCCGAACCTAACATTAGTGACAAAAAAGAAAAAAATTATAGTTCAGTGGTAGGTTTCCAAACAAATAATAAGTTGGATGGCAAAAAAATCTATTTTCCCATCAGAGAAATGTCAGATAGTTTGTCTATTTGAAACAAAATGCTCAGATAGTTTGTCTATTTGAAACAAAATGCACCGAAACAGCATTATTAGCTTAATTTTGATTTTAATAATACTAAATCGATTAAAAAATAAATATACAAAATTCGGGTCTTATTATTCTCTAGCCTATATGTTAGAATTTCTTTTTGGGACTATAGGTCAAAATTGAAGATGATCAAATACGGAGTATCATATACTCCCTCTGTCCCATTTTAACTGATGTTTGACTTTTTAACACGTATTTTGAGGTGTTAAAAAACTATATCTACACCCAATAAAAAAATTAAATTCTTATATCAAATAAAAGTATAGATTCTAAACTTTTATTTGATATAAATTTTATAAAGAATAATTATGTGTAGATGTGATTTTTTTAACATCTTAAAATACGTGTAAAAAAGTCAAAAGCAGTTAAAATGGGACGGAGGGAGTACTAGTTGATCTCAAGGCTAAACGGTCAAAAGATGAAACTCAACGTAGCAGGTTTGTGTTCTTGACTCTAATCATTGGAGTAGAAGAATTAGCTGGTGATGATTACATGTGTATAATTACATTGGGCATCCATATTCACGAGCATGGATTTTGATTTTGATCATCAACTTGAAAAATGGGAAATCACATTTGGTTAGTGGTAAATCTCAAAATATCATTATCAAAATGATGCTAATCAATCTCTTTTGAGGGTCAAAGATCATAAACGTATCTACTATCTATTTGTCAATGCCTATCAAAGTTGTTCAACATTAATCATTAGACATGCAATCTCAAAGATCGATACGGGTGATTTTCTAGCAGCACAAGACTTGACACGTATTGAAATGTAGCATCAAAGAAAATTTTGATTTGTAAAGTAGAAAATTTTAAAAAATATCTACAATAATATATTTCTTGTTGTTTCCAATTTCTTTTCTGATTTTGATATATAATTTCAATTATCACAAATTATACAAATTTTATAGATGTTCCTCATTTTGAAACTTAATTTTTTTTTATCGAAGAGGCAAATAAAACATGTTAGCACATTAACCCCAAACAAGTTTGCATATCTTATTCCAAATTTTAAGTGTCCCGATCTGTCCTCCCAAATCCTTACATTATATTTCACCGTCTAAAGCAATACGCATTTCTAACCTGATAATGTGTAATCATGCAGCAAATTCTGCTAAAATGTTTAAAAATATTATCATAATTTAATGTTAAAAATGAGTTTTAATTTCAGAAATACGAAGATGTTAAACAAGCTCTTGAATATGAAATTTTTAGTGTGACTATCTTGCGAAGAGGATTTACTTCACATTTCATAATTTAATTTTCAAGTATTGTTCTTAGAGTTATAAGATACACCTTACAAATACTAGTTTGTAAGAATAAAAAATTTAATTAATTAAAAGCTCAATTAGTCAGTATATTTGAACTTCAAAGTAAAGTCTACTGATTTGAAACCGTCAGAGAAAATCATGCGTAAAACGAGTGGGTATGAAATCTATATGGGACATCTCAAACCGACTCGAATGGCATATCTGCACCAAACAGTGTCGTGACTAGTGAGTGAGGAAATATGCAACGGATATATGCCTTTTTTTTGTAGTCATGGCAAACCAAGAAATAAGACTCGAATGGCATATCTACACCGTAATGACTCGTGAGGAAATATGCATCGGATATATGCCTTTTTTCTTGTGGCCATGGCAGAACAAAAAACAAGTTTTATAGCAAGTGAAAAATTATTTGTTAAATTCAAAATATTTTTTCTTGATATTTTAGTTTTGACTGAAAATTTATTTTTAGAAAAATCGGTTTTTCATATTTTTGGAAAAAACGTTTTTCCAGCTTTTACGTGAAAGTGATACAGATTTCACTATCAAGTTTCATCAAAAACATTGTTATATCATAAAAAAATTACAAAATATGTGTTACTAAAATATTTACCGAACAATTATATAATTTTTACAATAATACTTCTTTTTTACTAGCATTTTCTTTACGACATTTTTGTTTACTACTCTCTCCTTCCCCTTCTCCCTTAATTATTTACATTGGAGGACGGGGGCAGCCAATCAAATACTCTCATAAAAATATGGTCTGAAAACTTATTCTGAATTTTTTTTCATCTGAATAACTATTTACCATTCTAAATTTTTACACAAAAAAATTTCAAAAAAATTTATGAAATTATGTTTTATATACGTCTTAAATACAAGTCGAGTAATGTAAAATAGATGTAAAGAAATGAGACGGACAAAAGCAAGCAAACATTTTTTTTTTACAACACACCCAACTTACAAATGTATCCCTATTGCATGAGAGTGGAAGAGTGACATGATGCAAAGAAAGTATGAATTGGATTTGTCACAAAGATAACAAACTATCAACACCTCTGCCTGCAAATCTGCAATCGTACCACTCATTTCCTCACTCTCAAATCAAATCTCTGAGATTCGCCAAACAGATCGCCCCCACCCCCTTCTGCCATTGTTACTATTTTTTCAGTTAAAACTGCTTTTTTATTTCATACTACCTCACTGCGGCACTGCCGTTTATTTGTTTTATTGATTCTATGTCATGTATCTCTCAGCTATGTGCAGGCGACAGTGCTACCTTTTGTTCCAATGTCAATATCTCATTATAGGCTTGTGTCGAAAACAAACAAATTTGTTTTGTATTCGTTTTTTAATTTTCCTAAGGTGGAGGTAGTTGGTTCGGAGCGAAGAGATTTTTAATATATTTTGTTTTTTTACTATCTGTCGTCTTCCTCTACAAAAGTTTTTAGGAAAACGTTTTTTCTTATAAGAAAATCAAGATGAGAATGATCGGACCTGGTAGTTTGTTTTATTGTTAAATGATCTTGAGGTCTGCTTAATAATGTATAGAATGGGTTTGATTAAGAGACATGAGAATTTTATTTTATACTCCCTTGCCGCATTCAATTTTTTATAGTTGAATTGAGTTGACGCGAGAGTTAAAAAAAAAGTGTAGAAAAAGAAAAAAGTGTTAAAATGATGGTAATTATTAATATTTATTTAATATGGTAAAAATATACAGACCCGACAATTTCATACACAACACGATTGAACGATAAGAAATTTTCGGGTGTGTGTTTACGTTAGTACACAACACGGAACTATACTAACATGAAAGTGCACGACTTAACTTTATGTCGGGTTTGGGTTTAATATATTTTGTTTTTTTACTATCTGTCGTCTTCCTCTACAAAAGTTTTTAGGAAAACGTTTTTTCTTATAAGAAAATCAAGATGAGAATGATCGGACCTGGTAGTTTGTTTTCTTGTTATATGATCTTGAGGTCTGCTTAATAATATATAGAATGGGTTTAATTAAGAGACATGAGAATTTTATTTTATACTCCCTTGCCACATTCAATTTTTTATAGTTGAATTGAGTTGACTTCGAGGATAAAAAAAGTGTGGAAAAAATAAAAAAATGTTAAAACGAGGAAATTATTAATATTTATTAATATGGTGAAAATATATAGACCCGACAATATCATACATAATTTTCGTGTTCGTGTTTACGTCAGTACACAACACGGAAGTACATGACTTAATTTCATGTCGGGTTTGGGTTTACTCATCGGATACACGACTCAATTTCATGTCGGGTTTGGGTTTACAGTTTACTCATCGGATACACTACACGGCAGGAAGTACACAAATTAATTAATCAATTATAATAATAAATATTAATGACATGATTTATCATACATAATTTAATTGTAAAAGTAGTTTTTATATATAACATATATATAATATCAAAATATATAAAATTTAATTAAATATCAAATTTTAAAATATTAAAATGTAATTTAATATTTTATTTTTTCGTTTCATGTACATTTAATGTCACGTGCTTTTCGTGTATATTTCATTTCATGTATGTTTTATGTTCAATTCATGTCGGGTATATTTAAGAAGATTTCGTTTTAATGTATTTTGTTTCTTTACTATCTGTCGTCTTCCTCTACAAAAGTTTTTAGGAAAACGTTTTTTCTTATAAGAAAATCAAGATGAGAATGATGGGACCTGGTAGTTTGTTTTATTGTTAAATGATCTTGAGGTCTGTTTAATAATATATAGAATGGGTTTGATTAAGAGACATGAGAATTTTATTTTATACTCCCCTGTCACATTCAAGTTTTTATAGTTGAATTGAGTTGACACGATGATAAAAAAAAAATGTGTGGAAAAGGTAAAAAGTGTTAAAATGATGGTAATTATTAATATTTATTTTTTTTTTGACGAAAAGCAATTTCATTACTCCAAATCATTCAGAATACAATTTCGAACATTAACTGGAACAGAACTCCAGTCAAAAGTACGATCAGGATACATATGCGCCACATGAGCAAGTTCGTGTGCTGGCATATTCGCAGATCGTTTTATAAAATACAACTTAAGGTTGTTTGACTCCCTCATTAGTTTCCTACATTCTTCGACCACCTGTCCAAGTCTTGATCTCATAGGTGCTGCGCTTCTGATCATCTGGACTACCACCAAACAATCAGACTCTATGGTGGCCATCGACCAACCCATGTCTTTCACCCAGCTTAATGCCTCCTTCACTGCAATAGCTTCTGCCAGCGTTGGGTGCATTGCTTCTGAGAAACTTCTAGACTTAGCTTGGAGCAGATAATTCTCCTGACCACGAGCCACCAGACCAATACCTGAAATTCCCTCATCCACAAAAATTGCTGCATCAACGGTGATCTTTACTTCATTCTGGTGTGGCTTGACCCAGTAAATTGCACCATCTCCTAACACAGGAGCCTGTAATGATGCCATAAAGGTTCGACCCTGAGTCCTTGTCCACTGTGAAAGATACTCCCACGCTTTAGCAACGATTTTCATGATTGGCCAACGAGTTTTATTCCAAACAAAGTCATTCCTTGATCTCCAAATTGACCAACAAAGAGTTATAATTTTGGCTCTATCGTTTGAGGACTGACCTGTTAAGACGTGTTCCAGCCAAGCTGAGAACTCCATATTACCTTCTGTAATGATGCTTGGGTTAAAAACTTGCCAACACCTAGCTGCTATTTTACATTGAACCAGTGCATGCTTGATTGATTCCACCTCTTCATTACACATCGGGCAAATATTGTCAATCTGCACATGCTTGACTTGCAGCTGAGTTTTTGTTGGGAGACAATGATGGACAGCTCTCCATATGACACTGAGCACTTTTGGTGGAGCTTTAATGTTCCACAACATCCGCCAAAACACCATGTTGCCTCCTATATTCCAGTCCCCTTTCTGTCGTTGGAGAAGTTTATAGGCGCTTCTAACTGAGTATTGACCAGAGTGCTCTAGTTTCCAAGAAATTCTTATTTTTATAATACCGAGCTTTATAAACACGGGTCATCAAACAGTCCTCATTCGTGATAAGCCGCCAGCAAAGCTTCCCTAACATAGCTATATTGAAATCCCGCAGGCTTCTGAATCCTAAACCACCTGTATGCGTATGCTTAGCCATTCGTTCCCATGACATCCAGCTGATTTTGGAGCCATTTTTCGGGGAGGTGCTCCAGAAAAACTTGGCCATACATTTCTCCATCTCACGTGTAAGCTCCAGTGGTAGAAGGAATACGTTCATCGCAAACGACGGAAGAACCTGGGCTATCATTTTGATTAGAATTTCTTTTGATGGTTTAGAAAGCTTCTTTTCAGTCCACCTTTGGACACTATTTTTCACCTTGTCCCGTAAGTAACCAAAAATCACAGCTTTATTTCTCCCCAAGATGTTAGGTAATCCCAAATATTTCGATGAGTTATCAGCTTCACCAATTTGCAGCATTTGACAGACCATCTCCTTATTATCTTTAATTACATTTGCACTGAAGAAAGCTGTGGATTTACCTCGATTGATTCTCTGGCCTGAAGCTTGCTCATACACGCTCAATACTTCCAGAACTTTAAGTGCCTCATTTGTCTCCGCCTTACAAAACAGGTAACTGTCATCTGCAAAAAGCATATGGCTGATTGTCGGGGCTCTTCTACAAATTTTAATGCCTTTCAACCACCTGTTTGTCTCATAATACTTGATTAGAGCTGATAATCCTTCCGCACAGATGATATAGAGGTAAGGGGACAATGGGTCCCCTTGTCGCAAACCTCTGCTAGGCAGAATGGGTCCAATTTCAAATTCACCATGAATTATGTTGTACTGCACCGTAGACACACACTGCATTATCAAGAAAGTCCACCAGCTGCTAAAACCCATTGCCAACAACATTCCTTCTAAGAACTTCCATTCTATACAGTCATAAGCCTTAGAAATATCCAATTTAAGGGCCATATAACCTTCTTTCCCAAACTTCTTGCGTTTCAAATAGTGCATAATCTCGAATGAAATCATGATATTATCAGTAATCAGTCGTCCTGGGAGGAATGCACTCTGAGTGTCCGAGATTACAGTTTCTAGCACCTTTTTCAACCGGTTAGCAATGACCTTCGTAATGATTTTCATCACCACATTACACAAGGCTATAGGGCGCAGCTCTGATAAGGTAGTTGGGTGCTTTTTCTTTGGGATAAGCACAATATTCGTAGCATTCATTTCTTCTCCAATAAGCCCTGATGTGAAAAAACTCCTTGTCATGTGAACTAACGTCTTCCCTACAATCGACCAATTTTTCTGAAAGAACGCCGGAGTCATGCCATCTGGCCCCGGCGCTTTGTCAGGATGCATATGAAAAGTTGCCTCTTTCACTTCCTCCTCTGATATTGGCTTCAAGAGTTCATTATTTTGGTGCTCAGAGATAGAATTCGGAATATGCCTCAAGACTGCCTCAATGTGGTGTTGGTCTGCAGTGAACAATTGCTGAAAATACGTTTTAATTGCCTCCTGTAAACCACAATTCCAATCAACCCACTCTCCTTCTTCATTCTTAAGCCTCTGAATATGGTTATTACGTTTTCTGCTATTACAAGAAGCGTGAAAATATTTAGTGTTCTTCTCTCCGGCCTGTAACCATAGTTGTTTCGACCTTTGACGCCAAAATATCTCCTTCTGATCTAACACTAGATGCAACTGTCTCTTTACAGCATCATACTCTGCCAATGACTGCTCATCATGTTTATTCCTCAGCAACTTTAATTTTAACTTGCACGCCTTAATTCGTTTACCAAAGCAGCTTGTAATTTCTCTCCCCCACACTTCCAAACTTTCCGCACAATTTTTAACTTTTTGCATGACTCCACTGTTACTATTTTCCTCCCAGCGATCCTTTATAATTTGAAAACACATAGGCTCTGTTAGCCAGGCATTCTCGAAGCGAAATTGTCTTCTCCTATTGCCTTTAGTTTGCTGCTCAGGGATTAGAAGTAATGGGCTGTGGTCGGAAGGCGAACCTTCAAGATTATATACTTTAGCCATATGGAACACAGATAACCATTGTGTATTAGCAAGCACTCTGTCAAGGCGAATTTCAATCCAGTGCTCACTATTACGACCTCTCTCCCAAGTGAATTGGTGTCCAGTTATATCAAGATCAGTAAGCTCAGTATCATGCAAACATTCATTAAACCCGTCTATCAGATGATCAGGGTATGGGGCACCTCCTCTCTTATCTGCTTGAGATGTCACATTATTAAAATCACCAACTAAACACCATGGTAGGTTTGCATCCCGTGCCAGATTTCTTAATAAATCCCATGTTTTGTGTCTTTGGGATCGCATAGGCTCACCGTATACTCCTGTTAAGCGCCAAGTACATCGCTCCTTTGAATTAACAGTAATGTCAATATGAGATTGAGAGAAGCTCGACACCTTCACACTCTCCGTATCTTTCCAAAACATAGCTATGCCCCCACTCCTCCCTTGAGGTTCCACAGCAATGAACCCTTCAAACCCAAGATTGCTACACAACTCTTCCATCTTGACATAACTACTAATAGTCTCACTTAAAAAACAAAAGAAGGCCTCTCCATACGGGTTAGATCTTTTAGGAACTGAATTTTTCCAGGGGAACCCAAACCCTGGCAGTTCCAAGCTAGAGCATTCATAATGAATGGCGGGTCTGCATAGCAGAACCCGCCAATAACTCGTTTTTTGAATGGTGAAGGTCTTCAGCTTGTGTTTCCATCTCTGTGTTTCGATCCTGGGTCACAAGAGTAGTGTTACTATGTTCAGAGTCCAAGTCCACTCTCCGTCTTTTAGGATCCGTTATTAGAAGGCTATCCGGCCCACTTGTATTTTCCGCCAAGACTGCATTTGAATTATTTACAGGTGGCATATTATGATCAATCATATTAAAGTCTTCCGGATTTCCACCACCACTTCCTATTATCACTCCCTTGACAGTCGGGCTAACTAAATTATTCCCCTTATCTCGCTGGACAAAACTAATTCCCCCTTCTTCTCCTGAAACATCGCGGATTACACCATCAATCTCCATGAATCTCGCTCCCATTGCTGCTGCCGGAGAACTCATTTCCGGTGTCTTCCAAGCTCCACTTCCGTCCACCCCATTTCTCAGCCATTTTGACCCTATATTCAAATTCTTTCCGCCTCTCGCTGGTGCTCTCAGCCATGATCCATATGCCCTACTGATTTCCTTATCAGGATGTGCATACACTATTCCACAATCCCGTTCTGAATGCCCCATAATACCGCAAACGAAACAGAACGTGCTAAGTCTTTCATACTTAAAGTTAACCCAATTCCAATCTCCGCCTTCCCGCTTCAATTTCATCTTTCTTTTAAGGGGTTTCGTAACGTCCATTGTAACTCGTACCCGTGCATACGCCTTCCACATCCCATTGAGATTTAGAGGATCTGTTTTGATTAGCTTTCCAACATAATTGCCAATACCTTGGATTATCTTCTCCGAAAAACAACCATTTGGAATATCGTACAATTGAACCCAGATGTCCATATAATTCAACAGAACTGTGTGCGGATCGTCTCCCTCCTGTAACTGATGAGTGACCAATAGGTTTTGTTCAAATGTCCATGGGCCTCCCTCCAAAACTTTCTGCATATCCAAAGAATGGTAGAACACAAATGAATATCTCTGCCCTCCTATGTCATGAATCTCCATCCCTTCCCTCGGGCGCCATAGTGAAGCGATCACATTCTGCATCGCGTTAAAATTAATGTTCTTCTCCGTAAGGAACCTGCCTATCAACACGTACTGCTTTGTTTTGTTCACATCCCCTTTTTCAACTATAAACCCTCCATCGTCCCCTTCCTCCAGTGATAACCTCGCATATAGCTCCTCTAAATCGTTTGATTTCGTTGCCATTGATCAGTAATTCTTAATACGAATGATAAACGAAAGAATAACACTTGTCATACAGACAAGACATAAACAACTCGCAACCAGTGCAAGACGGATACAAAATAATATTTATTTAATATGGTGAAAATATGTGGATCCGGCAATTTCATACACGACACGATTGAACGACACGAATTTTACGTGTTTGTGTTTAAGTTAGTACACAACACGGAAATACACGAATACGAAAGTACACGACTTAATTTGATGTCGGTTTTGGGTTTACTCATCGGGTACACAACACGGCACGAAATACACGAATTAATTAATTAATTATAATAATTAATAATTAATAATAAATAGTAATGACATGATTTATCATGCATAATTTAATTGTAATAGTAGTTTTTATATATAACATAGATATAATATCAAACAATATATAAAATTTAATTAAATATCAATTTTTAAAATATTAAAATGTAATTTAATATTTTATTTTTTTCGTTTTGTGTACATTTAGTGTCATGTGCTTGTCGTGTACTTTTCATGTTCAATTCGTGTCGTGTATTTTTAGAAAAATTTCGTATACTTCTTGTCGTGTCGTGTTATTTCATTTATTTCTTGTCGTGTTCGTGTTTTGATTTCAGGTACACAAATTCCGTGTTGGTGTTGGTGCACCAGGTACACGACACGAAAGTACACGACACGATTCAAATTGTCAGGTCTAAAAAAATGGATGAAACAAATAAGTGAAATTCGTTTTTATATTATATAGATATAGATGTATAAATTTCAAAAAAATTAAATATAAAAATTGAGAAAAACATTCTGAAATCAGATCATAACAAAATTTTATATAAATCTTATTTTGATTAACCAACTTTTAGAGTTGTTTTTCGATCCTCGAGGATAATCCAAACCTCCTAGCAACGAGTCTCGGAATGTATGATGTAATTCTTTTAATTAAATTTATCATAGACTTATGAGTCTTAAAAAATTTGAAGTTTTAAAAATGTACTACTAATACGCCATAAAGAAGTGGTTCTGATTCGTCCTCGTTTTCATAGGGTGTATAATTTGGGATCATTATAGATGCCAACAGAAAAAATACAAATTCCGAAACTTTTCAAGCCTATCGTATTCCGAGTAGCCCCGACTAATTTGGCGTTGGATTTGTGACGAATGTACAGCCGCTTAAGGACAAATTAGAATCATTTATTTGAGGCAGAAAGGGCCAAGGCAAAGAAAGATAACTTACACTATTAATAATGAACGCTTAAATTAAGCTGGCGAGTTGCGAATGCGTGGCTAATAATCAATTAATTTATACAAAATAATCTTTGCGATATTTGAAAAGCTTGCTATCTTTCTAGTCTACGAGAGGACACGCACGCGGCTCAATCTGTTTCGAAAGAAACACGAAGCATATTATATCAAATACATTATTTTTCTTGATATATAACGTGAAAAATATAATTAATTTGAAAAAATAATAAGATTTTTTTATCTAGTTTCCGTAAAAAAAATTGATAGTCGAATGCGACATATATTGGTGTGTAACTACAGGTTTTGGAGGAAAGCAAAATTTTAATTTTAAATATGGATTACTCCTCCAACCCAAATGAATAACAATTTTATAATTTTAGCCTTTTAAAAACAAATAAACAATTTTGAAATTTTACTTTTATTTTATGGTGAGAAGTGATACTTTCCTAAAATATTTTTTGAAAGAAAATTTACTATTTTTGGAAATTTTAAAATAGAAAAAATAAGAATAAAAAATATTTTTTTATTTTAAAATTTTATATATCAAATCAAAATGGGATGGAGTATACAAGTATCGACTTGAGAGATACGAGGTCACGTGTTTCTCTTAATTTTCTTTTTCTACATTTTGTTATCATTTTTAAAATTATAAAAATATGATCAAAAACTTGTTTAATGACCCTCTAAAAGAATAGTTCTGGATCCGTCCTACCCTTTGTATACAACCTCTTCTTTGCTTAGTATCTTTTTTTACCTTCCTCTTGAAACTGAAATTTCCTATGGAGAATTATAAATTTGGGGAAGAAGGTGAGGTATTTAACAGGCGAGGGGGACATGAGAGACGCAATAAATCAGCACAAGTTAGCCCGTTTTGGCGTAAGCACATGCGACGTACTGTACAAGAACATGACCTGTTCCGTTACATGCACAGAGACTAATTATGTTACATGACAACCAGCTAGCAATCAACCCCAACTGATTTAAAGCCTACCTAGCTCTACTTACTTCTATAGCTAGCTACTAGTAATATAAATACACACACACATATCGCATAATATACTATCGAGTAAAAGACAATATGTGTACCTGTAGTTTCACTCATATGCAATTTGTGTATATGAAGTTTTATAATAGCAGGATGTGTATCTGGACTTTGAATTTGCGTGCGAAATGTGTATTTCTCTTTACTGGACGTTTACTAGACGTTAGTTCCGTTAGTTCCGTTTGCACCGTTTACAGATCTTCTCAAACACTTAACTGTCGCATATGCAATTTAGCAACCAATGGCTATTTTAAAATGAAAATTCAGTAAATGTTTTAAAAATCAAATTAAGTGCTAATTTACATCGGTATTATTTATTGAAAAACAAAAATTTATATCAATATTTATACTAACAAATAGATATTTATCTTTAAATATATCATCAAATCATCAAAAATTCATTAATTACTTTATCTCTCTTAAGAAATTTAGAGAAACTATTACTGGAGAATTTGATTATTAATATAAGATTCACATAAATATAATAAAAGATGAAATAAAATTTAAAGATTTGTTTATAATTATATTTGAATCTTCATTAATGTATTTGAGTTTTGTGTGTGAATAAAATAAAATTTAAATTAGAGAACATCGTAAATAAAAGATTTATCTTTTATTCGGAATTGAAAACAATTTTTTTTATTTTTCAATATTTTTAGTCCTACGAATTAGAAATTCAATATACAATAGATTTTTATAATTAAAATAATTTTAAATTTTCTTTCAAAAGAAAAAAAAATAGTTTACATTTTTTTAATAGGAATCAGATGTTTTGACTAGCTGATCGAAACAGATGTTTTGACTAGCGGATTAAATTAGCGATTTCGTGTAAAATTGTTTGGTAAATAGCTGTTTCATTAGTTTTTATGACACATATCAAAACCTGTAACCCAAAAAACTCTATAAGTAATTTTCAGAAAATTAACTTTTTGAGCTCAAACCTCTATTTCAATATACTAACTATCCAACACTATTATTAGTCAAACCTCTACATCATCCCAAATCTCTAATTTTTCCCTTCCAAACACTGCCAAAATCCAATTACATGACAATAGCGGCACACAGTTACGTGTAATAATAACCGAGGGTGTCATTAAAAAATTAAAATATCAGTGGCTATGCAACACTTAAATTTGAGAAGATATGCAAACGGAGCAAACGGAACTAACGTCAAATACACATTCCGCACACAAATCCAAAGTCCAGATACACATCTTGCTATTATGAAACTCCATATACACAAATTGCATATGAGTGAAACTACAGGTACACATATTGTCTTTTACTCTATACTATCCTAACCCTACCATGATCAAGCCTCATCATACGTTACTTTCTTCAAATTCCGTAATACTTGATCACATGATATCCCATGTGACCACCCATCGCTTCCCGCCCATGACTATCATTTACTACTGCCATGTATCTACCTCCTCAAACACACCCAACCCCCTCAATGCTCTTTCAAACAATATTTTATAATTTTATTTAAAGCAAAGTTACATAATCAGAATTATGAAATATTCTCCATGTCCTTTTCAATTTTTTACATTGAGGAGTGAGGACAGAGGTTCGACATGCATTTTAATAATCTCATGATAAAGTTTGATAAATTCTTTTGAATTTTTTTCTTCGGAATAAAAATTTACTATCAAAATTTTTATACGAAAAAAATTCAAAAAAAAGTTTCGAAACTTTATTTTTATGCGCTTTCAAGTGCGTGTCGAGCAATGTACAGTATAAAAAAAATGAGAGAGACGGAGCGAGCAGTCAAAACACAACCTTGAATTTAAAGATATTTGAAATTCAAGTTTTAGGATGAATCAAGATTTGATATCATATTGTGACAATCCAGTTCAAAGCTTAAATATTTTTTTAGTCAAGTCACAAATTTCAAATTTCGGATTTCAAAATAAGCGCAAATATATTGGCCCAGATGCGATAATTTGGATAATTTAAAGGTGCGTCATGTGTCTTTGAAAGATCAATTATTTACCGGTATATTTGATAGTCATACTTATTCTTATAAGCTGAAATAAAATATTCACACTCCTTTATATGATACCAAAGTGTCACAATTTTCGAATTAATTTTTACTTAAAAGTTAGGAACTAAAACTTTTACTTTTAAAATTAAGACTTAATTACCAAAAAAACTACTAAACTTTTGTGATTTTTTCATCTTAACCATAAAACTGTTTTTGTTGCAGAATAATGCAACTAAGTAATACAAAATCAATTTGACATAACCCAGTTTTAATGAGTCTCTAACCATAGTTAATTCATAGCTGAAATGAATGTCACACGCAGCACAAGACATCAATTTTTTTAATTTAATTTTAAAATTTTACATAATTTATTATACATACATAAAAAGTCAGCTATATTTACATTTTCTTTTGTGTATAAAAATTCAAATGATAAATTTTTATTTAGGAAAAGTAATAAAATAATTTATGAAATTAAATTTTTTAGATATATTAAAATGCGTGTCAAACTCTCGTTATCATATCATTAAAATATTGCAAACCACCACAATATTTTAATAAGGCTAAAAAGAATAATATAGTGTTAATAATCAAATCCGAACCTAACATCAGTGACAAAAAAAATCCGAATCCTAACATCAGTGACAAAAAAAATCATAGTTTAGTGCTAAGTTTCTAAATACACAATAAGTTTGATGGCGAAAAAATCTATTTTTTCTTAAATAAAATCATCAATTCGATATAAAATATAAATCGCATGAAAAATAATCGATATACACTACCTGATAGATGGTGGTTTCAAAAAATCACACTAACATCATCGCCTTCGAATATAAGTTTCAGCACACTCTGTGTTTGTGTAGAGTGTGAATTAGGATTTTGACCCTTAATGAGATAGTAAAAATATTAATAAAACCCATGTACCAAATAATTTAATTAATAACTTGATAATATATGTGGCACCCATCTTTATTTTAACTTAACCATGGTTATGAACTAGTGAGATTGGGTTTTTAAAATAAAGTTTTTTAAAGTTACTTGCATTATCCTGCAACAAATATACTATTATGGTTAAATTGAAAAAAACACGATAGTTATATGGTTTTTTTGGTAATTAAGTCTAAAATTAATATGTTGCTCGAGGCAAAAATATGCATGTAGGCTGCGCATGAATAGACCTGCATGCAAAATGACAAGGTTAAACAAAAGCGTGAATTCATTAAATTGTTTTGTTTCCTGACAAATTGAAATTTGATTTGCTAGGAGAAGATAACGCTCCACACACATGTTGTGAAATGACTTGATATCAAGTTGTACCGGTCAAGATAAGCATGTTATGTTCACCTCTATTACGAAAGTCATGTATAATAAATATACAAACACTGATTGATTAACATCTAAATCTATAAAGCGGAAAAATAGCCAATTCGTCGCAACCTAACAACGAGGCTCCAAAAGAGGCGAGACCAAATTAATCTCGTATTAAAGATAGTGGCTACAGATAATGACTTATGATCGAAAAGAAATGACAAGGAATTTAACTAACTTAATTAGATCATACATCGTTAATCAGTTCTCTCCGACCACCCACCGACAGAAGCGAAAGGGCCTTGCTATTTATTATCAAAAGAAATTAATTATATTATGGCCCAAATGGGGTTTAATAACAAACCCTAGTTTGCTAGAGAATTCTAGTAATGTTCTTGTGTGACCACCCCACATTGTATGGTGGAAGTTAATTTATACATCAGATTTAAAAATTATTAAATAATATTAAGTATTAAAATCTTTTAAAATGTCCCTGTACACTAGTAAAAAGTAAAGATAAATTTCAAAAATAAAATTATCTCACTAAAAATTTAGAATTTTCGACTTTTTATATTTTGACTTATAAATCGAACATTAAGGATTACTTTTACACAAATAGTATAAATAAGCTGATTCTGATTTATAAATTCAGAAGCTCGGAATAAAAGGCAGGCCAAGACGAACAGACCAATATATGCTGGCAAAGAATTGGACCAAGCTTTTAAAACTCTCGTAAGTTTTTGGTTGGATTGGCGACATTGATGCGTTTGATCTGGCCATATGCACAGTGTTTCTCAGTTACGAATAAATGAGACTGACAGACGATGCATTTAATTTCGGTTCGAATCGACATCGATTGCGACAACTGATGTTGTCACAGATTGCTCATATATAGCAATACTGGAGCCACAATAACCCGACTCTTTTTTTTACTCTTTTAACCAACACATAACAAATACCATCGGCAACGGCAAGTCTTTGCATGTGCATGTAGCATGTAGGTACGTGCAAACGCAAACCACACAGAATGACAGCGGACAGATTAATCTAATGTCGTCTGTTATATTATGCTGGTCATATGCTGGATTATTGAGCTTTAATTAGCTGATTTAATATTTGATTAGATAGTTATTACCAAACATATATAAATCAAACTGTCTATAGTGAAGATGTAATTAGACCTGAGACATGCAAGGGAAGCCAGATGGAGAAACATGAATCGATTCGGAGCTATTTTTTTGTTATCTTCCAGCTTCAACAGTACGCAAATCCGGTTTAAAATAAAGAAAAATTATTACGATTTTTTAATATAGAATTTTAAGAAATCTAAACACTAATTAAACATTCTGTTGAGCTTAGCCAACCAATCAGATGCTCTTCCCACTTAAAAAAAAAAAAAGAAGAAGGCTCTTGCCGACTAAGAGCCCGTTTAGTTGAATGGTTGAACTTATGACTTAACATGACTTATTTGATAAGCAAAAAATGGGTTCAAAAAAGTGAAGTCAAAAAGGTACCTCAAACTAATTTTTGATTTTGTGTCAGCTTCCAACTTATTTCTGACTTAAGTCGACTTTTGACTTATTACACAAGCAGACATTTTTCATCTTAAAGTTGGCTACAGTTTTAAGTCCCCACTTAAAACCGGGACAAACAGGCTCGAAGAGTATGGACTTTGTATAAATATTTTAGTTAAAAGTTATCTAAAATTCTATAAAGGGAAACTTTAGTCAAGTATTCCTGACTATAGGTGAACATTTTTTTCGACTAAAACTTTATCCAATCTAACGATATTCTTGTATATATATATTAAAGAAATTTCACATCATTTACTATCATATTAAAATAAAATAGTATATCTAGATTATAATCTAGAAAATAGTAAAACAATACTGTTTTATAATATTATCTTATTATTATAGCCATCTCCACGTTTACCGGCATATCACAGTATTGGAAGATGTATGTAATAGTTATATGGTACCATGCTACAGCGATCGCTACAGTCCCCACTACAATGTTCGCCTCCCACTACAGTGCGCGGACATCTCAAAGTGAAACTCATCATTACAAAGTACAAAACAAAAAGGATAAAAAGGATGCACAAATTCCAAAAGGACACAGAAAAGGACAGTTGATACACCAAACAGACAACCATGCTGGGGAGCAGGTATAGACCCGCGCGGAGCAGGTATGGACCCGCGTCCGCCACTGTAGCCACAGTGACGGGCAAGGGCCCATATAAAAAGCTTCCCAACCAAAGTGAAAGGTAAGTACAATTTTTCCCACACAAGCTCTCCCCACAAAGCATATCGCACCCTACATATTTAGAGTGAAAACTCTAAAATCACCCTACTTATCGAGCATTCCGATCACTGGTTATCACGCTGGAGGCGCTTCACGGGACACATCCCCGTGCGGCGTTGTTTTGCAGATTAGGTAGCGACCTGGGATTCCCGGAACAGTGTATTGGAACCTAGATGAGAAAAGGAGTTATCAAATAATATTTCATCTTATTTCAAATAATAATTTTAATCAACACAATTATAAATAGACTCTTTGAGTAAGCCAAAAACCTAACTTAATTAATTCTGTGAGTCCCTGTTGAACCTAATATCTTATTATTGAATATTTCGTGCCTGATTCATGTGATCGAGGTCCCGAGTCGACCACGACATATACTGTATCTGTACACGAAAATGAATGTCGAGAAACACTGAGCAAAAGGTGAGACCAAGCCTATCGAAAGCAACCAATTGATAAATAACAGTGTTTCGACATTGTCCGATAAGCTTCACTAGTCATTAGTGTACGCAGAAATGTGGTCCTCTCCGACATGTCCACCGATGTAGTACCATGCGCAAGTAATCCACACAAATAGAGATGTCCAATTCAAGTTTACATCACCATATAAAATATTCGCAAGAAATGATCCTGCCATAAAGTAAAAGAAAGACTTAATTCAAGATACTATACTTCTACCGCATATGCATAATTGTGAGAGTAAGGGGTTAATGAGAATTCTTGATGAATAAAATTAAAAGAAAGACTTAATTATTCTACTTAAATTATATGTAATAATAATTTTATAATATAAGTGATCTACGAGTTAAACATATAATATTAAAAATAAAATTTATAGATTATTTATTTCAGTGTTGAACTTGACTTTTATTGAAAAAACTCATAAAAAAGAAAATAACGCATTCAAAAGAAATACTTTTAGTTTTGAGTCAATTTTTCATTTATTTCTAGTTTTAACCAACTTCTAATTTATTACATAAATAAATATATTTTAATTTAAGATTGAAAATACAAATTCACGGGTGTTCCTTATTTGCATACCGAGAATCGAGATACACTCAATAAAACGTGGCCCAAGTTTAACCTGGCAAAAAACATATTCTTATTTGTTTTTTTAATCTGCTTTCAATACATATTTTTCTTCAATTTAATGGATACTAAATAAAAACACCAGACGAGAAATAAAACTGCAGCTGAATAATATTTTTCAAATAATGATAAATGAAAAAGAATTGTTTTCAAGTTGGATATGCTAATATTTATATTCCTTCTTAAAAGTAGAATCTACAAAAAAAACTGAAGTAACCTTTTTGTCATGATTGGGCTTTTAGAAGAAACAGCATTCCTGAAAAACGGAAGAAGTGTCCGATATGAAATGCAACACTACCTATTCTTTGGGGCCCATATTGATACCCGTTTAGTTTGTAATTAGTATTCTTAAAGTAAGAAAATAAAAAAAAATGGTTTTCAGCAAAAAGTTTAGACCCACAAAATAATAATACAAACGGTCCATATTGCAGGTTGCTCTAAAAGTATTAAGACTTTTATTGAAATAATTTAGTGTGCCTTTGCCCATTATCAGAATAATATAATTAAGAGAAAAAGTATCAAAATTATGCAAAAATTAGGTTTTTTATATGAAAAAAAGGGCTTAAATATTGTCTCATTGTTCCTCCAACTTAGCAATAATAAATATGTTTGTAAAAATGTTTCTAAAATTGGGCTGTGGGCTAGCATTTCAAATGAAAACATGTGGGTAATTTGAAGTGTAGGCCGGCCCTTGGACATTCTACATACAGTGTAGTAATCCAAACGGACCGCTTTGAATGGAACATGATCATGAATCACTGGCCTTACGAATGTCTTAACTCCTCATTCTTCCTATAAGGCTGTAATCCAGCCCACATACTACTTTACCGGGTGAACAGCCCAACCTTGGAACAGCCTACACAAAGATTGGAACTCTAACTGTTCCATTATGATATCTCACCGGTAGCCCAGCGAACCCAAATGAGATGAAATCTAACCAACAACTGTATTACCATTGACCACCACAATTTTCTTTTATTTGAAAATTAAAATTTTGACTTTTGACATCATCTTAGATGCCTTGTAAAATTATATTATGGATTAAAATTCCAGCATCTATTTTTATTTAAAAAGATAAAATAATTTTAACCACCAAACAAACATATAAGAATATGCACTAAAAATTAAATTGAAAACTAAAATCTATACCATACTATAAAAAGCCAACATGGGTATATTTTGTAGTCCTACTTTTTCTTCATAATTTTTGGTTTGGTCGTTGTTTTTTGGTCTTTTTTTATGTTACTTCGTATCCTATTAGTAATAAACAACTACTCTTCTCAGACTTCTACTTTCTCCTGGACATTGATCGTACAGACTAAAGCAAATAGGACACACCACATACACCTCCTCTCCGTCTCTACCACAGCCACCTCCTCTCCATCTCTGAACCACCACCCTCTCCGTCTCTGAACCACCGCCCTCTGTCTTCCTCTCCGTCTCGGCGAACTCCGTAGCTGGACATTTATTCTACTTATCGAACTTCATCTTCGGTGAAGGTTTGTTCTTCATACACATATAATCAATTATATTTCAAGTTTCTCTTCTGAAAATATATGGATATGGGTTTGTTATCCGTTGGTTATTTATCTTAAATTTCAGTAATTTAGTTGCCTATAAGAATTGATTAATTTGATCTTTGTTTTTAGCTGCCTTTGTTGTGCTCTTTCTTTGGTTCCTGGTTGTTGTCTTTCTTTGCACGTAAAGTGTTTGATGTGAGAGTTGTTTGAAAAATTAAGTCAATGTGATTGCATTCGGAGTTGTTTTTGACAAACAATTCTCCATAACTCAGCAGCTTTATGCTTAAAAACATAGGGGAATTCAACATATGTGCTTTGCAGGTGCTACCTGAATCAAGCACTACCACTTGCGTTTTGCAATGCACCTTACTATTTTATAAATGCTAGGCTGTTTAACTTTGAGAATGCTTCGATTTGAATTATCCGTTTGTTGACGTCTTTTTACTGTGTTGCTTAAACACTCGGTCACGACGACCACGATTTTTTAGTACTGCCAAGTGCCACGAGTCCGGGTGGAATCCTATTTTTTCTTCTAGTTTTTTGGTTTGGTCATTTTTTTATCGTCGCGCGCTAGACTAACACTGGAAATTGTTTCCTATTAAAATTCAATCTCCTCGTAGATATTGGTTTTGCAAACAAAAACAAATACTACAACATTCGTAACACACTCACCTTCGCGCTCTGTGTCTCTTTCCATCTCTCAAGAACACTGCTTAATTTCAGGTATGTTTTGTATACATGTATATGTATATGAGTTCTGTATGTATTTATTTGTTCTGAATGACTAGCTTTCTTTGTTATTCATTGTTTGTTTATCTTAATTCACTAATTTAGTTGCTCATGAGGATTGATTAATTTGATCTTTGTGTTCAAGTAATTCACTTTTTATATGCACATCACTGTTGTGCTCTTTCTTGGTTCTTGGTAGTGTCAACTGCCTCAAAATCATGAAAAAAGCTGAGAATGAATGATGCAGCTAAACTGTTTGATCTGAAAGTTGTTTGAGACGTCAACTCACCGTGACAGACTCACATAATAACATAAAATTACTCACTCAATAGTAATGCACATCTGAACTCTAAATTTAATCCTCAACTACCAAGTAGTACTAGGTTTTTTCAGGCTTAGAACCGGGAACATCCAAGGGGGCTACTGTAACACATAGCCAGATTCATGTGTAATATTGGGCAATTGCCATGAGTTTCAGTTTGCGGGCATGCTTCTGTAATATTACTCGCTGTGAATGCATGGTATTAGTAACATATACTCAATGTATAGAACTGGCTCATAAAACTGAATCATACAAAGATTACTACTACACTGTATCAGTCCAACACTAACACATACAGTAGCTCATAAAACTGCCTCTATATTAGTATTTAGTAGTATAATATAGGATTCCATCTTCGGAAACATGAACTGAGCCTGCAATTCTTTTAGCTTTTTACTTTCACCATTATACTCCTTCCTAACAGTATGACAGCAACTTAAGCACTAGAAACCTTAGCCTTCAGATCACTTACATCCTTCAATGTCTATATATACCAGCAAATAAGAAGATATAGTATATTAGCAAAAAAATAATGCTCCACCTTCTGCCTATAAGAGTAATTGCTAATTGATAAATAGGAACCAGGAACAATTCTGCCGATCATGGAGTTCTAGCTGGTTTTGCTTTACACGAGCTTCATCCTTTCGTATTGTAAGTGTTTGCTATGTTTCTGAGCTTTCCTTATTTGCTGAAATTGTGTTTTTATGAGTAAGGTTCAGTTGAGAGAGGGAGAGGGAGATTACATTTCAGTTCGTAGTCAAATGTGTTTAGTCAGTTATGAAGTATCAAGTTTCTAGCATCTTGTTACTCTTTCAATATACAATTATGTGTGCGTTATGTTTTTGCTTGAATTTGATGTGTTTATGTGTGTCTTTGGTTATGCCTGAGCAGTTGAATATACAAAAAGAGGAATCGAAGAAGAAAGAAGTTCATGTTGAAGATAATGTGTGCCGGCGCAGTCTCCTCGATTCAACTGCTCGGTAATTAGTAGTTTTAAGCATGAAATGGAGTCTATTTTTCATTGATTTGATGTGTTTGATAACGTCTTTTGTTTGCGGCTTCAGTACTAATTTTGGTGTTTTCGTGTAGTTATGTATTAATCCTTTAAAAGAGACAGAATTGATATTATACGGTGGCGAATTTTACAACGGCAACAAGGTAAGAATAAATAAAAAATGTTTCGAGTGTGATATGCCAATATACAGGTTAGTTGGAGTGTTGATGAATTTGTCTTGTTTGGAACTGAATACATGATATTGGGTTACTGCAGACATATGTATATGGTGATCTTTATCGCTACGATGTAGACAAGAATGAGTGGAAATTAATATCTAGCCCTAACAGCCCACCTCCTCGTAGTGCTCATCAGGCTGTTGCTTGGAAGAACTATCTTTATATATATGGTAAAATAACTATTTACAGTCATATGTACAATGCATGCATACAATAATGTATTTATCTCTCTTTGGCTAATGGGCATGCACAAGTCTATAAATAAACGTTCTCGCACTTTCCTGTGGATTGATATGGGATTCTGGTTTGTTGGTTCATAGGTGGTGAATTTACCTCTCCTAATCAAGAGCGTTTCCACCACTACAAGGTAGAAACTGTATTACCTATTACATAAATTGCTTTCTTTCTGCAGATCTGCACTTATACATTGTTTTTGTGTTTGGAATTTTGCTTTTGGACTTCGTTTCTTCCAGGACTTCTGGATGTTGGACTTGAAAACCAATCAATGGGAACAACTAAATTATAAGGGATGTCCTAGTCCTCGCTCAGGTCATCAAATGGTACGTTTTTATGTTCTCTGTTTACCTGAATATTCATTGCAGGCACAGATTATGAATTTTTTTCCTACATGGTTATATGTAAGGAATGTAGACCGTATATTGCTGATATGAATCACTTTCATTCACTGAAGCTACTTATCCTTTGAATTTTATAATTCTTGTAAAATTTTATATTATACATTTTGCAATGCATATTAGGCTGAAACTGAACCATAATAATAATCTATGCCAGTGTTGTGGGTTACTCAAATATATTCCCCCCTTTCAAGCAGTGGCGTAGCTAACATAATTGTCGATGGGGTCAAATTGCATATGTAATATGAGGCTAAGGTGTAGTTACCCCCTAATGTACAGTGCTAAATAGCTCCAACTGTACTTGTAACTGGCTTCTGAATTTTTGATACATCATATGATCGAAAGTACTAATCTAAATTGATAGATATTAAAATAAAAAATAAACAAGTATAGCTCATTTCCCTGGGATTTAAAACCACCCTTGTGCTATCACTTTTCCCTTTTATTTTTGCCACAGGCTAAAAGACTAAGCTTTTTACACGAACCATTTATAGAATAGATATTTATGTAAAAAGTGATGAATCTTTAACATCCTGAGTGCTTCAAATTTGTTTCCCCATCCCCTGGTTTGTGTCTAAGATGATCTTTACAACCAAATGATATCAAATGATCTTTACAGGTAATATACTTGATCAGCTTTACAACCTATGAAGTCCATCGTTTGCCTCTCTAGTGATGCTCTGTCATATTCTATTCACTTTATTTCTTATTGTCCCTTTTTGATAAATATCAAGATCTCTATTCAAGAAACAAGAAATTTAATTGTAGCCAAATAAATAGACACATCATTTCATGCTTGGTAATCGGGATATTTGATGCTAGGCAGTATTAGCAAGAGCTCAAGCTGGAGCTTACATGGTTTAGTTAGAGCCTTCTTTTCATTAGAAGTACAACCATATTCTTCCCTTTGTTTTATATTAGGGGTGCATTTTCTAATTGATATTAGATTTTCTCTGTCAATATTTTATAGTACCGGAAACTGATGCATTTGTTTATTTTTTCCTTAGCAGTCTATGTGAAGGTAGAGAGTTACTAGATCGGATTTTGTCAAGGTGATTATTTCAAGAATTGTAAATATATTTGTACCAGCGGTGCTGGTATTTCTTAGTATCGAATTTGATGCTTTCCAGTCGAACTAAACCTTTCCATTGTTTTTCAACAGGGGTGGAGGATATGCAGAGGACGACGCTAAAATCATTATTGTGCAGATACTAAGAGTGGTTGCCTTCTGTCATCTACAAGGTGTTGTGCACCGTGATCTGAAACTGGAGGTATTAGTTTAATACATTGTAGTGTTTTTAAAGTATTAGTTGCTTATATGACTTGGATTCATCTTGTAATACACTCAAGGTGAAAAGCACACAGAAATTCACTTTATCCTCTCTGTTTGTACCGTCAGTCACTCCCAACCAAGCTACTAACTTAATCAATTGGCAAAACTTTCTTTTCGCGGCAAGAGACGAGGATGCCCCATTGAAGATCATAGATTTTGGCCTATCTGATTTCAGCAGGCCAGGTATGGTTGCTCATATTAAGTTGTCTTCTTGTCTGGTTTATTTTTTTTGTAGACCTCATACGACTACTTACCACAGAAGAAATCACATTGTAATTTAGTATTTGTTTGTATCTAATATATGTTTATATATAGTTCCTTAGACTCGCAACCTCCTGGATTGTGTATAGTCTAGATATATCCACTGGCCATGACTTCTGTATCCGGAAGTCGTTTGAAGCAAATAAAGGAAATATACCATGGAATAAAGGCATGAAACATACTCCAGGTAGATAACAACATTAATAAACTTGAAATCAAAATTAGAGTATATTAGAATTGTTATGTCATTTGTCATTTTTATAAATAACCTCTGTTGCATTTATAGAAACACTACGGAAGATTAGAGAGAAGACTAGGCTTGCAATGCAGAATCCTAAGGTGATGTCATGTAAGAATATTGTTACACAATAACTGCAAAAAAACATGAAAATCATATATACTATTCAATTTTGCTGAGAAGAACTAATTTGCCAAATTACTGAGAAGAACTAATTTGCCAAATCTTGATAATACTATCTGTTACTGGACTCTTCAATTTTGCCGTTGCACTTCAGTACAGAATAGTACAGGACATGAATGTGGTTGTGTGGTATGATCGGCACGAATAAGGAACTAGTCTGGGTACCCATATCCTGCATCCTTTAGTAACATAGTGTTTACTTAATGTAATGGCATAAAATCCATGACAATAGATTAGCATTTTACAGTAGTAAAAATGAATGCTGTTCTTCCCATATTATATAACACATCTGCTAGAGTTACAAAAATCTACATGGAGATGGAATGGAAAAGGCAGCTTAGCAACTCAGCCAGCACAGAAATATTCCTAAGCCTGAAACTCATTCACAACTTTGGCGCCTCCATCTAATCTCCTTCCGAGTTTGCTGTATTTTTCTGGAGTTGGAAACACAAACTTGACATCTGATGTAGCAACAATTGGCATCCATTCTCTGGTTTAGGGTCCAATAGTAGTTCTTGCATCTGAGAACAGAGCGACAAGGCTTTTTGGTCGCTGGTACAAGATTCAGCAACCAACTTGAGAAATTTGCAGCTCTGATCTTGACAGTTTGGTTTCTATATTTGGTTTCTGCAACTAGGACACTTTGTATTTTAATTGCTTAAAAAGCTTTAGAATATAATTTATGGTGAGATCTCGATCGAGATGTTTGTTAATGATTTTGAACTCTGCTCCTAATCAAGGATTAGATCGACCTACCTTTATTTACAGAAAATTCTTGTGGCATTAGTATAAATTTCAATTATATTAATATCACAAGAAATTTTTAACAAATATCTGATATTTTTTCCTTTTGACTTATTTTATTCCAATTTTCCCATGCTTCTTATCTTTAAATTTAAACATACACTTTCATCAATAATATCTAAAACATAAACAATAAAAGAACCTCATTATTTTATGTGACTAATTAATTTATAAAAAATACAAAATTTTTCTAAACAATTTAATAATATTAAAAAATTATGAAAAATAAAAACATCCGTGCTTTGCACGGGTTTTAGGCTAGTAATAAATAACACGTAAAACTCGTTATATTTTTTCATCAAATAAGAAAGTATGATTATACACCTAGAGAAAAGTTCTATGGAGACTGATTTTTGTTGAGGCTTTAGAGACTTAATCACAGCCATCCATTTCTTACCCATCCAAGGGCTTGCAGATATTTGTCCTGCATATTCTTTTTCTCTCCCTATCATGTCCTCCACTTCTAAATCGGTGAACAAGCAGAAATTCTAAATTCTGCATTACATAAAATAATAATTCCATAATATTGGTGTTCAATCACCGAAATCATAACAAATAAAAATAATAATTGCATACAAAATAAAGATGTAGTTGGACATTGTTATGATGGGCACTGAACTTATTGTCATTGTCCTGCAACAAATTGAATTTGTTGCAAAATAACACTTAAATATATCACAAATATGCTAGACAAATTATTAATATTATATTACTAGAAATGCGGGACAAAAATAGTGTGAGTTATAAAGATAGTTTTGAATTAAAACTGAAACAAGAAATACAGGACAAGAATATTAATAATACATTACTAGAAATGCAGGACAAGAATAATGTAAATTATTAATATTACATTACTAGAAATGCAAGACAAGAAATATTTGATCATGTCCATTAATTGTCATATTATTTTAACGACAAGTCTCTGAGGACTCCAAAATTTTTGGTCTCCATTGAGCCCAACTCTATACACCCATATTGATTATACTTGACAACTGGACATTACTGAATCGAATTTTAAGTTCCACTATTTGTATTAAATTTCACGTTCTACTATTTGGATGAGATTTTATATAATTAACTTAAATTTGAGTATAAAAGTATATACTTATCATATTAATAAATTGCTAAAGAATCTCAAGGCATATTCCAGGATATTCGGCAGATGCTTGAGCACGGGGATGGAGTGATGTGTTCAACACTTTAACATCGTTGGCCGTTTCTCATCACATTTTAACGCTTAAAACAATGCCACAGTTTTGGATTAAAGCGCATATCAGTTAATAATGCAGTAAACTTACTTGTTACTACTATTAATCTATTCTAAAAGACAGCACTGAGCAGACGTCTGTGCAAATTTTCCACAAGTAATCAATTTAAAAGCCAAACCCAATTATTTCTTGAATAGTATTACATATTTTAAATTCTTACCTCAATTTATCCTCAAATAACGTGTTACAAATATACAGTATGCTTTAAATGAATGATAAGAGTATATCCGTATATGTTTATACCGAAATCCTATTATTATCGACATCAATAAAATTAATCATTTTTTTTGTCAGATAAAATTAATCATTTAATGTCACCTAAAATTTGAAAAAAGTACCTGGAACAAGTAACATTTTCCTTATGTTTATCTCCCCGAGCCAACTAATCCCCACCATTTAGGTTCTAAAAGTTAAATCACGACCGTTAAAAGTGATACATCACAGCACCAAGTATAACTCGCTTTCCGTCTTAGCAACGGATCTGAATCAGCGGAATTTAAAACTAATTAACCAGATTGATTAACAGTTTAACACGCATATTTTCCACAACCTATGCATCGGTTTAGAACCGAGTATAATTTGTTTCAATCGCCGTTTACAAAGCTAACTCGTTCCAAATATTATGTTTTTTGTCAGGTCGTTCCAAATAATTTTATTCTGTGATAAAACCGATTAAATAGATGCAATTCCATGGCAAATATATCATGCAAATTGCTTTTTACACAACGCAAACAAATCCGGTTCTATATACATCAAATTACATATACACATTATTGATACACTACAAATATTTAGTTCGGTTTAATACATGATCGATACGGGAGCCTTAAAATATAAAATCCAGGCTCTCGGGGATCAAAAATCGGAGCGATCATTCGAATCGAAAGCTAAACGAGAAGCAATAACCGAGTGATACATAGCATCATGAAACGCCGTGTCTTTCGTCATCAACCTCAGCTTTCTCGCCTTCTCTTCCGTAAAGCTTCCCGGCGCGATGCGAGATTTAATCGGCTCCGTTGTCTCCGGCTTGGCTTCGGCTTTGGCTGAGAGATCAGAGTCGAAGTAGTCTGGCTCGGAGGACCAGCTGACGAGCGGGGCCCACCACTTGGGATTTGAGGTTTTTTGTGTGCGAGAAGAGTCGTGGTTGCGAAAGGCGGATCGGACAGTGGTGGCGCGGAAGGGGAGATACGAGGTGGCCATGTCGATTGTCGGGAGAGAGGAGAGATGAAAGGAGTCGAGTTGAGTTGGTTAAGGTTATGTTTGGTGGCTTGAGAAATAAAGGAAAGTGGAGTTTGGTTTAAAAGGGATGCAAGAAGAAGAGAATAAGATAAGTCTCGACAGGTGGTGTGGGACTGACGTGCTGTGTGGGGTACCTTGGTTTGGTCACACTTTTTCTCTGTTTATTTACCGGATCCTCCGGTTACCAATTCACATTTCACATTTTCTAACAGGATAAGTTTTAACTTGTATTTTAACGACGACCACGGTGGTGTTTGGTCACGGCTTTTAGCTTTATTATAAATTAGATAAATTTATTTTGTACTATTTGAGTAATAAGTCAAGAGTATTTATAAAAAATCGAGAATGCTAGTTTTTGTTTCATGACTTTTGTTTCTTTCCCAAACACTCACTTATAAGTCTTAACTTGATTCTAACTTCTACTTCACTTCTTTACTTTAAGTCAGAAGCACTTATTTTTAATCTTAGTCATATAATCCCGATATTCTTCACTAACTTTATATATTTATCAATAAATTGCTCTCTCCGTCCTCCTGAATTTATACACAAGAAATGGTACGCACTTTAATATCTCTATTCACAATTTTATATATTTAATTTTCACATATAATATCTCAGATTATGTAAAACATAACAAATTTAATATTGTAAATAAATTATTTATTTATAGTGTTTTTAAAAAAGATATATAATATAAATCTTTGAACCATATAGACAGAGTTGATATTTAAATTCCATAACACAATTTTAATTATTTTTATTTCACTCATTTATATGCGTGTGTACATATATATTAAATGTAAATTATAATATAGTATTATTGATCGTCTTGAAAATTTTGAGCATGTTTAGTTTAATCCTTACGTATTAACAAGCGTATTTTCGTGAAATTTGCTTGAAAATTCGTCTCCGTTCTTTTATCAAAATGTTATCACTGGATTTTTTTTAGCTATAGAATGTTCCATTGAGAAAATATTAAAGTACCGGTATATGAGAACGTGTTTTGCATGTGAATGGACATCTTTGTCCTTAATCCTTGGTTGTCACTTGTCCGTATCGGTGAGGAAAGCCCAGTGGGAGTGAACATATTAGTTTAGGAAAGCTACAGGTGCAATTTGCTTAGACATGGAAAGCTGAAGAACAAAGGAACGGTCCAAGTTGGTACAAACCGGCCGCGTTAACACAGGTAAGACAAACAGAGATGCGGAATATGCTAGAAATCTTGTCAAAAAAAAAAAAACAAAAAAAAACCAAATGCTAAAAACAAAAACACGAATTAGCATGAAAAAAAAATGTGTGATCTCAACAGCTCTAAATCATTTTCTTTTTGCCAGCCTGTTCGTATAATCCAGCTTTGTACAAGACTGATGCAGTGCTTGGACCCGAATTTTTGTAGCTTCAGGACCCGGTGTTCTCTTTAGAATGGTCTGCATTTTGGACTAGTTGATGTCTTAACATCTGCAACAGCATTGTGAGTTCTGCTGATGAGTTATTAGCCAACCTGATGCTTCACTATTTTCGGCAAATCCTTCCTTACATAGACTTTTCTATCTCTGAGGTTTTTCATCAGGGTGAATCTGAAATGGAAGCATTTGTAGTGTTGACTAGAATGCACCATATTTAAACTAAGCAAGCAAACAATTTGGATATAAGATATGGAAAGAGAATATGTTTCTTTCCATGAGTGTTAGTTACTCGACACTTAGACACATACATGGACTCTCAAGTCTTAACACTTAGATTTCTTCCAGAAGCATTCAAAAATTTCAAAATAATCGACTCAAAGAAAAATATTAAATATACTACCGAGTACAACACTTGATAGGACATCGAGACAGGATGCTGGAGAATTGAGGATAATCTTATAAAGTATAAAAATAGAACTGTCATGCTTGAAGTTGGGGTAGTGTTTCAATTCTTTGTTCCTCGTCACTTTTGACAAAGTTACAAGCAACATTCTGTATATTTGAAGAAACCTCAAGCATAAGCATGAATCTGTCTTTTATCAGGCCCCAATGGATTTTTCTCCTGACGTATTTTGATACCATCGACACAAATATTTTACCTATACCCTCTAGTTTTGCTTTTAATTAGATATTTACTTTGGAGATGAATAAATTTTATGGGGAACTAAAATCCACAAAGTATAAGCCTCTGAATATGCATATATCTTCGGAGTACAATACTGTCGTCATGTTTTGTCAGATATTGTTGATAACATGTTCATATGTAGTATCGGATTTGGTGGAAAATAATGTCGAGAGTAAGAAGGACATGCCTGTTGGTGCTGACGACGACTTGCAGCTCTAAGCTTCAGTTCACCCCTGCTAGTGGTTAGCTCATCCAGTATCTCATAATCATCATCTGTTGGCAATTCTGAACTTCCATCATCTGCAGAACTCTGCAAAAGTAAAATTCAGCACACTTTAAGATCAACCCCAAATGACCACATGCCAAGTGGATTCAGCAATAAACAAATTTTTACATATGCTATGTGATACAAGCCAAAATTATGCTCTTAACCAAATAACCCGTAGTTTGTATATGTTGAACAACTCAAAAATACATAATTTGGCTGGGACTAAAAAAAATGCCTGAACTTCTGGGCAACCTTATACACACAGACACAGGATCGTATGTTCCATTAGGCAACAAACTGAGCATGCATCTTTTCCAATTGATATAAAGAGCGTCATCAACTAATATATAATTAATAATAACATGAACAATAAAACAAAAACAGTACAATCACAACTAAGCCTCTGAACAGCTTGAAGTCAGTTGTGTAGTATTAACAAATTTTAAGACATACTGGCAATTCAAAGTATCAGTTTAAATATATATCACTGGTAAGCAATTATTTACAGTTGTGTATTATTAACAAATTCTGAAGACATACTGGCAACTCGAAGTATTGGTTTACGACTTTACGTATATATTACTGGTAAGCAATTAATCAAATATTGAAATCCAGCGATAAAAATCCTGATTATGGCCCGTTTGGGAAGATGAATACATTTGAAATTCTGGAGTTGATCAAATGACTTGTTTAAATACACACAAAAATAGTTGGATATGAATTTCATTTAAAATCCAGGATATTTAAACATTAGTATAAAGCTGAGAATTTGTAATGAAAGCTCAAATCATGTCTTTTAATATCCAAAATTTGAAATGAGATACATGTTCCCACATGCAATCTAATTGAAATCGGTTAGATTTCAAGCACTATTAAGTGAAAGTAGATGAATCATTAGTTACTGATATTGCATTACGAACATACTTCATGTCTTACACTGGAAAATAAAATTGATCATAAAAAAGGACTAAATCTCGAGTGTAATATACCTGTCCAGGGATGGTCCGATTGTGAATGATACTTCCAGTCAACTCTTCATATGCAGCTGCATCCAACTCCTGTAGGTATTCTGGATGTACTAGTCTGGGCATCACACGCTCTCTAATAATTATTAGCAGAAAGAATGGCAAGGGGAACAATATTCCACCTATTGGTATCCAAGTTATAGCATAACATATGCCAAGATATACTAGTTGAAACAGCGTAAACATAGCAATAGTTTTCTGGGGCACCAACTCCACAAAAGAAGCATGGGCTTCTGCAAGTACTCTGCAAAATTGTGTGCTCTTATTTTAAGAAATTATTCAACTCAGGTTAATTAAATAATTGTCATATTTGTAAGCAACTCCAGTAGTGTTTCTCATATTACAATTATACTGTAGACAAAAGAGAAGATAACTTACTTGTACCATCTTGCTGGAGGAATGAGAAGCATCGTAATTCTCTCCCAGAACTGATTGCCAGGAAGGCTTTCGATGGCCATGTATGCAAAATAACCCCAAAGAACAGATGTAGGTATGCGCTTGATAATTGGAACAGCAAGTATTGTCATTCCCACAAGGATTGATTGCAGTAGGTTGCTCCATCTTTGCTCATTTACTCGCACAGGCAAATGAGCATCAAGGTTTTTTTCCAGATCATGTGTGCGACTTCCATTTTCTCCATTTTCAACTCTCAGAACTGCATCCTTTAGGTCTTTCAATTCTTCTGAGGCTTGAGGCTGAGAACCACAACTACATTTTATGTCCTCTATATATGAGGTATTTTGGTTAGATCATGTTTATTAATATTATGGTTGTAGCACTTACAGCCGGAGTCTTGTCCATTTCAACAAAAACTTCTTGCATCTTCCCAAAGATTTCAGAGTTGCTACCCTGTTGACTTATGCATTCCTTACCTTTCTTTGCCATTCTTTTTTGAATGAACTACATGCATTGATGAAAGATATCAGTCGAAGAAAATCAACATACTGCGTACACATAATAATGTATCGACACTTGTTTGTACCTGCTTTTTCAGAAAGGCAAGGCTTTTGGTGTGCATGGGAGATTGAGGAAGAACACCATTGGAAGGAGGGATGCCGAGTAATCCGCATAAAAAGGTCTGAGTAGTTCATGGGAAGACCATATTGAAATAACTTATCATGGAAAACAGTGACAGAAACCTTAATATATATTTTCTTGAGGAATCAACATAAATACCATGATACCAAGCAAGAATAAATCATAATGATAAGCAGAAGGGTTCTTGAGATTAAATTCTTTCTGTTGTGCCATTTGGGAAGCAACACTGTGGTCAAAAAAATAAAGACCAGCTATCATTACTGCTGGGATAATTGCAGCAAAGATGTATACTGTAGGAACTGTTCCCATATTCTGCAATTAGTAGCTGCAGTTATTGGCAATTATTCTTGTAGCATACTGATGGTATCTTCGATATGCATTTCAGAGATGTAAAAAATAATTGAGTATTCAACCTGGATTACTGGCCCACGATTAAATAACCCAGAGTCACGGGGAAGAGGAATACGAAGTCTTCTGGGAACTCCTGCAGGAACTCTTTCAGGTACAAGGTCTGTGAATGCTGTCCATTTTACTATCAAAAAAGGAACTCCGTAGTCTGTCATAAGACTTCGTACCCAGCCTAAAAGTAGTTATAAACCATTTCAGTTTTAAGTTGAGGGCAAAATAAAGAATCGGAACCCCAAAAAATTCACAAACCTGGGCCAAACTGTGACGACCTCATTCTTCTAGTCTCTAAGGAACTATACAGTACACCAAACGCGAAAATGATCGCTAGCAACCCGTTTACATAATTCCACTGAAAGCTATACTTCTCTTCAGAAGGATCCTCACCTTTAGGAGTTTTAAACTCATTAAGCAACCCCTGTTATACAAATGCAAATGGCTTTAATTTTGTTTTTACTTCTAGGGGCTCAGGTAATTAATTCTCATAGCCATAAAAATACCTTAATAGCTTCTTGCATGAAAAGAACTGCAATGAGCATGCCAAAGAGTTCCCCTGCAATTCTTGTAAATCTGTTGATAATGGTGCAAGCATTGAATATTGCAAGGAGGACTAGCATAAGTGCTGTCCAGACACAAACCCTGCAACAGAAGGATCAAAAGTAAACAAACTATACTACAGATGTCAAGGTGTATTATAAGAATCAAGTAAACCTTACCATCCAGCCCAAGCCAGGAATTGATCTTCTCCGATGTCAGGTGTATCTTTACAGTAATTATATAGGTAAGTATACATTATAATTGTAGGCTCTGCAACTCCTAAAATCAATAAAGGTTGTCCACCAAAAATTGAGTGTATGACGCCGCATATAGCAGTTGAAGCCAAAGTTTCCACTGCGCTTAAGCTTCCATCTATATACAAAAAGTGACTTGTCAAAGCCCTCCATCATATCCGCATACTCAAATAAACAGGCCAGCCAAACTGCATCAGTTTTGCAAATTTAAATCGCTTAACTGCTCAAACTGTAGAAACAACATTAGAAGTAAATAAATATGACTAACCCGTATCTCTGACCAACTGCTCTCCAAATGCAATTACTGGAAGCGCAGATGCAAAGAATATATAGGTTGTTGGAGCAAAAATTCTGCATTATACACAGGTGAAGCTACAGTAATATTGGAATGCTCTGCAGAAATTTAAGTTATTAAAATGAAAGAAGCTGAAAAGAACCTGCATCCTGAGAAAATTGCACTTGTCCAGTCTTGCTTGTAGCAAGCTTTTCTTCCTTTTAGGTCATTAATTATTCCCCGGAATGGTATTTTTGGCGATTCCATTATGAAAGCATTCTGAGATTAATGAGAAGGTCAATGTGATTTATCAGTATCAAATGCAAAGTATATACGATCAGGCAAAACCAAGATGTGATTTGTTGCTGAAACAAACAAGCCAAAATCTAAATACACGTCTTTAAGCAAATCACACCAATAGTTCGTACTGTTAAGTAACCAGCTCATCAAAGCCGGACAAACAGCTGGGAGTGGGAGGACTCGAACCATGCTATGTAACCAGCTCATCTAAAACCTTAGGTTGTGTTCACTTGGAGTGAATGGAATGGAGGGAGAATGGAATGAATTTTCTACACTAAAATGGTGTTCATCAAAGAAAATGTAAATAATTTTCATTCCTTCAATCATTCCAATCTTACTATTTTAACTATAACTTGAACCCACATGTTTTGGAAGGAATGCTCATTCCTTTTCTACATCATGTTTCTTCACAATCTTACTCACAAGAAATTTAACTACATTCATATTTTGTCACTATTATTTCATACTTTCTTCTTTCTCCTTAAAACTTCTATATAAATTTTCATTCCATTCTCCCCTCATTCCATTCTATGAAGTGAACACAGCCTTAAAGTATTAGAGGAAGACCCCGACAAAAACAATATGCAAAAGAGACAAATAGAGGTTTATAAATTCTTTACTTTAAACCTTTCCATTTGTTAAATTTGTAAAGCTACACATACAAATAGTGAAATATATTTAAGCAGATCACCATTAGTACCCTTAAATTCAATTGCATGTACATGATTATGGGTGCATAAAAACACATGATTTCAGAAATGGACAAGTACCCCAACAAAAATACAACCATACCTGATTTTGTATGATTTTTGGGTAAAAATTTGTCACCACCTGGGCTCCGAAACTATAATATTGTGCTGATCAGCTAGAAATTTTTGCAGAAGAAAAGGTTATGATCGCCTGATTTTCTGTAATTGACATGGTCATTTCATAAACCAGACAAAAACTGCTCCTACAAAAGTGCAACACCGTCTGAATAGAAATTGCAAAGAGAACAGGAACAACTTGCAAGTTACAATACTTTGCTTGGTAATTATTTAGGAATAGGATTAATGTATAAAGAATCCCACATTTCCTAAATTAGGCTAATTAATATATTCTTTGAATTTTCTATCAATGAAATCACTTTTCATATATTGCACTATTTTCCAAGTTTTGGGACAGACAACAAATTCTATTATCAGATTATGATTTATGAACTAGAAATTAGCTTATTATTCTTTACACAAACATATTATAAACTAGAAGCCGATGAAATTAGCAAACATAGCTTAGAGCATCTCCAACGGTGTTGGTTATAATCGTTGGCTAAATTGGACCTGTAAGACATTATGTAAAATTTGCTGAACCTGTAAGACATTTTGTTTCAATGGTACTGGCTATATTGGTTGGTTATAATTTAAAAATAGTATGTTATTAATATTTTAAATTGTTAAAATAGAATATATCAGTTCAATATGGTAATAAATGATGTACAATCTTCCTACAGATTTTCTTACAGACCTGTAGAGGTTCGACAAATTTAGCCATCCATAGGAGGTTGGCTAAATTTATAGACAACAGCTGAGCATGGTTGGAGTTGAGTTTTTGGAGCTGTTGGCTAAATTTTTTTATTTTAAGTATGCCAACTCACCTTTTAGCCAAGGGTTTTAGATGGTTGGAGATGCTCTTAGTTTAGAAAAAAAACTTAGTACTTGAAAGTAAGATACTTAGCGAAAAGTAATTTTTATATTGAAGCCATTTGGGTAAACTTAAAATAAGTGTTTATTGCTTAAACTAAAAAAAAGTAAAGTAAAGTGAAGTAGAAGTTAGTGATTAAAGTGTTTGGGACAAAAAAATATAAGTTATAAAACAAAAGTTAGGATTAGTAGTTTTTTATAAGTGCTTCTCGACTTTTTATACATACAGTACGAATAAGTGCTTCTAACTTATAACTCCAGAAGTGGGGCTTAAAAACTCCACCCAAACACCCACATTATGTGTTTGAATTTTTTTTTATATTCAACTTATTAGTAATTAGTAATATAATAAAATATTGGAATTTTCTGAAAACACCCAAGTTGTAAAATGTATTTTCAAAAATATTTTTTTTTAAATATTTTCATAAAATATTGACTTTTAAAAAATATTTTTAAAAATACGGTTACCATAATTGCAACTGATCAATCAAGATCAGCCACATATATAACTTCAGAAATTAATACGATTTGTGTGTGAAAGCTAGCTTTGTGTAGTATAGAAATCAGCCTACAGAGGAGAATAATACTACAACTCTGGATTATAATACCAGATCAGCATTATAATTTTTCACTGGGCATTGGGCAACCACCAGTGCCTCAAAGAAAATGATGCTTCTCCACTCACCACTTGTCACTGCACACACAAACACACTTAAATGCAGATAAATCATAGAATATATACCGATGTGTCATTTAAATTCCAGAGTGGAATAGCAATATTGTGTCACACTAGTGCAAGCATTGGGGTCTTCCACACCCTCCATACATTTACCTGTGGGAAACCCATGCATGTAAAACTCTGAACACACGCACACCTTTTTACATCTATATATTCAGCCTCATTCCACTCCATAATATTCAAGCTCAATCAAATTTATTAGAACCCTAATTGTCCACTGTTCTTCCACTCCTCCAAAAATCATATCGAAAATGCCTCTGCTCTCCACGGCCTCTGGTTTGCGGTGCAAAATGCACACGGAAGGTGTTGATGGTGATGATGATGGAGATTATGATTATGCCCCTGCTGCATCAGAAGGCGATGACGATGATGATGGCGGCTATGATTATGCTCCTGCAGCATAAGTAACAAGGGAGGGAGTGTCTAACAAACTATGTAGCTACCCAACTTAATTTCTTATGTTGAGATTAGAGACAAAAGACATGTTTTTGTTTGATATAATCATGTTGGCTCATGTTATGAGTTGGTGTATTTAATTGACTTATTACAAAGCAATCACCAGAGCTTTTCATCCTTCATTTTCAAAATGACAATGCTACAATTGGAAATGGACTCTTAATGTGTGTAGAGTAATACACGAAGTAATTAAGCAGTTCTTAATATGTGGCTTCTGATGGACTTGTATGATTCATGAATAATATTCAACAAAGTTCCATGTATATTGGAAATCTCTTACGAGACGACCAAATAGATAACATGACAAGGCTCAATTGACTTGCACAAAGAAATAAGTTCCTGCATAAAAAAGGAGAACTCCAAAAAACTAGTTTTTAGGTAGGGTAGCTTACAGTAACCAGCAAAATTTTCACTTCTCCTGTGGGTAAAGTAAGAACAAATTAATCACCCCGTCTCACTTCATGCAGTTACTCCTTCTTGTAGACTGTCAGGGCATCTCCAACAATAGGTGACAAGAGTGGGTGCCAATGTCATGTGGCATGACGTGGCAAAACACTCTAATTTATTCTATTGAAGTGTATGGATGTCATTAGAATGCTTAATGAAATGATATAGTGATGTGATGTGTAGGAAATAAATCATAAAAATATTATATTTGATTAAGTGGCAAAGTTAAACCCCGCTTGAATGGTGTCGATCACTGAAAATGCTTTTAGATTCTCATCAATTTTAATGCTTTTAGATTCTCATCAATTTTCTGCTACGCTGACCAATCCTAGCCAACCACATTCTATATGTACTCGCTTTGACAGCTGGAATATGATGTTGTTTCTGATGATGAGTTGGCATATGACTCCATGAGCTAGAACAATCTTCGCACAAACAATGTAATATTTGGGCAAAACTTCAACTTCCAAGTATTTTTACACAATTAGACGCACAGTATTTTTACTCAGATAAACCATGAATTTACGTTAGAAAGGACCCAATACGTTAGAAATTAGTTAGCTTACATATGACATCAAGAATATGTATGATCTTCTCTGTGGCTGCTCACCTCTTAAATATATAGCAGCACACTCTATTTCTAAACATAATTAATTGCATATCCTGCAACATGCACTAATTACTAATCATTTATCAAAGATTCGTGTTCCACATATATATAAAATCATATATAATGCCAGTCAACCAACTAGATAACATGTAAAGGCTCAGTTGACACACACAAGGTATATATTTTAAAACCAAAGAGATTCAAGCATTTTGCACCAGAAGCTCTAATACTCGTACCGTCGACATGTTGTATTCAAGTTCATATTGTCACCACCAGGGCGGATCTAAGAAGAGGCACGCAAGGGCACGTGTCCCCTCTAAATTGTTTTTTTTTATATTGTTTCATCATTTTAAATTTTGCAAAATTATAGAAGTGCCCTCACAAAATTTAAAAATATATAGATTTTTTCTGAAAATTTGCTTGGTGCCTACCTAAAATTTTTGTGCTAGATCCGCCCTGGTCACCACAGAGTAAAAAGATCCTCCTTACTTTTTGAGCTTGGCCCAATCATACCCCAGAAGCTGCTAATTCATATACACTATATATCTTTGGCCGCTGGAATATACTATATTATGTGGCTTCTCAATCGCCACTTGTCTGCACACACAAACACACTTAAATGCACCCAAACAATCGAATATATACTGATCTGTAATTAAATTTCCAACGTGGAATAGCAATATTGTGTGACCCAAGTACACGCATTGGGTTTTACACGCCCTCCAGACATTAACCCACGCCCATCCTGTGCCGAGCTCGAGGAAATAAACCTAAAACACTCGCAAGCTTTTTACATCTATATATACAGCTTCATTCACTTCCAAATTATTCAAACTCAATCACATTCTTCAACAATTCATTACCCTAGCTCGTCAGTGTTCTTCAGCTACTCTAAGAGATCATCCTGAGAATGGCTCTGCTTTCCAAGACCTCTGGATTGTGGTGCACGGTGCACAAAGAAGGTGACGATGATGATGCATATACTTATGTCCCGTGTGTTCGAGGTGGTGGTGATGACGATGACGGAGATTATGATTATGCTCCTGCTGCGTCTGAGGGTGACGACGATGATGATGGTGGTTATGATTATGCTCCTGCTGCTTGAGTAACAAGGGAGACTAGTATCTAACAATTCATATAGCTAATAGCTGTCTGCATAAGGCAATGGTGCATGTACCAAACTAATTTCCTAAGTCAAGATTAGAGACATAAGTAATATTTTAGTTCCATATCATGATTTTGTTGACTCATGTACGTGTATCCGGTTAATGTTGAAAATAACCTAATCTAAGTTGTTTAGACGTAGGAAACATTTGCAGGAGAAAAATTAAAACTTCTGATATATATAAACTGATTACATGCAACGTTTTAAATACTAATGCACATCAACAGTGGCTACAAACTAGGAAGTTGAAGACTCATAACTGACTCCACTACTCCATTATCCTCTCACACTCCTATTAATCTGCTAACGTCTAAATGACCAAATCAAATACTACTGACTAGTGCTTCACAGATATCTCCACGTACAGCACTTGACACAAGCAAACTGAATATAAATAAAGCATGCAAATAAAACATCAAATTTTAGATTAATATTCCAACAATCATCCTCTTAATCTAAAATTTATTTGAACATAATTTTTGAAGCACTTCTCTTCAATTTTGTGATGCACTTCTCACCACCATCTCTTCATTTTGTGATGCACTTCTCACCACTATCAAGTTTGATGCACTTCTCATCAAAAACAATTTTGGAGTACTTCTCTCCAGGGTGCACTTCTCACCCACAATTCTAAATTAAAAATTTCTTCCATGACCACTTGTGCCATGATTTTCTTCTCACAGACTTCTCCGGCATCGACTTGTCTTTCTCGACAGCCCTATACTACACATGCATCCCATACTACACGTGTAGCTTTGCCACCATCCTTCTGCAATGCCTACTTAAAACTACATCTTCTCCGCAACACAACGCCTCTGCAGCACAACGTCCGGCACCCGTGACGCCAACACCCAGCAACAACCCAAGGATCGGAGGAAAGGCTGTTAAGCCCTGATACTCTCTCCCCTCTTGGCTCTGAGATACCATGTTGAAAATAACCTAATCTACATAATGTATATAAGTTGTTTAGACGTAGGAAACATTTGCGGAGAGAAAAACTAAAACTTCTGATATATATAAACTGATTACATGCAACGTTTTAAATACTAATGCACATCAACAGTGGCTACAAACTAGGAAGTTGAAGACTCATAACTGACTCCACTACTCCATTATCCTCTCACACTCCTATTAATCTGCTAACGTCTAAATGACCAAATCAAATACTACTGACTAGTGCTTCACAGATATCTCCACGTACAGCACTTGACACAAGCAAACTGAATATAAATAAAGCATGCAAATAAAACATCAAATTTTAGATTAATATTCCAACAGTTAAATTATTACAATGATATCTAGATGGCTGCAGATTGATTTTTCTATTATTTTTGTCGTTTTGTTGTCGCCCTTCTAGTATGCAACTTTATGTGCAGGTAGAAATGCTATATATACTCCTATTAGAGCATCTTCAAGGCTAACAGTGAAAACTGTTAGCTAAAACATGATTAGTTATAATTTTACTGAACTTGTAGCGATTTTTCTCCGACGGTGTTAGCTATAATCATTAGCTATATTCAAATATTATATATTTTTTAATTTTGAAAATATCATGAAAATAAAATTGCTCGATATGGGTTAATGAAAATTAAATGTTATATTTAATAAAAAATTTATTTAATAATAATATTATAATATTTTTATATCTATTTCAATATTTTAAAGTAAACATTATAAAATAAAAAAAAAATAACTATTTTACCAAAAGCATGTCTTATTTAATCATATCTTTTTATAAATATAGTTAAATTAATATTTTAACACTTAATAATATTACATGTGACTTTATAAATTAAAAATATAAATAATATATTTATATATAATAATATTGGTTGTTAGAATTTTATAAGTTTAGTTAACGATAAAATAATATTTCACACTTAATAAAATTAAATAATATTATAAATTGTAAATAATACATCTATACATATAATAATATGAACATATATAAATATTTTGTATATTATAATATTATGTATTTAAAATATACATTAAATATTTTAAGTTAAATATTTAAAAATAATTCAAATTAATATGTTATATATTACAATAAAAGATATTAAGTTTTGGACCAATATTAGGGTTACACCTGGAATATATCAAGCGGGAGATGACGTGGGCTTTCTAGCAAAATCATCTGCAAATCTAGCGCACTTGTTTATCGGAAGCTAAATTTATAGCTAACAGACCACTCGGAGTGGTCTAAAATTTAGATGTTAGGTATAATATATATCCACGTAGACTTTATACCTAAGAGGTGTTTGGGGTTGGAGATGCTCTTATAAGTTAATAGATTCCTGCACAAACAATAAACACAGGCAACAAGTATCTGGTTTAACCCTACACCTTTTGATATTCATATGAAAAAACCGAGCGAGGATGCTAGCCGGATCAATTGAGATTTGAGACTATTTTATATAGATCTATATGTTTCTTTTAACGGACTCTAAAATTGAGTTGTTCAGCTGAGACTATTGGCTATAGATCTATATGTTTCTTTTAACGGACTCTGAAATTGAGTCGTTAATTCGGCCATATGTGACCAGTCACTGGTGTAAGCAAACAAATGAAGCTTTTCATTTAGAAACAACAATGCCTATTACAGGGAACGCAGAGAGACGCCATGAAGAGGGTTCTACACTATATATATAGTCCTGTGTTAATCATGAATATAGGTTTCTTGATATCAGATGTAAGCTACCTAATGTAATTATGCATGATGACCTAATGTAATTATGCATGCGTGCGTTCATCTGCCTCGGATCTTTTTACATCTACAGTTCTTCGTGTGCGCGCGCGGAGTAATACACAGAGTGAGCAGATCTTTAATTTGGGGCTTCTGATCATTTCTTGGATGCATGTTGACATGTTTGATAGTAATAATATTTGACTCTTCTATTATCATCAAGCTAAGTTGTATGACTGCTAATCTGCAAATACAGTTTTTTGTAAATTTTTTTCAACAGAAGATCTAACCATAAATGTCGAAAATTAATACGATTTGTGTGTGAAAGCTAGCTTTGTGTATTATAGAAATCAGTCTATAGAGGAGAATGATACTGCAACTCTGCATTTTAATTTTTCACTGGGCATTGGGCAACCACCAGTGCCTCAAAGAAAATGATGCTTCTCCACTCACCACTTGTCACTGCACACACAAACACACTTAAATGCACATAAATCATCGAATATATACCGATGTGTCATTTAAATTCCAGAGTGGAATAGCAATATTGTGTCACACTAGTGCAAGCATTGGGGTCTTCCACACCCTCCATACATTTTACCTGTGCGAAACCATGTATGCAAAACTCTGAACACACGCACACCTTTTTACATCTATATATATATATATATATATATATCCAGCCTCATTCCGCTCCATAATATTCAAACTCAATCAAATTTATTAAAACCCTAGTTGTCCACTGTTCTTCCACTTCTTCAAAAATTCATATCGAAAATGGCTCTGCTTTCCACGGCCTCTGGTTTGATGTGCATGCACAAGGAAGGCGATGATGCATTTCCTTATATCCCTTGTGTTCAAGGCGGTGGCGATAATGATGATGGAGATTATGATTATGCTCCTGCTGCATCAGAAGGTGATGACGATGATGATGGCGGCTATGATTATGCTCCTGCGGCATAAGTAACAAGGGAGAGGAGTGTCTAACAAACTATGTAGCTACCCAAGTTAATTCTTATGTTGAGATTAGAGACAAGAGTCATATTTTTGTTTGACATAATCATGTTGGCTCATGTTATGTGTTAGTGTATTTAATTGACTTATTACAAAGCAATCACCAGAGCTTTTCATCCTTCATTTTCAAAATGACAATGCTACAAAATTATTGGAAAAGGACTCTTAATATGTGTGTAGAGTAATACACAAAGCAAGCAGTTCTTAATATGTGGCTTCTGATTGACTTGTATGATTCTTGAATAATATTCAACAAAGTTCCATGTATATTGGAAATCACTGCGAGTCGACCAAATAGATAACATGACAAGGCTCAATTGACTTGAACAAAGAAATTATTTCCTGCACAAAAAAGGAGAACTTCAAAAAACTACTAGTTTTCAGGTAGGGTAGGTTACAGTAACCAGCAAAATTTTCACTTCTCCTATGGGTAAAGTAAGAACAAATTAATCACCCCCTGCCTCACTTCATGCAGTTACTCCATCTTGAAGACCGTCAGAGCATCTCCAACAATAGGTGACAAGAGGGGTGTCAATTAATGCCATGTGGCATGACGTGACAAAACACTCTTATAATTAACACTCTGTTGGAGTGTAGGAATGTCATTGGGATGCTTAGTGAAGTCAGAAGTGGCAATGTTAAACGCTGCTTGAAAGGTGTCAATCATTGGAGATGCTTTTAGATTCTCATCAATTTTCCGCTACGCTAACCAATCCTAGCTAACCACATTCTACAGAGTGATGTACACATAAGTTACTGTTAAAAATGACCAAGTGTACTCCCCCATAAAGCCAAGGCATTGTCCAGATATATTCGAGTTTATATTGTCACCAGTCACCACATAAATACATAAAAAGATCATCCTCACTTTACCCCATTATATACTGCTGGTCTATGTGTACTCACTTTGACAGCTGGAATATGATGTGGCTTCTCATGATGAGTTGGCATATGACTTGATGATCTTGAACAATCTTCGCACAGACAACATAATATTTGAACACAATATGACTCTATTCTAAGCATAATTAATTGCATATCCTGCAACATGCAGTAATTACTAATCATTTATCAAAGATTCGTGTTCCATATATATATATAAAGTATTTAAAATCATATAAAATGCCAGTCAACCAACTAGATAACATGAAAAGGCTCAGTTGACACACACAAGGTATAGATTTTAAAACCAAAGAAAGAGAATATTCAAGCTTTTTGCACCAGAAGCTCTAATATTCGTGTTGTCAACATGTTGTATTCAAGTTCATATTGTCACCACAGAGTAAAAAGATTCTCCCCACTTTCTGAACTTGGCCCAATCATACCCCAGAAGGTGCTAATTCAAATACACTAACTTTGGCAGCTGGAATATGATGTGGCTTCACAATTGCCACTTGTCTGCACACACTTAAATCCACCCAAACAATCGAATATATACTGATCTGTAATTAAATTTCCAACGTGGAATAGCAATATTGTGTCACGCAAGTACTCGCATTGGGTTTTACACGCCCTCCAGGCATTTACCCACGTCCATCCTGTGCCCAACCCGAGCAAAGAAACCTGAAACACTCGCAAGCTTTTTACATCTATATAAACAGCATTCACTTCCAAAATACTCAAACTTAATCACATTCATTAACAATTCATTACCCTAGCTCGTCAGTGTTTTTCGGCTACTCTAAGAGATCATACTGAGAATGGCTCTTTTTTCCGAGACCTCTGGATTGTGGTGCACGGTGCACAAAGAAGGTGACGATGATGATGCATATACCTATGTCCCGTGTGTTCGAGGTGGTGGTGATGATGATGACGGAGATTATGATTATGCTCCTGCTGCGTCTGAGGGTGATGACGATGATGATGATGGTTATGATTATGCTCCTGCTGCTTGAGTAACAAGGGAGACTAGTATCTAACAATTCATATAGCTAATAGCTGTCTGCATAGTGCATAAGGCAATGGTGCATGTATTAAACTAATTTCCTAAGTCAAGATTAGAGACATAAGTAATATTTTTGTTCCATATCATGATTTTGTTGACTCATGTACGTGTATCCGGTTAAATTATTACAATGATATCTAGATGGCTGCAGATTGATTTTTCTATTGTTTTTGTCGTTTTGTTGTCGCCCTTTTAGTATGCAACTTATTAGTTTATATGATCAGGTAGAAATGCTATATATAAGAGATTCCTGCACAAACAATAAAACACAGGCAACAAGTTACAAGTATCAGGTTTAACGTTACACCTTCTGATATTCATATGAAAAACCGAGCGATGATGCTAGCTGGTTGGATCAATTGAGATTTGAGACTATTGTCTGTAGATCTATACCTTTCTTTTAACGGACTCTGAAATTGAGTTGTTCGGCCATATGTGACCAGTCTCTGCTTTAAGCAAACAAATGAAGCTTTTCATTTAGAAACAACAATGCCTATTACAGGGAACGCAGAGAGACGCCATGAAGAGGGTTCTACATAATTCGACACACTACACTATATATAGTCCTGTGTTATGCTATGAACCTAGGTTTCAGATGTAAGCTAGCTAATGTAAATTATGCCTGCGTGCGTTCATCTGCCTCAGATCGTTTTACATTTACAGTTCTTCGTGTGTGCGCGTGGAGTAATACACAGAGCTAGTGAGCAGATCTTTAATTTGGGGCTTCTGATCATTTCTTGGATGTTGACATGTTTGATAGTAATAATATTTGACTCTTCTATTATCATCAAGCTAAGTTGTATGACTGCTAATCTGCAAACTAATTACTCTCTAAATATGTTACAGTATCTTACGAACACAGTAGAGCCATCCAGCGGCTTAAAACTGTTTCTGAATAAGCTGAAAAATGTTTGTTTGTGTGTTAAGCCAGAAACTAACATGAAGTTAGAAGTTGGTTTAAGATATTTTTTTGGTGGCTTATTTTTTATTTTTTAGTAAAAGTTACCCATAAGTAAGTTACCCATTTAATAACCCATAAGTCAGTAATAAATCAAAATTATTCAAACAAACATTTTAATCTCCCAATTTATCACTTTAAGCCAGGTTAAGGCGTAAGTCACAATTTTAAACTTAGCAAAACGGAATTTGCAACATGCACCGATAATCATATACAAAGATTTATGTTAGAATCATATAAAATGCAAGTCAGCCAAGTAGATACATGACAAAGTTCAGTTGATAGACGCAAGTTATTTTCAAACCAAAAGGTAGCCAGTTTTTTGCACCAGACCTCACTAGTTTTCAGGCAGTAGTCTAGAGCAATCACCTAAATTTCCACTTCTCCGGCATTTCATGAAGCAATTTTAATTACAAGAACTGAAGTTATTGAATTTTCAACTTAATAAATGTTAACTGCAGCAGTTTTTACCAAGTCAGTTTCGGCCCATGACCCCATGAGGCAACATTTCAACATTTATCAGCGCGACCCGCAGCCGAAAGAGAAAAACGATACCTCTCCACTAGCCACACAAAAACACACTTAATTGCACTCAAACATTCGAATCTACGCTGATGTGTCATTTAAGTTCCAATGTGGAATAGCAATATTGTGTCACACAACCATAAACATGGGGATTTCCACGCCCTCCAGACATTCACACACGCTCTTCATCTGCCAAACCTAAGCAAACAATGTTCCAACACTCGCAGACACCTTTTTTGAATCTACATATACAGCGTCCATCAGTTCCAAAATATTCAATCTCAATCAACTTCATCGAAGCCTTAGCTTAACAGTGATCTTGATCCACTCATCATATCGAAAATGGCTCAACTTTCCAAGGTCTCTGGTTTGTGGTGCAAGATGCACAGAGAAGGCGACGATGATGATGCATATACTTATGTCCCATGTGTACGAGGTGGTGGCGATGATGATGACGGAGATTATGATTATGCTCCTGCTGCATCTGAGGGCGACGATGATGACGATGGTGGTTATGATTATGCTCCTGCTGCTTAAGTACTAAGGGAAGAGTAGTATCTAACAAATTGTATCGGCATGCAAATTGGATTTTATCTAATTTTTTAACATAGGTTTATGTTGACTCATGTCTTGGGTGGTGTATCCGATTAATATATGACTAGCTCTCCAGAGTTTTTCAACAGAGAAAGTGTTTGTATGGCGTTTTGTTGGACTTTCAGCATTTTATAATGAAATATTATTCAATCTTTCTATGTTTTTATATGGAGTATTATGGTGGTATAAGTTAACTGATTCTTTTACGGACTATAAAAGACAAGCAATAGTAATTAAGCATCTAGTTTGACATCTACATCCTCCAACATTCATGGACTCTGCGAATGAGTTGTTAAGCCAAATGGAAGCAGTGTAAAATAATTACGTACCCGAATTGTACGATTTAATTGAGATAGAAAGTGAACCTAATGATGATAAGTTAGTAGAGTAATGGCTGTTTTTAATCTAGTGATAGCTAGGTGCCCAAGTAGAGTAATGGCCATATGTAATCAGTCACTAGCTTAAGCAAACAAATGAAGCTTTTCATTTCGAAATAACAATTCTACTAAATAGTAATTACAGCAAATGCAGAGAGACGCCATGAAGAGGTTATACATAATTCGACACTTCACTACCTAGCTATAGTCCTGTGTTAGTGCAGACGGCAGTTATAACCTATAATACATCTTCTTGATATCAGATGTAAACTAGCTAATGTAAATTATGCGTGCGTTCATCTGCCTCAGATCTTTTTACATCTACAGTTCGTCGTGTGTGCGTGTGGAGTAATACACAGAGTGAGGCGATCTTTATTTGGGCTTCTGATCATTTCTTGGATGCTGAGATGTTTGACAGTAATTATCATCAAGCTAAGTTGTATGACTGCAAATCTGCAAACTAATTACTCTATAAATATGTTTACAGTATCTTACTAACATAGTAGAGCCATCCTGCAGCGGCTAATTAAAACAGTTTCTGACTAAGCTAAAAAAATTTTTGTTTGTGTGTCAAGTCAGAAAATGATGTGAAGTTCTCACGAGTTGGTTTGAGATACTTTTTTGGTGGCTTATTTTTTAATTTCTGATTAAAGTCAACCATAAGTAAGTTATTTATAAGTGACTTTTATAATTATTACTATATTTTTAATAATCCATAAGTCAGTATTAAATCAAAATTATTCAAACAAACATTTTAATCTCCAAATTATCACATTAAGTCACATTAATGAGTCATAATTTTAAACTTAGCAAAAAACGGAGTCTACAACATGCGCTGATAATCATATACAAAGATTTATGTTAGAATCATATAAAATGCAAGTCAACCGAGTAGATACATGACAAAGTTCAGTTGACAGACACAAGTTATTTTTAAACCAAAAAGTAGCAAGTTTTCTGCACCAGACCTCACTGGTTTTCAGGCAGTAGTCAGTAATCACCTGAATTTCCACTTCTCCGGCATTTCATGAAGCAATTTCAATTACAAGAACTGAAGTTATTGCATTTTCAACTTAATCAATGTTAACTGCAGCCGTTTTTACCAAGTCAGTTTGGCCCATGACCCCATGAGGCGACATTTCAACATTGATCAGCGCGACCCGCAGCCGAAAGAGAAAAACGATACCTCTCCACTAGCCACACAAAAACACACTTAATTGCACTCAGACATTCGAATCTACGCTGATGTGTCATTTATATTCCAATGTGGAATAGCAATATTGTGTCACACAACCATTCGCATGGGGACTTCCACGCCCTACACACGCTCATCGTCTGCCAAACCTAAGCAAATAATGTTTGAGCACTCGCACAGTCTCAGACACCCTTTTCTGCATCTACATATACAGCGTCAATCAGGGAAAAAATATTCAGACTCAATCAAGTTCATCGAAGCCTTAGCTTGCCAGCTGTGTTCTTGATCCACTCCTCTAAGAGATCATCATATCGAAAATGGCTCTCCTTTCCCAGGCCTCTGGTTTGTGGTGCAAGATGCACAGAGAAGGTGACGATGATGATGCATATACGATGATGATGCATATACTTATGTCCCGTGTGTACAAGGTCGTGACGGAGATTATGATTATGCTCCTGCTGCATCTGAGGGCGACGATGATGATGATGGTGGTTATGATTATGCTCCTGCTGCATAAGTACTAAGGAAAGAGTAGTATCTAACAAATTGTATCGGCATGCAAAATGTATTCTATCTAATTTTATATGTTGGGATAAGAGATTAGAGTAATATTTTCGCTTAATACATAGGTTTATGTTGACTCAGGTCTTGGGTCGTGAATCCGATTAATATATGACTAGCTCTCCGGAGTTTTCGAACAGAGAAAGTGTTTGTATGGCGTTTTGTTGGACTTTCAGCATATTATAATGAGATATTATGCAATCTTTCTATGTTTTTATATGGAGTGTTATGGTAGTTTAAGTTAACTGAGTCTTTTACGGACTATAAAAGACAAGCACTAGGTAATTAAGCCTCTAGTTTGACATCCACATCCTCCAACATTCATGGACTCTGCGAATGAGTTGTCAAGCCAAATGGAACCAGTGTAAAACAATTACGTGTTGGGGTGCCCAGCATCTCCCTAGCTCGAACCGTGGTGCTCACTACTACACTATAAAGTATAAAGGCATAGTGGCGCCATCTCCAATAAGTAGCTGCTTTTCGTGTAGTGGTTAGCGTTAGGATCCTAAAATTTCGTACCCGAATTGCACAATTTAATTGAGATAGAAAGTGAACCTGATGATGATAAGTTAGTAGAGGCTGTTTTCAGTCTAGTGGTAGCTGGGGGCCTAATGCAGTTTAAAGAACCTGAATTTACGTAGTCATCAAGTGTCCATGGAGAAATTTAGTGCAGTGATCATATCACTGCTGATTTACATGTGTATAGCTCAGAGGATAATATCATATCAGAGGCTAACTGTTATGATTTTATTTATTGGAATGAGCAATGGAATTTCAGAAACCCTCTCTGCGGATTAGGGGACTCTTTGCAAGGCCAAATGACTACTGATGGAGAGATGACGAGTACAATTCTGTCAAGCATCGATGAAACATATTTTCCAGTATCACAATGAACGAGGCTCTGAAATCATGTTTGGAACCGGTCATCTAAAACATTGAGGTAGTAAGGAAGACCCCAAATGACTATTATGTTATATTTCAATGGTATATAAATATCATGCAGTGATACTCATCGTCAAACAAGCACGAGTCATGACAAGGCAAGTTTAGAATATAAACAAAAAATTAATCATTACAAGTACCAAAAAAAACCAAGCTAATTGCACCAGGCCTCCTGGAAGCTAGTCTTTAGCAAGTTATTTAGTTATTGAAACAAAGAAAGCTAATTGCAGACCAAATGACTACTAACAGAGATGACGAGTACAGTTCTGTCAAGCATCGATGGGAAATATTTTCCAGTATCGCAATGAGCGATTGACAGAACTAAATTGTTTTCGGTGTCCAACAACTTTTGTCGGTATAAACTTGCTTTCGTTTCGTGTTTTTAATAAATTATGAGAATATTGGTAAGGAGTTGAATCACAGTCTCCTGTGAATCCCGGCTTTGATATCACATTAAGAACAGATCTATCTAAAATTTTAAAATATCAGAGGAAGGTCCGAACAGATCTTATACTACTCCCTCTGTTTTTTATATGACGCTTTGATTTTTTCACACTTTGACCGGGTAGTTAAAAATATTATTTTTAAAATTTTCTTTTTCTGAATAATAATATATAATCAAAATTTTTATTCAAAAAATAATATTTTTAACTACCCGATCAAAGCACTTAAAAGTGTGCACCAAAAATCAAAGCGTTGTATAAAAAAAAACAAAAGGAGTATATTCCAATTAATATATGGGCACAGATTGAGAACATTTAATGTGCCTAGTTTTCTCTAGATAATGCACATTACTCCCTCCGTCTCAATTTATAGGTCTATTTTGGAATAAACACACATATTAAGGAAAAATGTTGGTTAGATAGAATCTTATCTCATGTATCATTAATTAGTGCATTGATAAGTGAGAATATAGTTGAGTTTCAAAAAAATCACAATAAATATAGAGATTTAGTGCATTGAGAAATGAGAAAATGTTGAGTTTCAAAAAAATCACAATTAATATATAGATAAATTTGTATTGAAAGAAGTGAGGGACAAGTATTTTGGGACAATTTTTTTTCCCAAAATGGACCTATAAATTGAGACGGAGGGAGTATCACACACCATGTATCAATTACTAAATAGGAATTCAAATGTTCACATTTATTAAGTAAGTTTTATATTTTATTTACTCTTATATTATATTATCATTATATTTTTTTAATAATATTGAATAAAAAAATCATAAATTTATTATTAAATATTAAATTAGCTAGTTTTAGTTAGAAGGCTGATTTTAATTAGAATATTAGTGTGCATGTAGGGGGGCCTCGTTATAATTTGTTGGATGAAATTAATTAAAATTTTCATATAAAATTTGATTAAAAAATTATTCTATATTATCTGACTTTTTTAAAATAAAATAATATTTTGTTATAAATATAAATTTTGAAGGATAAATCAAAAGTAAATATATACTCCCTTTGTTTTATTTTATATGACGTTTTGACTTTTGGCACACACTTTTAAGTGTTTTGACGGGGTAGTCAAAAATATTATTTTTTAAATTTTATTTTTCTAGAGTAATAATATATAATCAAAATTTTTATTTAGAAAAATAAAATTTTAAAAATAATATTTTTAACTACCCGGTCAAAGCACTTAAAAGTGTGTGCCGAAAGTCAAAACGGTCATATAAAAAAATTGGAAGGAGTAGTTAGTATTTATTAAAATTTTGACTAATTTCATACAAATACATTATACTCATGCAAACTGATGGATATTTAATGATAGCTATTATGATTTATCCTAGGGCAGTGGTTCCTGCAAGTATGCGGTGATACTCATCGTCAAACAAGTACAAGTCATGACAAGGCAAGTTTAGAATATAAACAAGATCTTAACAAGTACCAACAAAGACCAAGCTAATTGCACCAGGCCTCCTGGAAGCTAGTCTTAGCAAGTTATTTTCTTATTGAAACGAAGAAAACTAATAGCATCAAGCTTCCAGTAACGCTTCCAGTAAGAAGGCTTCCTAGCTTTCTTTTGATAATTATCACCACTTGGACTCCCATATCTAAAAGCCAAAGGCATTTTTCATATATTCGATTTTCAATTGTCGCCACAAAGTAGAAAGATCTTCACTTTCTCAGCTAGGCCCCAACTGCCCCCATGCATATATAGGCGCAGATCTGTTTATACTTTTAACATCTGTGTTGACATGTTATTCCAAAATGCCTATTTGGCTTCGCAACAGATGATACCATGTTGTTGCATCCGCTTATACACATCCTGCAGCCGTTGTTCCACACTCTTCTTGTGCTGGACTTGTGGACTCAACTTTAGCATCTTCTTTCACCATTAAATTTCCAACGTGGAATAGCAATATTGTGTCACACAAGTACATGCAAGGGTGGATCTAGTAAGAGGCACGTGTGCTCTTTGACTTTTTTTTAAACATGTTTTGACCGTTCTTAATTTTACAAAATTATATAATTGCCCATACAAAATTTGAAAATGTACAGGTGTTTTTCGAAAATGTGTTTTGTATCCCAGTAAAGAAAATAATCTTAGATCCTTCACTCAGTACACGCATTAGGTTTCCACGGCCCTCCAGACATTTACCCACGTCCGCCCTGTGCCGAACTCGAGGAAATAAACCTAAAACACTCGCAAGCTTTTCACATCTATATAAACAGCTTCATTCACTTCCAAAATATTCAAACTCAACCACATTCATCATTAACAATTTCATACCCTAGCTAGCTTGCTAGTGTTCGTCCACTCCTCAGAGAGATCGTATTGAAAATGGCTCTGGTTTCCAAGGCCTCTGGTCTGCGGTGCAAGATGCACAAAGAAGGTGATGATGATGATGCATATACTTATGTCCCCTGTGTTCATGGTGGTGGTGATGACGATGATGGAGATTATGATTATGCTCCTGCTGCGTCTGAGGGTGACGATGATGACGATGGTGGTTATGATTATGCTCCTGCTGCTTAAGTAATAAGGGAAGAGTAGTAGTAGTATCCGACAAATTACGTGTCTGCACCTCATGCATATCGGTATGCATGTATCTAAGCTAATTTTTTATGTTGCGAATAGAGATCTTATGAGAGAAATATTTTTGCCTCATGTGGATCCGATTAATATATGACAATGATCTGAATTTTATATGCCAGTAAAAGTGCTTCTATGTCGTTTTGTTGTGCCTTGTGCATTTTATAATGAGCTATTAATAAATCTTTCTACTGATTATTAAAGACAAGCAATAAGTAATTAGGTCTCAAACTTGACATCAACCCTCCAAAAATCATATATATATGAGATGAGAAACTGGAAGGAGGATAATATTATATCACTTAAGGGCTAAGGCTAACATTTAGGGTTTCTTATAAGTGTCATTTTGGAATGGATAATATAGAATTTGAGAAACTCTCTCCGCAGATGAGGGGACTCTTAATTTGAAGCCAATTGACTACTTGCAGAGAGACGACAAGTATAGCTCTGTCATACATTGATGGATCATCTATGAATAATCGACAGCACTAAATTGTTTTAATTATCCATGACAACTTTCGACAGGCCTTAAACTTCTGTAAGGATAAGCGTACCAACTGAGTAACTGAGTTCTATTTTGCAGTCAATGTGGTTTCTAAATATCTATCAGGTTCTTTCTACAAGTACAATGCTACAAATTGTTGCAATTGCAGACAGAGGCGGTAATAGGGCATTGCAGAATATGCAGCATGCTGTGCTGTCCTATATGCCATGATCCTGCGCTACCCAATAGTTCAGAGTTTTTTTACACACGATTAAGTGGATAACATAACATAAAATTATAATTTCAGTTGCACTCTGATTAGTACAATAAGTAATTAGAAAAGCATATAACTAACCCATGCTCGAGTGACATATGTGTACAGATTATTAGTTCGGCTGCTGTTGTACATCAGGACTTGTATGATACATGAATGAAATTCAACAATGAAAGCTATTCTTGGATGCTGACATGCTCAATAGCAATGACAATGACAAGCTATTTATAATTGAAGTGTTCTTCTAAATTCATTAATTATGGAGAATATCTAAGAGACCATAAGATAAGCTAGTCAACCAAGAAGATATCATGACAAGGCTCATTTGAAATAAATATTCATGATTAAACAGGATGGAATAAAAACCAAGCTAATTACACCAGTGGAACTTTCATGGTCCAACCCATGACAATGCATCACACCTTTAAATAAGCATGTGATACTTGATCACCAATTTTAGGGACAAGACAAAGATGGTTCTTCTTGTGCACAGTCAAGCCAGGCTGCGCGGCCATGTCAATATCTTCTCTATTTTTACCTGGAGGCAGTTCCCAGTTAAAAGAGTAGAGAAGATTAGCAAGCACCAGCTCCGTCGTAGTGGCTCCCATTGATATTCCTGGACATATTCTCCGCCCTGCTCCGAATGGTATCAGCTCAAAATCTTGGCCTCTAAAATCAATACTATTATTCATGAATCTTTCCGGCAAGAACTCGTCTGGATTGTCCCAGCATTCAGGATCCCTTCCTATAGCATACGTGTTCACGTAAACCCACGTTTTAGCTTCGATGTCATAGCCACTAACCACACATTTTTCAGTGGTTTCTCTGCGCAGAATTGGAGCAGGCGGCCACAATCGCAGGACCTCCTTCACTACAGCTTTAAGATAAACAAGTTTTTCGATGTCGTCTTCGTCTACAAATCCTCTCTGTCGTCCTAAATCTCTAACCTCTTGTTGCACTTTCTCCATTGATGCGGGATTCTTGATTAACAAAGTCATGGCCCAAATTATAGCTGCAGCACTTGTATCCGTTGCTGCAAGTATAATATTCTGCACATAAGAGTAGAGAAAACAATAACAATTAGCACAAATTATGACGGGTACTCCAATACTCCAGCTTAAATGCGGACCCCATAGAATTCAACTCTATATATCTAATACTGATAAAGGAAGTACAAATTTCGATTACCATTAATATTGCTTTCACGTGATCAAACGTGAAACCAGGAGAATCCTTCTTCATCTCAAGTAAGATGTCGAGGATGCTGCAGTCTCCAGTAGATAAACTGGATGCAAGAAGATGTTCATCAATGAGTTGTTGGTAAAAAGCATCTGTTTCGCGAAAACTCTTTTCCAACCGAGCCCATGCACCGTTCAGTCTATCAAGAAATCGACCCATTAGGGGAAAATAATCTGTAAGAAAGAAACTTACAATGTTGGCTTCAGTTTCAGCAAGTAGCCAATGAAATTTAGTCCTCATATCATTATCATATGTTTTACCAAAAGTAATTCTAAATATAATTGAGCTTGTCAAAGTCATAAAAGTTTTGCTCAAATCTACGACACTGGAATCAGCTGCAGCTGCATCACGTATCGTTCTGACCATTCGTGCAATTTCTTCATCGCGGATAGGTTGAAATGACCTCAAGCTCTTTGCATTAAAGAGATGAAGAGCAGAAAATTTCCTCATGCTCCTCCAGTACTCATCATATGGTGCGAAACAGAAGCCTAGCTTGTTGTAAGATAGCTTCTGGATGGCAACTGAGGATGGCCTATTCGAGATACAAAGATCATGGAATTTGAAGACTTCTTTCGCTGCGCTCACAGAGGAGATGACTAGGATTTTAACTGACCCTAACTTCAAAGACATGAGAGGACCATACTTCTTGGAAAGATGGTGCAAGTAGATGTGAGTGTTTAAGCTGTCGAACTGAAGCATGTTTCTGATCAACGGGAGGCCAGGGGGACCTGGTGCATGCCGATTCGACTTTCTGGCATTGCAATTTTTGAGTATGAACAGCAAAAACAGAGGAAGAGTGATTGCAACAAGGACAGGTACTACTTCCATCTTTTATCAATGAGTTTGACTTTGAGCTTGTGGCTGTGCTATGCATCACATATATAGGCCCTGTCTGTCTGTGATGCATAACTTAATACACGCGTATTTTTCGACTTATAAGTCATATATCAGATAAACCCAAAAGCCCATACTGTGGATTACACAGTGCGCATTCCACTAGTTTGATGTCAACAGTCTGCACCAATACAACACCTATCAACATTTTACATCCAAACAACATCCACTAGCTTAAAAAAAACCTTCTGTTGTAATATTCTACCTATAATAATATCAGAGAACAGCTATTTAACAGAGACAGAGAGAAGAAAGAAGAGCAGAAGAAGTATGCTCGGGTGCATTTCAATACTTACTGAAGATGGCTATTTATAGCCAAAACAATGAACAAGAACATTAAATGCTTTGACATTTTTCTACTCCTATTTCTTAGACTTACCGTAGCTCTACTATTGTAACTTTGAATGCATGTATATGACAATCAATTTCTAACACTCCCCTTTGATTGTCATGATACTATGGATCATAGATTGGCTCATTAAAACCTTGTCAAAGAAAAACCCAGTGGGATAAAAACTTTAACGAAGGAAAAAGAGTACAATCTCCCCTTGGATGAAAACATCAATTACTTAAGTTTTGCGGCAGCATATCCTTGAGTCGACGCATTCCAATGTTACGTCGTAGCTTTGCAAATGTTGAGTTCGGCAACGATTTTGTGAATAAGTCTGCAAGGTTGTCACATGATTGAATTTGTTGTATATCAATTTCACCATTCTTTTGAAGCTCATGAGTATAGAAGAATTTTGGTGAAATGTGTTTCGTCCGGTCTCCCTTGATATATCCCTCCTTGAGTTGATCAATGCATGCAGTGTTATCCTCAAACATAATAGTAGGACTTCTCGTGATATCTGGTAATCCACACGATTCTTGAATATTCTTGATAATAGATCGCAACCAAACACATTCTCTACTAGCTTCGTGTATTGCAATTAGTTCTGAATGATTTGTTGAGGTTGCCACTGTAGTTTGCTTCGTGGATTTCCAGGAAATGGCTGTACCGCAATATGTGAATATATATCCAGTTTGTGATTTGCCAAAATGAGGATCTGACAGATATCCAGCGTCTGCATATCCAATCAACTGAGATGTCGAGTTCTCTGGAAAGAATAACCCAAAATCAATGGTTCCACGAAGATAACGAAATATATGCTTGATCCCATTCCAATGTCTAGCCATCGGAGTAGAGCTAAATCTAGCCAATAGATTCACAGCAAAGGCAATATCTGGCCTTGTATTATTCGCAAGATACATAAGTGCACCAATTGCTCCCAGATATGGGATTTCAGGACCAAGAACCTCTTCATCATCTTCCCGTGGTCGAAATGGATCTTTATCTGGTTCTAAAGATCTAACCACCATTGGAGTAGTCAACGGATGAGATTTATCCATGTAAAATCTGCTCAAAACTTTTTCTGTATATGTAGATTGGTGGAGGAAAATTCCCGATGACAAGTGCTCGACTTGTATACCAAGACAATACTTTGTCTTCCCAAGATCTTTCATTTCAAACTCTGTCTTTAAATATATGACAGCTTCATCAACCTCTGTAGCTGAACCTACAAGGTTTAAATCATCCACATATACAGCAATAATCACAAAACCAGATTGTGATTTTTTGATAAAAACACATGGACAAATTTGATTACTAATATACCCATTCTTTTGTAAATAACGACTAAGTCTGTTATACCACATACGACCAGATTGTTTCAATCCATACAATGATCGTTGAAGTTTAATGGAGTATATATGACGAGGTTTCTTGAACTCATCCATTTTTAATCCTTCTGGGATTTTCATAAAAATATCACTATCAAGTGATCCATATAGGTATGCAGTAACAATGTCCATAAGACGTGTTTCTAATTTTTCTTTAGATGCCATACCTAATATAAAACGAAAAGTAATTCCATCCATTAGTGGCGAGTATGTCTCGTGATAATCAATGCCAGGCCTTTGAGAAAACCCTTGTGCTACAAGTCGGGCTTTATATCTCACAATTTCATTCTTTTCATTTCGTTTTCTTGTGAATACCCATTTATTCCCAACAAGGTTCACACCGATTGGTGTTTGGACAACAGGTCCAAATACTTCTCTTTTACGCAATGAATTTAATTCTGTTTGAATTGCGTCTTTCCATTTTAGCCAGTCTTTTTTTCGACGGCATTTATCCACACTTTGTGGTTTAGGATCAGAATTTATGTCGACATCCAATGCCGCAGAATACACAAATACATCATCAATTATGGCTTTACTTCGATCCCATAATTTCATATCATGCACATAATTTATTGAAATTTCATGATTGTTCAATCCCGAATCTTCAGGGACGTGAATCTCTTCAGGAGATAATACCACTTCAGGGGTATTTGCTTCTTCTGGAGCATTTGCCACTTCAGGGGCGATTTTTTTTGTTTTTCTTTTTCTTGGTGCAACATCCTTTGCACCGACCGGTCTACCACGCTTCGGGCGTGGCTTTGATTCTGTAACCAATTCATTTGTATTTGATTTTTGAATTGGTATATCTATTCTAGCTGGAGTGTTTACTGCAGGTATATGAGATTTTATTACATTTCTAGAATCGTTAAATGCGTCAGGCATTTGGTTTGCGATATTTTGCATATGGATAATTCTTTTAACTTCAAGTTCGCATTGACCAGTACGTGGATCTAGAAAATGTAATCCTGATGCATTCCATGTTATGTCAGGATTAACCTTATTCACATGTTTATCTCCCCCTAAGGGAGGAAACAAAGATTCGTCAAAATGACAATCTGCATATCGTGCAGTAAATAAGTCTCCAGTTAGTGGTTCAAGATATCTAATTATTGATGTCGAATCAAAACCAACGTAGATACCTATTCTTCTTTGAGCTCCCATCTTCGATCTCTGTGGTGGAGCAATAGGTACATATACAGCACTTCCGAAGATTTTGAAGTGGGAAATATTAGGGATTTGACCAAGTACCAGCTGTAGTGGAGAATGTTGGTTATAGGCAGTTGGTCTAATCCTAATGAGATTAGCAGCATGAAGTATTGCATGACCCCATATAGATGTCGGTAATTTGGCTTTCAATAACAATGGTCTTGTAATAAGTTGAAGTCTTTTGATAAAGGACTCGGCTAACCCATTTTGTGTATGTACATGAGGAACTGGGTGTTCAACTGAGATTCCTACAGACATGCAATAGTCGACAAAAGTTGCAGATGTAAATTCGCCGGCATTGTCTAAACGAATTGACTTAATACAATGATCAGGGAATTGAGCTCGCCATTTGATTATCTGGGCAAGTAATTTTGCAAAAGCATCATTACGAGTTGAGAGAAGACAAACATGAGACCATCTAGTTGAGGCATCGATTAGTACCATGAAGTACCTAAATTGACCAGATGATGGGTGAATAGGTCCACATATGTCGCCTTGGATCCTTTCTAGAAAACTTGGACTTTCAAGCTTAACTTTAGTAGGAGATGGCCGAGTAATCAGTTTTCCTAAAGAACATGCTGAACATGGAAGGTCATTTTTGGAAAGAACTTTAAAATCTCTAAGAGGATGTCCAGTAGAATTCTCTATAATACGACGCATCATAGAGACTCCAGGATGACCTAATCTTTCATGCCAAAGGGTAAATGATTTTGGATCTATGAGTTTGGAAGCAATGACATTGTGTGACTCAATGGTTCTGATTTTCATCATATATAATCCTGAGGAAAGTGAGTGAAACTTTTCTAAGATTTTCTTGTTGCTAGAATTAGCAGAAGTAATAAGGAGATATTCTTTACCAGCCTCAGAAGTGGTTTCAATGTGAAATCCGTTAAGTCTGATATCTTTAAAACTAAGAAGATTTCTAGTGGACTTACTAGAAAATAATGCACTTGGAATATGTATGTGTGTACCATTAGATAAGACGAAACTAGCTTTTCCAAAACCTTCGATTATATTAGATACGCCAGAATTCGTTCCAACTTGAGCTTCGGATTTGGTTATATGGGTAAAGTATTTTTGATTTTGTAGAATCGTATGAGTTGTACCACAATCAGCAATGCATATATCTTCAGAATCCATTCTGTATATAATTAAGAAGCATAATTTATTTGATAAGAACATAACACATTACATAGATCAAATAAAGCACACACTACACACTAGTAACTATAGTAATTCGGACCATTAATGCTCATTCCTCCGGTTGCTAATAATTTTATGAAACTAATCCTCAGCCTCCCACATGGGAGTTTCGTTAGACTCATAACGCTTATTCCCCCGGTTGATATTATAAGAGAATCATCTAAGTTGTTGGCGAAATTTGTTTCCACCATTTTTCCTTTCGATCTTTTAGATGACTGATATAAATCAACAAGATGTTGTGGGATATAACAATTACGTGACCAATGCCCTTCCATTCCACACTTGTGACATAAATTGTCAGTTTTCCCTCCTTGTGGTGCCTTTCTTTTGCTCTGTGTTTCAGTTTGCCACTTCTGGTGATCAGAGCTATTATAAGGACGAAAATGCCCACGACCACGACCTCGTCCACGGTAGCGACCATGGCCTCGTCCACCTCTATGCCCTTTTCCACGTACATTCTGCTGGAATGTCATGTTATTTACTTCTGGTAAAGGGGCAGATCCCGTTGGACGGGATTGATGATTCTTAATCACAAATTCATGATTCTGCTCGGCAACAAGGAGGGTTGAAAGGAGATCCCCAAACTTGGTAAACTTCCGCTCCCTGTACATCTCGGCTAAGTTGATATTATTGGGATGGAAAGTGGATAGTGTTTTGTCGATCTTTCTTTTCTCAGTAACAACCTCACCACACATAATGAGCCTAGAACTTATTTTGAATAGGGCAGAGCTATATGCCCGAACACTCTTAAAATCCTGAAGTCTTAGATTAGCCCAATCATTTTCAGCCGCAGGTAGATAAACTAGTTTCTGATGATCGAACCTATCCTTTAAATTTTCTCATAAAATAAAGGAATCCTCGACTTCTAGGTACTCAGATTTTAAATCTTCATGCATATGGTGTCGGAGAAAAATAATAGAGGTAAAGTTTTCTTCAACCGTGGATGTGTTTTCAGCATTTATTGTGTTGCTTAATTTCTTTGAACCCAAATGCAACTTTACATCTTGTACCCATGATAAATAATTCTCCCCTGAAATGTCCAATGCAACGAACGACAAGTTTGTAAGATTTGTCATTATAATCTGAATTTAACACCAAAATTATTAACTTAAACTATCAATATAAATATTACATAAAATCCTACTGAATATGGTGCGTTAACAAGTAAGCAATAATAAATGTGTGCATCATTATTATCATCGATATTATGAATAGATCTATATATAAAATGACAAATGGATTTTCACCCGCCATACGGACGTCTGCGTATACAGGTTATCTCCAACCAATAATATATTTAATAGGAAAATCCTGCATAAGTTAGTTAGGGCACAAAAGTTATTATCCGATAGGCAGGCAATTTATAAATCAAGGTTCCCACTATATTTCGGTATTACCCAAAATTAAATGGTACCGTAAATAGGCGGTGCTCCGGCCATATGTAGTTAAAATATTAGTAGAGGGTGTAACCACGTCTAGTCGAGTCATATTTATAAATAATTAGTAGAGGGTGTAACCACGTCTACTACGATTATATATATTTAAATTATTTATAGAGGGTATAACCACGTCTACTATATATATATATATATATATATATATATATATATATATATATATATATATATATATATATATATACACACATTTGAATAAAATTATACCTTCTCAGTTCCGGCAGGGCTTCGTGCTGATAACGTGTTGTAATATTCTAGCTATAATAATATCAGAGAACAGCTATTTAACAGAGACAGAGAGAAGAAAGAAGAGCAGAAGAAGTATGCTCGGGTGCATTTCAATACTTACTGAAGATGGCTATTTATAGCCAAAATAATGAACAAGAACATTAAATGCTTTGACATTTTTCTACTCCTATTTCTTAGACTTACCGTAACTCTAATATTGTAACTTTGAATGCATGTATATGACAATCAATTTCTAACACCTTCTTATATTTTTCCAAATATTTTTCCCAAATGATGTGGCGAAATCTGATTGGCTGCATTCACTCCCATAATAATGAGACCCCCCTGCAGATTCATCAATCACCCAATCATAATTTGCCACTTGTTTGCCACATCATTTGGTAAAGATTTTTGGGGAAATTTTTTGGGATACGTAGCTTTACCCTTCTTTAATAATTGAGCAGTGTACTAATATCATATATCAGTAATACCATGAAATAATCGTGCTAATGAACAAAGTAGATATTGTGACAAGGCTCAATTGGAATATCAAAAGAAGTAAATGGTTGAACAAACAGCATAAAAAAAAAACCAAACTAATTGCACCAGGCCTCATATAAATTTCACCGTTGCCAAGTCATTTTCTTACTGAAACGAAGCAAGCTTAATTGCATCAGCTTCCAGTAGCTGGCTTCTTAGGTTGGCTATAGGAACAGCAACTATTTCAATCAGCAAAAATAATTTATTCACCATTCCCCTTAAAATCACCTCAGTTCTGCTCAATCTTGTAAAGTGTTGGATTCTCAATTTTCCTTTAGCTTACCACATTTCCTGCACTGATGTTCACATAAATTATTGAAATGACCACTTGTGCACCCATAAAAGCTAAGGCATATATATTCGATTTTCAATTGTCACCACAAAGCAGAGATATCTTCACTTTCTGAGCTTGGCCCCTACGATGCCACCATATGTAATTCAAAATGCCTATGTGGCTTCACAACAGATGACACCGTGTTATAGCATCCGCTTATGCACAGCCTGCAGCCGTTGCTCCACACTCCTCTTGTGCTGGACTTGTGGAGTCAAAATTTTAACTCACTCGATCACAAATTCAAGCACTCAACTTTCTTTCTTCAATTTTTAGCATCTATATATACAGCGTTGTTCAGCTACAAATTATCAAACTCAATTAAATCCATTATAGCCCTAGCTTGTCAGTGTTCTTCCACTCTAAGAAATTATATCAAAAAATGGTTATACTTCTCAAGACCTTGGGCTTGTGGTGCAAGATGCACAAAGGAGGTGATGACGATGATGCATATACTTATATCTCATGTGTTCAAGATGGTGGTTATGATTATGCTTATGCTGCATCAGAGGGCGATGATGATGATGATGGTGGTTATGATTATGCTCCCGCAGCATAAGGGACAGAGTAGTATCTAACAAATTAAGTAGATGCATCTCATGCATATTGGTATGCATGTATTTAAGCTAATCTTTTATGTTTAGATAACAGATAAGAGTAATATGTTTGCTTAATAGGGTCATGTTGACTCATGTATTGTAGAACAAACAGAATAACTGAAAACCAAGCCAATTGCATCAGCCCTCCTGTAAGCTACTCTGTCAGCAAATTTTCTTACTGAAACGAAGCAAGCTAATCTTATCAAGCTTCCACTGAACCTGCCATGGTAGAAATTTAATTCAGCCCTTCTTAAAAAACATAAAAAGAAATTTAATTAAACTCACTTTAGTTGCTCAATTATGTACTGGATTCTCATTTTTCTTTTAGTTAACCTGTCCTGGGATAAGAAGAGCCAAGGCATTTTCCATATATATTCACTTTCTGAGCTAGGCCCAAAAATGTCCCATAAGGTGCTGATCTATTTATACTTTTTACATCCAAGTTGACATATTATTTGAACATACCTATGTGCACATCCTGCAGCCGTTACTCCACACTCCTCTTGTGCTGGACTTGTGGAGAGTAAAATTGTGCACCTTCTTTTACCATTATATAGCTTTAGTAGCTTAACTCACTCGAAATTACAAATTCACACGCTCAACTTTCTCCATCTTTTAGCTAGTCGATATTAATTAACTGACTTTTACTAGGCAGGCAAACAGCAGAGTATTCTACCACCTAAGTTTCATTGTACTATACAGTAATGTCTCTTGTTCAAAAAAAATTCACATCATGCTCCAAGAAACCTGCAGATGGCGATCATGTTCAAGATTATTGCTACGCTCTTGCATCGACCTTGGAAGGGGATTGCAGAGATCAGAGGCGGATCTTAGAAGGGGCAAGAGGGGGCAACTGACCCCCCTTAATTTTATTTTTTTTAATATTATACATATTTTTAGGTTGTAAAATTGAAATTGACTCCCCTTAATTTTTTTTGACCCCTTCTAATTTTTTTTACAAAAAAATTGACCCCCCTTGATTTTATAGTCAGATCCGCCACTGGCAGAGATGATGGTGGTTATGATTCTGCTCCAGCAGCTTAAGCCTTGAACAAAAAGTGCATATGTAATATGAATTCATGATGAAATGTCTTCCACGAAACCTTTTCAAGAAAAAAAAGAGAAAAATTGCTCTGTAGCCTTAAAATGACTCCAAATTAATTTTGCAGGTAAAAAGATGAGTTTAGGGAATTATTCTAGTTTAGGATCCTGAATCATGATGCTGATAAAAACCTCTCATTGTTGATTTGTTGTAGTTCATTAGATTGTCAACAGAAACAGTCATGCGCATGTATAGACTCTAGTCTAGCATTTAAATTATCATTCTGAGAAAGGTAAATGCCGTAGAATTGAGGACACTGCAAGTCTGCAATCGCCAACTTCACAAACAATTTTGCGTCCATAAAATTTGGCAGGCACCATTAGTTTTGTATGAAGTGTATTAGTTTTCTATCAAGCGTAGGGGTGAGCAAAAAAAACGGGAAAACCGAAACCGAGCCGAAAAATCGAAAAACCAAACCGAAAAAAACCGTAACCGATAAAAACCGAAAAAAACCGTAACCGAACCGAACCGATATAACGGTTTGGTAACGGTTACGGTTTTACCCCTAAAACCGAACCAAAAAACCGAACCGTTTATATAATATATAATAAAAATATAACATTTATTATTAAATATAACATATTTTAGTAAGAGAAATTGATATAATAAGTATATAAATATTTTTCTAAATTAATAAAGTATTAAATTTGTATAGTAGTTTAAACCAAAAAACCAAACCGTTTATATAATATATAATAAAAATATAATAAATTATATATAACATATTATATATATATATGTGCAACAATATATTAATTATATATTTTAGTAAGAGAAATTGATATAATAAGTAATATAAATATTTTTCTAAAATTAATAAAAGTATTAAATTCGTATAGTAGCTTCTAATCATATAAAAACCGGAAAAAAACCGAAACCGACTAACAGTTAACCGAACCGAAAAAAACCGTTTGAAACGGTTCGGTTACGGTTTCTACCTAAAAACCGAACCGAAATACACGGTTCGGTAACGATTTTAGGTAGAAACCGAGCCGAACCGACTCGTGCACACCCCTAATCAAGCGTATGAGACCAGTTCTCTCACTGTTTTGTATGTGCAACAACTATGTTTTAAAAAAGGGTCCAGGTTCTTGCAATCGATTGTTGTACCAAATTATTCGCGTAAAAAAAACGGAAAGATATTTACACTAATTTTTGTGGGTGTTTGTTTTAAGACTTATAAGTCCAGCTTCTGGATTATAAGTTATGAGCACTTATTCGTACCGTTTGTGTAATAAGTTAAGAAGCATTTATAAAAAGTTAGGAATGCTAGCTTTTATTTCAGGGTTTCTGCTTATTTCCCAAACACTTTAATCACTTATAAGTCTTATCTTACTTCTAACTTCTACTCCACTTATTTATTTTAAGCAAGAAAACTTATTTTAAGCTCACTCAAACAGCCCCTTTATTTTTATGTTTTTTACGTGTATCGGCAGGAAATTTATGAGCCTATCCGCGATTTAGACACTCATTCTAGTATTTTCTTTTTTTTCTTGAATAAAACATTTTAGTATTTTCTTCTTTGCTTCATAAAAAACCGTTTATATATTTTTATTAATAATCATTTGAGAACATCTCCCGTTAAAAAACTGCCGGAGACTAGTTGTATGTTCTAACAAAAATCAGATCCAACCCTAAACTTACGCCGTTCAGATTTAAGTTTAGTAAGATACACCGCAATTATTAAATTAAATTTTCATCGTTTGTAACTTTAGTATATAAAATTTTGAGTTTAATAACAATAAAAAATATCAACGAAAATCATGCCCAAAATATAATTTCATGAAGGACCGATCTAAAATAATAGAAGGATGGTCCTATAGTAATGCAAGAAGAAAGAGGTAACAAAAAAACAGGTCCACAGAAACAGAACATGTTGTTTATTGATTTAACCAACGCGAACTGGTCCGAAAACATTTGACTCTACAAAACCACCGAGTTATACTTATGTCTTCATCGTCCTCACTTCAAACCCCTCATCTTTCGGACATTTAGGACGAGGAAGAGGTGGAGCCTTCGTCGCCTGCACTGCACAGCAGGTTTATTTTCTTATTTTAATATTCTCAGATCTTGATTTTTAATTAATAGACACATAAACAAATCTGTCGGTGGCATTGCATCGCATTTTATTACATTTATTATTAGGGTTCAGTTTCTTGTAGTTTGTCTATATATCTACGCATTGATCCCCAATTATATACATGGCTTCTTGATTATACCCTTTTGTTAAATCAGCTTAATTTGATATTTATATTGGCAACCCACTTGCTTTGCAGTTGAGATCTTCAAGAAAATCTTGAAAAATATGGTTCCTATTAGGCTTGATGCAGCTAAGCAACACTATGCAACCAGTAGTCTTGTGATTGGATATGCCCTTTGTTCGAGTTTGCTTGCGGTGATTAATAAGTTTGCTATTACCAAATTTAACTACCCGGGTCTTCTTACTGCGTTACAGTACCTTACTTCAGCTCTTGGTGTTTGGGTTTTGGGGAAGTTGGGGTTTTTGCATCACGATCCGTTTGTGCTTGACATTGCTAAGAAATTCTTGCCTGCTGCCGTTGTGTTTTATCTGGCGATTTTTACGAATACGAATTTGCTTCGTCATGCCAATGTCGATACTTTTATAGTGTTTAGATCGTTGACTCCCCTTTTGGTTGCTGTTGCTGATACTGCGTTTAGGAAACAGCCGTGTCCTTCGAAGCTTACTTTCTTGGCTTTGTTGACAATATTAGGTGGTGCTGTTGGGTATGTTGCGACCGATAATGGTTTTACATTAACTGCGTATTCATGGGCATTTGCTTATTTAGTTACCATTACAACTGAGATGGTTTACATCAAGCATATGGTGACGAATCTCGGGTTGAATACTTGGGGTTTTGTATACTACAATAACCTGTTGTCGTTGATGATGGCTCCATTGTTCTGGATAGCTACAGGGGAGTATGCTGATGTCTTCACTGCTGTTGGATCCAATGATGGGAACTTGTTTAATGTTGTTGCATTTTCCGCAGTATCTTTGTCTTGTGTGTTTGGGCTGCTTATCAGTTTCTTTGGATTTGCTGCCAGAAAGGCTATATCTGCCACTGCATTCACTGTGACTGGTGTGGTTAACAAGTTTCTCACAGTAGCTATTAACGTGATGATTTGGGATAAGCATGCTACTCCATTCGGTTTGGTTTGCCTTCTTGTCACGCTTGCAGGAGGTGTCCTGTACCAGCAGTCAGTTACTGGAGCTAGTAATGTTCCATCACAGCGTGAGTCCTCTGTGCCTAATCAGATAGATGATGATAGTGACGACTATGAAAATGGGAAAGAAGGGAAGGGCATAACTGGTAAAATTTCTGGTGTATGAGGTTTGTGCTTGTACCAATGTACCATTAATGGAAGATCTACTGCATTGAAGGTTTTGCTTACTGTTTAGCCAAGTGGACATCTATCCATTCATTGGAATTCATGTGTATTGCTTTTAAAAATTTTGGCTTCTCATTCTCACATTATATTAGGTTCATGCTATCTTAGATTAATAGCTTGTATACCTACTTGTGAAAGTTTCTTTCCATTTGAACTATCTCTTATGGAAAAGAAGTTATAATTTATTATCTAAATTGTATCTTCTGTCAGTCGTTACTTATTGTTTACTATATTATAATTCTTATTAATAGGCTAAAACAAGTGTTGCCAGTTGCCATAGTTAATGAAGCTATGTATCATCTGCATATGGTACAGTGAAACGGATCTTAGTATAACAGGCCTTATATAATCACATGACAAACAATTTTGCATATTGCATATGCCTAGTCTTTCTGTATACTGTTCTTCAGAACAGCAGCCTGGTCAGATTTATTTTGATGAAGCAGTTTCTTACTCGGTGGATCATCTTTAATTATGTTATGCATATGATGGTGTTTTCTCCTTGTGTGCGTACATTTATCTGGGTTGTATCTCTCTGGCCACAGTAGTTCCTGAAAACTACCATTGCAAAATGAAAATATAGTTGTGAGAAGCAGATTACTGGCAATACTACTTGGTAATCTTGTCTTCATGAAAAATGTACGAGCTTCTTGACATGTCTAGTGCAGAGCAGGCGGTTATCGTTCTGATGTTGAACACCCCCACTGTAATGTTTCCTTATCAGCATCACCACAAAATGTTCTGGAAGTTGTGTTTGCAAGTTTCTGTGTTGGGGTTGATCGGTAGAATACTTGATTATGATGGTTCTCAAATTTACTGGACTTGCATATATTTATCGTAAGGTGGGAAAGAAATTTTAAATTTGCATTGCTTTCTAATCTTGCCAGTCTTCTGAAGATCTATGAATTACTTTAAAATCTCCAATTAATCTTTAATAAATGTTTTGCTGGTCACTTATTGCATTTTCAATTTTACTAAAAATCTCCAATTTATTGAACAAATCTATGATAAATCCAGAAATCGATAAATCAACCAATTAGTTCTGATTTTTCACTTTGACAATAAATCAATTATCAATAGGAGTATCTAATTTGAAGTAATGGCAATTATCAATATTTAATTTGAACATGGAGATGTGTTTACAGCAATATCTTTCAAGACGTGGGAAGAAAGATTTTGGGGAGATAAGTATTTCAATAACTCAGAAAGAATAAAAATAGTTGGAAGTTGGAACAGAGGCGGCTGTGCTCAATTGCTTTCTGAGATGACATTGAACATATACCAAAATAAAATTAAAAAAAATACAAGGGTTCCACAGTTCCACTTATACAAAACCCCCCAGTCATGCACAGCCCCTACCTTCAAGTAAATAATTATGAAAAATAGAAATCAGAATATAAATCAAAGATTATTCAATATATCTGTTTTGAGGATGTTTTCTACAGCTTTGCAAATTTGGCGATATTAGCTAGTGCTGTTCTTAAACATCGAATGCCAGCTCCAGATTTTGAGCTCACCATCATCTGCAGTAACATGTGAACCTTGTGTTATCAGATATTTTTGAATTATCAAACATATACTTAAAGAATTAATGTTAGTATCCATACCACAGGTTGAACTACAGACTTATTTGCCTTCAGTTTCTGAAAAGATCAAGGTAACATGTGAGCTCTAAAAGCAAGAGGGTCAAAGATAATATAAACTAGTCACTTGCTATGTGTTTGGTAGTAATTACCTCTTCTATTTGCATTGCACGCCGTGCCACATCAATTGGAAAAACCAAATCTGTCTTGGTTAATACAACTTGGTATTTAGTTTCGGACCTGTACAATGAAGTTATCATCGTTACTTCATTGCCAGAAAAATTTTAACATGGTCTTTTTTTCATAAAATATAATATTTCCATCAGCCAAAGTCCCAGGTAGACAATTTTTTAATTTCTTATCTGGTATAGGAGTAATTCTTCTGGAAACAACAACGCAAGTACAAACTTAGTGTTGTGCTATACAAACTAGTAAAACAGGCACGCACATGATTAAGAACATTGTGCTGCTATTTAATTATCTTTACAATTTATGGGACCTGGTGCAACTGATGGTTTATAGTTAAGAGAATCAAGAGTACGAACAGCCTTACCTTTCCATTATATCAATAAGCTCATGATCCCTAGGCTTCATACCCCATTTTGTGTCAATAAGAAGACACACTTGCTTCAAACCAACTCGTGTAGAGACATACTCCTTCACCTACAAATTTTTTGAAAAGAAATGGACATCTTATATCAGCTGATAATTATAAAATCACTCATAAAACCCCGTGCAATTAATATTTAATAAATTGCTTCACTGAAGCACTTGGGTACATAGTTCTCTATTTTTTGCATATGATTCTCAGCCTTTTAAAAAGTTATATAACAGGTTGCAAACCAAAACAGAAAAGTAACCTAAATAGTCCTGCAAAGATAATTATCAACTTTTACTTGTTATTCAATTTATTGCAGCTTCAGGGTTTGTGAAACGGTGTCCATGTGCAGTAAAATGTAACAACTGATACACCACCGCTATTGTTGTCAGTGTCTTATTCACGGTACAAATTTTAATTAATATTGTGCTGTAATCAACGAAAATAAAATGCAATAACAGTTATATCCTGATTCATTACACCTCTAAACTGGGACCAAGAGAAAAATTTGTGAGTGTGATTTCAACCCTACTGGTGAGATACGACTAAGAAGTAGCTCATACAATTTCACTTGGTGATCGACAGTGCCCCACACATGGATGCTGAATGAGCATTATTACAAGTGACTAATCAATTAGCATGCAAGGAGTGATAAATGGTCTGCAAATTCTTTATAATAAACCAACTAAATAAATGAGCAAAAAAAATTTATATACTAACAAGATCTTCCCAAGCTTCCTTCACTTCTTCTTTGGCATAAGCAAATCCATATCCAGGCAAATCAACCAAGGCCACCTTCGGTCCAAGCTGAAAAAAATTGATAGTCTGCAGAAGGCAAGCCTTTTATGAGATCATCTACATTATCACAAGCATATACATTCATAAGAAAAAAGGGCAAAACCTGAGTTAGACCAGGCTTGTCTGATGTGCGAACAACACCCCACTGACGGGTAAGTGCATTTAGTATAGAAGACTTTCCTACATTTGACCTTCCTGGTAATAGATATCATATTAAACTACAGACTTAGTATCACATCAACCAAAGTACAGTAATACACCAAGATGACGAACAAAGATATGAGTGGGAGAGGGACAAGTCTAAACAGTCAACTGTCACCCCTTGCACTTTTACTTCTCATCTTTAACACTGATAACTGGTATTGATTTCCAAATACAGGGGAGAACTTGATGTATCAAACTCGAGCTCATTAACGAGCCGAACCGAGTCAAGTCGAGTTTCTTAACGACCAGCTCGGTTCGTTTACAGCTCTATATCAAACTATCAATTATACCTGAACCAGGATCCATAGCGGCTGCGATTGTTACATAAATTACACACTTAAGCAATGACTATATATCAAGGAAGTTACCTAGCAGTATGCACACAAATTTACAAGAGAGAACCATAAAAACATTCACCTAAATTGTACCACCATTTGAGAATCGCAAAATTAAATTCATTAAGTGATTACTCTAATTTTAAATTTAAATATATAAAAGACCTGAAAACACAGGTACATATAGCAAGGGTCATTGACCAGATAAGATGATAAAGTTACCTGCAAATGCAATCTCTGGTACCTCGGGCAATGGAAACGATGACGACACCTTTGCAGCTGCAAAAAATGTTAACTTATTCCGAAATACCTGCAAAAATGTAAATACATTAACTTTTGAATCAAAAGCTACCATGCAGAACGGATGCAATTTCATAATGGAGATATATCAACCACAAAGTTACAAAAATGCAATGAGCTTCGTAGCTGTAACTTGCTAATTTGACTGAAAAGTGTGATAAGTCGAGCACTTTTAAATCTAGGCTTAAACCGTTTACTATTGTGCTTTTAAGGACAGAGACAGACTATCATAACATTAATTTACACACTCGTAAAACTGCTGCTATAAGAAATTTATATTATCTTAAACAAATTGGGCCGAGGTCATAAGACATATATCTGAGCATAATTTACAAACTCGTCTTATTTACACATGTAATATTGGTGACACCTGCATTTTTTATACAAGACTTGATTTGATTCCACACAAAATGTTTCATTGTTATTCAGAATTTACTCTGGTCCACCACACTGCAACATCAAATGGTTTCAAATAAGATCAGAACAAGCTGCACATGAATTATCAATTTTTAATGAATGCTTAGATAATTAGTCTATTGAGCAAGCAAACATGCAAGTGGTCATAAGCAATGAGGTAATCTTTTTCAGAAATGATAGATCAAAGAACTAGAGTGACAGAGGTAAAAGAGAATTCATAGAAAAAGCAGTTAAATTTTCTGAAGATACGTTGTGAAATTTCACATTGAAAAGCAACCCATCGAAATTGCTACTGGAAACTAGTATATAAAGCTTAACCAACACTACTAAGAGTATACTCCTTATCCATCAGTTCTGACTTGACTGCTAATATTAAAGAGGTTGACTCTTATTTAATACTTCATATGTGGCTAGTCCTAACACTTCGCAGCTAGGTTCTTTAAATTTACATTCTAACAATTTCAATCTGTGACTTACTACTATGCAGATATCAATATTTCTATATACTCTTATTGCGGCATCATATTACATTTGTGGCAACTAGTTTTCAAGAAAAAATAAAATTAAACTGCTGAAGGGCGTATAAGAAAATATGAAACGCCAACCACAAAGTACACCATGAAATTTAAGTGTTACCAAACTTCTTACAGGATTTCTAACTTTAAAGTCTGTATAATGCAGCTCCTGGTACAATGTTCTACCCTATGAAGGGACGCCTATTCTTGAACTATTCCTATAATAAAGCGGGCTTCAAGTAAATCATATTAGACATTGCTAAATCTTGTGTAGGATTATCAGCTGATAGAATTGAACTTAAATTTGAAAAAAAAAAAAAAAAAAAGAACATACTGTTTCTTCAATTCGTGCTCTTTCTGAATCGGCAGATGAGGGAATGTTATCTAAAGGACAAGGAATTTCAGTATTGTAGCCTGCTCTTCTTATCTCGATTTCACGCCTACGCCCCAACAGCTGCAGAGAGAGTAGTCAGGCACTCATGCTTTGGAAATAGAGCATAATATTCAAACAATAAAGTTACAGTAGATTTGGCTTAATTACTACAAAACCTGGAAGATTCAAATTACATTTTCTTCCACAAAAGAAAGAATAGATGGGCTAGGTTGTATGGCACGGAACTGTGCGTTCTTTGATATTTCAACATCTTTGTTTTCATCTGGTTCTTTCTTTTGTATTGCATCTGAATACAACAAAAAAGCAATCAAAACAATCACTATCTATAAATCCAATATCATTAAATCGCTAAAATCATTGGTGTTCATGCTTTATCCTCTCATTACTGGAGGCATATAACATTTTAAGCAATACATGGGTGTGTGCTTCATATTCTTTACTGCATAATGCTTATTTTTCTTTTGAACCATTAAAGCATTTAGCCACTTTGCGCACCTATGGAAAGAGGACCAAGCTATTATAGAATATACTACAAAATACAGATATAGGTAAAATATTTGCTATTATAGGCAAAACATTCTTTAGGATTATTCATCAGAGCTTAGTTTTGAATTACAAAAAATATAAATGATAAATCGACGATTAGCTCACATCATGAGTTATAACAAAACAAACAAACCCTCTTATATTTGATCGTTATTTCAGAAGAATTGTATGTATTTACAGCTCGTTAAGCTTCAATGATTTATTATGGACTAGAACTTTAACCACTAACCATGAACTTTCCAACATTCCGGTAACATAGTTATAAGACGAAATTTCTCTAAAAAGAAAGGGGGGGAAGACCATATCATCATACTTGCACACAACCACCTCAAATGCAACCATGGAGGCTGGAGCATTTCTTCATTTCTAAGAGATAAGGTTACAAAGAGAAAAAATGAGAATTTGAGGGAAGAATATTAAGCCAAATGACTACGAAACTTATGAATTGTTGAACATTATTGATAATTTTATGGTTGATATGCTCTCTTATTTTTGAAAGTTAAGAGTATGCCAAGTATTTAGATTTTTCTTAAGTGGTGAGTAATATTTCTTTTTTCACAAAAAATGCTCGATCAATGGCACTTCAGCCCTAGCTCTTCATAATCGGGTCTTGCCCTTTTTAAGAATGTGGGCCTTAAACAATACTGCTTCCAAGTACCAAGGCAGCTTGACACCCTTGTTCTTAAACATCAAAATTGATCATCAGAAAGTACATTAGTGATGACTGAACATCATATTAAATATATAAGGTAGGGTTTACACTACAGTTACCAGGAACCAGAGACAAAACCAGACAGTCTTCATAAATAAGCTGTTATTTCCATGTCAAGGACCTGCACTGCTAATTCCAATCATGACATCTCTCGTCTTTACCCTTTAGCAGTTATCCTATCTATGCTACAAAAACATTAAACATGATGAATAATTTGCCCAAGTCTGTATTCTGAATTTCTTTGACTTAACCCTCAGAAATTAATTTAACCTCAGTGTACTATCATGTCAATCTTGCATATTGATACATCCCACTCCCTTCATTCTATTGACCTGTGCCATAAATCCAGCCTCATGCTTCATTTGATAATAGCCATCGATTACTAGTGGTTTTATGTGAGCTTCACTCCGTGCGGCAGCCACTTTAATACAAAATTTACTAAAACCCTGAAAGTGAGTATTGGTCTGTTTGACAAACGACTACTTGATTCAACATAAATTGAACTATATGCATAGTCACTAATACTCTATAGACTTATAGACCAATCCAAATACACCTTATGTATCCCGAGCGATGTTAAGATGTATGCTGACTTAAACTATACGTCTAGGAGTATAGAGGATATTTCCTTAATGACCCCTAACTGTGACAACGAAAACAGTATATGGAGTTGTGGACAAAGGATTTACAAAGTTTATGCACGTCCAACTAATCTAATTGACATCTCGTTTTTGCCATATGGCCATAAACATGAAAGGCAACTTGCATGACACTCTGAAAGCACTACCATGATCAACTGAGCATTTTAAGGTATCCAAAGTTACAGTGTAATAAGTTAACATTGTCCTCCGTCCCTTGTGTTACCTAATGGCCATGTTACAGTGGGCTCACTGTATTTACAAAAGAAAATGTCGAACAACTTTCCAGCACATCCTTCATGAACTAGAATTAGCAAAAACCGATTATTATAAACCTTCAATACTTCACAAAATGTTTCCAAATAACAAATTTGAACAATTAAGGCTCAGGATATGTCCACAAGGGAATAAATGCAAATCATGATCGAAATTCCAACAAAATAGCCATTCATCTATCAATATAAGTGTTTTCATATCAGAAACACATAAAAACAAGTAAATACAACTCATAAATATTGACATAGAATGTAAAAATATTACTGACCAGTAGCAGGAGGCGCAGCATCATCCATACGCTTTTTACTCAAGTCGTAACGGTCTAATCGCATTCCTCTCTTCTTTTTCTTTTTAGGTCTATCCTCTGAATCATCATCAACTGGTGTTTTATTCTTCCTATTCCTCCCGAATTTCACAGGTGAATGCTGATTATCATCAAATTGATTCTTGAAACTGTTCTTTCTTTCGAAACCCTTGTTTTCCATACCCTGTTCTCCCCCACCATCCACTTCAATCTCAGCCTTGGAATTGTTTTTGTAACCCTTGATAGTTTTACCGTCATTACTCCGGAACTCAAAACTGTTGCCTCTATCCGCGGTTCTATTCTTGTCTTCAAACTTGCTCCTCCCAAACTTCCCAGGCCCATCAAACTTGTGAGCACTGGACTTGTTCTTCAAATTGGTCTTTCTTTCGAACCCCTTGTTCTCGAAACCCTTTCCTTTACTATCATCAATGAGGTCACTCTCATCCCTGGAATCAAATTTATTCTTGAAACCCTTTCCATTTCTTGGCTCAAAAGTGTTGCCTTTATGAAAGGTTTTGCTCTTCCTCTCGAAACCCTTGTTTTCGAAACTCTTCCTTTCGAAACCTTTTTCCCCTCTATCATCAATGAGGCCAATCTCATCCCTGGAATCAAATTTGCTCTTGAAACCCCTTCCATTTCTTGGCTCAAAGGTCTTGCCTTTATGAAATGTTTTGGTCTTTCTTTCAGAACCCTTGTTCTCGAAACTCTTTCTTTCGAAACCCTTATCCCCTCTATCATCAATGAGATCAATTTCATCCCTAGAATCAAATTTAGTCTTAAAACCCTTGCCATCTCGCAGCTCAAAGCTGCTGCCTTTATGAAAAGTTTTGGTCTTTGGCCTCAAATTGAAGCCCCCTGCTGATTTTTTACCAAATGATGATGAAGATGATGCATTTGTTGTCCTCTTCCTACTCTGTGTTTCCACCATTTTGTTGGTGTGAAGAAAACAGTCTTGGCTGGCGGATGTTTATGTTAAACCCTTGTTGCTCCGTTTCTATAAACCCTTGTTGGTCCTGTGACTCCTGTCTTCCTAGTAACCTGAACTCTTAAAAACAATCAATTAAAAAATATTTTTAGAAAATGGAAAAATACTTAATAGATCAGTCAGTAAGCTACTAAGCTATAAAAAATTAGATTAATTATCTAGTTGGTCACTGAAGTGGGTTTAATGTATCAAGTTGGTCACTGAATTCAAAACGGTATCAAGATAATCACTGAAGTGGCCATAAATATCAAACAAATACCTTGAAATATAAGTTCGAGCATTAAAAATATTATTTATAAAATTTTACACATTATTTTTGAATGTTATCAAAACCAAGTAAAAATATTAGTTCGAGCATTTCGGTTTTTTCACATTTCGAAAATTTTAGTTTAAATCTCTCTTAGAAAGATTCTGATAACGTTAAAAATTCAATATAATCTCTAAAATTAAGACTATTCAAGGATCACGTTATCATTATATATATAATCATTTTCTACAAAAATATGTGTATGAATTTGACAATCCATTCGAACAAAGATGAAAAGTAAATCATCGAAAATAGTTTGATTTAATTATTAATTACATTAATATATACTAATCTAGAGATACAATTACAAAGTAATTCAAGACAAAAATACAACGTGAATGGGTAAATTAAGACATAGGAGAAAAAAGCGAGAAAAGACTCTTGAATATATATTACATTGTGTATTTGATTTTGATTGTGACAACAAACTCATCAACCTACAAATAAATATATAAGTTAAAGTAATAATATTTATTTTTGATCCAAAATATTTACCCAACGTGATCATTTGAGATGTTTTTTTTAAAACAAAGACAAAAAGATGTTGATCGAAATAATCTAAGAGTCAAAATAACATGAAAACAAAACAATTATAAAAGCAATTATCAAATATTAATAAGACTTTTTTTATAAATACATGAATTATATATTTGTGTTTATAATATGTGTGTGTGCGGGATGATAATTGATATAACACGTATTTGAATCTCAAAAACAAGCTTTCAAAATTTTATCATAGAAAAATTGATTCAAAATTTAAACTAATTCTTTTTCTATAATTATATATATATATATATATATATATATATATATATATATAACAAGACAGACAACCTTCAATTGGTCATGACCACCTTTGCTTCTAATAACTTGTTTTTTATGTATAATTTAACTTATATATGTTTTTTTTTGACAAAATGCAAATTTATTCCATTAAATTAAAAAAAGTCTAGTCGGGACAAATCCCCAACTGACAATGCAATCAGGTTGATAAACAATAAAACGAGCTAAACAAATAGCCGCATTGTTTCGAGACTGCTTAACACACTGAATCCAATGATTCTTGAAAGTGAAAATGAATACAAAGGCTTCTCGAGTAATCCAGCCCGCATCAATCCCGAAAATGGTAGCTTCACAATTGACCTTCACAATAGTTTCATGGCTGTTGCGGTGTTCAGGCGACTCAGTTGTAAAAACTAAGGAATGAGGAACAAGAGTTCTCAAATAATGAACAACTATAATTTGTGAAAGGTGAGCACATGCGATCGCCACCGTTCCAAACATACCCCAGATATCTACATGCCGGGAGTCAGTTATAGACATGTCGAAAGTATTAATGATGCCATAAGCCAGATCTCCCAAAACTCCATTCCAATCATTCTCATTGATAACACAGAAAGACATAACAATCACAAATATAACAACGCAGAATCACCCAAAAATTGGGTACTAAATCAACACGCGCCAAAAGGCTAGACAAGAAAACACAATCGGATTTTTGATTTCAAAAGATCTGATTTATTCATAAAACAATCAAGCTCAAACTCAAATCCGAAACAGGTCCGAGAATAAAACTCGATTGGAATCTTCGAGGTTTAAGCAACACTCGATTTTATTAAAAAACAAAAAACTGATAAATAGTGAAGAAGATGGGAGAGCGAAAAAGATTTGGTGGATGAAGAGGATGAAGGTGAAGAATGGAAGTGACGGTTAGTTTTGGGAATCGACTGTATTTAATTTCTAATCAAGATGCATATACTTTTTTACATCCCAATCATGTGAATTTTTTTTTACCAGTTTCTGGAAATGTCGAGATCTCTGGGACACTCCACACGGCACGAATATAAAATTTATATAAATAAATTTAATAAAAATAATGTTAAATCCGAATTTAACTCTCAAAGCTTCCATTTCTAGAGAAACTGCTCTAATGAACAAAAGTTCCAGGTCGGGACAATAAACACAAAATCCTGTATGTTTTTTTTTTTTTGATAAGTAAAATCCTGTATGTTGAAAGATGAACCCTTCGATGGCTTTAATCGATGGCGCTGAAAGTCTGCCTCCTCCATTTCACATAAGCCATATAGCCCCAGTCGACCATTTCCATTGGCCCACCTACATGTGTTGCCTGAGGCATGTCAAACATGAAACACCTCCAAATGGTGTGACAATAATTTTGCTTGAAATCGAAATGATAAGAAGCATGAAGTAAAACACACTGATAAAGTGAGAGTAAGTGATAACTAATCAAACAAACAAATGAAATTTAGAGAAACGAGTACTTTATGACAGAATTTCTGTTTCTAACAGAAATCAAGGAAATAGTTTGAGATTTTTAATTAATAATTATAATATAAATTTACATATTTCTAAAATTCAATTTTAGTGAAATCTAATTAGAATTCATTTGTACATGCAAGAGTAGTCTGTGATTTGTAACAATAAAACATATATAAAAATATGAAAAATACAACATATATACTTAGAGTAAATAATTTTTAATAATTAAAGAGAAAAGACTTTATAGGATTATAATTTATAAATGTAACAGAAGTCTCCGATTTTAATAGTTACAATTATTATAAATACATTTTTTTGACAGACAATTATCATAAATACTTATAAATATATAAACAGTTATATAATGAATAAGAATTTAGGGGTGAAACCGTGAAATTTGTAGAAGCATGGAATAATAACATTAGAATTGTACGAAAGAATTATATAATTAATATAAATTTAATTACAAATTAAATAATTTAAAATCATAAGCCGACAAGGATTCATTTATTAATTAAGAAATACGGATTTTCAATTTCTGACATGATAAAAATAGTAAATTTATAAAATATAGAACCAATTTTTTTTTAATCTGCAAAGGTCTAATATCAATATATATATTTATCAATTAGGCTAGAATACGAAACAAGAGCTCTAAAATTGAGCAGCAGCTGAGTACGTATAAACCAAACAATAAATTGTTTTCTAGCCTTAAAATATAACAGTGTAACCATGTCATCTGATCGCTTCATCTTCGAATAATTTCGTAAAGGCTCGTCTCATGGCATTATCTATATATCTATATAAAGGAAAATCCAGGGCGGCTGACGTGGCTATTTTCTCCTTGCTCTTAGACTGAATCCTCTCCTCTCAGGCTTTCCAGCATATATCAATTATTCCGTTGCCTCTTTTCTTCTTATTTAATCTCTATTTTTTTATGCCTGATCAGTTTCGTAACTGAAGCCTCATCATCTCCTCGGGCAGCAGTTATAAATAACCCTCCGGCAATCGTTTCTTTTCGCTTGGTTATTTCTTTCTCGAAAATTAGCTTCGCACACACTATTGGACCTCTTTGTTGGGCTGGCTTGGCTATAGCGATTGCTGCAACGGCGTTGTTCTTCCAGTGGGCGTTCTCTTCTTCATCTCTGGCTTAGTCGTCAATCTTCTTCAGGTATTAGTTTTCCGAATTTCTTCTCTTACTTTTTGTGATTTACCAAATGTTCATCTCGATTTTATATATTATACATTGTCACAGGATTTTAAGGTTTCTTGCAACCTGGGATTTTACATACTTGCTGAAAGATTTACAGGGTGGTTGCGAAGTTGTTGTGGCTGGAACTCTGATTGATTGGTGGGCTGTTGTTAAGGTCAATCCCATTTCTTGGAAATTATCTGTTGTTTTATTTTTTTCTTACCACTTATGTGTAGTTTCTATCATGAAATTACTGTTATTGGGGTCAGGCAATTCAAATTGGTTCATGAATCAGCTAAATAGACTGTTGGGATTGGGTTTTCTGATTTTCTTGAAATTGGGACTGTTTTTAATTGTTTGATTGATGCGGGTTTTGTTCCGTGTCTTCAATTTATTGTTTTTTTGTTGTAAATGAGTTCTTAATTTTGTTGGGTTTGTGTGATTGGTGAATTGGCTTTCTGTTTATTGGTGTTTCTGTTCTGGATGTTTGTTTGATGTGATTGTGGATTTGTGTTTATGAAATGTGTTGTTTTGAATGAGCTGAATGCTGATGATATTTTCGGATGGAAGGTTAGATTTTTAATGTTGGGTATTAGATTGAGAATTAAGAAAATAGATAGTTGTGTATGATGTTTTCACCATGTGAATTAAGTTTGTGTTTTTATTTTTGATGTTTTTTTTAGTAGCTGAGATTGGAGGGGTGTTTATTGCAGGGGGTTTAGTGGGAATGGCTGGGACTGCAACCGAAGAGTTTGGAGTTGGCAGGTCGTTGGCTGAGTCGCGATCTTCTGAGCATGTAGAAAATGGATCGCCTTTAATAGAGGGGAGACTCTGGAATACAGAGACACGAAGGTCTCCACAACATCTATATTGATATGTTTCAAGCATGATTTGCATCTAGCATGCATGCTTATAAGTTTGCTCTTTATTCACTTGATGTCTGATTTTCGTATGGGAGGCTTTCTTTACAGCTATTTAGTAGCAACTGTTTATTCTTTTGTGCTTTCTTGCTTGCTTAAAGAGTTTGGGAGTAGGATTGTGAGTTTGGTTCAAGAAGTTTACTCTCAGATCTTCCTTTTCTGGATACTAAGATTTTGTTGTCTTAATCCAAGGTATGGCCATGTTTTTGTCACAAATACTTACCACTCCAGGTCTCTTGCAAGGGATAAAAAAAATACTCTTTCTGGCAACAACTAAAGTTGTGGAGTCGGCTACTGATGTTGGGAATCTGCATTTACTTCAAACACGCGCTGATGATGACTACTCTCTCAGGTATGTATAGTTCCAGGGGCCAAAAATTAGGCATGTAGGAGTATTATAATACTGTGCATATATAGTTGAAATAGCACAACAATAGTTTAAATTTCACAAATTTCAATTATATTTTGTGTTTTTCAAGAATTTAACAAACAATGAGCACATATAATAAATATACAGAATTTCAAGGAAGTCGGCAGTGGATGCAAGGTATATGAGGTTCTGTATTGGTAGGTGGACCATCGACGGCTTGCAAAATTTGTACTACGAAGACTTAACCACAAAAATCAGAATGTGGAATCTAGCAGGCTATAAATGTTACGACGCTATATTTCAAGGCGAGAGGCAGTATTATGAGCAGATCTTTAGTGGTAAGTAAGTTGCAGTGCATTTTTTTAATAACTCCAGAACATGTTCCGCTCGATATCAGTCGCAAATTTATCTTATAAGGCAAGTAATATTATTAATAGCCTCGATTTTATATATTATACATTGTCACAGGATTTTAAGGTTTCTTGCAACCTGGGATTTTACATACTTGCTGAAAGATTTACAGGGTGGTTGCGAAGTTGTTGTGGCTGGAACTCTGATTGATTGGTGGGCTGTTGTTAAGGTCAATCCCATTTCTTGGAAATTATCTGTTGTTTTATTTTTTTCTTACCACTTATGTGTAGTTTCTATCATGAAATTACTGTTATTGGGGTCAGGCAATTCAAATTGGTTCATGAATCAGCTAAATAGACTGTTGGGATTGGGTTTTCTGATTTTCTTGAAATTGGGACTGTTTTTAATTGTTTGATTGATGCGGGTTTTGTTCCGTGTCTTCAATTTATTGTTTTTTTGTTGTAAATGAGTTCTTAATTTTGTTGGGTTTGTGTGATTGGTGAATTGGCTTTCTGTTTATTGGTGTTTCTGTTCTGGATGTTTGTTTGATGTGATTGTGGATTTGTGTTTATGAAATGTGTTGTTTTGAATGAGCTGAATGCTGATGATATTTTCGGATGGAAGGTTAGATTTTTAATGTTGGGTATTAGATTGAGAATTAAGAAAATAGATAGTTGTGTATGATGTTTTCACCATGTGAATTAAGTTTGTGTTTTTATTTTTGATGTTTTTTTTAGTAGCTGAGATTGGAGGGGTGTTTATTGCAGGGGGTTTAGTGGGAATGGCTGGGACTGCAACCGAAGAGTTTGGAGTTGGCAGGTCGTTGGCTGAGTCGCGATCTTCTGAGCATGTAGAAAATGGATCGCCTTTAATAGAGGGGAGACTCTGGAATACAGAGACACGAAGGTCTCCACAACATCTATATTGATATGTTTCAAGCATGATTTGCATCTAGCATGCATGCTTATAAGTTTGCTCTTTATTCACTTGATGTCTGATTTTCGTATGGGAGGCTTTCTTTACAGCTATTTAGTAGCAACTGTTTATTCTTTTGTGCTTTCTTGCTTGCTTAAAGAGTTTGGGAGTAGGATTGTGAGTTTGGTTCAAGAAGTTTACTCTCAGATCTTCCTTTTCTGGATACTAAGATTTTGTTGTCTTAATCCAAGGTATGGCCATGTTTTTGTCACAAATACTTACCACTCCAGGTCTCTTGCAAGGGATAAAAAAAATACTCTTTCTGGCAACAACTAAAGTTGTGGAGTCGGCTACTGATGTTGGGAATCTGCATTTACTTCAAACACGCGCTGATGATGACTACTCTCTCAGGTATGTATAGTTCCAGGGGCCAAAAATTAGGCATGTAGGAGTATTATAATACTGTGCATATATAGTTGAAATAGCACAACAATAGTTTAAATTTCACAAATTTCAATTATATTTTGTGTTTTTCAAGAATTTAACAAACAATGAGCACATATAATAAATATACAGAATTTCAAGGAAGTCGGCAGTGGATGCAAGGTATATGAGGTTCTGTATTGGTAGGTGGACCATCGACGGCTTGCAAAATTTGTACTACGAAGACTTAACCACAAAAATCAGAATGTGGAATCTAGCAGGCTATAAATGTTACGACGCTATATTTCAAGGCGAGAGGCAGTATTATGAGCAGATCTTTAGTGGTAAGTAAGTTGCAGTGCATTTTTTTAATAACTCCAGAACATGTTCCGCTCGATATCAGTCGCAAATTTATCTTATAAGGCAAGTAATATTATTAATAGCCTCGATTTTATATATTATACATTGTCACAGGATTTTAAGGTTTCTTGCAACCTGGGATTTTACATACTTGCTGAAAGATTTACAGGGTGGTTGCGAAGTTGTTGTGGCTGGAACTCTGATTGATTGGTGGGCTGTTGTTAAGGTCAATCCCATTTCTTGGAAATTATCTGTTGTTTTATTTTTTTCTTACCACTTATGTGTAGTTTCTATCATGAAATTACTGTTATTGGGGTCAGGCAATTCAAATTGGTTCATGAATCAGCTAAATAGACTGTTGGGATTGGGTTTTCTGATTTTCTTGAAATTGGGACTGTTTTTAATTGTTTGATTGATGCGGGTTTTGTTCCGTGTCTTCAATTTATTGTTTTTTTGTTGTAAATGAGTTCTTAATTTTGTTGGGTTTGTGTGATTGGTGAATTGGCTTTCTGTTTATTGGTGTTTCTGTTCTGGATGTTTGTTTGATGTGATTGTGGATTTGTGTTTATGAAATGTGTTGTTTTGAATGAGCTGAATGCTGATGATATTTTCGGATGGAAGGTTAGATTTTTAATGTTGGGTATTAGATTGAGAATTAAGAAAATAGATAGTTGTGTATGATGTTTTCACCATGTGAATTAAGTTTGTGTTTTTATTTTTGATGTTTTTTTTAGTAGCTGAGATTGGAGGGGTGTTTATTGCAGGGGGTTTAGTGGGAATGGCTGGGACTGCAACCGAAGAGTTTGGAGTTGGCAGGTCGTTGGCTGAGTCGCGATCTTCTGAGCATGTAGAAAATGGATCGCCTTTAATAGAGGGGAGACTCTGGAATACAGAGACACGAAGGTCTCCACAACATCTATATTGATATGTTTCAAGCATGATTTGCATCTAGCATGCATGCTTATAAGTTTGCTCTTTATTCACTTGATGTCTGATTTTCGTATGGGAGGCTTTCTTTACAGCTATTTAGTAGCAACTGTTTATTCTTTTGTGCTTTCTTGCTTGCTTAAAGAGTTTGGGAGTAGGATTGTGAGTTTGGTTCAAGAAGTTTACTCTCAGATCTTCCTTTTCTGGATACTAAGATTTTGTTGTCTTAATCCAAGGTATGGCCATGTTTTTGTCACAAATACTTACCACTCCAGGTCTCTTGCAAGGGATAAAAAAAATACTCTTTCTGGCAACAACTAAAGTTGTGGAGTCGGCTACTGATGTTGGGAATCTGCATTTACTTCAAACACGCGCTGATGATGACTACTCTCTCAGGTATGTATAGTTCCAGGGGCCAAAAATTAGGCATGTAGGAGTATTATAATACTGTGCATATATAGTTGAAATAGCACAACAATAGTTTAAATTTCACAAATTTCAATTATATTTTGTGTTTTTCAAGAATTTAACAAACAATGAGCACATATAATAAATATACAGAATTTCAAGGAAGTCGGCAGTGGATGCAAGGTATATGAGGTTCTGTATTGGTAGGTGGACCATCGACGGCTTGCAAAATTTGTACTACGAAGACTTAACCACAAAAATCAGAATGTGGAATCTAGCAGGCTATAAATGTTACGACGCTATATTTCAAGGCGAGAGGCAGTATTATGAGCAGATCTTTAGTGGTAAGTAAGTTGCAGTGCATTTTTTTAATAACTCCAGAACATGTTCCGCTCGATATCAGTCGCAAATTTATCTTATAAGGCAAGTAATATTATTAATAGCCTCGCAACTGTCTTGAGGAAATTGTTTTTCAGCTTTCAGGATACTGTGCTCAATGAGAAATTAGACACTACCTTCAAAAGGCACGATTCATTCATTAACAGAATATGATATGAAGTATGTTACTTGCATTCACTGTACAAAAAAATGCTGGCAAATATTGTATCTCCGCCAACAGAAAGGTTGGGAAATCAGGAAGATGAACATTGTTTGGAAGCTTTATTTTATTTGATATTTCCTCTTGCGTTTATATTCAAGTTTCATGTCAAAGATAAGTTGTGGGATGTTGCTGGAGTTGGGGTTTGATGCAGGAGCTCTTGGAGCGTAGCGAAAGATTTTCGGCCATTTTTAGAAAAACATTCTCAAAAAAAAATATACTTTATTCTATTATAAATTATAAAAAAAATTTTTTGTTAAAAATTAAAAATATACTTTAATTTTAATCTTTGACCATATTTTAATATTTAGAGTCTAAATTGTAATAAAACGTAGTGAAACATTTTAATTAATTTTAGATTTTTTATTATAAAAAATTTCATATATTTTAACAATAATATTAAAAGAAAAGAGCTGAAAAGTGATACCATTACCATATAGATCTTTGAAAAAAAATCTAATTAAATCTTTTTCACTCGATGCCATTTTCTTAAAATTTATTATAAATACAAATCAATATTTTTAACATTTATTTTATATGGATTTGGACTAAACAAAAGATAGTGGAAACTAAGGTCGGGACTAATACAATAGCGAATACGCTTCTCATAAGTCACAAGACAGCGAAGGTTGAGATGAGAAGAAGGTCGATATGCTTTCTCAAGGGAATGGAAAGTGAATGACGACCATCAGAAGACTGCGGTGGCTCATTTTTGGAAGTCAAAAAAATTCTTTAATGATCAAGAGCAGTGAAAAATCACAAACAAAGATTTATTTTTAGTACTTTTCTTATTTTTTCGGTTTAAGCACTTCTGTGAAAATAAAAAAAATTAAAAACATAATTACTCGGATTACCATGCACATTATGTGATTAAACAGTCACGTTTTCTTTATATTTTCCCTTAAAATACAAATCCATAGATGCACACAATTTTTTTTTAATTGTATAGATTCGGCAGCAAAAAATGTACTCTCAAAATCGTGTAAAATTTGAAAAGTTGGCATGATTATTGTTAGATTTAAAATGCGAATACTGAACCATCCTTTAAAAAAATTATTATGTAATATTTTCTTAAATCGCGCGAAGCGCGATTTATACACCTAAGTTTCTTATATAAAAGGTTAGCACCCAAAACCTCACTTATCAAAACCTACTTTTATAATCCACTACAACACTTACTTATCAGTACCTAATTTCATATATTAAACACACACTAATCCAAATTAGCTATACAAAACACACACTAATCCAAAACAGGTCCACAAAGAGCATGGCTAGTCCCTCTTGATGCACGAAAGCACGCTTACTTATTGTTTATACGTATCCAATAGTAACCGCATTGTAACACTAATCTAATCTTAAACAAAAACATCATTGTACACAAACTCATCACAATGTTTCAATATTCAATCATTGCTGTTGATGTCAACCGCAACACTCAAATCTCCACCATCGATTTCTCCGACCACCACGTCGGATCGTTTGTTTTATCCACCCAAATTATGTCTTTTTCCAACATTCTTTAATGTTCAATTATTCCACTAATTAATCATAAACTAGCTGCTAATTATTTACTTAAAAAACCATTAAGCAAAGCAATGTGGAACAGTATAAATAATGGAGTGCGACTTTTGGTTCAAAATTAGACAACTAGAGGTTATAAAAAACAAGTGGAAACCTTAGTGTCACCTAACAAAATTTATGGAAACTCGTCGGAATATTACTACAAACACTGTCGGATTCTGTTTACTTCCGTCGGAATTGATACAATATATCATCGCAAACCTTGTGTTGCCCGATATTTTCGTGCTGAGAACGGTCAACAAGTTTATCACCTCGGTGATATCTGATCGAGATTTTGTTCGAGATTATAATATTCGATCGAGCTCGGCGACTTGGCTGTTTGTTTACAAGAAGCGGTGGCATCGCGACGCGATGCTCCATGGATTTACTGATTGTTCGAATCGATGGTTTGGAATTTTGATAGCGGATGTTTTGAGATCAGTGGTTCCTCCTGGAGAGGATCTTTATTTTTTAACTGCGGCAGGTAATTATTTTCTGTTTGCTTTGAATACGAGTCAACAGGTTATTTCGGTTAATCCTATGACCAAGACGGTTAAGAAGATTCCTCCGAGTCCGTTAGGCCGACGTGGCACGTCCTCGTGGAGAAGGTCCGGGATCAAGCTGCTGTCAGGGTCTGACAGTTTTCGGTTTTTATTCGCGGAATTGTACGAAGATTACCCGACTCTATTCGTTTACAGCTCGGACACGGATAAGTGGCGGTCCATCAGGGCGGGAGAAAGAGAAACTGATAATGAAATTCCACGTGGAAATATTAAAACCGAAAGTGATTTTATTTACTTAAGTGTAGTGAACGGACAAAGCGAGAGCATTTTAATCGCGGTTGGAGTGGAGGATTTTGACAGGCCTGTTGTCGTGAGGCCGCGATTTGACGGGGGAGGAATCGAGCGATTCGCGGTGGGATTTTCGTCGGGGCATACGAGCGATCGGTTCCACGTGTACGGTGACGGGAACATGATGATAGTGAGATCAGATAGTTCGAACGGGGACACAGACAGGAGGGTGAGAATGTTGAAAGGTGTGGAGCTGTGGGGCATGAGCCAAAGTGGGAGGCAATGGGAGTTGGTTTCAAGAGTCCCGGAAGGACTAATTGAAGAAATAAAAAAGCCTTATGGGGTTATGATGGGTTGTGTGATGCTGAAAAATGGGACATTCAGGGCTGTTTTGATGTCAAATTATGAAGGGGTGTGGGACATAATCTGGCTATGTTATGACACTGAGGAGAAGATTTGGAGTTGGGTTCCACTGCCTGATTGCAAGATGAAAAATTCTAATATGGCTGGAATTACTTTTTCTTCTGGCCTCACTCTGGCCTAGCTAGACCACTTGTAATTAACCTCCTTTTGTTGTGTCATTTCTGTGTGTTTTGCTACGGCCTACAGGTTTTGACTTTTGATAGTGGTAATTTGGTATATGCTAGGCCTACCTATGTTTTAGAGTCTAATCAAGGAAAGCCTCTTAGGATTAGGGTACATGTCACGGCAGTTCTCACTGGCATGCCTATAGGCATGTATTTTACAAAAAGGCATGCCCAAATGGCATGCCATTTTCCATTAAATATAGCAAAAACTGCTGCATCATTATAGGATTGATACTAAAGTGCACTTACAAATATAACAAAATTTAGTAAATATCGAGAACAGAACTTAGTACAGTACTAACTTATATTAGTAGTTTATCTAATATTTAACTATGAAGTTGGACTATATTTAAAATTTTCAATATCTATAAGATATAATATTTATATAAATTTTATTATTTATATAAAAAATTAGTAAAAAGGCATGCCAAATGGACAAAAGGCATGCCTAGGGCATGCCCAGTCTGGCATGCCCAATCTGGCATGCCCGTGCCGCTGTGACATGAACCCTACTTAGGATGTCCAAAAGAATGGGCTCTAACATGTCTTGGGCCTTTTCACATGAGACTATTTACTTGTGAGGAGTTCATTGAGAGTAAAATGAGTAATGCATGGTGAATAGCTACTGTTGTTCTAAGTTCGTTTTGTTATGCAGCTAAACTATGATTGTATTCTGAATCAGAAATTTTGACTCCTTAATGAACACATTTAGGGGCCGTGGCCCCAATTTCCTTCAAAAAATAAGCTGATATGATCCTTCGGGAAATAACAAGACGTTTACAAACCTATCCATATGATCATACATATGAAATAACAACAAGACGTTTACAAACTTGACTCGTCGCCTGAAAACCAGTTAGATTAAAAACCATCCCCATGTCATGTCTCAAGACCAACCCAAAGAAAATTTTTCAGGACAATAGAATCATGATCATTTCGGACGGACACTAGTTGAAATCTGTCGCCATCAGAGATGATGCAGACGTGTTAGAACTGATAATGTGAGTAACAACAGCGTATGGGACTTGAATCTGTGAGGTGTCCGCTCTATACAACACCCATGTTCTGGTTGGAAAAATTGGTCCCCGAATCCAGCTTTGCACTTCTTCCTCTCGATCCATAACCACCGATTTCGTGTATTGTATGCAAACAAGTTTAATATACAGGTGAAGGACCTACGACTACAAACCTGTCCACGAGAACAAGAATAAATTATAACGACTTATTTTTTGTACAATAATACTTTGCAAATTCCCCCGACTCAACTATATATTATTGCACTTTTTGCTCAGCCGGAGGCTGGTATTTATGTATATATGTAATGTATGTAGAATATTTATTATTAAATTTTATTTCAACCACGAGAACTTATAATATAATTGTAATTGTAATATGATTTTATAAATTGTATGTACTACATTCCTAAATAAATATTATAACATTTCAACTATGAATATAAAATATTTCAGATTTGTATAAACTTGTATGTTTGTGTCATACAAATAAAACTTTATACTAAATATAAAAAATAAATGAATGTGTCTAGTAATATTTAATAAATATTACTACAAAATATAGTAGTACTTGACGTGAATACACACAGTTCACGCAGGTGACCGACCAAGCCAGAATTTTTTCCCCCGAATAGGTTAGCAGAAAATGAAGCTTTCAGAATATAAATTTTTTGGACAAACAAGCTGAAGCCTTCTGCATCCTTCCATTCAGTCCAGTCAAGCCATTAAGTTATAAACAAATGACCTTTATGTTGTGTTTGATTGGGTTGAATGATTCCGGAAGGAATGAAATGAAAAATGAACCATCTTATGAACAATTTATAAGAAATTTCATTCTTTTCTCCATTCTATTCCTTACATCATAGGTTAGATGTCACACCTTCAATTTGAGATGGAATGCTCCATTCTATCTTATTCTCAATTTCTCCTCAAAATTCATCATAGCAATTTTGCACTCCCTCAAATTTTTTTTAAACTTTCTTATTATCTATATTAGTTTCAAGTATTTTTACTCATTTCATTCCATTCCATCCTCCCCGACCAAACACAATATTATAGTATGGTTTCTGAATGAGACTGAAATAACAATAAGGGTGGATCTCATCCTGTTCGCATTTGTGTTTTAAGTTGTTCATTTTAGATTAAGAAGGATTAAGGTCTCATAGAAAACTCACGTTACTGCTAATAATTTTTTTTTCTCACGCAATAGCAAACCACGTGAACCAAAATAAACCACATTTAAGTAACAGGCTCTAGTCCAAGTGGCATAATCACAAATTCTCCTTTCTTCGAGATTCGAACACATGACCAATAGGATACAAGTCCCCTTAATAATCAACCGAGTCAACCCTTACGGGCATTTCAGCTAAATTTTAGTGTCACTCGATCAAATTGTATAGAGTCTATTGATATTTGATCAAAATGATCGGTCTAAACACTTTTTTTATGGAGCAGTCCCTCATAGTGAGTTGTATATGTTCAGACCGGAGTGTTTGATACGTAATTTAAGATTTTTATAAAAAAATAATTTATTAGATTTTTTTCCTTTTAAATAAAACTTTAAACATTTATTTTTTAGAAATAATATTAAAAAATGTATAAAAATAAGTTGGACCGAGAAAGTATACACAAAGTCGCAATGATTTCCTCGGCATCATATCTGGACAAGATGGTATGGCGAGAAATAGACTCATCAGGCTGCAAAATGTTTCCTAGTTGCCCACCCAGCCTGTCATTCATCATTTCCTCCCATATCACACACTACCCGCGTTGCTTCTCCTGCTTAAGCAAGAGGCTTTTTACGCAATTATTCAGCTACATAATGTATCGGGCGGGAGTTTTCGGTTCGGAGGATCACTCGTTACGACAAATCGTGAAATACGTAGCTTAATCAGAGTCGTTAAAGAGACATGAATCAGGCTAATTGTGTAGTCACGGGTGAACAGAAACAGAGAGTCGAAGTGATGCAGACTTGCACATTTGACAATTGATATACGGGCTACTTGTCTTTTTCAATTTCATGGTCACGACTCACGAGTCTGGCTGTATATCTCGACCCCATGACAACTTTTGTGCAACTAGCCTAGCACAAAAGAGGGAAGACTGCTACTCTCATCCCATTGCCAAAAACATTTTCATGTGTCACTGATTTTGATCACGTTCTATATATTATTCAGGGAGGCCATGGAATGTAAACTTATATTTATGCAGCACTGGTATAATTAAAGGGCTTGATATTATAAACTAATCCATTTGTCTTCAAGCAACATTATATATAATGGAGTTCAGATCTAACTCGATAATTGGCACCAGAGTTGTCAACTTTAACCCGTTATAAAAACTCATGTAGTATATATTATCTCTTCGTGCACTGATGTAGAAATTGGAGTAGAGAGCTAATCATTTAACGCACGGTTTTAGCGAGATTTTTTTCTATGAATCAAGAATTTTTATTCAAAGTTGGACTGCAATCACTAAAGTGTTAATTTTTTTTTAAAAAAAAATTAACTAAAATAATTTCAATAAATCAAGGACTTTTAGATGCACGTTAATTTTGTCAGTGGAGTTGCTCATCTACTCACTCTGTCTCAACCATTTTTCACTCTCATTTTTGGAATCGATGTCCCTCCTAATTTTTTACATTCAACAACTTACCAAAAATAATGAAATGGTATAATGTATTTAACCTCATTCACTACTTTTTTCTCCTATATTTATTTTATATTTCAAATATCAACCTGACATATTATTCTATCTTTTTCCTTGTTCTATGATTCTATCTCATTATTTTGTACATTTTTATTAGTTTTTATCCTCAATTTATTTGTAAATACATGACGGATGGAATATTATACTACAAAAATAAAAGTAAACATGCAAAAGCCGGTGTGAGAATCTTAATGCATCGAGGTCAAAACATAACGAACAAACCGTTAAAAATAATGAATTACGCATATTTGTGCCTTCTTCAAGTCTATTCTCCACTCAACCAAGATACTATCACTCATATATTCGGCCTGTTACCACTGTATTAGTAAAAAAATGTGGTTTAAATTTTAATTTAGGTTAATCCATTGAAATTGACGACCTAAGATTTAAACTGAAGCACAGAACAATGTTATCATCACTCCACTGGGTCCATGCACACTCTACTAGTAGTTTAATAAACCGTGATTACCAGGTCAGATAAAATTAAATTGCGGTCCGGCCATCCCAATCAAACAATTTTATTATACATCATCCGCTTCCGAAATGTACGAAACTTGTAGCATATTATTCCTTCGTCTCCTTCATAATATAAGATATTTCTCGTGTTAATTATTTTTATTTACACAAAAAAATTTGTTGCCAAATATATTTACGCATGCAGAAACTTCTCATCCTAATAAAATTAGAATCAATAAAAATTCGTCGTCTAATTAAAACTAATTATTAGACTGTGCTAATAAGCACAAATTATTCATGCAATAAACCTTTCAATTTACTGTAATGCCAGCTTTCTGGTCCAAACTTTGTATATAGTCTCACACATGCACTGTCTCAGTATGTCTATCACACCATCTATCTCAATTCTCAAATGCAGCAGCTATATATAGCCATCTAATCCTCGACAACAATCTAGATCGAATGTGCATATAATTTATCACTAAACCGTCACTACATTCAATGGCATCCTTCGAGTCCTCCATGTCTTTTAAAAGCAATTGCAGCAGCTCCTTGCCACCTCTCCTCGCCGCCGCCAACTACACCACCATACCCTCGCCGCTCAGTGAGCTCACTCAGCTACACAACGAGAACACTCTTCTCAACAATCCCTCCGAGCTATCCTCCTGGGTCGACTCATTACTCACCGAGTTCAACCAGCCCACTTCGATAAATAACATCACGGCGTGGAACGATTACAATACGACATCCTATTGTAATATTCGGCAAATAATTGAAGAAGATTCCAGCATTCGGCTGGTCCATGTTTTGATGTCATGTGCCGACTCAGTCCAACGTGGGACCCTCTCAGTGGCTAGCGCGCTTCTCGAGGAGTTACAGGTTTTGTTGTCACGTGTTAATAGTGAGTTCGGGTTCGGTAAAGTGGCGGCCTACTTCATCGACGCGCTGAGCCGCCGAGTCTTCAAGCCGCTCGAACGAAGCCTCGGCTCGGCGTTCGAAAACGAGGTTTTGTACCACCATTTTTACGAAGCGTGCCCATATCTAAAATTCGCTCACTTCACTTCGAATCAAGCCATTTTGGAAGCTTTTGATGGTCAGGCTTGTGTCCACGTCATAGATTTTAATTTGATGCAAGGCCTGCAATGGCCTGCTTTGATCCAAGCTCTAGCTCTGAGGCCCAACGGGCCTCCTACGCTTCGAATAACCGGTATCGGCCCGGTTTCACTTGACGGTCATGATCCGCTCCGTGAAACCGGGCTCAGGTTAGCCCAACTGGCTCGGTCCGTAAATGTTCGATTCGCATTTCGTGGAGTAGCAGCCTCGAATATCGATGATGTCAAGTTATGGATGTTACAAGTTGATCCGAAAGAGGCTGTGGCAGTGAATTGTATAATGCAACTTCACAAGTTACTTGACGATCCGAGCCGAATCGACAGTGTGCTTAAATTGATTCATAGTTTGGACCCGAAAATTGTGACTCTAGTAGAGCAAGACACGAACCACAACCAACCTGATTTTTCGGACAAGTTCAGGGAAGCATTGGACTATTACTCGACGATGTTCGACTCGTTGGAGGCCTGCAAGGGGCCTCAGAAATGGTTGGCTGAAATTTACATCCAGAGGGAAATATGTAGTGTGGTCTGTTGTGCCGAGATGCATGAACCATTAGCTCAGTGGAGAGAAAGGATGAGTAGGAATGGGTTCACATCGGTCTGCCTAGGTGCCAATGCATATAAGCAAGCAAACATGTTGTTAACGGTTTTTTCGGCCCAGGGTGGTTACAGGGTGGATGAGAGTGAAGGGTGTCTGAAATTAGGCTGGCATAACCGTCCTCTCATTGCGGCCTCGGCTTGGCGCCCGAATCCTCGTCTGTAGATTTTGTATTAGGCTTTTTAGTTTCGGTAGTTTCTTTTAGCTTGTGTCTCAATTTACCAGAACTGTTTTCTTGGATTATGGCACTAAAATTAGTATTTATGTAATGCATCTGAAGATATGTACCCAATTTATGTATAAAATGCAGTGAAATATATTCATGATGATCCCTAAGTTGCCAGTATATTTTGGTGTGATCAGATTCTATGAGAAAATTAGCCAGTACTTGGCACCATTAGATCAGGGCTTAAGAATATGACAATACTGAATCGTTGCTCTAAAAACATGTAATTTGGTGTTATTGATCTGGAAAACAAGTATAAACCAATCCACTAGGGGCTGAGATACAATCACGGTCACTATACTAAGATCTCCGACACGAGCATACAGAACAATTGATCATTGTTCATCCATAACAACAAATATAACTCATGTGGATTATGCAGGTTATTCTTCCGTCTGGAGTGGCAGTCATTCCACCTGGTAAGTTACAAGAATGGTTGCTGTATTGACACCAAGTCACAAGAATAATTGCCCATTACACTGAAGCATGGATCCCCTGTTCATCATTAATCAACACTAATGTTCCTTTTCCATTGCCCGGACAAGATTCTTGGTAGTCATTTGATCTTGGACCAAATTATTAGTTGCACTAGGAATTCTTATATTAAATCTCGTAAAATAATTTTGTGCATAATTGTTATGACGACGCTGACAAGTGTTTTATAATCTTTGATTTACTGAATTTTTTTTAAATCTTTGATTTATTGAAATTTTGTCGATTAATTCCATAAAAATTTTATTACACTCTAATTCAATTAGAAATCTATTATCTATTATTCATTGAAAAATCTCTGATTTTAAATGAGGATCATATTTAAAAATTCAGTTTCCATCTCACTCTACCTAACTTAAAAATTCACACCTAATTTCAAAAAAATACTATGTTATATGAATTGAACTTTTCTACTACCAAATCTATACCTACTAACACTCTGGCAACCCAAAATAATAAATAAATTTCTGATTTATTAATATGCAAATATATGTTCTGTAACTAAATAGTTTAATTTCCAGAGATTTTACTCGGGTATCTTTAACAAGTTTAAAACACTTGAAATGTTTGCTTGGTCTGATCCTAAACAACACTGGACATTCATCCACTCTCTAACATATGAACACCAATGGCTTCTCTCTATATTCCCCCAACTCAATATATCCATAATCATCATCCTTTAAACTCCAAATTGTCTATCAAAGTTTCACTAAACCATCTACTTAAAGTCCAAAAATACAAGCCTCACAATAAGCACGTCTCTCCTCAGTGCAAAGCTGGTCAAATTCAAGAAGCTTTAGAGTGTCTCTCCAATGTGGGCCCCAATAATTTTGCAAATAAACCCAAAATCTATGGAGACATTCTTCAAGAATGTGTGTACGGACGAGACTTCCTGTTGGGTCAGCAAATACATGCCAGTATTATAAAAAAGGGTGAGTCTTTAGCTAAAAATGATTATGTAGAGACCAAGTTGGTGATTTTTTATGCTAAGTGTGATGCTTTAGAGGCTGCTAATGTGTTATTTAAAGGTGTTATAGAACGTAATGTGTTTTCTTGGGCTGCAATTATTGGTCTTTATTGTAGATTGGGCTATTGTAATGAAGCTTTGTTGGGTTTCTGTGCAATGTTAGAAGATGGTGTTTTGGGTGATAATTTTGTTTTGCCTAATGTTCTTAAGGCTTGTGGTGCTGTAATGCTGATTGGATTTGGGAAAGGGGTTCATGGGTATGTGGTGAAATTGGGTTTCCAAGATTGTGTTTTTGCGGCTAGTAGTCTTGTTGATATGTATGGGAAATGTGGCTATATTGGTGAAGCAAGGAAGGTGTTTGATGGTATGTTTGAGAGGAATGTAGTTGCGTGGAATTCAATGATTTCGAGCTGTGTTCAAAATGGCTTGAATGAGGAAGCAATTGGGATTTTTTATGATATGAGAATGGAGGGATTGGAACCAACTCGTGTTACGATGGTGGGGTTTCTTTCTGCTTCAGCGAGCATTTGTGCTGTTGAGGAGGGTAAACAAGCTCATGCTATGGCATTGTTAAGTGGGATGGATTTAGATGATATTTTGGGTACTTCGATAATTAATTTTTATTCCAAGGTTGGTTTGATCGAAGATGCTGAGCTAGTTTTTAGGAGGATGCTCAAGAAAGATGTTGTTACTTGGAATCTGCTGATATCTTGTTATGTGCAGCACAGCCAAGCTGAGAGAGGGATCCAATTGTGCCGACAAATGAGGTTAGAAAACTTTAATTATGATTCTGTTACACTGGTCTCTATATTATCGGCCTTAGCTGAATTGAAAAGTCTAAAACTTGGCAGAGAAGCACATTGTTATTGTATTAAAAATGACCTTGTATGTGATGTGGCTGTTATGAGTAGCACTGTAGATATGTATGCTAATTGTGAGAGAATCAATGTTGCGAGGAAAGTTTTTGACTACACCGAGAAAAGAGACCTTGCATTGTGGAATACAATTTTGGCTGCTTATGCAGAAATTGGAATGAGTGGCGAGACCTTGAGTTTGTTTTATCAGATGCAGTTGGAGGGGCTTCCACCAAATGTGATATCATGGAATTTAGTAATACTAAGTTTATTGAGAAATGAACGTGTCAATGAGGCAATGGATATCTTTAGAGAAATGCAATCCGTTGGAATTGTGCCTAACCTAATAACTTATACTACAATTATCACTGCTCTGGTTAGGAATGGATCAAGCAATGAGGCAATCACGCTATTTTGTAAAATGATGGAAGAAGGAATACAGCCAGACATTTTAAGCATTAGCTGTATACTATCAGCTTGTAAGCTTACTGCATCATTACGGTGTGGAAAGGCTGTTCACAGTTATATTTTTAGACATAATGTTTTCTTAACAGTTCAGCTTGCAACATCTCTTGTCGATATGTATGCTGAATGCGGGAATTTACACCAAGCAAAAATGGTGTTTGATATGGTTGTACCCAAGCAACTGCCCTTGTATAATGCAATGATATCTGGTTATGCATTGCATGGATTTGCTAAAGAAGCACTTGTACTTTTTAAACATATGCTGGAGGAGGGTATTGAACCAGACAGCATAACATTTACCCGTGTCTTATCAGCATGCAGCCATGCTGGGCTAATGAAGGAAGGTCTGGAGATTTTTGCAGATATGGTCTCAGAGTACCATGTAAAGCCAAGTAAGGAGCATTATGGTTGTGTTGTTGATCTTCTTTCTAGGTGTGGAAATTTGCATGATGCATCTCAGTTTATGTAAAGAATGCCATTTGAGCCTGATGCACCTATATAGGCCTCCCTGCTTGCTGCTTGTAGAGACTATATTGAAATTGAACTTGGGTAAAAAATAGCAGAGTAATTAACAAACCTGGAACCAAGTCACTCAAGAAGCTCTTTCAAATGCCGCTACTGGAATGTGTGATAAGATGTCAGAATGAGGGCTTTTATAAAAGAGAAGGGCCTGATAAAGGCTCCTGGGTGCAGTTGGACTCAGATCCGAGAAGATCTTTATGTGTTTTTTCCTGGTGACAGATTCACTCAAAAACAGAAGAAATTAATGCATCATGGCCTCGTTGGCTTTAAATCGATTGAAAATGCACATGCTGGATTATGAATCATTTGATTATCTTGATAGTGAAGCTAAAATTTCTATTCTTGACCACGGTAATTAAGCACCATAATTTAATCAGTGTGATTCATACAAGCTGGAGATGGATTATCATTATCGACCAATGCTGTGTTCATGGTGGCAGCTGCGTTGAAATTTAGGTAATTTCGTTTACAAAAAAATTGTACATGCATCTGGGCTTAACAGATCCTGTTGATATTTGAGATTTGTTAGAACAGTATATTTCTTGGCATTTCTAGAAGCTTGCAAATCTGCTAATTACTTATGATAATATTGTAGATAATGTTCCTCAATAAAAGAGTCTCTCATTGACCACAGAGAATGATGATTACATACTTTTTTCATCTTGTTATGCTATGCATAAATATTGGAAAGATAACTTAATCGCATTGTGTGTCCTGCAGTGTGTTATTGTTATATTGATCGTATTATTGTTATGCATACAAGTTATGCTAAAGTCTCTCCTTGATAGGGGTGGCAAAAACTGACACGACCCGAAACCCGACACGAACCCGACTCGAAAAAATACGAATTAGGGTCGGGGTTTTTATAATTCGGGTCGGGTTCGGGTCAGGTAAATTTGTACCCGAAATTTTCGGGTCATTTTCGGGTAGACCCGAATTACCCGAACCCGACCTGTTTTAATTTTATCATTTTATATAAATATATAATATATATAATATATATAATATAAGCGGTATACAGACTACAGATATACATTTTGGGCCCAATCTTCAGCCCACTTTACCAAACCTGACTTTTGATTCTACAGCAATCTAACCCTAAAACTATCGTATCGCCTCCTTCTCCTCTCTCCAGTTTGTTTGTCAAATACAGTAACCCCCTCCCCTGTTTCTTTCTTTTGCTTCACCATTTATTCACCCTTTTTCTTTTGCTTTTCTTTAACTGAGTCTCGTAGTGAGTCAGCTGAGTGCGTTGTTTAAATTGTTGATCGATCTCGTTGTTTTGAATGCCGAGTCAGTTGTGTGTTTTGCTTTTCGTCGAGTCTGAATTAGTTTTGTTGCCGAGTATAACATCTGTTCTTCATTACTGTTTGTCTATTGTGTAACAAAATTCTTGCAAGAATGTAATTTAATTTCCAAGCTCTGCTGTCAATATAAAATTTTTGATTTTTAGGTGCTATTGGGTCGGGTTCGTGTCTGTTCGTGTCGGGTTGTTTCGGGTCAGACACGACCCATTTTTTACTCGTGTCAAACAGGTCGGGTTCGGGTAAAATCAACCTACAACAGGTCGGGTTCGTGTCTATTTTTTTTACCCGATTCGGGTCGGGTCGTGTTCGGGTCGAGTTAAAAAAAAAACCAGGTAGGTTCAACCCGACACGAACCCGACCCATTACCCGAAATTGCCACCCCTACCTTGACCACAAAGAATGATGCCTTGCAAGTCCCTTCAAGACATAATTTAATCATATTGTGTGTTATGCAGTGTATTATGGTTACCACAATAAGAATGTGCATGAAATTCATTTCTTCTTGATATATAAATATATTGTATTGTGCTGAATAACATATTGAATCTGTTATAGCAAGTGAAAGCAGCTCATCAAACATAAAATCAGTGGAAAATCTAGGATGTACATAAAGGGATGAACATTTGAATGACCCGAGTTCTGGAGACCACCCCATGTGCAAATCTTAGTGGTTTAATTTCAACAGGTGGGTCAAGAGGAATTATATGATAGGTCTCACATGCCTAGAAGCTTATTATTTCTCTCGACTTTTGACACATTTTCCAGAAAAAGGAGGTGAGCTGATATGTTAGGTCTCCTTCTTGTCCTTCCCTTTTTCTCCTCTCCCTCCATAACCGAAAAACAGAATTACTCATAAATTAAGATTAGAGATACATAATGATCGTTACTAGCATAGTAGTTTAGTGGATACATCTAATCCCTCGTCAAAAAGGGTCTAGGATTCGAGTTTTGTGTGAAGAAAATGTGTGCACATATATGAGTATTTAAATTTCTGCGAAGAACATTGAAGTAAGCTTGGATATATGAGGATTACTGATGCACAATATCTAATTCATGTGCAGTTTGATGTTTCCTTTGGAAAGTGCTGCGTATTGTATTCACATGTAAATATCATGCATGTGGAAAAAGTCACTCGTCTTGCTGGAGCACTGGACCACTACTGTTTTTAGCTGGATGTGCAAGCAAAGAACAAAGTGATCTTCAAGTTTCAAACCCAGGTGGGGAACGAGTTTGTACTTCGTATGCATCATTATTAGATTTGAGTATGGTTCTTGCTTTGCAGTTTGCAAGTTGAAAGCATGGTGTAGTCATGGTTCTAAAAATCCCCGATTAATCATCTGCAAAGTGTCTCGCCGATTCGATTTTTAATCACTATAATATATTTCTTAAATAAACTATTATAATATTTTTCTTAAATAAAATATTATATATTGTATATTAAACTAATATATTATTATAATATTATAATATATCTGATTTTTAATCTGATTAATGCTGCCAATTAGTTCATGATTATTTGATCAGCACCTCTACGGATTAACACGATTCTCAATTTTTTATGATGATTATTGTAATTCGATCAAAAAACATTCACTTATCTTTAGGCAGAACCTAGCTAGTACATTCTCATCTACTCTTGGTAATTACCAACGATAAATCGTAGACATGGACCATCTCGTATTCAAGAAAGAAGAAACGATTATGCAATTTACGATTGCAAGTCGACATAAAATCCTCAACTGTCATCTAAAATCATTGTGCTTGTGGGTGCCAGTGGAACTGAATGCATCATCTACCAGAAATAATACATGGGCCGCATAGAGCTACCAAAACGGGGGATACATTAATTTATAATTAATTAGTTGACTTGTAGTCGTGGCTTTCACGGTAGAAAAACAGTGTGCAAGGGGTATTTCTGTTGATTCTGTTCCAAGAAGGAAAGAGATGAGGGGTGATGTTGAAGCTGCCAACTAGCTTTAGTTCCACATGTAGGAGCACAGAATAAACATAAGCATCGACTTGTCTGCCTAACTAGTACACTACTGAAAATTATATCAACGATCAAGCTATTACCTATGAATGCTTGTGAGTGAAGTTAGGTCATGCTTTTATGGATTTATCTGTTTCTAAATTGTGATACTGTTTAATATGAAGATGGTACATATACATATATAAATTATATATATGGGCTCATGATCAAATACAAACCACTCTTAAAATAAAAACTAAAAACCACTATTTAAACTCCTATAATTACTAAATGCACTCAACTAAAATAAAACAGCAATTAATAAAACCCACCCACCCAGATGTGCCCCGATCAAATTTCACCCACGCCATCATCTCTTCAGCACAAACTTTATCCCTCCCTCTCCTCATCCTCATTATCTTCTTTCTCTCTGCCATCAGGCCCATCACCAACTGAGTTTCTCTTCGTCATCACCACCTCCGTCCTTTCCCTCCATTGATCTGTTTTCAACGATCTCTCTCTCTCAATCTCGTGAACGATTAGACTCTGTCATGGATTATAATGTTGTTAAAATTTCGATAAACCCGTTGATCTATTTACAAAAATTGATGATTTCTGCTGTACAAATTAGTGATATGCGCTTCAGAAATTAGTGATATTCTCTTTAGAATTTAGTGATTTTGTGTTGCAAAACTTGGTGAAAACTTCTAGAAATTGGGGAAAATCTCCAGATCTGTTCTTGTACTTGATTCTGGTGGTGGTGGCGGTGGTGGAGATGGTGGAGGTGGCTGCGGAGATGAAGGTGGTGGACATGACAGGAGTTAATGGAGGTGCCGTAGGTGGAGGTGGTGGTGGAGGAGATGAAGAAAGAGAATGTGGAGGTGGGTTGGATTCGTTGGGTGTAGATATAGTGAAGGCGAACATGGAGGGGCGGCGGGGCGGCGGACATGAATGGGCTGGTGAAGTTGCTGGAAGTGAAGGTGGAGGCAGGTTGGGTTGGAGAAGAAGTGGGGTTGTGAGAGAATTTAGTGATATTCTCCTTAGAATTTAGTGATATTTCAGCTGGGTTTTTAGTTTTTAGAATAAGGAGGTTTGTAGTGGAGTAGTACTTTATATATATGTTACATTCATGTACAAAGATGTATAATATACCACTCCTCCATCCCTTTCATTTCTTAATAGGGAAAATAGATTTTTTTGCCACTCAACTTATAGCGTTTTTAGAAACTTACCACCCAACTTATTTATTTTTGCTTTTAGTCACTAATGTTAGGTTTGGTTTTATTTTTAGCCACCAACTTAGGTTCGGATTTGATTACGAGCATTATAATAATTTTTTGTAGCATCATTTATACATAGTGATAGTATGTAATATTTTGATGATGTGTCGTATGTTTATATCTTTATGTATAGCAATAATAATATAAAATGAGCCGATGAAAATTAAAATTAGGTAAAATCATAATTAGATTCCAAAAATTCAATAAATCATGAATATGAAATTAATGGCTTCAAACAATTGACCTCCGCTCATAAGATAAAGTGTAATTGAGTAATATGACGCATCACCTTTCGCAATTAAAGTTTCAATCGACTAGCTCAGTCTAAGATCTCTTTTAAATTTATCTTCAAAAATTTTAATAACTTTGTCTTATTACAATTTTCAAGATAAATAAATAGAGATGAAAACTTAATTTTCGATGATTGTCCTTTATATATAATACATCATTTTATATTATTATTACTCCCTCTGTCCCTCTCATCAGTTTACAGTTTTTTCTACTGCTTAGCACGTATTTAAGACTCTTATAAAACATAGTTCCATAACTTATTTTCGTGATTTTTTTTGTGTGTAAAAATTCAAATGCTGAATTTTCATTCGGGAAAAAAAATAAAGTTATATTTGAAACTACATCTTTTAAAGGACATAAAATGCGTGTAACATTCTTATCATCCAAGGTAAACGGCCTTGGAGACATAAAAAGTACTATATATAAAAAATACAAACATATATCAAATTATCAAAATATTACAGATTACCACTATATTTTAATAATGCTACACATAACATGTAATGCTAATAATTAAATCCGAACGTAACTTCAGTGACAAAAAAAAGCTGAATCTAACACTAGTGAGTAAAATAAAAAAAATTATAGTTGAGTGGTTATTTTCTAAAGACGCAATAAGTTTAGCGGCAAAAAAAATTATGATAATACTAGTAATCAAATCTGAACCTAAGTTAGTGGCTAAAAAAAAAAACCAAACCTAACATTAGTGACTAAAAGAAAAAATAAATTAGTTGGGTGGTAAGTTTCTAAAAACGCTATAAGTTGAGTGGCAAAAAAATCTATTTTCCCTTCTTAATATTTCTTTTTTACTGCTTAACACGCATTTTAATGCGCGGCGCATTAAAGTGTGTGTCGAGCCTCCGTCCCCCAATGTTAAGAATTGATATATTTTTTAATTTCTATTATTTTATCTTTCATGTATCTAGGAAAATATATAACCCCAGTGAGATTGGCCTAGTGCAGAGATTGTTAAAAAAATTGTGATCAAAGGTTTGATCTCGGTCTGCATACATTTCAAGCATGAGTTATATATATATAACTTTATTATTCATTAGCCTAAACGGTTTTTGTCCGATGAATAAAACTAGTCAGCTCTGTCCATGTATACTATACCACCAACAATTTTATTTCTAGTTTAAAAATATTTAATTCCATGTTTAATTTGGATTCTCCTTAAATACTCTATCACTCTTTGCGGGTGGCTGTGATAAAGGAACAGCAGATTATGAATCATGCTATGGCCAAGAATGATGTGTTTATTACCTGCCCATCACTCATGTCATATTGTCATTTATATATCCATATCTATTAATTTATGTGTAAAGAATCAAACAATTTCTTATCGATAGTCCCACACATGGTCCATAACACCTTTATATTTTGGCACATCACTAGTCCCACCCTGCGATTAAAAGAGAGAAATTCAATAAAGCAGCAAGCATAGCTTAAAGCTTCGGTGCCAAGAGGCTTGGCACCAAATTATTGGATCCCTGTTCTGCTCCTTGCTGCCTGGGGCCTAATCGACGAACTTTATTTCTGCGAAAAAATTTAATAGTATAAATTTGGAAAATGAAAAATAGTAGTTAGAGAAGTTATAGACTTTCTTCTTTTGCATGAAAATGTAGGAGCTCCACGACAAATTGGTCTTGCAATTCCAATACTTGTAATATCAGTGGGTAAGTTGTATAAAAAATTGGCCTGTCCAGCTTCTGTTGACGCATCTTGCAATCAAAGTTATTCTTCTTTTCAAATATTAAAGTTGATTTCTTTTTATTAGAATAAGTGGACTTTGTATTCCATTACTTTATAACTATTTTAGTGACAAATATAGTAAATGAATCGGAATTTTGGGGTGTTTGTCTCGGCTTATAAGTCCAACTTTCATATTTATAGGTCAGAATCAATTTATTCATACTGTAAGGAATTTATAAGTCAAATCCCAACTTATAAGTCACAATTTAAGAAATTGAAAATCTTAACCTTTTTTTATTGACTTATTTTTTATTTTTTATTTTACAAATATGTAGAGGACCACTTAATAAGATATTTATAATAATTAATTATTATATTAATAAATTTTATATTTAATTAATTATACACAACAAAAAACTAATCCACTCACAAAAATTAAAAATTATTTTCATTTATAAATAATACATAATTTTTTAAGCTGCACCAAGCAACTCATGTAGCGATTGCACCATGGATCAGTCTGGTATATACTGTATAGGGTTAATAATCAAGTGAGTCACCAAAGTGAACTCAATGTATCAAGTTGGTCACTGAACTCAAAACCGTCTCAAATTGGTCACTTAAGTCAGTTACATGTATCTTTAAATACGAGTTCAAAGAATAAAAGTATTATTTACATAGATTTACACATTATTCTTGAATGTTACCACAACTTAGGACAAGGTTATGACTTCTAGCATTTATGAAAATATATTTAGTTTTTATCAAGTTTATTTGTTATTTATTTTTAATTAAAACAAAGGAATTAACTATATAATAAAAGATAAATAACAAATAAACTTAATAAAATCTAAATATATTATCATAAATAGTAGCATAACCTTGTACTAAGTTGTCGTAACATTTAAAAATAATGTGTAAATCTATGTAAATAATACTTTTATTCCTTGAATTCGTATTTAAAGATACATGTAACTGACTTAAGTGACCAATTTGAGATGGTTTTGAGTTCAGTGATCAACTTGATACATTGAGTCCACTTTGCTGACTCACTTGATTATTAACCCATACTGTATATATGATCACTGTCTCACCGGGCCACCGGCAGTCTTGACTAGTTGACTCACAGCAGCTAATAATATATACTGTATTTGCTTGTCTCTCCGTATGTTTTTTTGTTTTTGAGGGAAATTTTTTAAGTTGGTTATTCTAGAAGAACTACAGAAATTATTGAGCTGTCTCTAAAAAAGAGAGGTAAAAAAGCAAATTATTGAGCGTTACTCTGTGCTTAGTAAAAAGGTTTTGAAGTTGTTTTATTAAATAAACTTGAAATGTTTAATTTATGTGACTAATGAATGTGCAAATATTAAAATTTTCACCAATTGATTGGTGCTTGAGTATATTAATTATAATGTACTCCTATATGAAATAACATGGGGTTGCAAAGGGAAGGGAAATACAGCTGGTTTGGAGATTTGGCGAAAACAGAAATAAAAGTATAAAACCGCTAATCGCTACTCCCTCCGTCTCTTAATACTTTTCCTGTTTGTCCTTTTCACGTTTGCCAATGCACACTTTTAATCATTCATATCTTCAATTTCGTGTTAGTATTAAATATAAAAATTTCATTGTATTAAAATACTCATAAATACGAATCCAACGAAATCACTCATGACGGTCCTATAGATTATGCGTAAATTAGTAATTTGTCTCATGTCATGAATAGTTCCGACATTTTAAACGGAAAATGTAAAAAGAACCAGAGGAAGTATACCATTACACTTTCGGTGCACAAAAACTTGTGCACTCGTTGGACTCCCAAGAAACCTCGGATACCAAATAAAAAAATGTTCTGCTCCTTGTTCTGCTATTCTCTTCATTTATATATTCGGTCCTGTCTCATTTTAGTTGTCACATTTCTTTTTTTTTTTTGGTTAAATTGACTAATTTTTGAACAAAGATTATAAGTCATTCTTTCATTATTTTAAAAAACTGAAAATTACATATTAAAGTAGATTAAAAATTATTTCCGGTGACATTTTTTTTTTCAATTGATAAAATATTACTCCCTCCATCCCAAATTAGATGAGTTAGTTGACTTTGGGCACGTAACTTAAGGTGCATTGACTGTATAGTTTCGAAATTTATTTTTTTAATTTTTCTTTTGTAAATGAAAATTTCATATTTAAATTTTTATTTGTAAAAATAAAATTTCAAAAACAAGTAATGTAGCTATGCGGTCAATGGACTTTAAAGTGCATGCCCGAAATCAACGAGCTCATCTAATTTGGGATGGAAGGAGTAATAAATTTCGATCAAACTTTGGTCAATTTGACCGGCATAAAACCAAAAACATCTATAAAATTATGAAATCAAATATATTAGATTGCGTTTGTAAATACGTATTTTATTTTAAATTTCAAATTTCAAATTACATGATTTGATGTGTCATTTTCAGACTCAATTTTATACTAGCATTTTAATATCTTGAATTTTAAATGAAACTCAAATCCAACTTTTTTCATATATCCAGACATATCATTTAATTAAATTTAGGATTTGAAATAAGATTCTCACATTCTCGAACAGACCATTAGGGAATTCATGTACATTTGTCGATGCCTTATATTTGTAGTCTATGGTTATTTCCAGCCGACATATCACATAAGAAGTATCTTTAAAATAAATAAATTACAAAAGGGATGAATTTGTAATAGATACTTGCACCAAATGACCAATAAAGGCCTTTTTTCGTTTATTAATATATAAATTTAATAAATTTAATAAAACAAACAGTGTGAATAACGAGTAAACAATGGAACTGAAATGATCAAATGACCCATATGCATGAATGAGAATGGTAACTGGTAAGCATAGCCGATTGCAGAAAGTCCAAAGCCGGCCACTCTGTTTCCCACCTGTACATCACTCGACCTCTATGTGCACAAATCTCAACTTGATGCTTTAATTTTGATTTTTTTATCTACATCAAACCATCTATTTTTTGGTCAATTTATTGTTGAATAAGAAAGTACTTTTACATATTTTCTCTTGTTTAATAGTTTTTTGGAGACAACAAATTTTTGATTTTTGGATGAACCCTGATACATAAATAAAATTTGTCAATTCTAATAAAATAACGAAAATTTTGAAGTGAAATTATGTTATATTTGCACTCTGCTTTTATCCCTTTAAAGAATTCTATCCCACGAATAGGAGTGAAAATGTGTTCGAGCCGGACAAGATTTTACAGCCTGCTTCCAACGACAAAAACTCTTTTCTTACATCATCAGAATGTATTTTACAGGTGGGTCAACAACTGAGGTCCACATCACTTCATCCAAAACGTGGACCCACATCGTGTCTCCACGTTGCGGGCCTTGCGACATCTCAATTCTCGACTGGTAAGTGGTACAGTAACTGGTAAGTCCTTTTCTTTTTCTTTTATTCATCACTCTTGTTTCGCTTTATTTATCCTCGTGCTTTCGTTCTCATTCCCACTTTGTGCCTTCTTTCACATTTTCCGACTCTCGTGTCTTTCGTTCTTATTCCCGATCTCATATCTTTCGTTCTCATTCCTGATTTATTACAACTCTGTGCCTTCTTTCTCATTTTCGACTCACCATATCCTCCATTCTCATTTTCGATTTTTATGAAAATCATCGCAAATCCCAAATGCTGCCAGAAGGATAATCACGCATGAAAAGAACCCCTTAAACTTGAGAGCAAATTTCGCAAGTTGGTTGTGCTTCTTTTTTCCATTTTATTGCACAGCCCCTCAACTATAGGTTTGGTTGAAACATGATAAATTGCAACATTAACATATGAAGCTGTTATCAATATGCGAATAATGTGAATTATAAGCTTTTCAGATAGGAAAAATGGACTTAAAATGATAAAAACTGAACAAACTGAACATCAACAATATGGTCAATTTGAAGCTGGCTGGCTCACCAAACTTCCTCTTCCCCATAGAAACAATTTTAAACCCCCTCTCTCTCCCAGTAAAAATAATTGAAAGATTCTTTTCTCCAAGATAAATATAAAGCAAACTAACTAAAAAATGTAATAAACAAAGAACATAGTGGTACGTCCAAGTCGGACCCCAAAATAGCTGCACAAGTTTTAAAATTCCCCCAGAACATTGTTATTTTATGGAGTGGCACTACGGGGTGGTGTTCTAGACTCTTGCGGTGGCGTTTGACCGTCTGATCCTTTCGACGGATCATCAGACGACTGTCGTAACCCGCCATCATCAGTTTCACTTCTATTCATGTCCTCGATCATCCTCACGACTTCTGGCATTGCTGGCCGTTGATCGGGTACAGTAGCTACACAAGCCATTGCAATTTGTAACAACTGTACCATCTCTTCCTCAATGTTATGGTACCTCATCAACTCTACGTCGAAGACTTCAGCAGTCCATTCTTCTCTAACCACTGATTGGACCCACCTGGGCAAATCAATGCCCTCTTCACCTAATGAAGCTTGGTTAGGTGCTTTTCCTGTGAGTAGCTCTAGCAAAAGCACTCCAAAACTGTACACATCAGACTTAAATGTGGGCTTGCGAGTTTCTAGGACCTCCGGCGCACGGTAGCCGGCAACGCGATGGTTAGGTTGGCTGGAGTTGCCAAATAGTGGGCTGAGGCCAAAGTCTGATACAGCAGCGTCATGGTGGTCTTGTTGGCGGAGGAGAACATTAGAGGATTTTATGTTGCCATGGACTACTTTTGCTGACACATGTAGGTGAGCTATACCTCTTGCAGCGCTTGTGGCTATTCTCATCCGGTTGTCCCAGTCTAGAGGCGTACGCCCTGAGCCTCTGCTACCTGCAAAACATTGAGCGAGAGGGATTCCAGTTATTGGTGCATCAGTTTAAATTCCGAGAGTCTCTCTGGACAAAGTACACACTTCTTAGGATATAAATCGAAATCTAGGTTAGGTCAGTGGTCACAATGTCTTGTAAGATCCGAAACACACGACTTCATTCAAATATTAGTAAGTTCTAGAATGACAAGAAATTCACATCCTACTCCAGTGCACTAGAATTGGTAAACTCTGTGGACATAGTGGATCTTACTGAGATCAACTCTAGTCAACAATTAACTCACAAGTGAATTTAATAAGTGTTGCATAGGTCTTTGGACCCCCCACCCCACATGTAAATTGAATAATTGGCATTAGTTACCAGGCAGACTGGCAGAGTATCTTCAATAACAATACTACTACTGTAGACCTGTGGCACACACATAATATAGGGTTGGAATTTGGACACAAATATTTTTTATAAAGTTGATGTAAATTATCTACTCTTTAATCATTGAAAAGACAACGTTATAGATAAGCAATGGTGCTTTTGTTTGGGGAAAGACTTTCTTCATCATAATTCAAAAAAAGCAGGAAATGCATTGATCATGTCGGTAGAAATATACTATTATGTTGAGTGTGTACAAAAAAACATTATTGTACTATATTGTTCCGGTGAAGAGTGTATTTGAAGTTTAAAAAACATTATGCTTTACTGTACATAAAACAATACATGTAAACCTTAAAACTCGATTTGGGTCCTTTGCAAATATAGAGAATGTTGGAAACAAAAACACTAGCAGCGCTATCCCCGCTGGTAATGTAACATGACATTTGTAAACAATCCATATGCATATATCACACGGTACACCCAAAAAATGTTTTTGTTAATAATCTACATGCTTTGTCATCCCACATTCATGCTCCTAGGAGTATCCATCTACTGAAAGAGCTAGTGTAGTATTTAATTTCACATGTTGACTGCAAATTTAGCTCAGTTTCCCCATTTTGATATACAGACATGTATTCATACTACAGCAAAAATATAGTAAATCAATCAACTTGGTTAAGAACACATTCATCCAAAATGTAGAAATTAGGGATGGCAACATCACAAAAACACATGACATCTATCTGCATAGACAAAACTCGAAAAATGACTCAAACATAGCTCAACTAACCTAAGGTATGATCCCAAATGAGATCCAGACGGTAACTTGTTCAATCGTATCTATCCTATTTCCATGTAAGTTTAAACACAGAAATGGAAACAATTAGGAATTAACACACAATCTAAAATCCAAAATTGCAGAAAGATAAAGGATAGTAGAGTTCATACCATGAAGAAGAGCAGATAAGCTACCAGCAGGCATATAATCTGAAACTAGCAATTTCTCATCTTTCGAAAAGTAAAAAGCCCGAAGAGGCACCACATTATCACTCTTAATCTTCCCCAAACTCTCCATTTGCGTTTCAAACTCTTTCTTACTAACCACAACATCCTTCAACCTCTTAACGACCACGGTAGTCCCTTCCTCCAACACGGCCTTATACGAGGTACCAACGCTCCCTTTCCCCAACACTTCAGCTGAAGCTCTCAACAAATCCTCCAAATCAAAACTATACAATCCCTCACTCAAGAACACTAGCTTATTCCTCTCCCCTCCTCCTTCACCCGATCCTGTGACATCGTCTTTCGAGGACGAGGTCCCGGCTTCAGCTCCAGCTGGAACCGCCCTTGTCCCAGCCACCGGCTTAGGCTCTTTTGGTGATCGTGTCCTGTTCTTTCGCTTGATCAAACAGAAAATGCAACATAAGAGTAAGAGAATTAGCAATGCTGCTGCGCCTAATGCAATGCCGATAATTGCTCCGGTAGAGAGCTTTTTCGATTTCTTTCGAGACGGGGATTGGGAATTTGGGGGGTTTGGTGATGGGGTTGGGGAGGGGAAAAATGGGTTGCACGCCGGCAATGGGCCGCCGCATAAATCTACATTTCCGGCGAAAGACGGCGCCGAAAATCTCGCCAATGACTTGGGAATCGAGCCTGATAAATGGTTGTTTGACACATTGAAATTTACTATACTTGGTGTGTTTATGCTCGGAATCATGCCGGAGAAATTGTTGTTCTCGAGGAATATTCCGGTGAGTTGAGTTAAGTTGTTGACGGAAAATGGGATTTTTCCGGTGAAGGCGTTGGAAGAGAGATCCAAACGGACTAACCGAGTTAGACTGAGTAGACTCGGTGGGAACTCGGAGCTGAACTCGTTGTTTTGGAGGTAAAGGCTCCGCAGGAGCTTCAGGTTCGAGAAATCCGGTGGGAGTGAACCGGTGAGTCCATTGGACCGGAGACTCAGAACTCGGAGCTGAGTCAAGTTACCGAGTGTGTTCGGTGGGATTGAGCCAACTAAGCCAACACCGGGTAGCCGTAGAGTAGACACGTAGGACTGAGTGTCGTCGCATATGACTCCGACCCAGTTGCAAACCGAGTCCGACTCGTTCCATTTAATGGTGTTCTTGTGTGGGAGCTTTGAGATGAAAGCAAGGAGAGCTTGCTTGTCTTGAGTCGGCTCCGAGTCGACTCGGACACTATGCTGTAATAACAAAGCAAAAACCGAAAAAACAATAAGTTTCATCATTTTTATTGATTATTTTGAGCAAAAAGGAGGTTTCGTATGTTTGATTATTGGAATGGAGGGGAATGGTGCGAAGATTTCGGAGATTCGGCGATAAGAATATCCCGGCGAGTTAGCATGACTCAGTGACTCAGTGACTCAGTGAGTGAGAGAGGGAGAGGCCAGAGAGTGATGCAAAGGTGAGATTTTTGTTTTTGTAAGGATGGAGAGAGACAGAGGAGTATGATATCACGAGAAAAAAGCAAAGGTCTAAAATAATAACACAGGTGTATATAAATTTAATTACTAATAAATAAATAATAAAGAAATGAAAAAGAGAGAATATGTGCTGGCAGGCATAGTAGTGGAAAGAAGCTCATAAAGCTCCTGCCAAGTGGTGTTGTGCACTAATAACAATTGTTGTTGAAGCTTTATAGTTACGATTTTATTGTTACTTGTTTGGTCGGAAGCTTATTTATGGTCATTTTGTTAAGATGAAGTAGTAGTAGTATCTAATTTATGCATTAATTATATCAGGTTTAATTATCGGTGGTTACTGGTGCATTTCTGGTAACTGACTTGATACTTATTAGGGGTGTACACGGTTCGGGTTGGGCGGGTTGAGGGAATTTATCGACCCAAACCAATTAAGTCGGGTTTTCAAAATTTCAACCCAACCCAGACCGTATAAATTTGTAACCCAAACCAATTTGTAGTACTTCGGTTTGGTTCGGTTTGGATTGGATTGGTTTGGTTGAGTTAATAAATATTATAAACTGATGCTCAACTCTTTACTCCCCTATGCGTACCAGTATAATCACATCAGACTACTCTGGTAAAACTGAAACATGTAACTTAAATACTCCCTCTGTCCCTCTCATTTCTTTACAGTTACTATTTTGGGATGTCCCTCTCATTTCTTTACATCACCATAAATAGTAAGTTTTTTCAATCATTACACCCACTATCTTCCCCCACTATCTCATATTTAACAATAAAAACTACTATTACACCCACTACTTTCCTCCACTATCTCAAATCTATTATTAAATATTGATGGGTCCCACCACTTTACCCACTTTTCATCTAACTTTACTCATTTTTCATACTTTGTCTTGGTTTCCGTGTCCCCCTCCAATGTAAACAATTGAGGGGGACGGAGGGAGTATTTTATAATAAATTTTCTTGGGTAGGTTAAGAAACTTTACCTTCCGAAACATTGCAGAAGATATACCATTTGGTGAACAATAATCATATATTTGTAACACTAATCACTAATTTAGACAACATGATATATTTAAAATATATTCAGGGTGCTGGGCTATGCATATATATATATATATATAATATTTGAAATATTTTATTTTTTATTCGGGTTGGTTTGGTTCGGCCTAAAAATATTCAAACCCGTAACCAACCCAATTTAATCGGGTTTATATTTTTTTTTAAACCAAATACATATCGGGTTAAAAAAATCGGGTTGGTTCGGTCGAAAAGTGATTGGTTCGGGTTGGTTTGGTCGGTTTTACGAAACCGTGTACACCCCTAATACTTATATCTGTATGGACACACAATCTATTAATTTGTGCAACTGATTTTGTGTTAGCAAAAAATTGATCGAAGGAATTGACATTCACCCTCCTTGTTATTCAGTCTCGCTCAGAAACCAAACAAAAGTTATGGTGTTTCTGATATGAAGTTTAAAATTTTAATATACATATTCAAATAGTGTGACGTTGGGTATAATACGACGTTGGGTATAATCGTTGTCTAAATGAGATCGGTAAGAGCATCTCCAACGGCGTTGGTTATAATCGTTGGCTAAATTGGACCTGTAAGACTTTATGTAAAATTTGCTGAACCGGTAACACATTTTGCTTCAATGGTATTGGCTATCTTGGTTGGCTATAATTTAAAAATAGTATGTTATTAATATTTCAAATTGTTAAAATAGAATATATCAGTTCAATATGGTAATAAATGATGTGCAATCTTCCTACAGATTTTTTTACAGACCTGTAGAGGTTCGACAAATTTAGCCATCCATAGGAGGTTGGCTAAAATTATGGACAACAGGTGGGCGTGGTTGGAGTGTACTTTTTTGACGATGTTGGCTATAATTTTTAATTATGGTATGCCAACTCACATTTTAGCTAAGGGTACTCTATGGTTGGAGATGCTCTAAGAGCAAGTCCAACACTATGCTAAGGGGTTCCTAAAAATATTATAAAATAATATGTCTTAGTGATTTAGCACAAGATTTAGCACATGAGCTCCAATAGTACTCCCTATATTCATTCCCTATTATTATAATAATATTAAATTTAAACAACTTTGGTGTGGAGGAGAGAGGGAAATGATGTGGAGAAGAGAGAGAAATGAATATTTTAATGATAAAAATAGTTTAGGAGTGGCTAGCATATTCTAAAAATAGGGAAGGGGAAGCTTGTGCTAGTGATTTAGCACATCACTAGCATAGTGTTGGAGTGCAATTTTATCCCATATTCCTTATTTTTGGATTTAAGACTTGATTTAGCACACCTATTGGACTTGCTCCAAGACATTATGTAAAATTTGTTGAATTTGTAAGACATTTTGCTTCAGTGACATTGACTATATTGTTGATTATAATTTAAAAATAGTATGTTATTAATATTTTAAATTGTTAAAATTGAATATACTATAGATTTCTTACAGACCTGTAGAGGTTCGACAAATTTAGCCATTTCATAAGAGCGTCTTCAACATCGTTGGCTAAATGAGACATGTAAGACGTTATGTAAAATTTGCTGAATTTGTGAGACATTTTGCTTCAATGGTATTGGCTATATTGGTTGGCTATAATTTAAAAATAGTATGTTATTAATATTTTAGATTGTTAAAATAGAATATATCAATTTAATATGGTAATAAATGATGTGCAATCTTCCTACAGATTTCTTACAGACCTGTAAAGGTTCGACAAATTTAGTCATCCATAGGAGATTGGCTAAATTTATAGACAACAGCTGGGCATGGTTGGAGTTGAGAGTTATTGGTTAAATTTTTTTATTTTAAGTATGCCAACTCACCTTTTACCCAAAGGATTTCGATGGTTGGAGATGCTCTAAGAGGCTGGCTAAAATTATAGATGCTCTAAGAGGCTGGCTAAAATTATAGACAACGGCTGACTATGATTGGAGTATGAATTTTTCAAGCTGTTGGCTAAATTTTTTATTTTTGGCATGTCAACTCATATTTTAGCTAAAGGTTTTGAATGGTTGGAGATGATCTAAGAATAATGTTACAAAATAATATAATATTCAAAAATATATGGTGATAGAAGGGTATGTATTTTGTTTTTCCTTATTTCATACTAGTTGTCAAAGCCGCGCTTCGCGGCGGCATAAAATAGCTATTCATAAATTATGAAATAGAATAATATAAAGAAGTTGTAATAATAGTGGCGTAAATATTGTAGAAATACGTAAAAGATGAAAATTTTAATATAATGTAAAATAAACTATCCACTACTGAAACCAAATAGCAGTTACCTCAAATTGTATGATTGATACTAAGTAATGTTATCCTATCTAAATCTTAAACTTAAAAATAGGCTTGTATAAATCTTAAACTTAAAAATAGGCTTGTATAGAACAATGTTTGATTTCTAATTTGCGTCTCCATTATCATTAGCATCATCATCATCATCATCATCCAGCACCACCATCTTCCTCCTTTTCCTAACCTCGACAGTAGGTTTCACTCCACCTTCCACCTTGTTGCCGCCACTTTCCTCTGCGTCATCTATCATGCTTGCTTTCCTTTTCCCACATTCGCGAGGAGGTTCCATTCCATCATTGCATGTGAGTTTGTCTTTGACATTGGCACGAATCTACATATATTAAATTGTGTTAGAACTAACAGTAAATAGAATATCAATATCGGGAGGAAGATACTTTCATTATATAGTTATTAACTATGAACATACCTCAAGGGCCTTCTTTGACTCATATTCATGTTCCAAACACTTCCTTGGCTCATATGTCTCAGACACGGTGTAGTTTGCATATCCTTGTTTGAAGTTATAATGATTCAATCTCAACCTGTATATGAATTCCTTGCCTATAAGTGTATTTAGCTCTTTGGGAAGATCACTATCGCCGGAAGTCAATTTATTAACCAATTTTTTGGCGGAAGTGTCGAGTAAGCGCTCGACTATGTTGTTGAATAAAGTGAGAGTTGTAGTTCCAGTGTGATCTTTAATGTGTACGTGTACTTTGAACCTGCAAGTGCAAGAATTGAAATATAAATTGAATACGTCAAACATGAATCTCTAACGCATACCGAGAGAGTAAGACAACTTACATCACAAGAGGATAATCAATAATTTTGTTACAGCACTTGTAATCTCCGTCCTCTGCTTCGACTTTTTTCCCACATGATTTGCAGGCTACATAGTACCACCCAAATTGGTTATCGATCTCAAATATCTCCCCTTTCACGGTAACAACATATTCCTGTTTAGACGTTTACAAAATGTAATATCAGTTACCGTACGGAGCATATATGTCAAGGTGTATGTTGTTAGAAGTTGGCAACGAAAAAGTGTTACCTACAGATCCTCACTCCACTTGGAATCCACCAGCTCTTTAATACTCATCCGGTGAAAGAACATCTTTTCTTCGAGTGTGTATTTATTTGAATTAGAGCTCTCAATAAACTTCAATTTTGTAGAGTGTTGTGCAAATCTCTCTCGGAGTGTCATCACATATGGGATGTCCAAATTCATGTATATCTTGCTGTTGTTTGTTGAGTTGAAAGAGACGGCACCTGTATCATGACATCATTGAGATGTAAGATGATTGGAATTAAGCTAAGCATATGTATGTTGGTTTTTGCCCGTACTTAATAAGTGCATGAAGTATATAACCCTTTGTATAATTTTTGTAATTTTTTGACAGGATATAGATAAATAGCTAAAGAATAGTAATCATAAAAGAGATGTAATTCTAAGTAGTTAAGAAATATTAATCTTAACAGAAATATAACAGCTAAAACTTATGAAATTCTAAGTAGTTAATAAGTAGGAATATTAAAAGAGAAGAGAGATAATTCTAAACAGTTAAGAAATAGTAATCATAAAAGAAATATAATAAATAAAATCTATGAAATTCTAAGTGGTTAAGAAATAGGAATGTTAAAAGAAATATAATAGTTAAAATATACGAATTAAACATGAATATAATTATTATTGTTTTAAAAGAAATATAATTATTAAGAAACATGAATCATAAATCAAAAAAGTGAATACTTTAATTTGACGTGGCGTTTCTAGAATTGTTGGATTTAGTCTTATAATTTTCTTAATTAAATTTCTAATAAAAGATAATATTATAATCTAAAAATCATAAAAGGAGTAGAATTATATTTATTGCTTAGAATCCCATTTATTATTTAGAAAAGGAATAGAATTATATTTATTTAATATAACAATCACAGAACAAATATACATGTCATGTTAAAAGGAACTCCATTGGTGGTTGTTACCTTTGAATTTCTTAATTGTCGTTGATGTAACAATTATGATATGAGGGCTGTCTTCTTCTTTGTATATTTTTGGGTCGAACTGCTCGATGTGCTTTCCCCACAGAGTAATAGTTGCATTGACTGAGCTGTTGAAAATTAGAAAATTGGATTCATTAGCTGTCTGTGAATAAAGCATACACATATAATAGATTTGGGTAGTTTGTTGATGGTCGGAAGAGCGTGTGTTTTTGGTTCTATATACTGTGTATAACTTACTGGTTTGTTATGATATGAAGATCTCTCTTCTTCCAGTTGTTCCCTACGATATCAACTTCGCCAATACCAGACAGAAGACCCACAACATCTGCACCATTATCATAGAATAAATATTAGTTTTGTAATGGTTGGATGTCCAATTATGCTGATAGATATCTCCGTGAATGCGTATGTAAATAGATTTGCTTTAAACCTGTTAGTATAGCTGGGTCATTCAATCTTGATTCAATGTCATCAGGCATCACAAACTGGAAGCCATGCCTTGGAATCTGAACAGTGTCTTCTTGAAGCTTTTTCGGGGATGTTGTAGCTAAGAATATGCACTTGAATTCACTTGAGAGAGGCCTGTAATCTCCTGTAGCTTTTACGACTTGCAGATTTTTGATGCTATAAGTCGATCCTTCCTGCAGAAGATGTCTAAAGCGAGAAGCTAGGTGTTTCTTGATTGTTGCATGCATGAGGTTTTCCTGCAACAAAGACTCAATGTATATAACTCTGGTGGGTGTAATCTTAAATAAATGTAATTTGCAGATATATATAATCATGTGGACATACCTTCTCGTCGATGAATATCATGTCAATACTAATGAGTTCCCCATTTTTCTGAGGATTGGTTGAATCCCAGAGTCTGCAGATCCTTACCCTGATTCTCCAGGTGTCATGAGTGTCGTTTAAATCTTTCAACATAGTGTATTCCATTGTTAAGGGTATGATGGTTTGCTGTATAAAAATCGAGGTGCTGTGTGTTATATGTAGGGATGGTTGTACATGAGTTGCTTATATAGAGGTTTTTTTAAACAGAAGAGTAGTCAGAATTGTGCATGGAATCAGACTTCTGTGTGGACTCTGTTTTCTAATCATGGGGAAGTAGTTTTCTAATAAGGCTTGAACTTGTTTTAATGTAACTGCGAAGTCTAATCACGTTAGGTTCATATTATTATCCTAGTCAGGAGTGTGGGATGTTCTTCTAGTCAATCACTATGAAGGAATGAAAATAAATATAACAAAAAATCCCTCAGAGCACTGATAGGATTTGATCAATATTCAAGTTCTAAGCTGCATTAAAGAGCCATGCCATTCCTTACTTTTTTCTGATTCTGATGCTCTGAGGTTGGCAAGTTAGATTTAGTGATGCAAATAGAAACCGGAAACAAATAATGCATATAGTGTTTAATTTATTTTTAAAAATAAAACGGAGTTGCTGTATTTATTTCAATAGTTTAATAAATTGTTATAAATAATTCTTTTGTCAAATTTTTTTTAAATTTTAAAAAACATGTATATTAAACAGGGTTTGTTTTTATTTTGATTTTTTTTGCGACACAAATAGGTTATAATTTATTTTTAATAGAATATTTACATCGATTATGAAATTTAATAGGGTAAATTTTTTAGGTTTCTCATAAAGTTTTTTGAATAATACATTAAAAATGTATATTATTTCTCACATTTATTTTTGAATTAGTAAAATACCTATATTTTATTTTTACATTAGTAGTTGGAAGATATGCTTTTATTTGTTTTTTAAATATTTTGTTTAACTGTCAAAATTGCTTAGATATTTTGCGATATAATTGGATAACAAATATAGAATTCTTGTGAATAGAATAGAAATAATAAATTTGTAAGCTTCGATTATTGAATTAATTAATGATTTTGGTGTTCATAAAAATATGTTGACTACAAATGACAAAATTTTCTTAAACATATTGTCCAAAATGTATTGACATTTAATTAATATATTATCATATATTTAATTATGTTATGTGTGATCATTAATTATATACTGTAGGTGTGTGTTATTCACTGACTTTAGATTTTTAAGGTTTGTAGAAATCTTGTATTGTGGAAAAAAATGCAAAGGAATCTTATATGGTTTCACATATAAATGGCCACATTAATCACGTGGAATCAAAAAAAAATTTTTAAACAAAATAGTATTGAAGCCATCTGGATAGGGAAATTGTACTCAGTGATTAGCTGAAGCTTCCTTTAAGGTCATCAATATGTATAGAGATAAAACTCCGTGGCTGCATTACTATCCCTGTGCAATCATAGAACAAAATATGCGGACATTATGTGGCATCTCTACTATCATTTTTCCATCAGAAACCACTAACATAAGTTAGATTTCAGAAGATGTTTAAATCTCTATTAGAGCATAGACGTTTTGCTCCAAATAGGAATCTTGCAGCATAAATTGCAGCACTGGACATCCCAGTAGTTTGATGTAGAGATATGATCAAAAGAAAATAAAATTATAAAGTGTGTCTTACATTAGTAGAGAGTCAGGATTTTTATAATGCTCACATAATGAGTACATTAAAGGGAGAATATATGTGTAAGACAAATTGCCACATACATCATAAAACCAACGCTTGTTTTGGGATAATTTGACATTTCCGCTTCATAATCTTCATTTCTAAACTTCTCCGGTATTGAGGATGTTATCACCCTCCTATCAGCAGCGTTGAAAAACAAATGAAAGCATTAGGATAATATGAATACAAGTATGAAACATATATAAACACCAATCCTGTGTCAAATATTTCAATTTTCATATACTATCAAAAGAATATTCCTGAAGATAAAGAGGAAATAAGCTATTAAGTTTGAGGATTAATTAGGCAAATGATCATAATCTAAAATTTTATGTTTAAGTCCGTCGTGAAGTAACAATAGTTTAGACATATTTGCTTTTCCAGTAACATATAACTGAAGGCAACATGGTGTATAATATAAGTCTTAGTTAGGAGAGTTGGCGTACCTCTGTGTTTTCGATACATGGTGTAATATCCTCGAGAACTTCTTTGTAAACAATATTCTTTACAAAGGTTCTATCCGCCATTTCTTTATCAGCATTCATAATGATGAGTCCTTGTCTTGATGTCGCTCGAGATATAGCAACATAATACTGGCCATGACCGAAAACTTGGTTTGGAAGATACAGGCCGACGTGTTTGAGAGATTGTCCCTGGCTTTTATTGATTGTCATGACAAAACAGGGTGATACTGGTAGTTGTCTTCTGTTTAGTTTGAATGGCAATTTTGAATCGGTTGGGGACATAATAATCCGTGGTATTGTGATGTTCTGGCCTACATGTGTGCCTGAGATAATATCAGCCCTGATTGACCATTTGCCTAAACGGGTGATAAGCAATCTAGTTCCGTTGCACAAACCTTCTGTCTGGTTTAAGTTTCTGAGTAACATCACCGGAGTCCCTTCCTTCAGTTGTATGTCATGATTGGGAACACCGGGGAATTTCAAGCTGTGTAAAAATTCTGATGTACACAATTGGTCGTTATGTTCAGTTTTCATGCTTGCTTTGCATATGCTGTCCGAGCTCAGATATGTTCTGCTTTCTCCAGGAATTGTACTCATAATCATCTCATTCAACTCATGGACTGTTTCGTTTTTTGGTGTCAGTATTGCTCGTTCTGTCAAATATTCTGGATCATTATATTTCTGCAAAAGAGAGGGATAGATAGCTTGGATTATAGCTTTCATTGGATCTTCACATGGGTCTCCGCACAAATCTGGTGGTATTTTGACCAGTTCTCTGTCTATATCATCATAATTCGATCCATTTCCTATTTGTAACATCCAGTTGTCAAATGTCGCAATCTCTTCTTTATCAGCCTCGCTTATTTTTCCACTATGGAGCCTCATATTCTGATTCAGCTCGTATACTCTGAAGTGTGGCCATAGATAAGATGAAATTAGGGATGCATCAATAATTTCATCTTTTGTTCCTTTGGGAACTACGGGTAATATTTGACGAAAATCGCCCCCACATACTATTGTAAGCCCACCAAACGGCTTATCGGTGCTATGCTCAAATCTGGTTCTTAGGATATCCCTCAAGGACTTGTCCAGAGCTTCAAAACAAAATTTATTTGTCATCGGTGCTTCATCCCAGATGATTAAAGAGGTCTTGAGCAGTAGTTTAGCTAAAGGGCTTCCGTGGCGAATCTCACAAGTTGACTCTGCTGTGATGTCAAGTGGGATATGGAAACGTGAATGGGCTGTCCTTCCATTAGGCATCAACAATGCTGCTATACCTGCAGTTGCAACAGGCAATACAATTTGCGATCTTGATCTTAGGTTTGAAATAATTGTGTTCCATAAATAGGTCTTTCCAGTACCACCATGGCCGCTAATGAAAAATAATCTGCCTTCGTCATTCTCAACAGATTTTAATATTGCTTCATAAGCTACTTTTTGGCAAGTGTTCAGAGCAGCATACAGATTTTCATGTTGTACCTTTAGTTTTGCAGTGTCATAATCCAGCTCTTCATTCACCAACCTGTTGCTTGAATCACTTAGTAATGATGTGTTAGGTTGAGGCATTCCGTCTATGTCTCTTAAACTTTTTCCAGACTTCTGCATTAGAGTTTCTAGTTCGACCAATGTATATGCTTCTACCTGTTCTTCAGTCAGTTTGAGCTCTTTGTTGTTGAATCTTTTCCTGTGTAGTGACGTTATATCTTCTGACAATGCAATGAAGCAATTTTTCCAAAGATGTGATGCGTCTGAAACTTGACAGTGTATGAGGATGGTGACAAATAGATTGCGCAGTTCATTGCCAGTTGCCCAGCCTGCAGCTTCATTCAAGCAGTCAATCCATTCTTTGTCATCATCCAGGAGTCCCAAAGCATAACATGCAGCTTTATAAGTTTTATACGTTACCCCATTCACCGTCCTTATACATTCGAAGGAAGTGCTACCTTTGACAAAGTTGAGAAGCATGCGCATGTAAAACCTCTCTCCAGATGAAGGATGAGCAAAATAAATTCTGCCAACTGATATGCCTTTTTTTCTCCTTGTCCATATTTTTTCTTTGGCGTTCCAAACCCAACGTGTTGGAAAATCTGAATAAGTCAATTGACGCGCATCCTCGTGAATTTTGTTCGTTTCTAGCCATTCTGTGAACTTGGTTTTGTCTACTCCGGGTCTATTAAGGACATTGTCGACACACTTGTCTTCTTCGAATATTATTGTATGTTCACCAGGGAGGTGGAAAGGTAATCTTTCAACTGATGGATGTCTATGATTTATGTCAAACTGGAAGATTCTCCAGCAAGCTTCAGCGGCTGATATGTATCTACAATCAAGGTATGCTTTGATCTCATCTATTCGTTCAACTGTATCAATGGATTCAAATGTTGCATTTGCTCTATCTGGCCCTTTGTTGACGTACTTGAATAGATACTTTATGGACCTTGAATAATTGCAGACTTCAATATTGATATGTGCATCAAATTTGACAATTAAATTCCTGTTGTAAGGAACCACAAAGCGATTGTCTAAGATTTTACCATTTTTCTTGATATGAATACCGGTGTTCCGTCTCTTGTATATCGGGAATCCATCAGAATCAAATGTTGTCTTGTCATTGTATTTCTTTGGAAAGTGTTTTGTACACTTGCCGTTTGCCATACACGGGGAGTTTTTGTTGAGCTTGCCACATGGTCCATGAAGCATAAAGTTTTTCACTGCATTATACCCATCAGGATCAACATTGAAGTCCGGAATTTCAGCGCTTACAATTTCATCGATTCGTGATGCTGTAGGATTTTTCATTACCGGATCCAAGAAGAGTAGAATGTGTGCATGCGGTAAGCCTCTTTTCTGAAATTCAATTGTGTATAAACCTGTAATAACAATATATAATACAATAATTAGTAAACGTTAAATAGATTTAACTAAATAATTGAGTATTTCCCATTCTGATCATATTAACACAGGCATAACATAAATTGTTTACCCTTGTCCATGTTTTTCCATTGAATTGAAATATAACATAAGATCTATTGACATATTTAAAATTACCAGGCTTCAAAAGCCTTCTATATTGTTCCCAAACAGTTTTGTGGATTCACATGGCTGCAAATATGACCAGCAACAAAATTTTGTTTGTTAATATGTAAAAAGTTGAGCTTTTGAAAGAAACTATATTTTGTTAACAGTTGTGTAGTTTAGTAGTGTTAAGCCATTAATGACCCGCACTGATTTCAAGAAAACTCTTTATAGTTCCATGCAAGTCTTGTATTTTTTGTACACTTTCCTACTCATTTTTAAGTACTTATGATAAAGCGACAGTGATACTGATTGATCCTGAGCCGGAGCTGGTTGAGAATATGTAGTCTGCACAACAGGTTGTGCACCATAAGATGCAGCAAGAGCATTGCTATAGGCTGGATCTTCAGTCCCTTGATATGCTCATAAGCAACGGTTTTTAAGATTGCCTAGCATGTTATTATATATTCTGCGTTTGTTGGTCCCCAGGTTTTATGCTGATTAGATGATTATTTTTATTGGTTATTATTAACTCAAATTCCAACCTAAACTACACAATCAAAGTTGTAGTTTTATATAAGAGGGGCTAGAAACAGGTTTATGGTTTGTCTTGAAACATTAGTGCAGGTATTTAATTTATGAGAATGATTAAACCTGTGTAGAATCTGGTAATTATGGTTGTAGTGTGCAGAGTTGCTTTTTTTTTCTCCACGAAAGAGTTGTTTTTATTTAAGTGTATATATATATATATATATATATATATATATATATATATATATATATATATATATGGTTAGATATCCTTTTAGTTCTCTAGATATGAAATGTGTAGTTATTTTGATTCACAGGGCTGATTTGTCATAAAGATACAGGGAAAACATAAATTGGAAAAAAGAAAGTGCATTATTATAAGCTATAGTTATTGGTGGACAATTCTCTACGCCTCTATTTATATTATAAGCTTGTAATTACATAGATAGAGACGAAGCATGATTTATTTTCTTTTCACACAATATAGGTTACTCAACATAAAAGAGGTTGATGAATTGGATACACACAAAAACATTAAAGGCTACTACTGAAAGGAAAAGAACTTACTTGCAATTATTTTTCCAAATGGTTTTTCTTTCTTCAGATCTTGCATTAGTTGGAGTAGTTTTATGTGGAAAACCCGGCATATGATATCCAACCTATTTCTGTCATCTTTCTGCCCAATTAATTCCAGCATGTAATTTATTTCTGGCCACTTCGGGTTGCAGGTAAAAGTTATAAAAAGATCTGGATAACCCGCCCACTTGCAAATAGCCATTGCATCTTGATAATTTTGTACTCTGTATCTGGGGCCCCCGGTGTGTGATGAAGGCAGGATAATTGACTTCCCCACTCTTGAACAATTCGAATCACCTCTATGAACGGCATCCATTAGTCCTGAGTAGAGGTCTGACCTTAATTTATTTTGATTCAGTCGTATCCAGCGAAATCTCTCTTCTTCAATTGTCATGTAACAATCCACTATATATTGTTGCAGGAGTCTGCCGCTTCGAAGAAGAGTGTGACCCTCATTCAATCTTTGTTGTAATCTAAAGCAATAATACTGGCACATTGTTAAATTTTTTCCATCTCTTAAAGTTATTCCAAGTCTATATCCATCTTCACCATAGGGATGTATCAATGGATATGTCATGGCCATGTAGCTTGGATGTAAATCACTTATTTGTTCTGGACCGCGAGTTTTGTGGTGTACAATAACATCACGTTTATAGTTTTTCTTATCAATATCACCCACAATCAAGCCAGCTATCTCGGAACTTGTAGGCATGTCATATTGCCGACCATCTTGAGCTCTGTTGCCAGGAATTCGCAATTGAAAGGAAGTTTCTGGTCCATTTTTATATCTGTCTCGAGCCTTCCTGAAGGATTCAACCAAATGATTTTTTTCATCCAGCATTCTAGATATTTGAGAGACAATTTCTTCATCAATGTCTTCATTGGGACCATTCTTTTGCATTGTTGCTATTCTATTTCTAACTTCATTTTCAGTGTCGTAGATATAGAGCTGTGCATATTTTGGTCGTTGATCTTTTTCCGGGATTAATGAACCAATAAAATGAATATTTACACCACTTGCTCGAAACACAAACGGACCTCTCCTTCTATTTATAGCACTGTCGACTCGGACTCCCAAAGATGTCATTGCAAACATGCAGTTATAAGCCCTTATGTTTTCCATGAATTTGATTCCCTTCTTTCCAGATTCAGGTGATTGCAAGTACTTGAGTAATTCTGGTGGTTGCCTAAGTAATGGTATCTGCACACGTCCTTCCATGCAACAAAATGTAAACTTTGGTTGTAAATGAGTGCGTGTTTTTTCAATCCGTTCTTCATACCATAACATGGCACCACAATATGTGCATACATATGTAGGTGGTCCAAAGTTCCATGGCTTTTTGTAAACCCCTGTTGATTGATGGAATGAGAATATTATGAGTACATGTTAATTAAATTAGCCTACAAATTGAATTACAAAAAAACTTGTAGATACATCAGTATTTTTATATTACATTTAATAATATTGGGTACTATATGTGATATAGAATCAAGAGCATACATTCAATAACTATAATAAATGGCTGCAAAGACCGGTTAAAAAACTTGTTTAAACTGACCATTGAATCTATGTGCAGTCTCGGATGTATTTGCTTCCGGTAGTGTAGACTCCTGTTCCATTTGGGTAGAATTTTGTCCAATATTTTCTGCAATAAATTTAAAGAGGATACTTAATTAAATTAGCCTACAAATTGAATTACAAAAAAACTTGTAGATACATCAATATTTTTATATTACATTTAATAATATTGGGTACTATATGTGATACAGAAGCAAGAGCATACATTCAATAACTATAATAAATGGCCGCAAAGACCGGTTAAAAAACTTGTTTAAACTGACCATTGAATCTATGTGCAGTCTCGGATGTATCTGCTTCCGGTAGTGTAGACTCCAGTTCCATTTGGGTAGAATTTCGTCCAATATTTTCTGCAATAAATTTAAAGAGGATACTTAATTAAATTAGACTACAAATTGAATTACAAAAAAACTTGTAGATACATCAATATTTTTATATTACATTTAATAATATTGGGTACTATATGTGATACAGAAGCAAGAGCATACATTCAATAACTATAATAAATGGCCGCAAAGACCGGTTAAAAAACTTGTTTAAACTGACCATTGAATCTATGTGCAGTCCTGGATGTATCTGCTTCCAGTAGTGTAGATTCCAGTTCCATTTGGGTAGAATTTTGTCCAATATTTTCTGCAATAAATTTAAAGAGGATACTTAAATACACGTTCTAATCATGTATGTTTATATTCATTTATAGTTATTTTTGTGACTATTAGTTTCTAAAATTATACAAAGATATATTCACATATAAGCTTGCAACCGAAAAGAAATTTATAAATAATTATAATACCAACAGAACTTGTTTAAAACTGACCATTGAATCTATTTGCAGTCATAGATGGATTTGCTTCAGGCAGTATAGAATCCACTTCCATTGGGGTAGAATTTTGTCCAATATCATCTGTTAAAAATTTGAAGAGGATTGTTAAATACATGTCCTACTCCTGTATGCTGATATTTGTTTATAGTTATTTTTATTATACTATTATTTTCTAGAATTATTATTTAAAACTGACCATTGAATCTAGGGGCAGTCCTGGATGTATTTGCTTTCGGTAGTGTAGACTCCAGTTCCCTTTGGGTAGAATTTTGTCCAATATTTTCTGCAATAAATTTAAAGAGGATATTTTAATACACGTTCTAATCACGTATGTTTATATTCATTTATAGTTATTTTTATGACTATTAGTTTCTAAAATTATACAAAGATATGTTCACATATAAGCTTGCAACCGAAAAGAAATTTATAAATAACTACAATACCAACAGAACTTGTTTAAAACTGACCATTGAATCTATTTGCAGTCCTGGATGGATTTGCTTCAATCCGTATAGAATTCACTTCCATTGGGGTAGACTTTTGACTAATATCATCTGTTAAAAATTTGGAGAGGATAGTTAAATATATGTTCTGCTCATGTATGCTGATATTTATTTATAATTATTTTTATTACAATTATTTTCTAGAATTATACAATTTTTTATGTTAATATATAAGCTTGCAACTGAAAAGAAATTTATAGTTTGTTGACTTTACCATTTCTTTCAAATGATTCAGTAGGAGTCTGAAGAATCATTGCCCTCATTGTACGTGTGTAGTATTTGACAATTATATCCATGGAACTGATGCGTTGTTGCAGGTTATTTTTGAATCTATTCTGGATGAGTGAAATTTTCCGTCTAAATCGTGAATGCTTGCATATCTTCTTCTCTATGAGCGTTTTGTTATGATTGGCACGTGATGGATGCTTCTTAATCTGCATTTTAAGAATCCTTTCTTGGCGTGCTAAAGCTGAGATATGTCTTCGCAAATGTTGCGTTTGTGTGGAGATATCATATCCATCCATAGTTGAATGTAAAAATTCCGTATTCTGTAAAAAATAAGCTAAAAATATGGTCAGAAAAATTCTCTGCCATACTGTAACACTGATCATAACTGAGCAAGCAATATAATCGAATAACAGGAAGATCTATTGCAATTTCACAACACAACATGAATGACAACAGGGCACGATGGGCATGTCAAAATACAATATTTATTATGAGTACATGATGCAGCATTTAGTTTTTAAACCTTAAAAGTTCTGAATAATTAAAAACTGACACATGGCAGAGCCCTGTCTGAAGTGTTGTATTTGCTCAGTTTCTGCAGTTGTGAGCATCATTAGTAGAGGATCTTCTTTTCTTAATATGCCAGCATTGGTATGACAGATTAATCAGATACATCACTGACCAAGTAACGGACATTGGGGATTAAACTGTTGAATAAATTGTTAAAGAACATAATGTAAATAAAGCCTAATATAATATGTACATAAGATTCTATCTAGTTATTTTTATTTTAAACATCAGCTTTGAGATTGTGATACATAATTTAGAAGTCTAATAAGGTTGCTCACACTTTTACTGAACTCTCAGGGATTAAGTGAAGGAAGAACGGTTGTTGCAAGGCGCAAAGGCAAACTGGAAAGATTGATTAGGTGGGTCGGAAACTTTTCAACTCAGAAAAGCGTTTGTTGGTTACCTTATGAGATAAGGATGTCATCCATTTATACGGCTTGAGACTTCTGACCAGCTTTTGTGTACATTCATTATTTTGTAGACAAAGATTATATACAGGGATATGCTTATACAAAAAAATAAATGATCAATGCTTTAGATTTGAAGCTGTAAGTGGGTGTCTGGATAATAGGAGGCCGGGTTCCTTAGTCCCTTTCAGTTTTTAAATAGAGTGCTATTGTGTAAGTAGTTATTATCAATAGATAGCAGCTACATGGACCATAGTTCTATATGGTTTTACCTCTTTACGACATTCATCTCGGTCTTTAGTAAATATCTTTTCGAGGTTAATAAAAACTTGATTTTGCTGACTTACAGAATCACACAAATAGAGAGGCCTCTGGTATGGCCTGTGGTATCCCTGTTTTAGTGTTTGAATACATGTGTGCTAGAGTTATCGCAGGAACTAAACATATCATGTATTTCAGATAAATAACTCTCTTTTTAACAAATAATATCCTCACTTTGTTCCAAACTTCTGTTAAACTGTCTTGTAGAATCGATTCCCAGAGGCCGGAAATAATCAATATTAAGCTAACCTAGACATTAAGCTAACCTAGACAATTACACAAACAGCTTGCAGTAACCAACATTCAACAAACCTTTAAATTGATTGAGAAAAACATAGAGATTATTATGAGCAGAAAACTTACGGGTGTTTTATAATGTTGAGCAATCGGTGGCAGGTGATCTCCGGTGCCAAGTCAGAGCAAGTTATATCCATCTAGAAATTAGAAGTAGAGTAGGAACAGGTGGTGATTTTAGACTATGCTTGCTGCAAACTTAAGTCTCTTCAATCAATATTTTCTCACATAAAGATTATCTAAAATTCATATTCCAATAAAACTGACCAGGTGCATCACATACCAGTTGTTTCATCAAATAGCACTTGCCAATCGGCAGAATTGTATTACCTTTAGAATTCTGGAACCTGATTTTTTGAATTATAAATATATTTTCTCTCCGAAATTCAAGAAAAATCAGAAGACTGAATCGAGGAATTTTAGAGACGCCCGCATCCTCCTTTATATATATATATATTGATGATTGATGATTGATTATCTGTGCAGTAACAGCGACATGCAGTCTTAATTGTGATGGACAGAAATTAGGAAAGAAAACGAATGTAGGTACTATGTATTTAACTTTTCTCTGGAAAAATCGACTAGACATAGAGAATTGGTCAAATTTTCAGATATAAAACAATGCAAATATTTATAAGAAAACAGCTAGACGTGGATATCTATTTTACAATATTAATATACTTTGACTTACAGCATCTCAATTGTACTTGATTAATATATCTTTTGAAGGGATAAATATCAAGTTGGTGACTCGTTTCGTCCAAATGTATCAATTGAGTGACTGATTCCCAAATTGACTCAAATGAGACACTCATTAGAAAAATTTGTATAAAAAATATCACTTTATCGTTAGTCGAAATTTTGAAAATATTATATATTGAGTTCCATACATTTTTTATAAATGGTATTACATCCAAATAAAAGATTCTGAGTCCTACTATTTTTGCTAATATTTTTAGATTTTTAAAATTTTATCAACTATTTATTTTTAATTTTTTGATTGTTTTATTTGATTTAAATAAAAATAAATAGGAGATATATTTTTAAAAATCTAAAAATATTATCTAAAATACTAGAACTCGGAATCTTTCATTTAGATGTAATACCATTCATAAAAAATGTGCGAAACTCAATATATAATACTTTCAAAATTTCGACTAATGATAGAGTAATATTTTTGATACAAATTTTTCTAATGAGTGGCTCATTTGAGTAAATTTAGGAATCAGTCACTCAATTGATACATTTGGACGAAACGAGTCACCAAGTTGATATTTATCCCATCTTTAGAAACACTCGATAATTATACTTGTCCGAGAAATAAAGAAAAATATTTATTCACACCGGAGTTAATTAAATTAATTAGATGTAAGTGGACAATTTTACTAAAGATGGACAAATTTAACGCGGCAAACTTGATATATTCTATACATAAGGATTCTGAATAATTAGAATTTTACAAAATTTATACTTACAAATCATGTATATATTTTTAACTGAGGACAGAGGACCTCTTCCATCACTGATAAGTGATAACTCAAATAAAAAATACATGTTCGTCGCGGCCATATTTTATTCTTTCTTTTCCTTTTCAATTATCGACATTTCAAAATTCAATAAAATTAATATATTCGTGGTCTACATTGAATTTAACTCTATTTTAATATATTATGAAAAAACTAATTACATCTAAATTTTTTATAAAATATGTATTGGTCTCATCATTTTATCCATCTTTCTTTCTCTCCCCCTCTTTTTACACACTTTCCATAATTTCTATGAACAAATACCAAATAGCATGAAGTAACTCTTTGTGATTCTGCATTTCTTCTGCCACAGTATATAAAGCAACCAGCCATCTATATATTAATTTGTTACTGAGTTGTAAACTATCTTATTGGATTCTTTGAAGCATGTGAGAAGATTGAAGAATGTTTGGACCAACCTTGGTCCTTGTATATGTTGGGACTGGGAGAAAGCTGAGGAATTTGATGGCATACTGAAAAGGTTTGGGTTCTCCTGGGCTGGGCTGACAGTGGACCAACTGAGATAGAGACCAGTGATCAACAAAATGTGAACCAAATGGAAGATATACATATTACACAGTACAGACAGCATTTGGACTTCGGAGTGACTAGTGTCTAAAAATCAATTATTGCTGCTTCATAGCTGTAATATCAATACTTCATTTAGATTACAGATCTTCATGTTCTAGCCTGCCAAGATATTCAATCACATATCTACAGTTGTCCCCGTTACGGGAAATTTAAAACTGAAATAGGACAACGGTACTGAATAATATTCGAAACCAGTTGAGTACTTCGACTTCCTATCCGGAAATCTAGAATAGAACGTTTACCATTAACTTTAATGTTTCTTCCAAGTTTTTATACCAGTTGAGTATTTCGACTTCCTATCCGGAAATCTAGAATAGAACGTTTACCATTAACTTTAACGTTTCTTCTGAATATATTTCAAATTTTATCAATATAATAAATTTTATAATATAAAAATCAACTAATTCCGTTAAATCATTATACGTGGTTTATTTATTAAATATCAATTGGTTCCACCACTATCCTCATTTTTTTAAAATATTTTTATCATTATCTTACTTATTTTTTTTTAACCTTCATGTCCAACTCAAATATTAATATTTGGATAAAAAGGAGGGATTATAATTATTTCCGTAAGAAACTTATCTTATTCTCAAGAGTTTAGACGAACAAGTCATATAACATAAATACTAAGCTCGGTCATTCATTGGGCCTTTTTCGAAATGTCAAAAATCTATAAAATATTTATTTATTTAGTTTCTATAATAACATCTTTTACAAGCATTTTCCATGAATTAAATTTTAGTTTTCTTCTATGTGAACAGAGCTTTAGAAAATTCACTGCATAACGAGGGAAACAGATCACTGAGTTAGGTCTTTATTTTTAGAATCCTTTATGGCCCAGTCATTATACACTCGGTTATTATGGGCTTCGATATTGGATATAACGTTTCCTTTTACATTATTAAAAAAAAAAACGTTTCCTTTTACAGAATCTGGTTCCTATATTTCGTGTTCAATCTGGACTCGATGTTCGTATTTATATTCTCCCGAGTCTTTGTATAGCGAGAAAAAGCCCAAGGACGCAATTCATGAATCTTTTTCTATCTCTACTTTTCCAGAGATATTTTACATTGACGAATTGTATCGATTTTTTTTCTCCTTTACGGTTAAAAAACTTTTTGACACCGAAGAGAAATATAAAAAACCCCGGACGGACTCATAGTAACCAGATTTCTCTTATTTTTTTCCCTTGAATGCGAGAAACGTTAGTCATATTTATGCATAAATCTCCGTATCATTGTATTCGACATCAAAAGTTGCTAGAATGTTGTATGAGCTCAGGGTGCTCAGTTGCTACCAGATTTCTAGGTGCGGCACTTTCTTATGGTTATTAAATAATTTATTCAAAATGAAATTTATATAAGACTATAGTAGTAGTATAGTTTTTTTTATTTTATTTTGTTAAATCGGTGTCCGAGCCAGTTTGCGCGCACCTCGACTAATTCGATTAGGCTATTAGCACACTCATACCCCGAGCATGGTAGTCCACTTACTTCCGGAGTGTCCAGAGAATCAAACTCGTGACCTCAAAGAGGTCAGTCTTAAGCGTTACTGTCCAATCATCTGGGACACCACACGTGGTAGTAGCATAGTTGTCTAATAAATGGTTGTCGTTCCTAGCTTTGCATTTTGTGACAACTGCTTCTATTGTTGTCTGTTGATACATTTTGTAAGAGGCGAATAGATTTAATGGATACTTAACTACACAAGGCTATTTTATTTCACATTTTCGCGTGTATGATTTGCAATAAACAAGAATCAAAGAGCATCAGACAATAAAAAAGCTTTCATGGTAGAAGATTTTATATAGAATGCAGCTACACAAAAACCCTCACTCTCACTTTAAAATGCATATTTCTTCAATATTCAAGGGACGGGCTCTATAAAAGACATAGCCAACTGGTCGATAAGGTAAAAAAAGTCTACCCCAATTATGAGTACAAGGAAGATGGTTTCCCTGCAAAGATCATAACTTTAGGATTTAGAGAGTCCTAAACAACCTTGAAGGTCGTGGCGGTCAGGCGGATAAGGATTTGTGTTAGGATAACTCGTACTTACAGCACCGATCCGATATCCGCTCTCAAAGTTAAATTTTCGGTGTTAGGAAGTCCTGCATCATTATTTTCGGTAGTTAAATTTCTCAAAGTTGCTGGATATTTTCTCCGAGCGATTGATCCACCGACATACATTTTCATCACAAAATTGTGACAGCTTTAGTTTAGAGTATAAAAAAGAATAGAGGGAAACATGCTTTTGTTAAGATACGATTGTAAATGAGATGTAATTATCAGGGCCATGTATGCTTTTGTTTCAAGTTTGAAGTGGTGCATGGAAAAAATAAAGTAGTTGGGAGGGAGAATCAAAGTGGGGATGGAATGAATGGGCAAATCCAAAATAGTCGAAGAGAGTAGAAGCATCAAGCATGCATGTTTCCCCTTGACCCAACCACATTTGTTTGAGATGTCATTTCACTCCTGCATGCCCCTCTTTACTTTCCTTTTATGTCACCAACCTCATTCCCATGTTTTTCACCGATGTTATTCGGGATCCGCGATAAAATGTTTACATTTTCTTTAATTTTTAGTAATAAAGTCGCTTGAATTTTTAATGATTAATTATCAGAAGATATATAGATATACTGGGCATGTTAAGACACAAAGAATCCTGATCCTTTTTTGACAAAAAGTGAACTTTTATTTTTCATGATCTGATTGTAATGAAAAAACAAAAGCATTTTTTTAATAGTTTTCGAGACAGATGTAGAATTAATAATCTCTTCTTGAAAAATATATTTACTCGGTCTAGATTTTTCATAAGAAAACCAGTCACAGACAATGTTCTAAATATTTCAATTTATTTAAAATTCTAAATAATTTTCAAAAAATATTTTATCAATTTATTGATTACATTCTGATTTGATAAAAATTTCTTATAAAATTTCAACAAATCTTAAATCGATCAATTAATTAGTTCTGATTCTCAATTTTCATGATCACAATTTTAGACGTATATTTAGATGGTTTTTTATTATTCTTTCCTCAGTTTGATGATTTGATATATGATCTCACAATGGCATTTAAAGAAGAGTGAAGTAGAGAGTTTTTGGGATGAAAGATTGCATGATTGACAAGAGATGGAGGATGGAAGAGGGGAAAGGAAGGACAGTTGTTCACCTACTACAGTGTGGTGTCTGCTGCTGGACCCCTTGCAGTTGCAGAAGGTACTGGCAGGGCTAGCTAGCTATTTTCTCCTCGATACATCACTTGTACTACACACCAAGAGAGGAAAAAAAAGGAGAAAAACCCTCGAGGGACTTTTGCTTTTTATTTATTCTCAACTTTTTGAGTGGACTCTGCTACGAGATTGATTGGGGAGGATCAAAAAATCTCCCTCAATTTTATAATTTGGTTGACATGTCTCTTTCAACTCTCTCTCCCATTATATTTATACTCCCCCCCTCTTTATCCTTTTTTGGTCCACCACCCCCATTCCTCTCCCCCATTCATGTGTTGTTAATTTTAATTAGGCATGCCTGCCTGGCTTCTGTTCATAAGTCAAATCTTGTTCATAGGATCAAACCTGTGCCGATTAGCCTGGTTGGCTTCACTTGTTAAGCTGGTTTAGTTGGATATGGATGCAGTTTGACTAAGTTTAAAATTTAATTCATATATTTACGTAATTTAATATGATAAATTGAAAGTTTAAATTTCTTTTATATTTTTTTTTTAATTTATGACTTATAGATGGTTAAAAATATAGTAATAATAAAAATAAAACTGGTTAATGGATAAGTTAAGATTTATGGATATCAAAAAGATTTAAGTCAATAAAAAATAACTCAAGCTGACTTCTAACTTATTTCTGATCTTAAGTCAATTTATGAGTTACACAAAAATATATATATTTCATTTTAAAGTCGGAAACAATTTTCAGTAATGACATAAAGCCACCACAAACACAGGTTCCCCAAATCACGAGAGAGCGAGAATCAAATTTCGTTTTATTGAAGGTCAAAAAATCTCAATAATTATGGAATTTTGCCATTCATGGCGAATGTTCTTGATCAACGGTCGAGATATACGTAATGCTGGTTCCCGCGAATGAACCATGATGCGAGAATTTTGATTTGGACATCTTCGAAAATGCACGGGGTGTTACTGTGTTAGCAGTACTATTGACAACTCATATGAACCAACTCAATAAGTTGATGACTTTGTACAGTAATCCCTTTGCAAGTACAAGAACATAAGTGATTTGAACTAGTATGCTGTGGTTATCGGAAAAGTAAAACTTTTGACTTGGAAAAAATGAGAGGTAAAAAAGCTTTGATCAGGTTAGTGCTAAGAGCACACAGTAAACACAGAAGAATACTAAAATACTTTAAAAATTAGGTGAGACTAGTCCATTCATTCTGGTTCTAGTCCAGTTCCTGAACATTAATAATTGATTACTGGTGATGTCATGTTTGTCATTTGTACTATGAATTTTCACTCGTTTCGAACAGTATAAAAGCAAATCAGTGGTGGTGATGCCAAGAGCAAGGCCAATTCAAAATGCAAAATATTTATTGTTACTCCCTCAGTCCCCCTCAATTGTTTACATTGGAGGGGGACACGGAGACCAAGACAATGTATGAAAAATGAGTAAAGTTAGATGAAAAGTGGGTAAAGTGGTGGGACCCATCAATATTTAATAATAGATTTGAGATAGTGGAGGAAGATAGTGGGTGTAATAGTAGTTTTTATTGTTAAATATGAGATAGTGGGGAAAGATAGTGGGTGTAATGATTGAAAAAACTTACCATTTATAGTAACGTAAAGAAATGAGAGTGACATCCCAAAATAGTAACTGTAAAGAAATGAGAGGGACAGAGGGAGTATTGTTATAATTTAATATTAAAAAGTGTTTTTTACTCCTAAAATATAATTTCAATTCCAATACTAATGCATTTTGCATCCAAATAATTTTAAATTTAAGTAATTTTAATCCCTCTCTCGCAAACTTTATTTAAAGTTCACCACTATACATATCAATTATAGTTAGTTAATGATGTGACATGGATGCATAAATGCGTTTCAAATTTAGAATCAAGGATGAATATGCATATTTGTATTCAAATATAGAACCTTATTGGAGTTGAGATCTTTAGCATTTGATTTTAAAGTATAGAAATGTCACCATTTATAAACTCAATTCTAATGAAATGCTAAACTTGAATGTAAAATAACAATAAGTATATATGGTGGTATAATTACCGCATAAGCATGCAAGTGACAAATATATCAATAAAGTAAGTGACAAATATAATTGTGTACTTATTATGTAATTAGAATATGGCTTTTATCAGGATATGTTTGGTGCTATTTTGTATTTATCATTAGATCATAAATTTTATTTTAGCTCCAAAAATCATTATTTGTTTTCAAATTATAATAATAGCTACATCTATTATTACATCACCATTGGACTTACTCTAATAGGGTTATGGATAGGCACATTCATAATTGTAAAAATCAGAATCATAATTATAATTGACCTATTAATTTAAGATTTATATGAAATTTATTAATTTTATTTAAATAAATCAGAGATTTTTATTCCAATCAATGTAATTCAAAAATTGGTGAAATTTTTATAAGTATTAGTGGGGGATTTTTAGAACATCATGTAACATGAATATGTAAATATATAAACTGGAATTTCTATCAATTGATATTTTTAAAATGATAATATTTGTATACTAGTAGAAGTTTCTGTTTGGAGGGATGATCGATATTAACATATAATTACTTTTATTTAATAAATTTTTTCTGATGATAAATTTTTCCTGTACTAATGATACTACTTCTGTATATAATTTTTAATCTTTTAAGATACACGATCATGTCAAATAAATCTGCTGAACTTGACCCGTAAAAAACTCATAAGTTGTGTAGTCCAGAGTCCAGAAAATAACACCACAATCATTCTCCTCATCATATTTATTGTTATGGAAGGTGTCTGATCCCACCATCTTCAAACACACAGGGGGTAAAAGGACTGTCTTTCGCATTGAATACATTGGAATTAGAAACATGGGATTAACATATTAAAAACTCGATCTTAAACAACAATTTTGTCGAATTTTGACTAACACCAGTGAAACATGTTACAGGCTCAATGTCAGGTTGGACTTTTCCAGACAATAATTTAATTCTGGTTTAAACTTGAAAATTCATTAATATAATAATCCATCCGTATTGTTTATCTACACGGTTTACACGCATTTCACAAATTTTGAGACTCTCGTGAAGTATATATTTAATTTTTTTAAATAAAAATTTAAAGGTCAAATCTCTTTTAAGGATTTTTTAAAAAAAAAAAAATTATTTATGCATACTTCATACGAGTCTCAAAATGCATGTAAAAAGTTAACATAAATACCCTAATGGATGGGACAGAGGGAGTAACTGAACATATGCGATTTTTACGGTGTGATGGATGGACTATTTTTGCAGAAGATATCAAGTAAATATTTGAAAAATATATGTATATTTTCAAATTTTCTAAAAACATATTAATAACATGGGAAAATGATGAATTTTTTTAGGAAAATTCGTATTCCATGTTCCTTACTAGACAGTACTCCCTCCGTTCCATAATACTTTTTCTGTTTCCCTTTATTACGCTTGCCAACATACGTTTTTGATCGTTAATATCTCTAATTTCGTATTAATATTAAATATAAAAACTTCACCGTATTAAAGTATTCGTAAATACGAATCCAACAAGATAAATTATAAAATTTATCTCATATTATGAACAGTTCCAACACATCAAACAAGGGAAGTAAAAAGAAATTGAGAGAGTACCGATTACAGGAATAAATAAAAAAAATATAGTCGAGAGAGAAACATGATGTTATGGAGGAGGGCATGGGAGGGGTAAGAGCAAGTCCAATGCTAGATGCTATATATCTATTGCTATTGCTATAATATAGCACCAAAAAGTGTTTTTTGGTGCTAAAATAAAACTTGCACTCCAATGCTAAGTTCTATAACTAGTTTCAAATTTAACCAACTCCAATGCTAAAATAAAACTTACACTCCAATTTCTAGTTATTGATGATGTGGCAACATGGATGGATCAATCCTTGGTTTCAAATATAGAACCAAGGATGCATCTATGCATGGATACATCCAAATATAGCACCCCTTTGGAGTTGAGTTTTTTTACTTTTGATGCTATAATATAGCAATAGAACCAAGTATATATAGCATTGCATTGGAGTTGCTCTAAGGGAAGTGAATGGAGGAGCATTTGTTTTCACCGCAAAGAAAACAACATACACAACAAAAGACATGCAATAATACAGATGACACTAGGAGGGTGAGGAGGGTTTTGCATTGCATTGCATTGCAGTGGGTAATAAAGAGGGGGGGAGAAAAGAGATGTAACGTATCACTGACAAGAGAGTAAGCGTCCTGTCAACTTCACTGCTTTCGTCTCCTTCTACCGTGAATCCCGGACTACAGTCCCCCCCGCTCTCTCTTCCCTCATCCCTCACTTATCTCATCTTCTCTACATTTTTACTCCCTCCTCTCCTCTCTTTTTACATGCATCTTGTTTTTCTACTTACTACACCCTTGGAGCCTGTAGCATATTACTATTCTCTTTTGTTTCTTTCTCTCTAGACTTGTCACACATTCTCTCTCCCTCTCTCCCATCTCTCTCTCTATCTCTCCCATATCTCTCTCTATTTCTCCCTCTCTCTCCCATCTCTCTCTCGTTACAACCCTCCCTCCTCTACTATATTCTGTTATATATACTACACAACATCCTTACAAGATACTAGCTAGTCTACTTGTTGGAGTATTTAACAAACCTTGATGGCCTTTTGATGATGAACCCCTCCTCTCATCTCTGTGAGCTTCCTTCTTCTATCTTCCCTCTGAGTAAGTAACTTGCTTTGTTTGTTTGTTTGTTTCTTCTTGCTTCGACTACTGTTTATATAGAATTCCATTGACTCAGGCAATTTCCCAGGCTCTAGATTTCAGTTTTTCAACTTGGGTCACTATGTTTTTAACTGTGATGTTGATTTCTGGTTATATATTACTCTAACAAAATATGACAGTATCTTTTAAGGACCACGCTAGGTAGAATGTAGTGAATTAATGCTAAACGGTTAAGTACTCTTCTCTTCTGAGTTCTGAATTTATGTCCGTCTTTGTAGATGGTAATTTGATTTTTACCCTGTTTTTTCTACCATTAATATTTATCCAGTAACTATTATTATGTTGCTGAGATATGAATTTCCATCACATACTCTGTTCTAGTTTGATGTTTATTTATGTGTTTTATCACTGTTAATACACTGTCAAAATTAGAATCTTTAAGAATACGATCATTAGTCTTAGTAGCTTTAGAATCTAGTCCTAAATTTGTATTGTGGATATGTTATATTGTTATGTTTGGTTCATGTTATTCTGTTAGTCTTAGTAGCTTCAAAAATGATTAAAAGATGACCAAGGATAACAAGGTGTGTTATGAGACTTGGCTGAAAGTGTCCAGACTGGATACGTGGCGGAGTGTTGGACTCTGCAATATTTTGAAAATTTTATATATTTTTGGCCTAATATTAGTGTCAGAATATCCATACTCATGTCTGAGTGTTAGAGTGTTCGACACGAGACCTCGAGTCGAGGTAAAATGATGAGTCAGGGTAACATTAGCTAACAAGGACCCTGTTATTTAGATTATCGTTGGTTTATACTAAGCATCCATTCACTATTCTGAATTTACTTTCTTTGTATATGATATTTTGATATATATGTTGTTACATGTGTTATGTGACTAAAATTTTGATAGAAAATTTGATATTACTATTTCTCTTGCTGCTCATGTTTGCATATGTATGACATACTCTGCTGCATATACATTGATTATTAACCAAATCACAAGACCAAATGCATATGATGCAGATTTGGACTAGAATTACCAAATTTGCAGATGAATAAACTTCTCTCTCAATGTGTGTTTCCAGTGTCCATTAAATATTTCTGGATATAATTTTTGCTAAATTGCTTTCAGAAATCATAGGCATACAGTTGTTAGTTTCCTAAATATATCTGTTCTGGATGGCGAACTGGCAGTATAAAAGTTTCCAGTTAAAACTTTTATATCTGCATATCTTGATAGCAATTTGAACCAGAAACTTTTGATATATATCTCCTTTTCACCCTTCCACCCCCCTCCCAATTGCAGATACACTATGAGGAGTTTCAGGCAATGGGTTGTCATATTTGCATCAGGAAATGAAGGAGAGACAGCGTTGGCGTGCTGAGGAGGATACATTGTTACTTGCATACGTTAGACAATATGGCCCTAGAGAGTGGCACCTTGTGTCACAGCGCATGAACACACCCCTTGATAGAGACGCAAAGTCTTGCCTTGAGCGGTGGAAGAACTATCTCAAACCTGGTATTAAAAAGGGATCACTTAGTGAAGAGGAACAACGCCTTGTCATTCGCCTTCAGGCTAAACACGGTAACAAATGGAAGAAAATTGCGGCTGAAGTCCCTGGTAGAACAGCCAAGAGATTAGGTAAATGGTGGGAAGTGTATAAGGAGAAACAACAACGAGAACAGAAGGAAACTAACAAGATTATAGACCCTGCAGAGGATAACAAATACGATCAGATTCTTGAAACATTTGCAGAGAAACTAGTTAAAGAGCGTCCACCTCAATCTGTATTTATGACTACTTCAAATGGGGGATTTCTTCACTCAGATTCATCGGCGGCTCCTCAAAATTCATTGCCTTCATGGCTTTCAAATACAAGCGCCCCTTGTAATGTCAGGCCAGCATCTCCTTCAGTGACATTAACTCTATCTCCATCAACAGCGCCACTTCCATCTTCAGTCTCATGGCTACAGCCCGAAAGGGGACATGAGAATATGCCTATGATGTTTGGCAATTTGCCATCTCAAGGAGTGCCTCCTCCTCCACGTGGAGATAATAGGCTGGTGTCTGACCTTCTGGAATGTTGCAGAGAATTGGATGAAGGGCACCGTGCTTGGGCAGCTCACAAGAAGGAAGCAGCTTGGAGGCTGAAGAGGGTGGAGCTGCAACTGGAATCAGAGAAGACGTGTAGGAGGAAGGAGAAAATGGATGAGATTGAAGCAAAGGTAAAAGCTCTAAGAGAAGAGCAGAAAGTCACTTTGGATAGAATTGAAGCTGAATACAAGGAACAATTAGCTGGATTGAGAAGAGATGCTGAAGCTAAAGAACAAAAATTAGCTGATCAGTGGGCTGCAAAGCACTCGCGTCTTACCAAGTTTCTTGAGCAGATGGGAGGACACCGATCTTGCTGAGCTTCAATGCCGGTAACCCACACTAGATGATGTCGAAACAGTGTTGATATCGTCATAACCTGAGCCGGATGACACTCCAGCAACCAGCATTTGCTGATTTCCATTGACAGACACCAGTAAGCTATTACATGCAAAGATTGTGGCCTTGTCATTAGAAGTTTTAATAGCTCCATGTTATGTATGGTTCTGTATGAATAATATGAAAATTTGGCTTATCGTTAATTACATGGCACCTGCACATTCTTGATCCACAACATAGCTTCTAATGTTATAAAGTGCAAGCAAACGATTACCAGGAGCACAAAGTTGAGGCAAACTATTACTAGTAGTACGATCGCCTTTAACTTTTGGTGGGCTTCAGGGCCAAGTGGCTTCAGGGCCAAGTTTATATATACGATATTTTTCACTGGGTGAGGTATATTCGGTTAGGGCTTATCGTTCGTATATTTCTAAGACCGAATATTAAAATTTGTAAATTTTTGAATGAGTCGGTTCAACACCGACGAATAAATAATCTAATGACACGAAAATAGATTTTATAAATAAATATATCTCTTAAGCACTCATTAGTTCACTATATTTGTACTAATTTTTCAATTTTATATTTATAATCATATCTATATTCGAAATTTTTGTTACGATATCATATATTTTTATAAATTAAACCAAAATATTTAATGTGGCTAGTCGTGACTCGTTGAGGGACAAAAGTACATGTGACTTGCAGTTTTGAACATGTTTCTTAACAATATCCTCTATTTTGATCGAATATTTGGTTACAAATTCTATATGACAAAACAATCGATCTTGCACATGTTTCTTATACACCATCGACTAGTTCGATAGGGAATTCCATTACAATAATTTCTACTCTTTCAATTATACAATAATACATTAGATCCTGCACATTTGATGAATACATTGTAAAGGACAACTCTTCTGTCAAACATGCTACCCTAATTTGGTAGACTTTGTCGTCATTATAAATTTTTTTATCAGTAATTTAAACCAGAAAGTCTTGATATTTGTCTCCTTTTCCTCTACATATTAATTATAATTTTTATTTATAATATAAATTATTAAACTTTAGCTAACAGTTTTAGATTAAGGAAGATGCTCCAGCTCTATCTTTGAAGTTGTTTAGAGCATATGATGGGGCGGTTTCGCTGCGTTTAAAATAAGTGTTTCTTTTTTAAAATAAATAAGTGAAGTAGAGGTGAGAAGCAAGTTAAGACTTATAAGTGATTAAAGTGTTTGAGAAATAAATAGAAGTCGTGAAACAAAAACTAACATTCCTAGCTTTTTATAAGTGTTTTTTAACTTTTTATACAAACGGTACAAATAAGTGCTTATAACTTATAAGTCCAGAAGCGGGGCTTAAAACCCCAGCCAAACACCCCGTATTTATCTTGATCATGACTTTTTTTCAAAATCATCTTGATCATGACCTGTTTGCAAAAATATTCAACAGCGCAGCTGAACACCCAACCGAACTAATTATATTGGGCTTTAGAAATCAGTATGTTGAAGTTGGGCCAGTTACGCTAAACAGTACTCCAGAAGAGTCGGTTAAAACAGGCTGGTCCATCCATGTAGGTGTATACCAAGTACCAACCCAGCGTATAAAACTGGGAGATGAAAAACAATAAATTCAAGAATTAAAAACCGAATATACACACAGGCACACAATATATAGAGATAGTACATACACACGCAATAAGTGTGTGTGTTAATAATTATCCAGTAAGCCAAAGCCACAACACAACCGATTGAAGAAGACGAGCAGCGAGTACAATTCAACAGTCGAGATCAATCAAATGGCCTGATTTACACACCAGCAATCGTGATTCGTGTCTAATTAGATTGATATACGTTTGTTTTGTGTGATTGATTGTATGATTAGAGTGTGTAATCGTAGCGCTGGGGAGTGAAATAGGTCACTGCGGTTGCGCCGATTGGCTTTTCGAGTTTTTTAAAATGGATATTGACTCTCCTCCTCCTGAACCTAATTCTCTCTCTCCTCAATTTCGTGTTGTCAGGGTACTCTCTCTCTCTCTCTCTCTCTCTCTCTCTCTCTCTCTCTCTCTCTCTCTCCAGTGTTAATTATGTGTTCATTGAATTTTATCTTGTTTATGGACTTAAATTATATGATATGCCCCTTTGATAATTTTGGTTATATGCTCTATTGATTATTGGGATTTTTGATTGATGAAGGTTCTTTGTTTGTGTGATCACTTGGTATTCAATATTCGTTAGTTGTGGCTAATTTCTGGTTTAGTATGGATTTCTTGAAGCAGGGGAAACATCAGTATTTACATTTTGTTTGGTTAGAACATCTCTAAGACTCTCCTAGTTTGCTCCTAAATATAATATAAAATACATAACAAACTAAGTATAATTTAAAATATATAGCTCTTAGCATGTTAGCATATTTTTAAGAGTGTCAACTTTAACAATACTCTTTATACTTGATCTCTATTTTCAATTTTATTAATATATGAAGTAAAAGAGACGGAAAAGTGGTGGATGAATAGGAGAGGATGAATTTTTTATAATTAAAAATAAGTTAAGAGCCATGTGGAAGCTCATAAAAGAGTCTTAAGTTCATAAAGAGTCTCTTGGAGCTCTATATGAACCAATGCTCTTTATTTTTCTACTTAAGAGCTCATATAGAGAGCTTCTTGAAGTATACAACAGTGGAACTTCTGTTTTGTGAAAAGTTTTATAATTCTATGCTTGTTGGAGCATATTTAACAGTTTTTGTCTTTTTGAAGTGCAACAAGCATTTTTAATGGTTTCTGAAGTGCTTTACTCCACTATTTACTATATTGAATATATTGAAGCGTGAGTAAACTTCGTTGCAATGCATAAGGCCTTGTTTTCAGATTACCATCTGATGAGGAACGGTTGTGAACATATAGAATAATATTTATACATGTTACGTATTAGTTTAAAAACATTTAATGTCTTGGCTAGTAATTTTTTGAATAGGTAGAAGGCAATTTATAATAAGCCCCAATTTTTAACAGGCCTTTAGTCCATTGGGTTGTATTATTAAGGTTTTATTCCCTATATAAGTATTGCAATCCCAACATAAAAGAATACATGATTATTGGAATATCATGTACTCCCTCTGCCCCTCTCATTTCTTTACATTTTTTTTTTTGAATTGCTTGTCACGCATTTTTAAGGTGCATATAAATATTTAAAATTTTTCTATAAATATTTAAACATTAAAATTTATGTCAGAAGAAAAAAATGTTTAAAATAATTTGTGAAACTATACTTTATAGGAGCCTTAAAATGCGTGCCAAGCCCCCATCTCCCAAGGTAGAGAACCTGAGGGGACAGAGGGAGTATTATGCAATGATAGATCGAGTCTCCTGTTTATTCATGTTTCATGGGTTGCAATCTATAATTTTTCTCCCGTTCGCGGATGGGGAACAGTCGGCGTAGCACCCACATCCCACCTATTATTGTTTTTAACTATATATTAATCTCTTCTGCATCATGTTAGGCATCACTATGCAATCAAAAAAATAATGTTAATAAAAGGAATAAAAAAAATTACTGGACTTCTATCATTTTCAGTGCCAGGCTTATGCTCCCCGCCTCTATTGGCTATTTGGAGTTATATAACTTGTTCGCGTTCTATGAAGTCCCGTTACTGTATAATATACTTCTTATTGTATCAATACCTTGTTTTATGGAGTCCTATAACTTTGTTGAGATTGGTTTTTGCACTTATTGATCTTATCTTCTCAATGGCTCCATCTAATTCTTCTATTCTAGCTGTTTATATTTGATATGTTCTATATCAGAGGCTTGCTTTACAAGGAGTTCCCGAAGAAAACTTTGAGCAGCTTCAACCTGGCTTGGTTGCATATGTCAAGGAAAACAAGTTTCGTGTTCCAGAATTAGTCTCAGCAATTTTGCCAAGTGATGATGAGGCTCTGGAGACTGCTGCTGCAGAGGCTCAACATGAGTCTACGAAAAATCGGGGGGGACCAAGCCTTCAAGATCAGTTCAGGGAAAGCATGATTTGGTTGCAGTGGTTGATGTTTGAGAGCGAACCTGATATTGCATTGAACTACTTGGCAGAATTAAATGTTGGTCAGCGGGGTGTCTGTGGAGCTGTCTGGGGGGACAATGATATAGCATATCGTTGTAGGACATGTGAGCATGATCCGACATGTGCAATTTGTGTTCCCTGTTTTCAGAATGGTAACCACCAGGATCATGACTATTCAATTATATATACTGGTGGTGGTTGTTGTGATTGTGGAGATGTGACTGCATGGAAACGTGATGGGTTTTGTTCTAAGCATAAGGGTGCAGAAAAGATACAGCCTCTTCCGCAGGAGTTTGCGGATTCTGTAGGACCTGTTTTGGAGTCCCTACTTCTTTGTTGGAAAAAGAAACTACAATTGGCAGAGAATATTTTTTTACAAAGTCCTATTGCGACAGGGTATACAAAGCTTACTGATGAGCTAACATGTGCAGTAGTGGATATGCTTTTGAATTTTTGTCAGTTTAGTGAGAGCTTGCTCTGTTTTGTTTCTAGTAGAGTGTACTCTTTGGACAATTTATTGGATATATTGGTTAGGGCAGAGCGGTTCTTGGGTGATGCTGCTGTTAAGAAGCTCCACAATTTACTTCTGAAACTGTTGGGTGAACCTTTGTTCAAATATGAGTTTGCGAAAGTTTTTCTAAGTTATTATCCTACTGTTGTGAATGAAGCAGTAAAAGAGTGTAATGATAAAATTCTAAAAAAGTATCCACTGTTGTCCACATTTTCGGTCCAAATATTCACCGTGCCTACTTTAACCCCTAGACTCGTGAAGGAAGTGAATCTCTTGTCCATATTACTGGAATGCTTAGGTGAAATTTTTTGTTTCTGTGAAGGAGATGATTTTCGCCTGCAGGTAAACTGTTAACCTTTTTAATTTCCCTCCTTTATAGTCTTTTTGTGTTTACTTTCTATTTTCATTCGGTTTGAATATGTACATATCATGAGTGTACAACAGTACAAGGTCATAGTAACAGTGAAATGATCAAATTAAATCCTTTTTATTTTATTTTATACAGAGGCGAACCATTTCAATTTCAATGAACTTTTCTGCGCCTTGTAATTTTAAAGATATATATTTTGTAAATGAATTGGCATTTGCAACATCAAATGTTGTCGCCTGACTAATTGAATCTACATTTATATATTGAATGTTGCCCTTATGGGGGGATATGTCTTCATTATTATTTGCACAGAAACCTGTAAGCCATTTCCAACTGTCCTTAAGTAAAGCAGCCATTGTAGTTTACTGTTTAAGACTTTAATAGCAAGGGACACATGTTTGTTTAGTTATAGGACTAATACAAATATGTATGGTTGCAGTATACCTGTAACAGTTTTTGGTATGCTAATATCTTTTTGAATGAGAAGTGGCATGCCTTTTATTTTCAGTTTGTGGTCTTGCTTTCATCCCACACATCTGTTCAGAAGTCTATTTGAAATTTAAAAATGTTCACTCCTGTGTCTATATTGCACATGTTGACATGATGCAATGTAATCGACCTATTAATCTATTGAACGTGTATATGCTGTCACAGAGATGCTTAATTTGTTCCTAAAATGTAGTTATTATTATTATTGAGAATCCTTATATTTTATTGGAATTGAATGCAATTAACTTGCACATAACTGAATTTGGGTTTATAGTATAAAGCATCAATTTAGTGTGTCACCAGCTTTATTGTATATAAAGGCAGTGGAGTCTTCCCACCAACGTTTGGTAGTCGTCAAATTGATGCTTACAACTTCCTGTTCTGTTAAAATAAAAACTTCTGATATTTTATTTCTGTGTTCCCAACAATTGCTTCAGTTTAATCGACATAATATATTTAGTATATTCCTCCATATGCATTCTAGATCGATTCAATTTAGTTTATGTGCAGGTCTCTACATGGGGAAATCTGTATGAAATAACACTTCGTGTAGTGGAAGACATTAGATTTGTCATGAGTCACTCTGTTGTGCCAAAGTACGTGGCCCGTGATCGACATGATATCTCTAGAACCTGGATGAAACTCTTGGCTTTTGTACAAGGAATGAGCCCTGAAAAGAGAGAGACTGGTATACATATAGAAGAAGAAAACGATAGTATGCATTTGCCATTTGTTTTGGGCCACTCTATCGCCAATATTCATTCTTTATTAGTTGCTGGGGCTTTTTCGGATAGTAGCATAGAGGATGCGGATTGTGAACTTTTTTGTGATACATATTCACAAGATTTTGATGATCAAGATAGCCAAAGACATGCTAAAGTAGGAAGGTTATCGCAAGAAAGCAATGTTAGTAGTGTATCAGGTAGGAGCAGTACAGCGGACTATGCACATAAGACTGCTGAGATTACGTCTGATATATTTCCAGTTCCAACATCTGCTTCTTTGTTATTATTTGAGTGTCTTCGAGCTATTGAGCATTGGTTGGTTGTTGATAATACGTCGAGTCCTTTTCTTAATGTCTTGTCTCCGAAGATCACCAGTAATTCTGGCAAAAAATTCTTTGCATTGAAGAGGACATTATCTAAAATTAAGAAGGGCAAACTTAGGCCAAACCATACTCATTTTCCTACAGGTAATGACACAAGCACCAGCAATGTTCAAAGTAAACAAAATTCTTTACGAAGTGATTGTATAAATGGTCTTAATTTGGAAAGTGCAGTAGGCATGGAACAAGAAACTGGGTCCACAAGTGTTGGTGATAATGCACTAGAAGGGGAGTATATGAATGAAGCTTTTCGTGCTCTGAGTTTGTCGGATTGGCCTGATATATCTTATGATGTTAGCTCACAGGAAATTTCTCTTCACATTCCATTACACAGATTGCTGTCATTAATATTACAGATAACTTTTAGAAGATGTTATGGAGATAAATCCCCTCATGCGATCACTGCTGGTCCTGATCAATTATCAGTTATCCATCACGATTTCTTTGGTCATGTTCTAGGAGGGTGCCATCCTTATGGGTTTTCTGCATTTGTCATGGAGCATCCACTACGAATTAGGGTATTCTGTGCTGAGGTTCATGCTGGTATGTGGCGAAAGAATGGGGATGCTGCCATTTTATCATGCGAGTGGTATCGTTCTGTTCGCTGGTATGTTGGAATATCAACTTAATCTTTACAAACTCAGTGCAAGTGGAAGTTAACTTGTAGTGCATCTTTCACAATGACATTCTATTTTGGTTCTTTGACGCAGGTCTGAGCAGGGCCTTGAGCTTGATCTATTTCTGCTTCAGTGCTGTGCCGCATTAGCTCCATCAGATCTGTATGTCAATAGAATTATTGACCGATTTGGACTTTCAAGTTATCTATCCTTGGATCTTGAACGTTCTAGCGAGTATGTGGCCTATTCGTTGAAACTTATTTATGAATACTTTATCCCTACCTCTTTATGTGTTTAAATGGACGAAATTTTTATTTTTTTTTAGTGTGGAATAGTCCCATATCTATAGATCAATAGGTCTAGTTTAATGCTTTCTGTGTAATCTTTTCTTCTAGGTGTTGAATTGCTGCTTTTGTGTATTCTTTTTTCTTATATAGATCTGTTGGCAATTTCTTGTTCTTAGTTGGATGTGTTTAAAAAACCTTTATTATGCGCCTTCTAATGAAGCAACCACTATTTGTGTTGGGAAGGTGTTTCAGGGAAGATCCTACATTTCAAATGCGAGACTAAGCACATACCTGCATTTACCCCATTGTGGAACTACTTGCTTCTATATTAAGATACGATTCACCTTATTAACTTGGATAGATTCGCATGTAGTCTGGTTATCCCTTATCAACTTTCTTGGACATGACTACGCCTCAGACCAGTGAATTAGTTTGTTGATCATGCCCCTTTGTGAAATTGACATGATATTTCTTTAGGGTGTCATCGTGAGATATTAGAGCAGAATATTAGAAAAGTTATCAAGAGTCCATGACATAAAATTGATACCATAGGAATCCCCACACCTTAATATCTTGATAGTTTTAAAGTAGGATGCTGGTTCTTGCAGTTTTGCTCTTCTCCTTGCAAGGCAAGACATATTTGACTTGCTAAATATTAAATAGGAGTAATGCTCTCAAAAATTGTATGCAACCCGACCCCACTTTATTTGAATACGTATTGTTAAAGCACCTGATAACCTAATGTTGTAGCCTTGGCTAAACAAGTAAATACTCATTTTCACTTATTTTCCAGGTACGAACCGGTTTTGATGCAAGAAATGCTCTCCCTTATCATACAAATAGTCAAAGAAAGACGTTTTTGTGGATTAACCCCTGCTGAATGTTTGCAACGTGAGTTAATATACAAGTTATCCACAGGAGATTCAACACATAGTCAGTTGGTGAAATCTCTCCCACGTGATCTTTCCAAAATTGGCACTCTACAGGAGATATTGGATAAAGTAGCAGTCTACTCAAATCCATCTGGAATAAATCAGGTTTGTGTCGCTATTTACAAATAATATTTGGACCTATATTATCACAGTTCTTAGTGTATATGCTAAATTGACATGATTTTATATTACTTTTTTAACTAACTCTCACTGTCACAGGGTATGTATAAACTGCGATTGGCATACTATAAGGAATTGGACTTGTATCATCCTCGTTGGACCTCAAGGGACTTGCAAATTGCAGAAGAAAGATACTTGCGCTTTTGTAATGTGTCTGCATTGGCAACTCAGCTTCCCAAATGGACAAATATCTACAACCCCCTTAATGGCCTTGCTCGAATTGCTACTAGTAAGCCGGTTCTTGAGCTTGTCCGTGCAACACTATATTATGCTGTATTTACCGATAAGTCAACTATATCACGGGCTCCTGACGGCGTCCTTGTAATTGCGCTGCACTTACTTTCTCTGGCAATAGACATTTGTTATATGTGGAAAGAATCTGGTGAATGGTCAAATTCTAGTGCTGATTCAGTCCCCATTTTAGCCTTTGCGGGTGAAGAAATAAAAACAGGAACTAGCACCGGATGTAATGGGCACAGTCTTTTGTCGCTTCTTGTTTCATTGATGAAAATTCATAGATTAGAAAATCCAGAAAATTTGGCGGAAGCTGGCAGTCTGAACCTATCCTCTTTGATAGATAACTTGCTCAAAAAGTTTGCCGAGCTTGATCATGGATGCATGACCAGACTGCAAAGGTTTGCACCTGAAGTAGTTAATAAACTGTTGCAAGCTAAGTCGAATAGTGACAAAAGTATTACAGCTTTAGACAGTGAGAGCGACAAGCGCAAGGCAAAAGCTCGAGAGAGGCAAGCTGCTGTATTGGTGAGTTGATCTGTACCAACATTGCATATGGTGTACATACAATAATCCTGTTTTACTGGATTATATTTATGCTTAACAAGGAAAAACAAGAAAGTAAACATGCAAATTGATTATAAACTAGTGAATGGGTTATTTATGATTGCCGTTGATTAACAGACAAAGCTGTAATGAAATGTACTGAACAGTTCGATAGACCTTTTCAAGTCAATATTTTTTGAAATGCAAATTATCTTATATTACTATATAGTAAAAATAGTATTCCAGAAACAGTATAATGCAAAATTCAGTTATTAAATATGCGAGGATATAAAGGATATATTGTATCTTACTCAAAGTTGGTCAATCTGCCAAATTTAATTTAATTTAAGCCAGTCTTTTTTGTGACAAGAAAAATCTGTTTAGTATATCTCGCATGTATATCTTTTAAGTGTCTTTGAGGTGTCTCAGCTAGGGATGGCAATATTTAACATTGTTAAATACGAGTTAGGGTTGAAGTTGTGTTTCGGGATCAGGTCTACCAAAAAATCACCTGAAAAAATTGGGCCACTTTTGAGTTAACCCGGCTTAGCTGAAATATTTATTCTTCTATCCTTTTTGGGAGAAGCTTAAATATGATATTGCATTCTATATCTTGTGTTTTTTTGTTAGTAGCTTGAAGTTGTAAAACTGTTAGGGAAGTTGTTTACCCAATCTCCCATTTGTTGTAGCATTTACTTTGTTAAGCCAGAGATATATATATACACAACACACACACACAGGCAATTGCTCAAATACAAACTAAAGTACAAACCTAGAGAAACCACCCCTAAACCACAATCCTGTTTGATTGTGTTTAAACTAGTGCTCTGAAAGGACAACTAATTTACAAAAGAATGGGTTTCTGTGTATTTTAAGAATATTTTACTAGATGGCTGGGGTATTTGAGTCATAGGTTCTGTTATTTTGTTTTCATATTTTGGACGTTTATAGTACAAGAATGAAGATTTGACTTCTGGTTGAATAATAAAGAAGGAAAGGAATTAGTCTCATTCTTGATGACTTTGATTTGCAGGAAAAAATGAGAGCCCAACAGTCTAAATTTATGGCAAGTGTTAAATCTTCTACAGATGAAGGTTTGGATGCTAGTAAGGTGGTTCAGGAAGTATCTTCTTCTGATGGTGGACCTGAGTTGGAAGATGCTGAACAAGTCATATGCTCTCTTTGCCATGATCCTAAATCTAAAAGCCCTTTATCTTTCTTAATTCTTCTCCAGGTTGGTCTTAGCAGTTTTGCTACTGAAACATTTTCCATGATATCAATCCATTAAAAAATGAACTGTAATATTTGCGTACAAAATCAAAATTTAGAACATACCTGATGTTTCTTTTTATTCATGTAACAAGAAATCCAGACTTCTTGGTTTAGTTGACAGAGGCCCCCCATCATGGGATCTGTTGGAGAAGAAATGTGTTGCTACCAGCATACATACAACGAGTACTTCATCCCCAAGGAGCAATGTGTCTACCAGTTCAGAACTTTCCTCTTCTCAGTTAACGCATTTAATTCAGAATGCGGTTAACGAATTTGCTTCTCATGGGCAGCCCAGGGAAGTCAATGCTTTCCTAGAGTTCGTCAGGTCTCGGTTTCCAGCAACAAATATTCAACTTCCTGACTCACTGGATGTTAGAAGGGAAGGGGATTTACTTTCTCTTGAGTCATTGGAGGAACGTATGTATGTTTTAATCAGGGGTGCAATGCATGATAATTTGATGCACTCAGATTTAGTGGATAAGATGGGGAGCAGTGCTGCAAGGGATGATGTTATGACAAGAAATGAGGAAGCGAAAACTCTTCTGCTTGGGAAATACATTGCTGCGTTTTCAAAAGAATCACTAGATAACCCTTCACCCTCAGGCAGTACGAGTTCTCATAATAAGAAGCCACAGTCAAAATCGACAACGGCTTCTCAAGCATATGATGGATTCAGCCCCTCAGATTGCGACGGAATATATCTTTCTTCCTGTGGACATGCTGTACATCAAGCATGTCTTGATCGATACTTATCTTCTCTGAAGGATAGGTAAGCTTTTAGGTATATATATGTGTGTGTCTCTGTGTGTGTGTATATATATATATTAAAGAATGCAAATTACTTATTTTTAACTTCATTACTATCTGTCAAATAAGTAGATATGTAAATAATTTTTCATACAAAAAACATTATTAGTTGCTTCGTGAATAATTAGAATGGTAAATAATCCAAGATAGAGAAAAGGGAAGAAAAGATGCACTGATCATATAAAAAGTATGGCTGAAACATTAACATCTGAACACTTAGATAGGGATACTGGGTGAATTTTTGTTGTACTTTCAATTTCTGAAAAAGGGGTCCACAACTGTCATGTTGTATCAGGCATTTCCTTTATATTTTTTTTGGAAAAACTATCCAAAGTATTAGAGTCTAGAGCTTCATGTTATCATTCATTAACAAGATGAGGCATTTATCTGGAGGTTTATAGCTGTATTTTATCTTTCATCAATCTAGATGACACTTAGAGTGATCAGCAAACATGACCCAACTTAATATCACGGCTTTATCAGTTACCTCTTACCCTCTTATTTTCTAAATATCTGAAGTTCATTCCCAATTATGTAAATTATCTGAAATTTTGTTGTACAGATATATTCGAAGAATTGTCTTTGAAGGAGGGCATATTGTGGATCCTGATCAGGTATTAATCTTTCTGTTTTTCTGTGATCAAGTGCTGACTAATAATTTTTATTTTAGTGTTATATTGATAATTTTATTTCTCCATGTCCGAACTTGTACGGCAGGGAGAATTTTTATGCCCAGTATGTCGTGGACTTGCAAATTCCGTCTTGCCAGCATTACCAGGAGATTCAGAGAAGCTTTGCAGGCTTCCAATTGCACCAGCTCGTGATCTATCAGATTCGGCAGTTTCGATCACTCCATGTAATGCAGGGGTTCATTCCCTTCATCTTCAACAAGCCTCAGCTCTTTTGCTAAGTGCAGCTAAAATCTCTGGGAATGATGAAATTATAAAGGCCACCCCAATGCAACATAATGGAAGGATACGACCAGACCCTGAAAGTATATTCCGCGTACTCTGTGGAATGTATTTTCCTGGGAAGGATAAGATTGTCAGTTCTGGTCGAGTAAGCCAATCGATGATTATGTGGGACACACTTAAGTACTCCATCATGTCAACTGAAATTGCAGCTCGCTCTTGCCGAACTTCATTGTTACCGGAGTATAGTCAGACTGCTTTACTGAAGGAACTTAAATCTTCTAGTGGGTTTATATTATCCTTGTTGCTTAAAAATGTTCAGAACACGAGAACAAAGGATGCCTTGAGTTTCCTTTTGAGGTTAAAAGGCATTAAGCTCTTTGCTGAATCTATATGCTCGGGGTTTTCTGTTGAGAAGTTTCCTAGTCACCCATGCAGACAAGGAGGTACAGCATCTTTTATGTTTATCACGATGTAATATTATTTGTAATTACTATATGCAAAATTTTGAAATTTTTGCCTTCTTTTGGCGCAAAATGAATCGGTACCGTTGTCCTGGTGTAGGACATGGTGTGAGCGGAGTGTCTGACATGGAAAATCGAGGTGAAATAATCTTGGTGGCAATGTTACATAGACTTGTAATATTATATTTCTGCAAAACAATGTAACTTTTGAATTAGTAGAGTCTGGTGTAGTTTCAAATGTTATGGTGTGTAATTAAAGTAAAGCAAGTAATTAGGAAATTAAGGTATCTAGGTTTAGTTCTTAAAAGCCCACACTAATAAGGTAAAGACCTTGGTACTTGGTAGATCCCTGTTCTCTTGTAAGTCTGACTTTAAGTAGCAGCACTGCTAAAATAATAAATCTTTGTTAGGAAAACTTTGCCGGTCTTGCACAGTGTGCAAGGCCAGTGTTGGTATCATGTAAACATGATATTTTATGGTTACTAATGGAGTTAGTTTGTTAAAAGTATGTGGCATTACAGTGATTATATTACATATTGGTTCTGCACTTCTGCTTCCTGAGTAGTTGACTTTAGTCTTTGGTTTAGTATTTTCAGTCTTAGGAAGGATTTAGGATCTTTTTCCTAATAGCAAAAAGTAGTTTCTGCGGATAATTAATTTGAATTCATTTTGGAAGGTAATATGCTGTGCATCTTGGAGAATGCGGAAACAGAATTAAGATATCCTGACATTCAGTTCTGGGCACGGGCATCTGATCCTATTCTTGCACGTGATGCTTTCTCATCGCTGATGTGGGTTCTATTTTGTCTTCCATGGCCAACCTTAGTCTGTGAGGAATCCTTCTTGTCTCTAGTTCATATCTTCTATGCCGTAACCATCACTCAGGTTGTTAATACTCCTATTTTCAATCGACCACAAGTATAAATGGTGTTCTTGTGATTTTTATGTTTATTTCTAATTCAATTCTGTAGGCTATCCTTACATATCGCGGGAAAAGGCAGTGCAGTATAACTGAATTGGGATATCATGATTGTCTGGTTTCTGATATCTACAAATTCATGGAGGAATCTGGAGTACCTCAGCAGTACTTTGTTTCCAACTATACAGACACTTATTCTGATATTAAGGATTATATACGCAGCCTCAGCTTTCCATATCTGCGAAGATGTGCATTGCTTTGGAAAGTTATCCATTCTTCAATGCCAGTGCCATTCAGTCATGGAGCTCATGTGTCGGAAAGTTCATCCAATGCTACTGATGTTACTCTGGGATATGAAACTAATTGTAGTCGGGAGGAATTGACCGAGGTTGAGGAGCTAGAAAAAATGTTTAAAATTTCACCTATGCACTTTGTTCTTAGAGATGAAGTATTGCGTTCTTTGGCTTCTAAATGGCTACGTCATTTTTCCCAAGAGTGTAAAGTACGCTCTCTCCAATGTACTACGAAGTTAACCCCCACAGTTCCATATAAGTTGATGCTTTTGCCTCATCTTTACCAAGATCTGTTACAAAGGTATGCATCTTTGCTAACAGGGAGCTCTTTGCTTACACTTCTCTGTTTGGCAGTATTCATAGAGAAATGTTTATTAGGTACATAAAGCAGACCTGCTCTCTCTGCGGAAAGGTTCCAGATGATCCTGCTTTGTGCCTGCTATGTGGAGACTTGTGCTCACCTAACTGGAGACCATGCTGCAAGTTAGTAGTCCTCATCTTTACTATGATGTTTTATGTGTCTCCTAGTGAAAGATTACCTTATTATACTCTACTAATTTATCAAGAGCTCCAACACTAATAACCTTGATTGTAGAAAAAGTGGATGTCAAGCTCATGCCATGATATGTGGTGCGGGGACTGGAGTGTTTTTGTTGATCAGGGTATGCTGTAGTCATTTTCTTTTCCTTTTTTTTTTTTCAAACGCTCAGCTACTTCCCCCCCCCCCCCCCCCCCCCCCCCCCTTTCCTCTTTCTTTGCTCCTTTTCTCATAATATATGGTGATCCTAAATTCGTACTATATACTTAGAAAACCACAATTTTGCTACAAAGATCAGCACGTCAGGCTCCATGGCCGTCTCCTTATCTGGACATGTATGGTGAAGAGGTATGTTGATTCTATTTAATTGCTCTATATATATTCTAGGAATCTGATATAATATGTGTTAGAATTGCGGTCGATATCCATTACTATGGCTTAATACATGTATGGAAAAAGCCGAGTCTTGAATATATATATATATATATATATATATATATATATATATATATATATATATATATATATATATATATATATATATATCTGTGCGCGCGCGCGTGTGTTGTATAACAATCCCTCCTGCAGGCATATTGTTATTTTTGATAGTTGGTTTCTCGCCTTCATTTTTCATATAAATGTACTCATTGGACTGAAACATGGTCTGTTGATCTTTTTTTGAGTGAGATTAATTGCTTTTTTCACTTAAAAAATGATCAAGGCACATCTTCCTGCTGAGGTTTGCATTACAATTGAAACAGAAGAGATGCATTCAGTGTGTTAAACTTAAATGTGTTCTAAATTAAGTAAGCCATTTCTTCTGGAAATCTTGCAAATTACACAAAAAGGTCATGCTCCTGGTATGTTCTTATATGATTAAATTATTTTGTTCCTACTTGGGCCTGGAATGGTAACAGGAACAGCTGTAACTTCAGCATTTTTTAGTTGGTAGTGCAGTATTGCACTTAATTGTGCCGCATGACTGTGGGGTTGAGCTTCTATATCGCTGAATGTGCTCCAAGATTGCAGTCTATGCTTTGCTTGTTTACCTTATAAGATTTTTAAGTACCCTTGCATGATTGAAGCAAATGCTCCAATAAACTATTAATCACACACTAAGTTGGTTTTCCTGACAAGTAAATGAATTATGGAGCTGGCTGACACTCAGAGATGCTTAAAGAGACGTCCAAGTGATTTGAAATATATTTTAACTAATTTTTAATCTACATGAGTGATTGTTTGGTGCAGGACAAGTCTGGGTTAATGGGTTGTGAACCCTTGGCGGAATTAATTATTAACAATGACAATTTACTGAGTGTAAACACACAGTGCGAATAATCTACAACTTAAACTCTGATTAAGAATAAACTTTAGAATGACTTGTATATAGATCCCAGAACTTGTGTGATGAGTACGATAAGACTTAATGGAAGTGGATAGCTGTGGTTGGTTTCTACTTCCTATCCGCTTCCAAATAATTCTGTACTACCGTAAATAATAAATTAAACTCCTTTCACAGTCAAATATTATTCTCCATCTGCATAACAAAAAGAATACAACTTGAATTATTAATATCTTGTTCCACATCATTATATAACTAGGTGCTGTTTTTTAATTTAGCAAAAATGTTCATTCATATGTTTGCAGGATATTGAAATGCATAGGGGCAAGCCACTGTATTTAAATCAGGAACGCTATGCGGCTCTTACTTATATGGTATGAAACATTTTCTGTCTATCTTGTATCTCAGTTAGCTATTTGAACAGGTAAACTAAATTTATGGCAGTTTTGCATAGAATTCTGCGAAGTACAGCTCATTAAGTTAGCACTGAACAGAAGAGTTTAAGCTAGAGCATGGAACTTTACAGCTTCTGCATATATTTTTCTATAAAATATTGATATTGTTTGGTCAGTTATTTGGATTTCATTACTTGTATATTCAATCTACTTGCATAATTACTTATTCAAGCATATGCCATATGTTTTGGGGTTACGGCCTACCCTGTATATTCTTGACCTAGGCATTTGCTTCTTCCTGTGTGATTCCTGGTGCATTGTGTAACCAATTTGAATTAGCAAAAGAGCATAGTCCTCTAGGAAGCACAGTCGAATACGGCGACCAGGGACATGGGGATTCGCCATTATCAAAAGAATCCTGGATACGGGACTCGGCAAAAAAAAATAATAATATAGGATTTATTTATGTCAAACTTCATTCATAATTTAATAAAACTGTCTTTACAATAGGTGGCAATCAAATATAAGATTCATTCTGATGGATTTTCATTCCTAGAAAAATCCATCTGAGACAATACCCAGGCCTTCTTTGTTCCGAGTCTGTTTGATTGGTATCAAGCATTTCTCAATATGAACCCTCTTTTGTTGTAGAAGTGTAGTCCTTGAAGCATTATCTGCAGATGAGGGAGGAGAAAAAGAGATGGAGATGAGATAGGCTGTGAAATTAGGTTAAAAGAAGGTTATTGGGCCTTGAAAAGCACAGGGTATGGGGCCTTTTTTTTTAAGGCGGTTGGAGTCCATGGCCGTGTCTTGTCGCCCCCATGTCGCTCACGTGTCGAAGGCAAGTCCACTGCCTTATGCTTGTCGAAACACCACATGGCGAGTCGGACATGTACTCAGCCGAGTTGGTGCCAAGTCGCTGAGTCAGGCAAATCGCACATGCTTACGGCACCCAGTTTGAAGGGCCCGTGCTTCCTAGATGGTCCTTTAGGCGTGAGTTCGGGTTAATGATTCTTTGACTATTTTGTTTTTCCACTGTCTGTCCTCCTGGGGATTCAATTCATAAGATCTGTTGATTACAAAGGGAAGAGAGTAGGCGACTGGTCTTTGCGAACAATGAGCATTAATATTGACCTTTTAGCACTATAGGTTAGCTTATACCTGTTGGATGTATCCAGATGATGAAAATATCTAATTAATGTTTCTAAAAGTTTTGTGATATGCCATGTCCACACTATACACATTTCCTAAACCTGTATTCGAATCAACTTGTGCAATGTTTCACTTTAATTTTGATAGCTAATGGTGATCAAGCCAGGGTACAGTCTTTCCATACTCTTGTGCATATTGATTATAGCTCTATACTAGTTATAACACTCTTCTGCTCTCCGCTTCTCCCTCTTACCCTCTCTCTTGCAAAAGAATCTTTTCACATTCCTTTTCTTATTTTGTAATCCTTTCTTTTCTTCTTTCCTTTTTGTTGTGTGCTAGGTTGCGTCGCATGGCCTTGATCGAAGTTCAAAGGTTCTACGGCAAACAACCGTAGGCGGATTTTTCATGCTTTAGCTTGAATACATGTAAAAGATGGAGTAGTGGATCTCTGGTACTGAAAATGATGCTTTACTGTTCTTTGCCTCTTTAACACATGTTTTAATGAGTTTAAATGCATTTCACTGGTTTCATGACAATTTTACAGATGGGGCTGGATTATGATACAGACAACATCAGAGGGCGAAGGAAAAAACTAATGATGTCTACTTCATTGAATTTCTTATGTTTTATCTCAAAGCATGGGTTTCATATCTCGGACGGACAGTACCACAGGTCATGAAGGTAAGTTTTGTTTAGTGGTGAACTTTGTGCCACTTGCATGGGATTTTAACTACAGAGATTAGTTTAGTAGGGTCCATTCAGTCGATGCAGACTCCATGGTTTAAGTTAATTATATTTTTCCTGGAATAGTAATTATGCACCAGTTGCTAGTTTCTAAGCATGAAAAATAGTAAACTACGTCCAGTTAATTACGTCCAATTGAAATAAACAAGAAACATATTGGAATTGTAATAAGACTTAATGAAGTTACTCGCGTTCTGAGTGAAGAGTGAGTTGGTCTCTCTGATGGTGAAGAGTGAATTGGTCTCTTTCAAATCATGCGCAAAATAGAAGTGGTAGAATAGTTTATAATAGACTTAACACCTAAATGATGATAAAAGCATGAGAAGTGGGAGTGGTCCGCTGGGGGCGAAGCTGCTCCTAGTGCCACATGATGTAAAGTTCGAACTCACCTTCCAATTGAATATTCATAAAAATGCCAACTACTTGATAAAAATGATGTTAATGATCAACTAAGATAATATCCAACCACAAGATTTTCTGAATTCTTTTACTTTCTCATGTGAAAGTTACAGATTAACATGTTGTTAGGTGCTTAGTGTCATTAACAATAAATTATTACTCCCTCTGTCCCTCTAATTTCTTTACACTTTTTTTGCATTGCTCGACACGCATTTTAAGGCGCATATAAAACATAATTCCATAATTTTTTTTCAAAATTTTCTTTTTTGTATAAAAGTTTAGATACTAAATTTTTATTCATAAGAAAAAAAAGTTCAAAATAATTTATCAAACTATATTTTATGAGAGCATTAGAATGTGTGCTGAGCCCCCGTCCCCCAATGTAAACAATTGAGGGGGACGGAGGGAGTATAAGTTTCCATATACATGTGTGTGTGTGTGTGTGTGTGTGTGTGTGTGTGTTTTCTCTTCATTATATTTATGTGCACAGCAAACTTCTTTTAGCTATTTTTCTCTTCAATTGCGTAAAATATTTTAATGATTACATTTTTCTTTACATAACACATCAGTTGGTAATCATGATTTTTATAGGACACAAATTATAGAACAATTATGTTCTGTACAAAACACGTATGTGTTGTAAATACTGTTTCTTAATATTTTTTTGTCTGAATGAATACTTTTTTTAGTATTTTGTTTTTGATCAGAACACGTGCATTTTGGATAATAGATACTTTAAATGTTTCAAAATAAAAAGTGTTCTCCAGAGTTTTCCATAGTACCCATTCGTATATGTTGTATTAAAGTTACTGATACCGTTATGTCGTTAATTGTGTATCTTGAATCTTTACCTTTTGGAGTTTTCACATCTGAATGTTTGTAAACTGTACACGAAGGGAGAGATTTTTTAGGAGATGAAAGAAGAGAAAGGGAATTTTTCTATGCATATTTATTATAAGATTTTTTTCTCTTTTCTTCCTTGTCTAAACACTATAAAGCAGTGTTAATGTCTACAAGAGAGACCGACTTGTCTCTGTTGTGCTTGTTGCGCTCATTTGTGCAAACTCAAATTATTCTGATTCTGTTTTTCTTTCTAATTTCATCTGTTCTTATAGTTGGCACATGTTTTGGAGGTGATCCCTGACTTGCTGTCTGAGAGGGGGTTTCATTGGCAAGACAAGTTATTTCCTTTAATTTAGCTACAGGTTATGAGAATACTTGGATGTACAGTATCGTTCTATTGTGCAGAAAAAGTTTAGTGGCACACTTGTGCTTGTTGCAAATAGTAGATATGTATTTTAAGGTGTGATTGCTTGTGGTGCAGTTTTGAAGTGTATTTGGACTTTTTCCCTGCACTTGCATGCTTGTATGTTCAACTTTAACAATTATGATAGTGCAAGGCAAAAAAAAAGAAGAAAAAGGGGTCGAACATCTAGAATGTAAAGATTAGAATAACGTGGGATGAATTTGCTTATACATATTACATCAAGTTTATCCTATGGTTCTTCCTTGGTTGCTTCATGTCTGTTACAGACACATGAAGGTGTGTTCTAGACTTTATACTGAGTGAGCCTCTCTTGCAGAATAAGTGCTCCGTAAGTTTATGAAGGTTCATCCGGATAAAATAATTGGATATGGATTTGTTTCTTAAACAATTAAAATTATTATGTTTAACAAGTCAAATATTTCCAAAATAAATGAGAAGAAAAAAATTAAATAATTTATTTTATTCACGAAAAAATATTTATGTATTTTCTTTTTACTTATTTTTCACATTGCTTTATATCTATTTTTATACGCAAATATAAAGAATTAATATTCAAAATAGAACTTTAAACAATAAGAGAGTATAATAATATTTAAATAATTAATTATTTAAAGTATCAGTAAAAGTAAAAGTATTATTAATTTTTTTGAACTTTTTTTAATTTATACTGTATTAAACTAATAATGTTACGGCACCCAGACCAATGTAAAGTTACAGACAAATTTTATAAGTTGATTTAGATAATCAATTATCAAATTTTAAAATATTACATATCTATTAAACTTGGATTAAGAAAATAATTATTGAATATTATTTATGATAAATAATATTTTATCCCTTGAGTTGATTGGGGGGTTAATTATCTAGTTGCTCATGAAAGTGAGCTTAATGTATCAAGTTGATCACTGAACTGAAAATGGTACCAAGATGGTCACTAAAGTCATGATAAATATCAAACAAGTACATAGAAATATGTGTTCAAGCACTAAAAATATGATTTACAGAGTTTACACATTATTTTTAAATGTTAGAACAACCAACTAAAAGGTTATGACTTCTAGTATTTATGATAATATATTTAGATTTTATAGAGTTTATTTATTATTTATTTTTTATTATATAATTATTTTCTTTACTTTAATTGAAAATAAATAATAAATAAATTTAAGAAAATCTAAATAAATTATCATAAGTACTAGAAGTCATAACCTTTTAGTTGGTTGTGGTAACTTTCAAGAATAATGTGTAAAACTCTATAAATAATATTTTTATTTTTTGAACTCATATTTCGAGGTACTTGTTTAATATTTATGATGACTTTAGTGACCACCTTGATACCGTTTTCAGTTCAGTGACCAACTTGATACATTAAGCTCATTTCAGTGATAATTAGATAATTAACCCATTGATTAGGACCAAAAGTAAATCCATTAAAAAATTCAGCCAGGAAATATGTGGAAAAGAAAGTAAGGTCATGAGACTGCATAAAGCAAATTTTGAGTGCATTTAGCAATTTTATGACAGGCCCAACAGGTATCCGCCAGCACAATTCAAAACAGACCAAAACCAAACACTTCCATTTGAACTTAAAAACAAAAACGGTCATCTCTCTCCCCCTCTCTCTCTCTCTCGAGATCATCTCGACCAGACGAAGTTCCCATACTATTACACGCACAAATCTCTCTCTCTCTCTCTCTTGCACCTGATCTCTCCATAATTGTTGTTGCAATGGCAACTGAAGCCAGTAGTTACAGTAACATTAGTAGCCTATTTTCAACCCCCAATTCAAACAACAAGAAATCACAATTCACAACCACCACTACTACAACTTCCATGATCTCAAAAGTTAAAGTCATTGTTAGGGTTCGACCCTTTCTTGCCCATGAAATCAAGCGCAGCTTCCCCCTCCTCTCTTGCGCCTCGCTTTTCGACTCCAACCAAGATCAAGAAGTCACAGTTCATCTCAAAGACCCTGATACTAGGTACCCCTCAATTTTAATTTTTTTTTAACATAATGTAATTTTGTTTTTTTATAGATTGTATGTGTGTAATTTTGTTTTTGTGGGGTGGTGTTGTAGTCGCAATGAGTGCTTTAAGCTGGACTCTTTTTACGATCAAGAAGACAACAATGTGACCACTATTTTCGACAAGGAAGTTAGCCCTTTCATCCCTGCTTTATTTTCTGGATGTAATTCTACTGTCTTTGCTTATGGGGCTACTGGTAGTGGAAAGACTTACACTATGCAGGTACATTGTCTGATCTGTTGTTTATTTACGATTCTTTTAGTGCCCCCATTTGCCCCAATTTTAAGTTTTGCGATTAATTACAATATTATCAGTGTAACCAAACTCTCAAACATTGCAAATATAACTAGTACTAATGCACATTTTTTTTGCAAGTTTATCTTTTCGTTGTAAGTTGTAAGTGTGATACAGTCATGGAGTTTAGTACATTTTTAAGATCTTTAAGTCATATGGCTACTTAAATGTGCTTGTGCTAGAGATATGTGTAGTTAAGCTATTGTATATGTATGTGTATGTGTCATAGATATATGAAATCATTTGGAGGATGGATGATATTTGCAGGGTGAGAATGAGCTACCAGGTCTAGTCCATCTGTCCATGTCACGTATACTGGCAATGTGCCAGGGTATGACGAGTCTAGTGGAGATGTCATACTATGAGATCTACATGGATAGATGCTATGATTTGTTGGAACCAAAAGCAGAGGAAATTTCAGTGTTAGAAGACAAAAGTGGGCAGATTCATCTCAAAGGACTTTCTCGGGTATCTATTAATTCAATGTCAGAATTCCAGGAGGCGTTCTCCTGTGCAATTCAGAGGCGCAAGGTTGCACACACGGGTATTAATGATGTTTCTAGTAGGAGCCATGGAGTGCTTGTGATTGCTGTTTCAACACCTGCTGATGATACCTCGGGGCATGTTATGATGGGGAAGTTGAACCTCATAGATTTAGCAGGTTCTTACACAATATCAGATTTACATCCTTTTGAGTGTCAACAATTCGGTTTTAGTACTAACTGGCTCCGATCAGGTAACGAAGATAACAGGAAGACTTGCAATGATGGTATTCGGCTCCAGGAGAGTGCTAAGATCAACCAGTCCCTGTTCACCTTGTCACAAGTTATATATGCGCTGAATAACAATAGTCCTCGAGTACCTTACAGAGAAAGCAAACTGACTCGTATATTGCAGGATTCACTAGGAGGAAGAAGTCGTGCTTTGATGGTAGCTTGCCTGGTGAGTTGATTAAGTTACATTAGTAATTCCTACTCCTTATAAAGTGCATTAGCATATAATGGCTTTTGAGTTGATAAAGTTCATAGTTTGTTGATAACATGATATTGAGGAATGATTGTGGTTGTAGAATCCAGGAGAGTATCAGGAATCTGTTTATACAGTTAAGTTGGCTGCTAGATCTCGCCACATCTCCAACTTCATTTCTTCAGGTCAGAAGCAAGAGACACCTACCGTTAAAGTTGACATGGAGGCAAAACTCAGATCTTGGCTTGAATCTAAAGGCAAAACCAAGAGTACTCAGAAATGTGGAGCACGTGAAAATCCGTTTATTAGCAGGACCCCAAAGTCTGCAAGTCAGAGTAAAAAGCAAAATAGTTCATTGAAACCACATAAAGTTAGCAATCAAAGTGCTTCAAATTGTAAAGAGAGGTAAAAGACTATTTTCATTCATATTATGCTTCTTAATTGATATTATAAACCATAAATTATTTTTGCCCCAAACGTGACATGCTTGTGTTCAGGACTTTGATGAAGCCGCGTAACTTGTATCACCGTGGAGATCTTGTAGGTCCTGTTTTGGAGGTGAGCACTAAAATTTGTTTCCCAGTGCCTACAAATATTAGCATCGTAATACTGTTGATAGCTGTAATAAAATTGTGACTGTCTATGTATGCTTCATTTCTATATACATTTTATGTTAGGTGGCTAAACTCTTTTGGCATCGCTATATACTTTTCATACCTGTGGTAGTATGCTCTGCATCTTGTTAATGGCATGAAAATATTATTCTGCATATCCAGATAGTGTAAGACTAATTCATATTATAGAAACTTCAGGGTTTCTTTTGATGTCATCAGATTATTTTGCTAATGAGTTATGGTGGTTATGCTCTTTTGTATATATGTAATATGTAATAGCTCTTTGTTCTGTACTTTTTAAAAGTGTTCAATCTCCTAATAGAATGAAAGTTGAAGTGTACATAATGTTAAGATGATAGACACTCTGTAGGCCGTAGTAAATAATGGAAATTCCAATTTTATTGGTTTTCTTAAATTTTATAATTTTAGCACTGATATAACTGAGAAACATGTTCATGTTGGAATTTTTCATAGGGCCCAGACGCGGTTTCAAAGAAGATTGTGCCCCCAGGTCACAGTGTGTTACAATCAAATGCGCGTACACCTGGTATGCACTCTATAGACGATATGTAGAACCAATTGGTGGATATACTTATACACCGAAGACCTTATTTTTTTCATGCAACTCCTTTTCAATGTATTAGCTAGAACTCTCAAGTTGTAACAAAGGGCTTTTTCTTTGTGCAGAGCCAAAAGCACTGGACACAGAAAATGCAGACTCAACTGGAACTTCACCTACTAATAGAAAACTTGAAGCACTACAAGATTCCTTTAGGAAAGTCCTATCACCCATCTGCTCTAACATGAACATTAAGAAAGTATCATCAATTGACCAGATGTGCCTTATTCTTTATGACCCGAAAACTCCCAAGGCAACCCAGCTACGCCAAAATGACATGTTTCAAGAGAATGCAACCTCGCTAGGAAGATATACTGCACCAAGTTCTAAATTGAAGGTAAGGATGTCCTTTATCTAGTGTTGTTTCTTGTTTGCCACCAACTCTTGCATGCTTAAATTTAGTACTAACATTCGATCTGATATACAGAATTCTCTGGTTCAACAATACATTGATCTCTTAAATACTGCCAGCAAGTAAGTACTGATTTTCAGATTTTATAAATCATTTTCGCTTCCTTCACTGTCATAGTAGACTGACAAATATCTTTAATAATATATCAGGGATGAACTGTTGGAGTTGAAAGTAAGCTTGATCTACTCTCAGTAAACTAATGATGATGACAAATTCATTTCTTCAGTTGATAATCGTCTTTCTTGTTTTTATCTATAAATCAGGGCATTGGGGAGAAAATGGCTACATACATTCTTGAGCTAAGGGAATCAAGTCCAATAAAATCAGTAAGATAAAACCATCTATTTTTTCCCCACATGTGGTGACTAGATTACATGCTTATGTCTCTTCATTTTTGTGGTCCAATTTTTCCACACACGTGGTGACTAGATTACATGCTTATGTTTCTTCATTTTTGTGGTCTGCAGCTGGATGACTTGGAGAAGATAGGCTTATCATCCAAGCAGGTGAAAAGCTTTCTTTCTTAATTTTGCGGTAGTTAGTTTGCCTTTCATTTGGATAGTTAGTTCGCGTTGGAATGTATGGAATGAGTAAATGAAATGAAATACTATAGATAATGAAAAATTATAAAGAAATTTTATGATAAAAAGAAGAATGTAGGATATAACATTGACTAAATAGAAATGAGTCTAAGTTTGTTTTAATTAAGATTGTTGGAAAGTGATAAAGAAGTGAAATGTGATAACGCCAATCTCCGATCCTGGTCCTTCCTCCGCCGTGGATGACGGTTCTGCGGTGTAGCTGCTGGAAGGGCTCCTACAAAACAACACCGGAGGGGGGTTTTGGCCCCGCGGCGCCTCCGGCGTGAGAGTAAGAGCAGGCTTTGGAAGGATAAAGACTAGAAAGTGTGTTATCTATATGTGGTGGGTGAAGGTGTATGTGTGGTGGTTGCTGGTGGCTGGTGGCTGAGAGTATTTAAGTATATGCTGAGTGTAAGTGTGTGTGAGGATGAGTGTAGAGAGTGAAGTTAACCCTTAAACTCTTGATCCTTGGTCTATTTATAGGCCAGGGATTAGGGTTTAAGGGTGCGTACCTGTATCCTGGTCCTACACGTGTAGGGGTTTGATCCCCTACACGTGTCCAGGTGTCAGCGTAGAAGTAGTATTTTGGAATGTTCCCTGGCTTGTCTCTATCGCCAGTAGTTGACCGTTATGTTTGTCTTTATCGTGTCAGTCTGTGTCTTGTGCAGCAAGTGTCGGCTGGTACATGTGTATCCGGGTGAGTAGCGAGTCTCATGTACCCGGGTAAGCAGTCATGTCCGGGTTGTATCACCTGTCAAGGCTGGGGATGTCCTGTTGTGTTGGTGGCTACCCGGGCTGGACGTTCCTCTTAAGGGACCCGGGTCCTTTTGCTCGGGTTATACCCTATCATTTGCCCCCCACTCCCTTATATAGATTTTCTATGTGAGGGAGTAGAGCGGAGCCTTTGTTCTCGTTTTCGTACCCGGGTGTCTGTGTAAGGGTAATGGTCTTTGCCCCCCGGCCCGGTGAAGGTGAAATTTTCATGTTTGCCACTTTGATTGTATCCGGGTAACTTGTGTTTGCTCTGCTGCCCGGATAGACCTGTGTAGGGGCTTTCTTTCGCTTTGGTCGGGGAACGTCACGCCCTGTTCGGTTTTTTGATACCCGGGTTTGGAGGATGTGAAGCGTTTGTAATATGAAGGGGTTTTAACAGCTGTTTGTTTTGAAAATTGAGCCATCGCGCCTTTTGAGGGGGTGAATTATTACAGCTGTAATAACTTCACTCCCCCCAATAGGAAACTGCCACGTCACTCCTGATTTGATGGTCTATATAAAAGAGGCTTCTCTTTTACTCTTTGGTTTCTCACTTCGCTTTTATCAGTTTCTCTGTAATTTCTTTCACCGTCGCTCGAGAGTTGTGTTTTCTCGGAAGGTTTCACTGGGGTCTCGGAGATCGTTGTCGTTGTCATCGCAGTTTTTGGTCCGTCGCTGGTTATCATGGTAAGTCCCCTTTTCGTCTTCTTTTTTCTTCTCTCTTTTTTTTTTTTTGCATTTCGGAGCTGTTGTATGTACTTTCGTGTTTTCTTCGTTCGTGCTTTTGTTGATTTCGTGCTTGCGCTTGCCGTGCTTCTTTGTATTCTTCGTCTTGGTATTTCGTTTTTTCGGTAGATTAGATCATACGCTTGCTGGGTTGTTTGATTTTGGGGTTTTACGGTGTCTCCTGGGTTTTGTGGTTCGAGTGGCTTTTTGTTTGATTGTTTTTGGTTTGAAAATCTGGGTTTTGTTGAATGTTCTTGATGGGATATATGTATGTATATGTGTATAGCGGTTAGGGTTTGAAGTTTGATTTATGATTTTGGTTTGAAATGATTTAGAAACTGTTTGTGGCTGTTGGGATTCTTGGGGTTTTGACTGAACCCGGGTAGGGATTTCTTACCCGGGTTGGGTAGGCGGCATGAAGATTTTTTTATGTGGGGGGGGAGTACTCGGGTAGAGGTCTCGTACTCGGGTAGAGGCCTTCTTGTCTCTTGGCACTTGTAAGCCTTCTTATGATGGTGTGGTTATAGGATCGGGATCCGGGTACCATTTCAGTAGCTAGTGGTCTCCCCACCGCGTAGATTTGAAAATAGGACCCGGGTGTTGTTTTTCAGAATGATGTGTCCGGGTAGTCGTAGTTACATTCTTGTGATTTCCCAACTTATTGTCCCTCACATAGATCTAGGACAGGGTCCGGACCCGTATAAAACTTGTAATAAAACTGGTTGAATTTTGAACTGACCCGGGTTCTTCTTTTCCTTTAGGTCTATGGTCCGGATCCGTAAGAGGGCCAAGAGAGATATTGTTGCGTTTTCTGGTGTGCCCGGGCAATATTCTAGTGATAGTGAGACCGACGAGTGCCAGTCACTAGCAGACCGTGCTCGTGAAAAGATGGCTGAGAGGGAGGTGGCTTCATCCGGGGTTGTCTCTGAGTTCCAGAAGGTATCCAAGGCCGAGGGGAAGCAGGTTATCATGACCCCGGAGGGTATGTGGATGGATACGAAGTCCTACTTCATCACCAAGGCCCCTCTAGCGGATGAGAGGGAGTTTTACCGGGGAATCTCGTCTTTTTATAAATTTAAGCACCCCAACGGTCCTCTGGGTGCTTATGATAAGAAGAAGTTCGATGAGGAGTTTAAAACATATGCTGTTGCCCGGGCTCCGTATCCCGTTAGGAGTTCCTTTAGGGAATTGCCGTGGAAGGTTCAGGATCGATTGATCCGGGTCTCGTTTCAGCTTCCGGATACGGTCGAATGGCGGTGGCCAGAACCCGAGGAGAGGATCTATCACCGGCCGGCTGACGGGTTTGTTCCAGTGTGGATGGAACACTTGAGATCCGGGTGGAATCCTAGGTGGCATCTGTTTTTTCGCCATCTATGCAAGTATGAATATAAATGCTCCCCGATGCAGATCACTCCTAACGCGATCAAGTGGATGACGTGGTTTCTTTGTGCTTGTAACAAAATGGGGTATCAGCCTACTCTCAAGTTGTTCCATATGCTTTTCCAATTTAAGAAGTCCGGGGAAAAGCCGTTGTATGAGCTCCGGTTCCGGTCCAAGGAATGTGGTTTGGGACCCGGGTTCCTGAAACCGGTGATGCATCAGACTTCTTTAAAGAATTGGAATCGTGAGATCCTGATGCTGAAGGGTCTTGATATTCATTATATGCCGTATCTGGTAACTGATGATAAGTTGGTGAGAACCAATTTCGGTGCCCCGAGTGCCACGGGGAAGTTTCGAGATCAGCTGATGGAGTTTTGTGGATGTCTCGGGCAGCAACTGACCCGGGATACCTTTATGCAATTCGATAAGTTACATGAATGGGGATGTGAGTTTCCTTTGCTTTTTGTCGTGTAGGATGACCCGGATCTTCTGTTTGCCTTATTGTCTCGTTTCTGTTGTATTTTGTACTTAGAAAATTTCTCGAAGTATATGTAAACGGATGGATCCGGGTAATATTTACCCGGGTGTTGTATTTGGCACTTATTACTTCTTTCTCTCGTGTTTGTGTGTTTTGATATCTTGCTTGTCTATACTTGTTTATGTGACCCGAGTATTGACTTGTGCTTGCAGGTTTGCCGTATTTTGTTAAGGATCCTTGGAAGAAGATGTCTAACGACTCTTTTGCTGTGGCTTTAAGGAACTTGGGGGGAACTCACACAATCCCAAAGCCTGCTGCCAAGTCCAAATCTGGGTCAGGGAAAAATGATGAATCCGGGTCCTCCCAGCAAGGAGCGGCTGGTGGAGAGTCAAGTGTTGCCGTGGAAAAAGTTGCCCTCGGGATGACTGCCGAGGTTCAGGAGTCTGGCAGCCCGGATCTTGTTACCCGGGGGACGAAGAGGAAACAGCCCTCGGCGAGGAAGGCTCCTGCGAAGATTCCTAAGTCCAAATCCGATCAGGGCAAAGAGATAATGGTGGGGTCCGAGTCTGACTCCGATGAGAGTGAGGATCCGGAGAGGGAAGATACCCGGGTTGTTCTCGGTGCTGGCAAGTACTCAGCAAGGGAGATAATCAAGTTGATGTCTGGTATCCCAACTGATGAGGATTGGGTGAAGATGGATGACACCGGATTGGTTAATACCTTCAGAGAGATTGGGAGTCTTTGGGGCCAGGTAGATTCGATTTTGGCCTTTGTTTCTTTTGTCTTATTCCCAAGTCAATATTTTATCTTTTAGGCTGTTAACTTTGTGGGTCCGGGTTTGCAGCTTGGAGCTCGGTTGGCCGGGTTCAACACTATGGCTTTTGAGGTTATCAAGTCGGAGAGGGACACTGCTGACGCATGCGGCGAGAGGACCCGGAAGGCCGAGTCGAGCTTAGCTCAGGAGAAGTCGGAGAGGGAGAAGCTGGAATCTGAGCTGGAAAGGCGGGTGAAGGAGGCCGAGACCCGGATGCAGGCCGCGTGGAAGGAGAAAGTGGACGATGCTGAGGCCCGGGCTGTTGATGCCGAAAAGAAAGCGTCCGGGTTCGAGGAGGATGTGGGCGTCCTGAAGAGAACCCTAGAGGAGAGGAAAGAGGCTGGGGTTGTCATTGCCGAGTTTCAGAAGTCGACAGCGTATGCCGATGCTCTTAATCATGCTGCGGCAGCGGAGGTGGTCCGGTGTTGGCATGTGGCTGAGCGGCATATTAAATCCGATCCGGGGGCTAATCTTCAGAGTTTCATAGAGGCGTACCTTGCCGCTAAGGACAACATCAAAGCCGGGAAGGGGGAACCTGAACCTTACGAAGGTCCTTCTCCGAGTTTTATTGTTCCTGCCAACCCGGGTAACCATGTTGTTCTGACTACTTCGGATGTGCCCGTTGATCCGGATTCTCAAGCCAACAACTCTTCAGCGAACGATCCTCCTGTCCTCTAGCTTTTATTTCCTTTGATTCTGAACATGTTGTCCGAAACAATCTTTTGTGACTCTGAATTAGTTTTTGCCGGATTTGAATATTTATCCGAGGTCCGTGTGGACCCGGGATGTGGATGCTTGCTTTGCTGCTTTTTATCAAATATTTTCCTGTCATATTTGTTTGTGAATGTTTTGTATGCTTTATGTATTCCAGATTGGCTGTTTGCAATATTTCTGTACTTAGAAAATTTTCTAAGTAATTGTAACGCAGGTGTGCCCGGGTCAGTCGTACCCCGGGTGGGTTGCTTTTAGGAAACTTTGTACTTAGAAAATTTTTCTAAGCAGAGATAATTGTAGTTGTGCCCGGGTAGAATGTACCCGGGTTGATTGCTTGAAATGGCCCGGGCAACGTCTACCCGGGTTGATTGTTTTATACATGTTTCCACTTAGAATTTTTCTAAGTAATGAAAATAGATGGACCCGGGCAATCGTCTACCCGGATTGATTGCTTTATATATGTTTGCACTTAGAAATTTTCCTCAGGAAATAAAATAGATGGACCCGGGCAACATACACCCGGGTTGATTGCTTTAATATGTTTGCACTAAGAAAATCTTCTAAGTAAATAAAATAGATGGACCCGGGGAGATCTTTCCCGGGTTGATTGCTTAAATATGTCTGCACTTAGAGTTTTTTCCAAGTAAAATAAAAAAGATGGACCCGGGCGATGCTTACCCGGGTTGATTGCTTGAATATGTCTGCACTTAGAATTTTTTCCAAGTAAATGAAATGGATGGACCCGGGCGACTTCCACCCGGGTTGATTGCTTTAGTATGTTTGTACTTAGAAATTTTTCCAAGTAAATGAAATGGATGGACCCGGGAAACGTCTACCCGGGTTGATTGCTTTAATAAGTTTGTACTTAGAAATTTTTCCAAGTAAATGAAATGGATGGACCCGGGCAACCGCTACCCGGGTTGATTGCTTTAATATGTTTGTACTTGGAAATTTTTCCAAGTGAAATGGATGGACCCGGGCAACCGATACCCGGGTTGATTGCTTTAATAAGTTTGTACTTAGAAATTTTTCCAAGTAAATGAAAGTGGATAGACCCGGGCAATATTTACCCGGGTTGGTTGCTTACATAGTTTTGTACTTAGAAATTTTCCAAGTTAATGATTGTATAGATGGACCCGGGTATACCATGCCCGGGTAGCTTGCTCGACATGTTTTGGTTGCCTTAGAAATTTTCCAAGTAAATAGTAACACAGATTCATCAATCAGTAAAAGACTCCATTGATATATTAAACCTATTACACAGCTTTGAGGATGACCAAAAGTACATGATTGCTTTTAGGTATATATAGCTGTCTTCTAGGATCCTTCCTTCTTGATTTTACTGATAGAACTTCCTCAACCTAAGACCATGCCAGGTGTTGGATACTTCTGACCCATCCATATGCTCCAATTTGTAGGTGCCCGGCCTTAGGACTTCTCTGACTTTGTAAGGGCCTTCCCACTTAGGCATTAGCTTTCCTGTGTTAGTTGGATCTGAGGCTTCGGTGTCTCGTAGGACCAGGTCCCCTGCTTGAAAATTTCTAACCCGGGATTTCTTGCTGAAGTGGTCCCGGGTCTTCTCTTTGTACTTTTCCATTCTTGCGATTGCCTGATCTCGGACCTCATCTACCAAGTCCAGGTTGACCCGGAGTCCTTCCTCGTTTGCAATTTCGTCGAAGTTGATTACTCTGTGGGAAGGTGACCCGACTTCGATTGGGAGCATTGCCTCCGTTCCATAGGCCAACTTGAAAGGGGTTTCTCCGGTGCTTGTCCGGGGACTGGTTCGGTATGACCAAAGGACATGAGGTAGTTCTTCTGGCCATTTGCTCTTGCTTTCTTCAAGTCTCTTCTCAATTCCTCTCAGGAGGATCCGGTTGGTGACCTCTACCTGGCCATTTCCTTGAGGATAGGCGACTGAAGACTTCTTGTGCTTGATGCCTCTTTCGGCCAGGTAGCTTTCAAAGTCCGACCCGATGAACTGGGGTCCATTATCTGAGACCAGGACTCTTGGTAGCCCGAATCTCATCAGGATGTTGTCCATGAACCGGATGACATCTTGTTGATTGATCGTCCGCATTGCCTTGGCCTCAACCCACTTGGTCATATAATCAATGGAGACAAGCAAGTATCTGAGGTCTCCTTTAGCCCGGGGGAAGGGTCCCATGATGTCTATCCCCCATACAGCAAAGGGGATCGGGGATAAGACCGAGGAGGGTAGGACGGGGCTTACCCGGGGCACGTTGCTGAATAGCTGGCAATTTTTGCACTTCTTAACAAACTCGACGGAGTCTTGATGAATTGTTGGCCAGTAGTAGCCTTGCCGGATGATTTTATAGGCCAGGCTTTTTGCCGACATGTGATCTCCACAGATCCCTTCGTGAACTTCCCTCAGACAGTATTCGGCTTCCTCCGGACCTATGCATTTCAGGATTGGGGATGAGTAGGTCCGGCGGAAGAGGATCCCGCCTTCTACGAAAAACTTTGCTGCCTTAGCTTTTAGTCTTTGAGCTTTTCCCTTGTCCTCGGGTAACTCTCCTTTTTCTATGTAGTTGATCAGGGGAGTCATCCAGGTAGGGTCGTTGTTGATTTCAAAGATTTCTTCCTGCTCTATTGTGGGTTTGTGCAACTCTTCGAAATACACTGAGCTATCCAGGTCTGCTGAATTTTGGACCAACCTGGAGAGGTTGTCTGCCTCCGCGTTTTCTTCCCTGCTGACTTGCAAGATTTTGTACCCGGGGATCAGGGTAAGGTAGCTTTTCACCAAGGCTTGATACCTGGTCAGAATTGGGTCTTTGGCGAGGTATTCCCCGTTTGTCTGCCTGACCACAATTTGTGAGTCGCTGTAAATGGTCAGGTTTTGGATAGACAGGGTCCGGACTAATTTCAACCCTGCTAGAAGAGCTTCGTATTCCGCTTGGTTGTTGGTTGCTGCGAAACCGAAGGAGATTGCTGTTTTGATTGTGAACCCATCCGGGCTTTTCAGGATTAGCCCGGCTCCTGACCTTTCGGTTGTTGAGGAGCCGTCAACATGGAGTGTCCAAGACCCCGGGTTTGACTCTACCGGGGCTTCTGGTTCAGTTTCCATGGGAGTTGATTGGTTTTCTGGGAAGTTGCATTCCACCACGAAGTCTGCCAGGACCTGGGCTTTGACCGCTGTCCGGGGTAGGAAGGTTAGGCTGAACTGGCTAAGTTCAATTGCCCAGTTGACTAGTCTCCCGGAGATGTCTGGCTTGTGAATGATTTTCCTTAGGGGCTGGTCGGTGACAATCCTGATCTCTCTTCCTTGAAAGTAGTGTCTGAGTTTCCTGGATGCGGTGATCAGTGCAAACGCAAATTTTTCTAAGTTGGGGTATCTGGTCTCCGCATCTTTGAGGACCTGGCTAACATAGTAGACGGGCTTCTGCTGCCCGGCTTCTTCCCTGATCAAGGCTGCCCCGACGGCAAAGGGACCGGCAGACAGATATAGGTAGAGAGGTTCTCCAGGTAAGGCTTTTGTCAGGATTGGGGGTTTGGACAGGTATGCTTTGATTTCATCAAGGGCTCTTTGGCAATCCGGGCTCCATTCTACCAATTTCTGGTTTTTTGCCCCTTTTAACAACTCAAAGAATGGTAGGCATCTTTCGGCGAGTTTGGAGACAAACCTTCGGAGTGCCGCTAAGGACCCTGCTAGCTTTTGGACCTCCCTCTGAGTCCGGGGTGGTTGCATCTCTTGCACAGCTTTGATCTTCTCCGGGTTGGCCTCGATACCCCGGTTGCTTACCATAAAACCCAAAAACTTTCCAGCCTCTACTCCAAAGGTGCACTTGTCCGGGTTGAGCTTTAGCTTAGTCCTTCTCATGTTCTCGAAACATTCTTTTAGATCAGAAATGTGACCCGGGACCGAAGTGGATTTGGAGATGATGTCGTCGACGTAGCATTCCAAATTTCTTCCAAGTTGATCTTTGAAAATTTCATTCATGGCTTTTTGGTATGTGGACCCGGCGTTCCTTAACCCGAAAGGCATCAGTTTGTAGGCATAGACCGCTCGATGGGTTATGAATGCTGTTTTGGCTATGTCTGCTGGGTTCATCTTAACCTGATTGTACCCGGAGAAGGCGTCCATAAAGCTTAACATCAGGTGTCCTGACGTGGCATCAATGAGCTGATCGATGCTCGGTAGAGGATAAGGGTCCTTGGGGCATGCTGCATTCAGATCCGTGTAGTCGACACACATCCTCCACTTGCCGTTTGCTTTCTTTACCATGACTACGTTAGCTAGCCACTCCGGGTATTTGATCTCGCAGATGATATCTGCCTTCATTAACTTGCCAACTTCCTCATCTATTGCCTTCTGCCTTTCTGGTGCGAAATTTCTTCGTTTTTGTTTGACTGGTTTCTTCTCGGGGTCCACATCCAGGCTGTGCATTGCTAGTGACTCGTCCAACCCGGGCATGTCGTCCGGGCTCCAGGCAAAAACATCTGCGTAGCTCCGAAGTAGTTGGATGAGTTCTTCTTTAAAGACGGTATCCAAGCCTTTTCCAATTTTGATTTTCCTTGTCGGGTTGTCTTTTTCGATCAGGACCGATTCGGTCTCGACCGCAGCTTCGACCTTGGTTAGTTCTTGTGCCGAGATCATTTGCTGGATCCGGGCGTCAGTGTTCTTTTCCACAAAATGTTGAGCTGAGCTCATGGTTGCTTTCTGGTTGCTTTGTCCAGGACCAGGATTGGTGGCTCCCGGGTTGGTGTTACCCGGGTCAAGTTCGATCACCTGGACTTCTCCTTTGGGATTTGTTTTCGGGTAAGGTCGGTGTTTTTTGTTGCTCTTCTGTTTTTGAAAAACGGTTGCCTTTCTCTTGTTGTCCAGGTGTGTTTCTGCCATGACCAAAGCTTGGCTATAACATACCCCGGCTGTCGCCGAGTCTCCTTTGACTTCTCCTACCCCGAACGGGGTGGGGAATTTGAACTTCAGGTGTGGAATGGATGTGATAGCTTCGATCTTGTTCAGACCTGGGCGGCCGATGATCACGTTGTAAGGTGAGGGTGTATCTGTGACATAGAATTTGATGGTATGAGTGACTTGGTTCGGAAGGGTTCCGAATCGGACCGGGAGATAGAGTGTGCCAAGGACCGGGACAATGCTATTCCCGAACCCATATAGAGGATCCTCCCTGTAGTCGTTCATCCGGATACTCCCGAGCTCCATTCGATCCATGGTGTGCTTGAACAAGATGTTGGCTGAGGAGCCGTTGTCCACCAGGATCCTCCTTACTTCATTTTCGGCCATGTCAAGGGTCACTACCAGGGCTTGATTGTGACCCCGGGTGACTCCTTCAAAGTCCTTGTTGCTGAAGGAAATTACTTGTTCGGGGAAGGTTTGGATGGACATTACTTCTTGACAGGAGCCCGGGCTAGGGGGAGGTGAACAAGATCCTCCCAGCACTACGTTGACAATGTTTTTCTGTTTCCCGGATCCCCCCGTTTTGTCGGCTGTATTCCGGGCTATATATTGCCCCATGTTTCCTTTACTGATTTGCTCTTCAATGAAGTACTTGAGGGATATGCAATTTTCAGTTTTATGACCATGGGTACCATGGTAGTCACAGTGTCTGTTGGTAGGTCTGCTTTCAGGAGGAGTTTGCATGGGTTTTGGTGGGTAGTAGAAGGGTTTGTCCCGGACCTCTTTGAGTATGTCCTCCCGGGGTCTGTTTAGAGGAGTCCATTCGGGCTCTGGTTTTGGTTCCCTGGTTGCTTTGTTTGGACCAGGGTCACTTCTGGACCCGGATCCCTGTTGGCTGGTTCTCTTGGAACCTGATTGCTGGATGAAGTTTGTCTGTCTGTCCGGTTTGAATTTCTTATCCTGGTGATATTCTTTCCTGGGTCTATCTTCGACTTGTTTTCCTTTTGAACTGCCCTGTCGGGTCATCCTCATTGCTTGGAGCACATCGGTCTCCTTAATGAATTTTGCAGCCATGGCGTAGGCAGCTGCCAGGCTTTGGGGCTCTTTGTTGATTAATTCGACCACATATCTCTCATTTTGTTCCGGGTCCAGGTTCCTTCGGAATATGCTCAGAGCCTCACGCTCATCCAGGTTGGAAATTTTGTTGATTGCTTCCTGGAAACGTTTCATGTAGTCTGAGAGTGCCTCATTGTCATATTGGCGAACCGTTTCCAGGTGACACATATGGAGTTCATGTGTCTTGTTTGCTCGAAACCTTCTGAGGAAGGCTTCCCTGAAATCTTTCCAGGACCCGATGCTCCGGGAGGGGATCCGGCTGAACCATCTCTGGGCCCCTCCCTTGAATGTGGATGCGAAGAAGCGGCACTTGGTCAGGTCATTGTAGTAGTAGATCTGGGCTATCTGTTCAAAGTAGTGCAGATGCTCCTCCGGGTCTCCCAGTCCGTTGAAAGATTCAAAATTGTAGTGTTTCATACCCTTTTGTCGGGGTATGGATTCCAAGGAGTGGCTGAAGGGAGTCAGGGTTCCCCCAATTTCAAGCCCGGCATCATTCCCAATTTTCCTGTTGAGCTCATTGATCATGTCTCTGAGGTTGGTTTGCCCCGGTCTCTCATCCTCGTCATCAGAGATGAGTTCGGGTGTTGTTTCCTTTCGGTAGCGCTTGGACCGGGATCCTTTTGTTAACTTTTCCTCCTCGAGTTGGATCCGGAGGGCGATTTTTTGCTCAAGTTTTTCCTCTTCCTCTTTTCGGATCTGTTCTTTCCTTTCAGCCAAAATTTTCAACCGGGTTTCCTCACTTTCCTTTTGTTTCTTTTTCTTTGCTTTGTCTCCGATCCGGTCGAATACGGAACCCCGGGATTGACGACTGTTCCCGGAGTCCTCGGATTCACCGATGTCCTCAAGTCTGCGGTTGCTTTCCCGGCGATCATGGTACTGCCGGATGGCTTCGGCCAACTCTATATTGGTGAGCTGGGACAGGTGGAGGGTGGTGATCGGGACATCGGTGTACTTGTACTGGTTTGCTTCGATCGTGACCCGGGCATCATTGGGGTGGATTGCTTGGTTCTCGTCCGGGTTCACATGGGTGAAAAGTGGTCCCGAGGCATGATCCTGGTTTGGGTTATCCTGGTCTGTCTGAGGGTTATCCGGGTTCTGAGGAAGACCCAGGTGGGAGCGTGTCCTTTTTGTCATGGTTTCAAGAACTTACACAGGGTGTATGGTCGCTGCTTTGGTGGTAGTGCCCACAGATAGTATAGATAGTGACAGGATGACAAAAATAGTGTGCACCAGTAGTCAACTTACTATTTTCAGAGATACCACAAATAGTTAAGTGACAAAATGTGTGCAGGTGTGAGACAAAAGATTTTATGTGCTACAGACAAGATTAGGGTTTTGCTCAGACAGGGTTTGCTAACATGCTCTACTACAGACAAATTTAGGGTTTTGTTCAGGTGAGGTTTTCTATCATGCACATATCAAGAAAAGCCATGGCTGAGGGTTCTGAGAAGATGGGTGTTTGGTGAGAGCTTACTGGTGTTATTCGGACCCCCGTTTCAGGGGTTTGTTGTAGGAGATGAGTCCAGTGGCACCGTGACCACAGGACAGAGGACACCTTGCCCTCCTTCTAGCGCCAAATGATAACGCCAATCTCCGATCCTGGTCCTTCCTCCGCCGTGGATGACGGTTCTGCGGTGTAGCTGCTGGAAGGGCTCCTACAAAACAACACCGGAGGGGGGTTTTGGCCCCGCGGCGCCTCCGGCGTGAGAGTAAGAGCAGGCTTTGGAAGGATAAAGACTAGAAAGTGTGTTATCTATATGTGGTGGGTGAAGGTGTATGTGTGGTGGTTGCTGGTGGCTGGTGGCTGAGAGTATTTAAGTATATGCTGAGTGTAAGTGTGTGTGAGGATGAGTGTAGAGAGTGAAGTTAACCCTTAAACTCTTGATCCTTGGTCTATTTATAGGCCAGGGATTAGGGTTTAAGGGTGCGTACCTGTATCCTGGTCCTACACGTGTAGGGGTTTGATCCCCTACACGTGTCCAGGTGTCAGCGTAGAAGTAGTATTTTGGAATGTTCCCTGGCTTGTCTCTATCGCCAGTAGTTGACCGTTATGTTTGTCTTTATCGTGTCAGTCTGTGTCTTGTGCAGCAAGTGTCGGCTGGTACATGTGTATCCGGGTGAGTAGCGAGTCTCATGTACCCGGGTAAGCAGTCATGTCCGGGTTGTATCACCTGTCAAGGCTGGGGATGTCCTGTTGTGTTGGTGGCTACCCGGGCTGGACGTTCCTCTTAAGGGACCCGGGTCCTTTTGCTCGGGTTATACCCTATCAAAATGTATAATTTCTTCCTTGCGTTAGATTTATAATTTAAATAATTAAATATAATGATTAAAAGAATGAAAATTATAAATATTTTCTTTAATCATTTAAAGTATAAATTCTGTTCTCCATTAATCCATAAATAATAATAAAATTTAATTTTTAAACTAGAATAAAAATTTCATTTCATTTCATTCTGATTGTTATTTACGTTAAAAGCAACATTACTAGAATTATACAGCAACTACTTAATTATTAATTAACTATGGTGCAGGTGAATAATATGTTTGGGAGGGCTGCAAAAGGGCTATTTGACTGATCTTAGGCAACGCCTTGTTGTTTATTAGTTGAGGATTGTTTTAGTGCCTCTTGGTGGTGTGTGTTTCTTTTCTTCATTATTTCTAAATCAACTATAACTTGTTGTATAACATAGTGATGCTAGAATGTAGGAAATTTGTTTAAATTACCTCTAATTTGTTGTATAACATAGTGATTTCTGATAAGTGACATTGCAGATCTTGCTTTCAGATAATAATTGATAAACACAACATAATAGCCCTTAATTAAGACAGAAACATTTATACATAACCACTTAAAGTTGCACAAGAATGGCTTAGTTGATACAAGGTCAGTGTATCACAGCCACTTGAGTATTATTATTACACACACATCCAGCGAACACAGAAGTAGAGGCTGTGGATAGCTTCTACATGACAGAGACAAGATTTAGAGAGCTAGTAGTATTAGTAGGAGTAGATCATTTGTTGCAGGTGCAAGGGTCACAGCTGCAGTTTGATCCACACTTGCATCCTCCATTCTCTGCTGATCCCTCAAAAACATACTCTTTCTTGGGTGCAACACCAAACACAAGTGCCTCTTTGTTGCTGCTCTCCTCTGCATAGCTCATGTCTGGATACATCTTGCACCTACACACACATATATGTTGTTAGGGGTGAGAGAGAGAGAGAGAGAGAGAGAGAGAGAGAGGGAGGGAGGGAGGGAGATGTTGTCAGGGAGAGAGAGGGAGAGGGAGAGGGAGAGAGAGAGGGAGAGGGAGGGAGATGTTGTCAGGGAGAGAGAGGGAGAGGGAGAGGGAGTCAGGAGAGGGAGAGAGAGAGAGAGGGGGAGAGAGAGAGAGTACCCGGAGCAGCCATTGCCACATTTGCAGTCTGATCCACACCCACAATTTCCTCCGCAGCAAGACATACTTGAATACCTCTTGTTTAGCAACAAATGTTATTATTATCTGTGTTCTTGGTTGAATGAGTGTAGTCTGGGGAGCTATTTATAACGGAAATGAGGGAAGATCAGAGAAGGCAGTGTGGACATCCACCATACACGTGTATGTTACAAGTGAGATTTCACATCCCAATGCATCTTTCAATTCTTTCTTTCCACGCACATACGTTAAAGAAGAGGTTCTGATCTCACAACTCATGTTCTTTTCTCATGAAAGTCTACACCTACTTTTATCTACAGTACTGAGTTGTGTTGTGACTTGTGAGTTGTCACTCTAACCGAAAACAAATTCATGCACATCTCTATGACTCTATCCGGTTATCTCTATCTCTTCTCTCTCCTCAATGAGTGATGTGTTCATCTGATCATCTCTCCTGTTTAACAAAAATTGTGATCGTGACCATTGTCTTTGTCTACGTGCTCGTAAATAATAAAATCGAAAATTCGAATATATTAAAGTATTGAATAATTTTTAATATATATATATTGAATAAAATTTATAATTTTTTATTATAATAATTTAGTTTTAGCCTTTGTCATTTAAACTATCTCGCGCTGCTCCCAGGAGTACGGAGTACGAGATAGTTTAAACCCAAGTCGAAACTCATTCGACCTCAGTTTATCTGAGGCTCTGAGCAAACTAATGAATTTCTGCGCAAGTCAGCTGAACATGATTTTGGCCATGTTTAGAAGTCAGAAGTTTGGGCAAAAATTAGAGGTTTGAGGTGATTTAGAGGTTTGATCATTAGAATCCATTAATTTTGGTATTTGGTAGTTAGCGGATTGAAATAGAGGTTTGTGTCCAAAAAGCTAATTTTGAAAAAGCTATTTTGAGGAGTTTTTTGGATTACAGGTTTTGATTTGTGTCAGAAAAAGCTAATCAATCAGCTATTTACTAAACAGTTTTACAAGAAACAGTTAATCCAATCCGCTAGTCAAAACATCTAATTCAATCAGCTAGTCAAAACATCTAATTCAATCAGCTAACAACTAACTGCTAATCTTCAAACAGGCCTTTGTTGCTGTTGAATTGACCGAGCTGAGAATTTTGTTGCACGGATCATATTTTCGAATTCAAACTCTTCTGAACTACACTCTTGGAAGCTTTTATTGAACCAAACTCATTCGTAACGAGAAATTAGGTTACATATAAAAATAGTTTAGAACTCAGAAAGCTGAGTTCAATTTGAACAATTTCAAGCTAAATCAAACAACTGAGTGAGTTGAGGCCTAAGTCCGAGATTGTTCAGGAACAATTATGTTTATTGACCGTCCTAGTCTATAGATTCCATGCTTGGTACGGTGACAATTTCAGAGATTTTATCTTAAAAATGATTAGCCTTAATAAGATTATATCTTGTTCAACACCTACCTGCTACTGCTTTGTCTCGCGAATTTTGCAGAAGATATAGAAAACATGTAATGCAATTGTCATCAGCTCGTTATATTATCAGGACAAATGGAACATTTCAAACACCTTAAGAGCATCTCCAGCAGTGTGCTAACAGCTTCCTTAAATATATAATAAAATATACCTCTTTTAAGGCATTCCTACATTTTATTGAATGGGAACTCCAACAACATTCCCTATTTTATATAATTGAAATTATATTAATTAGAATATGCAAATATATGCTATATTTTAAAAATAATTATGTTAATTTATGTAAACATTAAATATTAAAATATACATAACTCCCGATATATTAGGAAAATATTATGTATGTATAATAAACAAGGCATTCCTACATTTTATTGAATGGGAACTCCAACAACATTCCCTATTTTACGTTCCTTATTATTATAATAATAATATATTCAAAATATCCTATACCTCTTTTAAAGAATTCCTACATTTTATTGAATGGGAAAGTGTGAGAAAAGGAGGGAAGTGAATATTTTATTATTAAAAGTAGTATGAGGAATGGCTCTCCAATCCTTAAAAATGAGGAATGAAACTTGCATCCTAACTTTTTAAGGCACCACTAAGACTCTGCTGGAGTTATATTTTTGTCATATTCCTTATAAAAATAGCTTAAGACATCATATAAGGAAGCTGCTGGAGATGCTCTAAAGGTTCAAGTCCTTACTAGTTGCTACTGGGAATCAAAATCAGGTTTTAGTAAAACTAATCCGGTATCTGCATCAGCAGTGGCGGAACCTGAGGGGGCTAATGGAGGCTAGAGCCCCAGACTTGGAAAAAACAGTTAAATTTTTTTTTTTTAGCCTCTCTAAATTATCAATGTCAATATAATTTTTTTTAGCCCCCTAAATTATCGATGTCAATATATTTGAGACCCCTGAATTTTTATCCTGGTTCTGCCACTGTGCATCAGGCAGAGGCTCTGGTCTTCACCAATTGCATGCTTTCAGATTTCGACTAAGAATTCTATAGATGCTATCAATTTTGAGGCAATAATCTATATCTTTTCTTCGGATCAAGAGGACTTAATCAAGAAAAGGTGCAACTTGAACAACTTCTTAAACCTATTACCACATTCTTAAACCTTTTCTTCCGATCAAGAGAACATAATCAACAAAATTGTCTAGATTTGGAAATTAGTCAGTAATCATAATCAGCATTTTATTATCTAATCAGGTAGCATCCAGAAAAAACATCCTGTGCAGGAAAAACAATTCCTGTACTTGACAACTTAGAACGGTTTGTTCATCGTTAACTCTCCAGTCAGAAATTCAGTATGTAATGTTTTGGTAATTGTATAAAAAGTGCACTATGGAAATTGAGGCTTCTGTGCCTCTATCACCTTAGCTTTCAATTTGGTTAAAAATAATAATAATAATTTCAGCTTAATTCGAAAGTTAACCTGATCGATGCACAACCTCATGACCACAGTTAATCTTCCAAAAGATCATCATACAACATTTCGTCGATAAGATCATCAAATAACGAATCCTCAATCTCAAGTCCCGCACACTCTGCATCAAATTGAAGGTTCATCCAACCATCACCTCTGTCTAGATCTCTGCCCACAGCATCATCCAGTGACCGGTAAGATTCAGGTCTCCAGCTCAAGTACCATTTAACATTTGTCCAGACCTCTCCAAGAACATGATATTGCACTGGCATTGGACTGATATGTGACCGACAAGTTAAGGGCTTAGGGAAGTAGCTGGATGATCTCGTATGGATCTCTATTAAGACCTCATTGATTAAATCAAACATAAGAAGACGATTGCAACTGCGCACTTCATCTTCAGAACAATCAAGTTCAGTGAGCGGGAAGCCTTCCACCTTTTCGATTACAGAAGGGTCGACTGGCTGGCCAGTGGAGTGCCATGTCCCAAGAAACTTATCAGCAGTAAAGCCAGATAGCTCTAATATATCTTTTACATAGTTGAATTCACAGACATGTTTTGTATCCACCTGAACATGCAGAAGCTTGCGACACCATTGTTTAAGTGGAGATTCTACTTCAGGAATGTCAACTGCATTATCAACCATAATTATCTCTTTATCTTTGCTGGCCAAAGAATCTGCTGCAACAAAAAGGGTAACACATGGTGAAAATTGTAAAAGGCTCCCATCAAATCAGATGAAGAGGAACATAATTATGCTGTGATCAACTTTCACAATATATACATTATGCTACAAAGTATACAATTACATGTCATCGTATACTAAAGCTTTAAATTGGGACAAGAACGGGGTTTCATAATAAATTATGATAATATTGGGGGTGGCCGGGATTCAAATTCGAGTCTCCTGCCAACCTGAGCTCTTATTCCATGTTAAGTAAACTACATCTAAAACCTTAAGGTGTCGGAGGAATATCTCAACAGGGTCTTATATTATTCAACAGAGGAGAAGGTAAATGTCTAAGTTATAGCATCAACCTTCATAATCGTTTGGCCATGAATCCATGATTTAGAACATTTGAAATATTCTAGCTTTCTCGATTCTAAAATGAGCCAGTGTTATATTTCCCAAAGTTATGCTAATTATTTAACAAAAAGATCAAATAATGTCATTGTCTTTTAGCCTAGGCATGGAAACTTGCACCAGCAACCTCAAAGTTATAACTAAAGGACTTCACCAGCTCTCAGATGTCACACCCCTTCAGTCCAAATCATCTTGTAGTGTAATACACCAGTCTCAAAATAAAAGGCCAGAAGCGAAGTAAAGATATGTGAAGTTAAAGTACCTTCCACCATGGACAGTTGGGGAGGGCTTGCTGTAATCTTCTCAGAATTAGTGTCAGATACGTCAGGTGGACTTGGTTCTGAATGTGGAGGCACTGAAGTAGATTCAAGATTATCTTGGCAATAAGAGGTGATTTCGTCAGCATTTAAGTTTTCTGATTGAGCTGGAGACTCACTGCATTCTTCTAAATCGTTTACAGGTGCACGCTCTTCAGCGGTGTCTAACTGTTTTTGGCTTTCTTGGTCTACAGAACAATCTAAAGGCTTCTGTTCATCAAGAATTTCAGTTTCCGTCATGCCAGAATGGTCCTCCAAATTTTTGTGGGGTTCTCCTTCTGGACTTGGATAGCTGTCCATTAGGAGAGTGGAGTGATCCCTGAGATTAGGTAATGAAGAGAGCCTTTCCAGCATCTTTGACGAACTTTTACCAGGTGGTGTAGGCACATTCTCTGCTCTTAAAGTTGATTTTTCAGCCAATTGATATCTGGCCATTCTCTTTAAAGTGCACTCAAACAAGCGATTATATCTATCCATTGAATCAGTAAAAGTTGTTGCTCTTCTAAAGCGAGGTTTATCACTGGGTTTCTGCAGAAACGAAGTAGAATGATCAACTTCGCAGCTACTGGAACCACTATCTCTAGTAAAATCAGTCTCCTCCTGCATAACTTTGGAGGTAGTGCGATCATAAGGAACTATTTGGGATACTGAATCCATGACAGGTTGTTGCTTCTCCTTTCTGCTCTCTCTGATGACACGACTAATTTTTCTCTTGAGCTGTTTAAAACGGTTAATAACTGGTCTATTTTCATGCTCTATCTTAAGCCCACGGGGTGTGCATGGAGGAAGGCCATTGAATGATCTGTTCCTTCCTAAGATTGGTTCTGACGTGCCAACCTCCTTGCGCTCAACCATGGTTCCAGCTAACTTAGCATCAGCAGAACACTGGGAACTGTGACAAACTTGGAATTTTTTTCTCTCATTTGCATCAAGAGCAGAACGCTGCTTGGAATCATTATTGGTTGATTCTAGTACTCTTCTGCCAACTGAGCCTGGCAGTGGAAATGATGCCGATTTGGTTAATACTACCTTTGACTTGATCGCCTCACGACTGTGCAAGTACTGTAATAAAGGAGTTCCCGGGTCTTCTAATACTTTCAGGAAATATTCCTTCTTTGGGCCATATACATCCAGGGAATCCAAAAGCTCGTTTAAATCCTGGACTGAAGCATCTTCACCAATTTTCTCTGAATCAATTATGTCATCTTCAAGAAAAGAATTACTTCCAATCGAATGCCTCACCTCCTGATTTGCCTCACTTTGCTTCCAAACACTCCTGCTAAGCTTGGCTGCACATAGCTCACACATTTTGTTCTTGTTAGCTGATTTATCTGTGGTATCTGTCAGGTGAGGGCCTGATGTGCTGGAACCACAGTGATTTTCGCCAGCAGATTTTTTACCTTCATCCTCCATATCGAGTTCAAAATTGAAGCCTGTAGATTCAGAGTGAGTGCTAAAATCAGTCCCTTTTGGCTGTGCCCAAGAGGGACAGGAGTCACTTCGACGATGCGAGCCCCCTTTTTTAGACCTCTCCTCATAAATCATGGCTTTTATTCTAGATGTTATGGAGCTTTTAGTTTCTAAATTTTTCTTGGTTTCTTTATCTTGTCTTCCTGCAGCTAGTTCTGTAGGCTTTTCGCTAATCTAATGGAAAAAAAATCATTTGTTAGAATACGCATACAAATCCACCCCAAATGAAACTGTACAAGTTCAAAGGAAACAAAACTGAGGTTTAAAATTTACTGATATCAAAGTTATCTTGGATAAACTTACAAGGCACTTCTCTGCTCCAGTATCGCTGTGTTCACGTGCTTCTCCCGTGTCAGCGGAGACTTCATCATCTTCTGAGGCTCACAAAAACACGGCCATAATCAAATACTTAACAAGTTGTACAAACAAGTCAGAAAAGTATAGGCAATGGGGTCTTGCAACTATGAAGGAGTAAAGGAAAATTCCAATTATCATAATCCTAACTGTTGGAATACAATAATGATCCCGTTAAGCCCTCCTCTTAATTTGAAATTTCAACTCGAAACATAAACTTTTCAGAGACTGCGCTGTACACCAAGTTACTAAACATAACAAACTGGGAAAATCTAAAGCTGTACCCAGATCAATATGACTAACCTGCTGTCTGCTTTCTTCCAGCACTAAGTCGTTTGCGCGGAAGTTTTTTCTTGGCTCTAATTGCATATAATATGCTTACCATGCAATTTCGAGTTTCATGTTTCAGATGAACTCTAGAATCTCGCCCCATACTCTTTCCTGCGTAAGATGAAGAATATCAAATGTAATTTAACGAGAATGTTCTTGGACCAGAAACTATCTATACCACAGCAAGCAAATCCAAAACCAGTCTATGCAAAAACATATCCAGAACCAACACATTGTCATTCAATAATGAGCATATATATATTTAAGTTTTGGATCGATTTTAGGCAACTTAAGACCAAACTAAGACAATGATAAACATATGTTTTAAGCATTTCAGTAAGCATATAAAAGATTAATGATTTTAGATTGTGCAAGAACACGAATTTTAGAGTGTTTGCCCGAACATAAACCCGAGCTTTTACGTCCGAGCGCCATTTTCGACTATAAACTAAAAAATGTATATTTGTGTAATAAATCAAAAACCAGCTTAAGATTATAAATAAAACTTCTATGATCTAAACTGAACACTTAAATAAATCGTAATTCATAATTTCAAGCCGTTCCAAACGGGCTCTGTCCGGGTCTATGCAACTAGTACTTGGACTATAGAAAAATTCTAAATCGAAAATTGAAATATACAGATTCACCAACAAAAGAAATCCCAACTTTTTATAATTCGAGAAGATCGAATTCAGGCCTTTCCCATGTCAATGAAGAAAACCATAACATGAAAATTTTACCAATAAGTAACAACAGGAAATGCATGTTGAATCTTATATAAACACAGGCTAATCTAATCAAGGTTTTAATCAAAAATAATAACTCGATAAACAAACATGCATACATTAATAAGAATCTGAGTCCGAAACAGCGTACCTTGATAACCCAAACACGAACCGAATCGAAATAATTTGGGAGCTTTATATATCATGACACACGGATCACGACAGAGTGCAAAATTGTGCAATAATGTTAGACGATGTCGCGATTTTGTACGAAGAAAAACGATAAATTAACAAGAAAAAATTGTTGATCACGATCATTTTTTATATTAGGCACTGAAACACTTTGTCATTCTGATATGGCGCCATGACATGCATATATATCCGTTAAGTACTCTCCTCCGTTGCTTTCTAGTTTCTCTGCTTTGTACTTGACTCAGACTTTGTCACAAAGTGATGTCAGATTATTTATTCGAGTGGGAAGCAATGGGCTGGATTTTCGGGCCCACTTGATTGAATGAAAACCTGGGCTGTAGAATAATGTTGGGCCTTATGTATGAATTCTACTGCTTACTGGGCTGTCGAATTTAAAACGAGAGAGAAGAGATTGTCAAAGAAAAGATAGAAATTTCTTCTTCCTTGTGGTGCAGAGTATTTCATAGAAGAGAACGGGAATAAAAAAATGAAAGAAAAGATATTATATATTTTTATAATGTAATTTTCTCTCTAAAATTCAAAAAAAAATCAAGTAGAAAAAAGGTGTTTAACAATTTTGTTTTCCACTCTGTCCAAATTCAGTGGCGGAACCAGGAGTAAAAGTTAGGGGGGCTGAAATATTTTTTCATCTATACTTGCATAAATAGCTTACTCGATATGTATCATCATATTATCATTCAATCATGCATCTCCCATCCTATCACGCTAATAAGTCTTAATCGTTTTATAGCAGAAAAAACTTTCACAACAATAGCAATGACAACGGGTAAAACTAGAGCTAACTCAACCAGATGATAAACTAAGAGATATGCAGTGTGTCTGTGTGTCTTAACCGTCATGACAGAAAGATATCCTATACTTTGAAGTTCAGATTAATCTTTATCCGCTCTCACATCATAGATAAACTTGTCTAAGTCATTTGATAACAACTCCAGATCTAGTAAAGAGATATCCTTTGGATAAAATTGTGCAAGGCTAGAAAATTAATTCCTAAGATCCAAAGAGTAAATATAAAGTAGTAGCTCTATGTTTCCTTCTGTAAAACGGTTATCCATTTCTTGGGAAATAAGATCAATAAACTGTTAAATAAAAAAGTAATTAGTAAACAAGTTTTATAACAGTAACACTGAACATCTTCTAAAAATGTCTCCCATTCTTTTTCTCTTAATAGCTACAATTTAATTTTCATACTTCAAACCATTGTCATAGTATTTATAATATTTCGAGTTCTTTGTTGTAAAGCTTATGACAAATCACTAGTAATTGTGAAGAAAACTTTCATCAAAAGAACTCCACTAAGTTAGGGTAATGTCAATGTGTGCGTATGACTTATGAGAGCATGTCCAAAAGATTCTTCATATGGGCTCTTTAGCCAAATTTGAAGAATATGGAGATGAAATGAACTCCAACAAACTCCTGGCAGATATCGATAGAGAGCGCATGTAGGGAATATTGTTGGAGATAAGATATTGTGTAATTTACAGCTTCTTAAATAGTTAAGAGTTGATTGTTTATATTATTTTTAGAGAAAGGTTAAGGAGTTTGTATAAAATACTTCTCTATGATATTTATAATTCAGCGGGGGCTAAAAAAAATTATACTGACATCACACTAATTCAGCGAGGGCTAAAAAAATATACATTATTTTTTCGAGGTTAGGAGGCTCTAGCATCCCCTAACCCCCCTCTGGTTCCGCCACTGCCAAATTAGGGAACTGGATTCATCTTATAAATTTTCCGTTCACTTCTTTTCTCTTCTTTTTCTAAAAATCTCGAGTAGAGTTTAATTAACCTATTTATCCTAATAAATATAAATTTTAAGTCCCCTATACTGCAAATGCATAAAAATTTGGTTACACCCGTTGTTAAAAATTTGTATATAATCTATAAACTTGTTACACAAATCTCTTTATCGAGCGTGTTCACAAAGTATTTCGTCAAAATTTGCCATTATCAAAGTGTTATTTAATCACGTAACAAATCTTAACATCGTATAAAAACTCAATTAATAAATCAAACTCCCAGCAGTTTGTGACTGTTTCAACTTTCAAGTCATTTACCATGTCTCATACTTGACCTTACAGTTTCATTTCACATTATAAATTCGGTCCAGTTAAAAATTTTAAAGGATTTTTTAATGCATGAACGAGTAATGTCAAATGGAATACGTGTACTCAGATGTTCAATAAGTCATGGAATGAAGGCAGTGTTAAATGAAGGAAAGATTTCTTGAATAATGTAAGTAAGACTAAAATTTATCGGGAAGACATGCACAAAATGTTTTCAAGGTTTTACATTCAGGTTTGAATACTTCAATGTTCAAATAAGTTGACAATGCAGGCCCAAACAAGCAGAACTTTAAAAAAAAAAAAAAAAACTTATTATGGTGATAAACTGAAAACCTGTGTTGACTAATGCACTGCAAACTGGTACTTGTTCTGTGTATAAATTTCTCAGTACAATTGTACAATATCCCAAAATTTGAAACCATGTGAAGAGCCCTCCAAGGCTCCAACCATGTAGTCCCTCCGTTTCAATTTACATGTCCACTTTCAAGAAAATTTTTTGTTTCAAATTACTTGTCCATTTCAACTTTCAATACAAAATCATATTTCCAAAGTCAATTTTACACCACATATATCTTATTTATATTATCTAGATCAATCGCACTCCACATATTTTGATCATTTAATGCAATTAATTTGTGAACAACCACTTTTCTTAAACTGTGTGATTTTTTTAAAGTGGACATCTAATTTGAAACGGAGGGAGTACAAGTTTTTTAATACTCCCTCCGTTTCAAATTAGATGTCCACTTTAAAAAAATCACACAGTTTAAGAAAAGTGGATGTTCACCAATTAACTGCATTAAATGATCAAAATATGTGGAGTGAGATTGATCTAGGAAATATAAATAAGTGATATGTGGAGTGGAATTGACTTTGGAAATATAATTTTGCATTGAAAGTTGAAGTGGACAACTAATTTGAAACAATTTTTTTTTTGAAAGTGGACATGTAAATTGAAACGGAGGGAGTATTTTGTTTCTCTCTCGCTGTACTTATACTTAACGAAAATAGTTTTCTATGTTCAACATGGACAAATCTATTGATAATTTAAACTTGATAGAAATCAAGATAAAAATTTGATAGTAAATTATTAAGATTATTGTTTAAATTGATAACATATTTTGTTATTGATGTAAATTTCAAAAATCAAAATAATTCACTAAAACAAAAAAGACTTTTTAACATCTCATATTTGAACTTACAAATTAAAGTTAAGAGTCTCGAGAAAAGTCTCAGCCAAACATGCACATAACTAAATCCAATATCTTAAACGATGCAAAATTATACTCATATAATTAAATAGTTGCACTAATCTTTTTTATATAGAAATGAGTAATAATAACGAAAGAAATTTCAATTTGGAATTATGAGAGAAGTTTTGAGCAAGAATATAAAATTACTAAACCATCTTCAACCCAATCGATTTCAACCCAATCGATGACACCAAGGTGATGTAATTTTCACATCATTTTACTGTGAAGATCACACTACCTAAAAAGTTCACCCCCATCTCACTACAGTCACTAGTCTTAGATATAAGATTATTCTATCTCTATTAAATAAAAAATAATTGAAAATTTAATTATAGTCATGAGACCTCAAACTTGATCAATTTTGAGTTTATTCATAAATCATGAATTACTTTTAAAAAAAATCCAATTTTTGTATACAAGAATGAAGAATATTCTAGTTGAAATTTAGAATAAATAAAATTTTGAAATAAATAGTAAAGAAATACTTTTAAATTATTATTATTGGAAAGTTAAAAAATAGGAGAACATAAGACTCATATATTTTTTGTTTAACATATATAGGGGTATATTGGGCATTTGAAAAAAATTAAATTTGATGTAAAAGTCATATTAAATAAATATTGGACACCAAATTTGATGTTACCCATGCATATTACCCCATTTCAAGCCGTATTGGAGTAACTTCTTACATCAAAAATTACATTAATTTTGAATTTTGAAATTAAATTAAAGATGCTCTTATGATCAAATTCGAAAGAAGAAATTAAATATACGATAAATTGATAGAATAGAGAATTCTTTCTAAAAAGTATGAATTGCATGTGATATATAATGTATGAAATATAGTTGGCAGAGAGTTATTAAACAATTATTTATTATATATTTTACATATCATCCAATAATTTCGAACTAATTCATCACAAACGATATAATATTAATAATCGCATTTTTATTCATCAAACCTAATTATTATTAGAATATCTCGAAACGAATGTTGAAAGAATACCTACATATAAATCTTAAAAAAACACCAAGAGATCCTGAAAATAAAAACACACCTAAAAAAACCTCAAATGCGGAAAAATTGTTGACTAATTTTATTTTTCAAAATAAGGACTTGCCTTTTATTTTCCAAAATAAATTTTTGTTAAATAATGAATATAAAAAAATTTATGAAAGTATAATAAACCGTTTCTAAAAACAAGTTGCCAAACAGGCCGTTTGAATACAAACGAGGAAATTAATTCCGGCGCTATATATTGACAATAGTAGTAGCTCGCGAAATAATTATACAAAAGAAGCTCCTGACAAAAAAAAAAAATTATAAAAAGAAGCTTGCAGCATCTCCCACGCCTCCTTTTGACTTCATCATGGTAAGAATTTGCATAAAACCAAGACAGATACTCCCTCCTTCCCATTTTAATTGTCCACTTTGCTCAAATCACACATATTAAGAAAAATTAAATATGATATGTTGTTATCATTGTTATGCATTAATTATACAAAAACACTACTAAATTTTCATTCATTTTGTTAAACGGTTTTTCTATGGTGTGCCCATGGGCACATGCTAAGCGCGAAAATTTTTGTATTTGGGAGATTTTGATTGGCTCCTCTCTCTTGATAATGGTGGACCCCCCTGCAAATACACCAACCGCACCAATCAAAATCTCCCAAATACAAAAATTTCCTCGCTTAGCATGTGCCCATGGGCACACACTAGACAAACCGTTTGTTAAAAGTCAACATAGTTTGCATTGTAAATCATGAAAATTGTACATGCTAATAAATGTTAACATTGAAACTTGTATAAAATTGTATTGGACAAAGAAGTAGGACAAATAATATGGGAAATTTTTTCTTTGCAAAGTGGATTATTAAAATGGGAAGGAGGGAGTAAAGATTAGTATTCCCTCCGTCCCAACTCCCAAAGTTGTCATATTTCTTTTTTAGTCAAATTGATTAAATTTTGATCAAAAATTATAAATCAATCACTCATCATTTTAAAAAATTGAAAATTATATCTTAAAATAGATTAAAAGTTATTTTCGGTAACATATTTTTTTTATTTTGTTAATTGATACAATATTAATAAATTTCAATCAAACTTTAGTCAGTTTGACCGGCACAAAATCAAATGTGACAACTATTTTGAGACGGAGGGAGTATTAATTTTAATAATGAAATAATTTCCCCTGGTTTAGTTCTTAAATAAAAAAATTAAGTAGTTTTTAAAGAAACGGTTTGGCTAGTATGTGCCCATGGGCACATGCTAAGCGCGGAAATTTTTGTATTTGGGAGATTTTGATTGGTGTGGTTGGTGTATTTGCAGGGGGGTCCACCATTATCATGAGATAGGAGCCAATCAAAATGATCCAAACACAAAATTTTCCGCGCTTAGCATGTGCACATGGGCACATCATAGAAAAACCGTTAAAGAAAAAAATGCATTAGAAGTAAGAAGTAAACTAGTAGGTATGAATGATTAAACTATTTCGAAAAAAAGCCCAAGTCCTCAAACAAAAACCAGTCTTTTCGTCTTTTTATAAATGTTAAACAGAAGTAGAAGCCGACTTTTTAACAGAAAAAGTTGGAAGTGCTCGTGCCCAAACAGGCACATAATTTTAATTCCACCACAAAAAAATTAAAGATAACAGCTCCTAGTCTTGCACAAACTTAACAGTGTATGTTCAATTCAAAGCTATGTCGGTTTGTTGTTGTCAACATAGAACTGGAAGCTGATGTATGGACAGAGAACGAGGATGGAGGAGTCGATGAGCAGCCGTTAGATGGGGCATTACGTTACATGAATTTATTACCAGCTGCTTCTGGAGTAGGTTGTAATTTCAGTTATCATTTACTCCCTCCGTCCCTTTTTACTTGTCCGTTTTGAAAAAATAACGCATCTTAAGAAAATGTTAGTTGGATATCTAGTTTTCATACATATGTCTAATAAATGTAATGAATTAGATAGAGTTGTGTGTATATATATGTTAGTCAAACATTAGAAGTTGTTACTTTTTGAAAAAACATACAAAAAGTTGCTTTGAAAAAAGAAGTGAACAAGTAATTTAGGACAATTTTTTTTTTCAAATTGGACATGTAAAAAGGGACGGAGGGAGTATTCTATAAGCATGGCACCACATCATGCCCATTGACTTCAGGAGATGCGAGTTTTCAAGCAAGTGATGCCATCAAATTAAAGTCAAACATTATATTAGTCCTCGTGTTTTAGGCTTTTAGCTAATGGAACGTAGTAAATTCGATCCCATATGTTATACTCCCTCCGTCCCTTTTTATCTATCTATTTTGAAAAAAAAAACACATATCAGAATAATTGATTGTATAAATTTTTTCATTAAATACCTCTAATTAATATCTTGAAAATGGTGGAATACCCCTACTTTATGTCTTGAAAACATGAATTCAATCAAGTTTTAAATAAATCAAGCTTTGAAAATTGAAATTATGAAAAATATCATTAAATTAGTTTTGAAAGTATAAATGGACAGATAAATAGGGACAAATTTTTACTTCCAAAATGTACAGATAAATAGTGACGGAGAGAGTATGTTATCAAGCAATCCTCTCACATTTGGATTCAGTTCTGACTATATTTTGTACTGGATTATCTTACATGATCTTAATGAAAATTGATATTTTTTATGACTAATTTATGTTTATGTTATGTATTCTATAAAAGTTTATATCTTAAACTTTCAAAACTTTTGAAATTTTGAATATATTTTAGAATTTCGACCATGTTGTTCATCTATAATAGCAAAAGAGAGAAAGACTATTTAGTTAAAATTTTGAACATATAATTAAAATTATAATGAATGTCTAAAATATAATACATTCCTAGCAGCATATTTTGCGTAGACTAAAATTTTTGCTAGATTGTATTTGTCAAATTTTCAAATGTATGTAATAAAATTTCAAATAATTTATTATTATATTAAAGTAATAGATTATATTTAAAATAACTTATTAAAATAATAATAAAATAATATATTATATTTAAAATAACTTATTACAAACTGTCCAATCAAAACACATAATGCAATTTTTATAAATTAATAATATATTATTATTTTATATTATTTTAACTATTCATTTAATAGGAAATCAATATACTTATATAAAGGAGAAGCGAGGGGCGTGTAGGTGGTGCCTCTCACATCGCTACGTTCTATTTTTCTAATTTTATGAAATTTTTGGATGAAAAATATCAAAAAATTTCAGATTATTTAATTAAAGGAAAGAGCAGCACACAAATCTTTCTGCACCTATAAATAACCTTATAGGTTGTAGGGTTTTGGATCATCTAAACACAAACTCCTCTAAAGGAGAAGCGAGGGGCGTGTAGGTGCCGCCTCTCACATCGCTTCGTTCTATTTTTCTAATTTTCTGGAATTTTTGGATGAAAAATATCAAAAATTCGAAATACCTTTTTAGGTTCGGATACATTAGAAGCAAGTTTCAGATTCTGATTTTGTTTCGGTTCAAGCACCTTTTAAATGAAGGCTGTTTATACAGTATTAAAAAAAATAAAAGTTGTTGCAAACAAAGGTAGTTATAGATCGCTATGCAGGAGTCGACAAATCCAAACATAGGAGAAGAATATAGTCTTGACATGATATTGATGGATGATCACTAAATTAACAATTACTGATGTATGTTTGTTGGTTATTTTTTTATAATATTTGTTTTGTTCATTGGACGTGTTTGTTATTAATTTTTATATGATTTACACAGGATAATATTATTCATGCATTATCTATTTAATCCGTTCAATCAACTTTTAAGTGAAGACTGTTTATACAGTATTAAAAAATAAAAATTATTACAAATGAGGGCAGTTATAGACCGCTATGTCACGGATTTAAGTTGGATGTTTTTGTGCACAATCAATCCAAAAGAATTGGAAGAAGATGACAACATAAGAATATGATTACTTTTCAAAAAAACAATACAAGTAAAATTAAGATTCGTCGTGCTTTAAATTGTTAATTACGTGTAGAAATTTATTTTCATTTTTTCACCATGAATTATAGTCCAATTTTGCAATTTTATATATTAGTATTGGTATTACATCAAGATTTTTATAATATAAAATTTATTTGTTCCTGCAAATATTAATTTTGAATTATTAATATATTTTTTATAGACAGTTATAAAATTATTTTATTCTACAAATATTAATACTAAATCATTAATATAATTTTTTTTTATTGAATACTTAATATATACCACTGCATAAGCTTTTCCTTTTATGTCAGCTATCGTAAATCCCACTACAAGTGAATCATTTGAACCTATTTTATTTTCATTGTATAAAAACCAGACAAATATATCAAGGGTTTGTCTAGTGTGTGCCCATGGGCACATGCTAAGCACCAAAATCTATAATTTTGGTGGATTTTGATTAGTGTGGTTGGTGAATTTGCAGGGAGGTCCACCATTATAAAGAAGTATGAGCCAATCAAAATCCACCAAACTTATAAAATTTGGTGCTTAGTGTGTGCCCATGGGCACACACTAGAAAAACCGATATATCAATCAATGAAAATAGAATAACACATCCCCACAAACCACCTTTTCAAAGAATATCATCCGGCATCAATCCCCACCCGCCACTATCCTCAATTAAGTAAAACTCACCCAAAGCACTATCAATAAGATAATTTATTTAAATTTAAATTATAATATTTATTATTTCTTTTATCAAAACAAAATATCTAAAATTTGAAAACTCTAGTCAGTTGATAAGAAGTAATTTATATTCTTTCAAAAAAAAAAAAAAGAAGTAATTTATATCATATAAATAATTATATTTTATAAGAAATTATTTTATTTTATCTTTTCTAATTTATTTGTTCTAAAAAAAAATTATTTAATATTATAATTAATTAAGATGATAAAATAGCTGCTATTTGATTATTTGCTTTGAGTTAGACTTTATATTATTAAAATTTGTAAAAATTTAAAATTTAGTGCGCAATATCAATACAATAAAATTATTGATATGAAAATATAAGAAAATGAAATGACATTATTATTAAAAAAACACCGGGGAACATAACATTTGCCATTTCCTTTTCTTTACCAATCAAGTGGCATAGTCAACCCACAAAAATACAAACACATATTATTCCCCAACCACATTTACAAAAATTACTCCTACTCCTTTTCAGATATTTATTTTCCCCAATAAAAAAAATTAAAAATAGTGCCTTAAATATTCTTTTTACAAAAGTCAACTCCTCTCAACAATTCCTTTTCATCTGCTTCAAAACTAACACCTGCAGTTGAACAATCTCAAAGTTTCCCATTCCTCCCCTCCCACAACCAACCTATACACACAAACCCACACCTATACATACAAGCTTTGTGAGTATTTTTGTTTATAATTTCATGGGCAACGGAATAGGAAAATTCAACCTCTGTTTTGCCGGAGACGCCGGAGAAATTTCCCGGCGACATCACGATATAGCTATTTATCTGTCTAATCCACTTGATGAGGGATTGGGTCATTCTTTCTGTTATATCCGGCCCGACCCATCTCGTCTTTCCTCTTCGAAACTGTACTCCGATGACTTCCCGCCACTTTTCCGTACGATTTCCGGCGCTTCGATCAGTGCTAATACGTTCACTCCTCTGTCTACATTAATTGACCCTTTTTTGTATAATAATTGTACACTTGATAAAGCTTCTTCCTTTGAAAGCTCGGAGTCTTTTGCTGCAATTCCGTTGCAGCCCATTCCCCGGAATGTAATTCCGGCGGTTCGGTCAGGCCCAATTTGTAACAGCTCCGGGATGTTATTCGGGTCGGGTCCAATTGAAAGAGGGTTCTTGTCGGGTCCAATTGAGCGGAGTTTTATATCAGGGCCTTTAGAGAATCAGTCTGAACAGTTGCTGAGGTATAGGCCTAAGTCTAAGAAATGGGCTTTTATGAAAATTATTAAGAGGGCTATTTCAAGATCAAATCTTTTGCCTATCGGTAAAGATAAAGAAGTTGATTGGGGGCAGAATGGAAATCTTGATAATTTTACTATGAATAATAATAATAATAATTTGAGCAGTCAAGCTAGTTTAGTCGATGATGATGTTGAGGATCATGAAATATTTGATGGTCGAAATGTGCAGTGGGCTCAAGGGAAGGCGGGTGAGGATCGGATTCATGTTGTGATCTCTGAGGAACATGGTTGGGTTTTTGTTGGAATTTATGATGGTTTTAATGGTCCTGATGCTACGGATTATCTTTTGAGTAATCTTTACTCGAATGTTTATAAGGAGCTTAAAGGCTTGCTATGGAATGATAAGTATGATGAGAATGAAGAGAAATGTTCTTGTGGAGGAGAAGGTGATTTGAAGAGAAAGAGAGGTGAGGATAGAGAGAGGAGCTGGAAGTGTGAAAATGAAATGCATAGATTTGAGACTTCAGAATTTCCGAGTTGTGGTTCAAATGGAGTAGGGAACACTAATCATTCGGATGTTTTGAGAGCACTTTCAGAGGCCTTGAGGAAAACAGAGGAGGCATATTTGGAAATTGCTGATATGATGGTTATGGAAAACCCCGAGTTAGCTTTGATGGGATCATGTGTTTTGGCAATGTTGATGAAGGGCGATGATGTTTACTTGATGAATGTTGGAGATAGTAGAGCTGTTTTAGCTCAAAAGGTTGATTTGGAACGAATAAGTGAGGAAACTTTGAGTGATCTTGACAGGATTGATGTTGATGAATTTGGCAGTTTCACTAGCTTGGCTTCATCGCAGTTAACTGTGGATCATAGTACATCAGTGGAAGAGGTGACATTTTATTTCCTTTGTTCCATTTTACCATTGCAATTTTCCCTGGCCTTTTCAATTGTCTAACTTTTTTTATCACTAACTTCTTCAGGAAGTTCAAAGGATTAAAAGTGAGCATCGGGATGATTCCTCAGCTATAACAAAGGATCGGGTTAAAGGTTCGTTGAAGGTTACTAGAGCTTTTGGCGCTGGTTTTCTCAAACAGGTATACTAGATGTTTTCACCTTGTGTATCTGTTTTGTGCTTGACCTAGGAAACATGAATTGCAGATATTCCTTTTGATTAAATATGATATATGATCAATCATCTTGTTAATGACTTATTAAGATGAGAGTTAGATTACAGTCTGAAATTTATACCACACCTTAGTCTATAAAAATTGTTCGACTGCAATGTCTGCTTATGCATTTGTTGCATTTGTTTCTTAATCATCGTTCACTGTTTAATTTTGCAGCCGAAATGGAATAATGCATTGCTAGAGATGTTCAGAATCGATTATGTAGGAAACTCCCCCTACATTAGCTGTTCCCCTTCACTCTATCACCACAGACTTGGTCATAAAGATCGATTCTTGATTCTATCTTCCGATGGACTCTACCAGTACTTCACAAACAAAGAAGCAGTCTCTGAAGTTGAAACTTTTATAGCATTGTTCCCCGAGGGAGATCCTGCACAACATCTTATAGAAGAAGTACTGTTTCGAGCTGCTAAAAAGGCTGGTAAGATAATCTAATAAGCAAATTTAGCAAACAAGTTGAGATCAGTGTCAACTAAATTAAGATTCACATCTTCAAACACACTGAAGTCCTTTAACATGTAATGCAGGTTTGGATTTTCATGAGCTGCTAGATATTCCACAAGGTGACAGAAGAAAATACCATGATGATGTATCAGTTATCATCATCTCATTCGAAGGGAGGATATGGCGTTCATCGGTGTAAATATCGTTTAATTCATTAATTTTTCGATCTTAGTAGAGATACATAAACCCTAGAAAGGAATCAAAGAAGCCAGTTAGTGTGTATTATAGCATACAGTTAGTCTTAAGATTAGTGATACTTCACAAATGAGCCTGCTGAGATGTGTTCTGTGTTGGCACACTCAACTCAACATACCTGCTTTTGTAATGAAAATTTTATGGAGAGTGGAACATTTTTTCATTTCTTAATAATATCTTGAATTTAGTGGGTTTTTTATGCTCTATATTCTGGTTCACAAGTTGTAATAATTGGAAAAAGAATAAAATAAATAAAAAGAGAAGTTAAATCTTCTAAGTTCTCATAAGTTGAGTTTGAAATATTCTAGATGCTAGTGATACTTTTGTTGTTTAGTTATTTCTTTTGTGATGGAATGATGATAGTGGGAAGGCAAGTCAACTTGTCGAATAATTAAGTTGCTCCACACGTATTGCAATTAGACACCTCTAGTTGACTAAAATCCATATCTATATACAATGCAATTACTCCTCCGTCTCATTTTAGTTGTCACATTTGGTTTTGTGCCGGTCAAATTGACCAAACTTTGACCGCAATTTATTAATATTTTATCAATTGGAAAAATAAAAAAAAATATATCATCAGAAATAACTTTTAATCTACTTTAAAATGTAATTTTCAGTTTTTTAAAATAATGAAGGAGTGACTTGTAATCTTTGGTCAAAAGTTAGTCAATTTGACCAACAAAAAAGGAAATGTGACAACTAAAATGAGACGGAGGGAGTATTATTTATAATCTATTTCGGAGGCGTGGTTCCTGCTCGTAACGATCATGGGATAAGGATTTTTTTATTTTTTTTTTAAGAAGAAGAAAAAGATTAATTTTGTAATCCGATTTGTAATATCATGAATGTATTAATATTTCTAACTAAAATACTATAGATAATTATTTTTTATTATGTATGAATTTATGAGTAGCGATTAAATTTGTGATAATAATTTATTAAGTTTGATAAAATGTGCTTTTTCGGGGTCCTTTCACCGAATGAGTTCAAGATATCGTGAGATTTTTTTCATATTATATTATGTTTTGAGAGGACTGTAGTGTCCTAAAATTTGACTTACTTTACTGTTGATATTTGATGGTACTCTCAGATTCGTGAATTTTTTGTACTGCTTTGTGCTTATCATTTTCATTCTTCGTAAATGCTAACTCGTAGTTTTAAATTAAATATTAATATCATAAGATTAGTGCGAGGCTTTTTTAATAAAAACAATTTAGTTAATCATGAATTTATTATGTCTTGGAAAATTTATATATTTTAATTTCATTGAATATATCAAATTGATCAAATTGAAGTAGTGTATTTAATTGAGATTTGTTAAAAAAAAATTAAATGAAATTCAGGTATATATTATGTGTTAGAATTTTGAGATATTCAATTAATATTTTAAATTATCCTACAAAATCTGATAATACTCATTTACGATTTTAAATTATGTTCGAAAATTCACTAATATTTAATTGAGAGTATTTAAAATTCATTGAATTTGACAGTATTCAAATGTTAGCATGAAATGATGGAGTTTATGAGATTTTTCAGTTGTAATTTATGTTTTTTTTGAAATCTTGTCATAATTCACGAAATTTGAACTATTTTGCTTAAATTTAAGTACTTCACGTCGATATTTTACTTAGAATTCGCTAGATTCGACATTTTAATATATTAAAATTCTTAAATTATTATTAATCTACTTAAATTTCAATTAAATACTAACTCTTAAGTTAAATCTCATAAATTATTATACTCCTAGAATTTCCTTTTTAGAATAAACAAGGGAAGAGGCCAAGAGGGTATACACCTAGGGTTGTCATCAGGGCGGATCTAGAATTAGTTTTTATAACAAATAAATTTTCGAAAAACATCTATATATTTTCATATTTTCAGGGACACTTATATAATTTTGAAAATTTTGGAATGATAAAAAAACGCCAAATTTTTTTTAGGAGGGCACGTGTAGCCATGCCTCTTAGTACATACACCACCCCCGATTGTCATAATATTAAAACATGCATTATAAACTCGGGTCAAGAAAACAGTAAACGCGCATTTGATTTTCGTAGGATCTTACTTACAGACTTACAGTAATTTAGTTGATCCGGTCCATCAACTTGAGCTGCAAGCAAGTTATTAGCAATGAATTGAGTAATTAAGTAACTACCCACCATGAATTTGATTGCCCGAAGAGATTTCAGATCAACCTTCAATAAATTTAGTCTGAATATATATTTTCAAAAATATCTACAAAGTTGTGTACGAGGTCAGAAACCTAACAGAGTACATAGATAGAGGCTCTAGATGTATCAGTACAAAAACGAATAGATAGTCAAGCTAAGGGAGTAACAGTCACAGAATAAATGTGCATGCATGACCATGACATGAGTAACTAGCTTCACGTCTTTGACTTGTTGGGCTGAATCGGTGTTGTTTCCGTGTAAAGAATTTATATAAACACATTATTAATGTGTTTATATTGTATCTTACAAATTTGTCAAATGGATGCCAATATCCATGTTCCTTTTGACCTAGGCCTGTAAATGGATCGGATATCCGATCCGACCCGATCCGATCCGTGGTTAAATAAATGGATATGGATCCTTATTAAAAAAATCCGATCTGCTAATAATCCGATCCGATAATAATCCGGTCCGATAAAGAATGGATATGGATATGGTCAAATCCAATCTGTTAACGATCCGATCCGATTCATGCTTAACTATATTATATATTATATATTATATATTATATATTATATTGTATTATAATATAATATATTATTATTAATATATTACATACAAAATAAAAATTTCTAAAGATACAAGACAAAACCCTAGATCATATCTTCTTATAATCGATCAGCCGCTCCTAATTCTTGACATGGCTATCACTCTTGTTATCCGGTTAATCTAATAATCAATCTTCTTTTATGTAGAGTAAGTATAAACACAGGAGCTAACTCTTTCACTTAAAACCTCCTCAATCACCTGGTTCTGTATTTAAGACATATTTATCGATTTTAATCCTTATTAATAGAGGAGCAAATCATAATTTGCTTCCTCCAAAAGTATTAAGCAACTTATTTATTAATTTTCTATTTACTTGATAAATTCTGTGTTGAAGTTTTTATAAGAACAACCAACAAAGTTTTTATTAAATACTGCTTTATTAGTTTTTTTTACATATTACACTAAAGTTTATGAATTAATATAGCTAGAAAATATCACTTTTTTTTTGTATGGAAGTTCAAACATTGTTCACGGTGAAAAAATATATTTCATAATTTTTAGTGGATCGGGGCTCCGATCCGATTATCCATGATCCGAGTGGATCGGATATGGATTGACTTGTAAAATATCCGACTCCTGATCCGATCCGATCCGAATCCGATAAATTTAAATGGATTAGGATATGGATTTAGGTAGATCCGATCCAAATCCGATCCGTTTACAGGCCTATTTTGACCGGCACTATCCTATTTAATGGAGAATGGTAAAAAGTTTTTCCTCTTTTAAAATAATAGAATTGGAGTTCTAATATTTCAAGACTCTTTTTGCTTATGTATAAAAAATAAGGATTTTGTTATTAATTTTAGTTATACATTATTTCTGGATGAAAAGTTCATGTCATAATAGATTATAGTTAAATAATTGCTTAGAAATAAAATTATAAAGTGTAATACAAGTTAAACAATCGGAAACAGTCAAACAACTAGTTTCCAACTTTTACAAATTCAAATTTAAACTACGGTTTACTATGTTTTACCGGTGATCATGATTTTTTTGACAAAAATAGTCAAACAGTTTTAGACATTTTGTTTACTTAACTTAAAAATAAAACACAAAAGCCCAGTCTATTCTTGCGTGATTATATATGTATGTGAATATTTAAATTTCAATTTTGATACACCAACATGAAAAGAATATCAAAACACACCACGAATATGATCAAGAATATAAATTTTATTTTGTTACACCGAAAGTACATGAATGTAGATCTAGACGGGGTACAAGTGGGGTTTAATAGGATCGGGGCAGAGCCTAATGAGACTGAGGTCAAGTTTTGGCTCTTAGCCTAGTGAGACTGGAGTCAAGTTTTGGCTCTTAATCGTCGAGGTGGATTGAGTGGAGATGAAAATGGATCTAGATAGGTGATGACACATACAAGATGGTGACTTAGGTATAATTTCTCTTGATTTGTATTTTAATTTTAATTTTAATGATTTGTATTTGAACAATTTGCCTGTATAAATATATATATTACAAATTTTTACATAATTGTATGCAAATATAAAAAATTAATATATATTTCAAAATAACACAAAAAATTATATTTTTAAAATATATTTTGATTAAAATTTATTATTATATTTATATTAAATATACATGAAATCTACACAAAAAGAATACAACATGTTGCGAAAAGGATATAATTTTAGTTAAATACACAAATCCTAAACAAGTTCTTCCAGGGCTTTTCAAATATAACTCATTACTCTCACAAACAAAATCACTTGAATTACTGCCAGAATAACAAATATTTGCTTACACGAAATATTTCAGCTTCTTTAAAATGATGATTTTCCACCCGATATTAGGATACATCGAGGGATAAAACTTCATAAAAACCAGTAGGCAACTGAATGTTCACTTATGAGACTCTGTCACAAGTAGGATTGCAAGGATAAGGGCAGTCGATTTGTTGCACTATTTTATCATTGAAGTACCAGTCGCCTACAGATTCTGCAATACTCTGTCCAAAAATATAACAAAAAACAAAGATGAGAATGTCAATGTGTCATGCAAGACGCACATAAAAAGAAGAGGATGCCATCTAAATATCTATATATAATATTAAGAGACACTTATGTGCCGAATCCTTTGACTGATATATGGACATTTAAGAATTAAGACCACCCGAGGAGTCGAGGACCAGGTAGTTTGCAAAAATATGTGAAGAGAGAAACATGGAAGGAGAAATTAGAAAATAGAAGAAGATGCCTCAATTAAAGTTCTTTGCAAAATCATGTTTAATTTGAGTTGTATTAATACTTTTGCTGCAAAATTTGACATGTTGCGCTTCGAGTTTTCCAGAATAGGGATATGATCCCATGATCCTAATTTAAGAAACTTCAGGTCCAAAATTTGGAGGAAGTAAAGCAGATAATTGTCACTAGAAGTCTCATTTCCAGAGAGGGAACAACAAAACGGTATATAACACAGCTTTACTTGCCTTGTTGTTAATTTTTGGAGCAGCAGGACCATGCCATGTCTCAGCCAATGTCTGGCAATGGACAAAGCATGAATTTATGAACACTCCTCCATTAATTTGTAGAAAGTCACTCAGTGCCTTCAATAATGAATTTCGGAAACCTGTATATTATGAAACACTCATGTCTGTGAGTCAGTCCAGTATATCAGCATATCTAAAGGAACTCTTACATTCCACCTAGAAGGCATTAGCTTATCTCTATAAGCAGGCTAAATAGGAGAGAACTAAATATTATCAGAGTCAGTGTTGTCTAGCATACAAAGGACTTGTAGGCTACCATGGGGAATTCGAAATAATCACAACTATTGTATGTAATTAAAACCTTTAGATAATTTCGATGCTTTTTCATAATATGTGTTTTCTTCAAACAGCACTAGTTGCTTGATATTGGAGTTGTAGGCTACCACAGGAAATTTGAAATAATCACAACTATTGAATGTTATATGTAATTAAAACCCCTAGATGATTCCAATGCTCTTTCATAATATGATTTTTCAAAACAGCACCAGTTGCTTGATATTGTCAGTCCATTATAGTTGGATTTTTCCCACATTCTAATAACTATTGAAGAGCATTTAAAGTCTCTTACATTGCCTGTGTTATTCATAGACAGAAACCTTGTCATATTTAGCCAGCAGATAATGTTAGCTCTATAAGTTAGTAAGCAATACATCACCTTGTAGGATTCCAATTTGTCTGGGACTGCAGCTGTGGATATTAAGCCTGCACTTGGACCAATCTCCACCTAAATCTGATGAAAGTGGCACTAATATGTTCGGTATCTGAAATAACAGTAATTATATACATACGTGATGGAAAAATTGTCCTGACAAGTTACGCAAGCCACAAGAAATATTACCTGCCAAGAATCATAAGCTGAATTGACAAGGAAAACTGGTGTCGTGATGCTACTTGTGAATTCTTGAGGAAAGAAACACTGATTTTGCTGTTTATAATACAAATAGGGCGTCCAATGTTACATAGTCCGCAGTTGATAGCAACATAGGATAGTAAATTTAATGGAAGGATATTTAGATGAAAATTCTAAAGAAGTTTACCTTCAACGGATCCTTTTTTGCAACACAATCCTTATTCAAACTTTTTGACACACCCTGATATCACAGATTTACATTGAAAAAAAACATTAAATTATACTATTTATAATTATTGAAGTTAATGCATGCATTAATTACATATAATCAAGTATGAAAAAAAAAGTATATAGCCATTAGCCAATATTAAAATTTGTATTTTGATCTTCACCATTTGTTTACTCATAACCTAATGAATTTAAAAGTTCTAGGTTCTATGTTTAAAATTGGTTCTAAATTGAACCTAACCCTATACATTATACACATATACCTGTATTATAAATGAGAATAGTATATACGGTGCAATATTGAACAGAGCAAGAACCCTTTGTAATGAACATTATCCAGTTCGCTACTAAAACTTGACAATAGCACTTCTCATGTCATAATTTGGATGATTGAGTACTTGTCATGTTAATGAGATGCAATACTACGTTGAGTTAAAACTAGACAAGCGGCCTCTCGTCATATATTCAATAGTGAATCCTCTTAAACTCGGATAAAGGAAGACATAACATAAAGAAAGAATGGGCATAATTGTTGAGACTCAACCTGAAGTTCAACAACATCATGAAAAAATGACTCAATGGTGTGGTTTCCAGCAATATCATTTCTGAAAAAGCAAATAAATAATCAAATTACAAGAGGATGCATAAAGTTATTCCAGCTTGAAAATTAAAGATTCAATAAGATACAGTTAAACATATTGTGCAGGATTAAAGATTAGTATTTAAGTTAATATATGTTTGTGCATGCAAGCTCAAGCTGAAAAACACACTCATTGAGGAAAAAGCCTGCATCCGAAAGACACTTGACTTTGGCATTCTTGGGCAAGATATCGCGAAAATCATCACAGTGAATGAGAGTTGCCAAACCTCCAGCCGAGCATCCTGTCAGAAGAGCCTGCCAAGTCATAAGCACAATCATCTTTTGTTTCATTGCAGAACAATATCTTTAAAAACAGGATATGTAAGGTATAAAGTATAAACAGATAATATATTATATAAACCTATTGCAAATGAATGACTTGATATAACAGAATTAATGTGGTATACTATAGGTTGATACATAAATCAGAAGATTGTATTTGACAAAAATAATACAGTAATTGGTTATAGAATTATATCCCTAACAGAGGATACTCCAGGGAAAAAGATGAAGTTTTAGAAACTTGACATTTGGAATTACATGCTAATTCAATTACCTGTCTAGCGTTCGACATTCCTAGTGAAAGGAGTTCGTCTGTGGCTGCTTCCCAGATTAATTGACCGCGGAAGAAAAGTTGTGTACTATTCTGTAGCATTTGAGTCAGAAAACATCCATAAGTTACAAAGAGAAAATAATTGTTACTTAACCTAAAAATGGAATATCCAATGCTGTTATAATAATTTTTTTTTTTTTAAAGTATGGAGTTTCCAACCAAATAGTTATACCCACATCAAACTCACTCTCCGGGCGACCAGCAAAGGATGCACCATCACAATAACGTATCACGACTTTGTTCCAGCTAAAAAAATCTGAAAGACAGCGCCTTTATTCTTTTGAGACCAAGAATAAAATGATATATACACGAGAAGACTACGTCTCAAGGGACAAAAGTGTTTGTGCCATGAATCTATTGCTAAAAAAGAGAATTTACAACACAAACGAAGGATGCAAAATCCAACAATACAAAAAAGAATTCTATGTGCGACTCAAAACCATAATTATAATAGATGGACTGGAAGGAAAGTCTAACCTGGCAGAACTACAACGACCTGAGAATTACATATTAATTTGTATTAGTCTGTATAGATGGCCTCCTAAGCGACTTTGATCAAGCAAAGGATTACCATGACTTAGGGCTGTAATTCGAGTCGAGCGGCTCGCGAGCTCGCCCGGCTCGAACTCGTTTAAGTGGGCTCGGCTCGGCTCGACTCGTTAAACGAGCCGAGTTCGGGTAAAGATTTCGGCTCGTTTAATTAAACGAGTCGGCTCGACTCGACTCGTGAAATTAAACGAGCCGAGTTCGGGTAGAGGTTTGGGCTCGATTAAGTGTAAAATTATACGAGCTGGCTCGCTCGGCTCGTTAAAACCGGCTCGTTTAGCTAAATGAGCCGGCTCGACTCGACTCGTGAAATTAACCGAGTCGAGTTCGGCCAAAGATTTAGGCTCGATTAGCTAATCGAGCCGGCTCGGCTCGGCTCGATTAAAGTTGGCTCGAATTAGGCTCGGCTCGAAACTCGCCCGGCTCGACTCGAATTACAGCCCTAGGCATGACTACTACCAACAATTTTATGGTTTTACACTTGCATGTTTTATGTCAACAGAGATCCTAAAGCTTTTAAAGGTATTTAGCTGTGAAATTATGACGAGAACTACACTTCAGTAATAACTTTTGACAATCAAACATGAACTGAAGTGTATAAATACCTACCGCATGGTCTCTTTATATCGAAATGGAAACAAGTTACCACTTGCCCGATATGATTAGTCACCATGCATAAATAGTTCCCAACTCTTCAATCAGAATACTTTAAAGTCTTATAAGCAGTGACTGGCTGACTGCATTGATTCTCTTTTTTCTTACTAAGATTAGTTCTACTCAATCAGATAACGAGTTTCACCACTCATGGTCGGTACCAATTTGTAGATATGTTTCACATTTGAATATTTCACCATCAGATAATGGAGCGCACATGCACAGCCATATCTAGACTTAAGTAACTTGAACGTTTTAATCTTAAGTTCTATATAAACTGTTGCTAGATCTGAAGCAATTTTTACCAGGATTTTGGGATGGGTCAGAGCTTAAAATTCCAGGAAAATTAACTTCCTGTTCCATGTACTTTGAAGAACCAAGATTGGTGGCCTTCCTCTCAGAACACGACGCTATTGAATTGCACCAAGCTCCACCCTACAAAGTGGTGAGGAGAACTGATGAAATTTTATTCTGAATATTGAAGGTAGCCAAAACCAAGAAAGTCATACATGCGTTTGACAATTTATATCACACAGAAGGAAATTAACTCATTCAAGCCCACATATAACATATTAGCTTGCCGAAGTACAGCAGGAGAAAAATAAGAAAAGAAAAAAGGAAAAGGTACACGAGAACATGGTGACATGTGAAACATCAAATTAAAAAAGGAAACAAGTTACTTGAAACGGTTCTAAGGACATTCGCTCCCACAGGATGTATCAAAGAAAAGGTTTCTTTCACTTGTTTATACATGTCAAGATTTTTATAGTGGAGCTTAATTTTTTGAGTGCGGAGTCTGTTTGACTTTATGCATATGTATGATCAGTGAAGAGTCCATTTGAATTGTATCCAATTAAGCTTCCCACCACAAATCACTATTTGGAATATATACAAAGTGTATGTCTACAAGCTCATAGGAATAACATTAATGTAACAACATCTGCAGGCATTTTAAGACAACATATTATCTGTATCGCATACATAAATGAATCAGAAGCAAAACACAATTTCTTTTCCAATGAAAATTAAGATTTTAAAATTAAAGGCCACATAACATCACAAGCATTGGTGGATGCACTCTTGTGCATGGTATGTCAAGTGACGCACAATTATTTTCAAGGAAGGGGATTTTTTCTCTTACAGCTTGTACAAAGTGGGCTTGTTTCTTCATTTCCAACATCTTCATCTCTAACATCCAACTTATGCATAAACAAGTTACAATTTGGTTCTTCAACTTGTTGTCCAGAGCACATCTGATTTGTCACAACTTGTTTATGAAGAAATAAGAGTTGTGGATTACAAGTTTGTGAAATTGTCAAAGAGAGATCATGCTTTACTATATTAATTGCATTTCATTCTCTTAATGACAAAACTTAATCAGAGAGAAAGAATGAAACTAGTGCTAGTGTGTCTGGTGAACCAAAAAAAACATATATGACAAACATTAGAGTCCTCTTGATTAACCTTATAAATTAGTTACTGCTTGATGTTGTTGCAAGTTATTGTAATGACTTGTATGTAAAAGTAATTTAATTAGACAAACATGGTCTGCTGATTCAGTCAAACCGATAACCTTTCTCAAGAAAGTAAATGCAGTTCTTCACATTCAAAGTTCAAAGGAAACTCAAGAAATAATTGGGGTAATCTTACTAGTTCAATAAAACAGAGAGAATTATCAAAGAAACTGTAGTGAAAGAATAATAACAATGAAGGGCTTAAATAATAAAGCGCAAATAGCAGCAAGACACCTGAAGATGAAGAAGCCAGTTACGTGAGCCAGATCCAAAACCCTTTTGAAAATGATATCCCGGAAAACTCCCATCCAAGCAAACTGCAAATTACACAATTAAATTTGAACTAGTTGTTTTTAACCGCTCTAGTTAAAAAGCTACATAAATTGAAAGCAGGTGACTTGTATAGATGAAACCGAATCACTAGTCAACTGTTATAACATATATCGATAATTCTGCTCTAATTAAAAGCTACTTCAATTGAAAACATAGATTTATAACTCTAAAAGCTATGAAATTATAAAATCACTAGTGATTTGTGTTACGGTGATCAATATGCAAATGATCACCAGTCATTTGCATACAATCACCGTCCTAACTAACACAAATCACTAGTGATTCTAGTTATACGACAACAAGGATTACAGGCTCCAGTGAGGTTGGCATTGCGGAGCAACGTAAGTGGGACCAAATCACTAGGCGTGTCACTTGTCGAAAGTGCGGGACGCCTGGTATTGTTTCGTAAAATTAAGAAAAGTGAGAGGCCCAACACCAACAAGACGGCGAATACAGAGACGACGGCGACAGCCCGGTTCCATTTACGCCACCGCACGGTCCGGTGATGGTTGATGAGCATAGTTTGGAGATTTGACGACATTTGTAGTTGCTTGGCAAAGGGGGTATCATATACGATGAGAATCAGTCAATACAGGGTTACAATCTAGTGAAATAATTCTGCTGTTGAATGAATCTGGATGATAGATAGACTTGTTGAATTGTGCACTGTACTCTTAAACAGTTAAACTTGGAGACGAATTCAGTTTGTCAGGATGTTGCGGTCAGACTTTGAGGTGGCTTCTTTAAACCTTTACTTCAAAGTTAAAATGTAAGTTGAAAAGGGGTTTATGGGTAATAATTTTAGTTAATTTAAAAATTACTCCCTCCGTCCCCTGAGTTGTATACATTGGGAGACGGGGACGCGGCACGGACTTTAATGCTCCTGTTTTACATAGTTCTATAACTTACTTTTAAGATTTTTCTTTTCTGAATAAAAGTTTGAATGTTATATTTTTATTCAGAAAAATAAAATTTTAAAAATAAGTTATAGAACTATATTTTACAAGAGCATTGAAGTGCGTGTCGAGCAGTGAAAAAGAAACGTATAGAATTAAATGGGACAGAGGGAGTAGCTTAGAAGTCAAAAGTTGTCGTGGGATATTTTGGTTTGAGTTGAAAAGATTAATTTATGATCTTGAATTTTTTCTCAATGTTTTTTAAAATAATGTGTTAAATTAATAATTGATTTTAATTGAGGATTTAATTTTTATTTTATTATTAATATGAGTGAAACTAATAAGATTCAACAAAAAAAAAATTGAAATAATTTTTGAGATACATGACATTTTTTTAATTTATGCATTATCTTTTAAAATCATACATATTTCATAAAATTAATATAACTCATATCCAGCATCTTATATTAAGATGGGTATACTGAATTGAGATATTAAGCATTTTTTTCATTTATGAAATCTGAGGGTATTCGATTGCGATTGTTTAAAACCCATTAAAATTTTGAGCTATTCGATTAGGATTTTAAATTATGCCACAAATCTGGTGATATTTAATTAGGATTTTAAATTATGTTTTAAAATTCGATGTATTCAATTGAGATGGTTTAAAATCTATTAAAATCTTATGGTATTCAAAATATAATGGATTTTTTTGGATTTCATAAAATGATGGATCATTTTATGAAGTCTCATCAAAATCAATGAGATTTTGAAGCATTGTGATTAAATCCTATCAACTCTGCGACATTTTATTAAGAATCCGTACAAAATCAAAATCATATATAATCCATTAAAATCTATATACTAAAAATTAAAATCTCAATCAAATACACACCGCAAATTCATCATCCAAGTCTAATCATTCGACCAACCATATCTACGAGACTACGACCGTCACAAAACTTACTGTACTGGATCATTATTACGAGTAGAATTTAATACAGCCCCACTCTGTCTGGGACTCTGGGCCACCATCTTTTTCATGAAAAAAAATAACTGTACTGTTCGCACAAATTTGTCACAAAACTCCATCTTTTTTATAGAAACAAAAAAAGAAAAAGAAAAAAGCTAAGCTGTTGTAAAATTTATCATGCTTCAGTAACTTGCAAGTATGTATATCAAATTTACTGTGGATATTTGTACAAAATAAGTAGCTCTGCATCAGCAAATCTGTAGGATGTCCTACTCTTCTGTATAATTTGTGAGCTTCAGATCATAATCTTCCGTCCGATATTAGGTTACATTGAGGATGAAGCTTCATACAAAACCATTAGCCGACTGAATGTTCTGTCACGGGAACACCATATTATAACAAGTAGGATTGCATGGATAAGGGCAGTCAATTTGTTGCACTGTTTTATCATTAAAGTACCATTCACCTACAGATTCTGCAATAGTCTGTACAAAAAAGCAACAATTAGCTGAAGATGACACACAGGTCACACACACAGACAGCCAGCCTCGCACACTAGAAGAAGAGAATCTTATGTGACACAAAAATTAAGAGGATTTCAGGTGAATAAACTGTTTTAAAATATCTTAATTACAATCTATTTTAATATCACAAATACATACATATATATATATATGTAGGCCAACATTCCAGAGAGGGACTCCTTGTATGGAGTTACATAGTGCGCCACTATAAATCATCAATTTTATTATAAATTCTGTTATAGAATACATATAAAACGTGATTCCAATATAGAATACTATAAAATAAATATATTTTAAGTAATTTAACACTTATAATTTGATTAAAAAAATATATTTTCGAAACTGATTCTACAACAGAATAATTCTGGATGAGTATTATTCTGTTATAGAATCATGTTGAGATATTGCGTAATTTTAGATGATCTTTGGAATAAAAAAATTGTATAACTTCGTTTTAAGTTTAATAATCAAAATTTGCAATTATATTTCATAAAAAATATAATAGAATATATATTATGTATATATTTATAATGGTGTGCTACGTAACTCTATATAAGAGGGTATGTTATGGAGTGCTACCCATGTATATATAAGATTGTGTTCAACTACAAACCTTCTTAGCCTACAAAGGTCTGTAAAATTCACTAATAACAGCTATATGTTATCTATTATACTTTTTTATAAACTAATATATAATGTGTCCCCAGTATCAATGTCCTGGTTCCAGTGTACCCAAACATAAGAAGTGTGGAATAAGACACACATATATGTGTGGTGTCAGACACTATGGACAGAATGGCGCAGGTTTTCATTAGCAGTCTGAATTCAGACAAAAATACAACGCCATATGACCATATACTTAAAATAGATAATAAAGCCGTACTTACCTTGTTATTGATTTTTGGAGAAGCAGGACCATGCCATGTCTCAGCAATCCATGTCTGGCAATGAATGTAGCAAGAATTTATGAACACTCCTCCATTTATTTGCAAGAAGTTAGTTAGTGCCTTCAGTAACGAATTTCGAAAACCTAAATATAATGTAACACTCGGTCAGTCTATAAAGCAGAGGTACAGAAACTCTCATGGCTCAATCTCTACTAGGAGGGTTAAGGGGGGGAGAACAAGACAGTATAACAGTTTGCATTGTCCAGCGTCCAATGTTGGCTTCAGGATTTAGTTAGCATCACCTTGTAGTATTGCAACTTGGTTGGGACTGCAGTTGTGAATGTTACGCTTGCACGTGGACCAATCACCATGGAAGTCTGATGAAACTGGCACCAATATGTTCTGTATCTGAAATTAGAGTAACTAATTACATACATGATGGAAAATACGCGTCGACAAGTTACACATAGCCAAACAAAATATTACCTGCCAAAAATCATAAGCTGGATTGACAAGAAAAATTGGTGTCTTTATGCTACTAGTGAATTCTTGAGGAAAGAGACACTGATCTTGCAGTTTATAATACAAACGTTACAACCAATATTAAATAGTCCAAACTTCAAAGTCGATAGCAACATAGAAAAGTGATTTAGTTGGAAGGATATTGATATGAAGATCTGAAAGAAGCTTACCTTAAACGGATCCTTTTTTGCAACACAATCCTTGTTAAGACTTTTTGATACACCCTGAATACAAAAGGTAAACATGGGCAAACAACACTAATACTCTGCAAGGGACAGCCTAATATATAAACAAGAAGATATATTTTGCAGAATTTAAACATATGGCAAAAACTGCAACTTGTAATGTGCATTTTTCAGTTCAACTGCAAAAACTTTGCATTGGTACTGTCATGTTTTTTGTTTCTGGGAAAATTTAGCACTTGACATGTTAATGACATTGCAACACTATATCGAGTTTTAAATAGATAAGCGGCCTTTCATCATAAGTTCATCAACCAATCCTCTGAATCTGAAAGTCGGATACAGGAAGACAGAGCATATAGAACAAAGAGAGTAAATAAGAGCGTAACTGATAAGACTCAACCTGAAGTTGGACAACATCATGGTAAAATGACTGAATGGTGTGATTTCCAGCAATATCCTTTCTGAAATACGAAAAGAAATCATATCTTAAATGAACATGCATAAAAGTTGTTCCAGCTTAAAGACTAGAGCTCTAATGTGATAAAAGTGAATTGTCTGTCTTCAACACAGCATTAAATATATTGCACAGAGGGGTAACAGTTCGACTCCAGCATATATATAACAGATCCATAAGAAAGGTTCCAGTCCAAAATTTCATATACTGTAATAAGAAAACCAACTAAATTCTTCTGGAAAGCCGAAAGGTATCTATGACTTTTTGCATCCTTTTGAATAGCTCCATAGTTCTTTCTACTTGTCAGTTATATTCCGTGTACAGGGTGCTTCTATTTTTGATTTCATCCAGCTCCTTTCTTTCCTCTCTCCTACACACCTTAAAGTCTGTTGCTAGGAAGTAGAACTTGCTTTTCACTTTCACTACCAAAGAATTGATAATATCGCTACTACTACATTCTGGAACACTTGATAAAGAGTATATGCAAGAGAACCGAGTATCCGTCAAGTGCCACTATAGCAGTATACTTGTAAAATTACTTAAGTTTGATGTACAATCTAATATGTAAGTTATGAGCTCATCAAAAGAAAAGGCTAAGAGCCTTAGATTAAATTTTTATGTTTTGATATAACATAGATGTGTATGCATGCGACGAAAAACATACTCATTGAGGAAAAAACCTGCATCAGAAAGACACTTGACTTTGGCATTCTTGGGCAAGACATCACGAAAATCATCACAATGAATGAGAGTTGCTAAACCTCCAGCTGAGCATCCGGAGAGAAGAGCCTGCAAAGTCATTAGCAAAATCATTTTAGTGGTTGAGCAGGTACACTTATGATGGACAAAACATTCGTATGAAACAATATACGAAACAAAACTCTAAAAAATGAATCCATCACTATAATTCATTGCAGGTCGATTTAAAAAAAAAAAAAGAATATTCAAGATAAAATAAAATAAAGGATCACATTAACTTAATGAAATGAATGACTTGGAATATAAAACTAACATGGTATTTTGTAATTTGACACGTAATTCAGAAGATAGAATTTGACAAAAATGATATAGCCCTAATGTGGGATAGCATAGAGAAAAATATTAACTCTGAACATTTGGCATCTAAAAGATAATTACATGCTAATTCAGTTACCTGTCTAGCATTTGATAGTCCTAGTGAAAGGAGTTCATCTTTGACTGCTTCCCAGATAAGTTGACCGCGGAAGAAGAGTTTTGCACCCTTCTGTAACATTATTGACAGCAAGCACAAGTAAGTTGCATACTTAACTTACAAGAAGAGAATAATTGTTACTTGACATAAAAATAAGGTTTCCACTTCATTACGATAGTATGAAGTTTTACAACCAACTATATATACCCACATTAATCTCACTCTCAGGGCGGCCAGCAAAAGATGCACCATCACAATAACGTATCTTGACTTTGTTCCAGCTAAAGAAATCTGAAAAACTCAAAAGTGTATTTATCTTCTTGAGACCAAGAACGAAATGATATCTACACAAGATGATGAGAACACTACGTCTAAACTCTCAAGTGAAAAAGTATTTGTCCCATGAATCTTTTGCAAAAAAAAAAATCACAACAATACAAAAAGGAACTAGAAGGAAGTATAATCTGACATTACTGACATATATTATATGTCAGCCAATTAAATAATTAGTGATAACCAAAAACAAGTAAAATAGATCAAGATCCTAACAGATATATTGGAAGGAAACTTTGGCCTAGCAGAACTCAAAATGATCTGGATTTTGGAGTATAATTGATTGTGGCTGCATTTCAAGACATTCATATTAGGGGCTCAACTTGTATTTTGAGTGACAATGTAAAACGAATGAGAGTACAGTTCGGGAATGTATTGCGTAGGATACTATTTGCATGAATACGTAAGCGACACCATTGAAGCGGTTAGAGTTTTTTAGAGTATTTATGCCCAGCAAAGCCAAATCAAAGTACTAAAATCTTAAACCTACTCAAGTTGATTAATGCAACAATAATAAATGCTAGGCGAATATTGTCTTAATAGTGCGGGATAGAGACTTATGGTCCAGAGTGTTTGCACAATTCGTTGCTTTATGGTGTACCATCTTTTATGTTCTATTTTATTACTTTGTCATTTAGTGGAAGAATGGCAGGTAAGTGGTTGTCTCTATTATTTAAACTAATAAATATTTTATTTTAATCTAATACAAATTAATTTATAAGATTAAAATAGTTTTTATTTATTAATTTAATATTTAAATTATATATTTATTATAAAGTATTATTAAGTTACCACTGGATAGTGCGGGTCGGGTTCAAATTCCGACCCATTAAACTTTTGGGTCGGGTTCGAGTTGGACAACAAAACAACTCAAACCTGATACCAAAAATTGCCAGCCATATCTACTAGTCAAGCAGCAGAGGTCAACATAAAGCTTTGAACAGTGTTTTGTAACTCTTTTGGGTGACTTGGCTTCGACTGGTTGACTGGTCAACTAGCAGACCCGATCTTTATCTTTATATATAAAAAGATGGTCAAGTTGCAAAACTAACCTTTTAAGTAACCTGATCGCGACCCACTCACCTCCAATTAAAAAATTTTATATTCAACAAAATAGAGATTGCAACAAGGTTCCAAAAGAGGCGTTAAGAGGGGAAATTTTTTAATCCATTTCTTTCAAATATTTTCAAAGGGGCAAAGAGTAGGGTTTTTTAAGGGGCCTTTTTGAAAAATACACTTCATTTATAGTTTGTTTGTTTTTTTTGCAAACATGTCTTTGTTTTCCTAAATATTTTACACTTTTTTGAAAAATTAAGGTTTTGCAAAAAAAATGTAACCGGATGTGAAACAACCCGGGTCAAATCCCGAGCCTTTTTCGAAAATCGGGTCAAGTCCCGAAATCCGAACCCAAAAATAAGCCTAAATATACTGGCCCAACTGCAACAACTTGGGTAATCCACAAGCCCCCAAAAGATCATGATTTGTTGGTGCAATTGGTAGTAATACTTATGCTTATAAACTGAACAAATATTCCCACTCTTCTCGATGTGGGACTGGGGTGTTACAAACTCCCCCACTTAAATTCCTGACGTCCTCGTCAGGCCGAAACGGATAGCCCATAGGCTCAGATCGAACCCCTCTAGCCATTGTGGGATAATACCGGCTGGCTTCGTGTCCCCGCCTCCGGATCTCTGTCCATTGCGGGATAATACCACCAGCCTTCGTGTCCCCACCTCCGGCAACTTGACGAATCAAGCTTTCGAGAGCCCGCTCTGAATACCATATGAAACAACCCGGGTCAAATCCCGAGCCTTTTTCGAAAATCGGGTCAAGTCCCGAAATCTGAACCCGAAAATAAGCCTAAATATATTGGCCCAACTGCAACAACTTGGGTAATCCACAAGCCCACCACAGGCCCCCATAAGATCATGATTTGTTGGTACAATTGGTAGTAGTATTTATGCTTATAAACTGAACAAATATTCCCACTCTTCTCGATGTGGGACTGGGGTGTTACAGGATGCAACTGAATACCAACCTCCAATGCAATTGAAATCAACTTCATTTTTTCCCGGAAAATGGTTGCATTGAGTTTTATTTGATTGCAAATCGTATAAGAAAAAGTTGCATCTAGTTGTTTATTAGTTGCAAATCGTATTTTCACAATTATCTTCAAAAGATAGTAAAATTGCTATAGCCGTTGGATTTTTTGAAGAAAACATGAGTAGCAATAAATTTAACACAAAAGAATATTCAATAATATAATAACTTGAGTACTACCAAAGGTTTAAGGGTCGACTTAAGTCCGAAAATATTAAACTAAGCATTTATGTTATTATTTCGAAATATACAAACAAAACATATTATTATATCTAATAAATTAAATATAAAACTTACAATTGTTATTAAAGTAGAAATTTATTTAATTACATATAACTATTATAAATATATAAGATATTACATAATATTAAAAAGAACCATATATATAGGAAAGTTATTATGAAAGAATGTTGATGCACAGATTATAAGCTACTATATATTCTCCATCACAGAAGGGAATCACAAAATCTATTCATACGAAAAGTCGTTTAGTTTCCATATATACTTATTGGAGGAAAGTGTTTCATGCAAATGAGATTAAGAAAATTAGTAAAAGAGAATATAAATTCTTTTTGAAAGGATTTCCTCTTAATAATTCAGTTGTGGAAGTACAAAGTTTTTAGTCTGTTCTGAATGGAATGATAACTCAATGTATTATTAAATTGTTATGCCGAACTGATGGGAGCTACCTTTTTCACAATCCAACATGTAAGTTGAGGTATTGATATGAGATTTTAAAGTCCACCCACCCATTCGCAAACCAATGTAAGTTAAGGCAACAAAATGTGTCACACACTTAGGTTTATTAATACAAATATCCTAGTTTGAACGTCATTCTGGAAGTTCTAATGTAGTATTGCACAATTTATCACATGAAAGTTGACAGAAATCATAATAGTTTTAGTATATGTGTAGAGGTATGGTGTTCTGCATTTGGTTTATCTATATGGCAAGATAATCAAAGCACGGGCACATCTATATCTAAATTTTTATAACATTACGGCATGAAGCTTATAATCTCAATATTTACCAGGATTTTCGGATGGGTCAGAGCTCAAAATTCCACCAAATTTGACTTCAAGATCCATGTACTTTGAAGAACCAAGAGCGGTTGTCTTACGATAAGAACATGATGCTATTGTATTGCACCAACCTCCACCCTACATAGAGGATAAATCAGCTACTACAACACATACTGGATATTTAAGGCACTGAGTGCCAAGAAAATAATACATGCATCCCTAATCTTAGCTTGTCAGATGAAAACAGTACAAAGGAGACAGGAACAGGGTAACAAATTACCAACAGAAAAACAAGTTACTTAAACTGGTCCTACAAAAAGTTACTATAGCAGGATATAACAAAGAAAAGGGTCTCTTTGACTTGTTTACACAAGTTATGATTTTTCATGGTAGAGTCTGTATGAATGGAAGGGTCTGTCATACTTGTATCAATGCACTTAAGGCTTTCCAATGGAAATGACTGTCTAGAAATCATACAAATTGTATTGTCTATACTCTATAGAGCCACATATAAATATCAGTAATGCAGCTACATATTTGCCCTTTCAGTTGCTTATCTTATGACAATATATGCGTTAATTTGTGTCTCATATATGCATAAGTTATACAGAAAGTGCAACATCTTTTCAATTGACAAATTTAATTCTATAGTCAAATGTCACACAATGTGACTCTGAGACATGAAGTCATACTAATGCATAAATACATAACGCGATATGATGCAGGTGTGTGGTAAACCAAGAGAATGAAACACAAGACAAACATACAGTCCGTTCAGTTGAACTTAAGAAAGTGACTAGTCAACTAACTAACTTATATATCTAAAAATAATTATCAATGTAATTTATTATTGTTTAGATATTTTAATTAATAAAACATAAGTTGCACGTTGCAAGACAAAAGAAAGGCAAATACGAGAAGCCGATGTGGAATTTCTAATGGTAAAGTTTTAAATATGTTGAATTCAGTTGAAAGGTACAACATGGGGTTTTTGGCTTATAAGAAATTACAACTTACATCTACAACATAATAAACATGCTTGATTCCTCTAGTGAAATCAATAACATTTCCATAATAATGTAAATGCACTACTTCAAATTCGAAGTTCAAAAGGACTCAATAACAGAATCGCCAAACCCATAGAAAAACTCAACAAACTAATCACTTGGGCAGCAAAACAACAGAAATAAAGGCCAAAATAGCAGGTAAGAAACCTCGATATGAAGAAGCCAATTGCGAGTACCAGATCCAAAACCTTTCTGAAAATGATATCCAGGTAAACTGCCATCCAAACAAACTGCAAATTCCACAAATAAGCTACTTAACAAAATGTACATCACATAAAATAAACTATAAAAACCAAGAAATTGGGATTAAAGATTAAGGGCAATGATGAAAGTATTACAGGCGCCAGTTTTCTTGGCATTGCTGATCAAGGTGAGTGGGACCATCTCTGAAAGTTGGGTCAATTGGGTGGTTTTATTTGGTGAAGCGGAGAAGAGTGAGAAGCCCAGCAAGAAGATGGCAACTACAGCCGCGGCGGCGGCGACCCAGTTTAATTTACGCCGCCATATCCTCCGGTGAGTGCTTATGCTTAACATACTCTGGAGATTGAATGTCATTGTGCGGTACCCTTTTGTTTGTGTGTATTAAACGAGTGCCGATCAGTGTGGGTGAGATGGGAGGTACGAGGCTTTAATCAATTGCATATATGTTTGACTGGAAACCTTTCCAAACACAACTAGTTAAACTGAACCAGAGCAGCTTCAGATTATGGTTAAAATATTGGAACGCTTAAATTTACGAAATCTATCAAAGATGTTTCATTTTATTTTCACATATTTAATAAGTAAAAAATAATTCTCTAAAAAAATATTTATGTAAAAAAATATCGCCTAGCTTATTTAAATTATGATTTCAAATATTTAAAAATTCTGATGATATTTAATCAAGATTTTAAATTATGCTTAAAACATTAATGATATTTTATTGAGATTATTTAAAATTCATTAAATGATGATGGATTTCTTTTAATTTCATATAATGACAGATTTTGTGAGATCATTTTATATTTTTTAAATTTCATCCTGATCTACAAGAATTTTGATGCATTATGCTCAAATGTTAGAGTATCTACGTTAATTGAACGACATTTTTTCGAATACGCTACACCAAATATAAAATTAAAATAATATATAATCCATATAATTTATAAATTATTATTTCCTTTTTTCCTATAATCTCTTTACCATTTTTTTAAACTGTTAGACACGAATTTTAAAATGCATATAAAGTACAGTTCAGGATTTGTTTTAAAAAATTTCTTGTTCAGTATAATTTAGAAAAAAAATTTGAAATTAATTATCAAACCATATCTTATGAGAATTTTAAAATATACGTCAAATCTCTATCACTGATATAACTAATTGAGGAGACAAAAAAGTATTAAAATGATCTATTAGTATTTCAAAATCACTGCTGTTCGGTGTGGCCAAAGCACTTGAACATGCTAAATTTGCTGATTAATTGGTAGAAATCAAATTTATAACACCGCCTCATTTCATGACAAATATTCATCATGCATGATGTAATAAAGTACATTGATTCAATTTTGAGCAAAAAGAAACAAGACGTGCTCGAATGTTGAGAAAAGAAAGTTGACTCACAAATATAATAGGACAACGTGGTTAACACTAAAGTTTTGTGATCGATAGAATGTTTTGTTAATCAAATAAATAATCAATTATCAATCATGGAACTAAACAAATTCTTTGTGGTATGCAAAAACTGAGGTGAGAATTAGTAATGACCAAACAAAATTGCAACGTTCATGCAAGACCCTTCTTTTTCTCCCTTCCACTTCTCTCTCAATAATCTCTCTGCCATTCCCAGAGAGAGAGTGTTTTTTTTGTTACCTAAACAACAAAACAATTTCAAAAAATTGTCCATTTTATTCTTGATAGAATTGTTGAGATCTTTCACCAATGTGCAACAATGGACGTCAAGAGGACATTAACTATGAACTGGGACCGTATAGGAGACGACGATGACCAGTTCTTTGAGTCCTGCGATCGGATTTCATCAGCTTTACCTGTTGACTTGGATTCATCTGATGAAGAATACGATGACAGTCGAATGTCATTTGCTTCTGCGGTCTCCTCTGCAGCAGTACTTAAAGAAATACGCAGTGTCAGCTTCAAGTCATCCGCGAATCCTCCATCTGTGTTGGAGAATTATGATGTATGGATGGCGGAACCAGGGTCTGTTCAGGACCGACGAAAGCGTCTGTTTCAAGGTATGGGGCTGAATAGTAACAGAGATCTTCTGGCCATGGCCAGTGCCAGGTTTGGTAGAGGTGTTTCGAAGAAAATTGTGCCCCAGAGGCAGGAAGGTGATGATAAATCTAAGAAAGAAGAATCGAAGAAAGAGGCTGTGAGCAAGACTGAGGGCGAGAAGAAGAATGCAAATGAGAATGCTCCTCAGGCATTGCCAGCAACAGCTATTTTACTTGTTCGTTCTAGATCAGATGGAGAAATAACATCACTTTTATCTGATTCCAGAATGAGGAGAAAAGAGTTGAAGGGAACTGTTTCAAAACAGCGCCTTCATCGGACATTCTCACTTATCATGACACCAAATGTTGATGTATGTAAGGTTACCAAAGCTGTAAGATTTGAATCACCAGGAGGTAGTTCCTCACTAAATAGCGATGACCAATTAGGATCATATTTCCTAATAAGGAATTTAGATACTGGAACTGAATTCATCGTTAAGGAATACAATGACGACGGAATGTGGAACAAACTCAGTGATCTTCAGACAGGAAAGCAGCTTACAATGGAAGAATTCGAGAAGTCTGTAGGACATTCGCCAGTTGTGAAGGAGTTGATGCATCGAACAAGTTTAACAAAAAATCCAGATGACGAAAAGAAAGTACCTGCAACTGCAGACTCATCGATTGCTAAAAGCATTAGAAACAGCAAGAAAAAAGGGGCTGCACTATTGAAGAACATAAAGGATGTAGCAAATAGCATGAGTATCCTTATGGGCGACAAAGAAAAAGCACAGCAACAGGCACCGCCAGAACAGAAAACCAACAACAAAAACTCCTCTTCCCAGTGGGTAAAAGTCCGTCAGCAAGGAAAGCAGTATAAAGAATTTACGGGTTTGCACTTGTGTCAAGAAATCCAGGCTCACGAAGGATCTATTTGGACCATTAAGTTCAGCCCTGATACATGTTTCCTTGCCAGCGCAGGAGAAGATAAGGTTATCCATGTCTGGGAAGTGCAAGAATGTGAAGTTGTGTCATCAAGACCGCCTGATGATACGAATTCTTCCAGCTCCACACCAGTACACCCAATGGCAGGCAGTTCTCCTGATCGCCCTCCTCTGCCAGAGAATAACCCTGCCCCAGCAGAGAAGAAAACAAAAGGAAAGAACTCAAGCAAGAAAAAGGGGAACTCAATTCCCGACTATGTCAATGTGCCAGGGACTGTATTTGCGCTTTCGGAACGACCAGTATGTTCCTTCACAGGTCATCAGGATGATGTTTTGGATCTCTCCTGGTCAAAGTCTCAGGTTAGCAAACTCACTCACATAAAGCGTTGATGTAGAGAATTAAAAAAAATCTAAAACGCAATGAAGAATCAGTATAACAGCAAAAGAAGCTTATACAAATGCCTTTACATTTTCTGTTAACGATGCAAATTTTAATACATGTACAGCTACTGCTTTCATCTTCGATGGACAAGACAGTTAGACTGTGGGACATGGAAACAAAAGACTGTTTAAAGATGTTTTCTCACAATGATTATGGTGAGAGGCATACACTTACAATTTTAAAGTTCATGGCTCTGACCTAACAGTTGAATAACCTTATATTCTTATTTATGAGATACACATAACTCATGATGCAAGATTGGCTTCGCAGTTACATGTATACAATTCAATCCAGCGGACGATGATTACTTTATCAGTGGTTCACTGGATGCAAAGATTCGTATTTGGAACGTACCTAATCGGCAAGTTGTAGACTGGATGGATGTACATGAAATGGTTACGGCCGCTTGTTATAATCCTGACGGTCAGGTAGCTGCTAATTGCTTTTCTAGTTTTCATCTGACCAATTGATCTAAATCCATTATCAAGCCACGAGTATAGTTATGCTTCTTTTGTTGTAACCTGTACACATGAGCGAAAGTAGAAGCCTTTGATACTTTCTTAGATGTCAGATCAACTGTAAAACAACAGAATTATAGCTATATAAGGAAATATAATTCTCATACACAAAGATTTGAGTACCAGTGGCAGTTATTAACATCCTAAGTTTTCAGATCAAAACAAATCAAAAAAGCAAATCTATAGTAAGTTAAAAGTTAATTCAGAAACGATTATGATAATATGGTTTGGCTTCTGAGAATCAGTATATAACATGAATTTTTACACTCCGCTGTCATTTTTCAGAGTGCTGTAATCGGTTCACATAAAGGAACTTGTCGCTTGTATAGCACAGCTGGTAATGATCTATATTCTTGATCAATTTCCCATTTCTCCTACTTGCTATCTTTAACAAACATGTACTTAAGCATGTCAAGCTTAGTTTAGTGTTAAACTAAATCATTGTATTAAGATTTATATATATTTATCTTCTGTTTGATTCATGGTAATCTAGATTCAAAGCTTGAGCAGAAAGAGAATATTGATATTCAAACTAAGAAAAAAGCTCCGCCAAAGAAAGTTACAGGTTTTCAGGTGAACCTCTTTGTTTCTGTGATTTTGTTGTCTCATTCAAGATCTATGGTAAAGTTAATCCTTATAACAATACTTAAGTATTCTAATCAATATCACAGTATAACCCATCAAATCCATCTGAACTGCTAATTACTTCTGCGGACTCACGGATTAGAATATTCGATGGATCAGATATCACTCACAAGTTCAGAGGTATGTCCTAGCATTTCTGCGGTATTGGACAGGTATTCAGTTCATTTATCACCAAATTAATTGAATGTTGATATTTATTTTGACAGGACATAGAAATACTAGCAGCCAAATTGCATCTTCCTTCAGTCCAGATGGAAAATATATCATAAGCGCAAGTGAAGATTCTCAAGTCTTTGTCTGGAAACTGGAAGAGTCTCGAAATGGTAAAAGCAAAACACTTGTTAGTATTGCATCTCATGAACATTTCCCCAGTAAGGATGTTTCGGTTGCCATTCCATGGCCTGGTAGTATAAAAAATGAGGTTCCAGTTGTAGAATTACATTCCAGAAAGCACTCAAAACGCACAACGCCACAATCCCAATCCACCAATGTTTCTCCAACCAAAGAGGATGCAGGAACTAATAGTAAGGGACAGCTACCACCACTTCCACAAAAAAATAATCAATCAGATAAAGTTAAAAGTAGCCCAGAGGAGGACCAAGATCAAATTTCTCGTACAGAGTCAGGGATAGGCGAGTCATTAAGTTCGGCTTCAGTGAGAGATGACCCATCTTCTATCTCTAATTCTAGCAGCAGTTTAGGATCTTGGTCTTCTTCTTGGTCTTGGTTTGATGGAGGCAACAGCCACGGGCATACTGTCCAAGCAACAGCATGGGGCATGGTAATTGTGACAGCGGGTGTGGGAGGTGAGATCAGGGCTTATCAGAATTTTGGACTGCCTCTCAAGGCTGGCCGTCAGACCTATCTTTTTAGAGACCTTACATAAATAAATATATATATACTGCCAATACTCAGGATCAGCTTTGAACATATATAAACTCATTTAAATTTTATTATGCATGATATACATTTGGCAAGTGGATCAAACAAGAACAGTATAACTTGTTCTTTGCAGTCACTTATACGTTGTAATGGCAATTTTCATATTATAGTAGATTAGCAGAATGATTAGAAGCTCTCTTTCTTTGTGTTGTATTCTGGTGTCATGATTAGAAGTTTTCTTTCTCTGTATCGTATTCTAGGTAAGCTCACACCAAATGTGTATTGAGAAATTTTACTCTGAGTTCAAATTTAGTATCTTAACTTTTGGGAATTACTGAAATTTGGTGCATTGTATTAGATGAAATATTTAGCATGCACATTGTATTTACATTATTATATATAATAGACCAGAAGAAGGTATTCAACCACTACGATACATTGGGTGTCCCAAAAGAAATTTTTATAATTTGGACTCGAAAATCACATTTATACAGATGAATTTTCTTTTGCAATTTTCAAGTGGAATAACTTTTACAGCATAAAGTTTACTTAACTGCCTTAGTGTGAAATATTTACCTGAACACCTGTGGATCCTATAATCTAACTAGATTAACTTCCACCACATACATAACCTCTTTTTATGGCCTTACGAGAACTATTTACCAACCAAGAAATTAGATCAAAAATGACGGGGCTCTTACTAGAGATGCACAAAAGATCTGTTCGGGCCAGATCCAGACCGGGCAAAAAAAATCCGGATTTTTTTCAAACCAGATCAGGCCGGGCTTTTTAAAAAATCGGGCCGGGCCGGGCCGGGCTTTTCCAAAAATACTAGGCCCGGTTTAGTTATAAAAAGCCCGGATTTTTCAAAAATCCGGATTTTATCCGGGTTTTTTTGAAAATATTAGGCCTGTTTTAGGCCCTCGGGCCGGGCCGGGCCAGACCGGGTTTTTTTCGGATCGGATTTTTCAGATTTTTTTCCAGATCGGATCAGATCGGATTTCAGATTTCGGATTTTTTGAACATCTCTAGCTCTTACTAGACATAACCCCTTATAATCCAAATGTCTAGCATCGGACCTCTACCAAAGGAGTTGGTAGCTAGAAGATACTTCAAAGTGACGCATTTGCATGCCTAAATTTTTATTCAGAAAAAAGAATATTTCAAAATAATAATTTTAACTATATGGTCAAAAGACTTAGAAGTGTGTGTCAAAAAGTCACGACCAATATTTCAAAACAGATTAGAAGTGTGTGTCAAAAAGTCAAACGACCAATATTTCAAAACAGATTGAGTATACACCTGTTCTTTCTATTAATCCCATTGTAGAGTAAACTAAGAGGAAACATTAGCATGTATGTTTTGGGATCCAAAGAAGTATAAAAGGCTAAACAAGTAAACAGTTATATGTGTCTAATCATGAACTTGAATTCGTTTATTTATTAAAAAGTAGAATAACAAGGAACTCGAAGATATGGTTATTGCTAACCTGAAGATAAGAACTTATAGGGTTCATGGATGATGGAACCATTCTTCTTGTAGCTCCTACGCACATTGGCTATTACTACTGGACTGGCCCTCCTTTGAGTCTGCAATGGTCTCCTTAATTCCACAAACTGAACCCCTCTTGAAGGTTCGGCCCATGTCGGCCCATTTTGGTATAGCAACTTCAGATCGTTATAGATTGTTCCAATTTGAAGCATGTCACTGCAGGGACAGAATATAGTCAGAATACTGCTTCAACACTGTTAAGAAAAATCGTTATTTTTGATTGGGAAATTTCGATCGCATTTATTTGTAATCGTATCAGATCTAATTGAGAAATAATAAAAAATAAAACGGTAAAATTTGTATAATCGACACTAAATATGCTAGAAATAAACTGGTCAAAATTAATTATATTTTCAACCAGTATCCATGGTCATCGAACTCATCGTAGTTTTTCATCTGCGAATTCAGTCAAAAATAATTTTCGACCGAAAATCTGCGTTTGTTTGTGAGGAAAAATGTGAACAAATTTTGGATATAATAAATACTACTAAGGTCGAAATTATATTTTCGACCTGTTTCGGTTCTTGTATATTTGACTGGATCTTATTGAAAGTATTATTCTGACCAAATTTGATCGAAAAATAACCGTTTATGTCAAATAAATCTAACGCACTTTCCTTTTTCAAAGAAGGAAACCAACCTCGCAGTGAAGAACTTAACCCAAAGCAAGCCTCTACTAGAGAGTGCTACAGTACAGTACAAGTGTATGAAAAACCCATATAATTTGTATACTGTAAGTCCAAAACCCAACAAGATTTTTGCCAAATTCCACGTAATTTTATATTAAAAATTATTTCATTGAACTCCTTTTACTTCATCTTACAATGTTTGGGCTTCTCTATCTAAAAAAAATACAAATCAAGGTCCAAAGTCGCCTTTGACACAGACATTTTCATATTAGGGGAAAAAATGGTTAATTTAGGTCTCGATTAATTTAGATCTAGGATCGAAATTAATCATTTTTTTTAGTACCATCTTTTAATACCTACTTGGTTTAATTCTTGAAGATTTGTTAATGATTTTTACTTTTTCTTTGTGATGTGTCGTAATTAATCGTTTACAATTATATATACTCTCATGCTTATTAGTGTTTGTGAGTTAAAAGTTAGTTATATACTTATATCACATAGGGGCTGTTTGGCGAAGGCTTTTAAGCCAGTTTCTGGATTTATAAGTTAGAAGCACTTATTTCGTACCGTTTGTGTAAAAAGTAAAGAAGTACTTAAAAAAAAACTAAGAATGATAGCTTTTGTTTTAGGGCTTCCACTTATTTTCCAAACACATTAATCACTTATAAGTTTTAGTTTGCTTCTAACTTCTACTCCACATTTTTTTATTTTAAGGAAGAAATACTTATTTTAAACTAATCCAAACGACCCCATAGTAAACTTGTATGAGTTAAAAGTTTAAAGTTTTGCTTTATCAGTGACTACTTGGAGAAAGTAGAAATACTCAACAGATTCTTTTCTTCAGGGTGACCAATTGGACGCCACCTATTTCCCGTGACGGTCCAATTAGGTTAGACATCATCTGAGAGCATCTCCAATGGTTGGCACCTTTCAAGTGATGCTAATTTTGACACATAACTTAAAATGTATGTATTTCAGAATTCCGTCGTAAGTATTCCGTCGTAAGTTAAAATTTCAGAACGGGAAAAAGGGAAATAAAATATTTTTATTTTCGTCGGAAGTATTCCGTCGCAAGTTCAATTTTTCAGAGAAATATATCTATTTCCGGAACGGGAAAAATGAAAATAACATGTTTTTGAATTCCGTCGTAAGTATTCCGTCGTAAGTTCACCTACCAACTTTAATTGACACCTTCCTGCATTTATGATGAGCGGTAAAATAATATATCTTTTAAATGAACTTATGACGGAAGTTGGCATTCCGTCGTAAGTTGGTTGAACTAATGCAACCAGCATACTGCTTCTCTCATTTTATGCTTCTAACTCTAGGAAAAAAAATATGTGCTCACAAAAATCATAACAAAAATCAGATCATCACTTGCATCAATCATCAATGTAAGTATGTATTTAGATCTTCTCTATTTTAATTATGTAATTATCATCATCATCTATATTTTAGTTAAATTGATATAATTGCTCAATTTTTTATATGAATGTTTGTGTCCATATTTAAAATTGTAATTTTATTATTTATTTTTTGTAGATGTCTAATGATCGTAGTTGGATTACTCGACGTATGAAACCCGGTGGTTATGGTTTTACGGATGAATATAATGAGGGGGTTAAATATTTTTTGGCATTTGCGCGAAGTAATTCAAGAACACCAAATGATCCGAATCTTTTAATCAATTGTCCTTGCAATATATGTAGGAATCAATTATTCCAGCTCATTCCCGATGTTGAGTTTCATTTAATTGCAACCGGTTTTTTAGAAAGTTATACTAATTGGCACTATCATGGAGAAGCTAGTGGTTCAAGAAATGAACAAATGGATGATCGTGAAGATGTATATGATGAATATGAAATGTTTATCGATGCATTTGGTAAGGAGGCTTTTGATGAAGAAAAAAGTAACCACGAAGACCCGAATGAGCAAGCATCCAATTTCTTAAAAAATGTGAATATAGTCGGTGAGCCAATATACCCGGGAAATGTCAAATACTCTCAATTGAAGTTTGTTACGAAGTTACTGCATTGGAAGAATCGCAACAAATGTAGTGACAAAGCCTTTGATGAGCTTCTCCTTTTACTTGGAGATGTGTTTCCAGATCAACATAAGCTTCCATTCAATTATTATGCTGTCAAGAAGATGGTTAAGAAGCTGAGTTTGGGATATCAAAAAATACATGCATGTGAGAATGATTGTATGTTATTCTACGGTGATGATAAAGATCTACAACATTGCAAGTATTGTAAATTAAGCCGATACAAAGTTGCAACAAATGCTGGGAATAACACCATTCCAAGAAAGGTCTTGAGACATTTCAAGATTACTCCTCGGTTGCAGCGTTTGTACATGTCTACTCGCACGGCTATGCATATGAAGTATCACAAGAACAGAATTGTGACTGATGGGGTTCTTACTCATCCTGCAGATGGGGAAGAATGGAAGGACTTTGATAGGAACTATCCTGAATTTTCAGCTGAAATTCGTAATGTGAGACTTGGCCTTGCAACTGATGGATTTCCCCCGTACAGCAATGCTACCTCTACAGTATACTCGGTATGGCCAGTTGTACTACTTGTGTACAACCTTCCACACACTACGTGTACAAAGGATCCATTCATGTTCATGACATTGCTAGTACCCGGACCAAATGATCCCGGCAAGAATCTAAATATTTATCTCAGACCTCTGATTGATGAGTTGATCGATCTATGGAATGTTGGTGTGCACACATATGATGCTTCTACAGAGACAAATTTTATGATGCGAGCAGCCTTGCTATGGACTATAAGTGACTTTCCTGGGTTGGGAATGGTTAGTGGATGGTCAACTCATGGAAAAATGGCTTGCCATGTGTGTATGGGTGAAGTCAAAGCTAAACAATTGCCGCATAGTAGGAAGTCTAGTTTTTATGGGTTGCATAAGGGGTTCTTGGATAAACGTCGAAAAAATCGAAAGAAAGGTTGCACTATTCGCAACAAAATTGCTAGTATAACTTTCCCACAACCTGGGAAACCACACGCCAAAGAAAGGGCAACAGGATTTGGGGATTGGCACAACTGGACACATGTACCTAGCTTCTTTGACTTACCATATTGGGATTCGTTGCGTTTTGTCAATCTATGTGATTTCATAATTTAATTGAATTAAATTGCATTTTTAGCTACTTTGATTAGAGTTTTTTTCACGATTTTGATGTTATAGCCGATTTCATGATTCGACGATGTTACCAATGTTCAATGTGATGTGTTAGTGCAAAGAAATTGCATGATTTTGTCAATCTATGTGATTTCATAATTTAATTGAATTAAATTGCATTTTTAGCTACTTTAATTGAATCTATGTGATTTCATAATTTACTTATGACGAAAATTGTAACTTATGACGAAATTTATGCATGTGACCAAAAAATGAACTTTAGACGGCTGTAAAAACGACGGAAATTATCCGTCGTAATTGCTGGTATTAACGACGGAACTGGTGTAAAAATTCCGTCGTAAAAAGCCTGTTTTGTTGTAGTGAACTACATAATGTAACATTTATATTTTAATTTTTTTAAAATAATTTATGAACTTATGATTTATAAAAATATAAAATATATACAGAGGGAGGAGTCGCATATTGCAGGCCAGCCCCGGCATGACCGAACAACTTTTGTTAACTTCAAGATTAACAATACTGAGTACTACACTGCAGGAAACTGAGAAATCAATCTGCAGCTGCAGTGTTTGTACCAGGCAATCATGTTATTTTAATCATTGTATTTATAGCTCTCCCCAAGAAAGCAAATCAGGCACAAACACACACACACAGAAACATTCTGATCACTATGTATCACATCATCTGTCAGAAGCATGAAAGAACAAATAAGAAGAAAGTATGACTAGTGAAGAAGCTGTGATCAGCTCAGGATCTTTCTTAAACAGAATGAAAGATACACATATATAGTTAGTTGAAAACACAAACTCCCAGGAAACATGACAGTGTTAAAATGCTTTCTTGGATTACTTGTTGTTTCCATCTTTGACTGGCTCTGTGTGTTATGCTTATGCGCTCCCTTTACGTGATTTATGGGCACATACATCCAACTTACTGTTGTCCAGTTGATTATACTATTTGTAGATCATGTTCTGACTACATTACTGTTAACTTAGTTTAGTTTTTTCTTCGAAAACATGTTAAAATTTGTTAATAAAAAATGCCACGTTAGGAAAGTAATACTCCCTCCGTCCCGTCAATAGGTTTACCGGAAGTTTACGTACACTTGCACGCATCGGATCTTGAGACTCTCGTAAAATATAGTTTTATAACGTATATTTAATTATTTTTTTAATAAAAGTTTAAACTTCAAACTTTTATTCAAGAATTTTTTTAAAAAAAATATACATAATGTAAATATACTTATAGGAGACTTAAAATGCGTGCCAAAAAGTAACGTAAAGAACATGGTGGTACGAAGAGAGTACATTTATTGCGTTTATTATTATTTCTAACAAAATCATGATATTTTTCTATCCAGTCTAAGGTTTTTGGTATTTTTCAAACATTATATATATTTTTATTTACGTATTCTAAAATTTACTGATTTAGTAAAAATCTCCAATTAATTTTATAATTTTTGACCGATTTACTGGTTACACTCCGATTTAACTAAAAATTCTCTATTTATAAAAAAAAACTCCGATAAAGTCTTTATAAACCCTATATCGGTAGGTTTAATTAATTAATTATGATTTCCAATTATTATCAGAGTTTATTGACTGCTTAAATTAATGTAAAAAACAATTGACAGTTATGATTGAAAAATCAGTCAATATATTGGCCAGATTACTGTTTTCTATACCATCTGACAGTCTTATTAATCATTTCGAGCAAATTACTCTGTCCCTTCCTCTCAAAAGGCGTGACACACAAAACTGAAGAATACTTAGACAATCAAGCGGATCTAAACGTTGAGACATTATTTCTTGGAACATGTACATGCCTGACTTGTAGGCAGGTTAATTATTCTGAAATGTTTTGGCATGAGCTGCTTTCGATGCCTAGAAATATGTACTCCCCCACAGTGTCATTGTCGAGTGTCGACTACCTTGCACCAAATCGAGCAAACAGATTAAATATTAAGTCAATATGATCGAGTGATTATAATACTCTATTGTTAAGAAACGAAGTGCACTTGGATTTGACACAAGGTTATCTTCTATTTCTTGGTGGAATGAATATTTGATAAAAATTCACATAAGGAGGAGTATTCTCTCTCTATCTTGCCTATTCCAAACCGGTGAGAGGCATGGTAATATCAGTTTTTCGGTCATCCGATCCCCGATCCTCTAATATATTATAAATGAAAAATATATTTATAAAATTTTATTAAATGAAATATTAAAGATGAGTATTATGTATATATAATCACTTCACTTTAACAATTAAACTGTTTCATGTTATAACAGAAATTAACTAAACTAACTCTAGCTTTATTTTAAATTCTAAATAAATATTAATTCAAATCAGTACATGATATGAAAGGCTTTTTTTAGTGTAAACAAAGGGGGACCATCATGTAATTTAAAGAATTTGTTGGAATAATTATAATATAATTGTAAGACTCGGAAATGTTCAAATGGGTGATGACTTGGGTTCCTTAAGATGATTAGACGGATTTTGGAGGGGAAGCAGTTGAACTTATAATGTAGATGGAGTACTAATAATTTTAATCGAGTTTTGCATGCCAAATATATATGTAGAAGTACTTTGTTGGTACTGGTAAATAAAAATGCATACATATTTGGGATAATATTAATATACATCATAACTATATATAGACTATTAACAGTAAAACCAGAAGAACAAATTAAAAGAATGAAACTCTTCGTAAAAAAAAAAAAAAAAAAGAGTGAAACTCAAAAAATTGTTTTCCTTTGCTAGAGATCTGGTACATTGTAAAGAAGTCCTCCTTAATAAAATAATACATGTTGGTATATATATCCCAGTTCCCAACGTGGCCTGTGACAAAATTTGAAAGCTACTACTCCCTCCGTCTCAATTTATAGGTCCAGTTTGGAAAAAAAAATTGTCCCAAAATACTTGTCCCTCTCTTCTTTCAATACAAATTTATCTACATATTAATTGTGATTTTTTTGAAACTCAACATTATTCTCATTTCTCAATGAACTAAATCCCTATATTTATTGTGATTTTTTTGAAACTCAACAATATTCTCACTTATCAATGCACTAATTAATGATACATGAGATAAGATTCCATCTAACTAACTTTTTTCTTAATATGTGTGTTTATTCCAAAATGGACCTATAAATCGAGACGGAGGGAGTACTACAGAAGAGGAGATTTCACACAGTCATAGCTTCAGTGGACAATAGTACAAACCATCGAGTTACACTATCCCGAATAACTAAAGAAAAGGATGAAACACACAAATTAATTTAGTTATACCATATATTAATTCTAGGGTTTAACCCAGATCACAAAAGAAAACCATACTAAACTGTCAGCACCCAAACTAAACACTCCATCTAAACCTGATTAAGTAGTGAACCATTTCAAAACTAACTCTAATTTTGCTGATCAACTGGAAATTATCATAAAGCATTGCTTGTAGAAGAAGAGCTGAACCCCGAAAGATCTGTCCATGCAGGGGTACCACCACTAGGGTTCCATTGCTGCTGATGATCACTGATTCCTACTTGACCTGCTGATCCCAAGAACTGCCTTGCCAAATTTGTCTGATGATCATCGTCGCGATTAATGCTGTTATTGTTATTGTTATTAGCATTAGCATTATTTCCTTCCCTTTTCACCAATGCCATCTGAGAAAGCATTGAGTTGTTTAAGAACTTATCAGCCATTGCAGCATAACCACCACCACCCGACGATGCCACCTCGACGCCACCCCCTTGATAGACTAGGCCTTGTTGGCTGGTGACCGTCGGATCAAACCCTCCCAAGAAATTAGGGAAATGATGATTCCCCCCTTGTTGCATCCTCCACTGCTCAACACCTGATCCTCCACTCGACAAAACAGAAGCAAGTCCCCCACCGCCACCGCCACCAAATAGGTAATTGCTAGTACTTCCTATAGGAAAGTTCATCTCATTCGCGCTATAATTCATTCCTATCTCTCCATACTGATCATTGAGATGAGTAGTACTACTCATGGGAGCCATGAAGCGAAGCTGCGGGAACTGTGAAGTCAAGCTCCCCAAGAAACTTGTAGCTGTAGAAGTGTTTGGAGGAAGAGCTGAGCTCGTTGAGCCCGAAGCCGTTTCGCTACGAGAAGGAGATTTCGAAGCGTTTCCACTGCTAGTTTTGCTGCTTCTTTTGTTCCTCCTGCAGCCGCCTCCCACCGGCACGTTCCTCAAGGCTCCGCCTCGAGTCCAGTACCTTCTACACGTCTTGCAGAAGTGGCGAGGCTGAGTCAGGCTGTAGTTGTTGAAGTAACAGAACTTCGTGTTCGTCGACTCGCAGCGGGGGCATTTCTGAGCTGTTTCGGGCATGGGTATGTTCGCCATGCGGGCCCGGTCTGTCATCGAGCCGGGCCGAATAGATCCCGCTCCGCTGCCCCCGTGGAGCTGAGGAAGCGGTGGCGGCGCCGGTATGGACGGCGGAAGAGAAGCGTTGGTTTGGTAATTATTCGGTTGCTGCAACAAAAAAAGTGGGAATTGAATTTTCTAGTATATTCAAATCAAGTATAACAACTAAAGATTACCATGAAACCAAAAATTCAAAAGCTACCAATGAATTTCAAAAGTAAAAAAAATCCGCTTTCGAGAAACAGAATAAATACGATAAGCTGATTCTGACTTATAGCTAGATAAATCGATCGTAAATCAAAGAAATAATATTTACCTGTTGCCAGTTGGCTGGATCAAGATAAGCAGAAATGGTGGAAAACCCCATGGTTCTTAATGTAAATTCAAAGATGGTCTCTTTTGCAAAAGTTTATGAGGGGGTAGTGGAGAATCACATCAACAAGGGGAGGTTATATATAAAGAGAATTAAAGATAAAGGAGGAGGGGATGAATGAGAGAATAAGGAGGAGCTTTATACATTATATATAGGGATGATAAAGCTAGATGAGTATGGTACTATACGTACTAGTATTAACAAGTTTTTCCTTTTTTATATAAATATATTTTGTCCTCACTCTGTCTTGTTCTCTTGTCATTTGCTTTTTAGGGTTTCGAGAGATGGGGCATCCATATCTTTCTTAATGCTTAAGCTTCTTAGGTTAATCATGTTTTTTTTGCATAGGGGATTGAGCTTCTACTGTTTATCGATTGTGTCTGTTGAATGATAAAGTTCTCATTTGAATTTATTTACTCATCATTTGATGCTTCTGTCAGTGTTAATTGTTACGTCCCTCTTACTATAAAAGTTTACATAATTAATTTACGTCCCTCTTACTATTAAAGTTTACATAATTAATTAGATCAGGAATTAGCATTAATCTTCTTATTTATAACTATATATGTGTTGCAGTTAAAAATAAATTATTTCAGGACAGGAGCATAATAAATTGGAGGAGATGACCAAGCTCGAAGTCCCGAATGAGTCTAGAAAATTATTAAACTTTTTTTTACTTTTAAGTCGTGTTACGTTTTTAAAATTAATATAATCTTTTATTTGAATTTAGTCTAATCTCAAAGAATAAACAAATACTGTTTCTGCCTATATTAATTCATTCTTCAAATGTCCCGCCAATTATGAATTTTTCATTTATAACATGATTATTAGCACCACATATTCATTTTTTTTTAACATGCTCCATCTCATTTTTATGGTCTGAATTATAGTCAAATATATAACTCTTTTCTTAGAAAGTGTATCAGTAAACTGAATCATATAAAATGAGTTTCAATTTCAAAGAACAAATTCTAGTCGCTACTCATTTCGATTTCTGATTTCGTGTCGCCGTTAGAGGTGAAGGGAAGATAGATTTTGTTGATATATTTTGTTTATAATGTAGTTTTAGGGATGGAAAGTGACCTAGATTTTTAACATTTATAACAATAAGTGTGTATGGGTTTACATGAGCACTAAGCAAACGAGATTGATAGCAATGTAACGCCACTTTAGATAGAAAATGTAGGAAAGAAATAGTAGTTTATAGAAAAGGCAGGTGTTGGTGCTTCAGTTAATTCCTTGGTGTCCCGACCAACCGAACCTTTCTTCTCGTCTCCAGTCTCATCTGCTTCCTCTATCCACTCTCTCTCCTCCACTTTGCATGGGACTGCTGCCTGCACAGCCTACCCTACCTTCCTTACCCTACTTATATTCTATCACAAATACACATAATAATATTCACCCAGATATTTAAAGTCGAGATGAACTACTCTGCTAGACCTCCTAAATTTATATAAATATGTGATGTTGATGAAAATCGAATATCTAACCGATCATATTTCGACAATCTATATTGTCTATCAAGCGAGAGACGTTTATGAGATAAAACTAGAAAATTGTTGAGCAAGAATCATACTCTTATACTTTTGACCTCGATGCATGATTAGTACTTCTTCTGTCCCTCTCATTTCTTTACCGTTACTATTTTGGGATGTCGTTCTCATTTCTTTACGTTACCATAAATAATAAGTTTTCCCAATCATTACACTCACAATCTTCCCCTACTATCTTATATTTAACAATAAAAACTACTATTACACCCACTACTTTCCTCCACTATCTCAAATCTATTATTAAATATTGGTAGGTCCCGTCACTTTACCCACTTTTCATCTAACTTTACTCATTTTCATACATTGCCTTGGTCTCCGTGTCCCCCTCCAATGTAAACAATTGAGGGGGACGGAGGGAGTATCAATTAAGGATTTGAGAAATTTATCAAAGATTTTTTCAATAAATCAAGAATTTTCGGTTAGATCAGATTATAATCGATAAATCAAATAAAAAATTATTCAAGGATTAATCGGGATAATCGAAACTTTTTTTATATAAATCAGGGGTTTATAGAATCTGCGACTGATATGGAATTGCGGGGGAGCTCAAATATACCAAGCAAGTTTAGATGTTGCCAATTGCATTTATTAAGGTGACATTTTTTTATATATATATTAATCTTAGTATTAAAATTTCAGAGTTTTACGGAAATCGGAATAGTATTTTGTCGAGAAGCATATAAATGTGAAGATTTACCCGGTAGTTAACCCTATACTCATAGTGACCGAAAAGGCTGGGTCTAGTCGGTTGCGAGTACTTTTATGCTTTTTGTATTCTAATGATACAAAGTCCGGAAGATTGCCATAGACCTAATCTACCTAGATTAACAAGATTTCAGAATCATCAGCATTCAGAGCTGCTTTGTTGAACGTTCAATAATAGAAATATAAGTACTGCCACAGTAAAGCTGGAGAAACAAAATTCGCATGTGGTTTTGCTACTTGGACCGGACTGCTTGTTCTTGTGCATTTCCTCTGCAATGCCAGTCTTGGATAGAGGAAGTAGAGCTTTTGTCTAATTGACCCAGTTAACAAGAGCATGTGAACTTGTATATAAACAGTAGGTTAAATACTATACATCGATGAATGCAGATCCGTAAAAAAACATCTTGTGAAATGCTTAATTCCGAAGTTATGATATGAACTGATGAACTATTGAACCACGGTAAAAAATGGATTACAAATTTTAATCAACGAGGGATCAAACAACAAATGTGTAGTTGACGTTATTTACATTGTTTAGCCCTGAAGTTTTCAGAACTGAGGAGCTCCAGAACAAGGCTTTCCAGTCTCTTTGAATTCAAAGTTGGTCTAATCGCATCAGAACTTCCATAAACTAAACAAGGATCTTTGCCTTGAGCAGAGTTTCCTGCACACCAACCCCCAGGGGTTAACCAGCCACTAGATCTCCTCAGGACTTCCTTGTCAATTTTGTCAAGAACAGGATCATCCTTCTCAAATTTGCGAGCAAAAGGTGCACCACTCTGGATCATGCCTTCAAAATGTTCTATCGTGAGACTAATAGGATGTTGTTTAGGTGGATTGTCCCATCTTATATAATGCAAGTCATGGTTCACTGTTGTGTTCTGGTAATCCTTGTGGTTACAGACCACCGAGTGGAAGTACCCCTCAGGGGATGACAAGAAATTTGTGTAGTACATGAGAAGAGTCCGGGGAAGATTGTCCCATCCCCATATACTAAATTCGAGAAATGATCTTGTAAGCATTACCCACGCAGAACCTGGAGATGACTTTCATATGTTACTAAAAGAAGTTGAGAATAGGGAATGTGAAAAATATGGCGTGGAACAAATTTCAGCCATATTACGAATTTCTACATGTATTGTACTCTGTCAGATACTCAATACACACATAGCTAATAACTCCTCGACCAGCCTGATTTAAGCAATAATATAAATCTCATATACAAGTAACCCACAAAAGTCACACACACCGTTATATTTATTTATATTCTTTATTAAAAGCTGGTAACAATCATATAACTATATATATAGTAAACTCTGAGTTTTGCTTTCATTTGTAAACATACATTGTTAATATTTATATTAATTATACATGCATAAGTTCATGTAAGCCATTTTAATCGTGGCCCCATTAGACCACTACAGAAGATAGTGCTGAACAAACTATTTCTGACTTGTTTAGTATTATCTAAAATTGCAAAACAAATTATATTTGGCTTGTATAGTAATTCTAGGTTGTTCTGCAATCTTCCGTAATGCTAGACAAGTTAGAATTTAGAAATACTTAAATTTGCACTATTTTTTGCATTCGTCTAATGGGTCTACATTTAAAGTGATCCACGCTTTGTACAAGTATAATATTAAATGAACGTCATTCAAGTCACAAGTAAAGTGAACATATGGATTAATTATTATAGTATTCAGTAGCTTATATAATGGTTATATCTTGTAACTATTCGTCGGTAAATCATATTTGTTTATGTAACTTACATTATAATCAAAATGAACAGCTTTATAACTTATTTAATCACGATCAATGCCTTGTAGTTATTTCATCACCCCCCATATATATACATATCATTGTTGACTTGTCGACTAGGGACACAAGTCAACAGACTACTCGACTTGTTGTTCTGTCAGAACTCTGTCATCTAGCCTCGACTAATCAATGTGACAACCATACACACGTGTGTATAAAGTTGAATTCAGGCCAGAATATTGTTCAACAACAAATACGTGTGAAACTCCTATTTACTGATAAAGTAGCAATTTTAACTAAAAGACAATTGACCCCCAAAAATACATAACAAATTGACCCCCAAAAATACATAACAGTCACGCGAGTGTTAAAAATAGCCTCTCTACTCTTAAGAATGAGGCAAGGCGCACGTACATCTTACCCGCCACCCTGCTTTAGGGCCTTAGGCAGCGGGATATGCCAGGTATAGTTGGCTTGGCTTGATTTAGTCACAAATTATAGAAAGACACAAATAAATCTATCCTTGACTCAAATATTTGGAGAACTGAACCATAAAAACTACAAGAAAAGTAGCCACACTACAAGATCCACATGCATATACTGATCTATGACTCAACACAGTTAAACTCGGAAGTATAACAAGAATAGGCTTTTCCACATCTTTAACCCTTGCATAATTGTCAAGGTGAAAGAAAGCCAAGATGCCAGAAAAACGCCTCAACCACATTTAGGGGTAAGGCACTCGCCAAGGCAATCAGCTATGTGTATATATTATGAAGAAAACGTTGATTATATTTATGCAATGTTCTTTATATCATGCACAAAATACCAAGTCACCCGAACTCTTGAGCTTGGCATGAGGACATGAAAATTTATATCCTCCCAGAATTGGCTGGCAATTTTTAGCAACCCTTTTCTGAAGGCAAAAAAGGTAATAACCAACAACCAAGGTCATATATCCCCATGTGAAGGGAGCTCGAGAGACTTTGCAACAAGTCTGATAACCTTTACCTTTTAACCTTTTAAAAGAGGGTGAAGAGCACCAAAAATACGACTAATTGTTTACATGGATATATGCACTGCTAGGATAAAACTGGAAGAAATGACTTTTCTCCCTTTGAACATAATGACTTCCCAACCAACAAATCACACTGGGGAATGGATGTTTTGAAGGCGAATCACAGGTAGATATAGCTGTGTGTGTTTATAAAGTCCAACACGTATTCACGCTGCTGTATAACATTAGCTTAAGTAAACAACAGATAATGCCAATTAATCATATAAGTATATCTATACTTATAAACACACACAGCTATCTATATTATTTACATATAAAAGGTGTAAATAAGATAGTAAATTCGTAAGCATTTAAGCATTATCAATTAATCATCATACGTTTCCTGATTCTTTGAAATGTTAGCGTCCAAGTCTATTTAAGAAGATAACTCCTTGTACTGTTTTGCATGTCAAAAATCAATTGGAGCAAAGATTAGCTCACATTTTTTTTACGGTTCTCCAATCCAATGTAATATTAACTTTTTTGGACCAACATATCTACTCGAGCGGAGTTACCACAACATAAAGTACAATGCAGGAGCAGAACAATATGCTTATATACTGAAATTAGTCAATTAAGGTAAGCAGATAATAAGTTGATACCCATGAATAGCTTAAACGAAACAGGCATTGATCGTTTCTCTTTGGCATAAAACACACTAGATTTCTTCAAATGATATAAGCCAGGGTCTATAATGATCGGTCTTGCTCTCTGATTCCTGCCATCATTGGATACAAAAAGAATTGAAGACAGGTGTAATTTATCAGTATGATAAACTAAAGAGTATATACACCGGTACGAAAAAATAATAGACAAGTTTAATGCTCACTCTTTCCAGCCGATTGTACTAGAGTGTTCAAGGAAGTTCAGATCTCGAGGCAAGTAGGAGAAAATGTGCAGCATATCTGTAGATATAACACGAAATTTACTAGTGTATCTTGTCAGAAGAACCCATGTACAAAGAAGGTAAATTTAGCTGTCATTCAGATGCTATGCCGATCACAACAGTTTAAGTGCTTCCTACTAAAAATTAATTCTCTACCATATAAACCCGCCAAGTTCAACCATATGAATCAATCTATCCTAAATTCATAATGCTTTAAGCTCTATCTTACTAAAACAATCCCATTTTCTGCCATTGTGTGTTCTCCTGTAGACTCAACATCTCCAAATACTTCAAAATAATTAGTACTTCTCTTTTAAATCAATATCCGAAATCTAAACATGTTAAGTTATTTTTTTAAGGTCAATTATTTCTAACAAATTGTGTGACATTTTCAAGATACCTATCACAAGACAAACAAACAACATCCAAACCACATCAATTCACAATTAGTAATCACAAAACCAACAATGTAGGTACACACATCACTCAAACACCATCTCAACAACATCAATTCACACAAACACAACTAACCATCTTGTCCCATTAACGGATAATCCGAAGCACTCAGATTAATAAACCAATCCCAATCCTTGGCCTTCTTCAACAACACCGCAACACCATGAAGCGTACACGCAATCATCGTCGGCCCCTTGACCGTAACCAAATCCGGCTTCCCAATCACCATCACATTCCCCATCACCTCCACCGACTTGACATACTTAGCCAGCTCAAGCCTCTCGCTATCCGAAGCCTCGATATCGAGATGCAACAAATAGTAATTTCTGGGATGATACACAGCCTGAAGCAGCCTTTTCAGCTGCAAGCCCTCCCCTTTAGTACCCGAAATCATGTACGCAAATCGAGGCAGATTTGAAGAATCGGAGAGATGGGTTTGGGGGAAGGAAGTGTGATCGGAGTGGTGGGGGTGGGGGGTTAGGGTTAGGGTTAGGTAGAGGAAGATGAAGAGAGATGAGATGAGGAGAGAGGGCATTATTAGCCATTTTGTGTCGGGTAATAAGCGGATTGGAGGGCGTTTCATTGTGTGTGTGTCGGGAGATTTATATGTTGGGTTTTTGCATCGGAGGATTTTGTGGTTTGGCTAGATTCTGGGCTGTCGGATCGGGGGCTGTCTTTGGCCGGAAAATGAATATGGTGTACTAGGGATGAGCAAAACCGAACCACAAACCGAAACCAAAACCGAAACCGCAAAAACCGGACAAAACCGAACCATTAAAAACCGAACCAATTAAAAACAAAACCGAATAAAAACCGAACCAATAATATAGTTACGGTTTGGTTTTAAATTTTTTAAAACCGAATACAAACCGAACCGAACCAAATTAAATTTAATTGAATAATAATAATAATAATAAATCTAATCCTTGAAGTATATTGCTTTTCATTTATGTTTCTGACTAACTCTGGTTGGAGCTTTGAACAGTAGTAGTATACTAATATGCATATGTTGTTCTGTAATCGAAGTCATGCTGTTTTTCTGTAACTTCATATGTGTCTCGAGTACTGTTATCTTTTTTATCATTGCCCTTAGAAATACTTGTGCCTATAAAACATAGATAATGTTTCTACTTGGCTGATGCTGTCATTGCAGTTTCTGTATGGAAAGCAAGAGTTCACTTATTATTTGTTCTAAAATGTTACTGGTGTAATTAAGAACTTTATCTAAGGCAATTTTATGGTTTAAAGTTTATGAGTATATAATTTAATTTGGTTTTAAAATCGAAACCGCACCATTATAAACCGAAACCGAAATTAAAAACCGAAACCAAACCAACGGTGTTTGGTTTGGTTTTGGTTTTTGATTTTAAAAACCGAATAAATATGGTTACGATTTGGTTTCTGGTCGAAACCGAACCAAACCGAACCATGCTCATCCCTATGGTGTACAATAGAGTACAGTATATGCGAAGACTACGTTGAAAAAAGAGCATATGCATAAACTTGCAATTTTTTTTTAAAATGTCCGGTTTTTTCATTTGAACTGTAATTTATTTCGATCGATCCGATTTTAAAAAAATTATTTCAATTGAGAAAAATAATAATAATAATAGGGTAAATTATCAAGTTGGTCACTGAAGTGGCTTAATGTATCAAGTTGGTCACTGAACTCAAACGGTATCAAATGGTCACTAAAGTCACCAAAAATATCAAACAAGTACCTTGAAATATGAGTTCAAATAGTAAAAATATTATTTATAAAATTTTACACATTATTTTTAAATGTTACCATAACCAACTAAAAACTTATGATTTCTAGTATTTAAAATAATATGTTATATACTTATTTATATTCATGTAATGTATTACCAATAGTTATATAGATTTTAGATTTCCTTTCTTATTTTGTTAACTTGACATCTGTGATACATGTGGATTACACATATTGGAGTCGGTCGTCTCATCTCGCTTTAATTTTAATACCAGAAGTCAACACTTTTTAGTTGGTTACAGTAACATTGAAAAATAATGTGTAAAACTCTATAAATAATATTTTTAATGCTTCAATTCACATTTCGAGGTACCTGTTTGATATTTATGGTGACTTTAGTGACCATCTTGATACCGTTTTCAGTTCAGTGACGAACTTGATACATTAAGCCCACTTCACTGACCAATTAGATAATTAACCCATAATATATTTGGATTATATCAATTTTATATATTAATTATTTTTAATTAAAACACATGTGTTAAATTTAGTTCTAAATAATTTACAGTTGAATGAGTAATAGAAGTCATAAATTTTTTCAATCATTTTTAATTTAAAATATAAATTTCATTTAATTTCCAGTATTTATAATTCATAAAAAATAAATAAATTAAAACACGTGTGTTAAATTTAGTTCTAAATAATTTAGAGTTGAATAAGTGATGGAAATCATATATTCTTTCGATCTTTTTTAATTTAAAATATAAATTTCATTTATATATACTCAATCCCTTTAATTCAAGTGTAGGCATCCTTGATTATGTTTCTCTTTAGACTTTAGATCATAAACTGGAAGGGGTGTGTTGGGTACTTAAATTGGGCTCAAAATTTACATTCTTGGACCGGAAGTTGAGTAATTGTCGATCCAAATACATGATCAGAGAGATTAAGAAGAAGAATTGAAGCACCCAAACAACTAGGAGGAACACAAAACCAAATTCGTGTTGCTTGGCTATAACTGAGAGCGCCCAACATATGCACATTGCAAAGTTGCGCAACATGAGCCAGAAGACCTAATTTTAACCGGCAACTATTACCACAATATCGTATAACTTTATTGTTATACATTTATATTAAAAATCTACATATTTTTCTTATAATCTCGTATCAAGATTAGCATTTATTTTAATGATTTTGTATTCTTGACCAGACTGTGGTTATTATATGTGCATCACCTTATAATGAATATACAAGAATTTGATACAAATTACATATCACTTCACAAATATTTTCTTTTTTTTTCGAGAACTCATCCACTTTGACAACTTATGAAACATTTCTTCATTGTTTATTTCAGTTAGTGAAAATCACAAGTGATTAACGAGATCAACTGATTAATTAAACAATGAAGAAAGTGCTTCATAGAGTATCAAGTTGAAAATTTACTCCAGTGATAACCATTAAGAAATAGAATATATAAGACATATGTAGGATAGGCAATGATACATTGAAGAGATGGAGAGTCCACCGGATCTTTATATAGATGATGGGCGTAGAAAACTAGAAAATTCAGCGGTTACAAATGTGTAACTGATGGGCGGAGATAATTATAAAAAATTAAACTATTACAGGTGTAAAACCGACTAAAATTTAATAATTACAAGTGAATAACTGGCAGATATGAAAAAAATAAAAATAAAAAATTTAGATTCACAATAGTACAAAATAGGCTTTTACCATTTTCGCTAAATTTAAATTTTTGATTTTCATTATTTTCTATTTCTACCGGTTATTCACTTATAATTACTAAATTTTGGTCGGTTACACCCCTATAATAATTATTTTTTATAATTATCTCCGCCCAACAGTTACACATTTGTAACTGTTGAAATTTTCATAGTTTTCTACGCCCGTCATCTATATAAAGATCCTATACGCACTTTATCTGTTCAATGTATCATTGCCCCTCTAATACATACGTCTTATTACTGTAATTTTTAATTTACCACTAGTATAAGTTTTCAACTTGGTAATCTATGAAGCACTTTCTTCATTGTTTAATCAATCAGTTGTTCACGTTAATCACTTGTGATTCTCGCTAACTGAAATAAACAGTGAAGAAATGCTTCATAAGTTATCAAAAAGGATGAGTTCTCGCAGCAAGAAGAAAATGTTTGGTGAAAGATATGTAATTTGTATAATATTCTTGTATATTCGTTATCGGATGATGCATATTTAATTACTACGGTGTCATCAAGAAAAGAAAAATCATTAAAATGGTTTTTTTACCGTGATTACAAGCTATAAGAGACAAACCAGTAGGATCCTAGTTTTATTTTATATATGAATCTTAATCATTGTTATATATATTGTTTTGAAATGACGCGATTATAAAAATATTAATATTTTATGTTTAAGACAATTGATTATTTTATTGTTGAAAAACTAAAAATTCAAACATTATTTTTATGTAATTTCTCTTTCTAATATCTGCGATACAAATATTTACGATCTTCAAAATATCTGATGATTGCCGTAGAAACTTTTAATCAATGAGTTAAATGTAGTAGCAATTTTATGAAATGACATTTCATAAATCTGAATATCACAAATTATCTTAAAATTCAGTAATACATACACCCTTCCTAATTTTAGATTCTTTTTTTGTCAGGTCCTAATTTTAGATCTTTGAATACATAAGAATTTGTATTTTTCAATGATCTAAAAATGAATGAAATAAAGAGTATAATCTTCATAAGAGTCATCTATCTACCACGTTATTTGAGAACAAAATTCGGGATAAGCAACGAGAGTCAAATTTTATGAAGTCCCCATTTCATTGGAGTCTTGGGGTCCACAAGCTTTCTGCAATCAAAATATAGTTTAAAATATTACAAAATATATTATTTTTTCGAATGATGTTCTCCAAACATCATTGTTTTATTCAATATCTCGTGGATCCCATATATTTTACAAGTAGAATATTGTAAAATATATTATTTTATAAAACATGCTTAGTTTGCAGGACATATATGTTCATGCGCCATAACATACATATTGTACTTGTAAATTTATGAGATTTACAAGATTTTATTGAAACAATAATATTTGTGAAATTGTTTTGCAAGATAACTTTTTTTATAAGATATTTAATTTTTAAAATATAAATAAACTCCGAGAACTCCAATGAAATGAAGACTACATAGAATTCGACTCTACGCATACATATAAAGTTAAAAGTGTAAACTGTAATTAATTCATTATTTTATTATATTTTAAATAACCAAATTAGAGAACTTTGAAGATGTTCCAATAAAAGAATATAAAATTGGGACCAACAAATACTATATAAGAGCTCAATCATGTTTCCTATTTTACTTCCGGAATAATATATAGGGGTTGTTTGGGAACGGAAGCAATTTCTGCTTCTGATTTCTGCTTTTCTTGACCCGTTTGTGTAAAGAAGTAGAAGCAATTTTAAGAAGTTGAGAATGCTAGTTTCTCTCTCACAGCTTCTGCTTCTTTTCCAAACACTTTATTAACTTATTTATTTCTCACTTCTGCTCTACTTCTTTACTTTAAGTATAAAATCACTTTTTTTAAGTTTGGCCAAACGGCCCCATAAACTACAATTTAGAAATTGTCATTTGGCTGCGTGAGGCTGGACTTTTGCCCCCAGTCTCCAGATAAAGTGCTAGGTGAAATTGTGATGATCGACCAGAAACCAATACAAGACTGTGTAACAACACTCAAGTACTCAACACTAACCAAACCGAGGTGGAACCAAACCCCAGCATATAAAACATGAACTTAACTACTCTTTTTAATGGAGTGGTCAATGTCTTTTTAATGTACGAATCTGTTTTTGTTGGAATATTTTAGACTTATTTCCGGAAAAAATTGTATATAAATATATATATTTTTTAAAATAAGTGATTTCAAATATTTAATACTCTATAAAAATAAATTTTTTAATATACAGCTGATCTGAAATCAGTTTTAGCGAAGTTGAGTTCGAAAGTAGCCACTAGCCAGTTTGTTTCAAATGACAACCCTGAACATATTTCACACCGAATTTCGGAATGAACGAGAAATGAAAGTTCTCAGAAAACAAACTACACAGTCCTAACTTGTGTACAGCCCCCCAAAAAGCATTGCGTATTGTAAGTTTTAGGTTGCAAGAGTACTATTTTCATAAAACACGTACTATTTGCAGGAGCCCATTAACTAAAAAAATGTCATCTCAGATCAATTCAATAAAAAGTTACAATCTTGCGAAGAGGGGAAGAAGAAGAAAAAGAAGAATGAACAACTGGAAACATATGTTTAAAAAAAGCCCTTGAAGCTGCGTCAGAACTCAGAACTGATTAAAAACATCGAATATGCATCACCACATAATTTACAGTACAAATCCTAACCGTGACTTTAAAATTTCGAATCCCTTTATAAAAAAAAAAGCTAAATAAAAAGGAAAGTGAAAAGAAACGACTAAACCATTGACGAAGCATCCGGCAATCCCTGGCGGAGATCATCAGAAGCCGCCATACTCGGCTGCGTGACCCGTTTAAGTCTCACCGAAGCGCGACAAACCGGACAATTACTATGCGAAACAAGCCACTTATTAATACACGAAACATGAAACCTATGTTTGCAAACATTCAGCACTCGAACCTCGTCCCCATCAACATACATTGACAAACAAACCGGACACTCCCCATCATAATCTATCTCGTCACTTGTCTCCTCCTTCTTCTTGCTGTCTCCACCGCTTTTATAAACCACATCCACGTGTCCTGCTTTTGCATCCCCCTCTCCCCCGGAAATCTCGCCCAAATTTCTACGTCTGCGCCACTCCACAGGGTAGGGAGGACACTTGAGGAGGAAAAAAAAGGCGTAAATTAAAATCGGAATACAAATAAGTGCTAAAAAAGAGAGGATGATATTTACGGCGGTGGAGCTGGTGGTTCCACCGCCGTTGGGGGCCGGGGACGGCAGGTGGTTTGTGGTGGTGGTATTGTTGGCCATGGGGAGGAATAGGATAGAGTAGAGCTGCTAAATAATTTGTGTCACAAGTTTCTCTAGCCGCCTAACAAACACTTGATATGACACGAGATGTAATAAGAGAGAGTTGGAGTAATATTGTAAGAAAGTCTACATAAGAGTGTTAATGTTGAATTTTTGTGGAGAATAATAATTGAGGCTGGCCTGCATTTCTGTTTATTATTGTTATTATATTATTGTTTTTTGCAACGGAGGATGCTTTTCTTTGGTTTAAAAACAAAGTATCACGCATAAGAAACGATTGTATATGTAACTAACACATGAGTTGCGTACATGAGTTATTTATATCCATGTTCTATTTTTGGGGCGTGCAGCAATATTAGCTTTCACGGTTTTACGTTGATTTCCCTCCCAATTCCCGGATGGTGAGGTTGTATATGACACAAATCGGTTCCGTACTTTAATCTGTTTCTGTTTCTTTCACACCCAAGTACATCGTGATAAAGAAAGCGAAAATCTATTTAATTTTTGAACCCAAAAACTGAAATTCATAAAATTAGTTATTTTCAGCTTTTTTATGATATATATTTTATTATGAAGGTTTTAAATGTTAATATGTAACAACTTTTATTTATTAATAAAATTTCTTATACTATATTCCCTCCGTCCCAGCCAATTCTTTATGTTTGGTTTGGGCACGGAGGTTAAGAAATATGTATAAAGTAGTGGAAAAGAGAAAGAAAAGTGGGTGAAGTGGCGGGACCCATCAATTTTTAATGTATAAAAGAGAGATAGTGGAGTAAAAGTAGTGTGAAAAGGGAGTAAAAGTAGTGTGAAAAGAAGGAAAAGTTGGGAAGTGGTGGGACCCATTTACTATTTTTGGTAAGTTTTGAAATGTAAAGAATTGGATGGGACATCCCAAAAAAGAAACTGTAAAGAATTTGGTGGGACGGAGGGAGTAATAATTTAATTGTTTTCAATTTATAAATTTAAATTATCTTAACAATCAATCGGCTTATAAATAAAATATCCAAATACTTTTAATAATTTATAAATTAAAATCAATTATCACTTATAATCATTTTTTCATTAATAACTTCTTCTAAATTAAGCGAAACGGCACCAACATTTTTAGGATTTTTTTCGTGAAATAGTTGCCCAACCATGGGGATGATCTTAGTAAAGAGTGGTGCCGCAGTGCCTAAATTTCTGATTTATTAAATTATCAACTTTCCTGTATGACTGATACATTCCGATACCTTTGGGCCGTTTGGGTGAGATTAAAATAAGTGCTTCTTGCTTAAAATATAAAAATAGAATAGAAGTTAGAAGTTAGTTAAGACTTATAATTGATTAAATTGTTTGGGAAATAAGTAGAAATCCAGAAACAAAAGCTAACATTCCTAATTTTTTATAAGTGCTTTTTGACTTTTTACACAAAGGTTACGAATAAGTGATTATAACTTATAAACTCGGAAGCCGGGCTTCTAAGCCGGAAACGAACACCCCCATTATTTGAGAAAAAGAGGAGAGCAGTTCAGTTTTGTAAAAAAGATATTAAAATAGTAAAACTGATTTTTGTTACGTGTTAAAGCGAAAAAAAAAAGTCTAACTTAAATCCACGACAATTTGGAGGACAAATATGACATGCTCAATTATTGGCCGTACCAAAAAATTATTTGATGTTGAAACCTTTTTGAAATCGGAAAGAAAAATTACGTAATTGACTATTAAATCAACTGAAGTTTAAAAAAGAAGAGGAGGAATAAGAGAGCCATGTCTAGTGGTATTAAGTGAGAAAATTGAAAAGGCAAATTTTATATTCGTCCTGGCCCTTCTGTTCTGGCAATGTTGCAGTCTACTCCAGTTACACTTGACCAATTTATATTCTATTAAAAATAATTTACTTTTGTTTATCTACTTTCATTTATCGTTGAGTTCACCACTGTATTCTGTTGAACAAACTTAAACTTTCACCAATATGTATGTGAGTGAACTAAGCTCCGCTTCCTGTAAAACAAATAACCTAAGCTCGGCTTATTTATTAAGTAAATCGAATTAGATCCAAATTCTCCTCATTTTATCTATACAACTGGTCCACCTCAATGAAAATATTCCAATTTACACCAGTTAATTAGACACCAGGTACGATTTTAATTTCATCGAAATCTACTGTATTTAATTGTATTTCTAAAAACATTCAATCATATATCATATATTTATAACCCGATTCACGGGTCAAAATGGATTGAATACTTTTAAAAAAAAAACTGGTCTGATCTGAATTAAAAAAAATACCGATTAGGCATAATATTGCTGATGTGATTTTTGTGCATTGCTCGATGAGCCATATTCTCGATTAAACATGCCTACTTTTCATCAAATTATTTGTTACCAACGAAACCGGTCATATTTTTAGCTTAAATTAACACTTGAAAAAGAAACTCAGAGCTGAGAAAATGCAGACACTTGGTGTTTGAAATTCAAACAAAAATAAGTTGAATTTAACAATGTCTGATTAGTAAAAAACGTGGATACCGTGAAATAGCAAACTAACGTGAGAAACACCTATGATAAAAGTTATAAAATGACAAGAATATTATTAATATAATACGAATATTGATTTAATTTCCTAATATAACAACTGGATGATAGTTACATGTTATCTTATACCCATGTTTATAAGTATTATATTTATATTTATATTTCCGTTCTTTATCCTATTCTGGTTTGTCCATAACTGCTGCTGTCCGAGTGATTCTCTGAGATATGAACATTATCATCAATCAAGTAACACGAATGGTGAACCATCTTAATCACCAGCTTAAACAGATAGACCTCTCGATAATATTTTTAAAAATACGATTTAAATATAGTTGATTTGTCCATTTGTATCACACTAATTGTTTTATTTGCAGTACTGTAAACGAGGTGTCAAATGTCAGTTGCATATTTCAACCCTCGCTGTAGATAATTATTTCCTCTCATTCAAATCAATTACTATCATCATATTACCGTTGCCTCATCTTGAGAATTAACTCACAAAATAAAAATGTTCGTTAATGTTTGTTTTCAAGGAAATGCAGTAATATATATCTTTATTAGTATGGGTCTTTGCCAATCAATTGTTATATTAATTTACCCACGACTTTTAATAGTGAAAAATCATTAATCCTAATTTTCTTATGTGTATGCAGTGGTTGCATCCACGTGTTATACACCCCTCTGAGAATTTTTCTCTCCTTATCATACTAAAAAAGAATAAAAAAGAATAAATAATTGATTGCTACCAATTAATTGTGAGGGATCATTTCCCATTTACTAATACTTTACCAACATTTCTCTAGAAAATTTTCCTTTGTCATGATAAACAAGAGCATATATATAGTTGCTTACAATCAATTACTAAAATTATCTCCAATCTATTAATACTGTGAACACTGTCATTGTTACGGATTATCTATTATTCAGTAGTACCTGCATTTTAAACCTAGAATTTTCGAAGTGGAGGTCGTTTCTGCCGCAAAATCTAATTGTTTTAGATTAGAAATACGTGAAGGGGTTTAAAATTAGGTGCAACAACTAATGTCAGAAGGCAACCGACTTGTGGACTAGTTCTACATTTGCATATTTAAGTTCATGTTGTCTATAGCAAAACGCTACCGTTTCGGAAATCCTGACTTGTACCAGCTTATAGTAATTGATTAATTAATTGCAATGCTTTCTACGTTTTTCAAAACTAAAAATATAGACGTATTACAATTACTTGCGGCTTTGATACAATACCTAATTTGAATCATTAGCGTTTTGGTTACAAAATTTTCCAATCACAGATGTAATTTTAATAAGGTTTTGGTGTGTGTTCATTCCATATTTCTAAACTCGAGCGCAGCAAGGCAAAAACATAAAAGGCCTGCTTAATATGAAATGTTATAGAATGGGCCTTACCCATAGTCACTTTGGGTCGAATATTTTTTGACAGTTAGCCACCTTGGGCTCAACATAGATGTATTTAAGAGGTGCTTCGGCGGGCTGATTACGAAAAGTACTTAATTTACCTCACGAGGCGCTAACGCTATACAGATTGTTAAATGCCAAAAGTGTAATGTAAAGGTAAAATTATCTGGCTGACATCTACGATTATGTAAATATTCTACCGATTTCATCTCAATCCTCTATCTTCTTATCAAAAAATTAATTATATTTTGCTGGCTATTTTGTCGCACTATTGAAAGTATATATTGATCTAAGCATTATATATTTCCTTGATTGACTATAAAATGAAGAAGTGCAAAAAAAAAAAAATAGGGAAATACTCTGCATTTGTTTCATTACAAAAGAATGATATTTGCGGCAGGGAAAATTTATGACAAGATTCGGCGGTGCAAAAACAAATAATGAAAATTTACAACAAGATTTGACGGTGCAAAAAATTAACAAAAAAACAAGTAAAAGAGCGCCACAAAGACGCGTGACAGTAAATCTCCGTTTCTCATATACATTCCGCATAAACATTCGAAAGCTTTAGGTCAATACATTCATCTAACACAAGACTTTTACGAACTTCCTAATGAGCGCCAACTGATATTTCCGATGACGAAGTTGCCCCCGCATGATCCGCATCACTCCTCGTTGAAATCGTCACAACATGTTCTAATGACACTATATTTGCCTCACTCGTATTATCTTGTGACGGCACTTCCAGGACATGATCATTTCGCGACGACACTGCCTCGACATGTTCCTGGAACAAGATATCCAAATGATCAAAACTATCCCTCGAAGACACGGCTGCGGCCGGTTCTGGAACAGAAGGCATAATGTCGGCACGACAAAGCGGGCAATTCGGGTGCGAACCTAGCCACCGATCAATACACGGAACATGAAAATGATGTGCGCATTCGGGCAATATTCGTAAATTCTCATTTTCTTTGAATTCACCGAGACATATTGCACATACGCCTTCATTGCACTCTTTGGTGTACTTGAAAGTTGGGATTGATTGCAGGCTCGAGTTACTCATACTGCTGCTACTAGCTATGTTTGCTCTCGTAGTATTGCCGATTCGGACGTTTCGCCACGGGCGCTCATTTTGCTGCGCTTCTTGGCGCCTCTCTTCGGAGTTGCACCAGCCGAGGAGCATGAAATGGAGTGTGGCGACTATGATTGCCCCGGCAATGACCCCGAGGAGTCCGATGAAGAGTGGGTTCACGTCGTGGTGATGGTGATCTTCTTGGCCTAAATTCGACATATATAGAACAAATTAATACTAATTGGCGAGATGAAATAGCAATGTGAGTTGAAAAGATGTTATGGCAAGCAGATTTGAAGTTACGTACGTGTTGAAAGTCTTTTATAATTGCATGATTTGTATAGAATAATAGTAGTAGAGGAGTTGTTTCATACTTTGATTTGTAGAACCTGGATATCACGCACAAACATTCTCTTCTGATATTGAGTACAGTTTTGGAGGGAAGTAAAACCACGTACCGTACCCTCCAAATCGTAGAATTAAATAATCGAAATTTGAAGTTGAATGAGAATGAGAATGAGATAGACACATAATGAAGTCACGTTCTGGCAACTGGACAAGACACAAAAATTATTAATATTGCCTGATTTCAACTCCACACGGACTCATCGTCGAGTCCTCTTAATGCTCATGCAGTCATGCTTTTTATGGCCACCTCTGTCCTCTGGCAAATTTCAGAGGATTCGAAAAAAGGAATAATGATAATTACTGGTGAGATCAAATTAGTAACGGGTCCAGAATGGGATTCTGAATTTATCGGTGCGCATGTGACCTCCGACGTCTTTAATTTATAACACATTTTAATAAACGTTTTTATTATAACTAAACATATTTAAACGTTCTCATTGAACTTACCTTTTCATTCCATTTTTAATTAGTCTTTTGACGGATTAATTATTAAAAACTAGTGTCGTAAAAAGCGGGAATCGGACTTAATCGATGAAGTTACGGAACAAGGATTAATCGAGGATTAATTGAATTAATCAGAGATTAATCAGATTGATTAGTGATTAATCAGAGATTTAATCAGTTCGGCGAGTTACGGAACAGGGATTAATCGGTGATTAATCGTGATTAATCACCGACTTTTAAAACAGAGTTAAAACTCAATAAATATATAAAATAAAAAACATACAAGACATCTTAGAATTAAATATTAACTCAAATACATTTATTAATTATTTACAAATCTATTTTGATTTAGAAACTCATTTCAGGTCTTTAAATCAATCTAATCTTACCGTCCCTCAAATCACGTACTATAGATGTACATGATCCTTTGTTTTTAAATTTAATTTTTCACCAAATGACTAACAACTTTTTAAAATCTAAATTCATTATATTTTCTCTATCTCCTACGATCGATTTACAATAAACCAAATAAGCAAAATCTGCACAGAGCAAACCCACTGAAATGCATCATCACCCTTCGCCACCCTAACCCTTCTCTCAGCATGAGAATTTAACAGCCACCTCTCGAAATAAAGAGGCCAGTATCAATATGGCCTTGCTGCCCAAGTATAATATGGAACGAAGGTCTGTGACTTGTGAGGCATCTGGATGTGCATATATAGTTGGTCAGCTATCAATCACCGGATGCGTCTAGCCAGATTTTCAAGTATAACTTATATATCAAAGGGTCAAATTCAGTGGAGTCTAATTTATTTGGAGTCTTTAGAGACCAACTTTATAACCATTGGATGGATATTAGATCCTGTGGCTAGCAAGTGTTGAAGCTATATATATTATTTAAAAAAAAACACTCGTTAACCCCGTTAACGTGAGTTAATTATCCCCTAAATCAAAACCCGCACTTCACTCCACTCAAAAAACCCTCCCTCTGTTGCGCGGAACAATATCCCATGAAATCAGCATATCAATCTCAAAAATAAAAACACGAAAGTTGCGGGCGGAAGACAGTGCGAATCAAGAGGAACTTCATTGCAGAACACAGCATAATGTCATCAGGTTTTGACTTTGAGTTGCTTCCTTCAACTTCTTCTGGGCTATTTGGTATAAATCGATGTTTTAGTGTATGTATATGTATATTAGGGTTTTTATATTGCTAATGTTGTGTTCAGTGTATTTTGAATGTGGGTGTTAATGACGGTCGATATAGCATTGTTTGGGCTAATTGTATCATGTTCTGCATTGTCCAGTTACCCTGTGATTAGCTCTGTCGTTTTATTATTTGAATTGATGTACGATGTTGGTGTATATGTTCTGCACTGTGATTGAGGTTTCGTGGCCTGAACTAAGAAGCAAAAATCGAAATTAAGTTCGCAAATGGTTTAATGAACAATGGTGAAATTGTCATTATATAAATATTTTGGGGTATAACATATAATTAACTTGTTGTGTACCTCAGTTCTGTGTTAATATCTATCATACCAGTAATAGTACAAACTATATTGCAGGTTAGTGAAGAGGGTATGCATGGAAGATGCGAAGAAGATCAGGGTCGGCGAGAGAATGATGGACATAAAGGGGTAAAAGTTTCAAAGGTAATTCTTGGTGTAGTGCATTATGTAGATGTTATCCCGTATATGATGGTATTGACTGGCAGACTTAATATGCATGACAATGATTTGATAACAGGGTTGCAAGTCCAAAAAAGAAGGTGGGAGGAAGACTTTGTTGAAAAACAAGAACAAAGCGAAGGATGTTGTGAGGATCACCGTTGAGGGTAAAAAGACAAGATCATTCTCTGGCTACTTAGAAAAGAAGTTTACGCCATCGATTATGACCGATGTGCTCTTAAACTTATCAGCAGCGCAGAATAAATGGGTCAAGGCAATAGGTTTTGGATGGCTATTAGAATTTCGGATGCTTTGTAATGTGCACATACTTGGTTATAATGTAGTGGATGCATTTGATAGCAAGGACTGCTCACTTAACCTAACAGCCGGGAAAGTTATGATTAATGAGATGGTCGTGCACAATGTTCTGGGCCTCCCGAATGGGTCTGAGGAGATCAAATTCAGTGGAGCACAACGTATTTCTAAAAATTAGAGTAACATTGAGCTTTGAATTTTAAAATGGATGGATAGTAGCAATTTTTCGCTTGTGTCATGTATTACTTTGTTCTGTACATGCGTAGAACATGTATTTTCATGTGCAGAACAAATCATATGTGTTATGTACTTGCAGAACATGTATTTTTTTAAAGTTGGGGTTACATTTATCTGTTAAAAATGGGAGGGTGCTGAGGATCTACCTACCTCTGAATTGTTGTTTTGCTGGAATAAAACATGGTTACGTGAAAATTATAAGTTAATTGTTTGTGCAGAACATTGGTTCCGCATGCAGAACATTAACTTGCAGAACATTTGGCATAAAATTTCAGATTTTATAGGCTAACTATTTTGTGCCCCTTAAAAGGCAACTAAGGATCTAACCACTGCAACAATGTTGTTCTGTTCTCCAAAATCATGTGTACATTCTAATCGAATTTATTATGTTCTGCACTGCTTAAAGAAAATGAAAGTGCAGAACATTGGTTCTGCGTGCAGAACATTGGCTTGCAAAACATTTGGCATAAATATTTCAGATTTCATAGTCTAACTATTTTGTGCCCCTTAAAAGGGTACATAAGGATCGAACCGCTACAATTTTGTTGTTATGTTTTGCATTGCTTAAAGCAAATGAAAGTGCAGAACAAGGCCTTTTCCATAATTACAGTATATTTATTTTTTTAAATTACAAAATGATTGTTGTCTTGATCTTGATGATATATGTGAAAGTCTTTCCTAATTTACATGTGTCCTGCATAAATTTTCCTTATGTAACGTATGTGCAAGACATATGGGTTAGGTGCAGAACAAGGCATTTTCCATAATCACAATATAATTATTGTCAAAATCACAATACAATGATTGTCAAAATCAAACCACTTATACATTGTTGTCTTCTTGATGATGTATGTTATATGTGAATAAAATAGTGCAGAGGACAAACAATGTAAATAAGTAAAAGTTAGAATACCGAATACAAAAGCCAAAGTCACCCCCCAAAACATAATATAAAAAGCAAATCAAAAGAGTAAATACAAGTAAAAAAGCACAACTGCAGAACGAAATGTCCTTCATGTTCCTCAATGCTATTAAATTCTGTCATGTTTGACTCCGTTGACACATGTCCAATTTCATCTTCAGACTTTGAACTTTCAATGTGATGCACGTCATTTTCATGATTAGAGATTTTTGAGTCTGAACTCTCAATATGGGGTTGAAAGGCAGCACCTACAAGATTTTAAAAAATAAATAAATTTAATCCCACTGTAACGCGTACACACCTAAAAGACGAGATACATGTACAATATAAGACAATCTTTAAAAAAACATATAACTATATAATACTGCAGTAAAATGCAACATTTTCTAATATAAAATCCCATCACGATTCGAGACTACGATTATTAATAAGAAAACCAAAATCAAACTGATGAAAAGAAATTATATTGATAAACATTATCAAACAAAATCACAAATCAAATAAGAAAAAAGAATCGACGTATTCCACTTGATCAACATACCAGATGCATCTTCATAAGAATCCAGAAACTAGACAGAAACACAGTATGATGGAATCCTATAGATTGAAAACAGAGAAGGATTTTGATTATATGCCGGCGAGAAGATAAAAAGATCTTTGCTTGCAGTGAAAAAAAAGATGATTTTTCAAGAGAAGATAACAACGATTTGTAATTGTTTGTGCTGAATTCAAGCAACCCATAAGGATGATGTTAACGCCGTTTGATATTAACAGATTTCAATGTGAAACTGCCAATATTAGGTTTGTTTGTTTTTTTATTAAAAAAATCAAAAGTAGAACTGACCATTGGATTAAGATGTAATGGATGGCTAGGATTTTGGACTCCAAGACTCCAAAAAAAGTGTGGACTCCATAGAACTTACTTCTATATGGTGAAAATATTAATAATATTTATTTCGACTTATAAGCTGCTTACCTGGATTACATGTGCACACCGTGGAGAAGTGACATTTGTTAACCAGATGCCTGATCGGTGCAAAGTCACAAATTAAGAAAGCGCTTGAAAATTGGTATTGGGAGAAACAGTGTCACGAACTGAGAAAGGAAACACAACAACAGCCCCACTCTCCACCAAGCATGCTCTAGTGATAATACTTTGAATGTTGTCTCAAAATCATACTCCTACCCAATTCAATTATAACCAAAACATGCATTATTATGTCAAGATTAATCGCAGAAATGTGGTCTCTGTGGGACAATAATCTCAAATAATACATAAAAGTAGTTGAGTCTGAGTGTTTGCCTATCATTAAACAATACTAGCATAATTGTTATGATGAATCAGTTGATTATAAATCATTAATAATTCAAGACTTTGTTTCAAAGTAGGCTACTTTCACTGCTACATACGCAAAATTAGGTACAAATTTTTATACAAAATAACATGACGATTGAGATAAAATATTTTAATTAATATCATTTATGTAAATACATGAGTTCCATTTCAATCAATTTCTTTTTTCAACAGCTCCGATTAAAGTTTGCATAACTTAAGGTCATGAATGACACAAAAATATACTCCCTCTGTCCCTCTCATTTCTTTACGGTTACTATTTTGGGATGTCCCTCTCATTTCTTTACATTACCATAAATAGTAAGTTTTTTCATCATTACACCCACTATCTTCCCCCACTATCTCATATTTAACAATAAAAACTACTATTACACCCACTACTTTCCTCCACTATCTCAAATCTATTATTAAATATTGATGGGTCCCACCACTTTACCCACTTTTCATCTAACTTTACTCATTTTTCATACATTGTCTTGGTCTCCGTGTCCCCCTCCAATGTAAACAATTGAGGGGGACGGAGGGAGTATAGAAAACGGAAAAGAAAGGAATATAATTTGTATAAATATTCGTTTGTGCCTGTGGTGCTTGGGTTCCTCAGCGCGCGGAGACACGTCGCAATAGTCACATGCACTTATGAAGATTAAGTATCTATCTATTTATTTCTTTTCTTTTTATGAATAATTTTTGCTTTTCACAAACGAATAAGATCAGAAACACCACAAATCCCAGGTCAATGAGATGAGTGGGTTTTTCTCAATAATTGAGCGAAATAATTCAACTTTTATTGCCTTTTTTCCTCTTCACTTGTAGCTTTCCGGATCGCACCAGGTGTGCGTATACATTTGCATATCTCGTTGGTACCTCCATCAATAAATATATACACCAAGGATGAGGTTGTTTGTGCTTTTCGGGGGACAAGGAGATCGTGAAAAATGAACATTGATAAAATTTATAATTATTAGGCAGATTTAATATTATAATTTATTTCAAATATAATGTAGTCTGCTTAAACAGTCTTCCAGATTTTGGTCGAGTGCATCTAGCTGATATAAAATTACAAATAATAAGGGTTAAGGAATAAAACTGATACCTATACAACCTTTGTTTCCGCTCACCGGCATTCGTTAAAAAGAAAAGAGATAATAATAATGAGTTGCATACACTTCAGGAGGGATGGCAATCGGGTCGGTTGAAACTGATTTTGTAAAAATCAAACCTGAACCCGATTTTATATTGTAAATCTGAACCCAAAAAAACCCGAATTTTGTTAAACTGAACCCAAACCCGAATCCGTCGGATTATATTCGTGATTGGGTTAACCTGAAACCCGAAAAAATATAATTTTTTAGGAAAATCAAAATTCAAAAATTTAGTAGTTTAAAATAAAAATATTACAAATTCGGAATAATTAAAAACAAATTAGGAATTTAAAATTACAAAACATCTGTTGCTCCCGCGTTCAAACATTGATGTGCTGCACAGCCGTGAGTGCCGTCTGCAGGTCTCAGCAGCAGATGAAAATATGGATGAGGAATTCTGAATAAATTAGGTCAGTGAACATTAAAAATTAATAATATTACAACAGACTACATATGTATATATTACTAATAAATATTAATAATATATATACACGTATTTCGTATCGGGTTCGAGTTCGGTTTAAATTGAGTTTCAGGTCGGGTTCGAAACGGTATGTCATATACCCGAACCCGACCCGAAAATAGTCCGGATTTAAAAATTAAACCTGAACCCAAATCCGAAATATTCGGGTTCGGTAAAACCCAATCAGGTCGATACGGTCGGGTATCCATCAGCTCGCTACAAATTGCCATCTCTAACTCCAGGAGTTGCAAGAGTTAGCTTTTATAAAAACCCATATTAAGTTCCTGATAAAAAAAACCAATATTAAGTGACAAACTTGGAAATTAGATTTATAAATTATGTTTTGAACATACTGAAGATGTAAAATTTGAAATTTAGGTTACAAATTATGCTCTGAACACAATGGAACTGTAAAATTTGAAAAATAATACAATTAATACAAAGTATGTTGGAAATATTAAACTATTAGCGCAACAATGAGGCAGTTATATATCAGGAATTAACAAGAACAGGCAAGGCACCAAATAACGAAACAATACACGAAGGCAAAATAGAAATATAATCAATACCTTAAATCGACAAGAAAAGACAGAAATCACTTAGCTTGCGAAGCTTTATCAAATACTGATCAAAATCAGAATAACAGCTGAGTCGCCTAGCCCTTGAAAAGCCTAGACTGTTCTTGAAACGATAATTGCCCCACTTACGCTGTGTTGGGTTGCAGCAATTTCGCCTCCAGGATAAAACAGCTCAGATCAACTCGTTCACAGACACGCAATTGATCAACAGCGACCTGACCTCAGTTCGCCCAGAAAACCTATGCAATCTGTTCTGTATGTATTATTGTAGAGAGAAAATAGAGAAGAGTAGCAGCTAGGGTTTTTGTATTTTTGATATCCCTCTATCTCACAAAACGTTTTGATTCTGTATATAATACAAAATAAAACGTAACTGAAGATATGGCATTAATTACAATAAATATTCCGACTTAATGCATTTTATTTTAATTGAATATACTTCAGTACATTCACCACTCAGGGGCACGTACATTCACCACTCAAGGGCACGTACATTCAGCACTCTGGGGCACGTACATTCAGCACTCAGGGGCACGTACATTCACCGCTCAGGGGCACGTACATTCAGCGCTCAGGGGCACGTACATTCAGCACCCTGGGGCACGTACATTCAGCGCTCAGGGGCACGTACATTCAGCACCCTGGGGCACGTACATTCAGCTTAAAATAAAATTATAAGTCAGGATTTATTTAATTAATTAATTCAAGCTACTAACTTCAACTCAATTTATTTATGGATTACACTAAGAAAATGTCTTAGATCCAAACATGAAAGTTTAAGTCCTCATTACAAGGAACAACCTCCAACAATTAGATTAAGGTAATTCCATCAAGAACCCATACAAAATGAGTCTTAAACTTACCATTTTCTAACAATCCCCCACTAATCCATACAGAATGCATATCAGATTTTATCATGACTTGTTTTTCAGAGTAGGTACCCTTCCGGGTTTGAACCCTCCTAAGTCCTCTACTTCGATGGCTACCGGATATAGATGGAATATTTCACCTTGAATCTTTATCCGTTTGGTGTAACCACACTCCATAGACGACGACAAGTCAAAGGCTATGGTACAGATCTACGGCTTTGAGACGTTAATGGTCGTGTCTCGATCCTGTTCGACGAATGTTTCAAGGAATAACCCATTCCTCTAATTGCGACCACACAATTACATTCGCTTAGCTGGGCATCTCCAAAGATGTACTGCTAACATCTCGTCAAATGACTTGACCCCATTCAGAGTTTTAAAACTCTTGCTATACATGCAGTAACAGTACCTTTTAAGGTTTCCAGGGGATAGACTCAGATACACAAGTATCTAGTTATATGTAGTAAAGGTACTACCGATCCATCCTTACAACTTGTTATTACCACATTGAATACACTTTGAGGGATCTCCTCTCAGGTGTATTGGGTTCCCGCTGTAGATGAACCATGATGGGTTACCAGTCCCATCCCCAACCTCGACTTAAGGACTACAGCATGCTCAAGCCCTTTAGTCAACGGGTCAGCTATATTATCCTGAGTTCCAATGAACTCTATAGCTATAACCCTATCAGAAACAAGACCCCTTATAGACTTAAGTCTAACTTGGATGTGTCTCTTTGTCTTAGCGTTATACTTTACACTTCTGATCTTGTCAATAGTTGTACGGCTATCACAATGAACAGAAATGGCAGGAAGCGGTTTGCTTACTACAGGTAACATTGACATCAGTCCATGTAACCATTCAGCCTCCGTCCCCGTGGCATCCAATGCACACAACTCAGCCTCAAAAGTAGACCGAGTAATCAAAGTCTGTCTAGAAGACTTCCAGGACACAGCTCCACCCGCTAGGGTAAACACATATCCAGTCACTCCATTGGAGCCGGATTTCTTAGCTATCCAACTTGCATCACTGTACCCCTCGAGTACCCCCGGAAATCTCCGGTAATGCAAGCCAAGAGAAATAGTTCCCTTGAGATATCTAAGAACTCTATCCAGAGCCTCCCAATGAGTCTTGTTCGGACAGCTTGTATATCTGGCTAACTTAGACACAGAATAAGAAATATCTGGTCTAGTCACGTTAGCAAGATATTGCAAACTACCAATAATCTGAGAATACCTTAACTGAGACACAGGTACACCTGAACTATTCTTGACAAGGGCCACTTTAGGATCATAGGGTGTACTTGCGATTCTACAATTTGAATAACCATACTTCTCAAGTATAGATTTCTCTATATAATGAGACTGTGACAAGGTTATTCCATCAGTTGACTGTGTTAACTTGATCCCAAGAATCATACTAGCCTCACCCATATCCTTCATCTCAAAGTGCCTTTTCAAGAAACTCTTTGTCTCGTTAATAATCGCAATATTGGTTCCAAACAACAAAATATCATCAACATATAGGCATACAATCACACATTCATTTCCTCTAACCTTATAGTAGACGCACTTATCACTTTCATTAACTAAAAACTCGAATGCTAAAACAGTTTCATCAAACTTTTTATGCCAGTCGATAGGTGCTTGTTTAAGGCCATAGATGGACTTGACTAGTTTACATACTTTCCTCTCGTTACCGGAAGCAATAAATCCTTCAGGCTGATCCATGTAAATCTCTTCTTCAAGGTCACCATGAAGAAAAGCAGTCTTTACATCCATTTGATGGACGATAAGACCATGCACAGAAGCCAATGCTATAAGCATTCGGATGGTTGTCATTCTAGCAACAGGAGAGTATGTATCAAAATAGTCTATACCTTCTCTTTGCCTAAAACCCTTAGCAACTAGCCTCGCCTTGTACTTATCTATTGAGCCATCCGGGTTCAACTTCCTCTTGAAGACCCACTTACATCCTATAGTAGAACAACCAGGAGGGAGATCGACTAACTCCCATGTTCCATTAGAAACAATAGAGTCCATCTCACTCTTTACAGCGCCTTTCCAATGCCTTGACTCCGAAGAGTCCATGGCTTGACGGAAAGTTAAAGGTTCATCCTCGACATTGTAAGTGAGAAAGTCACTTCCAAAGTCCTTGACTACCTTTGCACGCTTACTCCTTCTAGGTTCCTCTACTTCGTTAGGAGTAGAGCTACTACTAGGATTCGCCCCCACATTTGTCATCTTTTCCACATGATCGGGAATAGAACTCGATGTGAGAGTCGGATCATCCTCAGAATTACCCTGAGGTATACCAGTCTTCATAGGAAACACGTCCTCAAAGAACGTTGCATCACGAAACTCAACTATCGTATTAGCCACAATGCCGTCTATGTCAGATTTTATAACTAAAAATCTCATAGCGGTTGTGGTCTCTAGATAGCCCAAAAAGATACAATCAACAGTCTTAGGCCCTAGTTTCTTTCTCTTGTGTTCAGGTACAAGTACCTTTGCAAGGCACCCCCACACACGAAGATAATTCAAACTAGTTTTACGTTTTCTCCATAATTCATATGGTGTCTTATCCATGTGTTTCAAAGGGACCCTATTCAGAATATGGCAAGCCGTATTCAGAGCCTCTCCCCACATGTATTTAGGCAACCCTGAATTAATCAACATGCTGTTAATCATATCTTTAAAAGTTCTGTTCTTTCGCTCTGCCACCCCATTAGACTCAGGTGTGTATGGTGGAGTAACCTCATGAACTATACCATTGTTGCGCAAAATTCATTAAACAAGTTACTTGTATACTCACCACCTCTATCAGATCTCAAACGTTTAAGTACTTTGCTCGTTTGTGTTTCAGCTTCATTTTTAAACATAATGAACTTTTCTAGTGCTTCATCCTTATGTTTAAGCAAATAAACATAACAATATCTACTATAATCATCTATAAAGGTAATGAAATATCTATAATGATCCTTAGTCAAAACACCACCGAATTCACATATGTCTGTGTGAACTAAATCTAACAATTCAGAATCCCTAACAACATTATGAAAAGGTTTCTTTGTTTGTTTAGCAGTCACACATACTTGACACTTAGATTTCTTATCAATGGAATGCTTTGGAATCAACTCTAAATTCATCATATTCTTTAGAGCACCAAAATTTAAATGACCAAGTCGTGAGTGCCATAAATCAGATGATTCAACACAATTAACAGAAGGAACATTAATAAAACCACCCAAAACGGGTTCCACATTTATCAAAAATAAACCATCCGACAAGTAACCCTTGCCAACAAATGTACCAGTCTGAGTAATCACAACTTTATTACATTTAAAAGAAAGTTCAAAGCCATTTTTAACTAAATAGCTTCCACTTATAATATTTCTATGAATAGAAGGAACATGATGCACTCTAGTGAGGGTCAGAACACGCCCAGAAGCAAACTTCAGGTCCACGTTTCCAATTCCTAGCACTTGAGCAGCACTTGCATTCCCCATCCTCACTGTCACTCCATGACATTGTTGATAAGATACAAAAAGAGTAATATCAGCACAAATATGCACATTAGCTCCTGTATCAGTCAACCATTCATGAGACAGATAAGCGGAAAATAGTTCAGGGTTGTAGGCAACATACCCGTCATTGGTTTCAGAGGCAACAACCTCACCAACAACCATGTTAGCCACAGGCCCACTCGTGGTTCCAAGCACAGTATTATCCTGAGCTACCACACCAGCTTTCTTAGCTTTCTTCATGGGACAGTCCTTGCTCCAATGACCAACCTGTCCACAAGACCAACATGGCTTGTTTGCCTTTGGTTTCTTAGCCTGGTTCTTGTCCTTCTTAGGTTTATCCTTCTTAGTGACAGATTTCCTTTTCTGTCCTACAGTTACTACGTTCACCTTCGAACTACTCCCATGCTCAGCAGGCATCACATGTCCTTGTTTGGACTTGTGCTGCTCCTGCACAGAGATGTCCAACATCAGATTAGTCCAAGTGATCTCTCCTTTCTGTCTTTTCAGGGAGAGAGCAAATTCTTCCCAAGACTTTGGGAGTTTTTCAATCACGGACATAACCTGAAACTTTTCAGGCAGGTCCATTCCGGACTCCTTCAAAGCATGCACCAACATCTCAAATTCATGCACCTGTTCCGTCATGGATTTTCCATCCACCAGCTTGAAATCAAGAAACCTCGCCACACTATACTTCTCAAGACCTTGAGAATCAGTATTGTGGGTTTGGTCCAGCTTCTCCCACAAAAGCTTAGCAGTATAGGCATCCGATGAATATACATCGAATAGAGTGTTCGCTAACGCTGCCAAAATAGCAGCCCTAGCCACCCCATCCTTTTCAGCCCACAAAGCATAAACCTTTGAAGAATCAGCCTTCTCTTGATCCACAACAGGAGGATCATACTGCACCACTGGCCATAAGCCCTTAACCGTTAACCAGAGCTTCATCTTTTTCTGCCAACGAGAAAAAGAAGCCCCCCCACTGAATTTATCAGGCATGCCCGATAAATCAATAGGCTGAGGGAAACGGTACGTAGCCCAATCAATGGCAGCAGTACCACCAGAACCAGAACTAGGAGCCACAGGAGTTTCAGTTTCGTTAACCATCTTGCTAATAACTATATAACACGAATTATCGTTTCAAGATTGTTGGAAATATTAAACTATTAGCGCAACAATGAGGCAGTTATATATCAGGAATTAACAAGAACAGGCAAGGCACCAAATAACGAAACAATACACGAAGGCAAAACAGAAATATAATCAATACCTTAAATCGACAAGAAAAGACAGAAATCACTTAGCTTGCGAAGCTTTATCAAATACTGATCAAAATCAGAATAACAGCTGAGTCGCCTAGCCCTTGAAAAGCCTAGACTGTTCTTGAAACGATAATTGCCCCACTTACGCTGTGTTGGGTTGCAGCAAGTTCGCCTCCAGGATAAAACAGCTCAGATCAACTCGTTCACAGACACGCAATTGATCAACAGCGACCTGACCTCAGTTCGCCCAGAAAACCTATGCAATCTGTTCTGTATGTATTATTGTAGAGAGAAAATAGAGAAGAGTAGCAGCTAGGGTTTTTGTATTTTTGATATCCCTCTATCTCACAAAACGTTTTGATTCTGTATATAATACAAAATAAAACGTAACTGAAGATATGGCATTAATTACAATAAATATTCCGACTTAATGCATTTTATTTTAATTGAATATACTTCAGTACATTCACCACTCAGGGGCACGTACATTCAGCACTCTGGGGCACGTACATTCAGCACTCAGGGGCACGTACATTCACCGCTCAGGGGCACGTACATTCACCGCTCAGGGGCACGTACATTCAGCACCCTGGGGCACGTACATTCAGCGCTCAGGGGCACGTACATTCAGCACCCTGGGGCACGTACATTCAGCTTAAAATAAAATTATAAGTCAGGATTTATTTAATTAATTAATTCAAGCTACTAACTTCAACTCAATTTATTTATGGATTACACTAAGAAAATGTCTTAGATCCAAACATGAAAGTTTAAGTCCTCATTACAAGGAACAACCTCCAACAATTAGATTAAGGTAATTCCATCAAGAACCCATACAAAATGAGTCTTAAACTTACCATTTTCTAACAAAGTATTGTTTTTAATTATACCTATGAAAAATAAAATTTTAATAATATACATGCACGATAATTATTCTTTATTAAAATTGTTTAAGTTGTTCAATTATCATAATAAATATTACAAAAATTGATAATAAAAACATTTAAATTGAACCTCTTTTTTCCCCTTTCCAACAAGTTAATGAGCATAGCGCTCAACATTAAAAATGTGCTCGCGAGTAGAACTTTGAAAATGGATTTTGTTGTGGTCGTTACAAGTTGATTTATATGAATAATTAAAAGTTTTGACGTCACTACTCTAGTAGTATATTTCCTCGTACGTAACCTCGAACAGGAAACTTCCACACAACCAAACACCTGTGCCCACAAAATACTACTCCCTCCATCCCATTGAGATATATAGTACATTTGTATCGGGCACGGAGACTAAGTGTATAAAGTAATGTAAAGTAATAAGAAAGAGAAAGAAAAGTAGGTAAAGTGGTGGGACCCATTAATATTTAAGTGATAAATTTGGAAAAGTAGATGAAGTTAGTGGGTGAGTGGAATTTTTATATTATAAAAGTTTACTATTATAGGAAAGTTTTGAAATGTATAAAATTGAATGGGACATCTCGAAAAAAAAAAGTGTATAGAAATCAGAGGGATGGAGAGGGTATGATATTGATGCATATTTGCCTCTTTACGAATAAATTTAAAATGTAACAATAATTTTTTTAAAATATTTTAATAAATTAAGTGGGTGGCTTTTGTCCTCGTGTGTAATTTAAGTACTCAATTATTTGATTACTCATCAATTGTAGTGCTAATGAATCATAATTTATTTAATAATTATTACTTGCTACTGATTACAGTAATCTATTGGTTAATCCTCGTACGCAGTTCTTGTTCCTTTCTACCGCATTATGAATTGTTTACTGGTAAGAGAGTGTTAATCCTATTAAGGATGCACTTTTCTTTTGCTGCGATTTTAACCATCCAATCAAAAGCGGCGTGCCTAGAAAAGGCTATAAAAGTGCATTCTTTAGCTGTTTTATAATTGTTTAATTCTTAATTGGCAAACTAGAAAGCGTTTGCATGAATTAGTATTGAATCTCAAACTAGGGCCTTGTTTGTTTAGCACGATTCTCGGTTACATAAGAACTTAAGGTTACTTGGAAGCAGGTTACAACGTGCAGTTGCTGTGTAACTGATAATTACAGCGTTTGGTTGTCTATAACCATATAATTTTAACAATTTAGATAATATCAAAATAATATATTATAAATATATAAATAAATAAATAAAAATGATTTGATATGTATTATTAACATAAAATAATAAGAATTTTAACCTAATATAAAAAGAAAAGAAATACGATATTTATAAATATAAAAAATTATTTAGATGAGATGATATATTAATATAATATTAGTAATATCTAAATAAAAATAAATAAAATATAGAACAAAATTTATGTTTCATAATTTAAGAAGAAAAATAAATAAAAAAATATTAAGATGGATAAATTGTTATATAAAATAAACATATATAATAATAAATAGTAAATATTAATAAGAATGTGATATGAGTAAATCCTAAATAAAAAAAAATTATTATTAAATAAACAATTTTGATATAATATTTATTTATAATTTAATTTTTTGGATTTGACCATTATTAAATATGTAAAATTATGATATTTTAATAATAATAATAAAAAGCAAACAACTATTGTTTCAAAAAAAAAAAAGCAAACAACTATGGAACCCGAAAAACCACGCATCAGCTGTGTAACTAAGTTACACCGTTTTACAGGAAGTTGAAGTTCCATGGAAGTATAAGTTACGTTACTCACTTTTAATATCATACAACCAAACACTGTCATTCAGATGAGTTCCATCGAACCGTAGGTTACCGCGTTGAGTTACAGCGTACCAAACGAGGCCTAGATGACTCGGTGGCTTGGTTCCTAACCGATGGCTTAATCTTCCCAAAAGTTGGTTTTTCTTTCCGTTTCGGTTATCACAGCGTACAAGTAAAATTGACTTGCAAGTGCATCTGCATTCTGCAGCTATAAAAGTTCTTTGAACTAAAATATATTTATCATGTTTTAAACAACAGACTTTGTAAGATTTGTGAACGCGGCCTAACAATTTTTATTTGCGATTTCAATTCCCGTAATAATGATGACTCTCGCATGCGCACCAATCAAAATCTTCCACTTAAATGAAAAGCACTGTTAATGCTATCATGAGCACGTAGAAGGACGGATTTAAAGAGGCACGGGGACATGTGTTCCCCAAATTATTATTTTTTATACTGACCATTTAAATAAAATTATAAAATATTCGTAAAAACTTAAGCACCACAATTGCACGTCAGATTTTTTTTTTACAATTTGGATCTATATCTTATAAACAGACATATGTTTTTAATATTTTTCAAGATGAGAAAGAGTCGAACCGGATATCGGGTATCCAAAGACAACAAAAGACGAATTCACGACTTTAGTTATTCAATCACGCTCAATAAACATTAATTATATATATACTGAATTTTATTCAAAAAATCCACATCGTTCGTTATAAAAATGGATTATTTTCAATTATAAAAATCCTAGTTTAGAAGTCTAGGGGGCCATTTGAGTTAACTTAAAAGAGTGACTTCTTGTTTAAATTAAAAAAATGGAGTAAAATTGAGAAATAAATAAGTTAATAAAGTGTTTGGAAAAAGTAGAAACTGTGAGAGAAAATCTAGTATTCTCAACCTCTTAAAAGTGTTTCTACTTATTTAAACAAACAGACCAATAAAAGCAAAAATCAGAAGTTGAACATCATTTATAAACAAAAATAATTTAAATTTATAACTCTATAGATGTGTGTAAATATTTTTTTTTGATAAATATTATCAAGAATTTTTTTATAAAAGTAAGATAAGTCAGCGTTTCATCTTTATGTCGGAAAATTTGCTTAGAGCAACTCCAACCCAACACCAAAACACCATTTTAGTGTCAAATTCACTCCAACCCAACACCAAATTAGTGTAAAGTTGACACCAAATAAATTGGTTGACACCAAATTTGGTGTCAAGTATTGATTTGGTGTAACTTTTACACCAAATTTAGAGTTTTTCAAAATACCTAATATACCCTCACATATGTTAGTGGAAATAAAATTATTCCATCTATGTCCCATTAAAGTTGTTTTATGTGATATTATTTATTCTTCAATCATAATTGTTTTAAATATTCTTTCTTTACTATTTTACTCAAGTTTTTTTATTTATTTCCAAATATCAATAAATTTATATTCTTATATAGAAGATATGTTTTTAAATAGATTTGATTCATAAATAAAATACACAATGATTAAAATATAAATTAAATAAAATTAAAAAATTTGCATTAGAAACCACGATTACATGACCTGCCTATGCATCTAAAAAGAATATGCAGTACACCATCTGAAGAAACAGCAGCATGATAATAATTAGTTTTCTGGAAAATCATCCAGGGAACCTCCAAACTTTTTCAAATATTCATCTGCAGATGCGGATGCAGTAGATTCTTGCCAAACTTGTGCATTCTTTTTTCCCATATTCTGGCTCTTTCAGTTTGATAATACTGAAGTTGAAATGGGTCAGTCATTAAACTTAAATCTTTAGCCATGATCTTGTTTGTTGAACATGTTAAAATTTAAGTACAAATTCAATATTGATATAAATTACTTAAAAAGGGAGAATATTCCATTTAATGTGTAAAAGATTCTTTTTTGGTGTAGGATATGGTGTTGATGGGTTAGAATGAAATTTTGATTTGGTGTAGTTTTCACACCAAATTGGTGTATTTTTCACACCAAAATGATGTCATGGGTTGGAGATAAAGATGATTTTTTTTGTATAAAACTAAGATAAGTTTGACGCGTTTCATCTTTTCCAGATAAAGATGATTATTTAATATCTCAAATTTATTGAAGATGAAAATGTTGGATCAAATAAAAATAAAATGATGACTATGTGTGTATATATCTCATACAAAAATGTTAGTTTCTCGGACACAATTTTAATACGAAACTGACGTAATCTGACCTCGTGTCATATCGCTTTCGATTGTCGTTTAATAATTATTATTTTTCAGCATTGTCTTGTATTCGTAATATTTCAATTTCTTGATGATAAAATTTATAAATTCCGACATCTAAAAATAACAACCATTTATGTAACGAATTACATCACTGTTATCAAAAATTCATATAAAAAAACGCGATGCATGTCTGAAATTGTCGTTTTCTATCATCTCAAAAATTTCTTTTTCGATCATCATCTCATCAGCTTTTGTAATTTCTTTCCAATTTCGATGATAAAATTTACAGATTCCGACCACCAAAAATCTCAATCTTCATGTATATCATATCAAATTACTGCCCCTCAAAAATAATTATAATAATTTTCATATCTATACTATACTATTAAAGCCGAAACATTAAAAGTTTGGTCGGTCGGTCGGTACTTGGGCCAAAATACGGGCCTATCTATATAACCAATTATTCTGGGCTTATTTATATAAATAATTATTCTTTTTAATTTGGGCCAAAGTACGGGCCTATCTATATAACCAATTAATAATAATCCTTTTAAAACTGAAACATTAAAAGTTTGGTAGGTCAGTACTTGGGTCAAAATACGGGCCTATCTATATAACCAATTATTCTGGATCTATCTATATAACCAATTATTCTTTTTAATTTGAGCCATAGTACGGGCCTATCTATATAACCAGATAATCCTTTTAATTGAAATATATTACTTTTTTATATTTTTGACTAAAAAACTCAATCTTCTAAAATAACATTGAGAAACATGGTAATTACTTTTTTAACTAAAATATATTATCTTTTTATAAATTTTCCAACTAAAAAATTAATCTTTTACAATTAATACGGACATGGGCGACATATTTATACGTAAAGATATGTGCCAAAAGTCTAAAAGTCAAATAATAAAAAATAGAGAGAGTATTATTATATTGGTCGGGCGGTCGGTACTTGGGCCGAAGTACGGGCATATCTATATATATAACCAATTATTCTTTTTAACTAAAATAAATTATCTTTTATATATTTTTTAGATAAAAAAAACTCAATCTTCTAAAATAATATCGAGTAACATAGTAATTGTCTTTTTAATCAAAACGCTTTATCTTTTTTAGATTTTCTAACTAAAAAAACCGAGTTTTTACAATTAACACGGGCGCCATATATATAAAAATATAATATCATTAAATATAATTATTAATAAATAACATGTGATATTATTCAACCAAAATACATTAATAACATTATTTTTAAATACTCTAATGATCTCATATTAAAAGAAATATTACAAATCTGTCATATACTATATATTATTACACTATTAAAGCCAAAAATAAAAATACATTTGGTAGGTCAGTTAGTTGAGTTTGGTGAATCGTTTGGTATTCGACCCACGGAGCTCTTGAATTTATAACATGTTATAGTATATTTTTTATTATCAATTAAACCAAAACATTAAATTTAGGTTAGTATGATGGGGAGATATTTGGTTTCATGCGTATGTTTTATACCATATTATTAATTATTAATAACGAAATATCAAAGGTTGATTGGTTAGTTTATATCTGAGTTTATAGGCCATCTTAAATTATAACATGTAAAAAAAAATATTTTAACATTCTCATTAAAATATATATGTTCGACCTAATTTTCAATTAGCCATTTGACGGACTTAACTATGAAGAATTTATCCAACTGTTAAGTAAAAAATTTATTAAACCATGTTATTCTATCATAATTATATTTTTACAATAAAATTAGATAACTTTAAAATATATATAATAAAATAACAAATATGTTAACCGCCCGTGCATTGCACGGGTTATAAGCTAGTATAACATAAAAACCAATACGGATAGAAATTAAACACGCAGACGTGAAATTATGTGTTATTTCCAAATATAATCTCACAGCCGTTAGTCCAGTTACGTTGGAGCCTCGAAACATCCTCAAAATCACCGTCAACGTTATGACGACAAGGGTAATACCCGGTGCAGGCTCTTTCCTTATGGATCGAAACTGATGTATACATACAAATACAAATATTATTATTTTAAAACATAGTCCTCTCAAGTATCGCCTGTCCAACCTTATAAACATACATGGTCTCCTTTGATTATAAATCTATCCTCAACTCTTACAATTCACAAAACAAAACGCGTGCCCTCTTCATCTATTGCCCCAAATGTGTTAATTTATAGCTCGAGTTAATTGAAAGAGAAAGAGAGGATGAAGAGTGTTGTTAAGATTACAGAAAGTCCTAATCTTTGTGGATCTTTAGTTGTTAAAGCTTATCCTAAAAGGTATTCTTCTAAGATTCCGTCTGATTTGGTTCTTTTCTTGGGTCTTGGCTTCATTGATTGGTAGATTTTCACCCTCTTTAGTAGTGTTAATCATTGTTATTTTTAATTGTTATTGAATTGGGTTTCTTGTTGGTTTTCAAGGGTTCCCTTTTGATCAATTGTTGTTTGAATGAGCATAGATTTGATTCTGCATGTTTCTGTCTTTAGGGTGCTATTTATGCAGATTCTTAGGATGGGTTTGATATACACCTTTTCTAGTGTGTCTTCCCCAGTTTGAAGTGTATTGGGTTTTCGGGATTTTGTCAGTTTCGGTTTGGTTCTGACTAGGGTTCTAGGTATAAGTGTTGTGGTGTCTTCTTGATTATTCGGGAAATTGAAGGGGTAATATGAATTATTATGTAAGTATTTTGATGGTATTTGTGTTGAGATGAATATTTTGAAATCACAACTAGTATTAGCCCTCAGAGGAAGGGAGACCTTCTGAGATGGGGGATTCTCTTCTCACAGCTTTGTCTTTAGAAAATCATTACCCGTCAACCCTTTTGTCTATGGATTCAAGTGCCTCCTCGTCGCATGACGAATTAGACCTGGAAATGAGTCGTCATGTTGTTCTTCCCCGTCCTCCAGATATTAATTTACCCCTTTCGGCTGAACGAAGCCCCCCTCTCCAACCTTGGAATATGGAAGCTTGTGAGAGTCTTGATGTTGGACTGGGGACCCAAATTTATGAGGCAGAAACCTTTCTCGCTGCCCCTAAGGTTGGACGAAAATGCGCTAAAAGGGTAGATAGCATATGGGGTGCCTGGCTCTTCTTTAGTTTTTACTTTAAGCCTGTTTTTAATGAAAAATCCAAGGCAAAGCTTATCAGGGACAGCAATGGACTTTCTGGATTTGATAAATCGGATCTTCAGCTTGATGTTTTTATGGTTCAGCATGACATGGAAAATATGTATATGTGGGTTTTTAAAGAAAGGCCTGAAAATGCATTGGGCAAGATGCAACTTCGAAGCTACATGAATGGTCATTCACGACAAGGAGAGCGCCCCTTTCCTTTCAGTGCTGATAAAGGTTTTGTTCGTTCTCACCGCATGCAACGAAAGCACTACAGGGGCCTTTCAAACCCGCAGTGTGTTCATGGCATTGAGATTGTTTCATTACCCAGTCTTATGGGTCTTGATGATGATGAGCGCCGAAGGTGGATGGAGCTCACGGGTCGGGATTTAAACTTCTCCATCCCACCTGAAGCAAGCGATTTTGGGTCATGGAGAACACTGCCAAACACTGACTTTGAACTAGACAGGCTGCCTCCTTTAAAGAATAGCACTACAAACTCCAACTCCAAGAAGTTGCTTAATGGAGCAGGGCTTAACCTATCAACCCAGCCATCTAACCATGCTAACGGGGATGTCATGGATGTATCTCCTCCTAGCAGCAAGAGGAAAAAAGATTTTTTCCCACATGGCAATGACGATGAATGCTATTTAACGGTTAATCCTCCGGAGCATGTACCAAATATGGAGATCCATCCTAATGAACCCCACTGGATACATGAATTCACTGGTGTAATGAGCAATGCTGCTGGACCGGTGACAGCTGCGAAAACAATCTATGAGGACAAAGAAGGATACTTGATTATCATTAGCTTGCCTTTTGTAGATCTTCAAAGGGTAAAAGTTTCTTGGCGGAACACACCCACTCATGGCATAATTAAGTTGTCCTGTTTGAGCACATCATGTATGCCTTTTGTTCAAAGGCGTGACAGGACCTTCAAGCTTGCAGATCCATTTCCAGAGCACTGCCCTCCTGGAGATTTCGTAAGAGAAATCCCTCTACCGACCAGAATTCCAGAAGATGCAACTATAGAAGCATATTACGATGGACCAGGAACATCGCTTGAGATATTGGTGCCAAAACTCCGTGAAGGACCAGAGGAACATGAGGTCCGTGTTTGCCTTCGCTCTCACCCTCACCTTGGCGGTAATGATCTTATGTTAAACTAAGACTCTTTGGAGCTATATGTAATCGGTAGTTAATCATAATGTGGTGCTTTAGTATCAACTAACTCTGCGCCACACAATATAGACTATGTATGTGTCCCAGAATTATCCTATCAGCTATTAAGATATTTTGCTGTAAGCTATTAAGATATTTTGCTGTTTTTTATAATCTGGTGGAGCAAGTTCTTGTCTGCTCATTATGCGGCTCTGACATTCATGGTTTTTCTTTTATACAAATGGTTTATATGATGAGCATGCTTAATTGTGAAAGTTATGACAAAGATCTCCCTTCTGATAAGATAGACGAAGTTACAAACGTCAAACCTCTCTTTGAAGCATTATGTATAACAGTAGTGAACAACTCTTGGGGACATTGTCCATGAGTCTTGTTCATTAGGGAAGCTGCTACATCCTAGGATGATCTGTTTAGATGAGAAATTGATAATATCACAATTTTTGCATCAAATCGACCACAAAGCTCATTTCTATGTTACTCAAATCGACCACAGAGCTCTACAAACATTTTGCATTCTGCTTTCTGCATTTAAAAATATTATCATCTTATATTTCAGTCTTTGCCACTAACAAAATTTTATGTCTCTGAAAGTCGACTTCATGGCACAAAGCTTTGGATGAAGAGTTCAACTCCGTTGAGCAAAACGTGTTCTTTTAGCAACTGGAAATGATTGTCACCCAGTAATTTTTAATTATTTCTAATAGTTCTCAACAGTAAAATATAGCAGAAGTGGAACTATGGAAGACTGCAAGAAAAAGTCATATATTATTTGTTATTGAGGTCCCCTGGGGTAGTTTTGTGTTCTCTGAATTCTAATATTTCAAGTTCTTTGCATCTTAAATTGTTTAGAATTCCATGTACTTGAAAGGTATATAAATTGTCGAAAGATAAAGGTGCCCAGAAACACCAACGAACTACTCCGTTCATCCTAAATTTGATGAGTTAGTTGATTTTGAACACGTAACTTAAAGTGTATTGACCATCTAGTTCCGAAATTTATTTTTTTTAATTTTCTTTTGGTAAACAAAAATTTCATATTTAAATTTTTATTTTGCAAAAATAAAATTTTAAAAATAAATAATATAGCTATGTGGTCGATGGATTTTAAAATGCGTGTCCGAAGTCAACGAGCTCGTCTAATTTCGGATGTAGGGAGGGAGCGGATGGAGGGAGGATCTTGTGTATAATACATTAGTACTGTATCAAGAGCAACTCCGACATTCCTTAAATATAATATAAACTATTGGATCCTAGTGATTTAAGATAATAATAGCTATTCTCAGCTCCAACAATATTCTTTATATTCATTACTTATATACTATTTTATTATTAAAAGTTGCCATTATTACAATAGGTGAAGAGAGAGAACATGTTTGTTTTCAAAATTTATTATAAAATAAGATTTAGGAGAGGAGAGAGGTTAGCTAAAGATAAGGCATAGCTAATGGATCAGAGCAACTCCAATAGGTTACTTATATGATGTCCTAAACTCACATTTAAGTAATGTGTCAAAAAAATGCACTCCAACACTATCCCAGTGTTATCCTAAATCACTAGCATAACCTTAATTCTCCTATCCATTACCTATTTATAAGTAACCCCTAGCCATTACCTATTTAATATTTATGAATAAAATAATCATCTCTCTCCTTCTTTCTTTGTCTATTCTCTCCTTTTCCCCTTCTCTCTCTCAAATTTATTATTAAAATAATCTTAGGAGAACAAATATAGGGATTACTATTGGAGTTGACACTAAAAATAGATTACCTAAATCACTAAGACATACTAGTACTCATTATTTTATATTATTTATAAGTAATAGGATAGGTAACCTATTGGACTTGCTCTTAGGTTGTGTTCACTTGGAGTGAATGGAATGAATTTTGTACTCAAAAATGATGTTGATCAAAGAAATGTATACAATTTTCATTCTTTAGATCATTCCATTCCTACTATTTTAACTGGAATTCTATCCCATATGTTTTGGAAGGAATACTCATTCCATCTCTACATCATATTTCTTTACAATCTTTATCACAAAATAATTTAACTCATTCATATTTAGTCACTATTATCTCATACTTTTTTCATTCTTCATAAAATTTCTATATAATTTTTAGGGAATCACTAGGATACTGTTGGAGGGGATTAATTTCCCATATTCCTCATATTTTAGTTTAAGATTCTAAATAGCTAAGCTATTGGAGTTTCTCTAAAATACCAGACATTAATACTAAGCTTTTCTCCGTTTTTTTGTGCATTTTTAAGTGTATTGGCTGCATTGTTAGAATTAATATTTTTCAAATTTTCTTTTTGTGAATTAAAATATAAATTTAATATTTTTATTCAGAAAAAATAATTTTGAATAATAATGTAATTATGTAGTCAAAACTCTTAGAATTATGTGCCAAAAAGTCGTATTTGAAGAGAAAGAGAGAGGGAGTACAAAATTTGACAGAATGTTAGAGCAAGTCCAACAGTGTCCTAGTTGGAGTCCTAAATATAATATAAAAAATAATGTCCTAGTTGTTTAGGACATATTCTACTAACTTCAACTCCAACAATGTGCCTTATTTTCACTATATATTTAATATTTTATTATTAAAAGTTCACTTTCATCATTAAAACATAATATAAAATAGAGAGAGAAAGAGAGTGTTGGTAAGAATTTATTATAAAATATGGGATAGGGCAAGGAGAGAGAGTGCCTCAAAAATAGGGCTTGAATGGGTTGTCCCAGTGATATAGGACATCACTAGGACATTGTTGGATCAAGTTTTTTCATCAAATGCCCTATATTATGACTTAGAACACTAAATAGGGCAGCTGTTGGACTTGCTCTTATTACAGAACGTTTTCTAGTTCATCTGATATGTGAGTTCGAAATGGCATTGTCGGACTGCATATGTTAGAATGTTTTAGAACCAACCAAAACATGCAGCAGATAATCAATGTATTTAAATACTCCAGCCAAGCAAATCAAGCAATACTCAAAATATTTGGCAAAAACCATCCCAAAACTTCAACGAAGTTCTCATATGATAAAGATCCTAGCAGATATAATATTGGAAGATGGAAATCAAAAGATCCATCTTAAAACCCAAATATAGTACGATTGATCATTGAACTGTCTTGAATAAAAGGAAACTTAACAGTAGATTTAAAATACCCAACAATAAACTTAGTCCACCTCCTCGATCTTGGGACCAGCACTGCTGCCACCACCTGAAGGAATGTCATCATCATCCATGGGAACTCCACCTTCACCGCCTGCACCCTGGTACATCTTTGCTATGATTGGGTTGCAAATGCTCTCCAACTCCTTCATCTTGTCTTCAAACTCATCTGCCTCGGCTAGCTGGTTGGTGTCGAGCCATTGGATGGTTTCCTCAATAGCATCCTCAACTTTCTTCTTATCATCTGCGGAGAGCTTGGAAGCAATCTTCTCATCCTTCACTGTATTCCTCATGTTGTAAGAGTAATTTTCCAAGGCATTCTTTGCCTCAACCTTCTTCTTGTGCTCTTCATCCTCTGACTTGTACTTCTCTGCTTCCTGAACCATCTTCTCAATATCCTCCTTTGAGAGTCTACCCTTGTCATTGGTAATTGTGATCTTATTCTTCTGGCCAGTTGTCTTATCCTCAGCAGAGACATTCAGAATACCATTGGCATCAATGTCAAAGCAAACTGTGATCTGAGGAACACCTCTGGGAGCTGGAGGGATGCCGGATAACTCAAACTTTCCAAGCAAGTTGTTGTCCCTTGTCCTTGTTCTCTCACCTTCAAAAACTTGAATCAGCACACCAGGCTGGTTGTCTGAGTATGTAGAGAATACCTGCTCTTTCTTGGTGGGGATGGTGGTGTTCCTGGGAATCAAGGTTGTCATGACACCTCCAGCAGTCTCCAAACCAAGGGAGAGAGGGGTTACATCCAACAGAAGAAGGTCTTGCACCTTCTCATTACCCTCACCACTCAAGATAGCTGCTTGAACAGCAGCACCATAAGCCACGGCCTCATCAGGGTTAATGCTTTTGCACAGCTCCTTACCATTGAAGAAATCCTGCAATAGCTGCTGAACTTTGGGAATTCTGGTAGAACCACCAACAAGCACGACATCGTGAACAGTGCTTTTATCCATCTTGGCATCCCTCAAACACTTCTCCACAGGCTCCATGCACTTTCTAAAGAGATCCATATTCAATTCCTCAAATCTGGCACGGGTAATGGTTGAATAGAAATCAATACCTTCGAATAGTGAATCGATCTCAATAGTGGTCTGAGCAGTAGATGAAAGAGTTCTCTTTGCTCTTTCACAAGATGTCCTCAACCTCCTGAGAGCCCTGGGATTTCCAGTGATATCCTTCTTGTTCTTTCTCTTGAATTCTTGGACAAAATGGTTAACCATTCTGTTGTCAAAATCTTCACCACCAAGATGAGTGTCTCCAGCAGTTGCCTTGACCTCAAAGATACCCTCCTCAATAGTAAGAAGGGATACATCAAAGGTACCACCACCAAGGTCAAAAATCAATACATTCTTCTCACCAACGCTTGTAGCCTTCTTGTCCAGACCATAAGCAATTGCAGCAGCTGTGGGCTCATTTATGATACGCAGGACGTTAATGCCAGCAATGACACCAGCATCCTTAGTAGCCTGACGCTGTGAATCATTAAAGTATGCAGGGACAGTAACCACTGCATTCTTAACAGTTGTACCCAGAAAGGCCTCAGCAATCTCACGCATTTTAATCAGAACCATGGATGAAATCTCCTCTGCCGCAAATTGCTTATCCTCACCCTTGTAAGATACAGTAATCATGGGCTTTTCAGCTGGTCCAGGGGTGACCTTGAAGGGCCACAACTTGATGTCACTTTGCACAGAGGCATCAGAGAACCTCCTTCCAATCAACCTCTTGGCATCTATTCACATCATAAAACATAAAACATCAGTTAAGAGATTATATACATTAAAAACATATAAAACTCATATATTTCACCATAGGACACAAATAGAACAAATTATATATACAGTGTGAAAGTTTAGATAAAGCAAAAGACACAGACAAAAGTAAAAGACGCAGAAACTATCATACTTCTAAAAAATAGGCTATAAAATGTATTTTAAGATGTGAAATGTCTTTTGTTACATCCAGGCACATTATATAAAAATACACTGCAGGGGCTAGTTTGTGTTTAACTACAACTTAATTCAACAACTTAACTCAATTAAAGTACAAGTATCATTAAAAACAACCCGCATGACTTGAGCACTAGTCCAAGTGTCCAACAACATAACATCAAAATTTTATCCACAAAAATGCAAAATTAGATTTATGTTGTATATTATAGATGACTAGTTCAACTAATGTTGTGTTTGGTTGGGGTGAATGAAAATGGAAGGAATAGAATGAGATTTGAACTATAATTTAGTTGAATGTATAATAATTTCATTCCTTCCCTCATTCCATTCCTATCACCCTTAACTAGTGCTTAAACCCTCCCTCCTACACTCTATTATTTTCTTTTATTTATACTCATTCCATTCCATTCCATTCTATTCACCCCAACCAAACACAACATAAAAACACAAGTATACCATAAAATCTACCTTAACAAAAGCAAAAACAACCCGATATTTAACACAAATACAATTTACACACTACAGCATAACTCCAATCCAATACAGACCAATCATAACATAAAGTTAATCATCATATATCACACTACTACATAACAGAGCATAACATATTAATTTCTACACAGAAATATCACATGGTTGCCTGATTAAAACAATGCTAAACATACATTCTACAAAAATTACACAAGACATAAAACACAAAAACAGATCTATAAATAAATACATAAATACATGCACAAATACGAATACAATTGAGGGTCAAGATCTTACCGAAGACAGTGTTGATGGGATTCATTGCAACCTGATTCTTGGCAGCATCACCAATCAAACGCTCAGTATCAGTAAACGCAACATAAGACGGCGTCGTTCTGTTCCCCTGGTCATTCGCTATGATTTCAACGCGGTCGTGTTGCCACACGCCGACGCAAGAGTAGGTGGTTCCCAGATCTATTCCGATCGCCGGACCTTCGCCTTTTCCGGCCATCTCGAACTCACTGTACTATATGCGGCTGCTGATATATTTGGGAGGCGGGAAAATATGGAGGCTAGGGTTTGTAACACTGAGAAGACAGACAGGGTTAAGGTTGTTTATATATTGTGTTGGTGGGGCTTACGTTGTTGTTCCAGAATGTTCTATGACTTGCTTTGACAGCCGTTGGATCTTGGTGCGAAGAATTTAATGGTTTCAGATTGTTTCTCGCCCTTGTTTTATGGAGTGTGGCCTGAGGAAAGAATATAGAGTTTGTATTACAACAAACAAACAAATTATTATATATTGTGTAAAATCTTGAATAAATTTTAAATCATTAACATCAAGTTGATTTATATAAAAATTGTTATATATATTGAAATTTGTTTAAAATCTTGAATAAATTGTAAATTAAAAATATTTAGTTGATTTATATGAAACTTAATTATTTGAAGTTTGTGTAAAATCTTTGAATAAATTTTAAATTAAAACGAGAATTATTTATGTAATTTGTTAATACTCTTCTGTTTTTTTATATGACGCTTAACTTTTTGCACACATCTCAATGTGCTTTGACCGGACCCTTAAAATTATTATTTTTTAAATTTTATTTTTTTTATAAAAGTAAATAAAAGATAGTTTAATTCAAAAAATACTTTTAATACCAGAAGTAACACCTTTTAGTTGGTTAGGGTAACATTTAAAAATAATGTGTAAAACTGTATAAATGATATTTTTAGTGCTTGAACTCACATTTCGAGGCACTTGTTTGATATTTATGGTGACTTTAGTGAACATCTGATACCGTTTTCAGTTCAGTGACCAACTTGATACATTAAACCCACTTCAGTGACCAATTAGATAATTAACTCATAATATATTTGGATTATATCAATTTTATTTATTAATTATTTTTAATTAAAACACGTGTGTTAAATTTAGTTCTAAATAATTTAGAGTTGAATGAGTAATAAAAGTCATTAATTTTTTCGAACATTTTTAATTTAAAATATAAATTTCATTTAATTTCCGGTATTTATAATTCATAAAAAAATAAAATTAAAACACGTGTGTTAAATTTAGTTCTAAATAATTTAGAGTTGAATAAGTAATAGAAATCATAAATTTTTTCGATCATTTTTAATTTAAAATATAAATTTCATTTATATGTACTCAATCCCTTTAATTCAAGTGTTAGTATCCTTGATTATGTTTCTCTTTAGACTTTAGATCATAAACTGGAAGGGGTGTATTGGGTACTTAAATTGGGCTCATAATTTATATTCTTGGACTGGCAGTTGAGTAATTGTCGAATGTCGATCCAAATACATGATCAGAGAGATTAAGAAGAAGAATTGAAGCACCCAAACAACTAGGAGGAACACAAAACCAAATTCGTGTTGTTTGGCCATAACTGAGACTCTGAGAGCGCCCAACATATGCACATTGCAAAGTTGCGCAACATGAGCCAAAAGACCTACTTTTAGCCGGTAACTAGAACTGTCAAAAAAATCCGAAAAATCCGATATCCGTCCGAAAAATCTGCATTTGTATCCGAGATAAAACGGATATTATTCGTATCCGAGACAAAGCGGATATTATCCGCATCCGAATCCGACAATTCTGGATACGGATACGGATATAGGCATAGTCGTATCCGATAATATCCGAATCCGAAATTAAATATATATGATTTTAAATATTATATATTATATATTATTATTATTATTATTATTATTATTATTATTATTATTATTCAATAACTATATAACATGTGTATTTATATATGTATACATAAAATAATATATCGATATAAATTTTGTATAATTTTAGAATATTATAGACATATATCATAATTTTATTTTAGTTTAATATTTTAAAGATAACAAATTTATATTAAAAGATAAATAAGAATTAATTTTTGAATTAATATAAACCTTCTTTAATGATTTTAATTTTTTTACTCAGTTTTTAAAAAACTATTTTTTTATGATTTTTTAGAAATTTTAATAGAAAAATAAAAATTCTAATTAAAAATCAGATTCGGATCCGGATATTATCTGATATCATCCTTTAAAAAATTTCGGATTCCGATCCGGATATGGATTTTCGGATTCGGATTCGGATACAGGCAGATCCGTATCCGAATTATCCGTTTGACACCCCTACCGGCAACTATTACTACAAAATTAGTGAAATGAGTAACGAAGAATAGTGACTGTTCGACTTTAATTGAAATAAGACATACGACATCAATTTAAAAAGTTTTATTGATTGTTGCTAAATATTTAATTGCATAGACATAATGCATTGTAATTCGCCTAATTATTCTATCATTTTTTTTCTTCAAGAACATTATAATTTTTATTGATGGGAAATTCTTAATGGTGCACTCGTGATTTTGGCTTTTCCAAATGGTACGCAAAATATTTTTGGCTTCCAGTTGGTACGCAAAATATTCTCCTTTTTCTTCTTATTTTCAGTCACACCTCTCTCATGTTCCTTGTCTGTGACGTTGTTACTGCTGCAATCATCGGCTAACTAACAGCTTCGAGCAACAACCCCTTCATCTACTCTCCGTTCTTCTTTCTACCTGAACCTACACACAACTCACCTCACCACCACTGAGCCCCACAACTCTCGCTGCCTCGCTTTCCCCATCTATTGCGACAATCGAACACTCAACAAAACTCATCAATTCAACCACCACCACCAACACAATACTGCCTTCACCGATCGAAACCAACTGCCGCACCGCCAACAAAGCAACCCACCACCATCTGATTCCTCTTCCTCGCGGCTACCACACATAACCGCAGCAAACCGTCGTAGGTCTCCTTGAATCGCAAAATCAACCACACAAGCCTATATATAAATATACACACACACAATCACAAACACATTGGATCCAAATCTCGATCATATATAAATGAGCAGATCCCTTTCTTTTTACCTAACCCAGCTTTTAACCCGTGTTAGATAAGCCTTTATTCTGTTTTAGATTTTTTATTATTATATTTTAGAATTAATTTAGGATTAATAAACGTTTGTTTAACAGAACTTGACGGCAGGGGTATTGTATAAAATGATACAATAGTCCAACTGTACCAACCGGAAGCCAAAATTATTTTGCGTACCATCTAGAAAAGCCAAAATCACGAGTGTACTATTGAGAATTTCCCTTTATTGATTATTGCTAATCATTTAATTGCATATACATAATGCATTGTAATTCGCCTAATTTAGACTGAGCATATAATTTTCTTGAATTATACGTATAATAATATTATCGCAAAGCCATATAAATCACTTTTAACTTGAATAATAGTGAGTTTTATGTAGTGAAGTTAAAATCAGGAAAAATCAAATCGAAATCGAAAAATTAAATCGATATTGTGTAAATTTAGTATGGTTCAGATCTAGTTTTTTTGAAACTTCAATTCTATCCATTTTTTCGATCCACGGTTAATTAGGTGAATTAACTTCAATTGAGTTAGTTCATGACAAAATATATATCATCTATTTATATCATATATCGTATAACTTTATTGTTATACATTTATATTAAAAATCTACATATTTTTCTTATAATCTCGTATCAAGATTAGCATTTATTTTGATGATTTTGTGTTCTTGACTAGACTGTGGTTATTATATGTGCATCACCTTATAACAAATATACAAGAATTTGATACAAATTACATATCACTTCACGAATATTTTCTTTTTTCTCAAGAACTCGTCCACTTTGACAACTTATGAAACATTTCTTCATTGTTTATTTCAGTTAGTGAAAATCACAAGTGATTAACGAGATCAACTGATTAATTAAACAATGAAGAAAGTGCTTCATAGATTATCAAGTTGAAAATTTACTCCAGTGATAACCATTAAAAAATACAATATATAAGACATATGTAGGAGAGGCAATGATACATTGAAGAGATGAAGTGTCTATCGGATCTTTATATAGATGATGGGCGTAGAAAACTAAAAAATTCAGCGGTTACAAATGTGTAACTGATGGGCGGAGATAATTATTAAAAAATTTAACTGATACAGGTGTAAAACCGACTAAAATTTAGTAATTACAAGTGAATAACTAGCAGATATAGAAAATAATAAAAATGAAAAATTTAGATTTACAAAACACTAATACAAAATAGGCTTCTACCATTTTCGCTAAATTTAAATTTTTGATCTTCATTATTTTCTATTTCTACCGGTTATTCACTTGTAATTACTAAATTTTGGCCGATTATACCCCTGTAATAATTTATTTTTTATAATTATCTCCGCCCAGCAGTTACACATTTGTAACCGCTGAAATTTTCCTAGTTTTCTACTCCCGTCATCTATATAAAGATCCTATACGCACTTTATCTGTTCAATGTATCATTGCCTCTAATACATATGTCTGATATACTGTAATTTTTGATTTACCAGTATAAGTTTTCAACTTGGTAATCTATGAAGCACTTTCTTCATTGTTTAATCAATCAGTTGTTCACGTTAATCACTTGTGATTCTCACTAACTGAAATAAACAGTGAAGAAATGCTTCATAAGTTATCAAAGAGGATGAGTTCTCGCAACAAGACGATATTGTTTGGTGAAAGCTATGTAATTTGTATAAAATTCTTGTATATTCGTTATCGGATGATGCATAATTAATTACTACGGTGTCATCAAGAAAAGAAAAATCATTAAAATTATATTTTTTTACCGTGATTACAAGAAACCAGTAGGTTTCTAGTTTTATCTTATACATGAATCTTAATCTGTTATGTTTTCAAGGTTTATTAATATTTTATGTTTAAGACTTGATTATTTTATTGTTGAAAAACTAAAAATCCAAACATTATTTTCATGTAATTTCTCTTTCTCGTATCTGTGATACAAATATTTACGATCGTCAAAATATCTGATGATTGCCGGAGAAACTCTTAATCAATGAGTTAAATGTAGTGACAATTTTATGAAATGACATTTCATAAATCTGAATACCACAAATTATCTTAAAATTCAGCAATACATATACCCTTCCTAATATTAGATCCTTTTTTTGGTCAGTTCCTAATTTTAGATCTCTGAATACATAAGAATTTGTATTTTTCAATGATCTAAAATGAGTGAAATAAAGAGTATAATCTTCATAAGAAACTTTCCTGTTTGGGAATTAGAGGTTAGCGGTTAACTGTTAGCGGATTGAATTCGATGTTTTGACTAGCTGATTGAAATAGATGTTTTGACTAGCGTATTAAGCGATTTCGTGTAAAACTGTTTGGTAAATAGTTGTTTTATTAGCTTTTTATGACACATACCAAAACCTCTAACCCAAAAAACTTCTCAAAGTAGCTTTTTAAAAATTAGCTTTTTGAGCCCAAATCTCTATTTCAATCCGCTAACTATCAAACACTGTTATTAGCGGATTGAAATGGTCAAACCTCAAAATCACCCCAGACAATGGTCAAACCTCAAAATCACCCCAAACCTTTAATTTTTTCACAACCGCTAACTTACAAACACGACATTTACCAACACTTTTAAATTCACATTTAATACTTCATTCATCCCAAATTATTTGTCTTATTTGATTGTTTTTTGTCAAAATAACAAAAATTTGAATGTGTATTACAATTCTAAACCAAATAGTCAATCGAGTTATATTTGAAAACATACGAAAAACATACGGAGTACTTTTGTTTAAGACATGATTTAGGAGAGATACGCCCTTACACTCTACTAGAGGTGGCAAAATATGGTTTTGGTTCGGTTTTGGTTCTTACAAAATGGATTTGGTTTGGATAAATGAACCAAAACCATTTTCAAACCATATATTAATAAATGTGGTTATGGTTTTAGTTTGAATTATGGGTAATTAGTTTAGTAAGTAAAAATAAGTATTATATAATGAGCAAAAATTAATACACTCAAGTGACAATATAATGAATACTAAATATAACAATAGTGTGTTTGAGTGTGTGAGTTGGTGTAGTGGTTCAAGCTTTTGGCTTTTCCAAGAAAGTCATGAGTTCGAATCATGAGATGTGCATGTGTGGTAACTAGCAAAACAAAAGAAAGAAAAGGAAAAATACATAATAGTGTGTGGAGAGTTATAAAAAATCTTAAAAGTGAGACAAAATGTGGTTAGATCCATATCTTGTGAGAAATGTGAGACTAAAAACCAAACCAAATCCATTTTTCTAAATGTGATTTCAAATGGATCCAAATCCACAATTTTACAATTTTGGTTTGGTTTGGATTGGTTTAATGGTTTTGCAACCATATTGCCACCTCTACACTCTATTGTTATAAATAAATGAATGCTTACACTGACACTTGGAGAAGCAACTCATGAAAAAGGTGGAAATTCTAAACTTCAACACGACGGAATGGGCTTGTAAATAAGGCAGGCCAAAATTATGAGAGGGGGTAACATATGTAATCATTAGTATTTCTCTGCTAAGCGGGAAATTTTTATTTTGTTGATTAATAATAGATTATTTGGACATTAATTATCTTTTGTTAAGTGTTGTAACTGCAAGGGTGCACATTAACGTTGTTAGTTTCTATTTGATGGATATTTTTTTCCTCTTCTTGCGTTATTTTTTATAATTTTGTTCTTGCCTCGGTGATAGTTTATGAAATGTTGAATTTGTGTTGTCCGGGAACTGCAATATCAACTTCAAATTTTTTAATATTTCATTAATTTTTTTTTTAAAAAAATTTCATTGGCGAACTGAAATCTTTTTAACTTGATTATTCACTTATAAGATACTACTGACTACAACACTATAAGAATGTGATCCGCTTCCGTGTAACACTTGTGTATACGAGTCCAGCTCTCCATCTGAATGATTGATACGAAACGAATTGGAACAAGTCCTTTCACTCTTTCTATCATTATTGTTTTTTTCTGAAATGATCAAAATTATTTTGATATACAGACTCAAATGATGTGGAAACTAAAAATCTAAAATTGTTTAAAAATCCAATTTAGGGACATTTACTCTTTCTTAGAAAGTTCCAAAATATCATTTGCACGTGATGCTTATATTTAAAAGTCAGGATCATATTTGGTGAGTTCAAATTAATAATCCAACAACCAATATCGTCTATGTTTATCAAATTTCTTGATATTATATTTAAAATATATTTTAGATATCTAATGAATTCTGGTGAATTATTATTTGTATATCGGTTTAACTAACCAATATTGTTGTTTGTGGTTGGAGCCTTGGAGGTTGGGAGAGTGCATGGGAGGCAGCTCAGAGTATTAGACGTCTCCATGCATGCGGTCTGCTGTTTCTTTTTTTGCTAGTCGAGTACACACATCAGGAGTCAAACTCCTGATCTCGCGTAAAGAGATCAAGAACTCAATCACTGCACCAATCTTTGTTGGCAGCCCTGTGTTTTTATTACTATGGTTCTAGTTGTTTGATGGTGGGTCCTGTGTTTTTATTACTTTGGTTCTAGTTGTTTGATGGTGGGTGGTATGTGGATGTCAAAATGTTAGTTGTTCTGTGGCAGTTTTCTCAGTGGTAAGATGGACGGACAATAGTATCTATATAAATTTTTTAATATATAATCACAATTATATATTATTAAAATAATAACCAGCTGCAGAGATAAAGGTATTTGATAATGTCATTTTGTATTTTTTACTTTTAAAAACATAATATTTTTAAATATTTTCTTGGGTATCTATTTTTTAAAACTAATTTCTCACATTTGTTTTTTGTTTACATTTGCACAAGCATCTGGCGTTATAAATGTAAATCATTAGTATCGACAATCGTATCATGTATTTTCGTATTTTGTCTACGTAAAAAAAAATTCATATCTTTATTAATTTTTTGTCTTAATTAAAAATCATATACGAGACAAAAAAAAATTGGGCACATTATATATATAAAGATATTAATATAATTTTAATCAAAAATTATATTTAAAATATATTTTTCTGTAAAAATTTATTAAATATAAATGAAATAATATTATTTGCATACAATTTTATACACATATATTTTTACATATGCATGTAAATAACAAAAGGTAATTTCGAAGCCATGTCTGAGGAGGAGTATGAAAACTGGTTGTGGGAAGATGAGGAGGAGGAAGACCAGGAGGCTGGGGTGATTGAGATAACTGATGATGAAGATGAAGAGGCTGTCGCTATGCTTATGGATGGAGTGGGACAGCCTGGGATGGGGGACGCCAGTGAGGAGCTATGCTGCAGATTTGAAGGCCCAATCATTTAATCTGGATGGGTTTTTAATCTGTGTTATTATAATCTATTAGGTTATTAAGTTTAAGTTAGTATGTTTTAAGTGTTTGTTTAGTTCGTTTAAGTGTTTTGATTGGTAGTTTCATCCTGTTCATACCCTAGGGTATGTCCTAAGTTTATTTCTGTGGTTTGGATTGTTGAAGGAGGCCCTGGAGCAAGTTGGTGTAAGCTCTAGGGCAAATTTTGCCCCGTTTAGTTATAATATTTGTCGTTTCAAAAAAAAAAAAAATATTCTTTACATAATTATATATTTAATATATCATCACATATTAAAAATAAATATTATATATAAAATATTATGTACACCCAAAATGAAAATAAAGATCCTGACACAAATTTATTATATAATTATATATACATTCATATACTTTCATATTTTCTATATCAAAATTCATATTATTTTTTCCCATTAAAGTGTGGTAAGTTCACATGTGAAACTACCATGCTTGTAAGTCATCTCAGTTCCCTTTATTCAAATTTCATCTTTTTTTTCTCCGTTTCATACTCAGCAAAGTTAGTTGTGTGAATCCATTCATATTTTCGATTATTGCAAAAATCAGATGGGCCTGGATAGTCATAGTACCGTCCTTTCGAGCCTACTCGCATCAAAATAAATTGAAATTTAATCCATGTTTCCTTTATTCGAATTTCAGCAAAATCATTATTTTCCTCCGCTACATACTGATACTCATAAAAATACTCCCTGGTCCGGATAGCTTATATATATTTGAGACAATGGCGTCGGCACGTATTTAAATTTTTTGTCAATTTTAATAAAATTATTTTTAAAATCTTTATTTTGTGAATGAAAATTTAATATTTGAATTTTTATTAAAATTTAAAAATAAATTATTGAATTAGTCTTTGTAAAAACTCTAAAATACGTATATAAAAAATGTAAATAAATGAGTGTGATGGAGGGCAGAATTAAATGGGACACACCGGATAGTTATTTTACCGTCCTTAGGGACCACTCACATGAAAAAAATAGGAAAAATTGAAGTCTACGATGATAACGAAGTGAAGAGAATAATCGTCGAAGGCACCAAAAGAAAGATAATGAGATTTCTGTGATGAGTGATGGAGTGATGGCCAAAAATGAAGGGGTCCAGTAGTAATCTCTCCATTCATCATAGCCGGCTGCGAAGTGAATATGCACCCTCGGGGCTAAACCAAACAGGCAGCCTTTATCAACGGATCGGCAATTTATTCGTGCATGTGAAGTTATTTAATGTATATTGGTAGACTATTCACGAACACCAAATGTGATCTGCGGTGGTGACTGGTGAGCAATTCAGAAGCTTTGGTGGGGAGTTACTAACTTAATTGCTACCCTCATTTTCAAATAATGCATATATACTACAAATGTGACCGAATAATTGAATAGAATTATTATGCAATTTACGATCTATAAATTATGATGAATTGATACCAAATCCGCATTAACGTATTCACATCGACTCAACTGATCAATGAGCTGATTCGGGCCTTGAAAATTCTGTGTTAGACAGTAAAAGTTTATTGTTTTCTAGAATTTATGTGAATAAATAAGAAGAATGGCATGGTATTGTATATCATATACTCATTATATGTAGTAGGTGCAAGTTTATGTTTTTTTATAGAAAATATTCAGGGACACTAGAGATCGTAGATGACAGTTTGAACTTGTCATTAAAAAATCGTTTTAAACTTCTACATGAAAGGAATTATAATGTGTAATTGTAAATAGATCTATAAAAGGGATTGTAATGTGTACATATATGATATGATAGTCAATAGACACCAGTATTGTGTAACGTAAGATTTAGATAAGGAGTAGGAAGAAGAAACAGCAGATAAACATATACATGGTCTACTCGATCCATATATGCTGAATCCCTGTTCAGCAGCAACTCTGTATCTACTTCCTAATTTCTAACTCTTCATTAGCAGTGATTACCTGCCGTTTCCCAGCATACCAACTACTACCGACAACTCACTCAGTCATGGCATTTCAATCTCTACCGCTTCACATCTTCGATTCACGTAACCAACCTCAGATTTGTAATGAAACACGTCAAATCATTTATTATTATATTAAAATAAAACATAGTAACATATTATTTTTAAAATATAGTCAATTATTATAATAAGTCCTATTAATTAATATAATCTCTTACAAATTTGTACAATCTCTTACCAGGTCTTATTTAGCCAATTATATTTAGAGAGGGAGTAAAATATTAATGAATCAACTAAAAAAATTTCTTAATCATGTCATTCAGAAATCGAATCGGATCTTGTCTGGGACGATGACGATGGTTCTTTTGTTCCAGGTTCAAGGAAAATTATCCGATCCAGATGGCCAATCAATTTAGATACATATCGAATTTTAAAAATAAACTCAAATAATCCATCCACTCTTTAACTTAAAATATATTTACAAGTGGTGAAATGTCGCAGACAATATAGTCCATTATTTAGCAGATTGACATTTGAGGAAACGAGCATGCTTGCTTAATTATTAATTTATGAAGATATAAGGGTCAAGCGTGGCCCATAATGCTTATTGCACAAAATTAATCACCTGCACATGAACATAAAAACGGTTGTGACTAACAATTTAATTTGTCTCAAGTTGATTATGTTCAAATAAAATTACTCTCACACAGCCTTACTTAACTGAAAATAACAATGAAATATGATACACGTACTGATACTATACGTACATTATGCATGCATCTTTTCACCGTATATTCAAAGGGAGTAAAATAAAGGAAGCAGTATCGTATTCTGCGTATACACCGGAGAAGCACTTAATTTTTAAGGGGGGAATGAATGAAGGGGCCGTTTGGGTGAGCTTAAAATAAGTGCTTTTTACTTAAAATAAAAAAGTGGAGTAGAAGTCAGAAGCAAGTTAAGACTTATAAGTGATTAAACTGTTTGGGAAATAAGCAAAAATCCTGAAATAAAAGCTAGTAATCCTAACTTCTTTTAAGTGCTTCCTGACTTTTTACACAAACGGTACAAATAATTGCTTATAACTTATAAACTCAGAAGTCGACTTATTTATGTGTTGTCAAACACCACCGAAGTTTAGAAAGGAGACGGTTGATAGGTTGGTGGATGAATTTATTTAGTCAATTAAATGTTCCCATACGCCCCTCATGCCTCCTCCTTAATTACCTACAACTCGCCAGATCATTATCTTCTTTTTTCATTCTTTTTTAACATATTTATTTTAAATTACTTTTTTAATATTTCAAAATTGTTATTTGTATGTAAATAATTTTTTTACATAAAATTGGAAAATCATGCTTTATACTATTATGTGTACTTTATTGATTATTTATATATGTATTCTTCAATAATTTCATGACCAAAGAACCCTTTTTTTTAAAATTTTCATGTCACTAAATAATATTAAAATATAGCACCGAAAAAATGGATTTGTTTCGTATAAGAAAGTCTTTGATCTGACAGACAAAGATATGCTTCAGAAATTTTAAATTCGTAAATAATAGGTACATTCATACTGGATTTAGGAAAAGGTAAACACGGGCCGGCCTGTATTACCTTTGACGGTAAAAATAAATAGGTGGTCTATATATACACATCATATCATGAATGTCAGCTCTTATCTCTGCTACCAGTATAAGCTAAACATCTCTGTGTCTCTCCTCTCCTGCCCATCTCTCTATACTCCTTTTGCATATCTCATTCAAGAGCCAGATACAAACACACATAATAATATAGAAAAGAAACAAGGCAGAACATGGGTATATTTTCATTGATGACAGGAATGGCAGGAGCAAGCGGCTTCGGATCTGCTTCAACTGCTGAACAAGTCACTGACGGAATCGATGCTTCCAATCTCACTGCCATCATAACCGGTAATCATATCCCGAACAATTTTAGCGTGAAAACACGTAAAATATTTTGTGTTAGAAATTTTTTAGTCGATATTGTGATTACTGAATCCATATATTTTATATGCCCACGCGTACAGGTACAGAAACTGTTACTTTTTTTTTATGTATTCGCACATTATTACTTTTTTATGTATTCATCTTAATTTTAATAAAATTTGGACTAAGCTGGTAGTAAAATGATATCACGTGATCAGGAGGTCATTGTTATTTCACACAAATATGTTCTTAGCTAGTATTAGTAAGATTGCATCTGAATATTAGCTGCTCATATGCGGTATGTATCTGTGATTGATTTCCGGGGACATACAACACAAGAAACTGATACTATAAATTTGTGCGGATACACTAGTAAGGAAAGATATTTAATTCCACGGTCTAATCAGGTAGGAATGGATTCTTTCAATATTCAAATATAATTTGCTCGTTATTATAGATATGGGGTCAACATGACATAAATAGCAATATGATTTAGATTGTACCAAAGTTGGTGGTCACAAGTTGATACAGATGCCAACCATATATGGTCCTTTAATTTCTTATGTGACCTGATTGGCTGGTTGACCCGGATGTTGGGAGATTCGGAGGGGATGTATTTTCAAGCTCAACTAGACAACTACTGATGAAAATATTGAATAAGATAGAATCAGCACCTTATTTATCTAATTGTTTATCTTTCATTTTTTTTCCGGGATGATGAGAATTCATACCTTCTTAAAGAAAAGGAGAAGGCGGATGTTTGAGTGGATTTGATTATATAAGATATAGGATAGACATTGGACTTTGTGTTTCTGAATAGCAATTCCTTTGGAAAAACCTATTTTAATTGTCCTGATTAACTTTACAGAATTGAAGAATATGTTGTATAAGTAAAAATATATATATTGTGCAATGTGTACTTACAATCAAGTTGTAATTTAAAAAGCAAGATCAAACACATAAAATGGTATGGACAATTATTGATTAGTGGCAAATATCTTGTTGTAATAGTATATAAGTAGTTAGTATGCTTTTATACTTTTGTCTAAATTGACACTTACATTAAATATCAATTAATTAGGAAAAATAGTACAATATTTTACTTCCTCGGTCCTATCATATTCTTTAGGTTGGGTTTCGACAAGAATTTAAGAAAAATGTATAAATTATTATAAAATAGTAAGAAAATCGAGTAAAATGAGGGTCTGATACTCTCATTAGTATTTAATTGATAGATCAGAGAAAACATGTTAAGGTAGTTGGGTTTTAGAAAATTTTGAAATGTAAAATAATGAGAAAAACATCCTAAAAGAAAATTTTGAAGAAATGGGGGGAAGAGAGTATAGTCTCTCCTAGCTCGCTCTCTCCCCCTCATTTCATTTTGTTGATAAAGAGTTTCTAATGAACATGGAAAAAATGAAAAAAAAACCAGCATTAATTAAGGAATTAGTTTTGTATCAAGACCTACATCATATTAGCATTTGCACTTTACATGATTTGCAAAAAAAAACTGCATTACTTTGGATCAACACAATATATGTAATGGAATTTAGTTGATTGTTATGATCTGATAATAATTATACCTGTACAGGAGGGGCAAGTGGAATTGGGTTTGAGACAGCAAGAGTATTGGCACTGAGGAGAGCTCATGTGGTAATAGCAACGAGGAATGTAGAGGCTGCAAATGAAGCAAAACAGCTTATTCTTAAAGAACAAGAAAATGCTCGCGTCGATGTTCTTAAACTTGACCTATGCTCCATCAAATCCGTCAGGGCATTTGCTGATAGCTTCAAGGCTCTTAACCTTCCGCTCAACATTCTCATGTACCTACATTTTTCTTCCTCTAAACAGCATATTAATTCTATTTTGCACACGACAGTGTCAAAGTTGCAAAAGTGCTCGTAAATATATCTTATGTTTTTTTTTTCAGAAACAATGCTGGCATTATGTTTTGCCCTTACAAACTTTCAGAAGATGGGATTGAGATACAATTTGCAACAAACCATCTGGGTGAGTGGTACAGTAATTTCTAATTATTATTTTTTACATTTTTTGTGTAAACATTTAATAAGATTAATGTTCATTGTGGTTGGATTACAGGGCATTTCTTGTTGACAAACCTACTACTGGACAAGATGAAGGAGACAGCAAAATCTACAGGTGTCGAAGGAAGGATTGTGAATCTATCTTCGATAGCTCACCAGCATACTTATTCTGAAGGAATACTATTCGAAAAGCTCAATGACGAAAAGAGGTATGCAAATATTAAGCTTATATTAGTCGGATGTTTTTCTATAATTCATTCATCTTATATGCAAGTAGTCATGTGTGTAGCGTGTTATCTATACATGACATTTTGCATTGTTTGGGTACACTTCTTGTTAAACTCCGCTTTCACCAGTTATTCGGACAAAAAGGCATATGGACAATCGAAATTAGCTAATGTATTGCATGCTAATGAGCTGTCTCGACGTCTACAGGTGATTTTTCCCCACCACTAAAACTTATTTGACTCGTTCATGGTTCTGGAATGATGTAAATTTTTATTTAATATTTGTGTACATGTTTGAAACTTTAGGCGGAGGGAGCAAATATTACTGTGAACTCGGTGCATCCAGGATTGATCATGACAAACCTCTTTAAGTACTCAACCGTTCTGTTCAGTAAGTTCAAAACAAGCTAACAAAGTACAAAATTTATTACTAAGTTGCTAACTATTTCATGCATATTCGTAATTTATTTATGTCTAATTACATTTTGACGCTTATTTTTAACAGAAATTCTTAAGATGGTAACTCCTCTCATCTGGAAGAATGTCCCACAGGTATAATTGCTATTAATGATTTCATCGCTATAAATTTTTGTTTCTGTTTTGTCAATAATAATAAAAATTACATGTGGCGTCCCTCCTTCCCTCTCTCCTTCTCGCGCTCTCTTGTTCTCTTACCCTCTGTTTTTTTAAAGTTTAATCAGTAATACACGTTCAATTTCAGGGGGCATCCACGACTTGTTACGTAGCTCTGCACCCTAATTTAAAAGGTGTGAGTGGGAAGTATTATCAGGACTGTAACGAGTGGCAGCCAAGCAAATTTGCAACGGATGAGAAGTTGGCCAAAAAACTCTGGGACTTCAGCAACAAGCTGGTTAACTCTGTTTGATTATGTGTCAGATATGAATCTATGCACAACTACTATGTGAAGGTGTCTAAGTCCTTGAGTAACTTGCTGAGTGATGCTTCTGCTTGAATTAGTAGTTTGGGTGTGTACTTTGATAAAAATTTGAACTTGTAAAACTTGTGTAATGTACATCAGAATTGTGTGTTTCCATTAGTGGCAAGTGCCAAGTCGCTATACTAGTATACTCTATGTTCCCTCTCTTTCCCCAATAATCATTATGATCATAATGATCATACCAGTATGATTATACCAGGAGTGGCAATATCAGACACAACCCGAATTTGCAATCCGATTTACTAAGATAAAACTTGAAAGTGACCGGGAAATCACTTGATCAACCCGAAATGATCGGAAATTAGAATATCATTCCTAAATTTTAGATTTTCAATTTTATTCAATTTTTAGTGAATTTAACTTGACCCAAAATCGACCCGCTCGACAACACAAACACGACCAGTTATCCGAAATTGCCGCTCCTTCATGATTCATGCATGTGGTATGTATGTGGTGTTTGAGAGGGTATGAGATGCTACTTAAGTTTTCGGCTCACAAATATGGAATTGATGTATATTATGGACACCTATGAGCTACAGTTCATACTCCAGAATAATAGAGTTCGCCAGAAATTGAAGTGAATGCGGTGTGGCCTCTTGTAAACAGTGAATGAAATAATTGTCCGGTATGTCTGCTTTGGTCCCCATTTCCTTTTCTGAGATTTCGTACACAAAAAGTAAATTCCTAGTATTCAAGTTTAAAATCATGCAAGAATGTAATTTAGTTGGAGGATGCATAAGAACAAAACTCAAAGTTCGTATTTTAGCACTATGTTCGAAAAGAATTCCCAATAGGGTTCTGAGATAATGAGTTATAGGCTGATTTTTAACGAGTGATTAATGTGAATGAAACCAATTTAAAATTACTAACTAAAATTTGGGAATAGTTTCTGGGTCTCTGGTATTTTCTATTCGAAAAATTGTTCCACATTAACGAATTCAAGCGAGTGAGGTCACAACCTAGTGACGAAGGCTTAGAGGCAGTTTCGCGCCTTAGGTAGCAGAGCAAGTTTGACGATAGCACTCCTGCACCAAGTAATGCACCCAAGGCACAAAATTTTGGTCATGTGCAGCAGAAGTCTGTCATGAAAAAATGGCTGGGCACTTGGGACAGTGCCGAGAAAGGTCTTATTGAAGCTGGGCGTTGGTATCGGCCCTCTGCTGATCACGCTTCTTGTGAGGTGGAAATCGGTGAGATGAATGGAGAATTGAGTTCTTGGGAGGCACCTGCATGTGTTGCACATTGTTGATGGAGTGGGCTATCGCCTGTCGATTTAGATAGCATTAATGAATTTCCATGTTTGGATAAGGATCTAACTCAATGTCGATCAAGAAATATGCAATATAACTACTGTTTCACTGTTTGTGTCTGATATGAGAAGGTTTCATCAATTGAGGGACCAAAAATAAAGCCATAATGTCACTTTCAATTTATGTTCATAGTCCAAGAGCAGCGTATTCAAGGAGGAGGGGCACTCTCATCATTCAGCCATTCCATTGAGAGTATTACAGGTGAAGAGCACAATAAATAGCCAGTATTACAGGTGAAGAGCAGGGTGTTTGGATCATGATTGATGAGTCCAGTTAGCGAAAATCAAAATCTCAAATCCATGTGTTGGTGTTTGGATTAGCAAATTTATTGTATGGAATGAGAATCCCATTCTCATTTATTGGGTAAATCATTCCCTTCACAAATCATGGGATACCCATTTCCATACCCCTCATTCTCATTCCCGATTCTCTTTCAATTCTGCAATCCAATTGCCTGAATAATCTTCTTTAGAGATTTTTTACAGTCATATTGTGGGTTTGTATATTTTAAACTCTCATCTTATCATAAAAGTCATGTTAAGTCATGAGTCAGCTCACCCAAATATGTTGTATATTAGATTTCTTTGATGGCACTATGCTTTGCTCGAAACTTCGAATTTCAATTCTTAATAATCCCGAAAAATAACTATCAAAATGAAAAACAAAATGATGCACCTAATCAGGTACAAAGAAAAGTGACTATAATTGATTATGTACTCAGAATGAATATGAACACACTTACAAATAGCTAATAGGGTTCTACAATGGTGTCATCCTCCCATAAAGCAAGAGCTCTCACAACATAAGCTGAACACGCCACGATCACTGCAGCAAAAACTGGAGGCACTATCAAGTCCATCTTTGATCGTCTAAACATTTCCACCGGGATGCAAAAAATCTCCGTAGGAATGTCCATTGGAACGCGTACAGATTCATCATTACGGCAATGAGGCCCTCTGGACAATGAATTATGACGTGTAGATGTCGTAGGAGAAATGACTGAAACAAAGGCAAGTTCCGGAGAGAACGAGGCCACGGCCACAGTCACTGTTAAAAGCGTCGTCCACGTTGCGGCGTAGAGGATTAGAGGCCACCGTGGGGAAGCAGAGACTCTTTGGAGGATCGAGCCTGGTTGAAATAGACGAGACATTTTTCTATGGAGCTTGCTTGCCTGTTGTTTGTTTTAAGTGTTTAAGTACAAAATTAGATGTAGATAATTGGTTGAACCTAATCTCAACTGCTTTGTGAAAATTTGAAGAAAAAAAAAAAAGATTTGTATATGCGGACGTGATAAGGTCAGAAATAGAGGTGCAGATAGAAAGTTTAGATTAATTGTTTATACAATTTTGGTATATTTATCAAAAAAATAATATAATTAACTGTATGTCAAACTGTCAGCTATTTTTAGTGCTTTAAAATCAATTTGCAGTATAGATTCTGTAAGAACTTGCATCTAAAATTTGAATATTTGATTGTATTTCCCTCGAAAGAGACTGCGGGTTCAAGTTCAAGCAGAGACATGGAGGCGAACAACTGGTCAGAGTCGAGCATTAAAAACTCTAACTCGAAAGAAAAGAAGAGAATGAAATATGATACACAAAAAGCAAATAGCAAAACAAGGGCATTTGCATTGATAAAACAGTACTGGTAGTTTTGTACAACAGTCCAGCACTCTGTTTCAGGTGTAGACAGATTATCAGCATGTAATACAAGAGTCGAGAGTGATACTGTTCTAAAAAGCAAACTAATGTTTGCCGACTCAATTATTTGATGTATTACTGGAAAATGCTTTCTCCAACTTGAGTGTAAGAACAAGAAATCCTGCAACCGAGATGCATACAGCAACAAGCATGAATTCTAACATCACGTTGAATGTAATGTAGGGGCTCACGAAAAAGACAACTGCAGTTGAAGCACTCTGCCAAAGCTTGAGTTGCGCAAATGAACCTTCCTGTTGGGAAAAACAAATGCAAAGTAATTAATACTTGTTCTTCACAGGTATATGTATTTCATATTCATGTACCGTAATACCCCGTTAATATTTATCACAATATATCTCACCACAAGTCTCTCAAACATTTTACATTATAAACCGATAAAACAAGCTTTCAAAGTAACATAGAATCACAATACTTAAATAAACAAAAAGAGATCTTTCCTATTGGTTACAATATTGTAAGCTAGTACAAACTTATAATTAAAACAATTATACACTTAACGCCTTCGTAATTACTTTTGCAACTATATATAGCATTATTAAACTGTCATAATAAATATGTTTTCGAATGCATTACAAAAATTTGCTGCAGATAAAAAGAGGTCATGTCAATGAAGAACAAAGCACTAGACATTTCAAGATAATGGGGGATGCTAAAGTACCATACTGAAAAGGTATGTCAAACATGTATGCTAATAAAAGATGTCATTTAAGCCCGTCTGGAAGTTTAACCAAGTAAAACTGATGACAGTAGCAAAGATAAAAATTTATACCATGTCATGCTTGAAGAGCAATGCAATCAATGCACTAAGCTGTGTGTTAAATATTCCATCACCAATGCCCCATATGGCTGCTATGATCAGAGGAATGACAGTGCCAAGCAATCCAGTACTCGTGCTGAATAATTCCATAAGAACAAAAAAGCAGGTAAATCAATAATACAGATTAATTCTTTTAAAAAAGTTTTCCAGGAAATCAGGTATTATTTACAGAGTACAGTTCAATTTCACAAGAGTGCATACCTGTAACCTAGTAGAAGCCAGAGCAGTACAATAGCCTGAGTTAAAGCTCCCCCGCAAACTATTAATGTAATAGAACTGAGACCTGATGTAAGTCTACCAGCAGCCAGTGAACACTGACATGTGTTACAAGATTAGATGAGAGTATTAGACAATGTCAAATATATAAATATAAAAACACAGTAAATCCAACATAAAATTTATCAACATAAAGTGAGCAAATACATAAAGGCAATCATATCATTTCACCTTGTTGGGTAAATTGTTACAATTCAACACCAAATAATAAGATTCTAATGACCTTGTAAGAAGGCTAGTATAAACATGTTCTAATCTCCTTGCCATATTATTTAAGGGGTATATAACAGAATGACAGTGATGCTGGGTTGAGGATCCAATATTTCCTTGTTTCATCATAAAAGGTATGTTTAGATAATATGGTGATCAATCTATTCATTCACTTCATCCTGAAGTTGAAGACAAACGAATGCTTAAAGTAGATGTAGTCATTTAGTAATTTAAGACTATTTTGCCAATTCTGCATTGCGTACTTACAATTGCATCAAAAGCCCCATAAACAGCCATCGCACCACCAACACCAGCCTCTCCCAGTACTGGTTCGACAATAAATCTAGTATATTCAGCCCTAAAATGCATATTCCATTATCAATTAAAATCGGATAAAGTACCCTTTTGGCTTGTTTGGGAACTTGAAATTCATTTGAAATTTTGGATTTAAATAAATGACATGCTTGGGTAACCAAAAGAATCTGGATTTGGATTTGATTCAATTCCAAGTCATTCAAATTCGAGAGTTTAATATGCAACTCAATTCATGCATTTTAAAATCCATCATTTGAAATGAATTGCATGTTCCCAAACCAATCTTTAATATTTCAGGTGGAAGGACATTCCAGAAAGTTTTAAAAGTAAGCTGATAAAATACTCACCATACAAATGCTTGTTGTAAGCCTGAATATGCTATAAGGGGGATGATCAAAAGTAGCCGTCGATCACATAATGGATTGATGACAGAATTTGATAGGGATACCATTAACGAATAAAAAGTGACGGAGGATTCTTGGAGTCCTTCCTCTTTCTTTGGATCTCTTTTATGTAAGAAACACATGAGAATTGTACCTACGGTCATACTACTGAGGAAGACAACAAAAAGCAGTGTCGTCCCGCTTGTACTTCCATCCTACACGAGTGAAACCAATTTAAAGAATCAGAAAGTGTACACTGAGGTGGGGATACTGTAAGCAACTTTTTATCAGCTGAAAAATTATCTCATAAAAATTTGGATACAAGGGTAGCTATAGTAGCTTACCACAGTGACATATAATGTTGAAAACTCATTATCAACAATAGAGTAAAAGTTTGCTTTTATATGGTTGTTGAAAGACGACGGGAACGAGAGGGTGGAGGCTTAGTTTGTTTAATCAAACAGGTATATTTACTGGATAAAAATTGAATATAGATACTTTATTCAGTGTCATACAATCACAAACACTATCCAATAACGGGTGACCTCCTACAGCCCCATCACATTGGTTTAGCACAAATTAATAAAATGATTGGTAGAAGTCACCCCTTAGCAAAGAGTTCTACCTCATCAAATTTTTGCAAAAAAAATAAGGAAGATGACAAAAAAAATTATACATAGCCAATTGTCCTTGACCTGGTATTTTTACAGCGGATCCATTAAATTGACACGCATGTGATAAGACAATGAATTAGAAAGTATTTATATAAAAAAAAAAAACCTCCAATGCATTCCATAATTATTAAGTGTGCATTAAAAATTTAAAGGGTGGAAAATAAAGTAGAAGTCAGTTTTAAATGACTAGTATATACCTCGCCTTTATTCAACAGGACAAGAGAGAGTAGATTACCAACCAACTGCAAATCGATACAAAGGAGCAAATATAAGGAGGTTTTAACATAAAACAATTGATTAAATCAAACCAGCTATTGTGTCAGATTCCTCATAAATCGGTTCAAGTCATACCTGGTGACTGGCAAACATCCCCCAAAACTCCCCGTTAAATTGCCCGATTATAGTTCCTTCATGCTCGTTGTGATCATATGCATGACTACGTGCAGTGGAAGTAAGATATGTACCCTGATATAACACAGGAAGTAGTTAGAAATGTAATTAAGGCATGCTAAATTAACATTTGAATCAAATTAATGGAAATAATTGCACCTGTCCAACCCAAATAATTGAAGCAGAAAATCCTAGATATAAAGAAGCTGGCACCATCGTATACCTGCACAAAGAAGTTAAAACTCTTTAAACTAAGTTTCTGGAGTTGCAGTAAAAAAAATGCTCTCACCAAGAGAGGTATATTGAGAATTATAATTGATCTACGAAATCTAGAACCAGAAAAAATTATTTATAAAAGTTCTCTGGTCACTGCTAAATCAAGTCATCCATTGCATCACGATGACTATATATCCTTTTCAAGATGCGAAATATGCCTCTTAAAGTTTTGGGTAGGGTTGACCTGCTTCTCCATTCAAGGATGATATAGGATTTATGTTCCTGGACAGTATCATATCTTTAGGTGTGTACACCCTATTTAACGTATTCTATTGAGGAATTATAATCTTCTTTGCTTATTTTTTTTGCCAGGCATAACGTTCTTTGTTCTCTAAGTTATTACTAACTAACATTTTCTCTAAAATTCGGTTGCAAATATGACATGTATATATAATAGAGTTGAGTCAACTAATATACTTTAGATGAAGTGAGACTTAAAAAGAAAAGAAAGGAAATTACCATGTTGGAAACAGATTCGCCGCTATAAATAACCAATATCCAATAGTTCCAAGAACTAGAGCATTTTTAGACCCAAGCATCCGAACCACAAATGAAGCAAACAATGTAGACACTGTGAAAGAGGTATACAGAACTCCAAGTGATATAGTTCCTAAATTTTTCTCCTAAAAGTAAAACACATCATATCAGCCAAACCACAAAAAAACAAAGTATTGAGAGCACATCACAACACGGTGTTCAAGAATCTAAACCAATTCTCTTCCGAGCACAATTTATATACTCTCTCTAGAAACTTTTACAAGCAAATATAGCATTGCTCAGGCAACTTGTCGAACATTGGCTAACATTTTAATATAATAAAATTGTGTATGAAATTACTCAGGCTGTTGGCCTTTTTACCCAAAATTTAAGCAAAAATGCCTGCAGTACAAAAATCAATGAGCCGACTCCTTTCACCACGTGACATGTGCATCATCAGAAAGACAACACACATGTCTAAAACGCTTTTGAAGCATTTTGGGGCATGCCTATTTTTTCACATACTCATTCCAAAGATGTGCATATTTACCCCTTCTTATACACAATAAGCATGTACAGAACACACATTTTACCCCATAAGTACGTACAAAACGCATCTTTGATACACCATAAGCATATACAAAATGCATATTCCATGTGGTAATTTAGGGTCTTTTCTTCTCAGATCATTTCAATTATTCAAGCCCTAACAAAAACAAGGTAAAAAATGAGATTGAAACAAAAAAAAAAAAACAATTATCTAGTAAATGGGTAAATGTCCTCTTCATAAATTCACAACATAATTAAAGAGAAAAAAATGATTTTGATGAAAGGAACAGTAGTAAAACTCACAGTGTTAATAGTACTCTCAAGATTCTGAACAGCACCATAAGCCAAGAAGATGAACAAGAAAGCCCAGCTGAGAAAATGAACATCTCTGGTATGACTAAGGGGTGTTTTTGTTTGAGCAATCAAGGCCACTTCTTCATCCATGATTACTCTACTCTACTCTACTGTACCTTAATCACAAAGACACACATATATACACACACACACAGAGCGAGAGAAGAGTGGGGCAAAGAGATGAAATAAAGAAAGTCGCCGGCGAGAAGAAAACAAGACAAAATGAGTTGACAAAGAAAGAATCTGAAACAAGAGACACAAACAAAAGAGGCTGAAGCCAGTTTGGTGTGTTTGAATATACTACTGAGGGGGGTGTATTCGATTGGGATTTTAATGGATTGTTTTTAATATATGGATTGTATGTGATTTTGATTTTGTGCGGATTCTTGATAAAATGTCGTAGAGTTGATGAGATTTAGGTACAATGCTTCAAAATCCCATTGATTTTGATGGGATTTCAAAAAACTTAAAATACACTGAAGAATGCCACAAAATCCATCATTTTATGAAATGAAAAAAAATCCATCAGCATTTGAATACCATCAGATTTTAATGGATTTTAAACAATCCCAATTGAATACCATCGGATTTTAAAGCATAATTTAAAATCCCAATTGAATACCACCAGATTTTGTAGCATAATTTAAAATCCCAATTGAATACCTCAAGATTTTAATGGATTTCAAACAATCCCAATCGAATACCCTCGGATTTCATGAATGCAAAAAAATGCTTTAAAATCCCAATCCAATACACCCCTCTGAATCTCAATTGCACAGCCTCTGCTTTTTTTTTTCTTACATTGCGGGAAACTGACATTTAACGGAAGTAAAAATAAGGTTGTCAGCAGCTCAGATCGAGTATGTATCATCTGTTTGCAGGGAGTTGGTACTTTTTGATCATTTTGACTTGAAAATGCAACTTTTTTATTCGATCAAAATTAATTTATAATAAAATCACATGAATCGTGGATTGTATTTAAATCTTGATGTTGAAATCCGAACAAATTTTGTAGATTATCGATGTTAGACTTAGTTTTAATTTTGTATTATGGATTTTATAAATATACAGAGAATCATTTCAAAAGATCGTTTATTTTATCGTATTGACATATTAATAATTTTATACTTAAATTATAAATATTTGAAAAATTATATAAACACATATGACATAAAAATAACTTATCACTTATAAGTAATAAATATATTAAGTGGGTGTTTGGGAGTGGGACTTCTGAGCTTAAAAGCTCAGAAGCCCACTTCCTCTAATTTGAAGACCGTTTGGCAAAAAAATCTGAGGGGCTTAATTATAGGAAAAAAAACTCAGAAAATAAGCTACGATATGTAGCTTTTTTTTTTGACTCAGCTTCTTTAATCAGCTTCTCTCTAACAGAAAATCATATATTCCTTCTGTCCCATCAGGTTCTTTATGTTACATTTTAGAAAATATTTTAAGGTTCAAATTTAGATTATTCATGTACAAATGAATTATTTATAAATTAATTTAAAATAATAATTTTCAGACTAACTTATAAGTTAAGTTATCCAAACACTTAAAAAATTATAAGTCACGGTATCCAAACACTTGTAATAGCTTAAAAGTCCAGATCAACTTCTCATTTTTAATCAACTTTTTTACTTTAAGCAATAAGTCACTTCTTTTAAACTCAGCCAAACGGCCCTTAAATTGAACCAAACAAGTTTTGAACGAGAAATAGACAATTCCCATCCCGCTCAATTCTGATCCCAACCCCGGCGGCTCACTCGTATGAAGAATTCCTTCTTCAGAGACTAAAGGCAAACATAAAACAAATTTATAAAAAAAATGAAAATCCCATCCTATCTTGAAATCTAAGAAAAACAAGACCAGCCGAGTTAGTTAATTTTATAGGGGCATGTGCTTGGTCAAAATAAGGCCCCATGTTTCACAAATACACAGATATTTGTTCAAAATAATATAATTGGAAAAAATGATCTCGTTAGTAATACTGAATAATCTAGCATTTTTAATTTTAGTGGAAAACGTTATATCGTGTAAACGTTTTGTTCTTTTAACCCCTAACAAAACGCTACACGAAGTAGCGTTCTGTTCTTAACTCTAACAGAGCGTCACGCTACATGAAGTAGCGTATAAATATACAAAACGCTGCACAGCAATAATAAATGATATTTGGTCTTTTTTCGGATTGTGATATTCTGGACATTATTGATGATATTGGATAATAGGGGCCAACATCCATGTTTCGTCTTTATTCATTTTCTTCTTGCTAATTTTTTTTAATCCTTTTTCAGGTTTTCCGACTAAAAGAAACCGATGATACAAAAATATACATAAGCAGGACTGTTTTGTCTCAGTTATTGGAGGGATTCTTTGTCCTTCACAAATCACACTACATCGGTAACAATCAATTCCTATCCAATACGAGGACGGCTCTGAAAACTAATATACATTTATATATTTCAGCAGAATATGTTTGTTCTCTTGTACAGGCCAGCCAGTGCACACAACAAATATAGCAGTTTACATTGTATCCAACTGCTAAAGGGCCTTCACCAAACCAACAACAAGAGACAAAATTTCGCAAATTAAACACACCACCACAAATATATTAAGGGTAATAGTTAGATACTTTGACAGAGATACAGCAATTAACAGCCATGACTGCACAAAGCTTCGACCAAGGCATGACTTTTCTGGTATGCGTGGTAATTTTGAGGGAATACCCAGTTATGCATAAGCTACTGTTCGAGCTTGAGCTGATCACCTCCCCTTTTCCGCCAAACACATTTATCAGTCTTTTAACGAAAGATCGTAATGTTACTGTACCAATACCATTATAACAAAAGAGAAACAAGGGAGAGCGAGGTCTGTCTCGGATCAGAGAGCAGTAATGCCTACAAGGACAAACACTTGGCAGAATAGTTTAATACACCCCCAATAAAAGGTCAAAAAATGCTAGCCTTTTTGTTAACCAATAGACTATACTTTGAAATGGAAAAGGTGCTCTATCAGTCTATCACAAGATACACAGGAATTTGAAGCATTGATATATAAACTTTTCCAAGCACCTACAAAAATCATGGCATCAAAAGATGTATAAATGAGAAAGTAAGCAGAAAGTAATAATGAGAAAGAAATTAATCTGATAGGCCAGATAATCAAATCATACAAAACATATATTCATTACCCCCACTGTCCCAGAGCATTATTAAAATTAGCATCAAGTCACTAAAATGCTGTGTGCGGATGGAGAAGTAGATCCCTAACTACAACAAATTTGTAATCCATTCAGACAGTCTATGCTTCGTGTCTCCAATCTCCATACAGGAGTTCAAAATCAGAGGTGGTCAACAGCTTTCACGCATTAGTCCAGACACGTCCAGCACGCGACAGTTTTTCCTTTGCATAATTGCCATAGCCTTTTTTAGGCTTTCGACTGTTGAGGACACCTTCGAGGGTGAGCAATGCATCTTGAAACTTACGGATTTTGAGGAAACCCATAATCATAGTTGCCTCATTTCCGGAGACTTTTGCCGTCTTCATGACCCTGTCGACAAGCTTAACTAGAGTGTCTTCCATTGATAAAGCACAAAGTCCTTCTGCCAACATGAAGAATGAAGAGAACTCTGGGATATGACCTTTATCAGTCATCTCAATCACAAAATCAACAGCCTCTGCTACAGGTCCTCCACCAGAACACAGCCCTCTAAAGACAATTACATAAGAACCTGAATCAGGTGGATCACCTTTCTTCTCCATTTCTCTAAAAAGTCTCATGGCTTCATCAGTTCTTTTACGATCAAAGAGTGCTCGAAGAATAGGATTATAAGATGGCGGAGCCATGACCATGCCATTCATCTCGATGCTTCTTAAGAGCTTAGCTGCGACCTCAATTCTCCCAGCTCTGCACATGCCATTAATAAGGGTTCCGTAGGTGATAACATCTGCTTCACAACCATTTGAAGTCATAGTCTGGACTATATCTGCTGCCTTTTTTACATCACCCTCTCTGCAGTAGTGATTGAGAAGGGAATTGTAGGTGTATCTATCAGGCTTGAATCCTTCCATAATCATCTGGTCCATAAGATGAGAAACCGCCTGCATTCTCTTTCTCTTAGAAAGGCCATTGATAAGGGTGTTGTAGGTTCTTACATTTCTTGAAACACCATGGAGTTCCATCTGATCAAAGATTTCCTCTGCTTCTTCAATTTTGTCATTCTTGCAGAACCCATCAATAAGGGTATTATATGTTATTACACTACGCGCACATCCACTTGATTCCATTTGTTTCAGAAGGCTCAGAGCTTCATCTAGTCGCCCTCTAGAACAAAGACAGTCAATGAGCATATTGTAGGTAAATTCATCAGGTTGGCATCCTTGGTTATGCATATCTCTAAACAAATCCATGGCAATTTCGTAGTTGCTGCTCAAGCAGAGACCCTGGATCAGAGAATTAAATGTACAGACATCAGGGAAGACACCCTTGCTTGCGAGAACACGAGCAAGCTCTGTAGCTTCTTCAACTTGGTTCTCCTTGCACATGGTGCTAATTATGGTGTTATATGTGACTGTGTTTGGGGAGCAATTCTTGGAAAGCATCAAGTTAAGAACTTCCATTGCCTCGTCAATTTTGCTTGATTTACACAATCCAGAAATCAGAGTGTTGTATGAATATATATCTGGATCAAACCCCTCCTGAAGCATTATATCCAGGATTTCCATAGCATGATTAAGATATCCCGCTTTGCACAACCCGTTGATCAAAGTATTATACGTGAACTGGTCAGGAGGAAATCCTTTAGTAGTCATCTCTTCCACAAAGTTCAAAGCTTCTGCAATTTTACCCTCTTTACAATAACCATTAATCAGAACATTTATTGTTATATTGCTCGAGGGGCATTGAGCTGCAATCATTTGGTCTCTCATTCTCAAAGCACCTTTAAAATTTCCCTCCTCGATATACCCCTGCATTATTGTCGTATAAGTCTTCTCATCTGGCACCAAACCATAAGTACTCATCTCTTCCATCATCAAAATTGCAGGTCTAACTTGATGAGCTTTACACAATGCCTTGATCAATATATTGAAGGTAGAAACATCTGGTTTCACTCCTTTATTCGTCATCAAAGAATGAACCGTTTCAACCAATCTCAACTTGTTTCCATCAACAAGAACATTCAACAAGAAGTTATACGTGAACGTGTGTGGTTCCAATGCAAATTCTTGCTCCATAATATCAAGAACACCAATAGCTTCATCATACAAACCAAACTTAGCATAACTTTCAATCAAAATAAAGAAAGTACCTTCAACAACCTCACAACGAGAACGCTTCATATCATCTAAAACACTCCTGATCGAATCAAACTTCCCAACATTCCCAAGCTTCCGCAGAATTTCCTCATATATCGATAACGTGGGCTTAAAATTAGACTGTTCCAAAGCCCAATTAAACAGCTGGAGAGCTGAAGTTTGATCCTTTTCACGACGAAGGGTACTAAGCAGTTCCGCCGGAGTGAAGTCTCCGGACAGTTTTCGGGCTGAAGCCGGAGGAGTGGTGGATACTGATGATGAACTAGACGATGAAACAGAGGTGAATTGTTGCGGTGAATATGCAAAAGAAACGGTACTCGGAGATTTAAGACGAAAAGAAAAGGGAACTGGGTGTCCAAAATCATGAGGAAGGCTCCAAGGGTGGAGCTTTAGACAAGAACAAAAAGCCATTGAAGCAATTCAACAAACACTTAACATACAACCTTATGAAGCTCAGTTTTAACAAGTAAAAAAGAAATAACAAGAGATTAAAGTGTTCAGAGTGTGTAGATACTGTACTAGATAGATAAAAGCGATAAGTTGCACAACAATTGAAAATGATACAGAGATTTTACCATTTCTGTGTCTGAAACAGCGAGAATTGTGAAAGTTCCATTGGATAAGTCTGTCATAAGCATACTGACTTCGCCGGTGCAAACTTGTACTAGCATCATAAAAAGATTTTTTATTTTCTGCTTTTGTAAAAGGAATAATAAAAAGACATTTTATTAAATTGGTAATCTTCTCTAAAACAAATTAAAATTAAGTGGTCTAATTATTTTGAGGCCCCAGCAAGTAGCATACTGGTAATAAATTTACTCGATTTCAAGGGTTTTTTTTTTTCAGAAATCAATTTCAAAATTTTATCTTCATAGATTTTATTATATTCACGTCCATTTAATACGAGATATTTATAAAATAGATATATATTTGAATACATCAGAATTTTATGGTCTCTTTTTTTTTTAAAAGATGATCATAGAAGAATTACGATCTTATGTATCTATAAATAATATGTCGTGATTTAAAATTGAAAAAATAAATATTATAATTGTCAATTAATAGGGTGAAATCCTTAAATATCTCTTCCTTATCAAACATTGCCCGGAATGACAATGGCCGGTAAAAATGTCCAAAATGACCACTTGATCACGCATGTGAGGAATACGAGTACTCTATATGCATGTTCAGAATGCGAGTACTTAATTCATGTATATATTCGGTGTCTGAAAAGTTTTGTATGCGCATTACACAACTGCGTATGTTATGTGTCTGGAATCTGGATGTCTACGCATCTCTTTGATGCGAGTGCGGGGTTACATTTTCAATCTTCTAAAATTGTTATGATGTGATCAAACTAAACACACGCAGTAGACAATCGTACGTCGTCGATCTATTTGACATCGACGTCAACATCCTTACACCAATTTATCATCAATTATAGGCCCAGAAATATAATACGAAGTCCTGCGTCTTGATTTTAAATCTTTAGTTTAATGTTGAAGATGTTGAATGAAAGATTGTGTTATATACAGGTTGCAAAGTGCTTATAAATAGACAATAATGAAGAGGATGCAGTGATGTTATGATCGAAAAGAGATACAGTGAATTGTCTTGGTTTAATATACTAAACCAACCAACGCATTCCTTGAATGCATACACCAGTACGTAAATAAGACACAAAACACGATATGAGTTATTTTAGGCACGTAATGTTAGAATATTAGTCATTTAAGGCATTTTCTCCAATTGATGTGATTATTATTTATGATAACAATTGTATTTGTTAACTCCATTTTATGGGACAACTTCATTCCTTTTGTTTATTGAAAAAAATATATATTTAATATTTAAGATATAAGTTTTAACGTTACACGTCACGATAAGTATATTTATTCTGATTATTATATTAAAATGATTATTCATCTACAGACATTTTGATTATCAATTTCAGATTTTTTAAATATATTTTTTTCGAAATTTTTAATACTAGTTTAATTTATAAAATTATTGAAATTATAGCAGAGCAGCACCTACCTAATATATTAATTCTAATAAAAAGAGGAGTAATTTGACTATGCTTACCACACCAAATATTTAATTATTTCTCTCAACAAACAACTCCATAACTTCTTAAAATCCCATAATAAATAGAATTGCCCAATCTTGACTCTTGAGCCCCACACTTCGAGGAACCTTATATATACCCACAACTCTCGCTTGTCCAGAAGTCCAGAACCTATATAAACACAATTCATCCCAGCTTCAAAGCCTTTGCGCCGCACTCACACAAAACTCATCTTCAACACTTCAACTTCAAGAGTACTTAGCACACAATTAATGGATCATCACTCAGGACTCGTGCCCACAATTCAGAACATAGTCTCGACGGTGAACCTGGATTGTCGCTTGGACTTGAAACGCATTGCGTTATCCGCAAGAAACGCTGAGTACAACCCTAAGAGATTCGCCGCTGTGATCATGCGGATAAAAGAGCCCAAAACAACTGCCTTGATATTCTCTTCGGGGAAGCTTGTGATCACTGGAGCCAAAAGCGAAGACAAGGCCAGACTGGCTGCGCGAAAGTTCGCCAGAGTGGTGGAGAAGATTGGGTACCCTGTGAGGTTCAGAGAGTTCAAGATTCAGAACATGGTTGGGTCTTGTGACTTGGGGTTTCCTATTAGGCTCGAGGGGATCTCGATTCATCATGCTGCGTTTTCGAGTTACGAGCCTGAGTTGTTTCCGGGGTTGGTTTATAGGATGAAGGATCCCAAGATTGTGCTTCTTGTGTTTGTTTCTGGGAAGATTGTGATCACGGGAGGGAAGAGGAAGGAGGAGATTTATAAAGCCTTTGCGAATATCTATCCTGTTCTTACTGAGTTTCGGAAGATTGTTACGTAATTTGAACCTGATTGTGGCAATACTTGCCACTAAGGGAGGAAAAGGAGTGCAGAATTGGATATATTGCGGCTAAGTTTGGAACAGTACAATGACTCGAAGGATTTTCCTACATATTGTAATTTTTCCTCTGCCTCATTTGACTCTGTTTATGTAAATTAAACTTAAATCTTGATGGTCTTGTTGAATGATAATATACCATGCAGAAAATTTTATGGTCAGTAAAGGAAATCTTTAGTAAATACTCATGTATCATCGCCTGCACCAGGGCATGATTTACATATCAGGCATCTTCCTGACTTGTGCCTTCACATAGAGTTAGAGATCTTTTGGCTCAATAGTATGCATATGTACTGTATGATCCAGTTTACAAATTAAGGGCCCCCTCCTCTAAATTTTTAGGATTATTGCTGACTTTCCTAATGAAATAGGGACTTTAATTGATATTCGTGTTGGATATCAGATCTTTAGAAGATAGAATAGAAGCTTGCTGACTTCTTTTATGGTTATGGGTTGGCTATATCTTTGTGAGGTATAGTACAGAGCTGATGCTGAGAGTCACCCTGTCTAGTTAATGTGAGGAGTTTGGAGATGAAATCTACAATTTCTCCATCTAATGAATCATGAGAGAAGAAACACACATAATTATACCTGACTAGCCGCTGATAGTATATATATGAGTGAGACACATCCGAGGAGGAGGAGGACTAGGGTGCGATTTGGAGTTATCAACCAGATGTTTGGGAGGGCAGGGGAGTCACGGGGGACACGTGCCCCCCTTTAAAAAATTGACATTTTTTCACAATTCTAAATTTTACAAATTATAGAATTGCCTCCTAGATATTTGAAAATTTATAAATGTTTTCCGAAAATTTGTTTGGTGTCCTTGAGAAAATTCCTCCTAAATCCGTTCCCGGAGGATTTTGGTATGGGTGATCAACCCATGGCATTCAATAGGCCCAAGAGGTTCTAGAAAAACCTTATACATTTGAATCCGCTTCTAATCCAAGTTGTCACATCTTGTCAGTGTTCTTCATTCACCTTCTCTTTAGCTTCCATGTAGTCCATATTGCAGAGGATGTCACAACGTAAGATGGAGACCGATTCCCAGGCCTATGCAGGCATTAAACTAGATTCAATTTCTCTGCCTCCAAGCTTTAACTGTTTTCCTGTCTTTCTTAAAATTCCTTGCCCTGCAATTGCCCCAGAAAATGTACACTACACGAATGGACTCTTGCCAGAGTTGATAACTTAACAATTGATATAGCCACGACTTAATTTGATATTGGTGAATCATCCTTAAAATTATAATTTGTAAACACCAGAGTATGTTTCTTCTTCATCGACGATATTTTGTATTGTTGTTTTTGCAATCTGAGCATGGGCCAGAGTTTGTTATCAAACAAGCACAAGACACTCAGCAGGGCGCAGCAACATGGTGCATTGATGGGTAATAATATGCTCTGCTCGAACAGCAGGTTGGTTTTTCAACTGCCTGCTTGGCTGCTTTAGATTCACTCATTACACCAGTACATTATGTCGATCTGTTACCAGTAGTTCTTTTTACCCATTAAAAAAAATAATAAAATTATCGCTTAGTCTTTAAATATAATACTCTTGCCGTTCAATTCATTTATATATAGCTTTTTTATAACTTGACATGTATTTTGAAATATATATAATGTATAGTGTTATAATTTATTTAATATAATTTATAAAATTATATTTTATTAGAATATTAAAATATATTAGTGTGGGTTTTTTTTATGTATTGAAGAGTTTCAACATAATTATTCGATTATTTTATCAGTTGACTGGATATGGATCAAATGTATTTTAATAACGTGGAGCGTTACTTATTTAACTTCTGAAAATAATAAAAAAATTGTCAGTTAAATTTATGTACCTGGTCTGTATCTCGTGAGAATACTTATTTTAACGGAATCCTAGTTAAATTAGGGGTGTATTCGACTGGGAAGTTAAAAGATTTTTATTTTTTTATGAAACTTGACGGGTATTCAATTGTGATTGTTTAAAATTCATTAAAATTTTGGAATATTCTATTGAGATTTTAAATTATATTACAAAACCTAATGATATTCAATCAGGATTTTAAATTATGCTTAAAAATCTAATGGTATTCGATTATTGTTTAAAATCCATTAAATTCGGTTGGTATTCAAATTCTGATTATTTTTTGAGATTTTATAAAATAATGAATTTTGGGAGATTTCACAATGTATTTTAAGTTTTTTGCAAAATCTTTGAAATTCTGAAGTATAATGGTTAAAATACTAAAAGATCGAGGATCTATATCAAGACTTATCGAGAATCCGCGTAAAATCAAAATCACATACAATATATTAAAATTCATAACAAAAAGAATCTATTAAAATCTTAATTGAATATTGGTTAATTGAATACACTCCTGTGATCAATCCAGTTGATTTTCGAATTTGGACACTCGATACAGACTTCAGGAACAAAAACACAACGTCTAGTTAGTTGCAATCTAGATAAACGTTCAAACTTCAGTCCAGATAGACAGAGTCACCGAAATAGAGATACAAATAGATTTTAGCTTGATTTTGAGATTAAATAAAGACATAATGTTCTAAAAATTATAGATTAATTTTTTAAAAAATTCAATAATATATCAATTATATTGTAATTTAAATTAAAATTTTTGATTTATTCAAAACAGTTTTGATAAATCCTCTTAAAATTTTCAATTAACATATAATTGATTAATTTCGATTTCTAATTCTTACTTAGTCGTCATAAAAATAGCACGGCGAGTCTGTGAGATACATTAAAAAGATATAAAAATGCATGCATCAGGAGAAACTTGATTCTGATTTATAACTTATTGGTTCCATTAGTAAAATATCAAGACACAAGCATAAGCAGGAACACAGACACTGTCACACTTCACAGTACATCTAAAACAAATCAACTCTCTTTAGATCCCTCATCAGACACGCTCTTGCACTTGAGATCCTTGGACATTTCCTCCGCCGACTTCACCGCTGGCGCCTGTGGGGGAGCAGCGCCACCGTGTCGAGGCAGCGGCGGCGCTTGGTTTGGCGGCGGAACGACAATGTTTCCGCCGCTGTTTTCGGCAGGAGGAGGGGCGGAGAGATCATCAGGGAGCATGAAAATGCCTTGGGAGGGCCTCCTGCGGTGGCGAGAAGGAGCAGCTTTTTCAGACATGTTTGAGAGTGGGGTTGTTGTGTGAGGTGAGGGGAGGGGGTTTATATTTTTGAGGTACAGTGAATGCGGGGAACTCAAGGAAATGGATGGTGTTATAATGTGTTGACTCTGATTTTGCATTTACTGCATCTGGATTCCTTTGCAGATAAAAAAGTAGCGTGCGTATTTATTGGTACATCCAATGTACCTAACTACCATCTTCATCTCTACTTAAATTTGGCAAAAGTCCATTTAATAGAGTATTTCGGTGATTATTACCTCTTTTAGTCCTCAATTTTGATTTATTAGAGATGAGTACTCGTATTTTGAAATGTGATAGTTAACACTTCAAAGTTCATGATGTGTTACATTATAAATCTTCTTTCAAAAATTTCTGTTAACGTTAAAATATGAGTTGTTTGTCCATGACATTTTCGTACTTGTATAATATAATTTTTGATTTTTACGAAAAACACATATATACTAATTCGATTTTAGATTTTAAAAAATTTAATTCTTTTGTAATAGAATCAGTTAAATAAAGTATGATTTAATTGTATTTTTTTAAAATCATATTATGCGAACGAAATATGAGATTGTTTTTTTTACAAGTTAAGAAATTGTTTTTCGAGAAAAAAATATTTTAGGTCATTTTAATAAGATCAAAATTCTTAGTAATGATAATTGGGAGTATTAGTAATGAAGTAAAAAAAATATGCAATAAAATCAAATCATTAGATGATTTTTTTGATAAAAAAAAAACAAAATTAAATTATGCAAGTACGAAAATGTCTCTGAATTAACACCTCGTATTTAACTTTAACGGAATTTTTTAACAGAATGGTTACAAACTGCAACACATTATGAATTTTGGAGTGTCAACTATCACGTTTTAAAGTACAGATACTCATCTGCCAATAAGTCAGAGTTAAGTGTTACAAATTGCAATAATCTCCTCTCTTTAATAATATTAACCCATTTGCCCCGATTAGCAATTAATTGTTATCTGGCAATAAATTAAATTAATTGTTTTGAATATATCAATAGATTAATCTTTTTAACTAGCTGGATTGTTTAAAATTAAATTGCTCAATAATTAAATGATACATTAATTTCTAGTGTTCATTTTGACAATGGATGCTTATATGCCTTACAAATTAGTGTCTATTCTAATACTATTCGGATGAGACAGAGTCGAACCCGGGTCTCCGGGGACAACAGAGGATAAACCCACCATTTGGACAGTGTTTTAAAAAGATACGAGACTAAAAATATCTTATCAAACTGTCTAATACAATACACACGATCTTATAAATTTCACATACTAGGATCTCATACCAGATATCTCACAATAATTTTTTATTTGAAAAGAGTAGTCGATATATGTTAGAGGTTTTCATAACATGGTCGTCAAATTGACAAAAACGACACATCATTGTCTCCTCTTTTGACCAACTTAACTTGCTAATAGTTAAAATTGAATTTTAATTGTGTTAAAAAAAAAATTCAAACTCAATTTAATTGGGTTGAGTTAGGGTTTTATTTATTTCAGCCAACCCAACCAGACATGATATTATGAGCATGTGCTATTGTTCACGTTTTTTTTAATTACTGAATTGAAACGGTATTGTAAATGAGCAATGTTAAGAATATCAAAATACAGATAACATGTTTTAATTAGTAAAATGATGTGGATAGTTAGAGGAGGACCATGACATTTGTAAGAGATTAGTCAATGATAACTTGACATGTCATATTTTGAGATATTTTTCTGGAAAATATAACATTTCTTTATAAATTTCATTAGTGGTTAATCTTTTACTTACTACAGATTCCACACCTATGCACACTTTATATACGGTACACTCTAAAAACTCTGAAAAGCACGAGAGTAGACAAACAACGTATATTTAGGGTCTGTTTGGGAGTGCTGTTAAAAATTGCTGTGCTGTCAGAAAAAGTGCTGGTAAAATAAGTGCTGTTGTAGAAATCAGATAACTGTTTGGTAATTTTTTGATATTTACTTATTTTGAGTTATAATATAAAAAAAATAATGTTTTTGGTGAGATTTTATAATGAAATTTATAACAGCATTCTGCAAAAGCTGAAAAGCAGCTTTTTCCAAAAGCATGAGAGGACCTGCTTTTTCTAACAGCAGCTTTTCAGCTAAAAGCTGCTGTTCGGAAAAGCTGCTTTTAAATTTACCAAACAGTTTTTCACCTGTTTTTCAGCAAAAAGCTGCTGTTGCTGTCTGCAACAGCAACCCCAAACAGTGTCTTAGTGACTAGATTGTATCGCACCAGTGTTTTAAAATATTCAAAACATAAACTATGTTAAGTGTTTATCTTTTTATTTTGTATCGACATGAATAATTTGATCTTACTAGCTCTGACCCAAAGTAAAAAATAAAGGCCGAGTTAGAATAAATTTTTATGATGGTTTAATATATCATAAACCCAAATTAAATGGGTTGATTTAGTTAATTATTTGTAAACCAACCAACCCGACTGACGAACATTTTGTATTACATGCTTTACACCAATTTTAATCCGTGATTAAAATTGACCAAATGAGTTTTATCGGCATTTTTTTTGTATATATATAATTATGTTATAAACTTAAATTACTAGATTGGTTCATATAATAGTATTAATATTTTTTATTTGAAAAAATAGTTGAAATGCTCGTATACTATTACTTTAGTATTTTAAAACATGTAAGTGCGATCATTATAAATTTGCAATACTTACTTCCCAACACAAACTCGTTCTACCAACTTCAAACCAACTACTCACCACCAAACCACTTACAACCGTTATAATATTCAAACTCGTTATAAACTTACACGAACAACCTTCACGTCCCGCCACGTACTCGCACCTTAATTTTATTTTTTTTACCAATTACTAACGACCGTTATAAACTTGCTTGCACATACCTTATTCTATAGACTCGTATCATGGATTTCACGCCTATAATAATATTGTTATTTTGATTTTTACATGTTTTCATACACACACACACACACTTACATATATACATATAAAGAAATTTGATACTTAATTACAAATTCATTTGGACCAATCCCGATTATTAGCTCTCTTCATTTTTCATTTTTCTCTGGTATCCGATAGCTAAATCATATAGTACCTGAATCATATAATACGTACATATGTGATGAAGCGAATGTATTGTATATATAAGATTTCGTATATTAATCATTATTTTTACAAAAAAGAAATATAATAATATTCTGTACACATATGTTTGTGAACTAAACTATTGGGAGATCAAATCGAGATTTTAAAAATTTTCTTTTATTTATGAAATTCAAAGGTATTCAACTAAGATCTTATAAAATGTAACAGAATTTTAAGATATTTAATTGAGATTTGGAATTATGCTTCATAATCTGGTGGTATTCAATCATGATTTTAAATTATATCTTAAAAATCGATGATATTCAATTGAGATCATTTAAAATCTATTAAAATCTGAGGGCATCTAAAGATTGATGGATTTCTTCGAAATTTATAAGATTATGAATTTTGTGACATTGTTCAATGTATTTTAAGATTTCGAAATCCCACCAAAATTCATGAGATTTTAAAACATTATGTTTAAATTTTATAAAATATGTATCACCTCTTTTACAATTTTATCAAACATCCACACAAAATCAAAATATGAAACAATCCATTAAAATGTATAAACCAAAAACAATCCATCAAAAAATCCTAGTTGAATACACCCTCTTATATTTCATATTCAATTTATTTCGATTTGAATTTTGTTCATAATAGATTAAAATCAACTTAAAACTTTATATTGTTAAACTTGAAAATGAGACATGCCTTTAAATAAAGTCAATAACAAAATTAAACCAAAATTTGTAATATTAGATGTAAGATATATTATATTATAATTTGAAATTCCATCATTTTATATATTTGTTAAACTGAATAGAGCATTGTATGAAAGTTATATCTTGTCATAAATTTTTGCCATTTTTGGTTCATTTAAAATTCATCCCAATTCCCAGGTTGGAGGTAAAAAGAGCTCCGCTTAAACGTGGCAGATTTCAATAAGTCACCAACACGTGACCCCACCAACACACATGAAGTTGGACACGTTAATCCTCATACTCAAAATTACTAATAAATAAAAATGGTATAAAATCAAATAACTAACCCCACGCGGCCCCACCAATCCTCTCTTCTCTCTTTCTCGTTTCTTCTGCTTCAATCCAAATCTCAGAGTCACTGTATAAATATTTTATTCATAAGTTTAATTCATATTCATCACTCAATCTTATTATAAATTATCTATAACCGCGAATTCATTTTTCAGTTTCGTTCCTTGCCGCTCTCGCTGCTCGTTCAATTTTCACAAAAGTATGATAAATTAAATTTTAAATTTTAATTTCGTTTGTAGATCTGTGCATGTGGTTGTTGTTTTGTTTGAATTGAGTTCGTTTGGATTTGTAATTTACTGGTGAAGAATTTGTGGAGTTTTTTGATTTTAAGCCTGGTAGATTTGAGTTTTTTGCTAATTTATTATGATTTATTGATGTTATAAAGGCGTATATGTTAAGATATTTCTCCTTGATTTTCTATAGATTTGATTTATTTATGTGTGTATGTGTGTGTAAGTAGGGCTTGTATGTAAATGAAAATCAGAGAGTGAAATTTGATGTATGAATTTATATATATAGTTGAGTGAGTGATGTTTTGTTTTGATTTTGGATGTATAGTGACGTGTAAGTTGTTGCTTGCTTGTGTTTGTTATGTTCGGAATCATTTAATGTTTCGTAATTAGTAAAGTATTTATTGTTATAGATATTGAAATTCAATGAATGTGTAAAATAGATTGATATGGCAGTTTGAGCTGTAAAAGATGTTTAGTAGAGTGACTGATGTTTTGTTTTGTTGTAAAATGAATTAGGTTCGGATTTCTGCGATGAGGTTGTGCTTATGAAGCGGTGCGTTGTGAAACTTTATTAGTTCGTTTGGATTTGCGGGACGAGTGTATTGTGATGGGAGAGGAGGTTAGTATTGATGTGGTGAATGGTGGTAGTGATGTTGGAATTGAGAATGGGAATGGTATGAGGATTGAATCGAAGCGGGACCATCAGTGGGTAGATGGTGAGGCTGAAGGAGAGCCATGCACGAAAAAACAGGCCACTGAAGGTTTGAAAGACGTTAAAGAATTGGAGGATTCGAAAGAACAGCCCAAGGAAGTGTCTAATGATGAAATGTGCTCGGAAGTTTCAGACCCTAATTTCTCTCCTAAAGAGAATGCTTCTTGTTTTCATACCATAAGTAGTCAAAAGATAGAGGAAACAGTGATTGATAATCAAGTTGAAACTACTGCGAGTGGTAATCATGGTGAAATTACTGCCAGTGATAACCATGGCGATACTACTGCTAGTGACAACCAAGGTGAAACTATTGCGAGTGATAATCAAGGTGAAGCTAGTTCCACGTGTTCTGGAAATTTTAGTACTGAGAGGGAGAGCCTGAGTGAAGAAGAACATGGACACAATGCAATCGGGGAAAAGGGTTGTCATTCTCAAGTTGTGATTGAAAATCAAAGTCATGCCAGCATCACTGGTATTAGGAAAATAACTTTTAAATTCAGCAAAAAAAGGGAAGACTATAATAATCAAATATTTGCTGCACCAGCAGGGCAGTCTGTTATTAGTAGTTGCGGTGACGGATATAACAAATTGCCTCACTCGAGTTCTTCCTTGGAAATGGAACTCAAAACACAGAATAATATTTATGCTGGTAGTTCCCTGGTAAACGTAAAAAAACTCTTATCAACTGGAATTTTGGAAGGAGCTAGGGTGAAGTATGTGTCTACTTCTGGGAATGTAAGTATAAAAATATAAATGATCCAACTAAGCACTACTAATATTTAGAGTACACAGAGGTTTATTTACCTTCTTAGTATCTTCAATATCTAAGTGTCTGTCGACTGATTTGAAATGCCTCTTGCTTCCTTTTTTTCTATAGAGGGAGCTTTCTGGAATTATCAGAGATTGGGGATATCTTTGTGGCTGCTCTACTTGCATTTTCTCCAAAGTAAGTTTCTTATTTTATTTTTAATTGTATAACAAGATTTCTGAAATTAAATGTAGGCTAAACTTCTATAAGCAGGTGTTGAGTGCTCACGAGTTTGAGATGCATGCTGGTAGTAGAAGTAGGCACCCCAATAATCACATTTTCTTGGAGAATGGAAATCCTATTTATAGAATAATACAAGAACTGCGGACTGCTCCTATGGACATGCTAGAAGAAGTTATAAAACGTGTAGCTGGTTCATCTGTCAATGAGCTGCGCTTTCAGAATTGGAAAGGTGAAGCTGATGCCTATTATATACATATACATATGTGTGTGTGTGTTTTCTTTTGCTTTTTGATGACCCATCCATGGGAATTGTAATGTTAACTGTTGCATTTCCCTTATGATGCTCTTTACACTGCTCGTTTCATAGTCATTAGCTCTATTGATGCAAGTTACTAGCCTAAATTAGTTGAAGACACGAGGGTATTCAAAGGGAGTTTGTGGAGAGGTGTGTGTAGAATTAATTTCAAATCTTGTTTGGCCTTTGATATTTTTTTTTGTTCTATGCAGCGTCGCTCCACCAAAAAATTGAATTGCCTAAAGCAGATGACAGTTGCTCCAACAAGTTTCTGGGCGTGCATAACTTTAATACAAGGTAAACTCATATCCTCGCATCCTTGTGCTCGTAATTTTAAAAATGTTGAAGGGAAGCCTACTTGCCCATAAGATTTCCTTAGAGACACGTATATGAATATATATACATATATATATTATATGTATGTGTGTATGCATGCTATGTTACCCGGACTCTTCATTTTGTCTCAAGTACCCCTGTCGGACACTCGACACTCGGACATTGGTATGGATACTCCGACACTTATTGAAATTATTGCAGAGTCTGACACTCCGACACGTATCCATGTTGGACACTCTTAGCCGAGTCCGGGTAACATGGTATGTATGTATGTACGTATGTGTGTAATTAATTACAAAACCTATTTTGAAAAAGCTGAGGGTACAGTGCCAGTAATTCTTGTGATTTAATATGTACGTCCCTGATTGCATATGTTTTTACCATTTTATTTGCACGTGTATGGTATGTAGTTTGTGCATACTAGTTAAACTGATCAAATCTCTGTCATTTTACCTCTATTATTGAGTTTGAACCACATCAGAGAAAGAAGCAGATGCTGTTAGGCAAAGTGTCTGCAGTCTTAACATTGGACATATTTGTGCTGTGCCCAGTGCCCACCATTACTCCCAGAGATATTGATTAGTAATGGTTGGTTTATGTGTTGTTTTCTATCACTTGCTTCTAGTTTTCAGATTTAGCTGTTAATTTGTGCAATTTTATTATGATATTGTGTTACAGGACAGTGCACTGTGTCAGAATTTGTTTACTACTTAATTGATGTAGTGAACAGCGCTTAAGTGCAACATCTGTGCCTCATGTATGCTAATGTTGTGCTTTTATTTCAAACTTCCAGTAAGGTTTGATTTGTATTCTGATATACTTAAATATGTAGTTTTTAGCGAAGTTCTTTTAGTTCGGTCGACTTTCTTTGCTATTTTTCTTGTCTGATGCTCGTTTGAACTTTGAACTGTGGTTGTTGTAAAGACTATATAATTCTTTTAATATATTGATAGGTATGTTGTGTAATAATTAGTAAAAAGAAGCTCTTATATGGTAATCAGATTTCGTACTAAGCATTACATCTGAACGTCATTTTAGCCACTATGCCAAAGTGATTCGGAAGACTGATGGCCCTGCAAGTTCCTATGTTCAGAACGAGCCTTTTGAACACAGAAGTTACATGGATGCACTGGAAGAGCAAGAGGACATGATTAATGGGTTAGTTATTACAGGCCCTCTATTTTTATTTTTGAATATTATCATTATCCTTTGTAGTATTTGCGCCATCAGTATCAAGTATTTTGTATGTTTGGAGAAACCGAGAAAGTGTACATGCATATTTATTATTTGTTGTTACTGGTTTGCTTTTCTCTTTGCAGGCCAAGGGTTAACTTTTCTAGTTCTGTCTGGGAACAGAGAAGATACAGTGAAGGTTGCACTAAGAAAAGGTGAGGTATTTAGTTTTGCATCAACTTTTATCACATTTCACTGTCACATGTTTGCCTGCTCTTTAAAAATGTTTGTTATCTGAGCTATGTTTCTATTTACTTACAAAGCCCTTTTATGTTGAGACAGAGACAATGATTTACATAGGTTACTTTTTTTGCCAAAAGGACTTCGTGATGGTACCAAGTTGGCTTATTGTGCCAAAGGAAAGGTTGTGTTTGATGTCATTTACATTCTTTTGTAATTCTTTTGATGGGTTTTCTTGTAATCTTCATTACTGATAGCTACTAATTTTACAGGACATACTTGGAGGCTACAAGCAGGGGAATGGTATAGTCTGTAATCACTGTAATACCGAGGTACCTTCATTTCTGCATGTAGCACCATAGTCTTTTCTTGAATCTTTTGATTCTGTGGATCCTCACGCACACGTTTTTATTTTCTTGGACAGGTTAGTCCTTCCCAGTTTGAAGCTCACGCTGGATGGGCTGCTAAACGGCAACCGTAAGTAAATTGGAAAGGGTTTATAGTGGTAAATTCTTGTATGAAAACTTACTAACTGTCTCGCCCTTGTTTTTTAACAGCTACCGTCATATCTGTACTTCTGATGGGTATACCCTGCATGAGATTGCTATGCTATTATCGAAGGGTCAAAGCATTCAAAATATCGCTTCCAGCAATAGTGATGATATGTGTGCAGTATGTGGAGATGGAGGGGAACTTATTGTTTGCGATGGTTGTCCTCGTGCTTTTCATTCAGGTTTATTCCTTTTCCGGTGCATGTGCATATGTGATTTCATAATTTTGTATTTGCAATGGTTTTCCTCGTGCTTTTCATGCAGGTCATTTCCATTCCTGGCGCATATGTGGTTTTGTAATTTTTTTGCATTGATCTGGAAATAATTCCTACAAACCAATATAGAATGATAAAGTTATCATCACATAGTTTGAAACTGAAACATATTATCGCTAGACTGAAATTCTTAATAGTTGTAACATGATATTGTAGTAACTGCTTGAGCTTACCACTTCTTTCTACATTTGTCCACTGTACTGTCTCTTAAATCTTTGCAATGAGGAATGAAGTGTAATGGTGACTGCAAATTGGCTTTGAAACATTCATCTGTTACATGACATGAGTTTGCATCTACAGTACCTGCATTATCTTTCCTTCTATTTTTTCTTCTCATGTTCTGCTCTTACATTAATTTAGAGAACTTTGTTGTTTATACCCAAAATTGAAATTTTGTATATGTCGTTATTTTATCAATATATATTGCATTATTTGTTGAGCTATAATTGCTACGATTAGCTAAAGTTGTAGTTTTCGTACTATATATTGCAGTATTCTGTGATTAGCTAAAGTTTTAGTTATCTTAATAAATATTGAATTGTTTGATTTTATATGTGTGGTTTTGCAGTTTGTTTGAGATTAGAGTGCATTCCGACCGGTCATTGGCACTGTCCACATTGTACAGAAAGATTTAGTTCCAGTGGAAGAAATGGTGGAGAGTCTAGATCTATTATCTTTCGACTCAATCGAGTTGTTAAGGCACCAGAATATCAACCTGGTGGTTGTGTTGTTTGCAGGTTTGTTTATGCAGTTGCTGTCAGTAAATTGCTTTTTTCTTGAAAATTTATTTTTATGTGCTGGCATTATTATATATTTTCCAAATTGATGCTCTGTCAAACAGAATATGTATACAGGAGTGTATCTGTCTTGAAGATAATATATTCATGCTAACCTGGGTGTTGTACATGCTATATGATTGACGTTATATATGATTTTGTTGTTAATTCAGGCTTCAAGATTTTAGTGTTGATACTTTTGATGAGCGAACAGTTATGCTTTGTGACCAGGTATTGCTATGTTATTTTCTATGCGTATTGTGATACACTGATACTAATTAGTTACCCTTTGTTTGGATCTAATGGTTCCTTTTTTTTTTTTTGTAGTGTGAAAAGGAGTTTCATGTTAGCTGCTTGCGGGACGTTGGGTTGTGTGATTTAAAGGTTTGTTTGCTATTAGAATTTTTAATATATGGACATAAAAGTATCTGGAGGCTTATAGTTACTCATTGGTTTTCCTTGAGTTGCTACAGGAACTCCCAAAGGATAAATGGTTTTGTTGCAGTGATTGCAATGGGATATATTCGACTATGCAAAGTCTTGTTCTCAAGGGGATTGAAATGTTTCCAGCTTCAGTGCTAGATGCAGTAAACAAGAAGAATTTAGGCCACGGATTAACTGTTGGAGCTGCAAATAGTATGCAGTGGCGAATTTTAAGTGGGAAGAGTCGCTATCCCGAGCATTTGTCGTTGCTTTCTAGAGCTGCTGCAATATTCCGCGTATGTTTAACTATTTTGCCTTTTGTTGTATCAAGGTTAAGCAAATTGACACATCTTCTGACGCCTTAAGGTATATAAGAATTGGAACCTTATGGAAAGACCTAATCAGAAAGAAAAAGTTATTGCTAGAAATGGGTGTTTTGAGGGAAACTTGATTACAACTCCACAAGTGCATCAAAATAATCGAGTCCTCACGGATATGGTAAATGTATGATTTAGATGGGATAATGTTGCGATGAACACTATACAGTATGCACAGGATATTGATAGAGGATGTAACTATGCAGTAGTGTATCTACCACCCATCAAAAATTGTTTAATAGACATGTTGCGAACTTGTTTTTCCATACAGGATTTTACTGTGAGATATTCTTCCATTTTTAATTAATATTAATCTGGTAAAATATTAATTTAGATAAAAGAACTAGCAGCTACTGAAATGTTATTTTAATCATGACTTGCGTTTAAACCAAACCGAAATGCATTTAGGTCTATTATAGTTCAGGTTGTAAGAGTACTCTGAGACGGATACAGGATTTTGTGATTGTGGGGGATTTTTACTAGTGCTATATAATAAGACGTAAATGTCAAAAAATATGTTGACAACAAGTACAAAGAAATATAATAAGGGGGGTGCGCAAAATTGTGTTCCTGGACTGAATATTTGCACATACTAAATCACTCCCAAGTCACCAAGTGGGCCACTTAGGCTTTTCAGCACTAAAGTTGAAATATTTAAAGATACTTTGTAATAGTGAATTCAGTAATGCAGCTAAAATAAAAAGAGCCAAGAGAAACCTTTACCATTGGGGAAACAGCTGAAATTGTGAGATTGCTCCTTAGAAATATATACATATAATGGGGGCAAGTACCCCCATTGCGCTGCCAGTTGTATCTGCCCTGTATATGAACATTCTTATATGTGAGATTTTAATCATTGCTAACATATATTTACTTTTTGCCTCATTTGGCAGGAATGCTTTGATCCTATCGTGGCAAAATCTGGTCGTGATCTTATACCTGTCATGGTTTATGGGTAAGTTGCTTTATAATCTTTGGTTAAGTTGATTACACTTGGATACAAGGGAAACCCTGAACCATGTATAATTGCCAAAGATCTTGTCAGTTTAAGTCTGAACCATATTGCTACAATTGATGAATCATACATATTGCTTGCCTTCAATGCTCCTTTGGAACTAAAATGCTTAAAATAATATATATTTTCTCTTTTCTACATTGTGATCTACATTCTCCATCTTTTAAGTTCCTATCCTTTTCCCACCACCCCTCATTCACTAATTACGGCTTATTAGTGGCTTGGTGAGTAGATGGTTAATAATAATAATTTTTAATGCATGATGCTTTGTCTTGTGAAATAAGACCATTATATGAAGAAATTATTTTTGAATTTTCATGCACTGTAGTAAACACAAAATAAACAAAAGGATAATTCGGGAAGTGCCTCTATTACTGCATGAACGGCAAGCTGTTATGGTAGCAAATAATCCCCTCCCCGCCTATCACCTGCCCACTCAAATTGTTCCTTAAGGCGACAGGATGCCATCTGGAATTGACATGGCTGATTTGCGATTTAGGATTGTAAAATAGGTTCATTTTATTCTCACAAGAGTTGCTTGCAAGTTTTAGTGGTCAAAAGGTTTACATGTATGGGTTTTCGTTAGTATTCAATATCCTGCAAAGCTTTCTTGGTTATCCAGTTTTTTTATTTCATTGTAAAAGTAAGCTAACCTATATATCACACACCCAAGTTCCTAAATGTGACAGGATTCAGTCGGGAACTTGCACACCTGACTTGTGGTTTAGGCAGAGGCGTAGCTCTGTCGTTTTGTCCATTTCTAGATAATATTAGATATGTATACTGTGCGAATTTGTTTCATCCAGCCAGGGTTCATAACTAGCCATCCACAACTATTCTATTTTACAGTGCCTGATTTATCGCGAACCTTTAGGTATCACTAAATTAATTAATTGTGATTTTGGAATTTGTTATATATATATATTTGTTGGAGTACTCAGACAAGCCATGGTAGTTCTGCCACCGGGTTTAGGATATAGTGAAGTAAGTTTTTAAAAAGCAAGCCAACATTAACAGAGATAGGTACATGAACCGGTAGCAATACTAATATCAACATTATCAAGATTAACAAAGAAGCGAGCCCTAGTCGTCAATTACAGTTGATAGCAGGTCTTTTAGTTCTAGTAACTTATTAACAGAATAATGACTTGACAGGCCTGATACACGTGGCTTAGGAACTAAGTTATACGATCTTTTATGGTCCCCCCCCCCCCCCCCCCCCCCCCCTCCCTCCTCTCTCTCTGTGTCTTTTGTCCTTCCCCTTTTGTATGTTTTCTTTTCACCCTCTTTTTTGTCCCCTGTTTTTGCTAATTGGTCATAGTTAACTCTTGCTTAGCTTCTGTTCAGCCAATACCTTTTTGTTCAGATCTATTGTCACTTGCTAGTTTGCTAGTGTCTTGATTTTCTATTTCTGAAGCTCCTCATTAAGAATTATATAATTGCATATACAGAAATTTCAAAGAAATATAAATCCTTGATTCCTTCCAAAAAAGATGCCAAATTAAATGTAAAAATCAAAGCAGGTAAATTTGTAGATGAAAATCAGATTGATTTGGAGAAGTAGACTTGTAGCAAGTTGTATGTATGTAAAGTAATAGACTGCTCATATAGCGATATAAGCACAAGTTAGGAATGAAATCTAGGCTGAATAGTAGTATAGTACTCCGTCTTGCCGTTATGTTTAGGAATGAAATCCAGGCTGAAAAAACTGTCTTGCCGTTGTGGTTAGGTATGAAATCCAGGGTGAGAAGTACTCAGTCGTGCCGTTAGAGGAAATAAAATCGGCTTGCTGTTATGGTTAATTGATTGTCCAAGCAGAGTTCATTTAAGAATTATGAATTTTAGAAAACCCATGAGTTGCTTGAAGGTGTTGGCCGAGAAATTTAAATTTTTTGTGCAGTAACCTGTTGTTGGGTGGAAGGCAAAGGGGGCCTACTTGCTACTGCATCTGTATACCCGTTGTTGGCTACTTTCTTTATAAATTAATTGCTGAGGAGTACTAAGAATCTGTAATACTCCATACACATCTGATTTTTTGTCCCTATCGCAGGAGAAACATATCTGGGCAGGAATTTGGGGGAATGTATTGTGTGGTTTTGATTGTAAAGTAAGCAAATACCTTAAACATTGTTTCTGTTTCTTTTCCCATTTTACTTTTGTTTCCCTCTTGAAAAACTGCATGCAGTTAAAATTGGGGAGGGAGAAATTCACATTTTTTAACACATGCAGGTCTGTGGTTGTATCAGCTGGTCTGCTAAGGATATTTGGCAAAGAGACTGCAGAACTTCCTATTGTAGCTACAAGTAGAGATAACCGAGGAAAAGTAAGTGCTTGTCAAATAGGTTTCGAGCAATAACTTTTAGCAGTAACTTTATATCACTTTTGTATGTTTAATTCACCTTTATTTTTGGGTCAGTGTTGCATAGATGTTGTGAGGGTGTATATGCAGCTATGGTCTTTTCAAAAAATGTCATTTTGCTGCAGGGTTATTTCCGGGCACTTTTTACTTGCATCGAGCAGTTGTTGGTGTCCATGAATGTTGAGAAAATTGTACTCCCTGCTGCTGAAGACGCTGAATCTATCTGGACGAAGAAATTGGGATTTAAAAAGATAAGTGACGAACAGGTAAGTCCTATATCTTAATTGAATGTGGAAAGGAAATGTTATTCTACGTGGCTGGTCAAATTTAACTAATTTTAGTTGTAATGGTTATTTGATATTACACTGTGAGATCAAGAGTACTTCATTACCTTGCCTAATAGTGAGTGCTGGCTGACCTACTATTATGAATACCTTGCAGCTGGCAAAGTATACAAGGGACCTCCAATTGACAATATTTAAGGGGACCTCAATGTTAGAGAAAAAGGTGCAACATGACGTGAATGTGCAGTCTACTGTTGTGGTGAAGACTTCTCAGATGGCTGATGCTTCTGGAACACCGGTTATGGAGGAAGAGCAACAGGCTGCAGATTAGCGCAGTGTTTCCTGATTTCTCTCTTAGAAATTAGATTCAGCTTTTCAGCAGAATAGCAATTAGAATAAACTTCTCAGATTTTTTTTCCTGCGAAGTCCATACAATTGTTTTCCACGAGTTTAGAAATAAAAGGCAGAGGGTTATAATACAGCTACGCATGCTGACCTTTTAATATGCATGCATGAGGGAGTGTTGGCTCTTGTAGCCTGTAGGTTATACATTCGTGTGTATAGATAACAGTTTTCGGCTATAAGAATATCGTGGTTGTGTTTTTGCCTTGATAGAGATTGTATTCGTCCCTATATACTGAAATCAGAGTGCAGTGATGATGTCCACTTTGTTGGTTTGTTATCCAACAGATGGAGTAAAACATGTTAGTTTGGCCATTAGCCCACAGACGCTATTGATGTAAATACTATTTTGCGGGAACATGACCAAGAAATCATCCTAATTCTGGATTATGATATCATTTTCTGCACATTTTGAAAATGAATAACAAAATATATAAACGTTTTTTGAATTTTTCTACAATATCTGTTTCGTATTTTACATTTTTGGACAGGTATCACATGTTACCGTCTTACTTATTTTCAGAAAGGGTAACTATCCTTGCAAATAGGGTTCGGACATGATATTTGTTATTTATTCTCATCAATTATTTTGTATTTTGCATTTCTTGGACATGGTATCACATATTGTTGTCTTGCCTATTTTTAGAAGGGTAACTATCCTTGTAGACAGGATATCAGGTGTTATCCATTATCGTCAATGGTCTCCATTAGAGAAGTGCTAACATTAAATACGAATAAATCGCATTACTTATCTTTAAAAGATAATAGAATAGTCATGTTTATATAAATATATAAAAATTATGATATTACTTACAAATCTAGTTATTAGAAAAGAATGATATTATATTTAAATTAGCATATAATATTCAATAATCATCAAATTAAATAAAAAATTCAGAATAGATTTTTGCTACTATAATAATACATTAATTCCCCCTCCAACTTTCAGATTATTTATCTTGGGACATGAACTCGCATTTTAAAGATTTTAAAGATTTAATTTTTTTAACAAAAATTAATATTTAAATATTTATAATAAAAAGAATTATATAAATAAATCATGAAATTATATTATATATATCTTAAAATACGTGTGAAACTATGCGGACGGAATGAGCAGTAAAATAAATGCGGAGGGAACATGACATGGGCCGGAGACGTGCAAACACCGGATCAGGAAGTACAGAAAGAGGGGTTTATATTCATACATACATGTAATAATCTAGGGTTTAGCTAGGGGTTGAGAGATGGCTCATACAATCGCTGCATTTCGTCGCATTCTCGCCTCTTCTTCCTCTACAATCGTTTCATCTCCTCACTCGTCTCTATTTGCTCGTTTCAATTCAACTCTCACTTCGCCTAAGCTATTCATCAGCGGTATCCATTTCTTTTTACATCCATTTTTATTTCACTTTTTTTCTGCTTTCAATTACACACAAATGCTTGTCCAGTAGAAATGATTGTTTCCTCGTGCAATTTTAATTTTTTAATCGTGTATTTGTTTATCGAGGTTGCTAAATAATAGTCGAATATCCAAAAAATAACTAATTGCGTTCGCGGGTAATTAGGTTTTACAGAGTCCTTATATAGTGTGTATTTACATGTTTAGTTGATGTTCTAGAAGAGGGATACTTGTTTATCTCTATTTTTATTGCAAGAATAGGAAATTTGCGGAATGCAGCACATGGTGTGATTATTGGTTTGTGGTGCTTACGGAGGAAATTTTCGAGCTGTTGCAAGTTGCCAACTGCCTCGGAATATTTGAGGCCTGGACCTTGGTGTTTCAATTACAGTGTTAATGTATTGTACTTACAACCAGTTATTTAAGAATAGGTGGATATACACAGGATCATGTCGTACTACGAACTTGTATAATATGACAATTTGAAGGTGTGGCTATGTGGATAGTAATTGTTATTATTTTCTTTGCATCCGAGTTAAGAAGAAATGCTAACAAAGAACGAAAGAGTGGTGATGAATTTTGAATTTTGTTCACATTCCTCCCATGCAACCCCATTGTACCCGGCAAGTGTTGAGCGATGGAATTGAGGATTTGTACACTTCCTTTGTAGAAACTCTGTGAAGTCTGAGCTGCTGAGTGTTGAGCCACAGCGGCGAGTACTCCAGGATTTCCCTTTTTTTCTTTCTAACAAAAAATTGTCTGATGTATAAACATGAAGTTAAGTATGATATGGTCACATAATGACACATGTTAGTAAAATTGAAATATGTTTGTTTTGTACTTGTATTTGTTTTATAACTGTTGCATATTATAAAAATTATATGCTTAGATAGTTAGATTATCTTAGTGGCTTAGTGCTTATTAAACAAGTTGAAGTGAAATATATATTTGTATAATGGCATTTATTTCTTAGTAGAATCGAATATTTTTGTGTTTTCAAGCACAATTATACTTCGTATAAGGTTGGTATATATTATCGATTGGCTTCGACGCTGAATTAAATTGACCTCTCTGTGCTATACCTCATCCCTTTTTTTCAAGTTTAGTTGTAATAGGTATTTTTGCTCGCTGATCAAGGCAGTTATTTGATATTTTATCCCAGATGTGTTCGTTACAGGATATACAATATTTGAACATGATGGAAAGATACACTTTTTCCCTCTGTTTGGCATTTAATGCATAAACGAAGGCAATTTTTTGGTCAATTGAGAAAGGAGAGAGATTTTTTTTTGTTTCACTTTTGTGATGATCGACTCCTTTCATCTTGGCTTATACTGCAGGACTCTCAAGGTTAACTACAGATGAAAAGCTTAAAGAAGCATTTGCACCCTTTGGGAGCCTCGTTGAGGGTAATCTTTTTAATTATTATAACTTGTTTATCTAGGGATTGTTTGATTTGGCCATCAAACTGATGCTGCAATACTTGTTGATATTGCAGCAAAGGTCATTGTAGATAGAGCATGTGGAAGATCAAAGGGTTTTGGTTTTGTTACATATAATACTATAGAAGAAGCTGAGAAGGCTCGTGAAGGAATGAATGCAAAGTTTCTGGATGGTTGGGTTATTTTTGTAGATCCTGCTAAACCAAGGGAGTATAAACCACCTCAACAAGAGCAGCAGCCTTCAAACACTGGTGGCTATACAACAAACAAGACCATCGGCTGGTGCGGCTAAATCCAGATGAATTATATCTAATCCAATTGCAGTAGGAGTGTCTGAAATAGGAGGATTTGGCTGGAAGCTCTGTTCCAGTTGATTAGAGTACTATACTTTTGGAAACAGTCTTTAATTTTTTATTACACACTGCCATATTATATGATTTAGTGTACTATCCAATTGTTTTGTGGCAAAAAACAGAAATCAGCTACCTGCTAAGGAGTATGTGACAATGTGAGCCCAAGGAATCCTAGAGTTGTGTGTTTTCATTCATCAAATAATAAACTGTGCAAGTCTATTGGATATCTTATTAGCCTCTTGTTCTTTTTTTTTTTCTTTTTTCTTTATCTCTATATAAAGCTTAACAAATGAAGAAAAAATCAGAGTCATATTTCTGGCATAGTAGCCTGATAAATACTTCTATCTATTACAGAAACTTGGACAGAACTTCTTTCACTTGCCAAAACTTTATACTTCTAAATTCTATCCATTATGAGAATGTAAACACTTATTTATTTTTTGTCAAAAAAAAAAACACTTATTTATTTACTAAAACTTTACCTGACTTCTTTTAGTTACTACTCCCTCCGTCCCCTTTTACAAGTCCATTTTGACTTTTGACCAGTCAAATTGACTATATTTTGATTGAATTTTACATGTATCAGATAATTAAAAAAATAATAAAAATTATACCATATGAAAGTATATTTAGTCTATTTTAATATGCAACTTTCAGATTTTAGAAATAATGAGTAGATAATTTGTAATGTGTAGTCAAAAATTGGTCAATTTGACTCCTCAAAAAGCAAAATGGACATGTAAAAGGGGACGGAGGGAGTAAAATTTTACTCCCTTCGTCCCCTTTTACATGTCCATTTTGACTTTTGACCAGTCAAATTGACTGAATTTTACATGTATCAGATAATTGTGAAAAATATTAAAAATTATACCATTAGAAAGTATATTTAGTCTACTTAATATGTAACTTTCAGATTTTAAAAATAATAAGGAGATAATTCGTAATGTTTAGTCAAAAATTGGCCAATTTGACTCCTCGAAAAGCAAAATGGACATGTAAAGGAGGACGGAGGTAGTACTAAACTTCTCTCAATTACTAAAATTTTACCAAATCTTGACACTTCTATCTATTGTCAAAACAAAAATACTTCGACATATCAAATCTATCCATTATCATAATCACATGTGACATTTTCATCAAATAAAATTTATAATAATATAAAAAAAATTAAAATTAAAAGTATTCATATATTTTTAGTCAAAATATACAATCAAACTGTCAGCGAACTCATCTTAAAAAACAGTGTAATTTTTGAGGTTGCTTCACGCTTCAGTTTGGACCCTAGTCATAAACTGGGTTAAACTGGGCACTGTGTAATAACAGACTGACAGTAAATCAAACAGCAGTGTCAGTAGCATCCATTTCTTGAAATTTGAATCGTGTTTGGTTTCCTATGTTTGTTGTTTGACGCCATGCCCAAAAATGAACTTGTTGATCATTTTAGTTGTCTCCTTAAAAAATGCATTACCATCCACCAAATCAAACAGCTTCACACCCGTATCTTCTTACTGCTCAGCCAATCTTCCAGTGTTGCTTTTTTGGCAGCTGGACTTGTTTCGGCATATTCGAGTTTCGGGTGTCTTAAGGACGCCCGGAAGGTGTTTGATACAATGCCGCTTAGCTGCATTTCCAATAATACATTGCTGTGGAATTCTATTTTGAGAGCTCATAACAAAAATGAGGGGTTTAGTGACACCCTTGAGCTATTTTTTCGAATGAGAGGTTTTGGCGTATTCGCGGATGGCTTTACTCTTCCGCTAGTCATAAGGGCTTGTGCTGCTTTGGGTGGTGGTAATGTTTGTGAGATGATTCATTCTCATGTTTTTCGACTGGGATTTCAGAATAATCTTCATGTTACTAATGCATTGTTGGGTATGTATGGCAGACTTGGGCGGATGGATGTTGCGACAAAAGTTTTTGACAGGATGCTTGTCAGGACACATGTATCTTGGAATACTGTGGTGTCTGGATTTTCACTTAATTATGATTGTGATGCTGCTTTTAGGATTTTTCGGAGAATGAAGGTTGAGGGATATGAACCTAATCCTGTAACTTGGACGTCTTTGTTATCGAGTCATGCTAGGTGCAGACGTTTTGAAGAAGCGTTGAAATTGTATGGTGAGATGAGAACTGCAGGTGTTGATTGTACTGCAGAAGCACTTGCTTTGACTATATCAGTATGTGCTAATTCTAATGCTCTTCACACAGGTGAGGTGATACATGGATATGTTGTTACAGCTGGTTTTGAGGACTATTCCTTTGTAAAAAACTCTCTTATGAGCATGTATGGGAAACATAGAGCTGTAAGAGACGCTGAATATCTCTTTTCTGAAATACAACAAAAGGATATTGTTACATGGAACACTTTGATATCATGCTACGCTGAAAGTGGTTTATGTGATGAAGCTTATTCTATCTTTCTAGAGCTGAAAAAATTGGATGTCTATCCGATGGTGAGGCCTAATGTAATAAGTTGGAGCGCTGTTATTGATGGATTTGCTTCCAGTGGGCGTTTTAAGGAATCTTTAGAACTCTTTCGTGAAATGCAGCATTCTGGAATCTTTTCCAACTCTGTGTCATTTTGTAGCATTTTATCGGCTTGTGCAGAACTATCAGCACTCATCCTTGGTAGGGAGATCCATGGCCATGTGATCAAAGGCTCACTGGATAGTAATGTCCTTGTGGGAAATGCACTGGTATGTATGTATACGAAATGTGGTAGTGTTAGGGAAGGGAATTTTGTCTTTGAGAAAATAATTGGTAAGGATACTATTTCATGGAACACAATGATTGCCGGGTATGGTATGCATGGACTTGGCGAGAAAGCTCTAGGAACATTTAGTCAGATGATTGAGTCTGGATATGAGCCAGATGGCATTACCTTTGTGGCTTGTCTTTCATCATGTAGCCATGCAGGGCTTGTTAGTACTGGACGCAAGCTTTTCGATGAGATGAAAAGGGAATTCAAATTTGAACCCCAGTTGGAGCATTATTCTTGCATGGTTGACCTTCTTGGTCGTGCTGGGTTGCTCAAAGAAGCGTATGACATGGTAAAAAGTATGCCAATGGAACCAAATGTTTGTGTATTGGGGGCCCTTCTAAACTCTTGTAGGATGTATAAAAATACAGATGTAGCACAAGACATTGCCTCGCTTATGTGCAGCCACAGCTCTGCAGTGACTGGAAGCTACATGTTGCTCTCAAATATATATGCTGCAAGTGGCAGATGGGAGGATTCTGCAAAGATGAGAATCTCAGCAAGGACAAAGGGGTTGAAAAAGGTTGCTGGCTCGAGTTGGATTGAGGTGAAGAAGAAAGTTTCAGTGTTCTCATGCGGAAAAGCTGTGGAGACGGGGATGGATGAACTTTGCGGTATACTTCAAATTTTGAGTTTACAAATGGAGGAAAAGGCATCTGAATATTATTTTTGACTCTCGAGATACAGGTAAATAAATTTCATTGCAGGTTTCATAACAATAAAAGAAATATGCTTCAGAATTGAAAAATAATGAACTGATAGGACTTCAATATTTTCGGAATCATTAAAGTATTTATTATTATATACAATGAAATTAAATGGATAAATAGAATAAAATAATATGGTAGACTGAGTTGTAATAAGTTGTTTAATTGAGCGACTAATGTTTTGTTTTGTTGTAAATGAACTAGGTTTCGATTACTGCTATGAGGTTGTGCTTTCGATATTGCGGTACATTGTGAAACTGTTCAACTTACTTATTCATTTGCATCTGCTGAACGAGTGTGTATGGGAAAGGAGGTGAGTATAGAATATAGATGTGGTAAATTATAGCAGTGATGTTGGAATTGAGAATGGGAATGGTTTGAGGATTGAACCGAAGCGCGACCATCAGTGTTTAGATGATGAGACTGAAGGAATGCCATGCCCGAAAGAACAGGCCACAGAAGGTTTAAAAGATGGTAAGGAATCGGAGGATTCGAAAGAACAGCCTAAGAAAGTGTCTGATGAAATGTGCTCGGAAGTTTCAGACATGCTTCGAGTATTCATACCCCAAGTAGTCAAAAGATAGAGGAAACAGTGAGTGATAACCTAGGTTAAACTGCTGCGAGTGATAATCATTGTGAAACTACTCCGGTGTTAGTGATGGGCGATACTACTGCTAGCTATAAACCAGGTGAAACTATTGCGAGTGATAATCAGGTGAAGCTAGTTCCAAGTGTTCTGGAATTTTAGTACTGAGAAGGAGAGCTCCGGAAATTTAGTACTGAGGAGAGCTTGAGCGAAGAGGAACATGGTCGCAATGGGATCGAAGAAAAGTTGTAATTCTCGATTTGCGATTGAAAATCAGAATCATGCAAGCATCATTCATTGGTATTAGAAAAATAACATTAAAATTCAGCAAAAAAAGCAAAGACTGTAATAATCAGATATTTGCTGCTCCAGCTAGGCAGTCTGTTATTAGTAGTTGTGTTGACGGATATAACAAATTGATTAACTCGAGTTCTTCCTAGGAAATGGAATGCAAAACACAGAACAACATATATTCTGGTAGTTCCCTGGTAATCGTAGACAAACTCTTATAAACTGGAGTTTTGGAAGGAGCTAGGGGGGTGAAGTATGTGTCTACATCTGGGAATTTAAGTATACAAAATTTAACATGATCCAGTTAAGCTCTACTAATCTTAAGAGTACATTTAGGTTTATGTATTCTTATTATCTTCAGTACCCAAGTTAGTGACGACTGAAAAAGAATATCTCTTGCTTCCTTTTTTCTGTAGAGAGAGCTTTCTGGAATTATCAAAGATTGGGGATATCTTTGTGGCTTCTTGACTTGCATTTACTCCAAAGTAAGTTTATCATTATTTTTTGTATTGTATAACAAGATTTCTCAATTAAATGTGGGCTATACTTCTATATGCAGGTGTTGAGTGCTCATGCGTGTGAGATGCATGCTGGTAGCAGAGTTGCATGCTGGTAGCAGAAGTAGACACCCCAAAAATCAGATTTTTCTTAGAAAGACAATCCTATTTAAAAAATAATACAAGAACTGGGGACTGCTCCAGTGGACAGGACTGCTCCAGTGGACATGCTAGAAGAAGTTAAATAACTGTAGCTGCTTTGGTCTGGTGAAGCTGATGCCTAACATATACATATAAATATGTGTGTTTTCTTCTGCTTTTTGATGATCCATAGATGGGAATAGTAATGTTAATTGTTGCATTTAAATAGTCATTAATGCTTTATTGAAGCAATTTACGAGCCTAACTTACCAGAAGACATGAGGGTAGTCACAGTGGAGAGGTGACTGTAGAATTAATTGTTCAAATCTTGTTCAGCCTCTGTTTTTTTTTGGTTCTATGCAGCATCGCTCCACCAAAAAATTGATTTGCCTAAAGCAGATGACAGTTGCTACAACAAGTTCTGTGCGTGCATAACTTTAATACAAGGTATTCTTATATCCACGCATCCTTGTGCTCGTAAATTTTAGAATTGTTGAAGGGGAGCCCAATTGTGCATAAGATTTTCTTGGAGACATGTAGATGTATATACAGTGTGTAGTATGTATATGTGTGTGTGTTTGTGTGTGTGTGTGTGTGTGAGACTGCAAATTTGTATTAAATAAAAAAGTAATGAGGTGTCAGTAACTCTCGTGATTTAATAGGTATGCCCCTGCTTGCATTTGTTTTTACCACTTTTTGTGAGTGTGTATGTTGTGTTGTTTCTGTCTACTAGTCAAACTGATAAAATCGCTTCCATTCCACCTCTAATTTGAATTTGAGCCACATCAGAGAAGGAAGTAGATGCTGTTAGGAAAGTGACTGCAGTCTTAACATTGGACATATTTGTGCTGTGTTCACCATTTTCCCCAGAGATGTTGTTTAGTAATGGTTGGTTTTTGTGTTGCTTTATATCATGCTTCTAGTTTTCAGGTTTTAGCTCCTAGTTTTGTTAATTTCTGCAAATTTCGTTACCCCGTATGACATTGTGTTACAGGACAGTGCACTGTGTCAGAATTTCTTTACTACTTAATTGATGTAGTGAGCGACGCTTAAGTGCAGTATGTGTGCCTCATTTATGCTATTGTAGTGCTTTTATAAACTTCCAGCAAGGCTTGATGGTCATTCTGATATACTAGAATATGTGGTTTAAATCAAAGTTCTTTCTGTTCCGTCGACAAGTATTTGAATCCGTTGTAGTATCTGCACCGTAAGTATCAAGTGATGTGGCTCGTGATATATTCTGATGGAAGTATTATTAATCCAATTGCAGGGGAGATGTTTGAACTAGGAGGATTTGGCTGGGAGCTCTGTTCTTGTTTACTAGAATTTGTTCGAGAGCTGTTTGGAAATACTATATTTTTGGATAATTTTAATAACACACTGCCAATTAATATGATTAAGGTATACAATTGTTGCATAGCAAAATAATAATAATAATCTGGAAACAACACATGATACACGTAAAACAGGATTTTTTTATTTGTTTTTGTTATTTTGCCACCCCACGCAGAATTAAACCCAAGGATTCGTGGGGCCGTTTAACGAACTGCTTATAAGTTAGAGTTGAAAAATAAATTTTAATTTGTGTGGGGTGATAAAATTTTTGATAATTGCAACTTTTAAGTGTAAAAGTTATTATATTATAAATAAGTTTTTAAAATGATCTTTGTATATTTTGTAAGTCAAATTTTGAAAACAAAAATAATTCATTAAAAAAATTAGGTTTTATGACTTTTCAGATTTTAATTTATAAATCAAAAGTTATTTTGCTGAAATGTACACATTATATATATTGCCTATTGGCCAGATTATTAGCCATTTTCCGTTCAAGTTACTAGAAAACTTCCTCTTTTTCCTCTTATCGAAGATTGCACCTATTTCTGTCAGTAAAACTCTTCACCTGAATTTCGACAAGATTATCTAAAAAAAGGTTGGTTTTTTCACCTGAACATATTCTCGACAGAAAAAAAAAAAAACTTAAGAAACTATCCCCAAATCCAATCCATAACCTAAACAACAATACGATGCTCTAGTTCTTAATTAGGTTGCTTCATTTTGGGCCCTTGTCATAAACTGGGTTATGTCATATGTGGGCAACTGGGGATTGTGAAGAGTAACAGATTAACAGTTCAAACTACACTTCACTGCTTCATTCTCAACACTCAGACATAACTCGCAACTTAACACCAACCTAAAACCCTAGTAAAATATTTGTAGTAACACCTAATCAGCTCTGTATCTCTCCAAAATGTCTCTCTTCACTCCTCAGAACTACCACGTCTCGTTCAATTTCTCACAACTTAATCGCTGTAAGGTGGGTTCTTTGATTAACCCTTTATTCTCATTCTTGATTTGTTACCCGTTTTGTTAAAATCTTGATTGAGCTGATAAATTTTGATTGTTATGCAGAATTGTAATTCTTTTGGTGCTCCCAGAAGTAATACTAATTTTAAGGTGTTTGCTGTTGCCATGACTGAGAATGAAGCTGCTCCAAATTCTGTGCCTCCAGCACCAATTCTTCTGCCTCAAGGTCCATGGAAACAGGTTGTTTTAGATTGACACCTTGTAAAGTTTGTAACTTTTTGTGTTTGAAGTGGTTATTATGTTGTTTCGAAATGAAATGGGGATGGGTTATGTATATTGATGGGGGAATTGTGGCAATTGACTTATTTTGTTTGTAAAGATTCCGGGTGGTATTACTGCTGCCAAGGGGTTTAAAGCAGCAGGGATGTATGGAGGATTACGTGCCAAAGGAGAGAAACCTGATCTTGCGTTACTCGCTTGTGATGTTGATGCTACCGCTGCAGGTTAGCTAAATGTTGTTTCGTTGTTTTATATGGGGTTCAACATTCTAATTATCTTTCAAACTTGAATATCCATGCTTGCTTCTGAGTTATATATACCACTTATTTTGCACAGAAACTTTAATAAGAATCGGGTTTGTAAGGAATTGCATTTAGGCACTCTTATTTGGATACTGCTTCCTATTATCTTTCCAGGTGCATTTACTAAAAATGTGGTTGCGGCGGCTCCTGTTGTATATTGCAAGAGTTTATTAGAGGATTCGACAACGGTATGCATGTTGGCTTCATGACTCATAGTCAATTTTATTTTCTTTAACATTGCTCACTACAATCAACGCGTGACACATGTTCAGTATCTTTTAAACTTTATTTTAGAGTAATGCATGTCCATAGAATGGTTGGAGACCTTTAAAGGGTCGATTGTATCGGATTTCTACATGCGAACACAAGAGTCAAGTTCTTGTAGGTTGTATGATCGATAAATAGTACATAGTCTTTCATGTTATTTTTTGACATAAGAAATGAGTGCTGCATGCTTATATAATAAGTCTTGTGGCTTTCAGTTCTGACCACTACCTTTCCTTGTATTCTTTTATCAAGAACCGTCTGAGGAGCTGGATTATAATCACACTGTCTCTCCCTCTCATATTTTTTTCCCCCTTTCATTCTACAATGATCTCATCTCATGTTTTCCTCTTCAACCACTGAAATCACAATATAATTCAAACCTTTTCTAAATTAATCATCAAGTTCACTGTGAAAACATTATTTAACATTGGTACTTACGGTCGTACACCAAAATCTGGAGACATTTTTTTTATTTAAATGATTTTAGTCTTCTGATGATGTAACTCTCTACCTCAGGCCCGTGCTGTGTTGATAAATGCTGGTCAAGCAAATGCGGCTACTGTAAGTTGTCTTATTGTTGTAGTCGTAGATCTTCATTTTCTTTATATATTACTAAATGTCGGCTGAAGAAATGTTCCCAAAGAATGTCTTCAAGTGCTTAATTTTCAGTTGTCCTGGTGTAGATATTGATTGCCATAACATATTGCATATCTCTTCAATGTGCCATATACGAGCTACAGTATATCTGTAAAATTCCGTAACTTGTCTCTATCACAGTGATAGAGAACAGATGCCTTGACTAAGAGGTTGAAATTGGTTTCCAGGGGGATGCAGGCTACCAAGATGTAATAGAATGTTCTAATGCCCTTGCTAAGGTATGTGATTTTTGGCACGCCTGTGACACATTTTCGACCCTGGCTAGTCACTAGTCAGTCTAACAGGTGTTGTCGCTTCATTTTCTTGTATAGTTTTCAGACTGATGCTCCATTATTGCAGCTCCTTCAAGTAGATCCAGGGAAGGTTTTAATTGAATCAACTGGTGTAATAGGTCAAAGAATTAAAAAGGTAACAACTAAACTTGGAGGCTGTTTACATTTTTTTACTGTATCTGATATGGCACCTGGAATTTCAAGAGAGTGTGCTGGAGAGTTCAGGTGTGAGAGATCTTATTTACACTATTGTCTTCTACATAACTAGTCGTCATTAATTCCTATTTTTTGTCTTACACGCAGGAAGCCCTTCTCAACTCACTTCCAAAACTAGTCGATTTGCTCTCCTCAAGTGCTGAAGGGTACACTTTTTCACTTGATATCATGCTGCAAATTCTTTTACAGAGCACTGACTATATATGCTGGATCTATTAATATTAAAAATATTTGCTAATTAATTTAGTTCTGTATGTTTTTTTAGATAAAGCTTCATTTTATCAATTGTCATATTCTATCTAAAACAAAGGTCCATATTTGTAACAGGGCAGATTTGGCTGCTGTTGCGATAACAACCACCGACCTTGTGAGCAAGAGTGTGGCTATAGAATCCGAGGTTTCCACATTGCATAACCAGTTTATAAACAAATTTTCCCTGTTGGTCAAAAATAATGTCATATAGTTTCCGTACAAATGAATAAATGTGATCAAATCTTGCAAGTTGCCCTAATCTCTCATCATTTAGCATTATCATGATTTATTAAACTATCAATTAATTCTCATGTTGCCATTTACAATCCCTGTTTTCAGTATATACCTTGCAACATTTAGCAAGCGACAAAAATATAATATTGGTAGCTTCTTATAAATTATTTTTGGTTATTCATTGATTTCAAAATTCACAGTACGAAATTAGCATCATCCTACGATATGTTACATTGGTATATCCTTATAATTCTTTTGGTTATACATTGATATCACATTTCACAGTATAAAGTTAGCATAATCCTATGATTTGTCTCATGTTAGGCAGATTATTTATTTGTCAAAGTTTCTACTATCTAGTTGTCTAAATTTTTTATAATGCAAGCTTTGCTCAGGTTGGAGGAACCCAAATTAGAATCGGTGGAATGGCAAAAGGTTCTGGGATGATTCATCCCAATATGGCTACAATGCTCGGTGTAATGTTTTTATATGAATTATTGTTACAGCTACTAAGTTCATGCTCTTGTTCCATTTTTTTAATAAATTCTAATCATCCAGGTTATAACAACTGATGCCCTCGTTGCAAGTGATGTTTGGAGAAAGATGGTAAAAGTTTCGGTGAATCGAAGTTTTAATCAAATTACTGTAAGTACCATTATTCAGTTGTTTTAGTTGAACTATATCCTTTCTATTGTTTGATCTGATATGTATTTCCTTTCTATTATTTGATATCTTTGCCTTACTTCATTGATTTCATTCTAGCCATAACCTCAAACTAGATGAGCTGCAATTAACAATAATACCAAATATTTAATAAAAACTCAATCTGATGTAACAATGACAAAGTTCCTGTAATTTGATTTCATGCTCGTCTTTAGTAGATTTTTTTCCTTTATTAATTAGTATGAATATAATAATATAATTTACACTTGTATACCGCAAAGAAGAAGAAATGCCATATTAAATATTTTCTATATTTAATATTTATTTAAACATAAAAAATTTAATGCCCGTCTTAAAAGACGGGACGGGATCCCTTTGACTCAGATAATAAAAAATATCTGAAATTTAATAATGACACTGGTGTTTACACATAGGACAGGCTCCCCGTGATTAAAATTCAGAAATTTTGAATGCTATTAACCTGAACTAGGTTATCTGAAAGTGTAGACACTCTAGTATTTTCCATCTTGCTGGATGTCATATGTGGTTATCTGGAATTAATCGTTTAATAAAAACTCAATCTGATGTAACAATGACAAAGTTCCTGTAATTTGATTTCATGCTCGTCTTTAGTAGATTTTTTTCCTTTATTAATTAGTATGAATATAATAATATAATTTACACTTGTATACCGCAAAGAAGAAGAAATGCCATATTAAATATTTTCTATATTTAATATTTATTTAAACATAAAAAATTTAATGCCCGTCTTAAAAGACGGGACGGGATCCCTTTGACTCAGATAATAAAAAATATCTGAAATTTAATAATGACACTGGTGTTTACACATAGGACAGGCTCCCCGTGATTAAAATTCAGAAATTTTGAATGCTATTAACCTGAACTAGGTTATCTGAAAGTGTAGACACTCTAGTATTTTCCATCTTGCTGGATGTCATATGTGGTTATCTGGAATTAATCGTTTAATAAAAACTCAATCTGATGTAACAATGACAAAGTTCCTGTAATTTGATTTCATGCTCGTCTTTAGTAGATTTTTTTCCTTTATTAATTAGTATGAATATAATAATATAATTTACACTTGTATACCGCAAAGAAGAAGAAATGCCATATTAAATATTTTCTATATTTAATATTTATTTAAACATAAAAAATTTAATGCCCGTCTTAAAAGACGGGACGGGATCCCTTTGACTCAGATAATAAAAAATATCTGAAATTTAATAATGACACTGGTGTTTACACATAGGACAGGCTCCCCGTGATTAAAATTCAGAAATTTTGAATGCTATTAACCTGAACTAGGTTATCTGAAAGTGTAGACACTCTAGTATTTTCCATCTTGCTGGATGTCATATGTGGTTATCTGGAATTAATCGTTTAATAAAAACTCAATCTGATGTAACAATGACAAAGTTCCTGTAATTTGATTTCATGCTCGTCTTTAGTAGATTTTTTTCCTTTATTAATTAGTATGAATATAATAATATAATTTACACTTGTATACCGCAAAGAAGAAGAAATGCCATATTAAATATTTTCTATATTTAATATTTATTTAAACATAAAAAATTTAATGCCCGTCTTAAAAGACGGGACGGGATCCCTTTGACTCAGATAATAAAAAATATCTGAAATTTAATAATGACACTGGTGTTTACACATAGGACAGGCTCCCCGTGATTAAAATTCAGAAATTTTGAATGCTATTAACCTGAACTAGGTTATCTGAAAGTGTAGACACTCTAGTATTTTCCATCTTGCTGGATGTCATATGTGGTTATCTGGAATTAATCGTTTAATAAAAACTCAATCTGATGTAACAATGACAAAGTTCCTGTAATTTGATTTCATGCTCGTCTTTAGTAGATTTTTTTCCTTTATTAATTAGTATGAATATAATAATATAATTTACACTTGTATACCGCAAAGAAGAAGAAATGCCATATTAAATATTTTCTATATTTAATATTTATTTAAACATAAAAAATTTAATGCCCGTCTTAAAAGACGGGACGGGATCCCTTTGACTCAGATAATAAAAAATATCTGAAATTTAATAATGACACTGGTGTTTACACATAGGACAGGCTCCCCGTGATTAAAATTCAGAAATTTTGAATGCTATTAACCTGAACTAGGTTATCTGAAAGTGTAGACACTCTAGTATTTTCCATCTTGCTGGATGTCATATGTGGTTATCTGGAATTAATCGTTTAATAAAAACTCAATCTGATGTAACAATGACAAAGTTCCTGTAATTTGATTTCATGCTCGTCTTTAGTAGATTTTTTTCCTTTATTAATTAGTATGAATATAATAATATAATTTACACTTGTATACCGCAAAGAAGAAGAAATGCCATATTAAATATTTTCTATATTTAATATTTATTTAAACATAAAAAATTTAATGCCCGTCTTAAAAGACGGGACGGGATCCCTTTGACTCAGATAATAAAAAATATCTGAAATTTAATAATGACACTGGTGTTTACACATAGGACAGGCTCCCCGTGATTAAAATTCAGAAATTTTGAATGCTATTAACCTGAACTAGGTTATCTGAAAGTGTAGACACTCTAGTATTTTCCATCTTGCTGGATGTCATATGTGGTTATCTGGAATTAATCGTTTATTTAGATAATGCCATCCCCCCCCCCCCCCCCCCCCCCCCAACAAAATTGGGTAAAAAATAAGTAAATTCTGATCAGGCATCATTTGTTGCAGGTTGATGGAGATACCAGCACCAATGATGCTGTTATCGCATTGGCTAGTGGATTATCTGGATCAAATCCCATTTCTTCAATAAATAGTGCTGAGGCAAGACAATTACAACTGTGCCTCGATGCGGTATGTCTTGTTGCCTTGAAGTTTGTATTCATATCTTCATTCTGCTGTCCAAAAGATATTAGGAATGTTGATGTAATTTGACTTGTCGAACACTATAACACTATATCTTTTGGTCTGTTGACAACTCTATATGCATTCTTGGTTCTAATTGGGTGCCAAACATTAGCCGATGTTAATTATGTGGAAAGTGCTTTATTTCTTTCAATTCCAACCACTGTATTGTAAAATTTCATTTTAGATGTTTAGCTGATTTTCTCTGTAAAGTTACTCCTGAGTTTGTGCATAAAATTCTGTTTTTTGAGGCTTTGCATGCATTGGATATGGACCATCAATATAGATAAGTACATAGCTTGATGATGACATGTTTATATTATCAGGTAATGCAGGGTCTTGCAAAATCAATAGCATGGGATGGAGAAGGAGCCACATGCCTGATTGAGGTTTGTCTATATCTTAATACTTGGTTGAGCTTAAGGTATTGTATGTCAACCCAAGTAAGCAATAAATCAGAACTAGTGCAAGTGTGGTCAAGTCTAAGTTGGGTACAGTCTTTAACTGATAATCAGTACTTGTGAGTTGACTGTGAGAACAAGAAAGTTATACAAGACTGTGACCAAACTCAGAAGGCATAAACTATTGTGCTCGCACATATACATGTAATTTTGACCTGCATCATAATGTACTGTCCAGAACAGTGCATTATAATTTAGGGGTCACATGTATAGAAGCACAGACAACTGACAAGTAACAGCTAAAACAGCGTTTAATATGTTAAAGATGTTCTAATAACATCTTTATCATATTAAATTATCCTTCAACCATTCCGAAATATACAGCGTTTCTTATTTTTATCACGTAACTAGCTGTCCGATTTCTATCTTTGTGATCTTTTCGTTACTGACATTGTTTTATTCACTATTATTTAAATTTCAGTTGCAAAAATATACAGTTAAACATATATATTGCATGTGGGTATTCATTTAGGTTATAATCACCTGTGCAGGTAACAGTAGTTGGCGCAGCTAATGAGGTTGAAGCAGGTTTGGTTGCACGTTCAGTGGCATCCTCCTCGCTTACCAAGGTATGACAAACAACATATATTAGGTATTTGAAGCTGATTGAGCCTTTGCTTTTTTTTACTTTCTGCTAAATAATTGAGCCGTAGCTTATTTAACACTGTTGTCTAATAGATTATTTTATCAGGCTGCTGTGTATGGTAGGGATCCAAACTGGGGGCGCATCGCTTGTGCCGCTGGCTATGCTGGAGTACCTTTTAACCCTAACACTCTACAAATATCACTTGGAAATATTCTGCTTATGGAACGTGGACAACCAATTCTGTTTGATCGGTAATAAATTAAAATCAGAGCATATCTTATTTTATTTTTCAAATAAACTCCTTTACAACTCTTGCGAGAGCTGTAGAAGTCTCTAGTGGTATATCTTTTCCTGGTCTATGTCCTCTTGTAGTCTAGTTTGTCGCATTTCTCAGTTTATCGTATCATTTCTCTTACTCGAATCATTGTTTCCTTTTTACAGCATATTTTGGAATCAATCATTTTCTCTTATCCACAAACATAAAGAGAAGTCGACGTAGAAATCAATGTTACCAATATATGTGTAAACTGTAATACAAAATAGAGGATAGAAGTTCGAATTAGGTAGAGCTTGAGCACTAACACTTTTAAGTGATGCATTCTGGTCTATTAGGCTCCAGCCTTATGCACGTGACTTAGAGTCGAGACTTGTATGTTGAGATTCACCTTCTAATACAAAGCACACACACACAATATATATAACACGGAAAACCCATGTCCCAACTTGTATTATTGATCAAAACCGTTATCAATAATACAATCAATCAAAATAGGATGCTCAAGCAACCCTCACAAGAGATACCTAAGTTTGCATCTTAAACATACCTATCAGACAGTATGACTATAGCCATCACAAACTTAACCACCAAGAATTACCATACTTACTGTACAAGCCTTAACATTCTTGATACCTAGTTACCTAACTTTGTAACCTAGATAATTAGATATACGTATACCTATTCTAATAATTGCCTAAACATACAATTATTACCCATATATGTCTAGGCTCTTACTTACATATTCGGTTGATACCCAACGTTGTATATATCCTCTTCTCGACTCATGATATGATTGGCTGCTTGTATCGAGTTTTATCTTAACATCCCATGATATTATATCTTTGCATCCCCTAAAAATTTTAAATTTTTTCAGGGCTGCTGCTAGTGACTATCTCAGGAGAGCTGGTGAGGTCCATGGTACAGTTAAGATTCAAATATCCATTGGTAAGTTTGTATCTTGGCAATTGCATTATTGTCAGTGTAGATAGATGTGGCTGCATTAGAAGTACAGAGTTCATATTTTTTGTTGGTAATTTATCAAAATTAGTTTTTATCTCATCTCATTATTGGAAGACTGAAGAAAATGTATATATTTTGTCCTTGAAAAATTCTGATGCTCCTTTCTGTTCGGTATGTTTAATCTTTTCAGTTTGGTATGTCTAATCAGAGTTAGAATTAAATAATAACTATTTCTGATTGTTCTCTGTAATAAAAAGAGAGCAAGTTAAAAGTTTGTTACCACATTCTAAGATCTAGCTACTATGTGCTGCTATAAATGCTGGAAATATGCAACAACTCATGTTTATATCCCACAGCTCGTGGTCAGGTAGTAAGAGTGAAGTAGCTAACAAACTTTACTGTTTCCCTACAGGTGATGGACCAGGAAGCAGTTTGGCGTGGGGCTGTGATTTGAGTTATGATTATGTAAAGATAAACGCCGAGTACACAACATAGGAGTGTATTAGATTTTTTCTCACTTTCTTCAGCATTTGGCCTAGGACACAATAGAGGAGAATATGCAGTTAGCTTTTATACTTCTTTGTTGGGTAGACATATATTTGAAGTTTGAACCTTGTTTCAATTATAAAATTTGGAGAAAAAAAATAACACGTAAAGCAATTTGTATTGGTTGGAACCTGAATGATTAAACGAGTCATGCAATGAGTAAATTTACTTCTGTTTTTCTTAGCTACTCCGAATTATGTTCCGTTTTCTGTTTATCGTCGACTTATTTATAATTTTCCTCCTTTCTGATCAAGTCCTAAATGTGATATTTTATAACTTTTAATGATTCATAACTTCAGAATACATCTTTGGTTGGGTTTTAGTTTCTTTAATTTCAGTGTGCAGATAGTTTAGTTAAGATAATTTGATGAGTATCAACTTATGCAGAAGTTATTTAAACAGGGTATGTTTTAATATAATGATCTGTGACTCATACGTAATGGGTTTGTTTCTAATATAATTATGTATGACTTGAGAGGCAACAGACATGTTCAGTTCCTAAAAGCTTCAGAGAAATGACAATTTATCGAGGGCATTACGATCCTGTCGCCCATAACATGCAACGATTAATTGCGAGTTGCAAGTTACCACACTGCTACAACTTTCACATCAAATTGCTCCCGGAATGCCCTCATCACCCATTTACAAGAGACCTCGGATTCAAATATTGCTACAAAATAAAATAATATGTTCAATCAAAAAAGGCAAAAAAACACAAATGGTTGCAAAACACATTAAACAATGGGGAAATGTGCTAAAAAGAAGATGCTGAACGAACACCAGTAAACAGATTGACAATATGATTCTTGCAAGTTAAAAAACATCCAACAATCCATTATGCCAAATATATTAAGCACCACAATCACTCAGACTCAGTAGTAGGCAAAACTCTGACAACAAAATATGGACAAATCTAGCTTGAGATACAGTTTAAAGTTTTGAAACAAGCAAACTTCATTTCCCCCAAAACCTTCCCCGCTTATTTATATACACTATATGAAATAGATCGCCTCGATTTGATGTCTCAAGTAGCCTCGGCTACTGAGAAGTGCAAATTTGTGACATTGTTCTTCAGAAAACTAGTACCACAGTATGGATCCGGGCTGCTGGCATTTTCGAAATCTACCATACCAGCATGATGATCAACCTTATCAGCAAGTCTCACATTATCGTCCAGCGGCTTAAAACACCTGTTAGAATTCCCACTATGTTTCCGAGATTGCTTCTTGTCTTTTCCCTTGCTGCCTAGAGAAGACTTGCCACCAGCCTTTTGCTTGTTCTTTGAATTCTTCTTGCCCTTTTTACTGTCATTCCTGTGCCTCGGAGACTTGTTTGTCACCACATGTGAAACTGATGTGGGAATGGGATCATATACGTCAGGGGCCCAAGTCACATTCAGCTTCTTGAGTGGGACACCATGTTTTTCCCGGCTTCCTTTGAGGGCAGGTAAAAGCTTCGACGGAGTCTGAGATGAGTCAACACAAAACACACACAGGATATTAATCAAAAAAGAAGAATGTGACATAATGAGAGATCAAGTTTACCTTGATGCGGCCATGTGAAAAAAAAATGCTAATTAAATACTTACGGGCAAAGACTGTGAACGCAAGTATGATGAACTATCATCGTTACATCCTTTTACTGATGATAACTTATCCTGCCCACCCCCTGTTTTCTCATCAATTTCTTTACCAACAGATGCAGTAGGAAGTGAGACATTAGCAGAACACGGAAAAGATGCAGATTTGCTCAGGGACTTCTCAGATGCTAAATTTGCCAGCAGAAAAGGGCCTGCATGGCTATCTTCCTTCCCGAGTCCATTCTTATCACATACTTCCATTATACCTGAAGAAAATTTTTGGTCGTCTCGAAGGTTCAACGACTCAAATAGCTTATTCCCAAGGTCACTGGCAGAAAGTTCTCTGGTGGAACCAAAAGTCAACTGCGAAAGTTCTGCAGCCAATTGATGAAAATTCTTCACACCTTCAGAAGCTGATTTAGCAGAATTTGGGCAGATTTCCATAGACAGATGAGTAGCAAATATAACCTGATAATTAAAGCAATAAATTCGTAGAACAAACATATATATTATTGCCAAAGTAAGGTGCTTTAACCATATAATTGACATAAATAAAGAAGAAATGCAAAATGCCAATATAAGAAACATAGATGATTCTCTGATTTTAAATATTCGAATAAATCATGCATGTACATAAATAAAACAAATGATAAAGATATACCATATATTTTGATTAGCTCCAAATTAGAGTTGCAGTGTAATACAAGAGGCAACAATGTCGTATTCCTCGAATTATCCAAGAAATTGTAATAGCATTCACTCTTTAATACACAAGATTAGCTAAACAAAGTTTTCATAATAAAGAAAAAGATAAAGCTATTAATTACTTTCCCAATAATTTGAATTTGTTTCTGATGATTAGGTTCTCATCTTTAAGCAGATAAAGTCAGTTATTTAAATGACATTCAGTGGTAAAATTTAGCTACTGAAACATCCAATGTGGAACAGCTATCGAACTACGAGAATTTATTAGATATGAATAGAGAAGAATCACCATAATATAGTGTCATCTTGCAGGCTTTTCAAAAGGAGTCACAGTAGCGGTGACGTTATTATATTATTTATTCCTGATATATTCAATTACCTGTCCTGCTTCTATACTGCGTAACAGACAAAATCATAGGATAACAAGTTATCGTGAATCACGTCACATATCTGGAATATGACTCATTTGCACACATAGATTTAATATCCTACCATAGAGCACCACGTGAATGAATGAGGGACTGCTTGCACATCCAACCATTTAACCAATAGGACGCTAGACAAAATCCCATATCAAGATAAATAGAAAGATATATATTATTACTAAAGACCACATTCGCGCCAATTTTAAATTTCAATCATCCCCCCAGAAGACTTCTGTAATATATAAAATTACCATACAAAACCTGCAGGAGTAGTTCCTTTTCTTCTGTTTGTTATCTTTTCTTTATTAAACCCAGTAACAGATTACAAGTAAAATAACAGTCCGTCTTATTTAAATGACTAACAAGTTCAATAGATCAAAGCAAATTAACATGAAGATGTCAAAAGCAATCCCATTGTGAATTCATGATAGCCATATACAAATTAGTAACATCTCAAAAGCAGTTGATATAAACAGAACAACACATGATCATAAAAGTCAACAAAAAGCCATTTGAATATCAAAATAAAAAATAACCAAATAATTAGCGCATCTCAACAACACCAAAATAAATTATTCACAATCATTCAAATAAATACACGTAAATAAACAGATTTGTACCTTTCGAGCAATCGAAACTCCTCTCCACCGATATATCTCCAAACACGATGCTATTACACCAACAGAACCTCTAGATCTCGCTCAACTTATCTCTTACTAGCTAAAAGATCGCAACTTTCTCACACAAAACTTCTCAAACACTAAAAACACGATATATATCTATATATATCCTTATCAAAGCTGAAAAATCTATTAAAAAGTAAGTGTTAACTAACAAGATTACCACGACGATCGCTTTTTTCAAGATGTTTCAGACGATGCGAACACGAAGCACCATGAAATGAATTAAAATTAGACGCCATAGACACAATCAAATCATGAAGTGAAGGCACCGAATGCATTGTTCGATGCTCTTCAAAGCCCTAATTTCTTCAATGATTGAATAAAAGCTTGTCAAAACCCTAGATTTGATTGAGATTAGTGAGTTTAGATGTAAAGATCGAAACTTTATGGTCAGATCTATATGGAGAGATCGCGACTAAAGCGGATCGGAGAGATTAGATGATCGGAGTTGAGATTCATGACCGCGATAAGCGTCGGAAGGATAGGATAATGAAGGAGATAGAGATAGAGATTTATATGTATATGCGTGTGTATATATGGGAAGGTGAAGGCTTGGTCAATGGATGAGACAAGGGTATGGGTTGGCGACGTCGTTTAGGGGTTTGTCTAGAAATATCTGATCTACAAAGTGTGAAATACGGCAAAGAAATAATTGAGACACAGTGAATATAAAATATTACTATATTCATGTGTGTTTCTATCCTACAATTTTAATATCCGGTTACTTTTATCGTTTTGTGTGGTGTTTTAATATATATATATATATATATATGTAGGAAAGAAAATCCTCAAATTTTTGAAAAAAGCTAAATTATTTAATAACTATTGATTTCTGATAGATATATAAATGATAATACATATATTTGCATTTCAATTTTAAATTTTTAGTAAATTTTCTTATTAGGATCTAGGAGAGTGAAAAAATCGATGAAGACTAAATCCCGAATTTTTGTTTGTCTGTTATTTTATTATTTTAGTGGGAGATTTTCCATCATATGTTTGTAGGTGTGATTTTTAATTATTATAAAATTATTTTGCTTGGTAAAAAAAATTTCTTTTTAGGTTTCATGTTCGATTCTTGCATCTATGAGAATGTTAAATCCTCGTGTCTTATAACTTTATTGTGTTCAACGTGATTATGCAGTACTTAACAGATTATGTATTTGTCGGTTATGTTCTGACGAGATCTATTATGATCAATAATTATACTAAAATACTCTCGTATATCAAAAAAACAAAAAAAAATTGAATAATCGGTATAAAATTATTAGGTGTATTTTTTGGACAAACGAGGAGTAAAATGTTGTCAAAAGAGTAATAATTATGTATGTCTCCATTGTCTTCTCGCGATTTTCGATCAAGAATTGTGTTAAATACTCTCCTATATCAGAAAGACACAATAATCTAATTAAGAAATGATTGGCATGAAATTATTAGGTATATATTTATGGACAAACAAGGATTGTTTTCATTAAAATATTGTCAAAAGATTTCCCGCTTGTTTATTCGCAATAATTTAACTTACTTTCGTGAAGAACCTACTATCATAACAATAATGTTTTTATCGAATGCACATGTGAAGATCTATTATGACATTGTTATAACTTCTTATCTACAATTGATTTTGTAAATAATCATTGTTTTATATAATTTAACTAACAAGAATCATTTTAACCAATGATTTTAGTCATTATAGCCAACATGGAGATGCTGTTATTTATTTTTTTTTACATAAAAAGATGCTATTTTCTAGAGTATAACCTTCTGGCCAACACCGAGATGTCGTTATTTTTTATTGTTCTCTTTTCTTTTTAAGTCATGTGTCGGTGTATCTCACATATATTGCTTTACTCTCTATCATTTTCTTCTAAAAATTATTAAAAATGTACTATAATATTCCATTTTAGGAGTAAAACTTTACACGAAATAGTGTTTAAAGTCTCAAAACATTATTTCGTGTAGTATTTGGAAGTAAATGTTATACGATTTAACATTTTGGATAATAAAGTGATAGATAGAGACCATCTTTTCCGAAAATGATATTTGAGAAGATTTTCTTCAAATCTGTGACACCCACAACTAACACCTTAAACCGGGTATGTCTCGCACATTTTGCAGACAATTTGAAGGCATGAAGAGAAAACTGTTGAAGAGCGAAAGCATACAGGCCACACACCCCGCGACCTTTGAATCTATGCATACACTGGTTTCTGTCAACTATCAACAATACGAGTAAGCATACACAAGGGCGTCCAAAGTAAAAACAAGCACTATTATGTTCTTAAAAAGGTATGTATATCACCATGTATCAAAACAAAATTCTTTATCAATTACAAGAATCCATAGAAAACAGTAACATGTTTACAAGCAATAAGATGCGAATTTCCTATTCAATATGAGCAGGCCGATATAACAGAGTTTCTTCCTTTCAACTGATGACATGTTCCACGAACGATCATTTGTATGCGAATGAAGAAACTACCGCCTCAAACTTTCTACAATGTAGTCAGCATAGAGATTCCTGCAAAAAGATGAAACATTATGAATTCAGTTCAGAATTATTCATATGAAAACAATTTTAAACATGCATCCTAACTACAAGAACAATTGCGAAAGAAAATCCCATAATTGATAAGGATAATGGGTCTGACTAGCAACAAGATACATAAACAATAGACATAAGAAAACATAATAGATGAATGCATACAAGTGTCTGCAAAAAGAAACAAGAAACAATGTGTTATATACACTAATACACCAGTTACTAAAATCAAGTTGGAAATGGGATAAAAACTTCATTGCTTACATTGAGTGTTGTACTGCTTCATAAGCTTTCGTGGCAGGAAGAAAATCATCAACAGCAACTTCCTTGTTCTCGTTTTTCTTGTCTGATTAGTAATTTCGAGTTAAGAGAAAACCTCTCGTAATTTCATTTTTTTTCCATTGCTAAATAATAGGTGAATACCCCACACACACAAGCATCTGCAAAATAAAGTCAACTCCGTGTTCATTGTTAGTACATGTAAAAGGATACAATCTTCAAAGAACCGACGAATTTCAGCTAAACGATGTGGGGGGAGATCCTTGATGTCATTGTAGTCCTTGTACTCGGGATCATCAGCACAAACAGCAATTATCTTGTCATCTTTCTCTCCCTACATTTTGAAGTTTGTGCAATTATAAACTGTACAATGAGAAAAATCATTTTTTCCTTTTTAAGAAATAGTTACCTGATCAATCATGGGCATTAGACCAATTGCCTTTGCCCTCAGAAAGCACCCGGGGAGAATTGGTTCCTGTGTACCATGAAAAGCCTTGTAAGTATTTTGTAATTGTTGTTATTATTATTATTTTATGCTAACTAAAGTCTTGTAAGTATTGACATCAATTTGCAGGTCAAAATTTTCAGTTTTTCTAGAATCCCAAGTGTGCCAGCAATAACAAGAGGAGTACTAATTCTACAATTTCTTGTCGTCTCCCCCAAGATTGGCGCCTTATGATGCATGCATCAATAGCTTGTACTTTAAACATCATAAGTTTTTTACATTTGTGAGATTATTAGAGAAAAACTGCAGAAATATCAATCCTCTAATACTTACAGACATGGTTCAATACTATTATTTCCAAATGTGTATTTCAAACACCGCAGTGAAGAAAATATATTTATTTTGTAGGTACACATCCAGTTTGTTCAAATCAGATGCAATTCAATCACAAGCCTTATAATAATTGCAGAGGGTAAGGAAGGTAAAGACCTACTATAGATCACGGAAATGTACGGGCAAGTCATTATCGCAACAAAGTTAAAAGGGCATGCACATCTATTTATTTCATCAGAACATAAAATATATCAGAAGAAAGCAAAACTCATCACTTGATATGTCAATGTTGTAAGCCCCATCTTTTAGTCACATGCATATAACAAGAGTACAGATTAACTTACTATAGACTTGGTTTAACACCCTAACTGGTCGAAAAATTGTGGGCTTAAATATGAAAGGTACAGAAAGATGTTCTATTACGCCCAATGTTTGGCAGAACAGTATCAGCTATGAGGCTACATATGTTAACTATGTGCACTTGGAATATCAAAGTATGGTTTAGTGCCCACATTTTTAATACTTGTACCATTAGCTATACATGAATACATAGTTTTCTAAAGTTTGCAAATGTTAAGTTCACACCGAAGTGCAAAGACTTGGTTTACTTTACCTGCATGATAACCAGTACATCTATAGGGTCATTATCCTCGCAAAGAGTGCGAGGCACGAATCCATAGTTATGGGGGTACACAACCGATGAATAAAGAACACGATCAACCTGTACACCAATTTTAGAAGCTGTGATAAAATATTTGGAGGGAGAAGGAATCATGGTTCAACTGAATGTCTGAGTGCAGGCTGCATACCTTGATAAGCCCAGTTTTTTTGTCAAGCTCATACTTCACCTTACTACCCTTGCTAATTTCGATCACCTGCAGCAGTTAAACATTTAGGATTTAGATGAACAAAACTCTAACTAAGTAATAGGTTTGGATTAAATTTTGAAAATCCTGGCAGTAGATATATTAACTAAAGATCTACCAAGAACCGATTCTTTTAACCCTTTTATTTTATGTACCGCAGCAAATAAAAAAATAATATGTATATTATATAGGCTTGGATTCAAATGAGAATTATCTTAATTGGAGAACCTGATATCCAATAAATAGTTTACTACATAGTTGAATCACCTTTTAGATACTGTATTATACTTCAACTTTAAAATAAAGATTCCGAATCAATTTAAAAGTCAGAACAATCTATATGCTAAAGATGTAGCTCGAAGAATTATTAATCGTCAAAACTCACCCCAGTTCCCCATACCATCTATAGTAAAAAAGTCTGATTGCAAATAGTTGTACTCTATACTCTCTAGGCATAAAACAGTAACTAGATAAATTTCAAAACATATTGTAAGCTAATCCATCAAGTCATCAACCAAGAATCTCTTCCCCAATTTGTTGGTAAAAACTTATTTGGCTACTGGTTAACGCAAATACACAGTCAGATAAACGGTTCTCATTGATGGGAGTAATATACTTACAGCGTTGAAAATCACAGGGGCATCAGGTCCTGAAACAATTCATAAACGATTTCCATATTAGTATGTGAATATAATACAATAGCAGAAATCACATTCCAGGATAAGGCCTTATCCCTTATTACCATATTATAGAATAAAAAAATAACATACCAATCTCAAGATCATGCCAGGGATGTGCAGCAACTGATCTCCTGGTCATGGAAGACAAAATCCTCTCATTCAGAGGCGGATGTGGAGAGCGGTGGGAAATGGTTTTTTTAGTCTCAGTTTCGATAGGCGGAGTCATAATTGCAGGCTGCAAAATGAAGTCCAAGCAACTTTGCATAAGTGTTCCAGGCATTAATCAAAGTCCTTTCAACAGCTTGTAATAAACAATGCACTTATGCTGATGCTCAATAATCTCATTTCAAGTAAAGTTAGCTTTACGTCACCTAAATCACATGTATTGGACTCAAATCAACCGGGTTCAATTAGGCGAAAACTAAAATTATTACAGAATTTTACATAAATAATAGAAATAATTCAGGCAGATCTGCTACTAGACCTGTAATTCGAGACCAGCTCGTGGTAAATTGGTAATCAAGTTCGCGAAAGTAAATAACTTAGAACGATTCCTTATTTAACGAGACCAACCTAAATTTGTTGAAGTATAATTCAGCCTACTCTAAAAAAATATATAATTAGACAAAAAGAGTAATTGAAATACTAACAATACTAATTCACACCGATCAACAAGCTGAGCCGTAAATTAGAATGATCTACTCTACATAATCAAATCGTATCGCACACAAGCATACATTATCGAACGAGATGATATTATAAGTTGTTAAACTACATAATAATCGCGTGAAATCAACAAAAGCAGTAACAAATAGAGCAAAATAAAGCTTACAATAATCAGAAGATCGATTAAAAGTAAAAATAAATATAAAAAAATGTACCTGAAATGATCTGAGGAGAAAAGTAGTTACAGATCTATAAGAGAAAGGGATAAGAACGAAGGAATGTGTGTATGTATGTATTGTGATTGAGATGTGTGTATATATAGGCAAGAGAGAGGAAGCTGAATGAGACCGGAAACTAATCACGTTCCCGCTCAGTCTCCTCTCTGTTTTTTACCCGGGTGGTGAAAAGAAAAAGTGGTGGCGCGGTGCGGTAAGTTTTTTTGGTGTGGGTCCATATTAGTGTTGACTAGTGTATAGAAATTTGAGTTGTGAGCGTATACTTGTTGCCACTTGGAAGTAGTCCAACGGTCGCGTAATATTTACAGGTCAAACATTCCAACAACGTGGGTGAAACAATTTGACCGTCCCACCATGCGATATTCATATATACTGTGTACATCCTTTTTAACAAAAAAATTTGTCCTGTATTACATGTTTCACTATTTTTTCGACACGAGTTTATCTTTATATTTATTTTAATTTTTTAAAATTCAATTTTATTCTGATTCTCAAGACACTAAATCACTATATTAATATTAATTGTAGTTTTTGTAAAACTCAACTATATTCTCGCTTTTCAATGCACTAATTAATAATTATGAGATAACACTGATTTTTTTTAATATGTGTGTTTTTTTTAAAAAGAATATATATATTGAGACGGAGGATGTATATCTACATCCTTAACATTTTTATTATTATCACTCGATTTCTCATAGGTTCGGGTTCTAGTGACAATATGTTATTACATTGTGATTTCGTATATTATTTTTTTAATATTAGCAACTTATTTAATATAAAAATTAATATAATTATAAATTATTTATAAATTAATTTTTAAAATGATCTCATTCACTTTTGTAAAGTCAAATATCCAAAAAAACAAGTCATTAAAAAAAATTAGGATTTACAACTTCATACATCCTTAGCTCATAATTTCTTTAGACATACACTATAGATAAGTCATTTTTCACTTTAAGTTTTCATGTATGTTAAGATAAATTAATTATTTTAAAATTTACATGTGAACGAAAAATTCAATATTAAATAATTACTCTCTCTATCCCAGCAGGTTGTTTACGTTTACTGTTTACACGTATTCTGAGATTTTTTTTAACAAAAAATAATTAAATATCAAATTTTTATTCAAAAAAAATAAAAAATTATCTTGAGACTTTATTTTATAAAAATTTTAAAGTACGTGCCAAAAAGCATGATAGAGCTAGTATTTGCAACGAGAACCTGCAGGCTGCAGGCGGTGTGTTTGCTGTTTAGTAGTGTATGAATGACAGATGGTGGGTGGGTGGCTGGCATGCAGGCAGTATCTCGTCATGTGTGTCGGTCCAAATGTTGATCCTCAAGATTTGCTTCTGCGATGGGTGACCAGCTCAAAGTTTTTCTATGCTGTTTATTGTAAACACCAGCTATAGCCTATTGCCCAAGTGCATGATTGTGAACACAACTACACATACAGTAATACGATAATACCATTTTAAATTCATTGTAAACGAGTTGACAGTAAGATTCATACAAACTACACTTCGATTGTTGGCTGGCAAAAAAGAGAACCGAGGGGCATCAAATGGATCTGGATTTTTGACCTGTTTATAAGAAATTTGAGTTTCTTGTCTAAATTTTGGCTGGATGAATTTTTCAGAGATTAAATCCAACGTTAGGTGAGGGCCGAGGGGTAAGATATGAGTTGAGAGTAGCATATACGTGACCACATCATATATTTGAGTTATTATGATGGTCATTGTATTCGTCGTTAAATGAGAGGTAAGATATGAGTTGAGAGTAGCAGTGGTAAAGCTATACAGATATTATAGCTATAATATAGTTTAATCAAAAAAAAAAAAAGTGAGATGTAAGATATAATAAGATAAATTTGAAAATATTTTCTTTGACAGTTATTTATTGAAAACTATTAATTAAAATAGCCGTCTTTTTTCGATTTATTCTGTCAACTAATCCTTTTCTTAGCTAACAATATACATGTGATGCATATTTTGGTTAATTTCATATTAAAGGTATTATGAATGAGGGTCATGTTCGAGGGAGAATCATAAAAGAGAGCCTTAAAACCATTACCTCATTTTTAGTATTAGTTAGGTATCTGAAAAAATAAAATTTTAATTATTAAAAAAATGAGAGAACGTGTCCTTTTTATTAGAGATCAGATTTCGCAAAAAAACAAACAAACAAGAACACTCTGATATAAAATATTTATTCTCCAAAAGAAGAATAAAACATTCCTGCAATAAAACGATATGAAAGTATGTTTACTGTTTAGACTAGAATAGGGATACGCTTCTTTAAGCCAAAATTTTACATATACATAGAAAGATTTTTGCAAAGTGATCTCAAAATCTCACAAAACTCAAGTGATCATCACCGTCACCGCTTTGATATATATGAATGGACATAGAATAACGAAGCGGGCTGAATCTACTTTGCTTAACCATTAGTAGATATATCAATCAAATTATATAATAAAATTTCGACTCAAATAAAATTCAACTACAATGAATTCATTAAAATATACATTTGAATATCAATATACATTTGTTTTGAGAGCTTAAACTAAATAATCAAATTCTTTTAATATTGAATATATATTTGTTTTGAGAGCTTAAACTAAATAATCAGGTTTTTTAAAATTGCATGATCATCACAGGCTCGACTCCAAGGGAGAAAATTTTGTGGTTTATACCTCATGGACCGGAGTCTTGTTGCTTAAGTGTGGTTAACTTGGTTCACATAATTTGCAAGCTATTGTTTCAGCCCGTAAGTTTATCCATTACGCACTCAAAGTGTAGTTTGTAGAATATTGCTTGGGGTCGTAAGTTTATTCAGCACGCACTCAAAGGACAGCGGATGCGGATTTCCACGTTAAACATCTAAATTAATTTAAATAATATTTTGTAACAAATAAGAAAAATCAAACATATCTACCAACCAAAAAACAAATTTTACAAAATATGCACGATCTTTATACTAAAAACATAATTTTATTTTGAATAAAAAAAAAGATAGAAAATAGGAAATATAACGGGTGACTGTTGTAACTTACGAGGGAGTGGAGTCATCTTCGTATTCCCACTTGTTTCTGCTCCGAACTAAAATCAATAACAGATCCCCCTTTTCGTTTATCCCGATCAGGTAATCAAACCTCCCTTTTCGATTCTCTCTTCTTTTCCACTTTCACTCTCATTGCATTAATATATAACTGATTTATTCTCTCCTAATCTATCTCTTGCTAGCTACATTTTTCTTATTGTCGTTGTTTACACTTTAGGGTTTCAATTATCATTTTAATTAAATTGAATGGCTGCTCCGCCCGCTAGACCTCGAGCTGATTACGATTACCTCATCAAGTTGCTTCTCATCGGTGACAGCGGTTTGTATCCTCTCTCCCCCTCTCTGATTCACCACTCGCTTTTATTATTATTTATTACAAAATGCATTTTCATATCTGATGTTCTCTGTGTGTGTTTGGAGTGGTAAGCTCTATGTGTGTGTGTGTCGAGAGTGTAGCTTTAATAAAAACAGAACAAACTTATATCGTAAATCTTAAGGTTTTGCATGTAGGTGTGTATACATCTTCATTGCTCGATAGATCATGATCCCTTTAGTTGTTTGATCATGAATTAGAGGCATTGATTGGTCTTTGTTGACAGGGAGTAGAATAAGATCTCGATGTATTTTGCTATGTACTTTCTTTTCATCCTAAAACCATGTCAAACCCAAATTTATGAAAAGGAAGTGAGGCATTTGTGTGATTATCTGAGAAGGGTATATGAGTTCAAAACCTAAGTTTGTGAAAATGAGATGGAGGCCTTTGTGTGATTGGCTGGGAAGGGTACTATTGGCATTTAGGTGGGTGCAAATGTTAATGCACCAGAACGAAATGGTTTGCGCTTGATGGTTTTACTTCTCGCGTAAGTTGGATGAAATTCTGGATAATGATATACTAATTTAAGTAGGTTTGGAGAAGGAAGTATATTCAAAATACTAAAAATTCATCGTAAAATTTGAAGCTCGAAATAAGTTTTTTTAGAAAAAATATGAACGGAAGGAGTGGGTAAGACTGTCTTTATCCTTCCTTATTCGCTGAGTAAGTAAGTGTACATCTATTATGATAAATAGTTTTATATGAAATAATTTAGTAGTTGAGTTTAGAAGCACTATTTTTTTTGTTTATACATGAGCATTGTTCCAAGAAATATATTATATGTATTCTTAATTGTACTATGCCTGATTCTCTCATGAACAATCGTGTCTTTGGCTTAAAATATCTCGGTTCATTCATTTTTAAACAGCAAACTTGAAAGTGCAAGGACCTGTGTCCAATAGTTTTATAATCCAGTAAAATTAAAGGCTAAAGGTTATCATAGATATAAATTTAATATATCTAATTCTTGTTTTTTTCTCTTCTAATAATGTGCTTACAACCTTTACTCACAGGTGTGGGCAAGAGTTGCCTCCTTTTACGATTCTCAGATGGTTCCTTCACCACGAGTTTTATTACAACCATTGGGTAGGTGTATTTAGCTCTCCAAATATTTATATCTTCCTCTCTTAGTGTAAATTTGTGAACAGGTACTAACAAGTGGAGGCATTTTACAGTATTGATTTTAAAATAAGAACAATTGAGCTTGATGGAAAACGCATTAAACTGCAAATTTGGGATACTGCGGGTCAGGAGCGATTTAGAACAATTACTACTGGTAAGTATAGAGGAAAATCCCATTTGACTCCTTTGTCTTGCGGAAGTATGTATGATGTTTCTGCTGCATTTGCTATTTAATTGTAAATGATTTTGCTATTATTACTCCCTCCGTCTCTTATTACTTTTCCTGTTTCTCTTCAGCGCGTTTGCCAATACACAATTTTGATCATTAATATCTTTAATTTCGTATTGGTATTAAATATAAAAACTTCATTGTATTAAAGTACTCGTGAATACGAATCCAACAAGATCACTCACGACTATATTTAGTCTTATAGATTAGACGTAAATTAGTAATTTATCTCATGTTATGAACAGTCCCGACATATGAAACGAGAAAAGAATAAAGAGACGGAGGGAGTATCTTTTATGGTTAGTGGAATAGTGGAATTCATATAAATTGTAAGAAAATTGACCCAAGTGATATGCATTTTAGGTTCCCCTACTTTGTTCTGAGAGAGCGGTTGAAAAGTAGGACTTAGTTCCCCTTCCAATTGGCAAAGTGATTGCTAATGAAAAACTATGCCTTTTAGTTGGTTAAATCAATATATTAATTATAATTTCAGTCCCCAGTTGCGAAATCATCCTAATTTTTTTATATCAAGGCCAAGGACATCTCTTGGCTTATGTATTATGATGTTGAATACTTTCTGTGCTTATGATTAGTTTTAGAACATTGAAAGTACTCTTTAAATAATAATTTACTTAACTCTTCTCCCTCTTATGCAGCTTATTACCGTGGAGCCATGGGTATTCTGCTGGTGTATGATGTAACTGATGAAGCTTCCTTCAACAGTAAATACTTTATTTCCCTGCGTATCACTTTTAAGTGATTCTATGTTTCAGTTTGCTGCTTACAACAAAACAACTATTGATGGGCTTTTTGTCCCAATGTTTTTTTTTTTTGGCGGGAGACTGATTTCACGCACTTGGATTACATATGAGTCAACCTCCTCTGTTAGATTCTTTCTGTCACTTCCAAATCTTTCTTGTTCTAAGCATTGGCATGTTGTTCAATAAATTCATGTTCAATTCTTTACGACTTTCTTTAGAAAGCCCTTTAAGTTTATGGTGTAGATGGGTAGCCTCTGTTGATCTTTGTAGCATAAAATAAATTGGTTCTTAAAGGCCATTTAGTTGTAACAAGAGTTTAATTCCATGGTAGTTGGAACAACATTGAATGTTTACTGTACTTTTTTCAAGAAAATTAACCTTACTCTTCCTCTGTGTAACTGGCATCTTGTTAATTTTTTTTTATTTTCTAAATCTTGTTAAAAACATTTGTTTGTCATCACGCATCCATCTCTCCTACCTACATCCAGACTCCACTGTAAAGTTCATATGAGCTAATGTTTTCTTCTTGTCTTCATCTTCTCTAACCCTCTTTGACTGCAGACTTTATGATTTTACATACGAAATTCCAATTTATCTCATGAGCTTGATAATAAGTTTACCTGACTCCTGACTTAGCCCACATGTTGAAATAATCTCTACTTGCCTTGATTTCCATTTTTTTCTTCATCTGGCCTTATGCTTCCCGAACTAAAATCCTTTTTTAGTTATTAATTTTCTTTCTTTTCTTGATTGTTGGTTATTCTTAATGGTCTTACCTGTTCCTCTTTATAGATATTAGGAATTGGATCCGTAACATTGAACAACATGCGTCTGACAATGTGAACAAAATTCTGGTGGGCAACAAGGCTGACATGGATGAAAGCAAAAGGGTATTCTCTGTTGTTCCCTATAGAATTTTTTTTCTTCTGCTTTGCTTACTGTGCATGCAGTGATGTGCAGAGTTTTGTAATAACTGGCAGTAGTGGTTTCCACCATTAATCTGAGGGAAACCATATTGTATGATATTCCACAGGCTGTTCCTACCTCCAAGGGCCAGGCACTTGCTGATGAATATGGCATTAAGTTCTTTGAGGCTGTGAGTAAATTATTGTTGTCTTTTATCAAGGCTGGAATTTCAGAGTTGGTACTTTAGTTATTACTCAATGTGCACTCACATCGCATTAATAAATTATAATCTAAACAGAGTGCAAAGACGAATATGAATGTGGAAGAGGTTTTCTTTTCAATTGCAAAGGACATTAAGCAACGACTTGCAGAAACTGATTCCAAGACCGAGGTGCGAACTTTTGAAATTTAGCACTTATTAGTTCTAGTTAAATTAGCACACATCTCGCTCTGTCACAAAAAAAAAAAGTGCCACTAATATAGATGAATACCTCATTGACTTGAACTTGATTAATGAATACAAACCTCAACGACTCGAACTTATATTTTGTCACAAATCCCAGTTATTTGAGTAGCTTGTCATCTTTTAACTTTCTGTTACGTATAAACCCAGTCTTCAATACAAATTTTCTCAAAACAGAAAGTCATTAGATACTTGTGTATATTGTTTACCTTTTTTTAGTAATTACTTTGTTATACAGGGTTAGGCTCAAATGAGAACTCGTTCTTCGAGAACTAGTATGTTCTATACATTACATTAATGTGTTACATATATAATTTTTCACTATTTTTCTTTAATTGCATAAAATGTTCTAACAATTATGTTTATGTTTGCATAACACCTCAATTTTAAATTAACGAAGTCATGATTTTTATTGAACACAAGGCATAGAACTAGTATGTTGGTCCATTCGTGTATATGTTCTGTAAATTTCTGCATAATGTTTCTACTGATTCTGTGATGGTGTTAAAATTTACAGAACACATGCATTTTAGATAAAAGATACCATAGATTTTTAAAATACGAAGTGTTCTCCAATTAAGGAGTTCCCTGTAGAACCCAACCAGCCGTTCATAATTCTTTTAACCTTTTAACTATTGTTCTGTTATTGCTTTGCAAATATCCTTTTTTCACCTAGGCATTCTGCTGTATTTTGCTTTGGCACTGACAATTTGTGTTTTTCATTTGAAATTATTATTTATCTTTTTCATTGGCTTCTATGAGATTTTTTTTCTGGTTACTAAACTATTATCTGGATTTCTGTAGCCACATACGATAAAGATTAACCAACCAGATCAGGGAGCAGGGACCTCTGCAGATGCTCCAAAATCAGCTTGCTGTGGTTCTTAGGAGATAATTAGCTGTGGGTGGGCGGAAAAGTTATATACCGCAGTGTCATGGAAGATTGTTATGTTTTAATTGCTTGTATTGTTCACACTAGAACTATATTTATCACAAGATTGTTGAGTGGTAGATCCTTTCGCAAGAAATGGATCAGTATAGATGTTTCTTCTTGTCTAGTTCATAATATTGTATTTTCTTGCAATATGCAAGAAGCAGCCTCGTTTCAAGAAACAGTTTTTGATATTGTCGTGGATGCTTTCAGTGCTGGTTTTGTCTGCTGCTTAGTCTTTTCTTCTGTTCGGATAGATACATAGCATTTAGTCATTAATTTGTTTGGGAAGTTTGTGACTTTAAACTTCATATTGTCCAAATTGTTGGAAATTGGTTGGTTGACTTCTAAATTTTATGTCAGAGGCAAAAGTAAAACTTCCTTTGAGAGCTAGGTACATGGATAATGGATAGCTATATTTATTTGCTTGTTCGCCTTGAGTTGTTCCCTTCTCATATAGGCAGATCGAGTCTTGACCAGATTGGGAACCTAGATCTTCCTGGAAATCAATTATGCAGTGTGGTTTTATAATCCATATGTGCTGTAATTAATTTATCCAGCTTGGAAGTTGCAGAGTTTGGTTAAAACAATTTCACTGGAACCTCTAAGATCTCTTATATGGGCCTTTTGCTGTCTTCCGAGATTTTTTTCTTTTTTTGCTAAATCGTTTTGCAAGCCACCTTACTGGTTCACTGCCTGATTTCACTCAACTTCTGTCTCTAAAAACATTGCAAGTCAACTCCAGTCAGTTAAATGGATATCTACGACCAGTAGGTTCTGACTTCTGAGTGCCGTTCAGCTCTTTACCAGATCTTACAGGAGTTCATATTTAAGAATTACTTTTCAATGAACACCATTCAGATTATAGTTTATACTTGCATAATTTAACTCTGACGGCTTCAAATTTATACGTACATTATTCAATTATGTCATCTTTCATACAGGTTGCCAGCTTAAAGTCTACGTATGTCATTCAATTCTCCGCCATCTTTTGGTCAGTTCTGTTAAAACACTTGACGACAGTTAATTGATTGTAAATATTTACTACTTCTGTTAGTCGATTCCAAGCCTTTTCAGTTTAATGACCTACTTGCGAGTTTGGGTTGAGTTTGATTATGTTCAAGTCATTTTACCCTCTACGTTCTCAAATTACCCTCGACAAGTAGATATAATAGCCATGACCGAAGTTAATGCAATCCTCACAACCTCTGGGATATGGGCGTCTCAAATTGAGACTTCTTTAAGCATGTTCATTCCAGTTCTGAGAAGCAGACATCACATTATAGACATGGCATATTTCGTGCTTTAAGCAGCATGATTAAGTACTTAACTGTGAGACTGACAGTGTCATGATTGATCAAGTGCTTAACTGTGTTCATGGCAATAAAAGGAAAGATGCACATCCACATTACATTGTTCCAAAAACAGTAACTTTTGTCATTTTTTACAATTTAATTGCAAAACGAGGCGAAAAGTTTAAAGTTTGTTAATGAAGCCTAAAAAGAAAATATTCATTTGATAGCTAAACTACCTGGACGCAGGTATGGATATCGAACACGGGTACAGATCCAAGAGTCAGATTCTTAGTTTTAGGATAATTAGGATTTGGACATGGATTCGGAATTAGACTCGGGTACGGCCGTACGGGGACTTGGCACTTAAGTTCCACGTAAATAAAACTTTATATAGACTGATTTTACTGTACATTCATAAAAATAGTGTTGACTGCACATAAATCACATATGCTGAAAATTGAAGCATAAAATCAATAGAACATAGAAACAAGTCATTCATGGATCTTGATCTCTATAAACAAGTTGAAACAAGACCTAAGTTTTCAATTTGACCTGGTATGTTACAAGGTGAAGTGTCCGGTTGTAAGAAGGATCCGACTCAGATCCCATACCCACGCCCATGTCATGTTCAGTGGACAGGGTATAGGCACAAAAATGGAGAGTCCAGGTAACATAGATTGATAGCGTCCAACAGGGACACTATAAGTGCAGTTTATATGAAGTAAAAAGTTGCAGCACTCTACAACAAAGTTTATCCCGTCTATTCAAGATTTACGTTACCCTTTAAACTTAGCAGCTCATAATTTTTTTAAAAATATTATAGTTCTAATCACGAACACAATTTACTTCTGCAAAAGGAGTTCTATCCGGTGATGATCCTAGTACCTGCTGCTGTCCATTTATCTTGGCATCAGTTTTGGACAATTTTGGCCTGTTCTCCAAATCACAAACTTGTGTTCTCATCTCCTCGATAGAATCCAAGCTGGGTATCGTTATTACACGCTTCTGGGGAGGAGTCTGTTGATCAATCTGCTCAGAAAATTGCAGGACAGCTCATAAACACGGTTGTGTATGCTAATGATTTAAGAACTATATTATATTAGGAAGTGCTTAGGCTGCTCTGAATTGGTGATCACAACCTAATATTTGTATGTTAATGTGGTGTGGAGTATGAGGATAATATATACAGTATTAGAGTTGTGGTATATCTGGTAAGAAAGTTACCATATAGTCTTTTCTAAGGCAGTGCTCTACACGATTACGGATATTTAAGATGCTTTGAGTGTGCTTTTCCCGTGTACGTTCAAGCTGTTCCCAACACGAGCTAGACATTGAATCAAATTGCTTCTTAGTTTCATGGTCCATTGCCAATGAACCTGAAAATGCATTTTTTATCCAGTGAGAGTTGTCAGGCCAGCATTTCTTAAAATGGATAAGAAAGCTTTACGGATTAGTTCCATAAACTAATGTTACCGTTAACAGCTGAAAGCATCTCATTAGACTTGGCTTTAAATTCTGCATTGGTGGATAAGCATTTTGAAAGAAAGACTCCATGATCTGCTTGTTGATCGCTTATATTTTCCCTGCATCAAAGAAGATATTAACAGTCATGATCATTAAGACGAAAGAAAGAAAACTATACACATTATCCAAAAGATTAACTTTTTATTGAACTTGCCTTAATATTGACCCTGCTTTTGCAGTACTGGTTTTGTTAAGCTGGTTGACGGACAGCTCTGCATTATCCCACTGTTCTGTAGAGTAGTCCACTTTATTTTCACTGTTTAAGTTAAAACAAACATTATTCAGAGACAAACTAAACTAGACTCTGTTTTCTTATTCAGCAATCATTGTTATTACAGCAGTCAAGTATACACAAGTGAAGCCGACAAGAGACATAATTAGGATACAAAGAACAATGACTTACCATTCCTCAATGCAACCAGCTATCATTGCTTTTGTTTCAGCTGATGCAAATGTTTCTTCAATAAAATGGATCTTCATTCTCTCCGCATAGTCATTCAATTCCTTATTTGCAGTTACTGAAACTTGTTGCATTTTTGACATCTCCTGCAGAAGCAGTTGGTTTTCTTGTAGATTTGTGTTCTCAATGTTTTTCGAGGCTTCTGATACCTGAAAATTAATCATTACATGTGTGAGCAAACACATATACTGGTTTCGATTTAGATCACATATAAGAACCAGCTGGTAACTTACTCTAGCAATCCTCTTAGTTGTCAAATCCGCTAACGTTGCTGCAATTTTTTGCATAGCCAACTGTTCTTCTCTGGCAGCCTCCTCCTGTATAACAGAAAGTAAATGGCTTGTTATCAGTGTCAACTGATTCAAACATGCATGACAAAAAAACTACTGTAAAAATGCTGCTGACCTCAAACATCTTACGAAATTCTGATAGTTGATTAGATTTATATATATGGCTTTCCTCAAGCATTTCAGCTAGTTTTGAAGCATGGCTACTGATGTCATTAAAGAAATAAACCGTTGCTCTTGAAATTTCTTGTGCCGAAGCCAAAGCCTGGTGCAGTCGCTATACACCCACAAAGGATAAAGTTGAGCACTTATATTGAAGGAATGAGATTTAGCCATTTAATTTGCTTGGAAAATGTACCTACCTCTTCCTCCTTCTGAGCAGAACCAGCCAACAGCTGCCTTTGCTCACTTAGCGAGTTCAAGATATCACTGTTGACATCCTTGGCTTCTAAAACTGTAGAACGAAGAAACTGGCACACAAACTATATTATTTAGTCCTCTCCCTACTACCATTACTCTTTTTAAGTATTAATAATTAGATATGTTTGCTAATACCTTCTCGACTGAAGCTGCTTGTGCTGATATTGTACACATCATCTGCTCCAAACTAGAATCAGATTTCATTTGCATCGTCTCAGCAAGCTCCTTTAAGATTGCAACTCCTGAAGTACATATATCTGTCATTTTGGCAATCTTTGATTCCAGAGCCTGGGCAACCTGAAATGTTATAAGAATAGAAGTAATTATCTGAGCATGAGTAAAAATCATAAACTTTAGTAAGCATTTATATCTTACATCAGATTTACTAGCAAGAAATAAGCTTAAATGCTCATCCATGCATTTCAGTTCTTGTTGCTGTTGAGAAACTGAACCAAGGATGGTTTTGTGCAAGTTTTTTAAGCTCTGATCAAGCTGGGAGCCAAATGTTAAAAGCAATCCTTGGTTTTCTGCCTCAAGCCTGCTTTTCTTATCTACAAAAAATTGTTGAGGTCAGTTTCATGCATCAAATTAAGTTACATACTTCTCAAACTCATACAACTGTAAAACTCAGGCACCGATTTGCATTAGTATCTGGAAAAAGGTTTTCTTCTAACATGCATGAGTGATGATCTCATTAACCTTCATCCGCAACGAGAAATGTCTTTCAGGAATAATCTGAAATCGCATGATATCACACTGTTCCCAGGGGAATATGTACATAGACTTATTTAAGATCATAAACCATTCCAAACTAAAAATGAAAGACTAAGTAGATGAAAATGATTTCATTATTTTGAAAAGGCTGGTCATTCATTGCTCTTTTATATGTTATGTGCTGGCTTGGGAAACCTACATATAAGTTGAAGTTGCAATTTGCGAACATAGGCATGTAACAGAGACAGGAGGACACGAAAAAATAGTGATGACAGTTAAAGAGTTCAGGATGCCAAGAGCTATGAAGTATTTCTCTTATTCGGTTCCATAATCTGAAAATCTGCTTTATGGGACATTAGTGGTAGCACCTATGTTGGTTAGGGTACAGTCACAGTTCACCGGAAGGGTTGCCCTCCCAAATCGTAAATTTTCGATGATGTTTCAGATGTTTCAACCCCGTTGACTGCTAGACCAATTGCCAGCCATGTAGGGCTGCCAGGCCAGGTCAGGCCATAACGGTTCTGCTTAGTCGAGGTTCCTAAATCCTAATCAGATGAAGGAAAGTGAGAGGACGAGGGATCAGCCTTGGGAAAATATCCATTTCTCTCCGTTGCAATCATAAAAATTGAGATCCTCATTCTTCCTTAATAAACACATATTTGTCACAGAAAAAAAGTCGAATCTGTTGCTCCTATTCTAAAATTTTCAAATTATCAGGATACCATATATAAAATGTAATATTAAATCAGTCTTGCATAGCAGATCTATCAATCAGAGAAGAAAAGACAACTATACCTATTGTCGAACACAAAACAGTTATATCTTCTGATGCATTTTGCAAATTGGCCCGCATATCTTTTGCACGTTCAACAAGAGAACTTTCTGTTACAAATTCAAAATTCACACTGTTCAGTGTTCATAATAGACACATGATTAAGAAGAAGACACCTGATATATTATTACAAGTCTGCTGTTTCACCTGAATGCAGTAGCTTAGAGATAATGAACTCCTTTTCCCTCAGAATTGAAATGGCTTTTTGATGGTTTTCTTTAGATTCTTGCAAAGCTTTGTTACTGTTTTCTAAACTTATCTGAAAATTATGTAATCATCAGAAATACCTGGAACAGTTAAATATATATTTGGATACAAGTGTTCACCCTCTGTACATACCTTGCAATCCTTGAGCTCATTTTCAAAGTTCAGTCTTTGCTTTTGCTCAGTAAGATATAGTTCACGAAATTTTCCAACTTGCTGCAACATCAGCAATATCAGTGCTGAAGTATTGATAAAAGATAATATATTTTAAAAAGAAAACAAAACTATGGAGAAATCAAGTTTTACCTTCTCACTGATGTTGAGATCAATCTCCAACTGCTCTATTTTCTCGTTCTTAGCCTGCAAGATGATGCAATAAATCATTTTATGTCCATCTACTCTACAAACTAAAGACAAATAAAAGAAGTTCCTTTTTAAATATGTACAGAATTTCTATTTATTAACTGATTTTTTTTCATGTAGTCGTGGCGAATAAAAACAATTATAATAGCATTTCATGACTTGTCAAACAAATAAAAATTTGGATTAAATGCGAACATCTCATCAACAGAAGTGTAGCTATCTTTACTGAACAGCATTCATCCTATTTTTCAAATATACCTTCTTTTCAGCTTCATCCTGTGTGAATCTTTCATGTGGAATATAAACACCATTCTTTTCCCTTGCTGCTCTGACATCTATTATAATTCCAATATATAGACATTCCAGCGTAAAACATATATCATAAATACACACACACATATATGTAAGTAATGCAACCTTCAAAGTCATACCTTGTCTCATTCTATCAATTTCCATATGCAGATCCCTAAGCAAAACCACCTTGGATACTTTCTGGTTTGCCTGTAAAGGTGGACTTCTTTCAGTACAATATAACGGATAGATGAGGATGATTAAAAGGAAGCAAAAAAACAATGTTGACCTCTGGCTTGTTCTTTATGTTTTTAGCACGATGTGCATAATCTAGCGTACTCAATGTTTCGTCTAAGCAATGGGCAGATGGAGAAATAGTTGCTATGATGCAAGTTTTAGTTTTTCCTCCCAGTGAATCTCTCAGAAGCCTTGTGAGCTTACTGTCCCTGCAAAATGTAACAGGAACACAAAAAATAAGGTAGTGCATTTGTTACAGAGGTTAGGAAGTGATTTATGTCACACACCTATAGGGTACATGAGCACTATGTTCAACCAGTGCGTTTATGACACGACCCAAAGTAAGTAAGCTTTTGTTTATTTCTCCAGCTTCCCTTGCACGACTCTGCACCATTTTCAGAAATTATGTCAGATAAAGCAAAAGTAATACAGTATCTGTGTTCAATCCTCCAACCCCTTACAAGGCCAGTAGGCTCAGTACACATCTGCAAATCAGCTTTCTACCATGTATTCAATTACAAACTTTTCATTTATAGATATCTCTTTGTGAAATCTGAGATTTTTAGCACCTTTGTTAATGGAAGAAAGGGAACTAGAAAGACTTAACTAAGAAATCCAAATATGTTAGAAATAAGGGCTATGCTAAACATAAGAGACAACATAAATCACATGTAAACTGTAATTTATAATACAAGTAACTTTGCCAGGCTTAATTTGTGATGATATATGACTCGTTCTGAAAGGATCATAATAAATTCAGCTGTGCTGTAGACTCGGCTTCCAGAACAATTCTTTAAACAGTAGCCTTCATGAAAAGATTTCTAATAAACATTTATTATATTACAATTACAATGAAATAAAATCTTTATGGTCTATAAAATGCTTGACAAAGAAAAACAAATTTTATGAGAACCGCAGTGAGAAATATTGACAATGCAAGTGTTACAATACCTCACGAGAACCGGAGCGGGAAATGTTCTCTGATCCCGCTAAATCAACAAGATTAAGCTTTCCACATTTTATGAGTTCCTCACCTCCAACCGTTGCTTCTTTAACATAGACAGTTATGGTAAATACAGAATGAGAACGACTGCGACATAAACAGTATGCAATATATCAGTATATAAATCAACAATATTGTACAGTATATCAGATATCAATATACCCAGACAACTTCCTACCTACTGCGTTTGTTTAACAAGGTGTCTGCGGTCCGCCTTTTCACAGCTCCTCGTTCCAGAAGGTTATGTATCTCATTTGCGCTGTATACAGCTTCTTCTTCAAGGCCTCTGAGAAGCACACAACCTTTCCCGTCTTCCATCAAAGAAACAGGCTTCTTTGTACTCTCTGCAAAAGATCTTGAACAGTCTTCAGGAGCCAATAGATCAGTAATTTCTTCATTATAGAGTTCCAAAAATGTAACTTTCATGCTGTAGTCGGCATTTTGACCCTCTAGTGTATCAAAAATCTGACGCACTGCTCTTGGAATAACCCCAGCCTCAGCAGGCAATTCTCCACTCTAGAAACATATGAAACAAGGTAAGTTACCCGTGCCAGCTATTAGAACTCGATGGCTGCTAAAGTAGTTTCAAAATACCTTATTTCTCATGCCCCCTTCCATTGTATATGTTTTACCAGTACCTGTTTGCCCATATGCAAAGACAGTGCAATTGAAGCCATCTAGAACCTCATTTACAATTGGGGATATAGCTTGATCATATATAGATCGTTGTTGCGCTTTAGGTCCAAAGACCTAACACATAAACAAACAAAATAAAATCAAATTGTCGGACTGCTTAAATGAAAATCAGGGGACCATGTAAGTATCAAAGGATAAACATCTTACCTTGTCGAAAGTAAAAACTTTGTCAACTTGCCTATTAGCTACATTCTGTGAAATAGAAACTTCTCTTCTATGTTCATTACATGTTACCACCATCGGTACATTCGACCTCTGATCCTCCTCGCTCAACGGCCTAAAACAAAAGCATTCAAACAAAGGATTCACAATACCGTAATAAATACAGTCAGTGGGATGATCCAGCAATCGTATGAGGTACTTCAAACCCTTTATATACTTCCTAAAAAGATAAAAACATAAACTAAACAGACAAAAGATTCGCATTAATATATCAAATTTCTCAAAATCACAACTCTCCGTTCAGACAATAATTAGTCGATTTTAAATAATAAAACAGGCGCTAAATTAGAGTCCTGGAATAAAAGTTCCAACAGCAAATAGCATACACATGAACAAACCGAAAAAACTACTTCATCTGTCCCGAGATAAGTGTTGTTTTGATTTTCTACACATAATTTTGAGGTGTGAAAAGCACGCTTCTACGCATTATTTCAAAATTTCTTTTTCTGAATAAAAAACACAGTAAAAATAAAATGAATAAATTTCTCCGGTTCCAAGTGATCAGAGTGTACCTGCATCGAAGGAGGACTTGAACATTGAGTTCGCGATTACAATTCCAATCAATAATGCCTCTCGGATCTCCGACGCGTTTCCGATCGGGTCGGGGCGTGAGAAAAGGCAGTGGAGATGGAGCCACGCCGCCCAGTCCCACTTTTCGCTGATCTGGCGTTTGCGACATAATAGCACCTTCTTCTTATGCCAATCTTTATCTTCTCAATGGATTTTGTGTGTGTGTGTGAGAGAGAGAGAGAGAGAGAGATTTATTGTTGAGTGGAGATGATGGAGGAGTAGTGTGAAAGAGGGAGGGGCTGATTTTTTTTTGAATGTTTTGAATTTGCAACGGTTGTTGTTTCAGGGAGCTTGCTGGACACAATTTTGAATTTATTACTAAATTATTGGTTTTGTATGAGGTGGTGTGGTGCTTTCTTTTCAAGGGTGATGTGGGGCCTACGTCGTCTTTTTTACCCGTAAATCAACTAGCGGGATTGTCCGAAGATTTTCTCATTCTGTGATAAACACGATACGCGGAAATTAATTACAGATTTACACCACAATATTATTTCATTTATGAGATATGCCTCCGTATAAATAAAAATAACTAAAAGGAGATTTTTCTGGTAATTGATTATGGACAATATTTGTTCAATTTCATTTTTTCAAATGAAAAAAAATATAGATTGAGTGTGAATACGGTTGGATTTTGGGTTCATTGCGTGTGAAAAAACCCTAAATTTAATATTATCTTGTTATTAGAAATCGTGGATGGTTTGTTATAATAATCGATTGGTGAGGAAATGAATCCGTAGCTAAATATATGTTAGGCTTTCTCTTTTATGTTTGGTTGTTCATGATAAAAAAGAACTTCAACTAAAAATAAACCAAGTTTGAAATTCCAAACAAACTTTTGTGTGCATGTTTAAAATTATATATTTGAAAATATTTGATTTTAATATTTTGCGGAGAATAACCGAAAATTGCTCTCTCAATAATAAGTATCTTACATTATATCTCAAAATGAATGTCTTAAAATGTAAATCAGAATGAATGTCTTGAACTGTGAATGTACTCGCGTATTTCTGCTATAAAAAATAAATTGTGAAAATTCAATTTAATATAAATATCTTGTCACTAAGAAACAACTGATAGTTTGCTGCAACAATCATTTTTCATCAATGCAAATCCAATTTTATTTATAATGCTGAGACAAAGATGACATCAACCCAAACATCAACAAACTGTAAATATTTCCTGCAAAAGTGCGTTCAATATTTCTCTCATATCATATCATTGTATGTCGTTCAATATTTTACCGAGAATGTCTTACCAGCTGAAAAAATCTAGTAGACAGAAAAGTGAATTTTATAATCGGACCCAAAATAGTTCTTAGCAATAAATTAGCAAGGATCAGATCCTCTCCCAGAATTACCGAATATACTATCTTCTAGATCGAACTGTTTCTCGAAAATAATAACCTCACATCGAACATACATTTACCTCCCCAAGTTTAAAACATCTCATGCAAGAAAAACATGGCATCAAGATGATTTTGCTTGGATGCGCGAGTAAAGTACATCTGCTAACAGATAGATCCAGAGGTATATATATTTGTACAACATCATTAGGCTATCCTCTCCTCGCCGCTGCGCGCTAGATTGTAGGTACCACTGAAACAGACTGCTTAAATATTTAAAGCCAGAACACTTGTATTTTAGTGGCAATACACCACTACATCATTAGTCTAAACTTCTAACAAATTAAGGCAAAGCCTACACAAATATTCTCATTCCTGTGATACAAAAATTACAAATGAAGAGTTTACAGAGGAACAGATCCATAAAACACTACTTCAGCTGGGCCTGTCATGTATACATGATTGTCTTCTTCCCTCCATTCAATCTCCAGGGGACCTCCAGGCAAATCAACAGTGCAACACTGATTGACAATTACAAAACAAACCATGAGACAAACATGTCGTCTACTTCAATTTATATTAATGGTTGGGGAAGATGACTTCTATAAATTACGCATGAACAACATTTTTCATAGAGAACTGAAACCTCAAATACAATTTGAAGGATTTTGCAGGTTCATGGATACAGATGACTTGAATCCATATCACACAAAAATATTTTGAACATGAAAAAACTAAATAATAAAAAATTGCTTGGCAGAAAAAACAACAAAATGTAAACTTATAGAAAAAGACAGTGAATGAAGGAACAACTACTGAGCTTCTGTCAAACCCCAATAGTGCTTTATAAACTTAATTGCTGGACTATAAATCTTTTTGTAAATGACTACATGTACTACAGGAAAATCCACAGAGCTCTTTAGTACTCCCTCCGTCCCATAATTCTTGGCTTGTTTGACTTTTTATGGTCAAATTGACTGAACTTTGACTACAAATTACATGTAATTCTCTTGTAATTTTAAAAATATAAAATATGCATAATAAAGTACGTAAAGTATATTTTTTAATGATATTATTTTTATGATTGTTCTTAATCATATTATATATGTAATTTATGGTCAAAGTTTGGTCAATTTGACCATCAAAAGTCAAACATGCCAAAAATTATGGGACAGAGGGAGTATTATGTTTAGATAGCATTCTTACCCTCTCAGTACGTCCTTCCAGAACTGCTGCAACAACCACTGCACATGCACCAGTTCCGCAAGCAAGTGTTGCTCCTAGATATAAACATGTCAAGTTTATTTCGTAAAGATGAAGACTGTAAGCATCAAAAACCTCCGCAGAGAAAACAACTCTTTCAGTAGCTTAAATTGTGATATTCCAGAAAAAAATACATGCACACATGTCGTTTGCAATTACAAACATAACCCTAGTCAGACCTCTGTTCGTAGAATTACAACATCTTTGTAAGTTAATATTTACAGTATTTCCCTTCAAACTTTGAGCATAGAACTATCAGTTTTTTAATGTATTTAATCAAGTGTACAGAGCACACTTAAAAGTGCACGGAAGCTTGCCCATGAGCACCGATTGAAATTAAGGAAAGTCCAACCAAAAAATTTCCTCATTTTTTTTTTTTTTTGGCTAAATAAAATTTCCTCATTTCTGTTGACAGCCAAATCATGCATTACAGCATTAGGCAATTTGCCTCTAAAGCCTTGGCCTTCTTCCTAATATAGCCCTTTTTCTACATTGTTCTGCAGGCTTAATATACATGCTCAAGACACAATTATGCTCTCCACTCTCCAGCATAAAAAGACATGGTAGAAACTGAAATCCGATATCCACAAAAAGTATATATATAACACGCCCTGCATGACTAATCGAGCGAAATAGGGTCATGGAATTAGAGCTTCGAAACCAAAACTTCTAGCTACACACACCTCGATCGAATGTTGACTATCAAGTTAACAAGAATTTATGAGAAATTAAATATGAGATGGATAACAAAATTGGGATTCATGGATGTTAGAGGACCAGAAGTGGGTGAGTGTAGTCGTGAAACAGTCAGGGGTGATTGCATATAATTCATGTTCTAAATTGAGCACAAGTCATATGAGCACTGAATGCATGTTCAAATTTTCACCTGCACCACGCTCCCAAACACGCATCTTTACATGTGATCGAGAATATACTTGCACGAATTCTGCAAGATTAGTTTAAGAAGACCACAGTTAACTTATAACAGATAAAGATAACAACAAGAGATAGAGGTCATGCAAATTATGGTATTCGTCTTGGGTAAATCTGAATTTCATATCCAAATTTTATGATTAAAACAAAATCTATTTTTTTGGACAAATAACTAAAGAAGGGACTAACACTGACCTGTGTTGATGCGGGCAGGAAACATTTGGTGATGTTCAAATTTAGGACCTATATCTGCGAGATTTAATTCATCGACCAGCAAATTCTGTTTCGAGATTTACAGAAGATGATCAAAAACTCAGTAGTTTAGATACCGAGTCAGATGCCAAAAATGCAACTTTGATACACACAAGCGCACGCACACACATACGCACACATCATCTACTTTCTTAAATATGCATACAAATCTGGTTTTCTTTTTCTTCTATGATCTCAAAAAAAATTAAAAAAATTGGGTGTTTCCACCAATAATGGAAATTGAGATAACGATTAAAAAAACATGACAAATACTTAAAATGTTAATAGGTTATCATTAACACAATTTAGCATAGGACGATATCAGCTATCTTTTATTGTAACACCATCATTATATATTTCCTTCAATACTGCCAAATGGAATGATTGTGTCCCATTCTCAAGGTCCCCTTGGATAATTAATCAGATGTAAAATTTTTTTACAGTGCAGTAACTTATAACTTATAATATAGGTACTTTGGTCAGATGTAGTGCCATTAAATCATAAAACACTAAACTGGAGAATACCTGGCTTCCTTCATTAGAAAATGTAACACAATGAGGATTTCCCATGCTAACACATGTAACATTCCAGCTTACACCATCAACATCCAGTTGGGAGCTTACAACAGGTTGATTATTTGTTGTGGGTAATTTTGTGGGAACATCTGAAGCATTTAGTATTGGCACACCCATATCAACTTTAACCTGAAACAATAATGAGCAAAGATCAAAGACACTGTCACTTTCAAGTCTGAAGAAATCTAAAAGCAATCATCTACATACAATGAACAAAGTAAATAGCGAGTAATGACTAATGCGTGAATAGAAACACGCAAGATTAGAAATGCAAGCGTGAACCACATATTTATCTGACTGAAAGGTTTACTGCTCCCTAGACGTGAAGACATTACACAGCTTTCTGATAATTGTTACTTTCAAATTCCTCGCACATTATGGGGACCTCTAGACTCTAGTAAATATTCATATATACCCAACAAAATACTAGAGCAAAAAAAGCTCGGAACCCAATGTTAAATGCAACTCAATTAACTCATTAGAATATAAAACTTTAACCAGCTAAGATACCTTGCCATCCTCTTGAATTTCAGGAACAATTAGGCCAGCACCCGTATGTACATTAAAACTGCGAATTATGTAAAACAAATGTAAATCACTTCTGCAATAGCACAAAATGATGAAGCATAATTACCAATTGATTCCCCCCCCCCCCCCCCCCCCCCTCTCTGGTACTGTATTTTATCTCATCACAAAAATAAGACTGGCAGCAAATCAATAGAAGTCCATCTTTCACACAATAATATATAGGCATTGAACTAGGTGCTTAGTTTTTGTCAACATAAAAAAATGAAGTTGTACAAAGAAGAAAAGGCCAAGAAAGAGAATATATTATTGGTTTGGTTTGGTGGATTCCAGGGAGAGCTACAACTTCAGCCTATGTTGTGAAACACTATAATATGTTAACTTTGGATAAATAACTTCAGCACATGTTTTCGTTTGTAGTTTGGAAGTTTTAAGAGTGCATGGCACTATGGTTAACTCAATTATACTTCATCATCCTTTAACGATCGACAATTAAACGAGTAATACATGGACACTAGTATGGTGACAATATGTGGACAGAATTTGGAAGTAGCTGATTACTGATAAGAGATGAGCAATTACAACACTCAATATTGCAGACGGGGGTAGCTCTACCTTCTGATAAAATTCTATATGTTATCCATAGGGGTGGAAGAGTAGTTATAATGTTAATCAAATGCTATATGAAACACTAGTTTTTAAGATAAGCTTTCGAAACATTACTGAAGAACACATATAAGAAACCTACCTTTGTTTTCCTTGCAAATTTTCAAGATCAGCAATGAATTTGGCGAAGCATCGAACTCCATTACCACACATCTGCAAAACCGGATGAGGGAACTCAAAGACTAAACAGATGAAAAGGTTTAGGATAGTCACTTAATCAGAACTAGCGGACAAGAAGAAAACTATTTAGTAAAACAATTTTCTGTGATTACCCCCGCAACAATCTCTCAGCTCATAATATTTAAGTAGACAGTGTGTGCTAAAATTATACTACTCCCTCCGTCCCGTTGGATTGTTAACATCACTTTTTGGCACGCTTTTTAAGACCTCTATAAAATATAGTTGCATGAGGTTTTTTTTATAAAAAAAATTCTGAATAAAAGTTTGATGTTTAAACTTTTATTCAGAAAAAAAATAAATAAAAAAAACATTATAGAACTATACTTTATAAGAGCCTCAAAATGCGTGCAAACAATGAACGTTAACAACCCGGTGGGACGGAGGGAGTACTAAATAAAATATACAATAAAACCAACAGAAGTCCAGTGTGATAAATAGATGATTCCCGATTATTTAATCAAAAAAGAGTGAATACCTCGGGTTCACTACCATCAGAATTATAAATCCTCATGGTATAATCAGTGTCATTAAATCCCGGCAACACAAAAATGACTCCATCAGCTCCAATTCCGAAATTCCGATCACACAGCTTAGCCGCTTGTTCTGGACTTATCTTCGGCTCCACACAATCTCTATTATCAACCTAATTCAATCAAATCAAATCATAATTTACCACAATCAAACGAGAAAATCACGAAAATATCGGAAAGTAACTTACGAGGATGAAGTCATTGCCGAGGCCATGATATTTGACGAAGTGAAGAGAACCAGATTCTCTACGATCGAGAAATGAGAGCTGAGAGATCGTCTCGGGAGGTGATTGAATACTGCTGCTCATCGAGATGCGGAAGCTGGGGTTTGGATTGGTGGGAGTGGTGTGGATTAGTCGGAGAGAGTTGAATTTGAAGGCGAATGTAGGTGAAGAAGGAGATAGTGAGGAGAGAGAAGTGTTGCGGCGAGCTGAGTAAGCTAGTTGGGCGGAGACTGTGGCGGCGGCGGTGGCCATACCTGGCGGCGTTTCTGTTTGTGTGTTTCTTTTTGGCAAGCGGACAATAGGCGGCAGGGCTATCAGTTCTATCAGGCTGCAACTAGAATCTTGCTGCTTATATCAAATTAATTAAATATATTAACAGACAGTAAAGTAGATTATAAAGTAATATACTATTCCAATGCATTCCAAAATTTCCTATTCATACAAATTTTAGTATAACAAAAAATAAAAAAATTGACACTCATTTTTAAAATTAAAAAAATCATATATATATGATAATTCGAGAATAGGTGTATTCTTAAAATTACGTATCTAAATAATATTTTTTATTTTCTGCTGGAAAATTTATTACTTTTATCAAGAAAATGATTAAAAAAAAACTATACTTTTCATCGATACTAACTTTGTTACTTTAAAAAATTTAAATAGCGATATTTTTATTTCCTTTTACTTATTATACATTGTTCAAATATATAAAAACGGGAATAAAAAATAAAAAGCTACGTTAAAAAGATAAGGCAATTATACGTTTAATTTTTGAATGACAATGGAAGAGGGTCAAATACAAATTCTCCTGCTACTATTTACAGAGATGTGAAGTCAACTCATGAAAGCTAGACGACTGAGTACCCTGGATTCTATTTTACACATCTTTAAACTGCAAAATAATGTTGTTAATCTGTCTCATCATAGCCCTTTTGCAACCCCGAAAGCTCATTATCATTCTCGAGCCGCAGCTCTTGGACAGCAAAATGTTGAACAATCAAACGAGTTTTTTGATGCCCACCAGGTGCTCGATGAAGGGCACGACTGGAATGTTGTTTCAGCAACCACTCTACTTGGCCAATATTCTCGCTACAATCGACACAAGGAGGTGATTTATCTCTATATAAGAATGCTGCAGCTAGATGTTAGACCCAATGAGTTCACATTTGGTACTGTTATACCGTCGTCTATGATTTTGAAAGATTTGAGTTTGGGGAAGCAGCTTCATGGGCATGTGACTAAGGCTGGTCTTGCGTCGAATGTGTTTGTGGGTAGTGCAATGCTGAGTCTTTATGCAAAGTTGAGCAGCATTGAGGAAGCTCATAGGGTGTTTGGTGATACTTGTGACCCTAATGTGGTTTCGTACACAACTTTGATGCGTGGGTACATTGAGAAAAATAGGTTTGAGGACGCGCGTAGTATTTTTAGGGCAATGCCTGAGAGAAATGCGGTGTCCTGGAATGCTATGATTAGCGGGTATAGCCAAAAGGGGTGTAATGAAGAGGCGGTTAATCTTTTTATTGAGATGATGAGGGAAGATTTGGCGCCTGATAGGTGTACGTTTCCGTGTGCTATTGTTGCAGCTGCTAATATAGCTGCAATTGGAATGGGAAGAAGTTTTCATGCTTGTGCTATTAAGTATATTGGTGAGCTCGATTTGTTTGTTGCCAATTCACTGATTAGCTTTTATGCGAAATGTGGATGCATGGATGATAGTTTATTGGTTTTCAACGAGCTCTTGGAAAAGAATGTTGTTTCTTGGAATGCTTTGATATGTGGTTTTGCACAAAACGGAAGAGGGAAGGAAGCTATGCAAATATACGATAAGATGCAATCATCGGGTCTCAAACCGAATAGGGTCACACTTCTTGGTATCTTATCGGCTTGTAACCATGCCGGACTCGTCAATGAGGGTTATTTTTACTTCAAGCAAGCAAGACTTAGAGACCCTGACATGCTAACGCCGGAACATTATTCTTGTATGGTTGATTTGCTTTCTCGTTCAGGACGTTTTGAGGAAGCAGAGAAGTTCATTCGTGATTTGCCTTTCAATCCTGGACTTGGGTTCTGGAAAGCATTGCTAGGAGGCTGCCACATCCACTCAAATATGCAATTGGGGGAGTTTGCAGCCCAAAAGATAATGGCCTTGGATCCTGAAGACGTGTCATCATATGTATTGCTGTCAAATTCGCATTCGGCTGCTGAAAGGTGGGAAAACGTGTCAATGGTGAGACACAAGATGGCTGAAAAAGGTCTGCAGAGGGTTCCAGGGTGCAGTTGGATTGAAATCAGAAGTAACATCCATGTGTTTGTTACTAGGGATGAGAAACATGAACAGAATGATGAGATTTATATGCTCTTATGGATCTTTCTAAAACATGCAACAGACTCCCAGAATTTGCCTTTTCTGTCTATATATTGACCCAGTATCAAAAGAGATGACTATATAGTCTTCATTGGCTGGATACAAATACCTGATGCCATCTTGAATATCACAAATCTGACTACGTGCCATGGTCAGTCTAGGTTCTGAAATGACTTGAAACCTCCGGAATAAAATCTGGATTTGCCTGGAGTACTTATATACAAACTTAGCGAAGTGGCAAAACCAAACTGGACAAGCAACTGAATGCAGCTTGCAATGTTCCAGGAGATAATGGTGCAACATTAGTTCTTCAGTAACTATCAAACATTCATTAATCCGTCATCGTGTAGTATATTTTTCATCAGTATCCTGCTAGGAGAAGGCATTCTCAACATCACTGATGTGCCAGCAATATTATCAAAAGATCATATCTTTATGTTTTGAAGGATCAAAAGATCATGTCACTATATCCGTGGTGGGTGAAAATAAAGATTTTCACTATTGACTTTATTTTACGTCCTTAATGTTTTTGATTCATACAGCTTGTGTATCTTTCATCAGAGTGTGAGAGCTCCCCAAGAGGAAACGGGCGTTGCGTGCATTTCACAGGGAGTCCCACCTACCGGGTGTTGCGCTCGGTTAGTTCAATTTACATAGTGTTTGGCTTTGGAACTAGTCGGCATGTTTTTAAAATAAAAAATCACCTAGTATATCTTTCATCGGTATCATGCCAGGATAATGGGTGAAAATGCACAGTTTCACTGATGGACTTATTTTACGTCTTTGTTATTTTCAAATTTGTTACGACCGTGGATTCATCGTCCAACAAACCGAGCAGGAAGTTCATCAATCATCATGTATGAAATTGTACAGCATTGACAAGTTTGCAAAATAACTAATCAACTTTTGCTATTGAAAGCATGTCTTTATGTAATTATCAGTCTCCTTCAAGCAACTGGGTAACACAGTTCTTTCTCCTTTCTAATTTTTTGCTGATAACAATTATAGTAAGTGGCTTATATAGTTCTCTTGTACTGTATCTTAGAAAAATTAAGTTAAAAGGGCCAATTGTAAGGAAATCAACTTAGATATAAAAATTATCAAGAAGTGATTGGATCACATGATCTCGATAACTTAAAAGACTAGGCCACCATTGAAATTTAGCGAAAAAGAGAAATCATCATTGTTAATCATGGGAGAGGGACACACTCCTTTCAAATTGTATAAAAAAAGACCAACACCCAATGTACTATTACCTAAACCAGGCAAAACCCAACAATGAGTTAGTTACAAGTCGGGCGATGCGAAGAAGATATATCACAGAAGATGAAAAAAGATGTTTCTTCTCAACTTGGCTTATCAACGTAGAAGTTGTTCAGCCTTGAGGATTCTAGTGGAGTACATTATTCCAACACATCTTGTCTACCCAAATAACTTTTAAGCTGAATACATAAATTTTACGATCGATCGACGATGTCTTCAAATGGTTTGCATCAAAAATAAAACAAATGCCTCGAAATTAATTTCGAGGCATTTCAGAGAATGGACTAGTTCAATAATTGGCATATATATACTCCAAAGCGGTGACCTATTTTATATCCAATACCTCTCTTTATTATTATATTTTTAGTGATATTAAGTGTTCGTAAACCAGTTGAACTGAACCGAGTAGTATATTTGATAATAGCTCTGTTCTTCGCCGTTGAATTAATCATGTCACGATAGTTGCATTCTCCAAATTTCATGTGAGCTGGTGGAAACAGAACTAGATCTTAAATTTCTCATACCAATTAGTTCAACGTCACGATATCAAGGACCATCATTCTGTAAACCAAGAAGGGAATTTGGATCCAAAATCTCTGTTTTCCGACAAATGATAATTACATTTACATATACACACACCATTACGTTGTTTTTGACGAGATTTAAATATTTCAAGTAGTATACTTTCCTTGTAGAGTTGCTTTTTTACGAGATTTAAATATTTCAAGTAGTATACTTTCCTTGTAGAGTTGCTTAGGACAAACCCAACAGTGATCCAAAGATCCAAATTTGGGGTAGATTACCCCAAATTCTCTTCCAGCAGTGATCCAAAAAGTGATCCAAATTTGGATCATCACTGTTCACTGATCCAAATTTGGATCACCTACTTTATTATAAAATAATGATTTTTTTATTTTCATCTTTTGTTTATCAGACTTAAAATTAATTTGTGGTTATTAATATTTAATTCATAATAGTTTATAATTAATAAAATTAATGCTTTAGTAAAAACTTAGAATAATAGGAAAGCAAATTTCATTGAAATTAAAAAAATTTACATGCATAAAATATTGTCCGAGATAAACATAGAACATATTATTTTTGTTTCCTCCGAGATTATCAAAATATTGTCCGTAGCCATTCATATTATTTTGAGATCCTTGAACTTCATCTTCATTTCCTTGATTTTGAGATGCTTTGATCGATGTTAAAAGAATAATTAATTAAATTAATTAAATATAATATAAGTAGTTAATAATGATTAAAAATTAAATTTAAGATTATTTAGTTTAATATAAAATTTATGTAATATAATATACAAAAAAATATTTGGATCAGAATTTGGATCACACCGCTAGAGTTGTTCAGAAATTTGGATCAAAATTTGGATCAGTTGATGATCCAAATTTGGATTTTTGGATCACAAACTGCTGGAGATGGCCTTAATAGCGTAAAACATCCCTCTTTCCGATGAATTTCATATGATAAATAAAACATCGTACTTTTTTTCTTCAGTAATACTCTCTGTATCCCTAATTTTCTTTTACGGTTTTCCTTTTTATGTCTCCTTATTTTCTTTACACTTTAAAATTTTTGAAAATAATAAATTCTTACTATATAATAATTATTATCATCCATTTTTCTATGTCTAGCTGTCAATTAATATCAATGAATCTCTTTGTCTTATTTCTATTCTACTTTCCACGTTATTTTACTCCATATTTTTTAAGGGTGTCGGTCCCTGACAGTCGACTGTCAAGGCCGGCATATCATCTGTCAGCCGTTGGATAAATATTCAGCATTCAGGATTATAACAAAAATTTAATACATCCAACGCTTTTTACGACGGGACGGGTTCATTTTACCCGTCCATCGATTAAAAAGCGCTAGACGACATGCATCTAGCACTTATTAAGCGTCAGACGGATAAAAAAACTTATGTTGGAATCTGGGCCGCTGAATATTCATCCAACAGTCAAAAAAATGATGCCGGCTAAACATTTCTTGACAGTCGAGTGTCGGGACCGACACCCATTTTTAAGTTCCGCGTACCGTTCAAATGAGAAAATTCAGGTATAGGAGTACAACGGGAGAGTATTGCACCGGCTCTTGTTATCTAGACTTCTCTACATAATGTATTAATAATGCTAGGACTTGGGAAGTAAATAGGTTATTTAAAATAGGGTCAGGTACGGTGTTTAATGTACTTAAAACTTTAAGGGCCAATAGTTAGTGGTGGCCTTGCTGAACGACAAATGAAAGGAAAAGAAAAAGATAGTCCAGCAAATACCAACCGAGCAGTACTACAATTTATGCCCCGAACTGAATAAAGTCTATACAAACTTAACGGCTCATGTCTCTGTTCTCTTTTCGCAAAAAACAAGAGATCGATGCATCACTTTCTAACTAGACTCTGAATGAGGAACTCTTACCCCAATTCCTAAGTTAGAATCTTCGATCTCCGAGTTCATTCTCAACTAGAGGATGTCAAGTACACATGCTATTACATTCTAGGTATGTTTACGGAAACCTGATCTTTGACATTTGTATGAGCGCAGTGGCGGAACCATGATTAAGAGTTAGGGGGCTGAAATACTTCGTCATCCATACTTGCATAAATAGCATTCTCAATATATATCATCATACTATCATTCAGTTATGCATCTCCCATCCTATTACGTTGATAAGTGTTGATTTTTTTCATAGCAGAAAAAACTTTGTTAATAGTAGCAATTACAACGGAGAAAACAAAAGCTAACTAATCAGAAGATAAACTAAGGGATAAATAGTGTGTATGTGTTTCTTAACAATCATGACAGAAAGATTTCCTAATACTTTGAAATCTAGATTAAATCTTTATCCGCTCTCACATCATAGATAAAATTGTCTAACTAATTTGACAACAACTCCAGGTCTAGTAAAGAGAAATCTTTTGGATAAAATTGTGTAGGACAAAACAGTTTTGAGTTATTCAAACTTGAAAATTAATTCCTAGGATCGAAAGAGCTAATACAAAGTAGTAGCTCTATGTTTCCTTCTATAAAACGGTTATCCATCTCTTGGGAAATAAGATCAATAACCTTTTAAATAAAAAGGTTAGTAAACCAGTTTTATAGCGGTGAAGATCTTCTAAAAATGTCTCACATTCTTCCTCTCTTAATAGTTGCAATTTAATTTTCATACTTCGAACCATTGTCATAGTATTCTGAGTTCTTTGTTGGAAAATTTATGATAATTAATTAGTAATTGCCAAGATAGAGAGCGTATGTAGGGATTATTGTTGGAGATATTGTGTAATTTTACCTCATAAATAGTTAAGAGTTGATTGTTTATATTATTTTTAAAGAAAAGTTGAGGAGTTTGTTGGAGTTGCTCTGAGTGTATCTGTTAATTAGACTCTCTTTAGACTAAGTGCTTTCTCTTCTTCTTTTTTTTTTAAATAATAAATCCCTCTCTATGACATTTGTAATTCAGCGGAGGCTAAAAAAAATTATATTGACATCACTAATTCAGCGGGGGCTGAAAAAAAATATACACTGTTTTTTCGAGGTTAGGGGGCTCTAGCATCCCCTAGCCCCCCTCTGGTTCCGCCACCGTATGCGCGGAGTGTTTATATAATTATATTAATTTTGAATCATTGGATCGAACAAGCAGAATTATAACAAATTTTTATATATTTAACAATTTTTTTTGATTGGACATTAAAATGGATATTCACTTCTCTTCTTTTTCCCATTCTTTCCCTCTCCTACTTACAAGTTGAATATAATATTATAATAATAACAGAGACTAGGGAATGTTGTTGGAGTTTCATTCAATATATAAAATGTAATAATCCCATAAAAATTATATATTTTATTATATATTTAAAGAAGATGTTAAACTCTGCTGTAGATTCTCGTAGCTTTACAAAGTCTATCAAACCTAGCTTACAAATTCTATCCAACCAAATTACAAAATTTATTAAACCACTCGAAACTCACCTAATATATATCTAAATTAACATATTAATATAAATATCATAATATATAAAATGGCATGTATAAACTATATGATAATATACAAGCCAAATTATTGATATACTATATACATATTCCCTTCTTTTATAAATACACCCATCCATCAAACTCTACTCATAACACTGTTGCCTTCCTCAACCTTCTACTCTACTGCCCCCTCCTCTCTCTCACATAAACTCCTTAATCTCTCTATCTCTCCTTCCCACTCTCTCCTTTTCTTTGATTGGCTTAGGTGTGGTAGGAAAGAAAATTTTGGATTTGATAGTGCACGGATAGAAAGATCATGTCAGACTCTTCATCAGCTGCTTCTTATATCCATATGGTAAATTTCGAACATTTTTATTGGGTATGCGTGTGTATAAATTGATGGTAAATAAGCTTTGGTGTCACAAATATATGCAGGTCCAACACATGATAGAAGAATGCATGTTATTCAAGATGAGCAAGGAAGAATGTATGGAAGCCCTTTCTAAACATGCAAATATCTTGCCCATCGTTACTTCCACAGGTACCACATACTTACAAGTATCTTAATTTATATGCACACATGATAACTTAGACATTTTAAGAATTCCGACTACTTAATATCAGATCTCGGGAAAGAGTATAAGTAACATATTGTGGTGTATATATTAATAGTGTGGAAGGAGCTGGAGAAGGAAAACAAGGAGTTCTTTGAGGATTATTACACCAAAAGAGCTGAGGAAAAGCAGCGGAATGTTAGTAGTGAGTTGGATATGCTGAGGAAAAGAATGGAGAAGATGGTGTTGGATTTCAACACCAAATAATCATATCCGCTATGGATTTTATTTTAGACAAAGATGGCCATGGCTGCCTTTTTTTCCTTTTTTTTTTCTTTTTTATTGTATTGAAATAAAATTAGGAGGGGTGGAAATAATGTGGGTAGTGTTGAATGGAGATGGGAGTTCTGTAATAGTACCAGGTATTGAGAAGTGTGATGGCAAACAATGGGTTGCTCTCAACACGTGTTGGACACGTGGGGGTCTGCGACTGTGCCGTCTTTATTAGTGTCCTCGTCTAGTTTGTGTTCGTTGGTCCACCAAAATGCATTTTATAGTTGCCTTTCATCAGATGATAGTATTATTTTTACAGTTATTTCCTGATAGTTGTATCGGTTTTTACTAGAGTAAATTGTTAATCATTGGCTGAAACTGTTAATTATTATCTGGAAAAATCAAAGTAATTCATGGATTTAGAAAATGGACAGCATCACCAAGTATGTATTATGTGGATCAATTTTGGTTATTTCGAAGTCAACTAATAAATTATCAGGTTTTTTTAGAATTTCGAATCAATTAGTAATTGATCGATCCGTATGGGAAAACTTCAACCAAATTTGCATTTTGCAGATTATATTGGACTAGGTTTATCGGCAAGTCGATTTTGCATGTCCTCAATAACCCTATAATACGGCCCAAAGAGTTGGTTTAGCTGATTGATTAAAGAGGGGATTTATATCATCGTGATCATAGGTTCGACTCTCGAGTGTTCGACTCCGAAAAAAAAAAAATTGTGATTATGCCTCTTGGATCAGAGCCTGACGCTTAAGTAATTTACTTGGTTCACGTAGTTTGCACGCAACGAGCTTACTCGGTACGCATCTAAAAAATAGTGACTACGGATTTCTACATTAAAAGAAAAAAGAGGAAAATAACATTATAACACTTGCTTCGATTTATATGCCATAATTTATTAGAATAAATCTATTAATGTTTAAAATCAAAATTTAAGTTACTAGAAATAAGTGAGTATTTCCAACTATGATTCAATAATGTCTTAGAAAATTATGACATTCAACAAATAACGACACCGTTATATTTATCCTAAATCATTTATATTAACAAAATAATAAATTTCTTTAATTTCAATTCATCTCTTTATTTTTATCTCTTTCCTTTTTCTAATAATAGTTTAAATATATTATTATTTTAATAACAGGTATAATTACAAGATATGTTCGAGTTCGTGTGTGCTAAATCACTAATACATCACTTTTCAGTATATTTATAAATTATTTGTTAATACATTGTTAGATTTTGTTCAAGAATTCCATGACATATTAACAGGACCGACCCTGGGTAAGGTGATTAAGGCGGTCGTCTAGGGCATCACTGTCCCAAGAGCACCAAAAAATCTTTACATATGTAGTATATACTAATAAATTTATGCATTTATATATTTATTTGTGTTTGAATTTACTGTGTTAATCTTAAAACAGTGTTTTTAATTATGTCATTGTATATTGATTTGAATGTACTCCCTCTGTCCCATTTTAACTGATGTTTGACTTTTTAACACGTATATTGAGGTGTAAAAAAACAATATCTACACTCAATAAAAAATTTCAATTCTTATCTCAAATAAAAGTTTAGACTCTAAACTTTTATTTGATATAAATTTTATAAAAAATAATCATGTTTAGATGTAATTTTTTTAACATCTTAAAATACGTGTAAAAAAGTCAAAAGCAGTTAAAATGGGACGGAGGGAGTATGTAAAATTTTTCTTTAGAATCTTGAAAAATAGGGGCATAATTTTCAATTTTTGTTTAAAGTACTCGAATCTTTAGGACCGGTCCTGCATATTGACATGGAATAAGTAGTTTCAAATTACTACCCAAGAACATATAAAAAAAAGGAGTTTGTTTAAAAACGAACATTATGTTGCCCATCTTATGTAACCGGCAAATGGATGCCAACGGCTCAGTAGAAAGTAGAAATAATGTTGGTATTATTGAATGGAGATGGGAAGCAGGAGCTCTGTGGACTGTGAGTACCGGTATTGAGAAGTGTAATGCCTGTGGCAGCAAACAATGTGTTGCTCTCAACACGTGTTTGACACGTGGTGAACTGCCCCTATGCCGTCTTCATGTTTGGCACGTGTTGGCTCTTCGATGGTCCATAAATAATGGAGCTCAGTTTTAAATACACTTAAAGCAAAATCCAATGCAAAATGTAAAATAGTTATAACTATTGTTATAATTTAGCACTAAAAAGTATTTTTTATTGTTAAAATAGAACTTCAACTCCAATGCTAGATGCATTTTGCATCCAAATAATTTCAAATTTAAGTAACTTTAGTCACTCTCTCCTACATTTCATTTAAAGTTCACCACTATACATATCAGTTGTATTTAGTTGATGATGTGGCATGGATGCATAAATGCATCATTGGTTTCAAATTTAGAACCAAGAATACATATATGCATATTTGCATCCAAATATAGAACCCCATTGGAGTTGAGATTTTTAGCATTTAGTTTCAAATTATAGATATGGCACCACTTATAACATCGCATTGGACTTGCTCCTACAGTAACTTCTTAATAGTTTTATCAATTACACAATGTAATTTATGTTGTATAATGGTAATATTATACTCTGAAATAGCATTGACCAATATTAATTAATTTGATATATAATGGGTGTAATGGTGAAAAGTATTGGGGTTGTTTAGTTTTTATATTTTTAAATTTTGTTATTTTAGATAAGTTTTGAAATGTTAAAATTTTACGAGATCTAATACAAAAATGTATTCGCCATAGTAGAAAAATATTGAGCGTATGGAGTATCTCAGAAACGAGCCATAGTTGTTACCGTACAAATAAGAACTCCTTTTTATATAGAAATTAAAATTTTACTCGCTAGAATATATTAAATTACTTGAAATCACTGTACAAAACTATTGAGCAAAGTAAACAATCTTGAGAGAACAGCAATAGCCCAATTTATTTAGCAAAAAATTTAAAATTTAGCAAAAAAAAAAAAAAAAAGCAATAGCCCAATTTTCAATTCGCACATGTGATATTATGATATAACATTTTGGACGAATGGTTACCAACTCAAAGCCCATGTCACCATTGCGAAGAAACCCAAACCCAAAATATAACGAAGCCCGTATCACCCTTCTACAAAAACCCAAACTTAATCAGCTTACCAACAACTCCACTACCCAAATAACATATCATCTCAATTGGGGTTTTACACCAGTCTCTCTTCTTCTTACCTTCTTCATCCTAAACCCTAGATAATATCGCCATGGAAACATCTCTCTCCAACCTCAATCTCTCTCGCCAATCTCTCCCACTCTCGTTCCACACCAACCCTCCATCTATCTCACCACCCATTTCCTCCCTCTCCTTCAAACTCACACCCCCACCTCATTTCCCAAAAACATGTGTTAAATCATCTTGTTTATCTTCAATTTCATCCAATCTCTCTCGCCCAATTCCCCAACTCAAACCCCTTGAAATCCCGAGCTTCAATCCCCTTTCTTTACTCAAAACAACTGCCATTGTCACCCTCACTGCCACTGCTGTTCTCTTTGCCCGCTTCAATATTAGGCCCGCGATTGCGAACCCCGTGGCTGAGACTGTATCGAATGTCGAAGCAGCTGCTGTCGAACAAGGGGCTGTTTCGGATGAGGAGAAGGAGAAGAATCTTGAATTGTTGGTGAATGATAGTCCGGGTGATGTTCAGGCTTTGAAGAATTTGATGGAGATTAAAATTAAGAACAAGAAAGTGGGAGAGGCCACAGGGATTCTCGATAAGTTGATGGCTCTTGAGCCGGAGGATAAGGAATGGCCATTGTTGAAATCACATCTTTTTGTTTACAGTGGGGATGTGGAGTCGGCTAAGAAGGGGTTTAATGAGATTCTGTCCAAGGACCCTTTGCGTGTCGAGGCGTATCACGGGCTGGTGATGGCAGCTTCGCAGGATGAATCGTCTCCGGAGTTGGAGGAGGTTGAGAAAAGGATTAGGGAGGGAGCTGAGCTGGTTAAGAAAGAGAATAGGATGGAGGATTTTAGGGATTTTATGCTTTTGTTGGCGCAAGTTCAGGTTTTTCAGGGGGGCTTTGATGATGCATTGGAGATTTATCAGGGTCTTGTTAAGGAAGAGCCAATGGATTTTCGGCCGTATTTGTGTCAAAGTATTATATATAGTCTGATGGGGAAGAAAAAAGAAGCTGAGGATAGTTTCCGTAAGTATAAAAGGCTTGTTCCAGATGGACACCCTTATGCACAGTATTTTGATGATAATTTGAATGCTACAAAGCTTTTTTCGCAGAAGATGGAGAACGAAAGAAGGGGTGCAAGTGTTTAAGATTGTATTGATCATAGTGTAGCAGTTTAAGGTAGTCTTTTGTTTCCGCTTTACTTATATTTTGATGATCAGGCAGCAAGCGGTACTCTGTATGGTGATTGCTTGCCTTAATGTTATACTTGGGACAGCAGAAACTCTATGATTCGGATGTTTGTTGTTTACCTAGGTTTTTAAAGATTGTTAGGGGGCATTTTGCAGTAGTGTCTTCTGAGAAATTTTTCAATACTTTTTTTGCTATATATGCGTAAGATGGTGAATTGATCAATCCCTGACTTACCTTTTGCAGAATTATATGTTCCTTTGTTGCCTGTATATGTATTGCATACAGCTTAAGTGGCAATATTTTAAATTTGGTTGTAGTTTGCTTATTTGGTTGTTTGAAGTTTTATGATTCATTAAGTGAACAAATTGTGGACTTGCCGATGAATTTTAGAGTATAGCTAAAATTAAACGTAAACATAGTGTACGAACGACTATTTGATTTGCTTGTAGATCCAGAAGACCTTAACTATAGGAAACATTATGATTTTTAGGATGTAATTTATTTTCTAGAATGTCAAATCATATGTGAACGGTTTCTAATGTTTATAGTCTAAGGAACGTTGCATTATAACGTAGAACCAAAACTTGTCTTTTATTGTCATTTGTCACCCTATTAGCTGTTTTGTGTGATAGCCAGAGCAGAGATAGCTATGGCCAATTGGCCCAATTCCATGAAGGTTTAAGCGAGCTGAGGTGGGATCTGTTCTATATCCCTTTACTGGCAATTTTTCGACTCTGTTAATATCCTGCACTGTCAAATTTCTATTGTGGTGGGTAATCCTTTCTGCCGTACTCAGTGTTTTTAAAAAAATTTGCAGGGTTAAAAGCCAAGCCTATTTAATTTCTATAACAATGGAGTAAGTGTTTAATATATGTATATTTAGTAGATCGAATGGATGTCGAAAAGAAAATAAAAGACAAGAACACAAACAATTTTGGTGACGCGGAAAACCCCTTGTAAAAGGTTAAAAACCGCGGGTGGGAATGTCCCAGCCAAAGTTTCCACTATAATGATGAAGTATGAGCTTACAATCATGAAATATACGAGATACAAGTAAAAGAAAATGCAGTCGTCGGCTCCAGAAGATGTTCCCGTCGGCAGCAATGTCTACCCGTCCAACAGCACTGTGCACGCGTCGACATCTCTATGTACCCGTCGACAGAATGATTTGAGGGAGATGAAGATGTAGAGCTCAGATGATAAAAGATGAAGAGACAAAGGTTGTTGTATTTTAATGTATGTATATGTATGTGTATAGGTTTGTTCATCCCGGGACTTAGTTTTAGGTTTATGCATGTGAGAATGAGTGATTAGGGATAAGAAATGAAGTTGTGTGGGTGTAAAAGTGTGTTGATAGAGGTTTGTATATAAAAGATAAATCTCACCAATAAAATGGAGTTGTGTTCTTGTTCAGATTGGAGAAGGTAGCTCTGGTACGTATGTTGTAGTTTTTTAGTGTGTAGGAGATAAGTGTAGCATATGTAATGTAGTTATCTTCATCTATGTGATTGTATTTATATATACTAGTAAGAGTCATACCCTTCCTCTAACTCCTTGTTTTACTCCACTTCTCCACCACGTGCATGTAACTTCCCACAACTGATGCCATTATCCATATGCTTATTTTGAATCTCCTCCTAAATAGGTGGATTTGTTATGACTTAGTCTCCATACTTATCCTTATATGCCTGCACACGTCATGTCGTCAGTAGTTCCCGTCGTGTCAGTGCACTTCCCGTCGTGTCCTGACGCCTGTAAAATTTGGGCACAAACAATAGCCCCTAATTTTGTTGGGTGGAGACATGCATCCAATAAAATTACTTCTTGAACACTCCATTTTCCCCAGATCATGGCAAATAGGAACACCGATGCTATGTTAAAATACTGATGCTTGCAACATGTGATCATGTCATGTCGATTTGTCTTGTTCGCTATTGTCTTGTATCGAGTCTCAATCTCGTTGTGTCATTGTAATGTTATCTCGAGTTGTCATCGTTGTCTAGATCTTCTAATGATGAAAACATCGATGAGTAGCTGTTTTGTTGTCGTTAGTTTTTCGTTCTAAGATGAGAACGCTTTGTATTTGCTCTATCGTAGTTACCTGTAGGCTTGGACATAATTACAATCAGCCCCGTAGTATTAACATGTCAAGTCGTGATGTCGCTTTGCGTCATATGCGTAAAGCCCCTTGTAGATGTTTTTCGACATGTGCAATATGTTGTATATAATATTGTTATTGTCGGCAACACATTCCTATGTGTCCATGACTTGAAATTGGTTCATGTGACTCCTTAATTTGGAGTGATCGTGACGAATGAACAAGAGTGCCAACACGTAAAGTGTTTTGTAACATGTCTTCGTCCTTCATATGTAACCCGTAGACATGATGTGTATCTTGTCATCATAACGTGATATGTTGTTTGGAACTGTATATGTCACTTGTAATTATAATGTGTGACATGTAGTCGATGCAGTCTGTCATGACACGTGTAAGTGATGACATGTAGAAATGTATGTCGTAATTCATGTGTAATGTACTAATGTGTCTGACCAAGGGTCATGACTAGTGTAATTTCGTGGAGCTTTCGTCGTCATTATATGTTAAATACATCGATGTATATAAACTTGTGATATGCGTAATTGTAGTTGACAAATTTATTTTTTATAACGTTGGTGCACGTAGTATATGTATTCGACAAATATATATATTCAATGAATATATAATTTTCAGACGTTGATGCATGTAGTATATGTATTCGACAAATTTATAATTTTTCAAACGTTGTTGTATTCGACAAATATGTTTATTTTCAAACGTCGATGCATGCATTCGTAGGCTAGTTAAAAGGCCTTTCCCTCTTGAAACTTAGCTCGTAATTGTAATTGTGATTATGTAATGTTTAAATACATAATGTTGAAATGCATCATTATTCGTGGCGTCGTAAGTTATTTGTGTAATGTGTAGTGTTGTCGTCACCATCATTCGATAATGATCAACCGTAGTAGGATGGGTGATCAGCCCTCCTTGTCTATTAGACATGTTTCTAGTTTGTATCTACACAACTTCATGTCACAATAAAGATGATAATGAAGTTGCTAACTTTAAACAAATAGATATGAAGACAACTTGTAAGCACTTGCATAATCATATTTCATCACATATATCAAATCAAGTAGAGTAGCAAGTCATGTAGAAAACAAGCACATGTGACATCATGCTAAGATCACAAATCATTCAAGCAAACATTTATTCGAAGCATGAAATATCATCTAAATGGCATAAGCCCAAGTAAAGATTGTAATCGACTTATTATCATATTGCTAAAGACTAAGAGAATAAAGAGGATGAGTTCACTTACATGTGATAAAGTTTCAAAAGTAGCATGTTCGAGCCCCTGGGGACTTGTAATTCGTAATTCGTAATTCGTAATGTATCGTTTAATCTCGTTGGAGTCGTCGAGCACTTCTAGAGGTGTCAATCATTCACGTCATGGTGTTGACCGTCATGTCCACTGTCATCAAACTGACATTAATCAACTTTTTTGGACTTGTCGCAACAAGTAGTCTCTTTTTGACTATTTCTTCTATGTTTATCCTTCCTGGTCATGTCATGTCTTCTTCCTTTACATCACGTTGAACCAGTGATGTCGATCGTCTTTTAGGTATGCTATATTGTCCCCTTGTGGCGATTTTAGGACAAGTCGTCATGTCCTGTTGAGATAGAAGACTTGGACTGAAATTAGCCACAAAATTAGCAAAACTTTTGAGTCAATCGTTGTTTGTGGCTCATAGGTGATAATGTATTTGACATGATCTGTCATGTTTCTAGAGTTCAAGTCTAGCTGTCACGTCGATCATCATGTCAAGACTTTATGTCCAACTGTCATGTTGTTATTTTTATATTGTCACCATGTTTGCTAGTCATTCCTGATACTCGACTTCATGTATCATGTCCTTTTTTGAATTAGTTGTCTCCTTTGCGATTGATTATCTTAATTCTGTTTGATTTTCATTTGACATGTATGTGGTTTGACTTGTCCTCATTTAACTTGTGTATGTTCATGTCGAGGCTGCTACCCATCGTGTTGTCATGTTCCCAAGCGAAGCTGTCAATTCCTTCTGGTCAAAAAATCAATTATGTCGGTCTCTCTCTTTGGTGTCACGTCATGTCCTCTCGTGGTGTTGTTTTTTGTCGTGTAGATGTCACCCATGTCTTGTTGGTCATGTTGCGTCACATGTGATCTACTGGTTCCCGTCGAACGTGATGAGATGAATGTGAATTGTTCCCGTCGTACATATCATGATCGTTTGCAATTACTTCAGGTATGTTTAACCTTGACTAGTACCCTCTCGGAGTCTATGTGTACCTCTTGACAGATTTGACACATGCATGCCGTCGTCTTCTCAAACTATCACGTGTTGTATGTCAACTATCATTCACGTCATGGCGTTAGGACATGTTGATCAACTCGTCGGGAAGTCTCATTTTTTTTGTTGAGAGACGTGTTCGCTGGATCAGCCCCTTGTCAGGAGCGTTCATCGTGGTGTAGTTCTTCCTCCATTGTCATAGAAATCGTGTAGTTGCTTCGCTAGTTTCCCACAGACGGCGCCAATTGTTTTTAAAAAAATTTGCAGGGTTAAAAGCCAAGCCTATTTAATTTCTATAACAATGGAGTAAGTGTTTAATATATGTATATTTAGTAGATCGAATGGATGTCGAAAAGAAAATAAAAGACAAGAACACAAACAATTTTGGTGACGCGGAAAACCCCTTGTAAAAGGTTAAAAACCGCGGGTGGGAATGTCCCAGCCAAAGTTTCCACTATAATGATGAAGTATGAGCTTACAATCATGAAATATACGAGATACAAGTAAAAGAAAATGCAGTCGTCGGCTCCAGAAGATGTTCCCGTCGGCAGCAATGTCTACCCGTCCAACAGCACTGTGCACGCGTCGACATCTCTATGTACCCGTCGACAGAATGATTTGAGGGAGATGAAGATGTAGAGCTCAGATGATAAAAGATGAAGAGACAAAGGTTGTTGTATTTTAATGTATGTATATGTATGTGTATAGGTTTGTTCATCCCGGGACTTAGTTTTAGGTTTATGCATGTGAGAATGAGTGATTAGGGATAAGAAATGAAGTTGTGTGGGTGTAAAAGTGTGTTGATAGAGGTTTGTATATAAAAGATAAATCTCACCAATAAAATGGAGTTGTGTTCTTGTTCAGATTGGAGAAGGTAGCTCTGGTACGTATGTTGTAGTTTTTTAGTGTGTAGGAGATAAGTGTAGCATATGTAATGTAGTTATCTTCATCTATGTGATTGTATTTATATATACTAGTAAGAGTCATACCCTTCCTCTAACTCCTTGTTTTACTCCACTTCTCCACCACGTGCATGTAACTTCCCACAACTGATGCCATTATCCATATGCTTATTTTGAATCTCCTCCTAAATAGGTGGATTTGTTATGACTTAGTCTCCATACTTATCCTTATATGCCTGCACACGTCATGTCGTCAGTAGTTCCCGTCGTGTCAGTGCACTTCCCGTCGTGTCCTGACGCCTGTAAAATTTGGGCACAAACACTCAGGCTACAACTTTTTATTTTTTCTCCCCTTTTTGTCCTAAGCCTCCTCTTATAGTCTTGTTTGTTCCATCAAAGATATCAACTGTATTAAGATGATATCTTTTCACCCACATCTTTGCTAATTGAAGGGGAATGTCTGTGTTGATCTCCCCATAGTGATTCTTTTGCCAACTTGAACTATAGTCTCCATTAATGTGACATCACTGACATGTATCTTATGTTACGTTGACTGGCCGAAAGTGTCCAAACTCGATATGGACACTGCTGTATTTTGAAAATTTTACATGTTTTTGACCTAAAATAAATGTTGGAATGTCCGTATTTATTTTCGAGTATCGAGTGTCCGACATGAGTATTCAAAATAAAATGAAGAGAGGGAACGTCGCATGTAACTAGGAGTTGTTGAGATTTGGACCTTTCGAGGAATGGGCCAGGCCGGGTCATTTCTCAAGAACACTACCTAAAGGCCCTGACGGTATCACTTGGATCGGGAGCCTACATGCTGATGCTCCGGAATATATATATATATATTTTGGTTGGTTGGCCGTAGAGAATTAGAAACTGGGGTTAATTGGGTTCAACTTAACAAAATAGTGCCCCTTTGAACAATTGTGTATGTTATTATTATGCAAAATGTAAACATCACAGTTAGGAACCAGGATACATGTGAACGTAAAAGGAAGCAATCAAAATAATCTATCATGTTAACATTATGGGATTCTTGCTAATAGGGGAGATTAAGCATTGTGTGTGTTTGTTAATCAGAGTGTTTGATCTTTTACTGATTAAACTAACATTATCAAGTCCAACTTAGATTAGTTCCGGCAGTTAAAAAGATGAGATAGTGGATACGGACCAAGAATACACTTTATTAATTAATAAACTATATCTGCTTTTTCTACCATCTTCTTCAGGTCAAAATTATTTGAAAACAGCCCCCCTAGCATCTTTCTTTGTTTTCCTCTTATGAGTAAGAGTAAGATATCGAGAGATATCCGGAATGAAAGAGCTAGATATTAAAAATCGTCTTAATTTTTTCAAATTTTAATTGATTATAAATTTGGGATACTTAAAACGGTTTTTCTGTGGTGTGCCCATGGGCACACACTAAGCACCAAAATTTATGAAATTGGAGGGTTTTTATTGGCTTATCTTCTTTAATAATGGTGGACTCCCCTGCAGTTACAACAACCACACCAATCAAAATCCTCCATTTTTGTTAATGTTAGTGCTTAGCATGTGCCCATGGGCACACACTAGCCAAACCGTACTTAAAATTGTTATGTTTCGATAGCAAAGTTTATTACAGCTTCAATATCTACTGATCCATCTATTTTCGAAGAGAACAAAACACCTGTCAGTTTGGTGTGCGTGTGTAGAAGGCTTATTTATTTGAGCGTTGATTTTTGGATATTTTATCTTTCCGCCTAGCGCAAATTTGAGTTTCATCGGTTGCAGATTTCTACCACGAGGGGTTTAAGCCTAGTTTATCGATTTATAAGCTAGAAGTATTTATTTGTACCGTTTGTGTAAAAAGTCAAGAAACACTTATAAAAAGCTAGAAATGTTAGTTTTTGTTTCACGACTTCTACTTATTTTCCAAACACTTTAATCACTTATAGGTCTTTAACTTGGATCTCACTTCTACTTCACTTCTTTACTTTAAACAAGAAGTTATTACTCCCTCCGTCCCGGTCAAGAGTATACATTGGGGGACGGGGGCGCGGCACGGACTTTAATGCTTCAATATAGTATAGTTCTGTAAATTATTTTTAAGATTTTCTTTTTTTGTATAAAAGTATAACATTTATATTTTTATACAAAAAAAGGAAAATCTTAAAAATAAGTTGTGGAACTATGTTTTATAAGAGCCTTAAAAAGCGTGTCGAGCAGTGAAAAAGAAACGTATACAATTGACTGGGACAGAGAGAGTATTATTTTAACCTCAGCCAAAAACCCCCTACATTACGTGTAGGCTGCAGCATACATAAAATACGGACCCAGGGAGATAGCCTGTTCAATTTGGGACGTGAAAATATGGAGGTTTTTAGTTTTCATTTCTCATTTTACATAATTCAATTTCTGTAAAGATCAAAGTGTGTATCCGATACAGCTTTACAGTTTCTTAAAAAGGTTCAGGATTTTAAGAGATCAAGCGTATTCAATTTGGTATCACGATTTTTTATAATTTTTAAAATTTTGATGGTATTCATTGGGGTTTTTTAATTATTCTTAAAACATGATGTTATTATTATTTAAAATTTATGGAAATATGTTATTCAAAAATTGATCTTTTTTCTAATACACGATATTATGTATTATGAGAAATTTCTTAGTCTATTTTGTAATTTTAATTACTTTTAAATTACTAATTTTATGAAGATCGAGAGGAAATCTTTGATTTTGATTTTGGTTATTAAGTAATTTCATAACAAGTCACGAGTTCGATTCTCAGAGAGAAGGTATGATTTGCAGTCATGTTAGTGTTAGTACACTACATGCTGGGTGGAAGATTGTTGGGGGTGTACACCATTTTCATATCTCAAATTCGCGCCGGCTACTATAATTATATTTGCAGTCATGTTAGTGTTAGTGTTTGTAATATTTTTTTACAATATAATATAGAGTCAAATTCAATGCAGTACAAAAAATATTGGAGTACTGGAGTACAAGATTCATACAATATAATCTAGTCATCCAAAATCTTCATTTTTTGTGTTCTACAATATTTGTAAACATCCGACAACCTGCAGATTATGTTCTACAACATAAACATTGTAATCAAAAGATAGAACAATTACTTTTATAAATCGTAGGACATTATGTTCTGCAATATAACTTATAAGCAGAACACAATCTTAATGCTTGTTAAAGTTGAAACATATTAATGATTAATTGATAATTATGTTTAATACTACTTATAAATGATAAATTATACTATATAAATTTGGATAATCAGAGATATTATTTATGATTAAACTAAAAATTATAATTTGTACTCCAATACTCCAATGTTTATATGTACTCCATAGAACTTAACTCATATAATATAATGTAAATATTATCACTTTTTACACAATTATATTAATGTTTACATTTTTTTCGAGTAGTGCTAGGTACACATAATTATGTACAAACAGTTTGTACACGATGAGATGATAATTGATGTGAAATGTTTTAGTTGAGGTTTTTGATATGAATCCATTTCATTTAAAAACCATCACATGTCATTTTTTACAAATTTTATACACAATCATCTGGACCAGGCAATTTTCATTTTTTTCGAACTTATATTTCCTCTTGTTAACCACCCTTCCCAAAGTGAACTGCAGTGAAATTAATGGGATTAACCTTCATATATTAAATAAGTAAATTAGATAGTTTAATTTAAACTCATCCAAACAATCCCTGCATATGCAATCAATGATCAACTTATTTACCCAAATTCATTAAAGATGCCATTTATTATTTTAAATATTTAATATTTAATAACAGTTGGTTAGTAGTTCTTGATTTCTTAATCTAGAGTAATTTTTCACTAACATATTTATTTTCTATCAAACAGAATCCAAACTTACAAACCGAATTGAATACCAGTCCTACATCTTAAACATCCAATTTATTAAGATTTCGTGCCAGAACATATCATTCACACTGCATTCGATAAAGTCCATACAATTATATCAAATTTAAGTCGGAAAGAACAACTCAATTCATTTACGACGGTACTATGGTTGCAATATCAGTAATTTAAATTTGAAACCAAAAATAGAAAAACTGTCCGTAAAGGAACAAAGTGCATTGAAGAAGATACAACTAATAAGTACAAGTAAGCCAACAGTTTTTAGAAGTAACTGATGTGGAGTGAAATATGTATATTACACGTGTATGTGTAGGCCCCTGTGGGCCCCCAAAAAGTAAACCTCCTGCCTCTTACCCGCGTAGATAGTAGCACACTTGCACAATACTTCTCCCTTCTCATGTCACAACAATCTCACTCTCGCTACCTTTTTGAACGTTCAAATTAACTCTCTCTCTCTCTCTCTGCATATAAACGATAAATGTTGATGCTGCTTCTCATTAATACCCGCTCTCGCGAAGTTACTCTGTGAGTCTCTCTCTCTCTCGCTCTCCCTCTCTCTCCCTCTACCCCCTCCCCCCTCTCTCTCTCTCTCCCTCTCCCCCCCTCCCTCTCCCTCACTCTCTCTCTCTCCCTCTCCCTCTCTCCCTCTCCCTCTCTCTCTGTCTCTCCTCTATCTCTCTCTCCCTCTCTCTCTCTCTCTCTCTCTCTCTCTCTCTCTCTCTCTCTCTCTCCATGTACGCATATATTAATAAATGCAGATTGTGTTTATCTACAGTTGTTAAACAATATCTACTGATAAAATCGATATGTATATGTGAGTGTATGCAGGTGCTTGAACTGAGTTGCTTGCTTGTTCTTGTTTGAAAAATGGACAGACTTCGACGTCTCGCAAAATCAAAGAGTTCCGACAAAAACGATCAAGGTCGATTTCTTTCATCCTCTCTTATCGATCTTTCTGTGTATATGATTGTTCTTGTATGATCTGATTGTTTATATATATGATGCATATGAAATTGTGATTTTTTATGTGCATGATCAATTGCATATATTATTATCTTTGATATGTATGATATGTGTACTTAATTGCATAGAACTATACAAGTCTTCTGTTCTGGAAGTCATGATTACATGTTAAAGAGGCTTTCAGATTTATGTTCTTTGTTTGGTCAATATAAACATAAGATTATTTCCATAAATTATTTATTTTGTATCTTCGTTTGGCCTTTGTAAAAAAGTGGATACTCTGAGCTCTTGGTAGCAAGAGTTCGAGTCTGCTAAATGTGTGAGTTTGCGTAATTTGCTTGCTTCTCTGCTAATATTGGATTTCTGATGTACACATATACATGAAGTAATTTGCTTGCTTCTCTGCTAATATTGGATTTCTGATGTACACATATACATGAACATGGCATGACTAGGCCTATTAAGAGTATTATGTATTTAATTTCTTTGTTCTTCTTTTTAATATTATGATGAAATGACCTGTTAGTGATATTTTCTTGGATGGTGTTGAGGAATTTAGATTGCATAAAATGTCTTTAGGGTTTAGACTGTTTATGAGCTTATGATAAGTGTTGTTGATTGACCAAGTAATTATGGACTCATTGCTGCTCTGTGTGATTACGTGTTTGCCTTGTCTTTCGTGAGGAAGATCTAATGGTGGTATGTGTTTTCATATCAGGAGACCAGCATGCTCGGCAAGAAAAGCCTAAATCAAAGCTTCCATCAACGAATGTGGTTGCTAGATTAATGGGGTTTGATGGCTTGCCATCTCAGCAGCCAATTCATAAGGAAGCCAAAAGCTTTTCGGAAAATTCACTCATGACTTCAGATCCAGCATTACAAGGAGATGGGGACTTGATTCGCGGTGAATCACATAAGAAGCGAATCACTGAAGAGCCAGATTGCAAGGATATTTTTGAAGAGAAATTGAAGATGCCAGGCACCAATAGAGATGCAATAATGGATCTTTTAAAGAAACCTAATCCGTTGTTCGTGAAGCATCTGCAGGGATTGCAAGAGTCTTCTTCTAGCTCTCGTTGCAGTCACCTACTCATTCCAAAGCTGTCAGAGTCAGACCCTAAAAAATATCAAGCTAAACACCAAAATGTTGAGGGAACCACTTCTTCAAAACATCAGATTGGCTCTAAGAAGACACATGATGATGGTAGTCTGAATCAATCTTCTGCCCTTGCAATTACTCAACATCATCTCCAGGAATCAAAAATTGGTTGGGAGGAGGAGAAAGAGGGCACTAACAAAGGAACCTCAAGGATTGTAATTTTAAAACCAAACTATGCAATGGCAGAAGATGCTCGTAACTGTTCATCATCAAAAGATTCTGCACGTGCTCATATTTCGGGCAGTAGGAAACCTAAAGGGCACATGAGTGAGAGGATAAAGGAAGGAGACTATCTTGAAAAAATAGATGTTACTGATGGTGTAGAGGTCTCAGCATCTCGAGTTCGAGAGGCTAAAAAATATGGAAAGAAAGTTATTAGAGAATTAAGTGAGACTACACTCAGTATGAAGGAAAGAGAATCTAGAGAATCTGCCAGGAAGTTTAATGGAGAAGTGCAAGAGGTGTTTAGTCGCATGAGAACGGAGTTTCCATCTTATGTGAAAGTGATACCTGGGACAGGGGGCCTTCATGACCTTTCGAAAATTGATTCAGCAAGTGAATCAGACGTGATGAAAATGACATCTTATGATTCAACAGAATCATTTGTTAGCAGGCAGGCCAAGAAGAGACTGCTGGAGAGGTGGAGAAGGGCCCAGAGGCATGAACTTGCAAGAACAGGTGGCAAGGGAATCACACTCCGTGAAATGCTCTGTATTTCGGAGGATAGATTGAAGCATTTGGATATGGAAAATGCAAGGTGGGATACGCCTTTGGGTATCAGCAGTGCAGATGGATGGAAGGACATGTATTCCCAAATTAAACCGAGATCAAGATCCCTTCCTCCTGGTACCAGAAGTGAAATGTTAAATGCAGAACGTGCCGATGACAAGTTGCTACTGTCTAAAGAAGAAAGATGTCGTAGACAAAGTGATAGACGACATAGGAAGTTAACTGAGACGGCAACCTCAAGATCCAGCAAGAGAAAATCCCAGTCTCGGCACAGACGTGCTTCTGATTCCCATGCTTCAGTGGAGAACCATATCAATCATGATGATATAGACCTTGTAAAGAAAAATTCACCTGAAGAGAATACTATGGTTCCTCCAACACCTATTGTTAGCAGCACTTTCGGGACAGGAGCAAGCACCACACTCGAGTACTATACTGCTTCATCAGTATCATCTGATGCATGCTACCCGAATGTCTCTAAAAGCATGCTAAAGCTATATTATCCCTCTCATAGCGGGCAAGAGCATTCAAATCCAAAGGTTTGATTTTATGCATTCCTGGATGGTATATTTATAATAATTATGTTACTTGTAGGCTGTCGCCAATAACTGAACTCTAGCAGCCACTTTTATAATTGTGTGTGATGTTTTCTGATGCATAGAGCTTCTGCATCCTTTGTAGGAACTTCACAGTGCATTGCAATTGTTATTATTTCTAAATACCATTGTAGACATGTTTTGGACATAGGTGGAGACACTCCATAAGCTCTAATAAATGTATATTATAAGATACATATCAAAATTGAACACAATACTCACATTACAGGATTCTATAATTGACTCTGGAAACTGTCAATGTTTCTTGAATCTATTATATTGTTCTACTCTTGTAGAAGTTTACAAGCAGAAAACATGGTTTAGAAAGATTATAGTAAGATGGCTCCGATACTTAAGTCAACATACTCTCCCATCCTACCTTAAAAAGCTAGACGTTAAACAGGCGAGAGAAAAAAATGGACAAAACATTAAGATTCTATGCATAGTAAATAAGTTTTAGGTCTTAGATAAGCACACGCAATGCGCGGGCACTGTATGGTCTTATGATATTGTTTCATATTTGTCTTTGGAGAAATGAGTAAGGGAACGCGGCACTGTATGGTCTTATGATATTGTTTCATATTTGTCTTTGGAGAAATGAGTAAGGGAACGCAAAACCATAATAATCACATTTCAAGGTCTCTCTTGTGGGCTGCAATACGTAACAACATTAAAGATATCATTCTTCTTTGGGCAACTACAAAGGAACAAAAGATTACAATCCATTGCATACTATAATTGTTTTCAGGTTTGCATAGGCACGCGCAATGCGTTGGCACTGTATGATCATAATAAATAAGCATATGGGTACCGCTACATGGTTTGTCTGAAAACGTTTCTATTTTGCAGCACTTAGTCGCTGAAGGAGAATCCTCAGGAATCTTGAAGGAGGCTGGCCCCAGTGCAATTTCGGTTCTGAAAGTTCCTACTGGAGAAGATTTATCATCGGTTCCTGAAAGCTTTAAACAACTTAGTGCTGAAATTCATGGTAATTAATTTAAACTATTATCCTCAGTTATATTTTCTTGTTAAGTATGGAAATAGTTGATTCTGTAATATAAATTGACAGAAAAGGAAGGTAAAGCAATATTACCAACACTACACACCAATATCAACACATACATGCATATACTGATATATATAATACGGTAATAGTTAGCCTATACTATTTTGGCTCCACCAAGGGAAGCAGGTTATACTATAAAGCAAGAGCTATTCTGATAGTGACAAAGATGTTCCAACTTAACTCCGCAAGTAAGGTGCGGTGGCCTAATATTGTTGGCCATATTTCGTGTTGCAAGTCTTCACATCCTTCACTTTAATCAAAAACATGTTGTATCAATCTCCATAGCGTGCCTATATGGCATTAAAAGTTATTTCTCTGAGTTCACTGAGTTTTGTTGCTTTTATTGAGTGGATTCCCCATGTATGCTCTTTAGAAAGTGCGGAGTATCTGCAAAGTTATGCTCAGATTAATATTTTGCCTGTGAAATGCATTCTTCTTTGAGGAATGCAGGGCATGAGTAAGTATTTGTAATTTCTACTAGCAGGTAGCTGTAGATTCGATTCCCCATAGGGGGTTGTTGCCCAATATACAGATGTCGTTCTTATTAATTTGTGTTGAGAACATTACTCTTTTGCCTGGAGAAATATGCATATTTATTATTGAAATAATGATCAATATTCAGTGTTATCTATTTTGTTTGAGTCTAATAATTTTCTTAGATAGACTTGTATCTCCATTTTATTTATTCTTCATCCTTTGCACTTTTTCCAGATCTCCGTAAGCAGCTCTCTCTGCTCCGTAGTCGATCACAGTCAAACTTCGATGCACATTTGCATATCAATAATGACTTTGCTAGTGAGGGATCGAGCCTAAGTTTTCTTGCCGATGAGATAGTTGTATCTGAGTACTGGCAATCTTTTTACATTGCTGATGTCTTAATTGAATGTGGTCTTTATGATGCGGACATCGATGCATGCATGCCAAATTCAAAAGGTCCATATCACCCTCTTGGGCCTTGGGTCTTTCACAATCTTGAGAAGAAATACTGTGACGAGACATCTGCACCAAAATATGAGAGGATGCTACTATTTGATCGTATACGTGCAGCTGTTTTGGAGATTTCACGGTCCTGCAAGAATCCTTGTCCATGGGTGAAGCCCATGACAGCTGAATTTGGTAAGTTGCCGAAATGTAAGCTGAGGAATGAGGTGCAGAAGTTGCTGGACACCCAAGAGGCACCGGCAAAGGTAATTGATAGGGATACATTTGGTGGGGATCTAAGGAGTTCAATCGACATGCTAGGTATAAAATTTGAGAAATCTATAACAGATGACCTCCTGACGGAGCTTGTAATGGAACTGAAATCTGGTGTATAGTCATAGGGGTGGCGGGGTATAGATAGACATTTGACAACAGAATTAATGAAATAGTGCTGGGAAGGGAGTAAATAATAGGAAATTAAAGTGTTAGGATTTTAATTTTATTATTTGCATTTGGATATTGATTTTGTTTAGGTGTTTTGATTCGTTTCATCCCGGGTTTAAATTTTGTTATAATCTACCTCTATGTTAGACTTAAGTAGTTAAGTTTTTCACTGGACCAGTTTGCTGGTTTGTTTTGGTCTCGCTGCAGCTTTAGAGATGATTAGTAGTTCCCTGCTTTAACGCAGTAATATGAGAAGGAGATAATATATCTTTACTATGTTATTATAGTTGAACTTCTCGACAACTCCAGTTGAACAATTTTATAACAGTGCTTCAAACGCCACCTTTAAACCTCCTCTCTCTCACCGTATCTCTCCCAATTTGTTCCTCTCATCACAATCTCACTTTCTGTACTGACAGTTATTCTTCTTCAGTATACTAAAAGTTGAAGTTGCAATTGATTGAAACGGATAAGCCTAACTTGTTATAGCATTGTTGAGCCTAAAGCCTGAAAGAAAGTGGTAAGACCACTTGTACTTCTACTAACAATGATAATGAAAATGTTGCATTGTTGAATCGTTGATAACAGGGAAGAGGTTATAGGAGTCGGTTTCGTTTATGGTAAATGTGTCCGGTTAACGGAAATCGGAATCTCAAATCATTGGTGTTTGGATTAATAATTTTGTGATGGAATGAGAACCCAGTCTCACTTGAAGGTAAATCATTCCCCGGACACTTTTTGAATACCCATTTCCACTCATAATCCAAACACCCCCTAATCTTACTAAATTTTTGCCTAACACCTGCTTCAGAATCTGTATAATGATGAAGCAGGCTCAAGAAATTTTCACCAAATTTACTAGTAGTATTTCCTTGTGATGTTTATGAACAAGGAAGACCAACATGAAATGCGAGATGAAATTATGAGTGTCAGGGAAAAATATTTCAGGCGACTGGGCCAGGGGTATGGTAAAAAAGCAGGTCACAAATAATCAGAATTCAGACAACTCCCCTCTTTAGGCTGATACAATCAAACCCAGTCCACGATAACTCGGAAAATACGAATTAAGATAAAGGGTTTCTCCCGGTTCCTGTTGACCCAAACTTAACCGAAAAATTGGATCATTTTCGGATTAAAATTATGATTTTTCTATGGTGCGCTCATGGGCACACAATAAAGAAAAAAATTGAGAAATTTATCTTATTTTGATTGGCTTACACTCCTTAATAATTGTGTACCCTTGTATTTACAAAAAACACACCAATCAAAATACACCGAATTCATAAATTTTAGTGATTAGCATGTGCCTATGGATACATACTAAACAAACCTTTAAAATTAATATAAGATAATCTGAAATTGTATATATAATATGCTACTCCCTCCGTCCCTTTTTAGTTGTCACATTTCTATTTTTGTTGGTCAAATTGATTAATTTTTGACCAAAGATTATAAGTCACAATTTCATTATTTTAAAAAACTGAAAATTACATCTTAAAGTAGAATAAAAAAAATTTGCAGTGACATATTTTTTAAAAAATTTCAATTGATAAAATATTAACAAATCTCAGTCAAACTTTGATCAATTTGGCCGACACAAAACCAAATGTGACAACTAAAAAGAGACGGAGAGATTAATATAATACAAATATTTATTTTATTATTTAAAATAATAACAAGTACTTATTTTATCTATTATAAATTAATTTATAAAATTAAAATAATTTATTAACTTTTTATCTAAGTGAGTTAGTATTATTGTGGGGTTAATATTCCCTAGTCTCAGCCAATTGTTCACGTTGGGTTTGTGCATGGAGGTTAAGAAATATGTATAAACTAGTCGAAAAGTGAAACAAAAGTGGGTGAAATAGTGAGACCCAATGTATAAAGGACTATAGTGGAGTAAAAGTAGTGTGAAAAGGGAAAAAAAGCGGGAAATTGGTGAGACATATTGATTATTTTTGTTCAGTTTTGTAAGTGTCAAGAATTGGGTGGGACACCCCAAAAACTAAATCGTAAAGAAATGGTTGGGACGGGGAAGTAGGTAAAAAATATTACCGAACTCATGGTCAACTTGTTGTGGGATCACTGTACTCAAAAAGCTTGCAAATGAATCACATAACTAGATTTAACCTGTAGTCAAATGATTACACCAATAAAACCTTATATTCAGCTAACCGTCGTTAGAACAACCGTTAAGTATAAATTGACTTTAACGGAATCCGTTAACAAAAATAAAAATATATGATAAAAATTTGAAAAAAATCAAAAAAACTATGAAAATAGGAAAATTTTGAGAAAAATATCAAAAATCAATTCTTTTAGAATCTAAGAAAAACTAAAAATTTCAAAAAATCAGAAAATTCTGAAAAAACTTTTAAATATATGAATTTTTAAAAAAAAATATGAAAAATTGTAAGAACTTCGAAAAAATTCTAATTTTTTAAGACTTCAAAAAAATCTGAAAATTTGAAAAAAATAATTAAAAACTTCAAAAAATCTGATTTTTTTTATCAAGTCATATAATATGACTTGATCAAAAAAAAATTCAGATTTTCCCCCAAATTTTTTCAAAGCTTTTAGATTTTTTCCAAAAGTTCTACATTTTTTCAAATTATTAAAAAAAATTCCATATTTTTCAAAAAAATTCAAAATTTTCACTTCTTTTTTTTGAAATTTTCAATATGTTTTAGATATTTTAAAAAAATGGAATGCATGAAAAAGAGGCCGGAACTGTCCAACAGCCGTTTCAAATAAGTAACCGATACCTATAAATGTAGGCCCCTGTGGGACCACATAGAACTATTATCGGTAGGACCCACAAATCACCAGGATATTGTATTTTATATAGTACTCCCTCCGTCCCCCTCAATTGTTTACGTTGGAGGGGGACACGGAGACCAAGACAATGTATGAAAAATGAGTAAAGTTAGATAAAAAGTGGGTAAAGTGGTGGGACCCATCAATATTTAATAATAGATTTGAGATAGTGGAGGAAAGTAGTGGGTGTAATAGTAGTTTTTATTGTTAAATATGAGATAGTGGGGAAGATAGTGGGTGTAATGATGGAAAAACTTACTATTTATGATAACGTAAAGAAATGAGAGGGACATCCCAAAATAGTAACTGTAAAGAAATGAGAGGGACAGAGGGAGTAGTACTAGTAATATTCATAACTGACTTTCTATAAGTAGCAGCAGGATCAGGACAGCTGCATAATACTCCCCGTCTCAAGCATCACAATAAGCAATACCCCTCTCTCTCGATATCAAAATCAAATAGATACTCCCCCCATCTCTCTCTCCTTTCCGCTCTCGCCAGATTGTAAGCCTCTCTCTCTCTCTCTCCCTGGCCAGATTACTCTCTCTCTACGAATATGTATATATCCATAGTTGCAGATAGCATGTAGATTTTTTTGATTTACAATTGTCTATCTATATCTACTTATCAAATCGATATCTACATGCGATTGTATGCAGGTGCTCTAATTGAGGTGCGCTCGCTTCTTCTTCTGTTCTGGAAAATGAAAACACTTCGACGTCTCACAAAGTCTAAGCCTCCCGTCAAGAACGATCAAGGTCAATTTCTTTCTTTTCTGTTCATCTGCGTGTATATCTTGTTGGTTATTTTAGTGTAATTGAATTAACTAGTTGATCAATGTAATCATAATGTTACATCGAACAAGTCAGGAGAGTACGGAGTGTATGCTTAGTTCGAGTTTATTATGATTATAAGTGCTTATGAGGCATGTTCATTGGCATTAGACACATCTATTGGAAGAGAAGTGTCTATTGGCATTAGATTTATCCATTGACATTAGACACATCTATTAGGATAAGACATGTCTATTGCCATTAGACAAATCTATTTGGATTAAGATGTGTCTATTGTCAAAAGACACATCTATTGACATCTATATATAGATGTTGCATTGATCATTTCAAGGATATGGTTCATTTGAAATACACAACAAAACACATTCTCTCTTCTTGCAGAATTTCTGATTTTATCCGATTGAATTATTTGGTGAACCACAAATAACTTCAATCTGAAAGTGTTCACACGACTTCAGAAAAATCCAAGTCACCACCAAATTATACAACAAAGATTGAAGTTATTCTATTCTGAAGATGACGAACGGAGAATCTGCAAAAGACATGACAAGTAAGTTTGCAAAATTGGACAAGTTTGAGGGTCAAGATTTTCGAAGATGGCAAAAGAAGATGCATTTTTTGTTGACCACGCTAAAGGTTGTGTATGTTCTAAGTACTCCCATGCCCGAAGAGATTGAGAATGAAACTATTGAACAAACAAGGCAACGCTGCAAATGGGAAAACGATGACTACATCTGCCGCGGTCACATCCTAAACGGTATGTCTGATTCCCTTTTCGATGTATATCAAAATGTTGAGTCAGCGAAAGAATTGTGGGATTCTCTTGAATCCAAGTACATGGCAGAAGATGCTTCTAGTAAGAAGTTTCTGGTCAGTAATTTTATGAATTACAAAATGGTCGATTCTAGACCGGTGATGGAACAATACAATGAATTGTTAAGGATTCTGGGACAGTTTGTTCAACACAATCTGAAGATGGATGAATCTATCTCTGTTTATGGTGTTATTGACAAACTGCCACCATCATGGAAGGATTTTAAACACACCTTGAAACATAATAAAGAAGATATGACATTGGTTGAACTTGGAAGTCACTTCCGAATTGAAGAGGCTTTGAGGACTCAAGAAAATGAGAATAATCCTAAGGGCAAGAACCAAGTCGGTAACTCTTCTGTGAATATGGTTGAAGATGGTGGATGTTATAAGAATCCTAAAAACAACAAGGGTGACAAACGGAAATTCAAAGGAAACAACAACTTTTCCAACAAGAGGCCTAAGATTGCATGTTGGAAGTGTGGCAAACCTGGACATTTCAAGAAGGATTGTCGGGTGGGTAAAAGTAAGCAAGAAAGGCTTAATGCTGGTCCAAGTGGATCCAAGGATCCAGAAAAGCAACAAGGTCAGATTTTGATCAAAAATTGTAATTCTGGTCAGAATTATGTATCATTGATATCTGATGCATTTTATGTGCAGGATGATAATGTTGCTTGGTGGATTGATTCTGGAGCAACAAGTCATGTATGTAAAGATCTTCGTTGGTACACAGAATTTCAACCAATTGAAGATGGATCTATCTTAAAGATGGGAAATGTTGCAACTGAACCGATCAAAGGACTAGGAAATGTTAAGCTAGTGTTTACTTCAGGAAAATGTATATATTTAAATAATGTGTTGTATGTTCCTGGGATTCGAAAGAATCTCTTGTCTGGTGTTGTATTAAATAATTGTGGATATAAGCAAGTTTATGAAAGTGACAAGTATATCTTGTCAAAACATGGCACTTTCGTTGGCTTTGGTTACTTATGTAATGGCATGTTTATGTTGAATGTAAATACTCCATTTAATGATGAATCTTCTTGCATGGCTTCTACGAGTACTAGCATAAATTTGCATAAATCAGAATTATGGCATGCTAGACTAGGACATGTACATTATAAAAGAATAAAGGATATGTCTAAAATGAGCCTCATACCTGCTATTGATTTAAACAATGAAAAATGTAAAACATGCATGTTAACAAAGATAACTAGAAAGCCCTTTAAAGTTGCTAATAGGGTGTCTGATGTATTAGAATTGATACACAGTGATTTGTGTGATTTTCATTCTACACCATCATTAGGAAATAAAAAGTATGTTGTTACTTTTATTGATGATGCTTCTAGATATTGTTATGTATATTTGTTGCATGCGAAAGATGAAGCTCTTGACTCCTTTAAAATATATAAAGAAGAAGTAGAGCTACATCATCATGGTACCTTGATTAAAAATTTACGTACCGATAGAGGAGGTGAGTATTATGATCCGGTATATTTTCAATCTACTGGTATAATACATCAAACCACGGCTCCTTATACACCACAACAAAATGGTGTGGCAGAAAGAAAAAATAGGACATTGAAAGAAATGGTTAATTCCTTGTTGTCCTACTCGGGTTTGAGTGAGGGTTTTTGGGGTGAGGCTATGTTGACAGCCTGTTATTTATTAAATCGAATTCCTAGTAAGAGGAATAAAATTACCCCTTATGAACTTTGGTATAATGAGTCACCAAAATTGAGTTTTCTGAGAGTTTGGGGATGTAGAGCAGTTGTAAGACTCACTGAACCCAAAAGAAGAAACTTGGGTGAACGAGGTATAGATTGTATCTTTGTTGGTTATGCGGAGCATTCCATCGCATATAGATTCTATGTGTTAGAATCTAATGGCTATGTGCCTGTGAACTCGATTATCGAGTCAAGAGATGCTATCTTTGATGAAAACAGATTTACATCTATACCTAGACCGAGGGACATGCTTCAATCTTCTTCTAGTAGGAACTCAGTTTCTACTGAAGATGTTCATCAACCGTCTGAACCAAGGAGAAGCACTAGAGCTAGAAAAACAAAGTCTTTTGGAGATGATTTTCATCTTTATCTAGTTGAGGGTTCTAGAGATGAAATTAAAGATCAATACCAATATTGTTTTATTATTGAGGAGGATCCAAAAACTTTTACCGAAGCTATGACATCGAGAGATGTTGCATTTTGGAAGGAAGCTATCCAGGATGAAATGGATTCTATCATGAATAATAATACATGGGAATTGAGTGATTTGCCCCCTGGCTGTAAAGCATTGGGGAATAGATGGATCTTCAAAAGGAAAATAAAGGTGGACGGTTCGATAGATAAGTTTAAAGCCAGATTGGTAATCCAAGGCTTTAGACAAAAGGAAGGGATTGATTATTTTGATACTTATGCTCCTGTTGCTAGGACTTCAACTATTAGGTTGTTAATAGCACTTGCTGCTATACACAACCTTGTCATTCATCAAATGGATGTAAAAACTGCATTCTTGAATGGTGAATTAGATGAAGAGATTTATATGAAACAACCCGAAGGGTTTGTTGTGCCTGGTTGTGAGAACAAGGTGTGTAAATTGAAGAAATCAATTTATGGTCTAAAGCAAGCACCTAAGGATTGGCACGATAAATTTGATAAAGTGGTCTTGTCTAATGGTTATGTTATTAACCAAGCAGACAAGTGTGTATATAGCAAATTTGATTCTTCTGGTAAAGGAGTTATAATTTGTTTATATGTGGATGACATGTTGATTTTTGGTACAGACCAAAATCAAGTGGATAAAACCAAGAAGTTCTTGTCATCTAATTTTGATATGAAAGACATGGGGGAGGCTGAAGTGATTCTTGGTATAAGGATCAAGCGTGAGAATAATGGTATTTCAATTTCTCAATCTCATTATATTGAGAAGATTTTGAAAAGATTTAATTTTAAGGATTGTTCTCCAGTTAGCACTCCTCTTGATCCTAGTATTAAACTCCTACCAAATAAAGGTGTTTCAGTATCTCAACTTGAATACTCAAGGGCTATTGGTAGTCTTATGTATGCCATGATAAGCACTCGGCCAGATATTGCCTATGCTGTTGGGAAGCTTAGTAGGTACACTAGCAAACCAAGTTCTCATCATTGGCAAGCCTTAAGCCGAGTATTCAAGTACTTGAAAGGAACCATGGATTATGGTTTGACGTATACTGGATTTCCTTCGGTTATTGAAGGTCATTCAGATGCAAGTTGGATTTCCAATGAGGAAGATCATTCTTCCACAAGTGGATGGGTATTCCTCCTTGGGGGAGGTGCTATCTCTTGGTCATCAAAGAAACAGAGTTGCATTACCGACTCAACAATGGAATCTGAATTTGTGGCATTATCAGCTGCTGGTAAAGAAGCTGAATGGCTAAGAAATCTGATATATGAAATTCCATTGTGGCCAAAACCTATATCACCCATATCAATCAGGTGTGATAGTCTATCTGCCTTGTCTAATGCTTATAGACAAGTGTTCAAAGGGACATCTAGACACATAGGTGTTAGACATAGTATGATTCGTGAGCTTATCACTCACGGTGTTATATCAGTGGAGTTTATAAGAACTCAACGTAATTTAGCCGATCATCTTACCAAAGGATTGAGTAGAGATCTTGTGCACAAGTCGGCTGTGGGGATGGGATTAAAGTCCGTTTAAAAGTCTCTCATGTTGAGAAACCCAATTCTCACCTAGGATTACATTAGGTGCTGAATTCAATGTGGAAACTTAACATCTAGAGATTGGAACGCATTACAACATCATCCCAAGTTATGTGTTCAGACCTGCAAGATAAGGAGGTTGAAGTCTATCTTCTTAATAGTTCTTTTGAAAAATCGCATATGCAGGTGCGAGAATAAAAGAACTACCTATTTGAGCATGAAGTTTAGCCGCTTCAAGAAGCTTGGACTTGGCTTTGATATGCTTAAGAAGGATTGGGACACAAGGCTAGTAAAATATAGTGTCAAGTAAGAACATTTGAGAATGTAAAGTTATGTGTATATTATCTTCATGTATTCATTGTGAATAGTAGAGGTTCAATCCATAGCGATACCTTGATATTCGAATATTTGAAATGTGTAATATACTAATGTGAAATTCAATCGTCATGATATTTCATTTATGCCTAACTTTGTTATTTGTTGTAATTTTGTTTAGTTGATTATGGATTACACTAAAATGGGGGAGGATTGTTGGTTATTTTAGTGTAATTGAATTAACTAGTTGATCAATGTAATCATAATGTTACATCGAACAAGTCAGGAGAGTACGGAGTGTATGCTTAGTTCGAGTTTATTATGATTATAAGTGCTTATGAGGCATGTTCATTGGCATTAGACACATCTATTGGAAGAGAAGTGTCTATTGGCATTAGATTTATCCATTGACATTAGACACATCTATTAGGATAAGACATGTCTATTGCCATTAGACAAATCTATTTGGATTAAGATGTGTCTATTGTCAAAAGACACATCTATTGACATCTATATATAGATGTTGCATTGATCATTTCAAGGATATGGTTCATTTGAAATACACAACAAAACACATTCTCTCTTCTTGCAGAATTTCTGATTTTATCCGATTGAATTATTTGGTGAACCACAAATAACTTCAATCTGAAAGTGTTCACACGACTTCAGAAAAATCCAAGTCACCACCAAATTATACAACATATCTATTCACTGTTCTCGTTTAATTAATTGTTTGTCATGTGATTTTTATATGCATAATTAAATGTTTTTTTAATACTATGTGATGGGTGAAAATTGAACTCTTTTCCACTTGTGTTAAATTCAAGAAATGGGTAAGGGAGGACAATCAGCTTACTGATCTATTGTATTAATTGTAATCCATTGATTAGCAGGTCCTGTGTTTATAGTCATGTTAGCTAGCTAGTTTGCTTGCACTTGCTAGGCTTTCTGCCTTCTGTTGTTTTGGTGGGATTTTTGTCCTCCTTTCGCGGGGTATGCCCCGCGATTATGTTCCTTTTTCTCTTAATATATTTTGCTTAGCAAAAAATAAAATAAAAATTGAACTCTTTTTCTTGTATATACCAAATTGATATAATATACTGTATGTGTTTTTTTTATTGAATTTTAAGAAGGTTTTTGAGTTTCATCATCTTCTTCATTTGGTCTTATTAGATGATGTTATATAAATTATCTTCCTTTGTTTATTTTATTCTTTTTGTAATTATGTGTTATGTATTTATTTTACCAAAAATTGTCATTACCATGTCCTTATGTATAAGCCATTTTGGTTATGGCTTTTTTGCAACTTACATACTTTTTTTTATGGGGTAACCTTGCATAATTTGTTTGCCTTTCTGTTAATTTTGAATTTTTGATGTACCCATAGTCCGCATGAACAAGCATCAGGACTTCTGATTAATATAACAGCGGAAAACAGATTTTCTTAAGTGATTTTGAAGCAAGAAAAAAAAACTTGTTTAATTTTTTAGCTTCCTGTGTTCTCCTAATGCTATAGTCCTCCTCATCTTCTATTGGCTCCTGGTGACATTTCCATGTTTGGGCTTGAAGATTTTATATTTGCATAATTTGTCTTTAAAGTTTGGACTGTTTTATTTGCTGGTCATGTGTTTGAATGCTTGTTATTTCATCTTTTGTATCGGAGATCTATTGTGTTTTGATGTTGCCTTGTTCATGATTGCATATCAGGAGGCCGACATGTTCACCAAGCAAAGATTAAATCAAAGCTGCCATTGTCGAGTTTGATTGCTAGATTAATGAGGTTTGATGGATTGAGATTGCAGCGGCCAATTCATAGCCAATGTAATAGCTTTATGGACCAAAATATACCGAGGTTTTCACCCGTAGCATTACAAGTAGACAATCACTTGCTTGACAGCGGCTCACATAAGAAAAGGTTCAGTGACCACCCAGAGTGCAAAGACATGTATGAAGACAAAGCTGGGAAGTCGGGAAATGAGAATGGCATCTTGAGTCGATGTTCTACTTTTGCCAGTACTCAAAATTATCCCAAGCAGTCAAAAATTGGCGGGGAGGAGCAAAAGGGTACTGATAAAGGAACTCTGAGGATTGTACTTCTCCAACCAAATTATGCAATGGAAGGGGATGTACGTAGCTCTTTATCATTACACGATCCTTCACGTGCTAATATTTTTGGCAGTCGGGAATCACAATCTAAAGAAGCTGCCAAAAGGTTCAATGGAGAATTGCAAGAGGTGTTCAGTCGCATGAGAACTGACTTTCCATCTTATGTTAAAGAGATACCTGGGACAGGGGGCCTTCATGACTTCTCTGGAATTGAGTCAGCAAGTGATTCAGAAGTAATAAAAATAACATCCTCTACTCAACAGAATCGTTTATTAGCTGGCAGGCAAAGAAGATACTGTTGAATAGGTGGAGAAGGGCTCAGAGGTATCAACATGCGAGAAATATAGTCCTTTGGGTATTAGCAGTGCAGATGGATGGAAGGACAAGTAATCAAAAGTAAACCAAGATCAAGATCACTTCCTCCTCGTGGTACCAGAAATGAGAAACCAAATGCAAAACGCCAATACCACACTGATGACAAGTTGCTAATGTCTAAAGAGGCCAGATATCTGAGTCAAAGTGATGGAGTGCATGGAAATTTGACTGAGAAAGAAGAATTTTCATCCAAAACTTCAAGATCCAGCAAGAGAAAATCACAGTCTCGGCACAGACGTGCCTCTGAGAATTCCGACCATATTAATCGTGACGATTTAGACCTTGTACAGAAAGATTCTCCAGAAGAAAAGCCTATAGTTCTGTAGTATTAGCCTGCAACATACAAAGCTTTTTTCTTTGGTTTGAACCACTTGTATACAGATATTCCAATATCCCTATGACCCTATCCCTTACTTGTAACAGTCCCGGATTTAAACATTTACTAACTTAATAGTTAATAGCAAGAATGGTGGTAACTTATAGATAATTGAATTAATTATCATTGTGTAACTTTCAAATATATATATATATATATATATATGAAACATGAATTTAGTAATTATCTCTTACTTAATAAATTTAATATTTATATTTTATTTGACAAATTAAGTCAAATGCAACATCACGTACTTGATGCTTTTATCAAATAATTTTCATGAGTTCCAACTTTTATGAAGTTTATAATTTAAAATGCTATGCCTTCTCGCTTGCAAGTCGATTGCTACACTTTTATGCGTATCAACTTCACCAAAATTGATTAGGTATCCGAAGTTCAATTATACTCGATTTCTAAATTATTTGGATCATTTCTCAGATATGATTTGGATGGTTCTACGATCCACGCGAAATTTATGAAATTTTCTTTATTTCAGAGACAGTCCAAAAAACAAAATCTAATTCAAAACTCCAGTAAACTGATATACACAAAAATTACTAAAAGTACACAACTATCTTGGTGTGAGACGTGTGATACTAATTTCGTTAACTGATTCAGAGTCACATTTGCTTGATGAAGAATGATTCTGTTCAGGATTTCTCTCGGAGTAAAAGCCAGGCTCTTTTGGAATAGTCAATTCGATTTTACTACTGAGCATCAGAACCACAGATGACATGCTTGGTCTATCTTCTGGATACTGTTGCACACACAACAGAGCTATTTGAATCACTCGAAACAACTCATAGTGATTACTTGATTCCATGATCGCCGGGTCTACAACATCCAAGTGCTTCCCTTCATTGTATTTTCTCCAAGCCTGAAAAAGAAGTTGATGCCATTTTAAGAAACTCACTACATTGACACATAAATATACACTCTATCGGTTTCCCTGAATTGTATACGTACACTGGGAGATGAGGACACTGTATAGTTCCATAACTTATTTTCAAGATTTCTTTTTTTAGGATAAAAACTTAAACGTATAGAAAATGAGCGGGACAGAGAGAGAGAGTGTATATGGTTTGTGTGTACTTACATGTCCAAGAAGGTTATGATTGTGGGCGGGATGTTTAAAACCTCTGTTTCTCTTCCCGCTTACTATCTCCAGCACCAAAACGCCAAAGCTATAAACATCGGATTTAGTTGAGAATAGACCTTCAATGGCATACTCAGGAGGCATATAACCGCTGAAAATTTGGACAAGCTCAAATTATGACATGTGAAAAACTAATTGAAAATTTTGAAATATTGTAGAGATTCTTACTAGGTTCCAACTACTCTTGTTGTGCTTGCTTCAGTTTCACTTCCTCCAAAAATTCTAGCCATGCCAAAATCTGAAATTTTAGGGTTCATCTCGTGATCAAGTAAAATATTACTGACTTTAAGGTCTCTGTGAATGATTCTTAGCCTGGAGTCCTCGTGAAGGTAGAGTAGTCCCCTAGCAATCCCGTTTATAATGTTGCAGCGCTTCAGCCAGTCAAATGACTTGCATAGTTCTGTATCTGTTATTCATATTTAGCAAATTACTTGAATGAACAAAGTCTATATGTCATTAGCATGGATGGTTTAGTTAGGGCCATACCAAAAATTATAGAATCTAAACCTCTGTTGGGCATATATTCATAGACCAACATTCTTTCTCCTTGTTCAACACAGGATCCAAGAAGTTTCACAAGATTCCTGTGCTGAAGTTTAGCGATGCACGAAACTTCATTCATGAATTCCTCTATTCCTTGTCTTGAAGTTTTTGATAGCCTCTTTACAGCAATCTCTTGACCCTTGTCCAACATACCCTGAAAATAAACGTAAAATTTAAGGAACAGCTTATTACATGTTGATAAGGTGAGTAAGAGGATTATCAGTAAAGAACAGCTCGTGTGTGTGGTAACCTTGTACACAGGTCCAAAGCCACCCTCTCCAAGCTTGTTGTCAGACGAGAAGCCATTGGTGGCTCTAGCAATTTGCAAGATGGTGAACAAAGGTAAATCCAACTCGTTCTTCCCAATTTTGTTTGTTGCCTCGCCATCAAGTCTTAGTACTCCTGCACAAGTGTAAAATACATATGGAGAACTGCATTCCCTCTAATTAAGGCAACTCAATTTTACCGGCATAATACCTTTCCTTTTCAGCTTTCTCTTCCTGAAGGCGTAAAGAAGTAACAGGACTAGTATCACTGTCACTGCTGCTAACAAAGGAATCACAATGACCACCACCCTACTTGTACTTGATTTTTTGCTTTCCTCTGTGCTGTCTAAAAATGAAATTATCCCCATGGTCACTCCTTAATTGACTTGACAGAAGTAAAAGTTACATCTTAGCTATCAGCATTTGTGTGTGTAAGAATCATGGCAGAATGTGTCTGAGAATCGAGGCCACACAAGTTTAAACTTATCTTTTACAGGAAGTAACAGATTTACCTGAATCAGAGGCAGCCATTCTCACATACAAAACCTGTCCGTCGTCTGAGTAGCCTCTCATATCAGCCAGATCGCCAAACCACAGCAAACATCCACTTCCCCCACCTCTAAAATCTGTATTTGAATATGCCGTACAATTGCAGTTGCTCAAGCACAATTTTCTACAATCCTGCAGGGTCAGAGTCGTGTTATACCAGGAGAGTCGCGTGTCTGGCAGTTTGACACCCGAAACCCTGATAAAACCATCTCCTTTCTTACAATCCAGCTGAGTGTTTCGAGCACATCCACCAGACCAATCTGCTGTGTCCCAGTTTTCTTGAAACTTTGGATGAAACCCTTTCATACATTCACATCTAGGGGAACTATTAATGTTACAAATACCATTTCCTCCACAAAATTCATAATCATCACAATCATTCACCCGATAAGACAGATAAACTGACCACACATGAGTCTGCTTATTCCAAATCAGCCGTTGTGTATCGCCATTAGGAGTCAGCACCAACCTAGTAATAGCAGATTCAGAATTATCATTAAGATCAAACTTATAGTATATCTCCCTTGGTGATATAACATATTCAATTCTGTATAATTCAGTTGAATCCTGCTTTGGGAAACCACTATATCCACTCCCAACCCACGGTCCAGTCCTGTACGTAACTTTTGATCCTTCCCACAACAATGACTGAGGGTAACCACCACGATCAGTCCGATAAGTAAACTTTCCAGTAGACGGATCATCGACACTTTTCCAAGAAGTAAAATATCTCTGCAACCCCGAGTCCAAGTCTATCCCGAATTTCATCCCTGGCAGAAAATTATCCACAGGATGATCAAAACTTTGCCAGATGATATTATTTCCATCCCGGAAAACAAGATTCCCTGTATCCAGTAACTGCGCTATAGGATTACTCACTGATCTTGATGAATTTGATGACCATATCATCTTTGTTCCATTAAGTACAAGAATCCCTTGACTAGTCACAGACACTACACCAGAAGTATTTGTTACTGGACTATCTCTGTTAGCTACCCACACAACTGTGTTGCTTGAAATTTTCTTGTACCATATACCAAAATATCGATTCTGTGGAAGGCCAGGGGTGCTGAAAAAGCCCATTTCGAACTCTCCCCGGGCTGAAACAATGGTGTCTCCATTTCTTAAAGGATGAGTTGAGTTTATACTATCAATTGCAGCACAAGTTATGAGTAAAGATATGAAAAATGGCAAGAAAAAAGAGAAGAACATGGTGTGTGTTTCATTAGTATGTGCTTGGTTGCTTAGTCCTCTCTTTCATGTATTCAAATGTGTAACAATGTGATACCTTGACATTTTAGCATCTACTAGAGGATAGGAAAGTTCCAACATTTGACCTGGGTTTGTCCAAATTAGACCCACAACTGGTCCATGTTCGGTCACCTAATAATTTATAAACAAATAAAGCAAAGTAGCCACCTTTGTAGACCTGGGCCAACTGGCTCATAACCTCTCAAATAAGTTGACTCTAGCCCTTCACTGTTTACTTGACGAGTGACCGTATGAACTTGTATGCAGGCCCGTGTCACACTTAAACGAGGGTCCTTTTATTTGCGTGTTTACTTGACGAGTGACCATATTAATCGAAGATTTAATCAGTTTGGCGAGTTATGAATAAAAAAGATATATTTTATTAAAAAAATTCCCTTTTAGAATTCTTAAAATAAAGTGACAGATTATTAGCACAATTTACATGAACAAGTGTAAAAATTGATCAGAAACATACCTTTACTAACCAAATACGTGACTGTTATCAAAATTTTATTCTCTCTAAAACTTATATACACGTTTAAGAACACTTAAACAAGGCCGAAACCTGAATTGTCACCCAACTCAGACGATTATCACCTTGTCTTGGCTAATTGGTGATATAGTCTGATCTGAGTAAGACGGGATTGTTGAGGAGGACGTTGTTGGAGCCGGTGATGTCAAGAGTTGAGCTTTCTTCACTTTCGAGACACTAGCCAGCACAGATAACGGTGTCACTTCTCCAGCAACTGTCAACTTCTTTGCAGCAAAGTCTATGTTAAAAGATGTTACTCCTGTCAACCAAACGTAAAAACAGTCACAGACATGCAAAACCTAATTACAGACAATTGTTAATCTGTGCTATTAGCACATACCTTCCATTTTGGATATATGTTTCCTCATTTTTCTTTCGCATCCTCTGCAATGAAGAGACACACGAAGAACTACTACCTGCAATAATCAAAATGCAATTAATTCAAACAGTTTGGGTGTCTGAATATCAATCGATGCCAGAGCTTTGATACCACGTTCTGAACCAGTCCATCTAAAACCTTAAGGTGCTAGAGCAAGGCCCAAATGAATTTTATGCTATATTTCAACACTATCATTGTAAATAATTAGCATAGAAAAACAGAACCTCTGCTCTCAGTATATATGCAGTACACATTGTCATACACATGTTTATGACAAATTATAATAAGATTATCTATTTTGCAAGAAAAAACCAAAAAGTTTTGAACCTGGTGGTTGGGAGCTGCAGAGGCAGGGGAAGAAGTTACTGGAGAAGAAAAGGAAGAGGTAGCCGAAGATTGTTCCACCATAGCCAATCGAGGATCAAATCGTTGTGAATATACAAATGATTTCATTTCACGAGTACTACTACTATTAGTAGTAGTCAACAAGTACCTTGAAGAATCACCAGGGCTATCGACAATAATCTCATAATCATCTGTAGCAACCTTACTAGTACTACCAGTCTTGTTTACCATTTTGCCAGCACAATCTGCACTACTATTAGTCTTTTTTTCCTTCTTCAATGAAGATATCATATGCGCCTTCTTCTTCTTCTTCTTCTTCTCAGTCTGATGAATAATATCATTCATGCTGTTCACAAAATTTTGGTCTGTAGCTGGTTGAGGAGGAGGGGAAGGTGGTTCAGTGTCTGTAGTATTCATCTGCACTACTTTGCCGAGTCTCCTTGCATCTCGGATAATGGGATTGCAGCGGTCTATAGCTCGACCACCTAAAAAAGTTGTGCTGGAGGGACATGTTGAGGATAATGCCATTGCCAATCCTTCTTCTGCTATGCCTAGTATCATATCTTTTTTTCTCGCAACTAGGTAAATCCTTTTAGATGGGAGCTAGACGTGTGCAAATCTCTTCTTCTCCTCCTTTTTTAAGCTCTAAGCTACATAAAGATGAGTGTAAACTGGATGCGGAGTTGTTGGCATCATAAAGTATTACTAGCTCCCTTCTACTTCCACAAGAGAAAAAATAAAATCTTATAACTTTAACATTATATATATAGGGTCATGTTCCAGATAGAACCATTAGAGAGAGAACCATAGAACCCTTACCTTATTAGGCAAAGGTTCCACAGCCGAACTTAAGTATTGGTTGGGGTTCTGCCGCAGAACTTCACAAAAAAAATGTCAATATTTATGAATTATATTTTTAAATTATTTTTGAACACACACAACGATGAAAAAACATGAAAAAAATATGTATTTAGATTTAGATACTAAAAATCTATTTAAAATTTAGGGTTCTGCAGCAGAACCCTAGTGGTTCTATGGTTCTATTGTAAGGAGTGGTTCTCTCTTGAGCGCATCACAAAAAAAATGTCAATATTAATTCTATTCGAGTTAATATTACACGCAGTTTAATCCCAAGCACAATACTCACGCATCCGCTCCTTATATGTGTTATTAAATTACTAGTTCTCCCTCAAAATTTGAGAAGCAGAACTTAACTGGATCATATATATATATATATATATATATTGTATTATAAACACTCCCCTAACCCAAAAATCCATTTTTGGGTCGAATATAAGATCATGGTTGTCCAGTTTTAGGGCAATAACATATCTCATAATTTATTACGAGAATATTAGGGATGACATGGAATACAACTATCTCTGCCATGTTAAGTAACTAGTTGTGCTATACTCACAAGTCACAAGGCTTTAGCCGGACCGTATATTCTTAACATGTTTAATTATAGAAGGGCTAAATCTGTTTCCAGCGTCTGTGACCGAGGAGACCGGAAATAAAGGCATAAAACTTGCATCTAAATTTCATTATTATACTATGCTGTCTGGCGAAGTTATGATACAGATGACAATTTTCGTTGCGAAACTCAAAAACTAGTAGAAAGAAATGACAGTAATTGAAGATACCAATGATGTTGATATATAAGCAGCGCTAGATGCCATAATCTAGGATGAAAATATGGATAGCAGAAGTTGTTTACTAGTTCCAGGATGAAAAACTTGTTTTAATTATAATAAAATCTTGGGAAGATTAATAGTGTGTAAAATAAATGGCATGGTTGGAGGTGGCCTACAGGTTTGATGAGGTTTTAAAGAAAAACCAGAACGATGTTCATGTATTCAAATTCTGTCAAGGACACGAAAACAACCCGACGGAACTCTGAATAGTGAGCGTGAAACAGTGAAAGTGCATGATTTATTGCTCCTGTTCTTCCAAGAGTAACGATAGTAAAACTTAAAAGGCCTCATACATCACAATTTCTTGAATTAATACCTAAAACATCGGAATTGTGAAAAGTGGTCCGAAAAATCATTTATGAACGCTGGATGATCCAGCATTTTGATTCTTTTAGAAGAAAACGCTACCTCATGTGAAAAATGGCCCGAAATATCATTTATCAAACCGTCTAAAGTTGGCTGTACGAGACAGATATTTACTAGAGGTCTTTTCATCTGAAATCCACTAAAAACCTTGAAAAAATGATTTGCTGTGGATGACTGAGACAGAAAGCTAGTACTTTGTTTCTATCTGAGCACCACAGGCTGATAGAATCAGATACCCGTATACGTTACATATATTTGTGTTATGGAAACGGCATATATTCCACTTCACTTTTGCTTTACTAGACCTTGCCGACCCATATCTAACTTCAAGACTTTCAGGTTCCAAATCAAAGGCTTTATCTATATGCTTACATTCTTCTTTTAAACTGGACCTAATTCTGCCGACTCTTAGGCTGTGTTCACTTGGATAGAATGGAATGAGGGGAGAATGGAATGAAAAACTATATAGAATTTTTATGGAGAAAGAAGAAAGTATGAGCTAATAGTGACTAAATATGAATGAGTTCAATTTATTTGTGTTAAAGATTGTAAAGAAATATGATGTAGAGATGGAATGAGCATTCCTTCCAAAACATGTGGGATAGAATTCTAGTTAAAATAGTATGAATGGAATGATTGAAGGAATGAAAATTGTATACATTTTTTTTATCAACACTCTTTTTAAGTACAAAATTCATTCCATTCTCCCTCCATTCCATTCACTCCAAGTGAACACAACCTTAGTAGGTTGTAGTACAGTTGTTTTTCTGCTCTTTTTATCTTCTAAAGTTTCCTTTCCAATCTATGGATCATTTTGTTTTGATATCCCCTTTTTTCTATGGTACCAAAAGGTTCATATCTAGAGGGTTTGAATCATATATCAGAAACAGAAGTTCAATAATAATATTGCAACTGACAGAACTAGGGTTTGAATCATATATCAGAAACAGAAGTTCAATAATAATATTGCAACTGACAGAACTAAAAAAGTTTAAAATATTTGGACAGGTGTATTAGGATCTCTCTCCATTGTGAATGGGTATAGAATACTCCCTCCGTCCCCTTTTACATGTCTCTTTTGAAAATTTTTTTTGTCCCAAATTACTTGTCCACTTCTTTTTTCAAAGCAACTTTTTATATGTTTTTTCAAAATGTAACAACTTCCAATGTTTGACTAGCATATATATATACACAACTCTATCTAATTCATTGCATTTATTAGGGATATGTATGAAAACAAGATATCCACCTAACATTTTCTTAAGATGCGTTATTTTTTCAAAAGGGACAAGTAAAAAGGGACGGAGGGAGTATTTGTTAAGCAGAGCACAAACATAACTCTTTAGATAGATAATGAAAGACATTGATTGCTTTAATAACTTAGGGTTATAGATATTCTAAAAAGAAACTATAATATCTGTTTATTATATCCGAGTTGCACAATTTTTTTTTTATCTGGGAATAATTTTACAAGCACAAACACCTCTTTCATTTACCTGGATCAAGTATATTCTAATTTTACCCACTAACAATTTTACTCAGCAGACAAGAAAATAACAAGTCATACATTCACAACTATGAAATCAACTCTTTACCATTTCACTGAAAAGTTGTTTATTACAACATTTTAGGGAACATATGAACAGTGTGCAAAATCGGGTATTTAGAACATAGTTTTGTCAAAATTTGTGGAATAGATAATAGAAGAGACATTTTCCTATCTACGTGACTACAGTTCCCAAGTGTAAAGAAAGGCAGAATCAAGATGCTAACCCAATAACCTCAGTAAAAAAGAATAAACAACATCCAAGATCATACTTGCCCAGTCGCTCTATACATACTGCTTAATCATCCTCCTTATTTTTGTCCTTTCCCTTCATCCTCATTCAAGATCCGGTTCTGAAAATCAGATACCATGCGTGGCAGACCCTCACGAAGGGATATTTTTGGCTCCCAGTTCAGCAAATCCTTTGCTTTGCTAATATCTGGTTTCCTCTTGTGAGGATCATCAGCAGTGTTCTCTTTATATTCAATTGTCGCACTGGGATCAATTGTTTCTTTCACAACCTACACTCAAAAAAGAAGTAATTTCATTTATGCCAACATAAAATTTTAAGTGATACTCTAATATTGAGGAACAACTGCATCACATAAGCTATAACAATATATTTATTTATATACAAAGATTTCAGAAAATACTAACCTCGGCAAGCTCCAACATGGTAAATTCCCCTGGATTACCCAAATTAAAAGGTCCCACATGCTCACCTTCCATCAACGCCATCAATCCATCAACCTGAAAATGTGTTAACAATTATTCTGTAGTTCAAAATGTACGACTTCCTTAAAAAGTTAACAATTTACTTGTATGACGTTGCTTTATTCATTTTAACGGGCTAACAAGTTGAGATATAAATTCCATACAGAGTGAGATCACTATCAACTATGGCCTAAGGGTGTGTTAGGATTTGCTGTTGCACAAGTCTTGAGTTCTCCAAAACCAAAAACAGATTTTCGAAACAACACTTTCTGTTTAAAAGTTACTTTTAGAGCTTTTCGGCCAGGTGGGTATCCTTTTTCCTTGGCATCAAGAGGTTGAGTACTCAAATCTCAATGTATGCATAAATTTTGCATTGACTATTACAAGAAAAAAAACTTAAAAAATAGTGAACCATATCAAAAATATAACTTCTATGTAAAATGTTCAGTATATTATCTGTGAGAATAGTCAAAGTTTAAGATCAGAGACCAATGACATCACGAAAATTATCAGAAATTCTTACGGATATGTTTCTTTGCTGCATAAATCCGTCAGTTGTAATAAACATCCATTTATTAGGTAATTCATCACAAAACTTTAATACTTTTACATGTTAATTACAGTAAATATTTATTATAGAAATTATTATTAGTATTTTATTTTAAGCAAGATACGCTTATTAGCCTATCGCATTACATTTATATTTATATTTTGTTAATATATAACATAAATTACTTCTCCCTCGGTCTATTAGTGAACCATCTTTCCAGGGAGTTCCTATTTAGTTTTCAAGTCATAAAATTGCATCTAGTTTAAAGCTGTGAATAATTTGATATATCTATCAGTTAGTATCTTATATTTAACATTGAAATGATGTTTAACTTATTATAGTTTTATCTGATTATAACTATATATAATATATTTCAAAGTAACTATCCTAATTAAATACAATATTTCCATATTTTATAAGATTCAGCATCATATATACTAGCTTATAACCCGTGCCGGTGCCATGCACGGGTGATTTATAACATTTGTAAATTTATCTTCTATATTTTAAATTTAGTTAAAATACAAACCGATCATATTGACCGAATATTTCTGGCTTAGTTGATAATAAAAAAGTTTATTAGAACATATTATATATTAAGGAGACCCGTTGAATAATACCGACCGGCTGATAAAACTTGACCGACCAATAAAATTATTAATATTTCAGTTTTAATAGAATAATAATAATAATAACAATAATAGTATAGTATAGTATAAATCGATATTATAGATCTATGATATTATTTTAAAAGTGATAACATGCGGTAATTAAAATAAATATTAATGTATTTAGTTGTAACATATCATCGGTTGTATATTAATAATTATATATAATAATATTATTTTTTATATGTATGTTGCATGTGTTTTTTTGTAGAAATTAGTTTTTTAGTTAGGAATCTAAAAAAGATAATAATTTTGGTTAAAAAAAAGATAACTGATTATATAAGTAGGCCCGTTATTCGGCCCACTACCGACCGACCGAACTTTTAATGTTTCGATTTTAATAGTATAGTATAGATGTATCATGTAAAATTTATAAATTAGTTCCTAATATGTCATTATACTTGAAAATAGAACTTTGAGTTTTCATTTACTTGACACTTTCCTATTTCACTTATCATCTTGCAACCTGATATCATAACCAGGAGCAATCTAGATCCTCGAAGACCTACAAGTACATCAAGGTTTTTTTTCATCTTCAAGCAGGCCTATTAATCCACAAACTACAAAAAAAGCCAACTTGGCAAGCAACACCATCAGCAAAATCATTGGGTAATCATTTTCTCCCTCTTAGATAAAGCACATAGTTCAATATGTAACCAGGGAAAAAGGATGCTCACATTACTAGTAGGGAGATGAAATCTATAACAAACATGAACTATGATGTTTTTTGGTAAATGTGGGGAGGGGAGAACTCACAGGCAAAAACTACCCCTCTAGCAAGGTTCGGTTACAAGGCCTCTAAAGAGGATCTCGCTCTGCGACTATATATTAGAAAAAAATTTGTATAGGGCCACTATGATGAGAAAGAATAGGTACTTCAAAAAGGGAAGAAAAGATCTGTTATCATGAACCTATTGTCTTTTTAGAGCCATAGTTCTTTTCCATTTCTTATTATATGAAGAATTGCTAGCCATTAAGCCCGTAAAAGGATTGTAGATACAATATTACCTGAAACAAAGGTCAACAGACCTATAAACTATAAATATGTAACATACCAAGTCTGCTACATATTGGAAGCTTCTTGTTTGCTTTCCATCACCGTAAACAGTCAATGGTTGTTTGCGGATTGCCTGGTAAGAACACAAGTATGATAATGAAAATTTTCTCATAGAGATAACTAATAATTTTATGAACCACATAAATAGGAAATCAGAACGTACCTGTGCCACGAAGTTGCTTACAACCCGCCCGTCATCTAAACACATACGAGGTCCATACGTATTAAAAATACGAGCAATACGCACCTAAAAGCATAGACACTCTTGTAAATTCTACAGATGGTAATATATCTACAGCAGTTTCATGTCTGCTTCATCATGTCATGGTAAGAAATATCTAATTTCTGTCTGACATGATTTACGGAAAAAGTTAACAATTAAGTACCCTTTATACCTGATACAATTCAATCAAATCTAAAGATACCTTAACTTATTATAATTGGAAACAACAGATTATCCATCCAAATATCCATTTTATCTTACACAGACGACTCGACGAGCATATATAAATTGTAAACCAAAACTTTACATTCTTTTCCACAAGTAAACATATGTGTGTGTGTGCGCGCGCGCCTTCCAATCCTAATATTATTACAGTGGTACACCCACTTAATTCCCCATCAAACTTAACCTTCATCAAACAACAAAATAATAAACCTCTGACTTTCAAATATTAACCCCATAAAAGTAGCAGCCAAAATCTAGCTCAAGAACAGAACAATCAGTCAAGTATAAAATTATTATCTGCTTTACACATTCTACTTACATGACTTGAACAAAAGTTTTTAATCTCTTATTTGTTAGAATGATGCCTTACATGCAACTAAATCATGTTTCTCAAAAATCGGCCGAAACGGAAGTAAAAAGACTTCTAGCCTAATAATATTAGCAACAAAGGCATGTATCTCAACATTTTTCTTATTTCTCCATTATTCCTTGTGATAAGATGAATTCAGACGCCTCGCACCTAGAAACAACCCAATGAACTTATGAAATAATTTTCAATGAGAATATAAGAACTACAAAATGTCATTTTGGGGAGGACAAATCCAGGCGGGTAACTCTCATATTTGTTATTTACAAACAAACACATGTTGACACTCGTTGACACTTTCAAAATCTAGAGAACTAGTCACAGTTCACATTCAGTTATGTACACCTGCATCATCTCCTTATAGTGACAAATAGAATAAAGCATACTGATGCTAAATATGTAATCAAGCAAAGTGACAACTGTTACTATTATTCCAACTATATAATAAATACAACCAACAGTTCTTGCTTATACTCCCTCCGTCCCATGTGGTTGTTTACGTATACTGTTTGCACGCATTTTGAGGCTCTTATAAAGTATAGTTCTATAATGTCTTTTTAATTTTTTCTTTTTTTAATAAAAGTTTAAACTTTTATTTAGGGAATTTTTTTTAAAAAAGATATTATGAAACTATACTTTACAGGAGCCTTAATATGCGTGCCAAAAAGTAACGTAAAGAATCTGCTGGGACAGAGGGAGTAGATAACAGGTAAACAAGTTTAGCGAATTTCTATCTTCAGATCAATTTAAGTCAACTTGAAGAAGTAGTTTGCACATGCCTGAGTTCAACTAATAATGGTGATATAATAAACAATTTAAAACGACGTTAGGAGGATTTCACCACGAAATTTCATTTCAAGCTGCAATTATGTTCAAGTTCCTACTCAACAATTCAAACAGATAAACTGACACAATATGATTTTGAGTGCACTATCTATTACCTCAACACCTGCACCTCGATGATAATCCATTGCCAAAGTCTCAGCTGTTCGTTTGCCTTCATCATAGCAACTCCTTACACCTAATTTTTAAAGCATTATAAACATAAACAAATAAAACAGAAACACTAACTATCCACTAACGAAATTTGAGGTAAGCATTATTCACCTATTGGATTGACATTTCCCCAATAAGTCTCTTTTTGGGGATGCTCAAGCGGATCACCATAAACCTCACTCGTGCTTGTGAGCAAAAACTTTGCGCCAATTCTCTTGGCGAGCCCCAACATGTTCAAGGTACCCATAACATTTGTCTTGTACTCGGTGGTCAAGGATATCACACACAATTGAAAAGTTACGAAACTATAACACATCATATATCAAAGCAACAATCACATATACACAATACACAATACACATACATGCATACAGGGTGAGGCTCAAATAATAACAAAAAATTGCTGACAATAGCAGTACCAAATGTTATGCAATTCATTCAAGGTTGCTATGTAATAACTCATTTCATGTTCTAAATTAAACCAAACCCTATATACAATATAAACCATTAAACACAATATAAGCATTCATCGACAAAAAGGATATAATAGTCTTGACAGGATTATACTTGTAATGAACTGGAGAAGCGGGACAAGCCAAATGATAGATCTGATCAACCTCCAACAGAATCGGCTCAACAACATCATGCCTAATCATCTCAAACCTAGGATTCCCAAAATGATGCATCACATTATCCTTCCGTCCCGTAAAGAAATTATCAATAACAATCACATCATCGCCTCGCGCAATCAGCTTATCCACCAAATGACTCCCCACAAACCCCGCCCCGCCCGTAACCACAATCCTCATCCTCTTCCTCCCAATCCCCACCGGAATCCTCCCATTCCGCTGCTGCTGCATCATCATCCCCGCCGTGCTCCTCGGATACGTCTTTCGACTCGGCAACGCCTCACGGTCGAACAACGAGACCGATTTCGGCAGCGACGCCGCGGAGCCGGCATCGGAGGGCGTGAAAGTGGATAAATTGGGCTGAATTATGAAGAATGTGGAGCCGATTAAGATGCCTAAAAGGATGAAAAGGAGACGCTGCTCTTTGAAGATGTAATTGATGGAGCGGGGGATCGATCGGTGGTGTTTTAGGGCTTTTGGCGAGTAGGAAGAAGCGTGATCGCCTGAGGATAACTGTTCTTCATCGCGTCTGTAAGCTAAGCTTGATTGCTTGTGTAATTGCTTCATCTGAGATGTCGAATATATCGATTCAATTCGATTCAGATGATTTCATATGAATTTGTTTGTTTTGATTGTTATATGTGAAGAATGGAGCAGTTAATTGTTGGTTTTGTTGTTGTTGTGGGTTAATATTTTTCAGGTGAAATTAAATAACAAGGAGATGGTGGGTGAGGATGAAGATTTGATGAATGAGATGCAGATCTGGCTTGTCCGATTGGGCCAACTTTGACGCTCGTTTGTGTGTTACTTGGTTTTTACAGTTAATGATCAAAAAAATCAGTATAGTTCTTTCAAAAAAAAATAAATAAAATTCAGTATAGTCAGCACGGCCGAATAAAATATAGTGCAATAAGATTTATTTAAAAAAATTGAACTAACGATAAGATTATTAATATATTAAACATACTCCATCCGTTTGATATATTAGCCCCATAATTTTTTTACACGTATATTTAAGAGTTTTGATCATTTATTTAAAAATATTATCTTGATTTTTTTGTAATAAAAACATTAGTCACAAATTGAAAATTTAAAAATGATATTTTAAAATGTACGGTTAAAATTTCTATAAATACATTAAAAAATTCGAGAGATTAATATATTTAAATAGAAAAAATATTTTATTTTATTTTTGTGCCTGGGCGTAGCATTACAGATAATGTTTTAATAGCTTTTGAGGTTATCCACCATATGAAGAGAAAGAATAAGGGTCAAGAAGGAGAAGTGGCGCTTAAACTCGATATAAGTAAGGCTTATGATCGAGTGGATTGGTCATATCTAAGACACAGAATGGAGGAAATGGGGTTCGATCAAAAATGGGTACGGTGGATGTTGTTATGTGTTACGACAGTGGAATATAAGGTGTGTGTAAATGGCACTCTGGTGGGTCCTATCTTACCTGGACGGGGATTGCGACAAGGCGATCCTCTTTCACCCTATCTGTTCTTGTTGTGCGTTGAAGGATTATCTAATGCTCTCAAAGAAGCAGCATCTAACAATGAGATTCATGGATGTAAGGTCAGTACGAATGCGCCAGCTATCACTCATTTATTATTTGCTGACGATAGTTTTCTTTTTTTCAAAGCGAATATGGCTGAAGTACATGCTATCAAGAATGTGTTGAATTCTTACGAGAGGCTATCAGGACAAGCAGTGAATTATCAAAAATCGGGCATCTTCTTTAGTGCAAATGTTCGAAGAGATAAGCAACAGGAGATTATGGATGTTATGGCGGTCAGCAATGATATTCGGGAAAGCAAGTACTTGGGCTTACCTTCGCTGGTTGGGAGATCGAAGAAAAGGGTTTTCAATTTTCTGAAGGAAAGGCTATGGAAACGTGTTCAAGGTTGGTGCAATAAGTTACTCTCTAAAGCTGGCAAAACAGTCCTTATTAAAAGTGTTGCACAATCTATACCGTCGTATAGTATGTCTTGTTTTCTTATCCCCAAGTCACTTTGTCAAGAAATGGAAAGAATGATGAATAGCTACTGGTGGACTAACAACAGCAGCGTTAAGAAAGGGGTCAAATGGATATCTTGGGACAAGATGTGTGTGGCCAAGTGTAATGGAGGGTTGGGGTTCAGATCTCTACACGGTTTCAACCTGTCTCTTCTCGGGAAGCACATCTGGAATTTCTTATGTAATCCAATGTCTTTGGTCGCCAGAATTTTTAAAGCTAAGTACTTCCAGGATTGTAATATTCTGCAAGCAAAGAAAGGGTCTGGGGGGAGTTTTATATGGTCTGGTATATGGGAGGCTAAAGAGTATATGCGCACCGGCTATAGATGGGTTCTGGGAGATGGGAAGAATATTAATATTTTTCAAGATTCTTGGTTGCGAGGCAAAAGGAACTATAAGGTCGAAGATCATCCTAGAAACAATGTCAGAAATGATAAAGTTTGTGAATACTTCCGTCCAAACATTAGAGAATGGGACGTGACAAAAGTGGAACAAAATTTTCATTCTGATGACGTTAAATGCATTCTTCAGACGTGCATTCCTCAAAATGAAGTATCAGATAGAATTGCTTGGAGCTTGTCAAGTAATGGTAAATATTCTGTCAAGTCTGGTTATAGGCACTGGCAGGACAATGAGACTCGAATGGGGCAAAATAGTGCAGTGAGAGGTTGGAATAGAATTTGGAAAATGGAGATCCCACATAAGTCAAGAATTTTTCTCTGGAGGTTCTGCAAAAATAATATTCCTTTGAGTTACTTGTTACGCAGCAAGGGTGTTCACATTCCAATCACTTGTCCAATGTGTAAAAGAGATATTGAGCATGTCATGCACCTCTTTTTTGACTGTGTTTTTGCGAAAAAGTGTTGGCAGAAGGCTGGTCTAAGTTATGACACGAGTGTCGTAGAATATGCAACGGATTGGCTTCTGGACAAGTTGAGCACAGAGACAATGGATAGATTGATCACTATTACGAAGGTATTAACAGGAATTTGGTTTGCACGAAACAAAAAAATCTGGGAGAATAAGGAAATAGAGGCGAGTTTAATTTTGGAGATGAGCTCAAAACAGATTAAAGATTGGCAGGATGCAAACAAGAAAACACAACAATTTGTGGTACATTCAAATTCTGAGGTTACCAATATGGATGAGTGGAAACCGCCTATGACTGGATGGGTGAAACTAAATGTAGATGCATCAATTAAAGAGGGTGATCCAGCTTTTGCGGTTGGATTAGTCATCAGGAATGAACATGGTCAATTTATGATGGGAAGAAATCGGAGGATTGCAGGACAAGTAAGTGTGATTGAAGCAGAAGCATATGGTGTTTTGGAAGCTCTCCACTGGGTACAAGAGATGCATCTCAAACAAGTAGTTATTGAAAGTGATTCTAGTCTGGTCATTCATGCACTTAAACAACATTCTGAGTACTTTGTGGAAGTTGGTAACATACTGGAAGATTGCTTTAGAATTATGCAGAGTCGTAGTGATGTGGAGTTTAGTCATGTTAAGAAGCACGCAAACAGGGTAGCTCATAATTTAGCTAGAATCCCCTGTTTGACAGGTTGCTATAATGTGTTTATATCTCCTCCATATTGTGTGTTGGAGATTTTACTGTATGATCATCTTTCTCATTAATGAAATTTCTTTTGCTCTCAAAAAAAAAAAAATAATAGACAAATACGTATAGAATATGGGTCAGTTGGCCACCGCCATTTTAAAAAAAATAAGACCTTACTTTTTTCTACGAAAAATATATACTTTCTTTTTTTGATTATATATGTATAAACTTGTTTTAGAACAAGGTAGAGTTTCATGTATTTTTCATAAGTCTTAAATAAATAAAATAGGAGCAAGGCCGCTTCTTGATTAGAAATAAATTCTTTGCTTTGAAAAATAAATTTAATTATAAAAATAAGACTTATTTTGAACAAAGGTAGAATTTTATAATTTTTCTAGAAACAAGTTCTTATTTCTAAAAAAACTTTAGCCAAAAAGCACAAAAGTGATTATGAGAATATGAGCACACGTTTGAGATAAAATCAGAGGTGGCGGTGATCCAGAAGTTTGACCATTTCAATCCATCAGTGTTTGATAGTTAGCGAATTCAAGAGATTTTGAGTTCAAAAGGTTAATTTTTAAAAACTACTTTGAGGAGTTTTAGAGCATCCGCAACGGAGGCCCAAATCATGCATCGATCCACGTAAAGAGGACATGTGCCCAAATCATGCATCGATCCACGTAAAGAGGACATGGTCAGAAAATAGCATTGGAGTAATATGAAAAAAGTGTCCAGGCCCTCTACGGCAGAGCAGGCCATTCGGGCGGGCCGGGGCGGTTCGGGCCGGTTCAGACGGTTTCCGGACCGTCACTGGTGGAACCGTAACCGGCCCGTCTAGGTTGGCGGTCCGGTCCGGGCCGGGCTGAAGAAATTGGAAACCGGAACCGTGTTATACGGATTGTACGGGTTTGGCGGTTAAGCGGGTTAAACGGTTCGAGGCGGGTCGCGGTTGATAGAATATATTTTTATATATATTCTATATGATTTTATTCTCATATTTAATTATATTTTGCATTGATTTGGACATTTATTTAATATATTTTCATGTTTTATTGTAGGGAATAAAGAATTCCAAGTTGAGAAGGATTTGAAGCTAAAATAGTTATTTTATAGCTAAATTCTAAGGAAATTCGGATTTATTGGGTTTAACCCGATTTCTGCACTGTTTGGGTCATAACTTGAGTTCCGGATGTCAGAATTGGACGATCTTATAGCCCACGCAAAGCCCTTGAAAGTTTCTTTAATTCAGAAGTGGTCCAAGAAGCAAAGTCCAATTGTAAAGGCCCGAAAACTGAACAGAAAAGAAAGCTGCGAATTTTGATACAGAATCCTACTTGGTTTTGGATTTCTATTTGTATATTAGTTTTAAGAACAAAGTTCCATGTAGTCCACATATTTACCGTAGTACCGTAGACCACGTATGTTCTGCAACTATAGAATGACATAAAAACATTGCAAAATGTGTTGTTTTGCAAATCATATTCTATAAACATCATTATTTTGTTAAAAATTTTGACAATCCTAAACATTCTACAAGTTAAATAGTGAAAAACACATTATTCTGCAAAACATGTTAAGTTTGCAGAACATATTTACATATTACAGAACATATATGTTCTACTTGTCGAACATAAATGATTTTCAATATTTTTCATGAAATAGTGATATTTATAGAATGTATTTCACAAAATAACAAGTTTCATACATTTTGCAATGTTTTTATGTCATTCTATAGTTACAGAACATACGTGGTCTATGGTACTACAGTAAATATGTGGACTACATGGAACTTAACTCTTAGTTTTAAATATTAAAAGACATATATTATTAGAGATAGGATTAGTTTTTAATCATTATATACTATTAGATTAGAATTAGATTAGTATTTATTAGGTTTTGGGTTGGAACGGTTTTGGCGTGCCGGTTTTTGGCGGTTTGCGAATCGAAGATCTTGAACCCGTAAGCGGCTCGTCGGCAACCATGGTTCATGCCGGTTCGTGCCGGTTTCGAACCGGAACGTGAAAATACGGGCTAAATGACGGTTCGGTTCGGTTCGGTTCGGGCCGAGCCAAACCGCCCGAATGGCCGGCTCTACTCTACGGTGTCCCCGGCCACTTCGATCAGTACTGTAGTTTTTATATTATTTTATTAACATCTCAACTGAAACAAGCTGTGGTATATGTGGAGCTGGTCCCACTCAAATGGAAGAAGTGTCCTCGCCGATGGAGTACAGAAACCACTTACCATCTTCTGCTTATGTGGCATGATATTGGGTCCCAAAAAATGAGGTAAACGGGCTCCCGCTGTGGATGCTCTTAGAGCCCATTTGTTTTGATCTGAATGAATGCTGAATGAGGTTAACTGTCTGATCCGGGTGATTCATCTCATTTGGAAAGTTTTTCTTTTAGCGCTGAGCGAATCAATTACTGCTGAGTCATTCTTTCCTCAAATCATGAATTATCAGTTCAGCGGTTCCTAAAACCTATAGCCACCTGCTTTTGGTGCAGCCATGTATACTATAGTGATTTTTTTTAATAATTTATAAATTAGTTATTTTTTAAACATAATGTTCATGAAGTCATTGAAATTATTTTTCATTATTTGTTAATTTATTTGATAAGTCTTTTTTTATCTAATAATTATTATTTCTATATAATAGCATAATAATAATAATAATAATAATAATAATAATAATAATAATAATAATAATAATAATAATAATAATTGAAGGACCCGTTAAAAAACAGTTGAATGACATTTATACATAAGTTCAAACAAATTTATCTATTTAAATAATAAAATTATGGAAAAAACATCATTCAGATACTATTAAAATTTATCTGTCATATAATATTTAAGGAAATTATCAGATATACCGGGTTTTAACCTTTTAATTGCAAACTTACTACTTCACTAAATCAATTGCAGATTTACGGTTTTAGTAGGCAAAAAGAGTTTTGATTGCATTAATACGGTACTTCCGTTCCTCTCCCCCATTTACTCTCTTAGTCTCTCTTCTCCCACCCTCTCCTCGTATCCCCATTTGTCTCCATCTTTCAACACATTGTCCACCACCAGATCCAACAGCATATCCGCCGCACACCATCAGATCTGCCGCCATCTTGAGTGGCTCCGGCGACACCGAGTCTCCATCTCCACTCAATCCCTAACCCTAACCTCCTTTTCTCCTTCTCCTCCACATCCTTCATCAAATCTGTCGCCGTCTCTGGCAGCTCCGACGACGACGGATTCCCTCAACCACGGCAGTGCGATCGCCGGAGAGAAATAATGTCACGAAGACTAGAAGGAGAGATAAATATTTGAGTTGATTTTTTATTATTTGAGTTGCTTTTGTTGATTTTTTTGGTTGCAATACTTGTTGATTTTGCTTTTGTGATTGTTATTGTTATCGGCCCCGCAGGGGCATTCGTTTTTAGCCATTTGCAACTAGTTGCAACTTATTACGCAACTACACGTAATTTTTAAAAGATTTTTTCAAAGTTGCTCAAATCTATTATTAAATATTGATAGGTCCCACCACTTTATCCACTTTTCAACTACACCCACTTTACCTACTTTTAAACTACACCGTGAAAGTCAAACCAGCTCACATAAAATCGTAGAGAGGGAATAGTTATTTAGAAAACAGTTTATCAGAAAAACCTTAATTCACTTCGCTTTCAAAAAATTTATTTCAATCTGCCGATCAAAATTTAATTCAATCAGCTAACCGTTATTTCCGGACTATGCCAAAGATATTTATTACTTAATATGCTACCAGGATTGTGGAAGTCGCCGGAAAATCCGGGGGATAAAATCGGTTGATTAGGTCTGGCGGCAGGAAGGCCGTCATTATTGGGCCAGAGACTTGGGCGACAGCGAAAACGTTGTTGAAATTGAAAATATGGCTGAAGCTGGATCATCTTCTCATGTTTGCTTGATTGCTTCTGACAACGAACCTATTTGTCCTCCTCGCCCTCCATCCAGAGGTTCCGTAAGCATCCTGATATCTCAAACCCTTTACTACTCTACATAATTAATTATTTAAAGATCATGTTAATTCTACTAGTAGAGATGTAAAAATTAATCCGCATAGTATATTCGTGTGAGATGATAGTTTATTTTGTTATTTGGAGTATGAAATGATAGTTCGATTATGCACAAATTTTTATCGCAGGAAAAAAATAAAATCGTAGTGCAGCTGCTGCGTGTATATATGCGTGATGCATCTATGCATGAAGATAATATAACTTTTGCAGAGATTACAGATATGTACATGCATGAGTTTGTAACTTATGTCTTTTATTTACTAAATAAGTTAGGGTCTCGGTCCCGGCATGTGTATAGCTTATCGTTTTATAGACGTTGGATGATGTGCCCAATGGCCGGGATTATAATAAATTTCTGCCACGTCCAACGCTTTTTCTAAAAATTCGCTGGACAAATAACCATTCTAGTAATCCGGTGGAAGAAAAGCGCAGGGCGTGACAAAAATTTGTTATAATCCCGACAATTGGCTACATCATCCAACGGCCATATAAGTGTAGGTTGGATAAGCCCTCCCCAGCATACCAGGACCCATATAGTTATGATTTGAGTTTGTCATTGACTTGTACAATGGATTAGCTCGAAAATTAGGGAGGGAACTTGAATGACTAGTGAATAGGCACTTGGCCTTTGGCATTTTGCATTTTAGTTTGTATGGTGAGGTTTTTCTTAATAAAGTTTAACACAGTGATCTCCTTCTAAAGACAAGAATGCACAGTGTTAACTGATAATGCTGCAGCTCTGTCATGCGTTTGTTAACATTCTACCTGGCCTCAGCATACCAAATTTCCACAAATTTGGTAAGCTTTTAGTATTTGTTGTTTTTGGCTTTGCCCTCTCTGTCGTATATATGTCAATTGTTAAATGCATTGAACCATAATCGATCATTAAGTAAAAATTATTATTTTAAACGATAGATTTGCCTGTAATGAACGTAAAGAAAACTGTAACAGTAGTTCCACAAAAGATTAAAGGTATCCAAATGAATCAAACAAGTTTGTCACATAATTCTTTGAATCAGGACCGCTGATGTTATGTTCTGTCAGTTCTTGATGTTACATTATTAAGTTGGTAATTACATTATGCGTGATTTTGAAATAATCGTTGACTGAACAATGCTCAACATGCCTTGCTTGTAAAGCTTAATCATGTTAAATGATCGTTTAGTCATTGTTGCGTCCAGCAAAGAATTACAAATACGAACATCTCACTGACTTAATCCTAGTCCAAATGCAGTACAGTGTCTTGTTTATTACAATATAGTTGGTTTTTGTGATCTTAGTACAGCTTTCTTTAAATTTGCAGAAAGTTTAAGTGGATTATATGACCCTCTGAAATAATGTATTGGAACTGCTGCATAAGAGAAAACCAAGATTGATCTGAATCTCAGGAGGGGGCATAAAATCTTTTCTATAACTTCACTGCAGTTTAAGGAAAATATTAGTTCTAAATTTTGTTAAGTTCCATGCTAAACCAGTTTACAGCACATTGAATTGTTTAAGGAGGGAGATTTAGTTTTGAAATGCGTGGAAGGGGGGGAAATCATGTGGAAAAAAAAGTTCACATAGGAAAGGGTGGTGTCAAACTGTCAGGTGTGTACACACCCTTCGATTTGTTAATGCTATAGATTATTGCTCAAATTAGTCAATATATGAACCCAGCACTCTAATTTTCTGAACTTGAATATTACACAAATTACCTAAAATTACGTATGAGAATCTGATTATCACAACAAAAGGACCCAAATTTAGTGCATACGGGAAACTAATGCATCCTGTTGAACTATTATCTACTGACGCTGGCATCAATTGATAATAGTTCAACACATCCGTAGTTATTAAATTGTCGCAGCTGATGCCCCTCCCCCAGACAATTGACGTGTATTTAAGAGACCCGAGCACCTTTGTGTAAGATGTTAATTTGAGTGTTATCGCAAATAACCATGACTTATCAATACTTAACTACATGTATGAAATGCTTGAGCTTGACCATGAGCAGGTCCTCATTCCAGCACTTCTAGGGCACTGATAGAGTGAGCATTAGAGTAATGATAAAAAAGAAAAAGTGATCTCTGGGAAGACGGTTTAGCTACGTTCTTTTTTTCCTAAATTCAGATGTTTCCAAATATCAATTCTCTGATCACAAAGTCATGAATTATTATTACTATTATTGCTGATTTTGGAATTAATCATTATATAGATTACAAGGGATTGAATTATTTTCCATTAGAAATTGCAATGCATGCGAGTATGTGGGGGTTGGTGAGCACCTTATCAAGTACTGTATATCCATGCAATCAAAGGCTGAATTTCAAAGGAATGCTTGTATCTTGATTATTAAGGTCTGGACGGTTGTTAGTTGTCTTATTCAGTTGCTCAACTACTATTACGATTTGTGCATAGGTACATTTTCCAATGTGTTTGATTGAAAAGTATCGTACTTGGAACTTTCCATCAAGTTTATATGTACACTCTCCCTTAACACTATGCATTGCTTAAAGGTGGGTTCTCGTGTTTCATTAGCCTTATTAGGTTGCTTTTCTTCTAGTACAATATCAAAGTAAAAGTGAGGAGTGACTTAGAAAACATCTCCCTAGCTCTTGAACTTTATACCTTAGAAGCACATTTAAAAAAATATGTACTGATATATCCAGTACATCAAAGGATATGGATTTTATGATATTTTGGACTATTTCTCTCCTATTATGGTCATTGTTGATCAGTTTTCCGAATTGCACTATTTAGGACATGATAATCCAAGTGAACACAACCTTAGCGTGTTTAATCTGAGAACAGATCCTGTTGTATTATAGATAGGATGGAGCAATGTACAATATGTGTGGGTGAAAATTTTGTACTTGTTTCCAGATCTCATTACTCGCTTTTTCCCCTCGTCGTATAGAGGGCGCTTTTCTATGTTCCTTCGAATATCTTTTTCTTTGTTGCCAAGCAGTAATGACAAATGACCAGAAACCATTGATTCAGAACTTAGCAGTGTGTATCCATTAGGATTCTAAAGTATGCTAGTATCCCAAAAGACAGTGCCTGAACGGTATCGTATCGCGGCATCTTCCTCTGGTGGTAGGTTGATGGTTCAAATGTCAGATTTTAGGGATTAAAAGCCTTATAAGCGCAAAATTTATACAATAAATTGTACATAGATTAACATGTATATTCACATAGTAAAGTCCTATTTACTTGGTACAATTTGGGGATGCATAGCAAATGCCTGAAGATCACATGAAATATTAATATATTTGACAATCCTGTGTCATTCACTCTTTCATAGACTGCAATGTTCTTGATACATCATCACTATTGTTGAGAGTTTTTGCAGTGAGCAATTGCAGCATCAATAGAACCTTCAGTGTCAGAACCAGAGCTGATTCTCCTCTTATGAAGATCCAGCCCACGAACCCCGTTTGTGTCAAAAGAGAATGAAGATGACGATGAACAAGAAGAACATGAGGAAGATAAAGAAGCAGAATACGAGCATTTATTCATAGAATGATGCCTGATCTCCCCATGAAATGATCTCCGGTGGCTAAAATTGAATGGATCCTCTTGTCTGATAGGCCATCCTGATCTTCTCGCGGAGTTCTTAGCTTTCTTGCTTGAACGGTCAGTTTCACCTTTTGATATGTTTCCCGGATCTCCTTTATTGGCAGCTGTTTTGACAATGGACTCATCAGAACAACTAGACTTGGAAAACAAGGATTTCAAATGTGTGCCAGCTAACAACTTCTTGATCAGCCTGAGCTTCTTCTTAGGCCAAGACTTCTTGGGAACTTCACCAACGTTGAATTTCTCATCAGTGAGTTCAGCAAAGAGATGATCATCAAGCTGCTTATCACTAGTACTCCTAAACGACTCCGATGGAGAAACATCGCATGATCGAGATATCGAGGTTGTGGTGGTAGTAGAGGGCTGGAGAAGATTTTGCAGCATTTGTAAACGTGGTGGAAGATGCAGAGGGAGGAGTTTTCCTTTGTAAAAAAGCTCATCAGCCGGAAAAATAGAGGTTTCACTCTTTTGATTATTGGAGAAGAACTCGAATTCTATATCTTGTGGTGGAGGAGGAGGAGAAATATTTATCGAATGCCGAAACAAGTTGGAAGAAAAAGAGCTTAAATCCATATCGATATAGCCCTCATCCTCATCTTCTTCTACATGTTTATAGTTAGGGGCCATTTTATCTTCTATTCTTTTTCTCAGCAGCTTTTGAAGAGTTGGTTTAGAATGAATGAAACTATGAGAGTCTAACCTTCTTATATATGCGCGCTGATGCATGCTTTATGAGTTATGACTAGGAAAATATTATAAAATATCTTAAATATAACAAATATCTTGTGAATACTTGTAAAAAGGCCACTTAAGATCTTAGAGAGAGTTCGTCGATGTTGTTTTAATTTTGGAATTTTTTTAGAAGTATCATAAAGTTTAGCAAATTCTAATTCTAATAGATATAAAAATTCAACAGATTATATGTTATTTTTTAGTTAAATACTATTAAATTTTAAAAAATACAGATTATGAGTTAAATATATATCGATAACTAAGAAGAAACTTTTAATTTGTTACTGATTATCTCCGAATTATGATGAATTCTTAAAATATTCTATTAATTCATTTAATAAAACAGCTTGAATAATATCTAATAATTCAATAAATTTGTCGAAAGAAATACTTAATTAAAGATAATCTGCAATAAAATTAAAAATAATATGAAAAAAAAACATCATTGCATCAAAACTCTCATAAGTAATCAAAACCAAAACATATGAAAGGGGAGATTGTAACAATATTAACAATAAAATCTCAGACAGTTTTAGATTTTTATGTGGTGTAACATAGATAAAATATTTATATCAAACAGACATACTGAATTTTTGGACATTAAAATGTGCTGCGAAATCGAAATAGACATTTGAACAGTCCTGAATAGTATATATCTACCATCTTTTCCCAACAAACTTTTGGTTTGCTACTTAAAAAACTACAAACCCACTTGACACTGTACTTTGTCCTCTACGTAACATGACTAGTGCAAAAGTTCATGCGCGACTAGACAGACATTTGTGTCGATTACAATGAAACACCACTTGCTTCGATACCTCTATGCTTGCAGAAAACACAAGACACAAACTCAAAAACACCAAAAATGATATACATTCGATGAATCAAACTTGGGTCAAATTCCATTCAATCTAACAAACGAAGCTGTCAATAAAACTTTTACTATTTGGAGTGTTGTAAACATCCCCGACTAATTTTTAATTAATCCATAAGACTGACTTATCGATTATATTTTGATTTGACTAAAAATTTCTGATATATTCAAAATATCCGATATATCACCTATAAATCCTAAATCATCAATCAGGGTCGGCCCTAGAGATTTAGGTAACCTAGACGAATTTTGAAAATAGTGTCCCTATTTTTCAAGATCGTAAAGGAAAATTTACATACATTCAAATCAATATACAATGACATAATCAAAAACATTGTTTTAAGTTTAACAACGAAATTAATTCAAATGCATGTAAATATATAAATACATAAATTTATCACTATATACTACACATGCATAGGTTTTTTGGTGCCCGGATAATGGTGCCCTAGGCGTTCGCCTTGATCGCCTTAGCCAAGAGCCGGCCCTGTCATCAATCGATTAGTTCCGGTTTCCGATTTCTACCGTAAGTCTGTGATAGCTTAATGTGCACACTTTCTAGACAGACTATGAACAGTTTGCATGAAGATAGATGTTTGTTATATGGAACCAACACATTGGACCAGATAATAGGTCTTTTTGATGGGCCAAGCTAGAGCTTATACTTCCATTCAATGAATAATGACTTTATATCTTTCTTGATAGTGAAACAAGTAGAGGCTAACCAGTCTGCAAACCAAGATAGATACTCGTTCTAATAATTTGAGTTCCAAGACACATTCATCACACCAGGACATTGACATGGTTCCAACTTTGTTGCCAAGCCGTTCTTCGCGTTTGAAACTCCTTGGAGACAGGATTAGTCCCGTCCAAATCCAATGTGATGAAGACACCTTACGTGGAAACTAAAAGATATTAAAATGAAAACGGCAATAACATTCCACGTAAGGTGTTATTGATGAGAAAATTTAAAATTGTAGAGAATTGCTTAAGGTTTCTAATTCAGTGACAAATTGTGATCCAAAAGTTCTTATACAAAATGAATGAATTACAATTGACTCTCAGCAAAGATAAGGATCAGCGAGTTCAGCAGAACGATGAGGCATGATAATTAAATGTCGTAAATTCTTTGGATACCCTCTGTTACATACTCCAAGCACTAGCATCTTGCTTCAATAACAACAAACCTGTACCGTTGTACGTGTTATTGATGTCTGGTAATAGCATTCTTCAATAATTCCATGCATTGTGATCTTCCTGCAAATACAGAGAATAACTTTAAAAGACACTATGTCAATTCAATACAGAGCAACAATTAGCTGCCTTTTGTTAGATCATTCTCTTAAAAGGAATGACAATTCGAGTTCATTTGCCTAATAGATTTATACGAAAGATAACTTGATTCAGACCTTCCTGTAAGTAAGGGAACTCCTCAGTGTCTCTGTTACCTGATTAAAATTCGGAGGAAAGAGTGCTTTGATATTCTTTGATACACAAAGCCGATCACAGAGCTTGCCAAACTAGCCTGATAACGAAAATCCATTGCTATGGACTATGGTTGTGCAATATTACCTTTAAACACTTTATCTTAAATTCGTGAGGTACTTTGTTTATAACTGCCATCAGCAAACTAAAACTCAAAACAATCAGTATATTTCAATTCTATCTAGCATGATCTATCAGACAGTTATGCAAATGAAACTTCAGTAGCAAGTTATGTCCTGATTCAGAAGGTTAGGAAGACAAGCTTGGATAGATCATAGATGTAGTGTTAATCTGAAACCTAAGATATCAGAAATTTGCAAGTACTAATAAAATATCTCTAAGTGAGCTGCACGTGTATACATTCAGTTCCCGGCAATTTTTTCATCTTAACCTATGTGGGACTACGCGAGCTTCTGTCCACCTCGCTAATAATTCATCTAGCTTGTGGCATCTAATCATAATAGAAGAATATGGTGTGTCGCTGCTGTACAAACATCAAACTTCTCTTGGATGGGAGTGGTCAGTTCCTAACATCATCTGATACATGATTTGCAAGTTTCAGTGAAGGCAATGTCTCAAAACGTGTCACATACATAGACTTTGCAGGTTTCTATGCGTAGCTCAGTAAAGTTAATCTAATGAAGGAGCTGAATTCTACTTCCATGCTTTATCTTGCATAGCTACGATGTATCTATATTTTACATTCTTTAAATGTGCAGAGCTCAAGTTATGAAAGCAGTTATCAAAGTCTCAAGTTCTGCTCGATTCATTTGAATAATGAGGCTAAGTAGTAGTGCGTGTCTGTGTGTGCGCGACGGGAATACCAGTTCAATGATAAATAGACTAGATTTGTGCATGCAAGAGCCAGGTGTAGATAATGTATCTGCAAATGTTGAGTGAGATAAGAAGGAAAGCGAGCACAGATCATTAGTGTCGAGCCAGCAAAAGAAAGTAAACTGAGAAACAAGAGTTCTAGGTAAATATAAGCAGGATCATTTTATAAAAAAGTCGATGGAGCAGAAGCTCAAATTACAAAAGCCTGTCAATAGTATATTCATATGATTTGCCTAAACAAATAAAAAACAAGCACAATTCTTCAACTATAATTATCTGACAAACTAAAAGCATATGCCCAACTATTACAAAAGCAAATCCAATAATGGCTTGTTAAAAGCTAGAAGTGCGGAACTCTGAATTTCCACTCCCCCTGCACAGGATTATATGACACAAACTCTGCACCTTGTTGAGCTGTCTTCTGCATCAGCTTCTCTTTGAACTTGTCAACGTTTGGACCATTTACGTATTGTTTCCCAGTTTTCCTATCAACAACCTTTATGTTGCATAGAGTTATCTCTGCTGCTTTGTTTAAGCCTTGCCCAACTGGTGGTTTCTTGCCTTCGTCCATATAAACAATTACCTCGCGATTTCTGAACTCAATGTAAGATTCTAGATCAAGCTCCCTCACGTCTGTCTCTTCTAAGAACTTAATGCTTCCATAACCCTGACGTCCAACAACAAAGCCCTTCACATGGCTAATGAACCCTGGTTCATAGCTTTCTTTAGTTGCCAATTCCTCCACTCGTGGCTCAAAGTAGTAGTCACTGTTCTTGAGCTTCGGCATCAGCCCATTAAGATTTGAAGAAATTTTCTTTCTGATTGGATGATTGCCATGAACAGAATTAATGTTATGGATATTTTCAGCAGCATCTGTCTCGCTAGAAATTCCTGTAACAGTTCGAGGGAAGCAGCATGAATTGCAAATTAATGACATGGCAGCAGAATAGAAATCAACACACTACAAGACACTAGATCTAACTACACTCGCAGCACACTTTTCTTGTCTTCTTAATATATAATCAGGACAATTATAGACTTTGCAGTATTAACTATTAAGGCACAATGTCACCAAATTCTTGGTATGTACCATTCCTATAACTAGTATATAACTAGGTTGCTTATGCCAAAAAATACAGATTAAGAAAGAGGGATCATATCTTCATATTAATAGAATACAGATCGCATAATCTACCAGAAGAGAGATTCGTATAAATTGTTCTTGAAATTAGATTTAGTGAGAGTTTTCACATAGTCATTTACAACATGATAAAGATAACAGAATAATCTAAAGAAACAGCCCACCAATTTGTGAAAAAGTGTAGACATGCCTCCATCTCTAATAAAGTACATAGCTCCTTCAAATTTCAGTTAAGCGAGAAACACAAAACTTAATTAGTTATGGCTGAAGAGATATATATGTTTTGTCAATGGACTTACCATCTTTATCTTGATTTACGGAACCATCCTGATCAGGCGCAGGCGTAGACGACTCCACTTCACCTGAAACAAAATTAAACCAAATTGACAACGTAGTACATATAACTATACAAGTTCAATATACTTTTATGCTTTATTTTTTTTATTAGCCATTGATTTTAATCTATATATACAAACACATATGCATTATGCAAATTTTACCAGGCACCTACCATTCTTATAAGTATCAGAGGATGAATTATTTCCAAAGGATGTGTTATTGAAGTTGACCCTTAGCTTCATATCTTCATAGAGACCAGAAATAAAAACTTTTGGATTACTCCTCGGCAGAAGTGGAGCCTCCTTTCTGGCAGAGGTAGGAGTCTCCTGAGCGTCATCAAAAAATGCCACCTGCATATGCATATTTTCATGGTATTATTCTACCCATTAATGAAAAAGGAAGAGAGCGAACATAATATAATAGTTAGAAGATACTGATCTCAACTTGTCTTACAGATCTTACCTTTGGACCATCACTTCTAGGTTTGTATTTTTGTATTGGCAGCGATCTTTTTCTGTGATATGTTAAGTGTCTAATACTCAGCAAAGATGGACTTCTTGCAGGAGCAGGCTTGTCACAGACCTACAGGAAAGAAAATAAGCAGTTACAACAAAGGTGATGGCTTTAGGACAGCAAAAAACTGTTAAATACCAGGGACTTGTGTTGAAGGCATTTAAGATACAGATATGCATTGCTCCAACACATACTTGTTCTGACAACAGTACCTCCAACCCTCACAAATATCGCAGATGCAATATCTCATTGTCAATATCTTGATCCTAAATCCAAATTCCATTCATTGTCAAAATGTTGATTGTATCAATTTGCCATGTGCCCATATATAAACTTATACATTTTTTTAGATTTTTAAAATACTAAATAGTATTTGTAAAAAATCCAAAATCTAGCTATATGTCCTCACCCCTCAATCGCTGCTAGGATGTAGGTAATTATTTACGAGCAAAATATAACATTGCTAACTCATGAAAATAAAGTAATTTATGGTAAATGCTACATAATGGCAATGAACTGTACAGATGTACGAGAACTTACAGGCATACAAGAAATTCCATATCTTAAAGGTGGTGCAGTCCTAGTCCCTTCAGTTAACATAGAAGCTGCTGATGAACTGCTAGCTGAGGGATATTGAGGTGAAGTTGGGGTGGGTAGACTGGATATAAATGAGGATTTATTAGGTTCAGATATGGAGACAGGCTGAGTTACTGAAATGGTGGGTGCACTACATGAGCCATTATAAGATGGATTGGGACTGATCAGTGGGCTAAAGGGAGCTACATAGGAAGTGGTTGTCACTGTTGTGAACCATGGATTAGACGGGACCGAAGGAGGTACATGATTCAGAAATGAGTACTGTCCGATTGTAGGAGGCGTCAGTGTTGTGTCAAATGAACTGGATGAGACTGAAGGAGGTGCAGGATTCAGAAATGAATTCGGTACGATTGAAGGGGGATTTAGTGGTGTGTCAAATGGATTGGATGGGACTGAAGGAGGTGCTGGATTCAGAAATGAGTTCTGTATGATTGGAGGGGGCTTCAGTGTTGTGTGACTGTCAAATGGACTGGACGGGACTGAAGGAGGTGCAGGATTCAGAAATGAGTTCAGTACTGTTGAAGGGGGCTTCACTGCTGTGTCCAATGGATTGGACGGGACTGAAGGAGTTGCAGGACTCAGAAATGAGGTCTGTACGATTGGAGGGGGCTTGAGCGTCGTCTCAAATGAATTGGACGGGACTGATGAAGGTGCAGGATTCAGAAATGAGTTATGTGCAATTGAAGGGGACTTGAATCTTGTATCAAATGGACTGAATGGGACTGGAGGAGTTGGAGGATTAAAAAATGAGTTTGATGTTTTGGAAAATGGATTAAATGGGGCAGGAGGTATAGGACTCAGAAATGTGCTATCCTTTCTAGCAATAGGATTTCTCAAATCATTTGACTGTATTACCGCAGGAAAAGCACCACCACCTGCAAAAGTTCAAAATAATATGAGAATCTCAATAATATTGTCTTAGTGCCAAAGAATACGGATATAGAGGAAAGTTATATAAAACATACCTTCAGCATTGAGATGATGGTCTTCCCACCTCAATTCGTCGTAGCTTTTATTTTGATAAGCAGGCATGGCACAGATGGACACCAATTTTTGTGCACCTTTATCATCCTTTATAGTAGTTTTAGAATAAGATGTTACTCTACTTCCTCGTTTCTCCCAAAAACTTGAGTTATCAGTCTTTAGAGGCCCAATAATGGGTGCTCTGACTTGGTCCTCTGGAAAGAATAGGATTAGTTTCCAAATACTTCAATATATATCATGATGATGATAATCAGAACTGTAAGAGATCCCTATATATGTTCAAAGGTATACGAATTACTATAAATTTTACCCGATTGAGAAGAATTCGATAAAGGCTCACCAGAGAGGGAGCTCTGTGTTCCAAAAGAAAACGTATAAGTTCCAGATGAGAGGCTTGTATCCCATGGCACAGTTGTTTGCCCAGAAGATGTCATGCAACCAGAACCAAACCGTGATGAACTTGATGCAATAGAGGCAGGAACCTGAGAAGATGTGGTAGATCCTACCATGTTCGGAAAGGAAAATAACATTCAATCTGATAAACGGCTGAAGAACTAGATTGTAAATAGTATACAATAAAAGGTAGAAACAAGTGTTAAAGAACAGGCATACCAATAAAAAAATATCATATAATCTGAATAACATAAAAAAAATAAAAAATACAACTGACTAGGAAAAGTAGCCAAATATCTATACATAAAAAAAAGATGGATAAAAAGACTCCAGGCACTGTAAAATTACACATACAAAAAAAACTCACGCTCTGTAGGATTTGAACCTACGCCATGGCATACTGAAAGCCAACGTTCTACCAAACTGAACTAAGAGCGCAATCTTCTTTTGTAAATAAAGTTAGTTGTTAAGAATGCCAGTTTTATTAAGAGTTTCCCTTTGCATAGAGAGAAGGTGATAGACAGCAAGAGGGGTCATACAGTAATAAAGTGGTTAAATTTTCCATTTACATGTTATGTTTCATTTAGTCACTAATTTAGTGCACATGAAGCAGTTTTTAAAGAAAACAAAAACATATAAGTGCAAGCTGATCAGACAACTTATATCAAGAAAGTTCAAACCATAGTAACCAATGACACATACTATCATGTCCACTTAGGTATTTTACGATGCAACTTTAAATATAATAAAATGGATTTAACAATAATCTCATGAGCACCCAAACCTGTTGATGAACTCCATAAAATAGGAGATGATGAAGTTGCTCTTGATGCAGAAGAAACACTAGCCGGGATAGAACCGAATGTGAGATGAAATCCAAATGGACTACTAGACGGGGTTGTCGCAAACAAGCCCGTTGATGTTCCACCATTGTTAATAACAGACCCAAAAATATTGCTTCTTTGGCCAATTGAACTGCTAGGCGCTGTTTGCCCTAATACACCCGTTGATGTTCCTCCATTATCAGGAACAGACCCAAAAATATTGCTTCTTTGCCCAAATGAACTGCTAGATGCTGTTTGACCAAATACACTCGTTGATGATCCACCGTTATTCGGAGCAGAACCAAAAATATTGTTTTTTTGCCCAAATGGACTGCTGGATGCTGTTAGACCAAATACAGCCGTTGATGTTCCACCATTATTAGGAACAGACCCAAAAAATTTGCTACTTTGGCCAAATGAACTGCTGCTAGACGCTGTTTGCCCAAAAAGGCCGGTTGATGTTCCACCATTATTCGACCCAAAAAGATTGCCACTTTGGTCAAATACACTGCCTCCAAATACGCCCGTTGATGTTCCACCATTATACGGAGCAGACCCAAATAGATTGCTACTTTGGCCAGATGAGCTACCTCCAGATACGCCTGCTAATATTCCACCATTACTTGGAGCAGTCCCAAAAATATTGCTACTTCGGCCAAATGTGTATTGGGATCCAGATGAACCAGTAGATGACACATTCGGATTAATACTTTGTCCAAATCCAACTGGGGATCCAAAGCCATTGGCAGATGAACCCATAGAGGCTGTCAAGAAAACAGAAGCATACGTTAATTGTCTTATTATGACTGTCAATTGTTCAGAAAATCATAAACAAACGGTATAAACAAGCAAAAAAAGAACAAGATTTCCAATACATTGCATAAAAAATCAGCATCATAATGTGTTGCCTGTAGAATGTAGCGTATATAAATCTAGTTCTTATTTGCTACAATGTGTTCAATGTAGCATAACTGAAAAAGTCTAATTATTTGTCCCAATAACACAAGTATATTACAGTACAGAAAAAACGTAAAAACCAGATTATCAAAAGAACATAATTGTGAGTACTGAGAGCACCCAAACCTGATGAAGAACCCCATATAACAGGAGATGATGGAGTTCCTTGCATCGATCCAAATGGAATCGCAGATGGAACATTCGAATTGGTAGTTTGTCCGAATGACAATGGTGATCCAAAGGCACTAGTTGATGAAGCTGCTTAAAAAACAGAACAAAAAAGAAAAAAAAATCAGTTATATGTTCACCGCGACAATTTAATGACTAGTCCATAGGCTTTACCAACTGCCAAGTAATTTTTCATCCTTATTATTTGACAAATTATTCAGGTTAAACAAAAAAGAAACAGGAGGCACTATATGAAATCCAAAACATAGCATTAAGACATACAAACAGAATTATTATAATGTGTTGCATAATTGCATAGTTGCATGTGTGTGTGAGAGAGAGAGGGGGGAGAGGGAGAGAGGGGAGAGAGAGAAGGAGAGAGAGAGAGAGAGAGAGAGAGAGGGAGAGAGGGAGGGAGAGAGGGAGAGAGAGGGGGGGGGGGAGAGATGCAGAAAATTGTGTGCAATAAAAGGACATATACAGAATGGTGCATGATGAAAGAAAAATAAAACAGAGAGAAGGATCTGCGACGATGGATACTTACGATTTGAGGAAAACATGGTGGAATGACGGGAGAGAGAAAAAGCAGAAGAGATATTGTGGGGTATGAAGGATCAAGTATGTGGGATGGGTTTATATACACATACATACACATGTAACATGTACACGCGACGCGAGTAGCTTTGAACTTAAGCAGGACTCGTGCAAAAACGTGTCGCTTACTTTTTAAGCTCTTGTTTACCGCGTATTTCTACGGTTTCTTTTGTTTGCCTGTTATAACTAAAAAAAGGATTTTTGATCAAAAAAAAAACTTAAAAAAGGATAGTATAATTCTTTAATCTTTTTCACTTTTTTTTTGATAAGCAGCATTATATATCATAAAAATATAAGTGGATAATAGCTATCCACCTATCAAACATCCAACAGAATTAGGGCTTGACCCCTTTAGCATGAAATCTGAATATTACAACCCAACAAAGGGCTATAACTCTACGCAGAGAGCAATAAAAATCCATCCAAAAGATACGAATTAAAATAGCATAATTAAACTAGAACTGAAAATAAAAGCATGCAGGAGAGAAGAAGATGAAGGGACCTCGAGCAAACCCTAAGCCCCTCTCCATCTTACAGCAGCTCCATCACATCACCGAGGCTCCTTACTCAGTCGATGTCGAGCAAGTCTTCACCCTCCTCTGGTGCTGGAGCCATTCCCTGGGCCGCTGCTGCGTGATCCTCCCCTTCCTCAGCCTCATCCTCTGCATGCACTTCATCCATAACCACCTCCTCCTCTTGCAGCTGCAGATAATCCTCCTCATCAAGGACCATGAAATTACCTCCGATGAAATCAAACCCATGTCGAGGTGCCAGAGTTCACTGACCCGTCCGAATGGCCTATACATCCTTACTGCTCTGAACTTGGTTTCAGCTCCATTCTCTGCAAGATATCGAGCCAGATTGTTTTGGCTGGCTCTGATTTGCCTCTTTCGAAGGACGAGGTTGCAGTCCTTCAGTCTCTAGTTCAACTGCTTAATCACTCCCCTGTGTCTATGATCCACAAACCAACGCCAATCATCCCAATCCCTCAAGGCCTCCCTTGATTCGGTTTCCAGCTCCAGCCTGTTACGACCTATCTTGATGGCCAGCTGCAACCCTAGGACCAGAGCCCAGAGCTCGTTTGCCCTGTGATAGAGGTTGCCCAGAGTACCAGTGATCATGGCAAGGATCACTCCATCCTCATCCCTAATCACCACTCCCACCCCTGTGGTGTTACCGTTTGGTAGTGGTGCATCAAAATACACAGCATGGACGTTGATTTTGGCAAATCCTATGCTGGGAAAATCCCATCCCAAATCCATAGTGAAGATACGAAAAGTTTTTGAAAAGTTTTTGAAGAGAATGGAGAGTGAATAGAGTGATAGTAATGAGAAATGAGAGAGCTGGTGAGGTTTGTATATACTTGGGACTGATATAATGCCATGTAATGATGATTGGTAGCTTTTGATCTTCTCAAAAAATCTGGGAGCAAGCAAGCGTTACCTCATTGGTCAAATGCAACCTAACCTCCTCGGGAATGTGCACAGGTAGAGTGTGTGTTGCTCAAGAAATATGCCAGGCTTGTGGGATTGATTCTAGTGGAAAAATGAATCGGTTCTGGCCAAACTAATGATTATTAGAAATTAATAAAATTAAAACTTCACAAAATGTGAAAATTTTAAGATTATTAGCACCAAGCATGTAATGAATACGCCCTATTCACTCCTTGGGCCGCCAGCTCATGGGCTGAAGTGAGGTTTTCTCTTGAAGAGTAACCTATTTTAATATATGGATTCTTAATAAGCCCAATCCAATCTGCATGGTCCTCAAAAGTACCATTTCCCGCTCTGCTTTTCTGGAACTCATCAACAAGAGTTAGGCAGTCTGTGATGATTTGTAAACGACCCTGAATTGATCTTTGGGATATAAAGGATTTGTAAGCAAAGATAATTGCCTCTCTTTCAGCTTCTTTAGGGGAGGATGCCTTGGAAGGCCCAGAAAAGATGAAGATCGGGTTCTGGTTTCTGTCTTCAATGTATCCTCCTATACCAGCTGAGTGAATATTGTTGTTGAATTTCCAGGAGCCATCTGTAAACGCTTTGAACTCTGCATTCCACCAGACTAGATCTTGATAAGTTCCATTTTTGTTATGTAGCATTCTTGCTCCCATTGGATTAACTTGCCACAAATTATATAGTTCTTCAGTAAAGTTCAGTTCTGCTCTCAGCCATTTGAAACTTCTGAATTTGATCATAGCTGATGTTGAATTTATTGTTTCCCAGTAGTGGTTGAAAATTAAATTGTTTCTTCTCAACCACAAGGACCACAGGATTGCTGCAACACTGGCCTTCCAAGCTGCTGATACCATTATCCCTTTAAAAATAGATAAGGTCTCTTTAAGAGAATTTCCTACTTTAGATTTTTGAGTTGCATTAAGAGACCACCAATTTGCAACCATGCACCAAATCGATTTTGCTTCCAAACTATTCCAAAAAATGTGGCTCACAGATTCAGTGACTCCCCTACATCTTGGGCATTCCTTACTGAATTCATCACCCAATCTAAGGTTAATACTTTCATTTGTAGGTAATGCACCAGCCTCTAGCTTCCACAGAAATGTTTGAATCTTATGGGGGACTTTGATTTTCCAGATTTGATTCCAATTTCCAATGAAGTGTGGATCTTCAGCACTCATTATTTCAATACTAGACTTTGTGTTGTAAGCTTCTCCATTGACCTTCCAGAATACTTGATCTTCACTAGAGTTGAGACTTATTGACCGAACTAAGGCTTCAATTTCTCTGACTTGTTCTTTTTCCCAGCTCCTAAGCTCTCTTACCCATTGGAAGTCCAGAGTGTGAGATAATTCCCAGGCTCTTAGTGGATCCTGTATACTGTGATTTTTCCATGAGGATAATCTATATAGTCTTGGGTATTTGAGCTGCAAAGGTCCAAATGAGTTCCAAGGATCTTCCCAAAATAGAATTTTATTGCCCTTACCAATTTTCCATTGAATTTTGTCTGCACTCATCATGTTTGAGAAAATAGGATCTAAATTAATGCTGCTGACTCCTTTAATAAAAGGAGAAGCTGAAGAAGAAGTAGTTGACCCTGAGAGAGATCTTTATGACAGCTCAAATTATATTTGTCTTTGATAACTTCATGCCATGGTTTTCCTCTATCCATATACCATTTCCACCACCATTTTCCCAGCAGAGCAATATTTTTCCATTCAATGTTAGCCAAACCCAGGCCACCTTTATTTTTTGCTAGGCAGATTCTGCTCCATTTTAGGAAATGTAGCCTTTTGTTAGCCCACAGAAAATCTCTCTTCCTTCTGTCTATTTGAGCAATGATACCTTTAGGAACCTTGTATATATTAAACCAGTAAATTGGCAGGCTATTGATGGTAGCTTTGATAAGTGTGGACCTGCCAGCCATGTTTAGATATCTGCTTTTCCAGCCAGCCAATCTTCTATCTATTTTCTGAATCAAGGGATTCCAGAAAGTGAGTGATCTTGGATTTGCTCCTATTGGGGCCCCTAAATATGTAAAAGGGAAGTGGCCAACTGTACAACCTAAAATATCAGCCCAAGATTGCAATATAGAGATGTCAACTCCCCTAGCATATAGAGCACTCTTGCTGAAATTTATTTTGAGGCCTCAAAGTAGCTGAAAGCATTGCAGGAGTCTTTTGCACTTGATTAAACTCTCTTCATTTTGTTGCAGAAAGAGAATTGTATCATCAGCAAACTGGAGATGGCTGATCTCTTTAGAGTTTTGCTGGAGTCTGATTCCTTTGATCACCCCTGACTCTCTAGCTTTAATCATCATCAGATTGAATACCTCTCCAATCTTTTTCACTTAATTATATTTTATTCTTGATTGGATATTTTAACAGGATATTTTCACTTTATATTATATTCTAGGTAGGGGTGAGCAAAACCGAACCGGAACCGAAAAACCGAACCGAACCGTGTAAATTCGGTCCGGTTCGGTCCTAATTTTCTGAAAATTCGGTCCATTCGGTCCGGACCGAATAGACCGAAATAAAGTTCGGTCCGGTCCGGTCCGTAAAAAAATATTTCGGTCCGGACCGAATAGACCGAAATATATATGATTTTAATTAATATTTATATTATATATCTTATATGTTATAATTATAATATCTAATTTGTAAATTTAATTATATCTATGTTTAATGAATTGGGGGTGATTAATTAATATGAAAATTTTAAAATAAAAGATGAATTTTAGTTTTATTTATAATATAATTTTTTATTTTAAAAATAATTTCGGTTCTTTCGGTCCGGACCGGACCGAACCGAATTATTTTGGTTCGGTCCGGTCCGGTCCATTATAAAACTTCGGTCCGGTTCGGTCCGAAAAAAATTAAAACTTCGGTCCTCGGTCTATTCGGTTCGGTCCGGTTTTGGACCGGACCGACCGAATGCTCACCCCTAATTCTAGGTACATTAATATTTTCAAAATTTTGTTATGTGATAGTTGATACGATGAAATAATCTTTAGTGAAATCATGATGAAATAATCTTTAGTGAAATCATATGTACGTGAGATATTATAAATCGGGTTTTGTATTAGATTTTTATTTTAGTTTGTTGATCTAAATTTAATTATAATTTATCTTATCCGTTGAATTTTTGTTTAATCTAGCTATAGTTGGAATTTGAATTCAAATTTGTTTGATAATAAATTTGCATATAGTTTAGTGCCTGATTCGAGAATTTAATAAAGTTTCCATATTTTCATCATTAAAAAAAGTGTTATAGTTTGTAATTTGAATTTGAGTTTGAATATAGATTCGGTTAATTGGATTTTTTGTTTATATTTTTATTATGGATTTTATTCGGATGTTGTTTTTAATTAGTTATAGTTATTAGATGATAATAATGATAATGATTTCATTCTTTATACTAACCGGATATTTCATGTTTTTAATTGCTTGCGATGCGATTTGTATCATCTCCGCTTTTACAAATTTCCCAATTTCCGTTTGGACCAACTCGTGGGCTTCAATGTTAAATTGGTCTCATATTATATGCTATGGTTGTTCCAGAAAAAGTAAAAACCAAATAGCCCATAACCCATCAATCCAGAATAGGCCCAATGATACCGAAGCATCCAGACCGTAGAAACCAGAAACCCCGTGTATCATCGTATTATAAAAGCTAAAGCGACAAAGCCAACAATAAACAATTTTCTTGAAATTGGGGCAGATCAAAAACTAGGGTTTTCGATTTTTCTCTCAAGGTACGAACATGCTGCCTTATTTTCTTTTCAATTGCATATGTTTACATGATTATTATCGTTCTATGTGATTGAATTTAATATATGTTGTGTATTTGTGCACGCCCTTTTTTCTGTATGTTGGATACCCATTGTTTTCTTGAAGAAATTGATTTGGGTTTGTGTGAAATCTTGATAATTGTTCCGAGCTTTAATCTTTCTTGGAAATTTTAAAACTTTTGGCTTCCCAGATAAAAGAATTTCGATTTATGTGGTTTATGTAATAGCTTTTGATTGGATTTGATCATTAAATGGTTAATTTTTTTTTATTTTTTTTGTGTTGATTTATTGTTTAAGAGGTATGGTGTCTTGGAGAGTGAATGCTGATTTTCTGTTAGTAATTCTGATTGAAACAAATGATGGATTTGAAAAAGTAATTAGTGTATTGTGGCAATGTGTGTGATGTATATAGCGGGTATGGTGAACTAATATTTGTTTGTTATGCTGTTTTTGATTTGTGCTACTTTCAAGAGTTAGTTTTGTGTGGTTGATTAAAGTGTCACTTTTTTATGGATTATATCTGTATTATATCGGGTTAGACTTGCAGACTCTATCTTTATCTGTGATTGTTTTTCTCTTAATGATTTTCATATATGTTCTTCTGGTGTGTGGCGATTATGTTCTTTGTTACTTGCCCCGAAATTTGTTCGATTAACATTGGCCTGTTGAGAATTCTACAGGGGAAATTTTCTAATGCGCTCAATTGATATATTTGTTATTCCTGCAGCTAGAAAATGCCGCGATATGATGATCGGTATGGAGCCACTCGTTTGTATGTTGGTCGATTGTCATCCAGGACAAGGTCAAGAGACCTGGAGCACATCTTTAGCAAATATGGGAGGTAATAACAATATATTACGGTACTTGGATGAAATATTTAGCTGAATCTCAGTTCTAGGCATTTACAGGATTGTGATACTAAATTAAAGATCGAGTACAATACTCTTATACTCAATTTAATGTTCTAGACTTCTCGTTGACTTCCAGTTTGTTTGAATCTTGTATTTTGTTCTTGAAGTCTTACCTTTATGTTTTTTTTCCGTGTACATATGATTTGTGTAGTTATTGTTTTGACTATATATAATTTAGTCATTAGTAGTTATTCATTTAAGATCACATATAAACTCTTTGAATTGATAGTTTAAGTTGTCTTTTTGAATGCCTTTGAAATGTGATAACTATTATGGAAACATTACCAGAATTCAGTCCTCAAACAATGCCGTTTTCTGGATATTACTCCTAATTCCTTATAATAGTTGAATGTAGGAAGCATACACAAGCTTTCCACACTTTTTCCATGTTCAGGTGTCAAAATAAAATAACGAATTTTCTATGGTGTGCCCATGGGCACACAATAGTCACTAACTTTCATGAAAATACTAGCTTCTGATTGGTGGATAGGTAATAAATATTAGTGGCCTCCCTGCATTCACACCAATTCCACCAATCAAAATAGCCCATTTTCATAAAAGTTTGTGATTATTGTGTGCCCTTGGGCACACATTAGAAAGACCGATAAAATAATGCTATCTGTAAAGGATCATTGTACCCCTAGATTGTTTTAACCAGATGGTATTGTTGAAGGTTTGTGGCCTTTTCCTTGACCTGGAGGTCAATGGTGGGAAGGTGGCCATGGTGGAATTGGTGGAGTCTTGCCAAGTGTTAAGAGACATTGGCGATTCCTTCTGTATTGTTATTGACTTTTTATGCAACCACCATTCTCAAACTGGTGTTTAGTTCGTTTTTCTTTTGGGGCGATGTATGATGCACTACCAAAAATTAAGTAATGATGGCCTTATTGTTTCTGGCAACCGTTTCCGCAGAGTGCGAGATGTGGACATGAAGCACGACTACGCTTTCGTTGTATGTATAATTCCCTATTGCTTCTCATCTCTTCTTTTTCGTTTTCTCTCTTTTTTTGTGGTCACGGTTTTATGATGATTATAAATATCTGATTTTAACTTTTATGGGATTCTGGTTGTGCTTTTGTTGGTTTTTGCTCTTTAAATTCGATATGCAGGATTTTAGCGACTCTCGGGATGCTGATGATGCAAGGTACAGCTTAAATGGCCGGGAAGTTGATGGCAGCCGTTTGATTGTGGAATTTGCCAAGGGGGTAAGCACTCTAAATTGGACACTTACTATATTTTCTTCGTTCGTTACATGTTACGTATATATATTAAGTCTTTTACACTCTTTCAAAAATATCTTGTGCTTTACTTGGTACAGGTTCCACGTGGTCCAGGTGGTTCTCGAGAATATCTGGGCAGAGGGCCCCCTCCTGGGTCTGGACGTTGCTTCAATTGTGGCCTTGATGGGCACTGGGCCCGAGATTGCAAGGCAGGGGACTGGAAGAACAAATGTTATCGATGTGGAGAGAGAGGTCATATTGAGAGGAGCTGTCATAACAGCCCTAAGAAGCTGAGGTAATCCTAAAATATTTCAGCTGCATATTGTTTCTATAACTGTGTCAGATATTTTTTGTTCAAGTTTTTCATATATCGTGCTTGATATGGGTTTCATCTGCAACGAGCAATACATTCCCTTTCGTCCATATGAATAAATATGCTGTAATAATTGCGAATTTGACATATTAATTTATAGACATTTATTGTATTTCTACAGCCGGGGTGAGAGGAGTTATTCCAGGTCACCAGTGAGATCTCACTCACGTCGCCGTGACAGAAGCTGGAGTCGGAGCTATAGCCGCAGCCGCAGCTACAGGTTAGCCTTTTGTTACTCGTAGCTTTGTCCTGCAGTTTAATATGAGATGATTCTTTAAAGTGCATTTAGGTCTAGCAGATACACAATGTTATATCCTCTGACCATGGTTCTGATTATACTTATTAAATGAATATGTATATCTTTTGAAGGGTCTGAAAGCATTATTAGCACACCCATTTTTATGCTGAAAAATGAGCTTAATAAGTTCATACAGTGTTATTAGAAGTGCATGTATATATGAGATGTGATGCGCACCTGGAGCGCATTCATTTGCGATGTGCCTTCAGTGATGCGCGCAAGGCGTGCTTATGTGCAGTTCATTTAGAAAGTGCAGGAGTAGCTCACTTCTGTTAAGATACACACACATAAACAGATTCTTTATTTTTGCATATGCATTATTCTCATCTTCTTACTGGTAAATATCTACTGTGTTATATACTGATTCTTGCATATTGATACACACACATATATAGATGCACACGTAGTATAGTGATATGTTTGTGTGCTGCTTTCTATATACTGATTTATGTATTCATATGATTCATGTATATACTGTTCCTTTTACTAAATTTCTTTCCTTTATATATGCCGATATGTATATATTAAGTAATTAATTAACACTCGGTAGATATATTCTTGTAATACATAGGCATACTGATTATGCATACTGCTTACTTATTACAGTTGATCTTCGTCTAATTGCATTAACTGATTAACTAACTTTGCTTTTCTTTGTTGTGATGACAAATTTGGTTGCTTTATTATTTAGATATCTTCGTATATGTAAATTACTAATATTTTGCATTATCCATCATTATATATGTTTACTTATTTGTCAACTGAGCTCATATTCTACAGTGGTATACCCTTGCCGTTAGTATTAATTTATGTGCAATAAAATGTTTGTGTCTCTGTGCACACGCAAGCGTGCCTGGGGCCATCTGTTGTCTAAGGTTGCAGTATATTTTCGTTATAGCCTATTGTTTAATACTTAGTACACTGTATGTTGACAGTCGATCAAGGTCTCCAAGAAGAGAACGAGGTGGTGAACGTGAGCGGAGGCGTCAGAGAAGTCCTAGCTACAGCAGAAGCCCGGAGCCAAAGGGTTCCCCACCTCTCTCCAAGGCGAGGAAGAACAGCCCAACACCTGTAGATGAAAGCCCCATTGAGAATGTTAGCCCTTCTCCGGAGAGAGCCAAAAGGGCTACTGAACAAGATGGGTATGAATACACTGAGAGCCTTCGAGGTAGGAGCAGAAGTCCTTTAAGCCCTGGAAGGTATACTCCTATCTCTCCAGGGAATGGCAGCCCTTTGGAAGCTAATGGCATAGCTAATGGAGCAGGTCGTAGCCCAGATGCAAAAGATGAGAGTCCTCATGAGGATGACTACAGTAATCGTTTCTCCCCAAGGGGCAGCGAGTCACCTTAGGGGCAGTGAGTCACCTTAGGTTGCTTGAACATTACCTGATGAATGCTTTAATCTTTATTATTTGCTAGCTATTAAACCATTATCGTACTTGTTAAAGACCTCCGATATTTGCTAGCTTGTTCTGGATTTTGTTTTTCTGAGGCTGGTACTCTTATTTAAACTTTTCTTTTGACAGTTATTTAAACTTATATAAAGCAAAGCGGTTTGTCCGAAAAAGAAGAGTGTTTGGAGTTTTTTTCTTCTTTTTTTTGTGTGAATGTTTTAAATAGCTATGAGGTCTGTTTCATGCTTGTAAGTATTGACCCTTGCCCTTGTACAGCTTTCTGTGATCGCTGGGGTAGAAGTTAGTTGCATATAGTGGTCCTTTATTTCTTGACTACTGATAAAAAAGCTAGATAGGTAACCTGGTTTTCTATGATACAAACCAATATCTGAAGCACAGCTAGAAGTTCAGCTTATGAGTTGTGTATGCCTTAAATTTATATTTTGCAATTTATCATGATTGCACTTGAATGAGCAGTAACCTTGCAAGTGGAACAAGTTGCTGCAAGAGATGCCCTTACCAGAATGCTGTGAGAGATGCCCTTTAAGTAGTATCTAATGCTGGCAGACCTTTGGCAGTTTTCTCATACCAGGATTTCTATTCCACTTTATTCTTTGCTTTTATTTGATCCCCTCAACTTTTAACTCCACCTTGAATAGATGATATTCCAGAAGGATCTTTGGTTTCAATGGATGTGTGTACAGTGTATATCATACCTTCAGAAAACAAGGTCTAGGTTAGTGGGAGTATAATATTTTGCTTAATATAGAGAAATGATGAGCCAAATTTCGAATAAGCATAAGCTGCTTTTCTAGAAAATGCTTTGCTCTGCAAAAGAGTATTTATAGGTAAAACTTTGAACCTTGGGTGGCAAAAGGAAAACAAACAAGTTGGAACTGGGATGTATCCTTACTCCAGTTCGGAGTCCGGCATAACAAGCTATAAATCTTCTTATCTCGCCTGGAATAGCGACGATAGTGAGGACATGGGCTTCTATGTTGAGCCATTTCCATATTGTCAAGAAGATTTCTTTTACAGGTCTGGTTTCTGCAAGAACTGGGAAGGAGAGGATGATGTATATGCTTCTGGTGCTGCTAATTTATTAGGGGATTACTTCTCCCGTTTTGTTTGGGATGGATTCAAGATTTCCGAGGGCTCTGATGCTTTCAATGACAGATATGATGATTTGAAAATGGTAAAAGATTTGTCTGATTTTGTTGGTTGGGACGAATATAAGTATTGTGAAGGCTCCGATGGTTTGGATATGGTAAAAGATTTGTACGGAGACAAAGAACTGTATGATAGTTATGGAAGTTCCGGTACAGAAAGAGAAACACAATTCAGGGCTGAACATATCCCTTGGTTTGATCGGGATTATGGATTTCAAGATAGGGTGGACGAAGACTGCGGTGCTGCTGAACTCAAGTCAAAATATAGCCAGAGTTGGGAATCATGGGATGAGATGGGACTATATGAGCAAATCTTTGGCGACTGGCATAATATGTTAAGATCAGACACTGAAGCAGGGTAGAAACTGAACTTACTTGAACTTCAACGACCGAGAGCCTGTGTCCATTTTTCTTTATGGGCAAAGTAGAAATATCTACAAATACATCAACAAGATATTGATCAATTCTTGCAAATTTTGGTTTGAGTTGATTAGTTTTATGAATCAAAGTACTTTTAACGACTTCCTTAATCTTGCAAGTATCAGGAGTAATCAGGGTATATAATCTTATATCTACATCTTCCATATAAGTGAAAAATATAACTGCACATATAGCGTATCTGTGGTTAGGCATGTAATCATATAAAAGAACAGAACAATTACACAGAGCCACCAAAGGGGCCGATTCCTAACTCATCTTCAATATCATCATCCTCTTCAAAAAGTCTAAGAAAACGAGCCTGCTCATGCTCTCTCCTCTTTTTCTGCCAAAACTTATATGCGGCAACCATTCCAACAATGATAACACTTGAAGCTAAAGCACTTGTGAATACCACCACAGTCCAATGCATTCTTCTACCTCCGTCATGATGCTTGTCATTTTTCTCCACAGAGCCCGAGGAGTTCTCTATATCTGTCATAAAAATAGAGATTTATGTACTGTGCTCGATAAAGCAAGTATAGCTATAATAATAAGTTAATAACTTATATATTATTATAATAACTTATGGTCAGTATGCACATATCTGCAAGTCCAGAAATTGTCCTATTAATATCATTTCAGTGTCGAATTATGACAATGAAACCACATGTAGGTGAGTGCTATTAGATGTGCCGTTAAATGGAATAACACATATGCATCGTACTATCATATGCTAGAAGGCATTACTTTTAATGAGACCCTCATTAGAAGCTAAAATAGACACTGCAGATAAAAACTTGATTAACCTAAACATACTGACTAACAGGGGCTGTTACCTCGCAGATAATCTTATTTGGCTGCTTGACCTTATAAGAACATCCAAAATTTATATAACGCAGACCTATGGGTTTTTTGACAGGCTTAAACCAGAATAAAAAGTGATCACAGATGCTCCAGAGGATGTAACAGAACTACTTGAGATATATACATTGTACTCTAAATGTTCACAATTATCGGACTTGACAGTAGGAGACTAAATAGATGATCATTCTTACACTAGATATCTAATTCATTATTGGGCTGAAAACCTGGAGAATATAAACCATCGGTCCCATTTTTTTTTTTTGCCTTTTCCTCCCTTTTCTAGCCTTTTCCCACAGAATATAGGAGTCTGGCAAGCAATTCAATATAGTAAAATGTTGGGAAAATAGATTTTTTTGTCACCGAACTTATTATGTTTTTAGAAACTTGCCACTCAACTAAATTTTTTTTCCTTTTAGTCACTGATGTTAGGTTTGGATTTGTTTTTAGTCACTAACTTAGGTTCGGATATGATTATTAGCATTGTGATAATTTTTTGTAGCATCATTAACACATAGCGATAGTAAATAATTTTTTGATAATATGATGTATGTTTATATCTTTGTATATAGCAATAATAACATAAAATGAGGTGATATAATATTAAAATCAGGAAAAATCGTAATTGGAATTCTAGAAATTCATTAAATCATCATTATGGAATCAATGACTTCAAATAATTTATGCTCTCCATGATAAAATAAAGTCTAATTGAGTGATACGATGCATCATCTTTCACTATTAAAGTTTCAATCACCTAGTTCAGCCTAAGATCTCTCTTAAATTTATTCTCATAATTTTTAATAACTTTATTTTATTATAATTTTCAAAATAAAGATATATAAATAGAGAGGAAAACTTATTCTTCGATGATTTATGAGATTTTCTTTTTGCGTATAAAAATTCAGACACTAAATTTTTATTTGGAAGAAAAACTAAAATAATTTATGAGAGTACACTTTTTGAAACCGTAAAATGTGTGTTTAACTCTTATTACCGAAGATAAACGATCCTGGGTACATAAAAGTACTATATATAAAGATAGGCATATATCAAATTATCAAAATATTACAGGTTATCACTATATTTTAATAATACTACAAAAAATTAATATAATGGTAATAATCAAATCCGAACCTAACTTTAGTGGCAAAAAAAATTCCGAACCTAACATCAGTGACTAAAAGGAAAAAAAAATTAGTTGAGTGGCAAGTTTCTAAAAATATAATAAGTTCGGTGACAAAAAAATCTATTTTCCCTAAAATGTTTTAATGTGTATTCCTCAACTAAATTGCAACACACGCGGTGCTATAACGAGTTTACCATGATATTACTAATAAATGAAACTATCTACAAATGCTTTCATCAAAAACATCAAGCATCACCATAAGAAGTCATTTTTCTAGTGGTCTGCACTTTGAATTTTAAATTTAGAAATGATGCCACTGATCAACTAGTCTAAGTCAATGCAAGACATGTCCGAAGTAAATTAAGAATTGCAAGGTATAAAACCCTCACCTGCTTTCATGGCAACACAGTCCGGACAAAAAAATGTAGCATTAAATTCCTTTTCTACAGAGTAGCCATACTGGCCATTAGGGACCGTAAAATCATCTGGGCAAAATTCCCACTCGCCAAACACATCATCAGATTTCAAGCTGTCTTTTTCATATAATCCACATCGCTTGCATTTATTATTTGAAAACTCTGTCAGGGGCTGTAAAAAATCAAAGATTTAAATATGAAATTTGACTTGCAATTAGTTTTCCCACATCAAAAAAATTAAATGCTCAAGCATCAAAGCAAGTCATATTTTCAGTTTAGCCATGTGCGATAAAAATAAAAGACTTTGATGCAGTTGAAAGAGATGACATGGAGCCAGGATCCAGACACAATAGCAAATACCATAACAAAATCCTAAAAGGACTAGATTTTGGATAATAATGGAAATCTAGTACACTGTTATTACCAGACCTGTATACTGTGGCAAATTCAATATTATGAATCTACAACCGGGAAAAGAAAAAAAGTTAACATGTTCTCTTAACTCTTAAGTTAACAGCAACACCCTTGTCATGCTTTCGAAAATTTTACCTACCTTGGTAACTTAGGCATTAATATCTGAATAAGAAGAAGGAATCATTTGAAAGAGAAAGACATCTACACTAAATAAATCATACGCTCAAGCAAAAGTTATGCCTGTGTGTTGGAATTTGCGGGGAAGGTAATCAATGCAAAAGAAAATTTATTAAATTTCCATAATAATCCTAGGATACATTATCATACTTCCTTTCACACTCGTTTGATCTAAATTCGACATCACATACAATGGACAAAGAATGCTAATCCAATTTCAAAAGCTAGAGCAGGGCAATACACCAAAATCCAAATATTTACAATAATTAACCTACTACTTATACAAAAGCAAAAAACAGGACCGAGCTAAGTGACGAACTAACAACAAACCTGCCAAGATTCTTGACCCCTGAAAGCGTACACGACATTCTTTTTCTTGACATCGGGCAAAAATGTCTTGTTCTCCCCTTTACAGCTGAAGTAAACTTGTGGTTCAACGGGTAGCCATTCATGAGTTCTAAGAATTTCGATGGATTCAAGCGTTACTGTTGCTGTTTCTATATATTCTGCCAAACAGATTATAAAAATAGATATAATCAACTAATTTGAAACATGAAACAGTAGCAACAACATAATAATATCTACAAAACAATAATCTTGATAGAACACATGGATCACCTTACAGCAATTGTCGAAAAGCAGTTTAAATGTTTGATCATAGAAATAACAAAAGTGATTATGCCACAAAAGAGATTGGTACCTGGGAAGCAGCTGAGGAATATGTAAGAGAGGAACAACAAAAGTGAAGCCCTAGAAGAGAAACGACGCCGCATCGAAGGAATTTATTTATATATGCAAATGATGGAGGTTGTTTCGTATGGGGATTAAGGAGCGATTAAGGATGATATTATGAGTGATTATTGTTTGTTTGCCGGAGAAGTGTTGTGTTTATGTTTTTTTGTGTTGCCGTGTTCGATGTTAAGAATCGAGATGGCTGGGCTTTTGCCGGAATGCCAGGTCACCTGTAAGGTCGTTCCAGAAGTATTTGACCGATGTTGAGTGTTGACTTATATCAAATTTTATTTTTCATATATGAGTACATTTTTGTGCAGCTAATTTATTAAATATTAATATTAATAAAAGTACATTAGTCATTCAAGTTTATTCATTTTGTTAATTGTCAACTAATTTTAATATTATCACTTTTGAGATATATTTTGATATTAATGAAACATTCAGTGTTATAACGTATAGTTAATTTTGTATAAATCATACAAAATGATAATATATTTTAGGGTTAATTATCAAGCTGGTCACTCAAATGGACTTAATGTATCAAGTTGGTCACTGAACTCAAAATGGTATCAAGATGGTCATTGAAGTGGTCATAAATATCAAACAAGTACCTTAAAATATGAGTTGAAGCAGTAAAAATATTAATTATAAAGTTTTACACATTATTTTTGAATGGTAACAAAACCAAGTAAAAGGTTATGATTTCTAATATTTATGGCAAAAAATTTAGATTTTATCAAGTTTATTTATTATTTATTTTTTATTAAAACAAAGAAGTAACTATATAATAAAATATAAATAATAAATAAACTTGATAAAATATAAATATATTATTTTAAATACTAGAAGTCATAACTTTTTAGTTGGTTGTGGTAACATTTAAAAATAATGTGTAAAACTTTATAAATAATTTTTTTAGTGCTTGAACTCATATTTCAAGATACTTGTTTGATATTTATGGCCACTTCAGTGACCATTTTGATACCGTTTTGAGTTCAGTGACCAAATTGATACATTAAGCCCACTTCAATGACCAACTTGATAATTAACCCATATATTTTATCATAATTCTTAAATGAATATTATTGCATTTTACAAATAAGTAATAAAATAGATTTTATATGTTAATATAATTATAAAATAATGTAAATAATGATGGAATAATAGAAAATATATCAAAGAAATATAGTGGGAAAAGAGATTAAAAGATAGTCAATCTCATCCATATCTCTGTATATAAACGCTGACACGAATTTATCTTTTTATCTAGCAACAAAAGTAATGGAAATGGCACTCTCTTCTTCTGCAATATCACCAAATTTGAGACCACCCACTTCACAATCTCTCTTAATTTCTTCCACAAGCTCATCTTTTTTCAGACCCACCTCACTCTTGACCCGACAAGCCAAGAATCTTGCTCTGGGTCGACCCAAGACCCGACCCAGGACCAACCCGGGCCTTTCTTGCACATGTTTGTTTGGACTTGGTGTGCCAGAGCTGGTGGTCATAGCAGGTGTAGCAGCACTTGTGTTTGGGCCCAAGAAGTTGCCTGAGGTTGGTAAAAGCATTGGCAAGACTGTTAAGAGCTTCCAACAGGTGCTTCTATTCTATCTTCTTGTTTCTTTGCTTTATGTATGATGTTTTTGTGTAATTAACTAGTTATGTATTGAACTTTCTGTATGAAATTTTGTGTTATAGGAGGAAATTATAAAGTTGTGTTCTTGTTCATGGATTTATGGGGTTTGATGTATACATACTGTAGAATTGAAACAACCCGGGTCAAATCCCGAGTCTTTTTCGAAAATCGGGTCAAGTCCCGACCTCCGAATCCGAAAATAAGCCCAAATATACTGGCCCAACTGCAACAACTTGGGTAATCCACAAGCCCACCACAGGCCCCCAAAAGATCATGATTTGTTGGTGCAATTGGTAGTAGTACTTATGCTTATAAACTGAACTAAAGTCCACACACTCCTCGATGTGGGACTGGGGTGTTACAAGAATACAAGTGTTGAAGTACTTAAAGTTTGATGTGAATTAATAGGGTCTCTTTTTTGTTAAGCTCGATAAGTGTGAATTGACAAGATGGATCTTTTAGATGATTCTGTAATTTGAAAATGGTGATAATGGAAAGGACCCGACTTTGGCTTTCTAGTCATGTTGAAATTTCTAGGACATGTTTGTTGTAAGTGTACGATGTCTTAGGTTGCCTAGTCTGGGCCCGTCGAGTAACTGGTTTTTATGGGGTAGCCCTTTTAATCTTGTCTTTCCTTCTTTCTTAGTGCTCCAAATTTATCTAACAACAAAAATGGAAATAATGCTTTAGAAATACGACAAGAATGTGATTAGAGTCTACTTATGCTTCCAATACATATAGTTTGATCTGAATTCTGAAAGCTAGTTCTAAGATAAGAAGGCCTGCCAGGAGCGTATAGTAAGCTTGTACTCTGCTGCATGAGTTTCGATAAAGTTCGTTTGGGAGATGGGATGCCAACCTGCATAATCTTTCAGATTAGTTTATTAATATTTATACATAGTACATACAGGTATCCGACACTTCTATCATCTATTAGCCATTTTGGATGACAACCATATTCGTAACTGTTTATTTTCTGAACACAAAAGAGAGTGATAGGCCTTTTGGTTCACCTTTACCAGATTTGTCATTTATTCTCTTCTTTTTTGTCATTCTGGCTTCTTGGTTCTCCAGTCCTTTTAATCTATGTTACTTTGACTCTTCTGTTTTGGTCGCCATACCAGTCTACAACACTTGGACACCCAGACATGGCACTTATTTGTGTTGGATCCTTTGAATGAAATGTGGACTTTTTGACTGAAATGTGGACACATTGACCAATTTTCAGATTTTTTGAGTCCGACACTCGGACATTTGTCGTGTCCGACACTTTGTCACCGAGTTAGAGTACCATAACTTTTCGTAAGTTTTTGCCATGCCAATGCTTTTTATGTTTAAGCCAAGGCATCTCGATAAGTCACAGCATTTGTATAGGATAGGTTGTATTCAAAGTAAAATAATCCTTGGTTTACTAGAAGAAAATCTCTCAAGACCTTGTTTCTAGAGATTCATGTTGGAACAGTGTTCTTCACTGTCACTGATATGTTTCTGCAGAAAGGTATTTTCTTTGGTTATGTATGTAATAGTTAAAAATATATATATATTATGCTTTCAAAGACAAGAATTTATTAGTGTAAAGCTAGATGTGATACTAATAGATGGATAATTCCGAACTTGAGTAAAGGGTATTTTTGTACTACATATTACCACTGTTCATGGGGCAAATAATAGTTATATTGAGACTACCTTTTGCGAAGCAAAGGGGCTTGTATTAAATTTAATTTGAGTATGATACGAATTATATTGACTAGTTACTATAAAAATATTAAAACCTGTTCTATGATTAATATAGGTTCAGACATTGTGTGGTATTCTTTTGCCTTGTTTTTTTTACCTGTGGTTTGTGAAATATGTACACCTCTGTGCTTGTGGAAAACATTGTAAAATGAACAATACGTGTATTATCTTGTGCAGGCTGCAAAAGAGTTTGAGTCTGAGTTAAAAAAAGAGCCGGAGGCTGGTGCAGAAATACCAGAGGGGAAAGTTACAGAAGTTAGTGAAGAAGAGAAGAAAGATGCGGAAGTTTCAAGCACAAAGGAGGGATAGTGAACTTCCAATGCATTTTTGAATTCATTTCATAGAATTTTAAGAATATTTCACTCGTTTTTAGTGTTGGTCAGCTGTATGAGGTATTGTCACAGAGTTGAAGTGAATCCATTTAGTTCAGCTGTTTGCTATGATTGACATCGGATCCATTGTCCATGGTACTTGTTGTTTATATTATATTAATCTTTTAAAAAATGACCAGTTACGCTTATTAAATTTTTAGTCTGAGATTGTGAAGTCTAGCTATGAGCTTCTTACATATTTTAAACGTAATTACTATTATTGTGACATTTGGAGGCTTGATATCATAGTTGTCACGATGTTTGACTAGCAGATCAGTTGTTTTATACCGAGTCGACTGGTTTGGTCGACTTGCTATATGATGAAAAGTCTGCCGGCTTGTAGGCCAGTTGAGTGAACATGTTCTGTTGAATTTGAATTTAGTTTTTGCATTTTTCATTTACATTATGTTATTCCGCATTAGTATATCTTGTGATATTCTGCCGTCAGCATTGTGCATGTTATGAATCTGAAGAATGCATTCTTCTTTTCATAAAATCTGCAGAATCTATTTTGCAATTTCCATTCTGTTTTCTTAAAATCTGCTTTGTCACGTTTTTACTTATCTTCTGCACTGAGGCAGATAGTTATAATATTGTGGACATAGATGTAACTGTAAAGCAGATCTATTATTTGCAGTAGGTTTTTATTACTAAAACAAAATGTTACAAACAATGTGCTATGTGTTAGAAACTTGAATCATGTAATATATTTTTGTAATCTTGTGTATATAAATTTGTATTATTATTTTGTCTTAGAGTCTACGACTAGTCAACTAGCATGCGGGACCTCCATCCGTCCATCGACATGCATCTGGGAACAAGAAATACTGATTACATTATGGTGAACTAACTTGAAATATGATAAGAAGGTGAAAACATGGGGAAGATTAGTTGAATACCATCTGCACCATGGCAGGCTTAAATTGGAAGTCCTGTATGAAGTCCTGGTCAGTGATATCAGATATGAGAGCACAAAGCTGATGAAGTTATCTCCAAATTTTGTCAGGTATCAGGTATGTACGCTCCTGTAGAAAGTACAATTCTTTACTGGTTTCGTGACGGATCAGACCTTAAGGGCAGGTAATCTTACAACTATACTTTTCCGGTCATAAAGTTTTGCTTCTAATATACTGACGGATTGTATTAACTATCCTGCATGCTCATTTTACTGTTGCAGTTGTATCATGTATGTGTAATCTTCTTGCAATATAACTTTGTTACGGGATTGGTAGAAGATTACACTAATGTGCATGTTCTGGAAAGGTGATTAATTTAGAAAATAAAACCATTTTAATGAATAATTGATAATTGCTTTTATGGCAAAAGATAGGACACACTTGACACTTAACAGGGTGTCTTACATTGCATGCTTCACATTGCAATGGAGAGCCTTTGCTGCAACTCGTAAGCTAAGAATGGTACAACCATACACATAATTAATAAAATAAACAACTGAAAATATATCAAAGGTCAGGAGTAACAGATCACGATAATGTAGCTTCAAGGGGGATGTTATTTCTTTAATCTCTAATGTATTGCTAGCAATAAATTGAAGCCAATGTGTATATAGTTTAACCTATTGGCTATTAGCATTCCACAGTAGAGGCTAATATAATAAGAGTACATCATCCCAGGTGTTTTTCCTTATAGACTATTGTTTTCAATATTGGATCTGATTCTTGAGATTCACATTATGAATATGAAGTTTCCAGTTTTTACAAAGGTGAGTTCATTGGCCCGAGGTGGGCCTTGACATTACTTTTTGATCATAGAACAGATGCCTCCACTGAGGTTTGAACCCTCGACCTTTTGTTACCAAGAAACAAAGGTGTCCACGTGGTTACAATTTTAACTTTGAAGACAAAGCTGAAATAAGCAAATATCTGTAGTTGCTTCTTAACTTCTCTTAAAAGTATAGGTTGCTTCATTTAGCAGAAGGCACAAATAAGAAGCATAAACTGCTTCAACTGTTGTGTAATTTACTTTTGACTTGAGCCAAGTACTGGAAATCAATTAGCGCAAAACTTAAACTTGCAACACTATCTTAGAAAACCCTTCATGTTCTCAGACATCTCTTCAACCTACAATAGTTCACGGTATTTCTTATAAGCATCATACTTCCTATATATTTATTTTTTATAATTGGCACACAAGCAAAGCTTTGTGAAGGCGGTGGAACCCCTTTGTAATGACTAGATGAGGTGGAACTCCGTGGAAGAGGAGGAATAAATGGCATCTGATAACAATTCCGGGTGTGAGCTGTCTCCTACTGCTATCCTTTGACATTTAATTATATAGTAGTTGATCTCTTCTGTTAAAAGTGTTTGTCTTAGTTTGTATTTGCCCTGATGTGGTTAAGCCTTAGACTTGCATACTACTACCCATAATCTGTCACCTCTCGTTTCTTTTGCTAAATAATCTGTCACCTTTTCTGGTCACTAACTTACAATCAACTTTTTCTATAATTTTATCTTGCATTTTTCCATATTTTACAAATATATCATGTTCTTAAATATTCATGTACATGAATCAAAATTTGTTACATTTGCAATTGTTTGACACTCTTAATAAACACATACTCCCTACTGTTGTCTTTTCACACAGTAGTATAGGGTACATGACAAATATACTTGTGCATAAAGAGGAACACAACAGTTTTTGATGACGTTCAGAGCTCAGTTGATTATTGTCTAGGAGAAAGTGAAGTTCCTACTAGTGTCTTGCGTGTATAGAGCTTTTGATTATGTTCTGAGCTGATTTAATAATTTTCTGGGAGAAACTGAAGTGAAATACCACGTAGCCTCTTCGTAACTTGTATGGAAATTTTGATGATGTTCTGAGTTCTGTTGATTATATTGGTATGATCTGGGAGACAATGAAGTGAAGTTCTGGGGAGCCTCTCGGTTGTATGAATGGAACATGTCCAAGATTTCTACGCTTTCAAGATCTTAGTAGAGTAGAGTTTACTTCTTAATTGTTCGTTCAGTATCCTTTCTGAATTCTACTTTCTATATTCACGGTTTTCTTTGCTTTGAGATCCGGCTCTCGATGATTTTGAGATGAGGTCATCGAAGGCCTCTGTTTCTTTATTCTTTTTCTTAAAAAACTACTGTGGAAAGTTTGAATATGCTTTCGCACATTGTATAGCCTGATTAAAAGCATTATCCACAAGTGGAAATTTTTCTTGTAGCTCCAAAATTTCGTAACAGCTTACGGTAGACCGTGCAGAGCATAAATATAGAGAATATGCTTTGGTTTTGTAGCTTTTATAGTTGCAGTCTTGCAGAGGTGTAAGAAAGTGACAAGGGATGGAAATCTTTTGTAGCAGAATTTTGAAAGTATTTGTAGTATAAATGCATGTTTGGGTGAGCTCTTCCTCCCCGATTTCTCAAGTTATGTGTCAATTTTCGAATTGTGAAAATCTTAGCTGAGTGATTTATTTGATTTTTTTTTCAAAATTTGACTTAATATAAATATATAAGATTACTTTAAAACATAATTTATAATATTTTATTATTATAATATTAAACTAATAACTTTTATATTAACAAAATTACAAATATCAGGAAAATTCGCACGAACAAAGCCAAGCATAAAATGAAAATGAAGATGAAAAAGTGGGATCATAAACGGTGAAGTACAGCAATTTTTTTATAAGATCTGTGAAGATCAGGGGCAGGAAGTGAAGTGGTCTACCTATCTTGAGTCTTTACATATTTTTCCGAAATTTTTTTATAAGATTTGTGAATATTAGTTTTTTTGAGGTTTATAGTTGTTTTTTCTCAATAATATCACATATTTTGCTTCTAGACCTGGTAATCCTTCATATTTAATATTTTATACGTATATAATCGTTATACAAAGTCAAATTAAGTAAAATGAAATATAAGCTATAAAACATATTTTATATTGAAATATTCTTTTAAAATATACATGTAATAGATCTTTAAATGATGTAAAAATGAGATTAGTGAATGAGATTTTAGTGATCAAAATTTGGGATAAAATTTGAATATATCAAACTCATTTTCACCCTGTTTTCATTTTCACCCTGTTTTACCTAGACGAAGATGCTCGGTACATGTTCCCTGTTGGATAGGGGCGGATCGGGGGGTGAACAAAACCGAACCGGAACCGAAAAATCGGACCGAATTAAATTCGGTTCGGTTCGGTCTTAATTTTCTGAAAATTTGGTCCATTCGGTCCGGACCGAATAGACCGAAATAAAATTCGGTCCAGTCCGATCCGTAAAAAAATATTTTGGTCCGGACCGAATAGACCGAATAGTCCAAAATATATATAATTTTAATTTTAATCTATATTAGATATATCTTATATGTTATAATTATAATATCTAATTTGTAAATTTAATTATATCTATTTTTAATGAATTGAGGGTGATTAATTAATATGAAAATTTTAAAATAAATCATGTATTTTAGTTTTATTTATGATAAAAAAATATTTTTAAAATAATTTCGATTCTTTTGGTCCGGACCGGACCGAACCGAATTATTACGGTTCGGTCCGGTTTGGTCCATTATAAAACTTCGGTCCGGTTCGGTCCGGAAAAAATTCAAACTTGGGTTCTCGGTCTATTCGGTTCGGTCCGGTTTTGGACCGAACCGACCGAATGATCATCCCTAGGATCCCCACAAATGTCGGGGGAAGCAAATTTTTAGAAAACATCTATATATTTCTAAATTTTTTGGGGTGCTTTTATAATTTTGTAAAATTTAGAATGATGAAAAAATGTAAAAAAAAAAGGGGACACGTATTCCTCGTGCCTCTTCCTAGATCTGCCCCTACTCTCGGATGCATAATTTGGTTTTTATTTGGTAATCACAGGGGTGGATGTGCGGCAGCAGATGGGGTAAGCGGATAAGCCGCATTACATCCATGTTAGCTGACATGTACTGAAACTGAAACAGATCTCTACTGCATACTACAAAACTATAACAAATGCATGCATTTCATCATATCAAAAACCAATGCATAATCAGCCAACAGGCATGTCTGATGTCTTGGTTCATTGTTCACTGCAAACTAAATACCACCGTTGATGTTTTCGAGATGCCAACATCATCAATATCCGCCTTATAAACAGCCTGGAGGTTAATCCACTGGCAGGAACTTAATTTTCTAAAAAAAATTGCAGAAAATATGGTAAAATTGTAGGATGGATCCGGTGCTAATTTCAACTGTGACCTTGTTTGCTTTGTCGCATACATAGTCGTTTAGTCATTTCAGTAATGTCGCGGGGGAAGCATGGACCAAATCTAACTCTGTCTAGTGTCTTGTTCCATCTGTGGTGAATTCTTGCTAGATTATTCTAAAAGATGTGCCACGAACACGAATGAATCTATCCTCTAGACAGATTGGCTGAGCCTACATAAGTACATGCCGGGTGGTCTGTCCGTCTGTCTCTGGACTACATTCGAGCATCCTGCCCATAATGTGTTCTTTATGTATACAAACATCACAACAGATTGCTCTTGTCATGGATTAAACAATGCAGGATGTAATTCAGCAAAAAAGAAATACAAGATATTATTGCATTATTTCCTGTGATGTGGGGAAACAATAGCCTCTCCTTCCAGAATCGGTCTTGTTCACTCTGGTAATCGACTAATTGGCCTTGAATAATGACTGTCCAGAATTTTCCAAATGAGATTATATGATACCTTCCCCCCAACACCTCGAGGTTTTAGGAGTATTGGTCATTTAATATGGTATTCGAGCTGGGCTTTCGAGTGAGAGGGAATGTTGGGATATAATGTGATCTTGGTAAGCCCTACTCCCAACACCTCGAGGTTTAAGGAGAACTGATCAGTTAACAATATTCACATCATCCCAAAATTTACAGAAGAGATCAACTTTTTATAACAGTGCTGCACTGCAGCCACATTGCCAAGACTCAGACTCGAGACCGTTGCCTAACTTTATCCTCTTGATTCGCTAAACAGGATAAACTCTGGTAAATGCGTGTGTGTACTGTTGGTACCAACTTTGAGTGGCAAGGAAATAAGAGGGCTGGAGAGGTCATTTTCGAAATGAAGACAGGCCGGTGATCAGTTAACTTGAAGACACATTATTATAAATGAAAGTGGCCTAATAATTATATCTTGTGATGATATTTGCACCAAAGAATAGGCTTTATGACAATGAAGAGTAGTTTAGTCCAACAATTTGCCACTGAGAAGCAACTAGTGGGAGCATCCAGTGAATATAGACCCATCAGATGGAACAAGTACAGAGATATCATTAAAGTTTTTAATTCCGTCCCTCGTGCGTGATTAAGATAGTTTAGCTCTAAGCTGTACAACTACAGGGACTCAGATTATTCCCTTTTTCTTGTCTGGCCTTTGTCTCTACCCACTTGATCCCGTTACAAAAACGAACAAGTTTCATATGATTTCACGGGAACAGCCTCTTTATTCTTTGCATCTTTTCGGGCACTATTTTAATCTCGTTTATTTCACTGAATTCTGAGATAATCATCTACAGTAAATTACTGCTTTACTTTTTTAGCCTCCTTTTGAAGCATGATGCTATGGAATATAGTAAAGGAAATACCACTCATACCTAATTTTTAAAATTAACTAACAGAATGCCTACATAAGTGGACTACCCATTACCAAAATCCAAATTCAGAAATGCCAGCCTTATGCCCTGTGTGAATAAACCTATGAAAAAAACCAAGATAGACAAAAATTTAGCAAGACAAGAATCAGCAGCAGATTTTTAAAAAAACCAGTTTTTTTTTTAATTTTTAAAAAAATTATCTTGTTCATTTATGAAAGATTTGTCAAATCACTTATTGTTTTTTCTTATCCGTTCTGATCACACATCTTTATTATTCTGATCAAACAGTCACTCTCAAATCTAAATGGGTTGTTCGTACAGCTAAGCCCTGAGGAGACACAGGCTAGGTTCATGGTATTGTCATAACACACGTTTGCTGCTTTATTGTCTTCAGAGACATTTGTTGGTTAGATTCTGCCCATGCTCATTTTGTTTTTTCTTTGAAGCTTTTGTAGTTTTTTTGTTACATATTAATGGTGTCAGACTTCTCCAGTGCTGCTGGTTGGTATATTGTATCTGGCATTGGAGTCGTGGCCTCGTGGTTTGGACCATAATCTTGATTTAATGAATTTATCATTTTCGAGTTCTTTTGATGACATATATATAGGTTTGGAATTGTCTGTGATTTAGTACAGAGTCGAGAGTATTTAGTTTGTAGCTTGGCTACTTATTTCATATACATTCAACTAGTTGTCTTTGATTAAAAAGATAGCTATGGTTAAGCCATGTTGGAAACTATCCCTCGAGGGTTGTGGACGTGGAGGTGCTGGAGATGCCAGTGGCCGGACTGATGGATTAATGTGGCATAAGGATTTAGGACTCCATGTTAACGGAGAGTTTTCAATGGCAGTAATTCAAGCTAATAATTTGCTTGAGGATCATAGCCAACTTGAATCTGGACCCCTTAGTGCAGTACAGTCAGGTCCTTTGGGAACATTCATTGGGGTCTATGATGGACATGGAGGGCCAGAAGCAGCCCGGTTTGTCAATGACAATCTGTTTCCGAATCTGAAGAGTATGTTCTTGTTTAATCTAGTCCTTTTTAATTATTATGGTCATAATGTTTATTTCTGTTATGTGAATATGTGATTCATGTTAGTAGATTTGTAGTGCAATATACATTAACTAAAGATGGTGGATCTGTTGGGAGTCACAGTGAAAATCACAGCAACAATGTATAGAGCAGTTATATTATATAAACAAGTGTAGGCCAACGAAACCACAACAATATAGCATGCACGAAGATCGTATATACAATAATCAGTGACTGATAAATTACAAGAAAAGAAGAGAAAGGCGCACCTTACACCGTCGCTAGAATTAGTATACAGAACAGCTGAGTCGCCTAGCCCTTCGATGAAGACTAGACTGTTCTTGAAGTGATTATTGCCCCACTACGCTGTGATGGGTAGTCGCAATATCGCTCCCAGGATAAAACAGCACAGACCGAACCGCTCACAGACACGAGTACGATCAACAGCGATCAACACCTCAGTTCGCCCGAGAACAGTATGTATATGTGTATATATCGGAGTAGATGGTGAGAGTGTAAGAGAGAAGAATGAGAATGGTGTTTGTGTTTTTCCCGTGCTCCAACTCAAGTGTCGAGGCTCACTATTTATAGTGAGGCCAAGGCACCAACACACCGTCCAGATTCATCTGTCCAGGTTCAATGAATCTGTATCTGTCAGACATTCTGACCAGATTCATTTGTCCAGGTTCAATGAATCTGTATCTGTCAAACATTCTGACCAGATTCATTTGTCCAGGTTCAATGAATCTGTATCTGTCAGACATTCGGACCAGATTCATTTGTCCAGGTTCAATGAATCTGTATCTGTCAGATATACCGACCAGATTCATTTGTCCAGATTCAATGAATCTGTATCTGTCAGATATACTGACCAGATTCATTTGTCCAGATTCAATGAATCTGTATCTGTCAGATATACTGACCAGATTCATTTGTCCAGATTAAATGAATCACATTCTCATTTCAAGCTCTTTCAAGCCACTGTATTCAACTCTATTTCTCAATGGATTTCACTAAGAAAATGTCCCGGAAATTACATCAAGAACATATTAAAAAATATGCTTTAAACTTTCCATTTTCTAACAATCCCCCACAAATCCATATAGATATGCATATTAGTCCTCATCATGACTTGTTTTTCAGAGTAGGTACCCTTCCGGGTTTGAACCCTCCTAAGTCCCCTACTTCGATGGCTACCGGATATAGATGGATTGTTTCACCTTGAATCTCTATCCGTTGGGTGTAACCACACTCCATAGACGACGACAGGTCAAAGGCTATGGTGCCGATCTACGGCTTTGAGACATTAATGGTCGTGTCTCGATCCTGTTCGTCGAATGTTTCAAGGAATAACCCTTTCCTCTAATTGCGACCTCACAATTACATTCGCTTAGCTGGGCATCTCCAGAGATGTACTGCAACCATCTCGTCAAATGACTTGACCCCATTCAGAGTTCTAAAAACTCTTGCTATACTTGCAGTGTCAGTACCTTTTAGGTTTGCAGGGGATAGACTCAGATGCATAAGTATCTATATTGTAGTTAAAGGTACTACCGATCCACCCTTACAGCTTGTTTACCACATTGAATACACTTTGAGGGATCTCCTCTCAGATGTATTGGGTTCCCGCTGTAGATGAATCATGATGGGTTATCAGTCCCATCCCCAACCTTGACTTAAGGACAACAGCATGCTCAAGCCCTTTAGTCAGTGGATCAGCTATGTTATCTTGAGTTCCAATGAACTCAATAGCAATAGTCCGATCAGACACCAAACCCCTTATAGACTTAAGTCTAACTTGGATGTGTCTCTTTGTTTTAGCATTATACTTGGCACTTCTGATCTTGTCGATAGTTGTACGGCTATCACAATGAACAGAAATTGCCGGTAGCGGACGACTTACTACAGGTAACACAGACATGAGTCCATGCAACCATTCAGCCTCCGTACCCGTGGCATCCAATGCACACAACTCGGCCTCAAACGTAGACCGAGTTACTATAGTCTGTCTAGTCGACTTCCAGGATACTGCTCCACCCGCAAGGGTAAACAGATATCCAGTCACTCCATTGGAACCAGACTTCTTAGCTATCCAACTTGCATCACTATATCCCTCAAGCACACTCGGATATCTCCTGTAGTGCAACCCAAGATATATGGTGCCTTTCAGATATCTAAGTACTCTATCTAGAGCATCCCAATGAGTTCTGTTTGGACAGCTTGTATATCTTGCTAACTTAGACACAGAATATGTTATATCTGGTCTAGTACCATTAGCAAGATATTGCAAACTACCAATAATCTGAGAATATCTTAACTGAGACACAGGTACACCTGAAGCATTCTTGATAAGAGCAACTTTAGGATCATATGGTGTACTAGCAATTCTACAATTTGAATAACCATACTTCTCAAGTATAGATTTCTCTATATAATGAGATTGTGACAAGGTTATTCCCTCAGTTGACTGAGTCAACTTGAGTCCAAGAATCACATTCGCCTCACCCATGTCCTTCATTTCAAAGTGTCTTTTCAAGAAATTCTTTGTCTCGTTAATAATCTCAATATTGGTTCCAAACAGTAGTATATCATCCACATACAAGCACAACACAATATGTTCATTTCCTTTAACCTTATAGTAGACACACTTGTCATTATCATTAACTATAAAATCAAAAGTCAAAACAGTGTCATCAAACTTTTTGTGCCAGTCTCTAGGTGCTTGTTTCAAGCCGTAGATGGATTTGACTAACTTACATACTTTGCTCTCATTGCCAGATGCAACAAATCCCTCAGGCTGATCCATATAAATCTCTTCTTCAAGATCACCATGAAGAAAAGCTGTCTTTACATCCATTTGATGGATGATAAGACCATGTACGGAAGCCAATGCTACAAGCATTCGGATCGTTGTCAATCTTGCAACAGGAGAGTATGTATCAAAGTAGTCAATACCTTCTCTTTGCCTAAAACCTTTAGCAACCAATCTAGCTTTATACTTATCTATTGAGCCATCTGGTTTCATCTTCCTTTTGAAGATCCACCTACATCCTATAGTAGAACACCCAGGAGGGAGGTCAACCAACTCCCATGTTCCGTTAGAAACAATAGAGTCAATTTCACTCTTCACAGCGCCTTTCCAGTGCCTAGATTCCGAAGAATCCATGGCTTGTCGGAAAGTCAAAGGTTCGTCCTCGACATTGTAAGTGATAAAATCACTTCCAAAGTCCTTAACTACCTTTGCACGCTTGCTCCTTCTAGGTTCCTCAACTTCATTAGGAGTAGAGCTACTAGTAGGATCTGCCCCCACATTTGTCATCTTTTCCACATGATCGGGAATAGAACTAGATGTGTGAGTAGGATCAACACTAGAAGAACTTTGAGGTATACCAGTCTTCATAGGGAAGACATCCTCAAAGAATGTTGCATCACGAAACTCAACTATCGTGTTTGCCACTATACCATCTATGTCAGATTTTAATACTAAAAATCTCATAGCTGTAGTGGTTTCGAGATAGCCCAGAAAGATACAATCAACAGTTTTCGGCCCTAGTTTCTTTCTCTTGTGTTCAGGGACAAGTACCTTCGCAAGGCACCCCCACACACGAAGATACTTTAGACTAGTTTTCCTGCCTTTCCATAATTCGTAAGGTGTCTTGTCCATATGTTTCAGAGGGACTCTATTCAGAATATGGCAAGCCGTATTCAGAGCCTCCCCCCACATGTACTTGGGCAACCCCGAATTAATCAACATACTGTTAATCATATCTTTAAAAGTTCTGTTCTTTCGTTCTGCCACCCCATTAGACTCAGGTGTATATGGTGGAGTCACCTCATGAATTATACCATTGCTCTTGCAAAATTCATTAAAGGTGTTTCCCGTATATTCACCACCTCTATCAGATCTCAAACGTTTAAGTACTTTACTAGTTTGTGTTTCAACTTCAGTTTTAAATCTAATGAATTTTTCAAGTGCTTCATCTTTATGTTTAAGAAAATAAACATAACAATATCTACTACAATCATCTATAAAGGTAATGAAATATCTACAGTGTTCCTTAGTCAACACACCACCAAATTCACATATGTCCGAGTGCACTAAATCTAACAAGTCAGAATCCCTAACCACACTATGAAAAGGTTTCCTTGTTAGTTTAGCTGTCACACATACTTGACATTTAGTTTTCTTATCAATGGCATGCTTTGGAATCAACTCTAAGTTCATCATATTCTTTAGAGCACCAAAATTTAAATGACCAAGCCTAGAGTGCCACAAATCGGATGATTCAATATTATTAACAGAAGGAGAAGCAATATCATTAATAAAACCGCCTAAAACAGGCTCCACATTTATTAAAAACAAGCCGTCTGACAAGTAGCCCTTGCCAAAAAACACACCAGTCTGAGTAATAACTACTTTATTACACTTTAAAGAAAGTTCAAAGCCATTTTTAACTAAACAACTTCCACTAATAATATTTCTACGAATCTCGGGAACATGATGCACTCTAGTAAGGGATAGAACACGCCCTGAAGCAAACTTCAGGTCCACGTTTCCTATTCCACGAACTTGAGCCGCACTAGCATTCCCCATCGTCACTGTCATCCCATGAGCCTGTTGATAAGATACAAACAGAGTAATATCAGCACAAATGTGCACATTAGCTCCCGTATCAATCAACCACTCATTAGACAGATAAGTGGAAAATAGTTCAGGGTTGTACTTAACATACCCGTCATTGGTTTCAGAAGCAACAGCCTCACCAACAACCATGTTAAGCACAGGCCCATCAGTGGTTCCAAGCACAGTATTTGCTTGTGCTACCACCTCAGCTTTCTTTGCTTTCTTTACAGGACAGTCCTTACTCCAATGACCAACCTGTCCACAAGACCAACATGGTTTGTTGGCCTTTGATTTCTTAGCCTTGCCCTTGTCAGTTTTGGGCTTAGTGTTCACCTTCTTAGCGACAGACTTTCTTTTCTGTCCCACAGTCACTACATTGACCTTCGAGCTACCAGATTCAGTTGGCATCACATGTCCCTGTTTGGACTTGTGCTGCTCCTGCACAGAGATATCCAGCATCAGGCTAGTCCAAGTGATCTCTCCCTTCTGCCTTTTCAGGGAGAGTGCAAACTCTTCCCAAGACTTAGGGAGTTTTTCAATCACAGACATAACCAAAAACTTTTCAGGAAGGTCCATTCCGGACTCCTTCAAAGCATGCACCAACGTCTCAAACTCATGCACCTGCTCAGTCATGGATTTTGTATCCACCAGTTTGAAGTCCAGGAACTTAGCCACAGAATACTTTTCCAACCCTTGCGAGTCAGTATTGTGTGTCTGATCAAGTTTCTCCCACAAGGTCTTAGCAGTGTAGGAGTCAGATGAGTAAACATCGAACAGAGTGTTCGTTAAGGCTGCTAGAATAGCAGCCCTAGCCACCCCATCCTTTTCCTCCCACATAGCATAGGCCTTAAGGGTTTCAGCCTTTTCCTGTACCACAACTGGTTTCTCATACTGCAACACCGGCCATAGACCCTTAACCGTAAGCCACAGTTTCATCTTTTTCTGCCAACGAGAAAAAGAAACTCCCCCACCGAATTTATCAGGAATACCTGATAAATCAATGGGCTGTGGAAAACGATACGTAGTCCAATCGATGTTACTAGTAACACCAGACCCAGAACCAGCACCACCACCAACAACAGAATCCGCAATCTCATTAACCATCTTGCTTACTACACAATATAACAGATAATCACTTCAAGATTGTTGGGAGTCACAGTGAAAATCACAGCAACAATGTATAGAGCAGTTATATTATATAAACAAGTGTAGGCCAACGAAACCACAACAATATAGCATGCACGAAGATCGTATATACAATAATCAGTGACTGATAAATTACAAGAAAAGAAGAGAAAGGCGCACCTTACACCGTCGCTAGAATTAGTATACAGAACAGCTGAGTCGCCTAGCCCTTCGATGAAGACTAGACTGTTCTTGAAGTGATTATTGCCCCACTACGCTGTGATGGGTAGTCGCAATATCGCTCCCAGGATAAAACAGCACAGACCGAACCGCTCACAGACACGAGTACGATCAACAGCGATCAACACCTCAGTTCGCCCGAGAACAGTATGTATATGTGTATATATCGGAGTAGATGGTGAGAGTGTAAGAGAGAAGAATGAGAATGGTGTTTGTGTTTTTCCCGTGCTCCAACTCAAGTGTCGAGGCTCACTATTTATAGTGAGGCCAAGGCACCAACACACCGTCCAGATTCATCTGTCCAGGTTCAATGAATCTGTATCTGTCAGACATTCTGACCAGATTCATTTGTCCAGGTTCAATGAATCTGTATCTGTCAAACATTCTGACCAGATTCATTTGTCCAGGTTCAATGAATCTGTATCTGTCAGACATTCGGACCAGATTCATTTGTCCAGGTTCAATGAATCTGTATCTGTCAGATATACCGACCAGATTCATTTGTCCAGATTCAATGAATCTGTATCTGTCAGATATACTGACCAGATTCATTTGTCCAGATTCAATGAATCTGTATCTGTCAGATATACTGACCAGATTCATTTGTCCAGATTAAATGAATCACATTCTCATTTCAAGCTCTTTCAAGCCACTGTATTCAACTCTATTTCTCAATGGATTTCACTAAGAAAATGTCCCGGAAATTACATCAAGAACATATTAAAAAATATGCTTTAAACTTTCCATTTTCTAACAGGATCGACTCTAAAATGATTTGTTCCATATTTCAGAATTTGCTTCTGAGCATCAGGAGGTATCTGCAAATGTTATTAGAAAGGCCTATTTATCCACAGAAGAGGCATTCCTATCACTTGTAAGGGAGCAATGGCGTAGTAAACCACAGATTGCTTCGGTTGGGACATGCTGTTTGGCTGGTATCATATGCAATGGGCACTTATATGTGGCCAATGCTGGTGACTCTCGTGTGGTATTAGGTAGAGCTGAGAGGGCAGTCAGAGGTGTGACAGCAGTACAGTTATCAACAGAGCACAATGCGAACATGCAGTCTGTCAGAGATGAGCTGAGGTCAATGCATCCAGATGATTCACAAATTGTGGTTTTGAAACATAAAGTTTGGCGTGTGAAGGGTATAATACAGGTAATATTCTTTACCTTTCTTTTCAATATTTATGGCATTATCATCAAAACTAAGGCTTTCTATATTTATAGCATCATCAATTTTTTGTTTTCAGATTTCAAGATCCATTGGAGACGCCTTTCTCAAGAAGTCAGAATTCAACCGCGAGCCTCTATCAGCCAAGTTTAGACTACCTGTGCCTTTTAAAAAGCCAATTCTTAGTGCAGAGCCATCAATATTAATCCACAAACTAAGCTCCAAGGATCAGTTTCTCATATTTGCCTCAGATGGTTTGTGGGAGCATCTTAGTAACCAGGAGGCTGTTAATATTGTCTACAATCACCCCCGAAATGTAAGTTGTCAGTGCTAACTAACATTCTAATATAGTAATATCCACAGAAATAAGCTGTCTGCATCCGGAACTTAATTAAATTGTGAAAAAAGCCTTAGAATAGATCCTGATCTAAAATATATCTTGAATGTTATTGGTAATAATATTCGTATATCTCTTTCCACTGATTGGCACTATTTAACTTCTCACAGTTAGTTGGTTTCTTTGCCAGTTTTTGATTGAGCTTTCCCTTTTCATTTACAGGGAATTGCTAGGAGACTTGTCAAAGCTGCACTTCAAATAGCTGCAAAGAAAAGAGAAATGAGATACTCTGACCTGAAGAAGATCGATAGAGGAGTGAGGAGACATTTCCATGATGACATTACCGTCATTGTTGTATTTCTGGATCCTCTTATGATGAGTAAAATCCCGTCTCGTGGTACTACATGTTCTATCAAAGTGGGTGCTGGAGCTACCGGTCCTACTCAGTCGTAGTCAGCAGTAATCTTTAGATTTCAATCTTCACCTGCAGTATGAATGAATACAAAGGAAGAAGAGGAAAAAGAATCAGAAGAGCGCCAGTACTGATTCATTTCAGTGTACGAGGGTTCAGAATGATCAACAGATGTAGTGGCAGGTGATTTCATGCAGCCCTCAAAATGTGTCCTCTTAGTTCATACCTTGGAATTCAATTATAATTTTTTCAGAATCAAGATTCAATAAACGTTACCATATTCTACCGCCAGGATTGAGACTGTAATATAGTAGTAAGTATTTTCCCATAGTTGCTCCCAGTGTCTGGACTATTATTTAAGAATTTTGATGTAGATCACATGTTCTTGCACAAAGACCTCAGTTTTCGCCAAAGTGTTGTGTGCTATTTGTTAGAGGTTCTAACGTCCGTTGTTCAGAAGAATTCAATCAGCACAGCCACAGCTCACAGCGGATTTCAGATTCGTGTACATGACTTAATTGTCAGTGCATTTTATTGTTTTCATTTTTGCTAATTGATAATCATATATCAGAAGGCAAAGAAAATATGTACTTAGTTGAGTAAGTATCTCATGGGATAAAACTCATAAGAGATCATGGCTCAAGTGACTACAAAGCCTAGCTTGCTACAGATCAGAACTAAGAGATAATAGAAACTCTAGTATAACACAGTGATAAGACTCCTGTTTCGAGTGCCAGCATTTCAAAATATTTATTCTGCACAGCATACGCGATCACAAACAGTTTCGTACACCAGATTGTGTAGCTAGCTAGCGTTTGGTTCACATCACAAGACTACTAAAAACAGGAACAGCCATATGACCTGCTTTCTGATTAGAGAATCCACAACCAACAGATAAGCAATAATAAAGCACATCCAATGAGCTATATCTCCTCTGGTTTTACCCTTTCTTATGTTTCACAAGGCTAAAGATTCAATTCCCCCCGAGATTTATCACATAGTTGGTGGTGGTGCGGTGCTAAAAAAAATATATGCTATTATGAGTTTTGCAGAGGGGGTTTGGGGTCCGTCAACGTGTGTGTTGGCCAGTGCGGTGCTAAAAGAATGCACTCCGAAGCGAGTTGAGTCAAACAATGCTATGCTCGAGTTTGAGTTTGGCCTATTTAGAGTCATAATTTTGAAACTCGAATTTCATAATTTCCGCATAAAATTTCAATAAATTTGATCTCAATTCAAAAATTCGAATTATTCCACAAACATAGAATAAAAGCTCAAATATATAAATTCAGCTCTAACTCAACTCGATTTAATATGTTTATTCATATAATAATATATAATAATATATAAATAATGAAAGAACAATAAATACTCATAATGAAAAGCCTGATACTCGGTTTCGACTCGATAAAACATTTAAATTTTTTTGTATGAGCGAGACTGGGATAGTCCCCGAATTTTTAATTAATATTTCATTCGTCCCTTTGATTTGTTAATAATTCTTTTCTTCAATTGATACACATTTTAAAACGGGGATGACCCTAACTATCACAATTTGTTAGAAGATGGCTCCAAATCTCGGTATTGTAGAAGATGATCCCGACCTATCATTTTTCAATTTAAAACGCTAGATCATCTAGGGTCTATCATCTTTTTCTTTTTAATGCTACATGATATTGCGTTTTGTATCCCTAAACATTATTTCATGCAGCGTGTTGCCTCTAGAACGCTAAATCGTGCTGGTTTTTCTGGGGGGTTTCAGCCTAAAACGCAACACGGTCCATCGTTTTTCTTATGAAAATCAAAATGTCGGATTATCCGACGTTAGTAATTGATATTTGAGGCCATTTCTTCCAAATCTATTATTTTTAACATTTCACCTTAGTTTTTGTGATGTTTGGGGCGGTTTCTGTTTTAAAACGTACATAAAATATACTTCCTTTGTCCCATGTATTGTATATGTTAACGCATTTCGAGGTTCCTATGAAATATAGTTTCATAATGTTTTTTTAAAGATTTTTTTTTTTGAATAAAAGTTTAAACATCAAAATTTTATTCAGGAAAAAAATTAATTTAAAAATATATTATGGAGTTACACTTCAAAGGAATCCTAAAAATCGTGTCGAAAAGTAACGTATACAATTGAATAAAACGGAAGGAAAAGTGTTTAGCTTATTTTTGATTTTCCATTATTATTATTTTATATTATTTTTAACAAGTAAAATAACTGATAAATTGACGATGGACTCTTGTCCAGACCAAATAAAGTACTTTTAACAATTTTTATATTAATATCTAGTTTTGATGCGATGTCTAAATTTTTGGTTAAGGATTGTTTGTACCACTCCGACGAATCTATATTCTCCAAATATTATTGAAAACGATAAATTTGAAATTTATGTTAACGTTATATGAAAAAGACAAGAATATTTTTATATTTTTCTTTGTGTAATTCTTGCCCCCAGCATCTTGTATGTTCTATGTGAAGCCCCAATAGGCCAAAAGTACATAAAAGAAAAAAACAGAAGGGGGGAGAAGGCGAATAAAGAGGGGAGGTTTGTTAAGGATCTGTGAAGAAACACTCACCACTACATGCTCCGAGTCTACCGTACAAAACATGCAGATGTTGATGCTCCATCTTTCCCTCTTTTTCCATCCCACAAAGGTACTTCTTTCCATAAATAGAAAAAAACATCATCTACTGTAAGTATGTCTTACAACTTGTAAGACAACGTTTATGTCTTATGTTCACGCGTCGTTCAGACCGCAAGTATCGTGATGTATTTTAAAGCATGCTAACTAACACAATTCTTTTATTATTACAGACATGTTTTTTAAGATCAACCCTAATTAATCTACTTAATTATACAGAAAAATTAGTAGCAATGTTGTTTTAATGTTGATGAGAATTTAACATGTTTGTATTCGTTAAATCGAGGTTTATGGAAAAAGAATCCGTGTGCTGATTTTAAATTCAGTCGAAAGAGAGCTATGGGAGGTAGTGTCATCTTTCTTTCCCAGCTATGTTGTTATCCTTGCTGAGTAAGCGATCATTCGACGTTGATTCCAGGTACATTTATCTGCAGCATTGTCATTTGATTTGCCTCGCTCATCAAGTCATAGATCACATTGTGTGGGGTTTTATGTGTATTGACATGAAAACATGCTTTTCACAGGGATGCCTATGGATTTACTTTGAGACCTCAGCACCTTCAGAGGTACAGGGAGTATTCTAGTATCTATAAGGTATTTTTTTTCCCATTATATATACATTATATCGTTTATACTATCTAGTTAAGACCTATCCGTGCATACTAAGGGGTGGGAGGACATTTTCTCGTTTTTAATAAATCATTGATAGAATAACAGAAAGCGGATATCTAATATATTAAATATTCCTTGAACCAAATGACAAACATCAACAAACAGATAAACAAGATCATCTCTTTATGTTATGTTTTCTAGCTATTAATAACTAATTACCTGCAACTACAACTTGTGTATAGGGTTAAAAACTTGAAATACTGTAATAAGAGTAAGTAGGCCAACATCAAGGTCTAGTTGCAGCTCCTGTTACTATGTGACTATCAAAATTGATTGTAAGGTCCTAATCTGAAATAAACTGGTAAACTTTCACTTGTTAATACTTCATCGAAGGAAATCCCTTCTACTTATATTTCCGCAGATACATAGAACACAGAGAATAAATTTGTGAGTGGCTGGGTTTAGTATCATCTTTAAACTTCATTTTAAGTATCAGCTGAATTCATAAAGTTCATCTGCTAATTTTACATGACCGATCATCTGTATCTCGCCAGCCTAGGCTGATATTGTGGTTACGATTCAAATCGTGATTTCTGATAGTATGTTAATTACCACCCATCTTTGGGGGAAATAATTTACCTTCATGTCCGTCATAAATTATGATAATATATTGGGGGTTGAAAGGGTCGAGACCTCTCCTAAAACCTGAAGGAGTTAGGAGGAAGGCTTACCAAGATCATATATTATATGCTTTAAAAATATGTTAAGTAATTGAATTGATTTGCACAATGCTGTATGTCAAGCTACAAGCTGCGAGTAGGACGGGTATGTCTGCCTTGTAAATCATGGCTCCGAGTTCTGTATCAGTGAGAAAAATCATTATCTTCATTGTTTGGTTGTCACTATAAGGAACATGTCAGTTTGATGGAATATCAGACTCAGATAGTGTTAACGGACTTGGTCCCATAAAGTTAACAGTACTGGATGAGGCACCTAGATAAACTTGAGTCAGCGACTCAGCAGACATCTATGGAGCTTTGGAGATCACTGAGTTGGTTGGTGAATAATTATTGTTATATATTTAGCAAGCCTAATTACTAATTGCTTGATCTTTTCAAAATTGTCATAGGTGTCGTACCTATTTAGCTTTGAATTTTTAAGTTGCCAAACAAGAGGAAGTAAGAGGCATAATTTATACTATAATATTAAAGCTGAAACATTATAAAATTTGGTCGGTTGGTATTTGGGCCTATTAATTTAATAATATGTTTTAATTTGTCTTCTTGATTATAACTAAAACACATTTAAACATCCTCGGTATTTGGGCCTATTTGCGGTCCCCTTAACAGATACATGTTTTAATGAGTTTTTTTATTATAAAGAAAGCACATTAATATCCCGTTTTATTTATTTATAAGTCTTTTGACGGGCTTAACTATTAGAATCTTATTTAACATGTTCAATGAAAATACTTATTTAACATACCCAATAAAAATATATTTACTTGAACACGTTTATTAATTATTTAAAAAACAGATATAATTTTATCATAAATGTATCTTCGAAATAAAATTGAATATGAAAGTATATATCATAAAAAATATATAAGCCATCCGTGCATCGCATGGTAGCTAGTATTAATATATAAGTAAGCATCTCTATCATCCAAATAAATTGATAGTCTGTGTTGTGAAGAGGCATTGAGATGCTAGTAGACGCCCTTTGTTTTATACATCAGCCTCTCATAACAGCTTGAAAATAGAAACATTTCTTCACGACCAGAAAAAATGCACATATGCCAATTTTAGTTATAATATGTGATAAATTGGTGTAATCTATTTGATTGTTATAAAGAAGATTATGGATGATGTAAAATATTGTCCATAGAAGCTATGCTATATTAGTTCCATTACAAATTTCATGGACCTCCAAATTGCTTGCTGTTACATTTATCCTTTATCGTGTTATAATTTACATTTATCCTTCGTCGTCTTATAAATTAGTTGAATATATTAGAGAGTATGCTCAGTTGATGCTCTCAGGTCATCACATATTGTTTTGCATAACAAAGTCCCATTATTTTACGATAATGACCCCAAGATTTGCATAGGCGAATCCAAATTGTAATTTTATAGTAAGTACTGAGGATTTTAAGGTAAGCTATTCTGTGCGAACTTAATTTTTTATGTCAATGGATTTAGGAAGAAGAGGAGGAGAGAGTAGATAAGTGGAATAGCTTTCTTGAACAAGCTCAACCAAGTTCATCTGCTAAAGTGAACAATAAAACATTGCATGCTGAACTAACAGAGGAAAAACTCAGGCCTTGCCCAGAGGTGACTCTAGGAGGGGAAGATTCAAATAAAGAGAAATCTTTCTCTGATATACCGAGAGAAGATGATGGAGACAACAAGACGCCGACAGAGAAACAGAAGTCTCCTATACAAAAATGGGCTGAGGCTAGACCATCTCTTGATGTCATTATGAGTATGAGTACTACCCCCAATCGTGTTACTTCAACTGAAGAGATGAAACCCTCAATCCAGGAATCCATTGAGGATGTTGAAGACGTGTTCCATGATACTTTAGCAAATGAAGGCATTAGCTCTCCTGAAACAGAGCATGAAGTCCTCAGTCCAAAGAGTGTTGTGACATGGAAAAAAGAACTAGAAGTCCTTGTTCAAGGAGGAGTGCCAAGGAATATCAGGGGAGAGGTATCTTCCTACACTTTCATGCCAGTTCCTTGCAATCTAGATATAGTAATCTTGTATGTGGCTAAAACCAATATTTCATTTGCAGGTATGGCAGGCCTTTGTTGGTGCACGAACACGACGGGTGGAAAGTTACTACCAGAATTTGCTGGACAAAGAGAAAGAAGTGAGCCAAGAGCAGAATAAATCTCAATCTTCTGAAAGATTGAGAAAGCAGATTGAGAAGGTCATTAGATGCATGGGCCTTGGACTTTATCCTTCAATATATTTCATTCGTAGGTGCTGCTTCTTTTACTTCCAGTCGGAGTATGATTTTCAATTTTGACTGATTACATGTCTTCACTTTTATAGGACTTGCCTAGAACTTTTCCTGGTCATCCTGCATTAGATGAAGGAGGTAGAAATTCTTTGAGGCGCGTCCTTATAGCTTACTCTCATCATAACCCCCGTGTAGGGTATTGTCAGGTAACTGGGTTATACATAAATTACATCACTGGCACACTCTTCTTTTATGCAATATTAAAAAGAAATCCTCGAAACAAAAAATCAAGTGAAGAGAGTAAAAGAGCACAAAATTGAAATTTAAATTTTAATCCAAGGGAAAGACCTAAGTATATGCAGTTGATATAAAGGAGAAATGAACGATGGAAAAAGAACATACCTACCAAATTAAGGAATTTGTGAGCAGGAGCCAGTAAAGAATGAAATGAGAAAATTACTTCTATTTAAATGGAGGCAGGGTAGTACATAGTATTGTTAAACTGGTAACAGAAACTGTTTTCAGAATCCTGCTAATTGGGTAGTGGATACTGGCAGACAAATATGGCAACCTTCTAAAAAATGGCGTGAAATACGTCCCAAAAGTAAATGCCAGCTCTAGAGACTTAACATATAAAGGTGTTATTCTTTTATCAGTTGAGTTATATTCATAATATCGAAAAAGGCACAACATAAGGATATTAATTCGAGTTTCTGTCAAAGAAGGTTACGAGAATTAACTGTAAATACTATCTCATTACAATATTTTATATTAGGTGTTAAGCCTTGCTTGCACCGATCACAATGGTCACGTTGTATCAGTTTCCATATAGGTTAACGAAATAAAAATGCCAGTCTTAGGAAAAATGTATTAAATAACATGGCAACAATTACCTAAATAGTAAGTTTGTCAGACTTAATTTGGATAATTAGCCATACCATCTTGATTTCTTCGACTGAAGTGCAGTTTTTCACTTGACGAAGAATAAAAAGTTTGAGTATGAAACTTTGTCGAGCTGTTATGAAACTACGTTTTTTTAATATAATATATTTTAGAGCAACTATTATTGAAATAATCTCTGTCAAGACTCAAATTTAAATTTGAGCATGTACTTGTTGCTGAATAAGTTTTGAAACATTAATGTGTTGCATGAACTAGTTAGACAACTGCCCACATCGTCGATTTTGAATCGTGCAATACACCTCACCACGATTGATTTTTATAACTGTTATTTTTTTCCCAAATATGTCATCACTTCAGGGAATGAATTTCTTTGCTGGTCTATTATTACTTATGATGCCCGAGGAGAATGCCTTTTGGTAAGTATAATCTATCTATATTGACATTTCAAAGAAAATTTCGACATACACATGAGGTTGATTATGTTTTGCTTTGGGTATGTCACATATTTCTTAATGCATTAGATTTGAAAGTATGTTGGGAGGGGTAATGGGAATTTGAACACACGGCCTTGGTCATGAGAGAGGGAAAGAGATCTGGCCAGTAGGATATCAAGAAACCCTCAAGCTTCAGCATTGTTTAATTAGTTTAACTCATCCGTGACATTGTATCATGTTTTCTTAAATCTTTATCTGCATGTCATCACTTTTACATTGTATGTGCTGTTACTATGCGAGGAAGTTTAATCTCCCAAGTCATTCTTGTGGCTTGTGGGGACTATATGTCTATATATTGTATGATGTCTCTCTCAATTCTTTGCTCAGCATAGCCTACTTTAAAGAAGTTGAAGTGGTTTAAGGTTTCGCAAGCATCACGATATAACTAGAAAATAGTATTGGTATTGTCAAGGAGGTAGAAACAAATTTAGATCATTTGCATGGGGTTAGAAGGTACTGACTAGATTCATATCGGGATGGTGTCACATTGCAAATGGGCGGTTTGGCTGGAATTTAGTAAGCAAGATTGCGGCAGTAAGTTAAAAGTCCATACGTTTGTGAATTAGTCAACACACTTCCTATTTGATATTTGCTGCTACAATATCTTACTCAACCAAGAGTCCAAGACTGTAATATCGTTAACCCGCTCTAAGCCATCAATGTACTTTTAGCAATCTTTGAATGATCGAGGATTAAATAGTAGTGAATCTGATGATATTTCTACTTCTGCCCTATTTCAAACTTTTTTTCACAGTAGTAATATAACTCTTTGGCCATTTTCTAAGCCCTTATTTCAAATAGGATTATTTGAAGCGTTTTGGATTTTCTTTATACAACCCATGTTCTACAGGTTTGAACTGGAGAGTAGGCAATAGAGGGGACCTGGTGACTTTAATGACATTAGAATTGTGAAACATGAGTAAGCGGTTTAGTTGCAAAATAAATAGAAAAAGTAGTTTTCTTAAATTTTCTGAGCACTAGTCAGGGCTTCTTGTAATCTGGCATACAAGATAGCATCAGTTAAAATGGTGGGTTTGAAAGCATTTACAAAATGTGTAACTGCTGTTTTTTAACCTCCAATGAAACTTTCAAAACAGAAGCATCAGGCAGATAATGATTACTTTGTATATTTTCGAAATCAAATATATAATTCTCAAGAGTAAATGTCTGTTGTAATCATTAAATTGCTCAACTACATTATATCTAGATTCATCCTAACTCTTGCAGTTTAATCTGTCACAAACTCACCTCAGTCTACCTTTTTTTAGATCACTAATTAACGAGATACCCATAAGATTTCACTTGGCTTTCAAGTAATCGAAATTATAGAAAAAAAATTGTGATGCAGAACAACTTTAGAAAGAATGATCACGATATAATAATATTATTAAAGGAACTTCGGTGGATCAATCGTAGAATACCTATATCCCAAGGGTTCCCAGCCAGAAAAGGGAGAAAATATACATATCTCAATCCATAAAGAGACCTAATTAAATATTCAATAATGTCTCAGTAATCAAGTCTAAGATATTTGCTGGGATTATAATACTTATACAGATGTAGAAACCCTAATCAAAGGACCCAATGACTATGACCCTTTTTGACACTTAGGCTTATCACAAATAACTTATCTATACTATACTATTAAAGATGAAACATTAGAAGTTTGGTCAGTTGGTATTTGGGCTTACTAGCCTCCTCAATCTATAACATGTTTTAATGGGTATTTTTATTATAACTAAAACTTATATAAACATTCTTACTAAAACATATCTCTTCGACCCAATTTTAATTAGCCTTTTAACGGCTTACTCAATATGTTATAACACACCTAATAAACATATATTAACAAAAACACGTATATTAATTATTTAAAAATCTATTTTTAATTCATATACATCTTTTGGCCTATTTATTCTTTTATGTATTTTGATGGATTCAAATATCTAAGACTTATCTTAAATTAACGGGTGTAATATTATAGACGGGTTTACGAGCCTCTAATATTAAAATATATTCTAACGGGCCTATTATGTTATAACTAAAATACATTTGAACATCATAATGTATACACATCTTGTGGGCCAATTAATTAATTACATATATATATATATATATATATATATATATATATATATATATATATATATATATATATATATATAGAGAGAGAGAGAGAGAGAGAGAGAGAGAGAGAGAGAGAGAGAGAGAGAGAGAGAGAGTCATACTCCAATAGAAACCAAATTAGCCTAAAAACTAAAAACCAGTTTCAGTACAGTTTTTTATCACTATTATTAACTACAGAAATCACTAATTTGTACATAACATATCACTAATTTATATATAGCATATCTCGCAGATATAAATATATATATATATACACATATATGCAACGTATATGACCATCATGTTCACCCAAATCGTAATAATGGACCTCTTACCACCATTACCAGACGTTTCCATGACTTGCCACCATTGTCTATCATCACCAATAGTCACATACACTTTCCATCATAACTTACAAAACTAACAACTACTTACCATCATCATACAACTTGTCTTGCGGCTTCCTACCGTCAAGAACCTTCCTACGAATGAAATTGATCATCTATAATCGATTATCAATAGTTTAGATAAGTAGATTTTCTTAATTTTGATAATAAAAATCGCTGTTTACATACTGTATAAAAATAGTGATTAGTGCAATATAAATTAGTGATACCCGTAGTTATAAATAGTGGTAAGGAAACTGGTTTCTAGTTTTTATTTTAAGAGTGGTTTCTATTTGATCATGAGCCTATATATATATATACCTATATATATATATATATATATATATATATATATATATATATATATATATTGATGGGTCCAATTATTTAAGACTTATTTTAGTTTAATGGGTCTAATATAATAATTAAAACACATTTAAACATTCTAATTTATATACATCTCTTGGACCTACTATTTGCACGGGTTTAAAGACTTATTTTGACAAATCTAACAAAAACATATAAATTTAAATATCGTCATTTATTTGGACCTATTCTAATGGATACAAATAAAATCAACGTAAAATATAAATAACGAAGTAAATATGAAAAATCGTGTGTTCATCGCACAGATTTTAAGCTAGTATTAAAATTACTAACCTATATTTGATTAACTAGTTATTTATTATTTATCTCCATACCAAACAATATAAACTAATTCATAACATATACATTAATTACTAACTTTTGTTTTCCCTCCTTGTTTATTATTGATACTGGACAACTGGTTAATTTATCAGTATCTCCGCCGATTCTCAGGGGAGATTGATATTTACCTTTTCATTCCTCACATCACCAAGAAAACAACTGTTGAAAAAGTTTGAAGAATATAACTTGTTATAGACAAAGATTGTTTTAAAAGTGTTATATATAGCGTACATGTGCCGGAATTGGTTTGCAAATAGTGCAACTTTTATACTATACGAGTAATATTTACACTATTTTAGTGTCGTGAGTTTTAGATGGTTTTCTTGAATATGCTCTTTATAGACATATGGGATAATAAAGTCTCTTTTGTCATTGTACTTTACTATTTTATGATATGGTGATTGGTGCGACATATTCCTTTGAGGAAAATAGTATACTAAAATAGAGGTATATTTTTTGTAAGTATTTTAGTCTTAGTCATGGAATTATATAACAATATCTTTCGAATGTCTTATGACTTTTGCGGCGTGCTTTGTTTCTCATGAATGATAGAATCTCGCCTTTATACTTTACTATCTTTAACTTATGGCAACATTTTAGTCCATTCTATGATATGTTCATTGTTATATTCCTTGGGAAAGAAAATAATATTATAAAATTGTAGAGTAAGAATGTGATGTTTGAAGTATATTATCATAAGTATCTTAGTTGTGATTATAAGATAAAATTGTTTTGAATTTTCCAGGACTTTTGTTGGTATTATTGATGACTACTTTGATGGCTACTTCTCACAGGAAATGATAGAATCTCAGGTTAGTGAACTTCGGGTGCATTTTAGCATTTTACTCTGTTGAATGTAGTGCATAGATTGTTTTGGTTTACTTTGTAAAATTAACAATGCACATCACCTCCAATTCTGGACTCAGGTCGACATGTCTATCATAGAGTTAAGAATTGTATACATTAGATCTTGAAGTTAACAAAATGGACCAATCAAACCATATGACCAAAACTAGTGTTGCTTAATACCGAATATTATGTACCGAGTATAATACTATGAAACTAATGAAATTAGGGTGAAGAAATAACGTAGTAGTAGTTTGAAACAAACTTTTGTCACCTTTGCCATCTTTAGTGTGCACAAAATTTAAAGTATTGACGATAGTACTTGTTACATAATGTTACATAAGAACCTTTAGGACAATGTATTATAAAATAGGCTTCCGTTTTCTAAACTTCGTTTTGTTTTTCTGCTTAATCAGGTGGACCAACTTGTTTTTGAGGACTTGATGCGTGAATGTTTTCCTAAACTGGGTAGGTAGGCTTAATGATGTTTCTCATTGTATTTCTTCTTTAAAAGTCCAAATTTATCATTAGTAAAATGCTAAATGCTTAAAGTCATACATTATTTATATACCTAATATGTTCCAAAGAACTTATATAAGATATCCTAGGATCAGGTCACAAATGGCATAATATGTAAGAAATTGAGTCATTTATTAGCTTCCCCTTGGTGAGAACTGATTAACCAAACAGAGAAATACTATTACATGAATGTTTAAAGATATTGAGGTGACACTTTCCTTATCCCATCTTTCACGTGAATTCAATTAGAATACTAAGATTATAATACAAATATCGAGACCGGTTTAGATAGCTAGAAACGTTATTTTGCCAATTACCAATCCAAAGTTTGTTAACATAAAGACTATCTATGTTTGGCGAACTTTATGCTGAATTTTTTTTCAACGAATCTATTTATTAAAAAAAATTGTTTTAACCAGAACACATTTATATATTCGAAATCAAAACACATCTACGAAATTTACTTATTTTTAAAACTATTTTGACGGGACTAATTATTAAAAAAACTAGCGGACCATCGAAAACCTATTTTAACTAAGACAAGTATAACTATTTAATTTCAAACATGTAATTTTAGAACTATTCTAAAAACATTTCTAAGAAAAGCGTATATACTATTCTTATTTAAACACATCTCTAAAATGAAAGTAAATATAAATATAAAATGAATTTTAAAATTAAAATAACAGATATTAAAAATAACATGTATTTTGCACGTGATAGATCACAAAATAAGCAACTTAAAAGGAACGTATCAATTCACAATATGCCATCTAAAGAATAATGGGAAATAATTGAATTAGTTAATGAGAGATATGCCAGGTATTTCTACGTAAACTCATTGTGTTTGTGTACTTTTTTCTAAGTTGAGTGTTGTGTACATCACATCTCAGTATGAGTACTCATACATGAGCTATTCATAGTTTCTTATTCCTTTCTTTCCCTGTTGTGCAGTCAACCATCTTGATTACTTGGGAGTGCAGGTTGGATGGATTTCTGGTCCTTGGTTCCTTTCCATCTTTGTAAATATGATACCATGGGAAAGTGGTGAGAACCTTTGTGTAGTATAAAATTTGGTTCTAGTATGTACTCTTGGTTGTGTCTCTATAATTTTTAATTTACCAGTGCATTGTATAATGAATAACTCTTTTGTATTATTTTGCCTCTTCTAAACCTTCTGTTTTAACTCCAGTTCTTCGAGTGTGGGATGTGCTTCTGTTCGAAGGAAACCGTGTCATGTTATTCCGAACTGCACTTGCGTTAATGGAGTTCTATGGTACTGAGGTTATCATGATGTTTTTTGTTGTAGTAGAAATACATGATTGAACTTTAATTAAATTTCTACCTTGGCTTCATTTGATCATATTATAATGGTTTTACTACATGTAGGTCCTGCTTTAATTGCAACAAATGATACGGCGGATGCTATTACATTATTACAAACACTTGTTGGTTCGACATTTGATAGCAGTCAACTTGTTTTAACTGCTTGCATGGGTTACTTGGCTGTAACCGAAGATAGACTGCAGCAGTTGAGAAATAAGCATCGCCCCTCTGTAGTAGATGTAGTTGAGGAGAGATCTAAAGGGGCTTTAGTTCGGCAACAGTCCAAAATCCTTGCTTCTAAGCTTTATAGTTTTAAGCATGACCCAGAGTCACTTCCAATGGAAGCAATTACGGAAGAAGAGTCGGATGGACAGGAAGAAAAGGATGGACATTTATCAACTCTGGACCCTCAGCAGTCTAATATGGATGAATTCATTCCTGGCATAAGCATTGATTCGGAACTAGATGCTATCCCAGATATTGAATCTCAGGTAGATTTCAGGATTTATAATGTGTACTTATGTGAATGATCATCTTGTGAGTGTCAGTCGATTTCTTATGATGCATACATGGATACAGTAAATGTTACTTCACCGAAGCTTGGTGTTTTTATGTTAGCTACTCCTTCCTTCCCAGAAAAAAAATGTGTTAGTGTGAAACTTTGACTTGAATATAACTATTAAAATATTATTTTATTACATTTTCGCATTTCCCAAAATTAGATAATAGACTATATTATGTGGATCAAACTTGCTTTATTATGGTTATATATTTTTTTAGCTTTATTTTTTTCCCTAAAAAAACAGTCAATTTGATCACAAAAGTCAAACATGTCAGTTTTGTTTTTTTGACTGAGGGAAATTTAATATGAGTAAGCAATGATAAGCCAGAAATTCACAACTGTCAATCTCAACTTGCAATTTGCCAGCATTCTACACTTATACTTTAAGTATGATTTATGGAATACAATGAGTCTCCCTTGCCTTGATTTGACCTTTGCTTACATATAAAACCTGCATATGTAGTTGTTTTTAAACTTAAACAACATACATGCGATCCTGGCACATCTGCATAGTAATGTAATCAACTAATCATAGTACCTGTGAGATGTGTTACATTCACCCATCTTCAAAAACTGACATACCATGGCCTAAAATAAAAGGTCGATGGATTAAAAAACGCGATTGTAGAGTCTCAGAGGTAGCATTTGTGAACATGCTGCATGGAACCAAATATCTTTTAGTGGATCTGGAATCTTGCCTTCTTACTTATTTGATGTAGGCGAGTAGTTGTCACTATTTTTCACTTCATGTTGTTACTTGGACAGCATGGGAGAATATCTTGGTTTCCTCTTACAGTTAGTTAGATACTTAATTCTCTCACTCTCTTTTTTTAATCCAAGATGTAGGCTTTCTGTTTAAGGTGTTAAATATCATCACTTCCAAGTAACTTCACATCTTTCCCTTAATGGTCAAAACTACAACATCTCTATGCAGGTAGTTTGGCTAAAAGCAGAGCGTTGCAGATTGCTGGAAGAGAAAAGGTCTGCAATACTTAGGTTAGTGCTGTCCTAGCAGTTGACTGCATGAGGTCTAAAAATTTCCTAGGTAATTGTAGCTGTTTTTGTAAGTTTTACAACAGAAATTCGTATTTTTGTGTTTGGTTTTAATGATTGAAATTGGGGATGGAATGAAGTTTGTACTACTTTATGGGTAAAAATTAATAATTTATCTCATATTCCATTCTATTATTAGCAAATTGAACTGAGCTCAAACCCACCAATTTAAAAGTGCTCTGGTGCCATCCTACTCACTTTCTTCACAAATCTCATTATAGAAAATTTGTAATCCCCCATTTTTTTTTAATCCTGCCTCCTACCACCAATTTTGCTTCTTAATTTTTTTTCACAATTTACTCTATTGCTATTATTACTACAGGGCCCTCAAAACTGCAGTTGCAGTTGAAGCACATTAATTTTTCTATAGTGTAACATAATGAATAAACAATAATTTTGAAAAATTACTATACTATCATAATATGATTAAAATAATTCATAATCACCATCAGACTTGTCTCTAGATACTAATAATAAAAAATTAACAAATTAAATATTTAAAATCACTTATTAACACCCGATATCCTCTTGGGTCAGCAATTGCCTGTTAGAATTTTAACCACCTATTAATGCTCTGTTGCAAGATATGGTTTATACTTAAGTTGGTAAAGACAAGAAAGTTTATTTTGCCACCATAAATAGCCTGTGTGCGCCCAATTTTAGCTTGCAAAACATAGACTTGTTACTTTTACCCCATAAATTACACAAGTGTGTTCCAACTAAAGAATTCCATGACATACTAGGTTGTTACTTATATCATTTTCAGAGCTGAGGAACTGGAGACGGCACTTATGGAGATTGTCCTACAAGATAATAGAAGGGAACTGACTGCAAGAGTATGTACTTGATTAAGTTTTTGATAATTTTCATGTGGTCTTTTGTATGCCCACTATATTGTATGAAGATTTGATGAAATGCTTTTGGTGAATGGAATCTGATTATAACTTTTGGCCTTTCAACATTCTTTCCCTTCAGTTGAGGTGCTCATATTTGTAAATTCTAATCTAGACAGTAACCTGGAAATTGGTGTCTACCAAAATTATCTAGGCTTAATCTTGTTATAAATTTCTTGCCATGAGGCAGTAATGTGAGCATGTAGAATCATCTTGACTACTATGTCAGTCATTTTTTAACTTTTAATCATGTTTGAATCCCAACAGCCATCGTTAAACTTTATGAGTCGTAATTCTAATTTATTTTTTTTATCACCGCCCTTTATCTATTTTCTCTAGGTATAAAATCATACTACAGAATTGTTCTTTCCATTTCACTTTATGTAGAGGATTGCATTTCTTATTCATAGAGCTGTTGGTAATTGCAGTTAGAGCATCTTCAAAAGGAAGTAGATGAATTACGTCTAACTCTTGCTGATAAAAACGAACAGGAGGATATGATGCGTCAGGTGAAAACTAGCCAATAAAATTTGTATCCTCTAACTGAAAGTGTGGATCTCTCCGCTTAGATGTCAAAACTGATATTTGTTCAACCGCCTTAGGTCCTACTGAGAGTTGAGGAAGAACACAAGTTAGCTCAAGAGGCTCGGATATCTGCAGAGCAAGATGCCTCTGCACAGAGATATGCTGCCCAAGTGATTCAGGTTTTTTTTCTTCTTTGACGTTGGGTTGGTCTATGCACTTTACAGTTGGTCATAACTTGATGCTTCACATATATATAGAAGTTCTTTCCCAAAAGTAATAACATGGAGAAGAAATTTACAACAGCTTTAAGCTGTATAATTGAAGTTAAACAGTTATACTTATACATATAGAACTCACTAATAAAACAGCTTGAGTGCCTGTGTCATCTCAACCTGTGCTCTGAGACCAGATCAATTGAAAATACAGTTATACCTCGATGAATGAATATGATTGGGACCGAAAAATTTGTATTTATTTATCAAGGTTAATAATACACTGTCCTTACTTTCTTTGTTGTGTCCATAAATAAGTACTCATTTGATGAGAGTATACATTTACTAAGGTTCCACTATATATCTTAAATTTATTAATTGAATAAATGTACAAGATGCATACACTTCACTAACTAAGGCCATTACTATTGTGCACTATTGTGTAGGCATGAAGACATGGGTCCTGCTTGTCATATTGGTTTACTATTTTGTCTCCCAGATTTAAATTTTCCTAACTTGTTTAGTATCAATAGTTAGTATTTGTACTTAACACCTAATATCTAAGCAGGAAAAATATGAAAAGGCAATGACTTCAGTCACTGCGATGGAGAAAAGGGTTGTTACAGCAGAATCAATGTTGGAGGCTACACTGCAGTATGAATCTGACCAAGGCAAAGCACAATCTTCCCCAAGGTATCAAGGAGTAAAATCCATGTGGGCCCTTCTTTTAAAGATAAGCATTTAGCATCAAAATGTGTGTGTGTGTGTGTGTGTGTGTGTGTGTGTAAAGATAACTGCCGAATGAGGTGTTTACAACCTATTAAAACGTATAAACAAATTTTGGGAGGTCTGCAGAAAAGTTGTAACGTGAAGTACTTCTGCACAAACACAGCTCACTGAAGAATGATATCTGATGTACAATTATTAATGCATCTCATATACATCGAAAGGTTGTGCTTTGGTTACAAGTGGGCAATTCTACCAGATTAGTCTATTTGTGTGAATATTTAGTATTAAGAGGATTCGTGTTTTTCCCATGTGTTACGTGTGTCAGCACAAATATTTCTTTTCGGTATAAAGCTGATGGCAGTGAGATACTAATGTCAAATTTGATATTGTCATTGTGGAATTATTTCAGCTTTGCTAGATAATTATATATATTTACATTAACAAGACTGGGAACCTCTAATTTTATTATGCTTACAGGGCTCTGCAGCTAGATTCCGCACAGGAGCTGCAAAGAAAAAAAACAAGTTTGCTCTCATTTGGGCTCAGCTGGCGTGATAAAAGCAAGGTAAATGTTCACATACCTCTAAATCCTCAAATGTGCTTTCTTCCATGCACTCTAACACACTAGGACTCTGAATAAGAAGTAAAATATCTACATGGCAATTGCTAAATGCAAAAATGAACAAATTAGTTCAAGTGATTCATTCAATATATTATTATTTGGATCCAAGGAAGCAACTTTTCTAATATGCCTTTATAAGACAAGTTAGTAGGTTTATGATGTTGATAAACTGATTCAGTTAAGTTTGTTCAAATTTGTAGCTTTTATGAACTGATTATATATTAGAGCTTCTATTTTTATGTCGTTATCTTTATTATCATCATCATCACTATTATTTATTTATATTATTGTTATTGTTGTTATTATTATTATCACCAAACAAAGGTTAAATAAACTATAAAACTGAGAAATTGGAATAATACTATTTAGAGTTATTCATGAAAATTCGTATCAACTTTCATAATTTTGCACTTTAATCTTTTTTGATGGATTAATTTAATAAAATTTTCTGATTATGTGAGCTAATGGAAACAATAATAATTAGGGTTAACTGGAGCTTACGTAGCATAACCTCTTACTTAGTTTAATATGTTAGTAGCTGCATATGTCTAATCATTTTTATTATCTCTTATCAATGTCACTTTATTTGTCTTTCTAAAGTTGAAGCCTTTTCTTTTGTTCTAGGTCTAATCTTTATCTCACTTTGTACAGCAATTGCAATATTTTTTATTCGTAAAATATATACTGATAGTTTTTATATGTACAAAATAATAATTTTACCAAAACTAAAAAAAAATCAGTAACTCAAATATCAAATTAGTTGATTTATAACATAATTCGAATGTAAGCTGTATACCAAACAGCTCCAAGTCCTATAAACTAGGGCTAATATGTGACTAAATTCAAATATCAGAATACTTGTAACAGAATTTTATACGTATTCAACTCTTAAGAAACTGCTCTGGTTAGTTTCTAAAAATTAGCATTAGCTTAGACATACATAATTCAACTACATCAATTTGTTGATTACTGACCTTTAATGTAAACAGGAATCTCACTAATGTCAGCAAAAGGTTCAGGAAGATAGTGCATGCTGGAATTCGGTTGACAAAGATTTCATGAACCCTTTCCGGTTTCTAGTAATACCCAAGGCACTCTTCTGTACAGGATTTTGTATCAACTATCAGACTAAACTTGTATCAGTGTATGCAGAATTTCAACTTCAACATGCAAGTAACTTTTTCTATGTACCTCGAAAGAAATGTCCTCATCCTTCCATTTTTTTAAATTTAGTTTCTTATTCTCAGTTCACGACTGTTTATATGTTATACATTGGCTTGTGGAATTATTTATTGTTAGTATTTTGTGTTTGCATGGTGATAAATCGTTCCTTACACGTCCATAAAAGTTTTCTTATCTACTATTGTCCTGAGGTTGATAAACCAGTCACATCCAAACTTAGGCAAATTATCTACAAATTCTTTTTGCCAAGTAGTCAAACTATCTTCGATTGCTATCGCGCAATTGTTATTATTTTGATCACTTGCGAGATTCTTGCTTTCACTTTCTCTATTGTTATTATCAAAATAAATTTACTGCTTCTATTCAGTAATATAATATAATTAGGTCTAAAGTACTGTTTGGCATTGCTGTTGCAGACGGCAATAACAGTTTTTTTTTTTTTTGAAAAGTAGGTAGAAAATTGTTTGGTATATCTAAATTCAGCTTTTTTTGAACAGCAGCTTTTAAGCTCAAAAGCTGCTTTTAGGAAAAATAGGTACTCCCATACTCTTACAAAAAACCTAGTCATAGATTTCACTATCAAACCTTATCAAAAATATTTTTATATATTATAATTCAAAATATGCAATTATCAAAAAAAAAAATTACCAAACAACTATCTATTTCTCCCAAACAGCCTAAGTCGGTTTGCAAGAATTAAATCACAAGTTATGGCATGAATGTGAACAGAGATGAACTGTGTTATTTCTCACTTCAATATACTTGTTCTAACAAGACTGTGTCTTGTAAAATAGTAGCCTTTAACCTCGTCCATAATCCAGTAGCCACTATATGCCTGTCTGATAGGGATATCATGAATTCATGATTGTCTCCTTACACCCTAGTATGTTGCAATGAAAACTCTTTAGATTATCTGATTCGTTGTACATGGTTGCTCACATATTGCAGTCCGAAGCTGTGTCATTTAATTAACTACGATCAGTAAGCATCTGCTAAAATATATATCATGTAAAAAGCTACAGAATTTAGAGGTAAATTCATACCAGCAAGGGATGGCTTTCTTTTTCTTCTCTTAAAAATTTCTACTAGCTTCACCAGAGTTCCTAGAGGATGCAGCTGCGGTGAAAGCAGAGTGTCTAAACATCACATGCCAGCAGATGTGGTCACTATCATTGCTACTCAAAATATTGTGTTGGTGGATAGACTGGACTACTAGTTGCTCGATCAAGACCCTTGCTTTATTGCTAGCCAAAAACCTCGATGGACTTCCCCCTTCCCCTTCGATTCTCAGTATTGGAGATGAACTCAGCAGAAAATGCATCGAATGCTCTTGTTACAAAATAGGCAGTGCTCTTGTTACAACATAGGCAGCTGCGAGGGGAGGTTAGGGTTGGACCTTAGTCGGTCTTGTCTTTATCTTTGTGCGAATCCAGTGCCGTTGTCGAAGATTTGAATCAGGAAACGCTGCTGGAAGAGCTTCCCTATTAAGATTTAGTACTACTAAATACTATATAAACTGTAGTTTAGCTGTGATTTCTTTTCTATTTATAAAGTGGCAGGCTTGTAGCAGCTGTTTGCAGGAAGAAAGAAACCTGATGGTTAGACTTCAGGAAATGAAAAAAAATTGAGGTTGTATAAACGAAAGGACATCAACTTGTAATTCAGGACAGTTTGCAGGAAAGAAATAAATAATATGATTCTTTTTCCCAATGGAGATGAAGTTCTCAATTTCCTAGCTTTAGCATCAACCTTTGTAACCATCAAAGAAAAGCTTTTGCTCTTCTATATGTACTTGTATGATAGGCACAGATCGTATCCCCGTCAGATAATATTTACCTATATCATGAAAAGCAGAATAAAATATGCGCAAAGCAGAATAAAATATGCCAAATAGTCCATGCATAACAAAACTGCATTTAGTTGTATTATTTTTCTCTATCTTTGGTCTCAGATATATTGATACAACAAAATCCTTTCTAGAAACATAAATGAAAATCATTACAGACAGCCCCAATAAATTGTTGGCAAGTTTTAAGGTTTCTTATTCAACAATGATATGTGAAAGAAAACAAAATCTTATCTTCCTATTGCAAAACTGCAACACATGCACATTCCGCATGCAAAGAATGATCATCAAAACAAGCAAAACGACTAATAATAAATCTATGCAGCTGCAGACTGCTTGTGCTCTTGATCATCAAGGTTAAGAGCATCCAGTAACTTTGGCCAGGATTCAGGGATTCCTCCAGGCAAGTCAAACTCCATCAATTTTCCTCGACTCCGATAGAAATCTTCCACGGGTTGACTCTGTATGGACCAGAAGCACAACACATGTGATCCATTAACATAACAAAAGGCCAAATAAAACCATGACAGAAGACCAAAGCAAACCATTGAAAACAACAGAAGAATCCTTCCACAATGACAGGAAGATATTAGATATCTTCATATAAATTATAGACTTCTTAATAAATGATAACTCAAGATATAGGTAATGAAGTTTCGAATATTGCATCACTGAATATGTAAATGGTATCCGTCTATATTTTCAAATGAATTACATGAGTACTCTAAAAATTCACACTAGTATTTATACTTTGTACATGTATACTCCCTCCCTGCAATACCAAATAACATTTGCAATTACCCCTGAGAACAGGATTTTTCTTATGCACTGTTTCATTTAATGCAAAATTTAGTGAAAGGTGGATTAAAAATACGCAATTTAAACAGGAATTTCTTTTTATGTAATACAAAAGTACCAAGTATATCATCAGCATCTGACCAAATGTATGTGTGTGCGTGTGTATCAGCACAATAAGAAATGTATGTGGAAATTGGAGAATATTCAATATAAGCACATTCAGAGGATTGCATGTTTGTGATAGAGATAAAAGTATATACAATCTACCAGGAGTCGAATCAAGAATCAAATCTACTTTAGCAGAAGACGAAATTTTCTGTAAGTTAAATATAGTTTGTAGGTCATATACATGAAGCAGTTGCACAAACGTAGACATTGAGGACCAGATGAAATAATACTGATTATTCTACCTATTCAAGCATATAACATTGAGGAAGTTTATTCCTTTCCAATTGTAGAGTAACATACTCTGGCGGCCACCAAAAAAAAAGTTGATAGAATAATAAATTGAAAGTTACTAATTAAAGTAATAAGAGGAGACCTGAATAAAAACAATTAGAGAAAAATAGATTCTTTAAAACTTTTTAAGCAAGAAAGACATTAATTGTACCTTGCTTCTTTGATATAAAGAGAGAAGCACATAGACAGGTAAAACAAATGAGAAAAGTAATGGCGCACAGAAAGTTATTAAGTACCTTTTCATTGTACACCCGAAGCCGTTCTTTAACCACCAGTTCAGTATCATCTGACCTCGTGATGAGCTTAGAAGCACAGTGTGGAGGCGGAAGAAGTGGGGCCATACTCATTGCAGGAAGACCATTCTTTTCCTCAGCATTGATGGATGCCACATTAAAACCTTTTCCACACTGGTTGCATATCCTTCGGCCAAGACATTTCTCAAGAAGGACATCTTCTCGCAGCTTGAGATTAACAACCAAGTCGATGTCTGTCACTTCTTCAAGTATTTCCTAGATACACAATTATATTACAAAGAATGAACCCCGCACAAAATAAGACTTGGAGCAAGAGAATGTAATATATTTGACAATGACATGATCTCTCACTCCTTCAGCTTAATATATACCTCATATGCCAAATGTCATAAACCAAGACTCTACATACTGACCAGATGGATTAAAAAGCCTGCACTAGGATTTTATGTTGGCAGAAGTGACTATACAAATGGACACAGAACATAATGGATCGAAACCATCCTAGCAACAAATCAGAAATATACTAAAACTTCCAAAAGTAATTAGTAAATTTATTCATTTTTGAAGAAATCAATCGCGGCCTAAGAAGTAAAGGTACTTACTGCTTGTCTTATTGTACGAGGGAAGCCATCCAGAATAAATCCCGATTCACCTTTGGATTCACCAGCTTCAAGTCTCTTCGACAGTAAGCTTATTATTATTTCATCTGAAACCAATTTACCTTGATTGACAATCTCTGCAAGCTGTTCTTAAAATTTTAATTTACCATGCGAAAAAATAAAGAAGTCAAAATTGACTGTATATGTAGACTATAGTCATTCATGTATCAACATATCAATCCACATGCAACATTAAGTTGTTTTTTGTTTGATAGGAGAAGAGAAGTACATATGGTCAATTCATGTACGGTACATATTGATGCTAAGCATTTATATTAGTTTGATCCAGTCATAAACATAGGGTGAGGAAAATGAAGGTTACAATTCAATACAGTCAGTAGAAGGATATAACACATGATAATATCATTACTCATATCGTCAAGCACAACCGCACAAGTATATCTTCCACTAGATACAGAGTATAAAAGCCACACTTCTATTGATAGTGCGCACTGGGTATCAACTAGTTGCGCTACAAACCTGCCACTGCAGTGTATAATTCTAAGTTTGTCCAGGCAGTAGTTGAAACCCACCCGAATACATCAATGGAGCAGTCAAGGGATAATTTTATCAACAGTGTGCACTGGGTACCAATTAGTTGGGCTACAAACCCGCCACTAGATAGTAATATAATTCTAGTTTTCTCCAGGGAGTAGTAATATAATTCTAGTTTTCTCCAGGCAGTGGTTGACACCTATCCAAATACATCAATGGAGCAGTCGATGGATTATTCTAGTTTTAGCATTAGTGTCAGAGTCAATGTGTCACTCGTTGGCAGTTCAGATTTAGTTTCCTTACATTGACTATCAACTCCATAGATATACCTTCAAGTCTTTAACCCTCCACCTCCCAAACATAGTTATTTTGTTGTTAACATTGTTGGGATAGCAGGAAGGCCAAGCACATTATGAAAGATCAGGTAGCTTAAACACACACACATATTGTGTATTATCAGCATAAATTAGATGGTTGAGTTCCACTTTTGAAGAATTGAATGATATCCAAACTTTCTAAGCTTCCGCAAAAAGAAACCAATAACAGACATAGGGGCAACATTAGGCACAGAATGTCATATTCATTTACAATACAAATCCCCGAGACCAGTTCTTGACACACAATCATCTAACTTCCTATTCAAATTCCAAAAACATAGATACATATATAAACAATTAGTTACAAAATTCAGCAATCAAAAAAGGTAGACTTGAAGATCCATACACAACACAAATTACAAACAGACAGAAGGGGGATTTTGAGAGGGAGGGAGAGGGAGGGAGGGAGAGAGAGAGAGAGAGAGAGAGAGAGAGAGAGAGAGAGAGAAGGAGAGGGAGGGAGAGGGAGAGGGGGGGGGGGGAGGGAGAGAGAGAGACCTGAGTGGAGAGGGGGCCAGTAGAAGCAAGTTCCTCACGAACAAGATCGCCAGTAGCAATATGAGGAACCCCGAGAAGGGAACAAAGACGACTAGCATAAGTGCCTTTTCCAACACCTGGGCATCCAAGAAAAACCCACTGGACATTTCTTGGCTTAGGATCTGCACGAGGGTACGATTGGGAACTGGTGTTTAATGATTCAGATGACGTTACTGCAGCTGTTGATAAAGGTCGAATCTTTATCAACTGGTTGAATAAAGATGAGTATGATGAAGTGGGTCTGAATACGCGATTCATTGTGGCCGCCATTGACGGACCCTGCAAAGAGATAGAGATATGCAGATGCGTATTTTGCAGAGAGGGGCGTTTGAGAGAGAAGGGGGTGACTTTTATGTTACAGTCTTTTTGGGTTTGTGGGTCGGGTCGGGTTGATTAGGGAAATGAGCTGTGGAATGTGTTTTGATGCGTATCGGAGCGTGTGTTGTATGCTTACGATATCGGATATTCTATATTCTTGATCTGGAATCTTGAGTACTAGGAGTAATGTTTTCTTCTTCCTTTTTAACTACTCCCTCTGTCCCATTTTAACTGATATTTGACTTTTTAACACGTATATTAAAGTGCAAAAAAATAACATCTACACTCAATAAAAAAATTCAATTCTTATATCAAAACCCTAAACCCTAAACCCTAAACTTTTATTTGATATATAAATTTAATAAAGAATAATTATGTTTAGATGTGACTTTTTTAACACCTTAAAATACGTGTAGAAAAGTCAAAAACAGTTAAAATGAGACGGAAGGAGTACTAGCCTTTAGCCCGTGCTTCGCACGGGCGACATATAGTTCATAATTTATTATTTATAATTTAAATTTTAATATCATTTTATTAGTATTTTAGTATTAATGGATTGAATTTTAATTAAATTATTATATTATTCAACTGACTATATATATATATATATTAGTACGTTTAATCTGAATTTAGTACATGTAGATTTAAAAATAAAAAAAATCAGAAAATTCAAATCTTTTCCAAACATAGCCGATCGTGTAATACCTTCGAAAGATTCAGTAATCTAATCAATCGAATTTCAAACGTAATTTTGTAATCTTGATTTTTCTGACAACAATAACTTTTAAAATTAGAGTTAGAAAGAGTTATGTAATGGTTCGTGTTTATATTGAAATAGAACATGTTAAAATTAAAAAGAGTTATATGAAGGTTCTTGTTAAAAAAAATATTCAAAATTGTATATTTATAATTTTATTTATAACATCATTATAATTTTTTTAATGAAATATTATATGATAATGTATTGTTATGAGTGGTTTTGGTATTTAAAACTGTTCAGCAATATAATACTAACAGGCTCCACATTTGTAGACTTGTAGTACCAAAAGGAGAGTACCAAACCAAAAAATATAACTAAAATCTTGGACTACAAATTATACTCATGTTGGCTTATTACAGTATAGTATAGATTACTCCCGATATCCTGAAATAACAGAGTATAAACTCTTAACCACTGGGTTATCCAATCGTGCATTGATATTCGATCCATTTCATTTTATTTGGATTGTAACTATTTTGAACTGATATCGATCCAAAGTTGAGGCATTACCTAAATTCGATCTGAAGTCGAAATTCAATAAATACTCGATAAAATAAATATATATAATTAAATAAATTTATTTTTAAATTTTGCAACTATGATACATAATTTGCATAAGTTGTCTCTACTATAAGTGTATATATCTTGTTTTGATTTATTCAAAATGCGACTTTAAGTTACTTGAAGACGGTAAAATATAAAAATAACTTAAAATCATGTTTAGAGTATAATTTTATTATTAAAAACGACAACTGAAGTTGCATGTTGACCTAAACGCAAGTCAAAATTGTGTTTTGAAATGACAGTCAGGATCATTTGAAGCGATCGTGACTGTGAGAACATTTTCACCGGTCAAATGTGAAGTCCAATTTTAAACTAAATTTACGAGTGTCATGCTCCTTATTGAATATTTTTTTGATCGTCTATTTTGATTTTTTATAATGTAGGCTTGCTTTATAAAAAAAACGGTTTTCCAAGCAATGAACTGAATTTGATCGAATAAGTTCGGTTTTATCTGTCCACTTTAGAAAAAAAACACATACCAAGGAATAATTGATTGTATAAACTTTTTCATTAAATACCTGTAATTAATATCTTGAAAATGGTGGAATACCTCTACTTTATGTCTTGAAAACATAAATTCAACCAAGTTTTAAATAAGTCAAGCCTTGAAAATTGAAATTTTGATTTTTTATAATGTAGGCTTGCTTTATAAAAAAAACGATTTTCCAAGCAATGAACTGAATTTGATCGAATAAGTTCGGTTCAGTTGAACTTCGAATTTTTTTCGATTTAGCAAGAACAAAAATCAAAATTCGACTATTTTGAATTGATTCTGTCTAGAGGGTGTTTTTGTAAAATTACTATACTCTCCACTTTTTTTTTTGACAGAAAGTACAGTTGCTCGTATCGATATACGCCAATACTCCGAGTAGTTTCTTTCATTCAAAAAAGCTTATCGAATCGGCAATGCTACTGTAGTCGATAGCTAAATTCAGCCAAACGCAGAGCTTTATGTCTAGATAATGTTATAATTAACTGAAAGTTACAAGAATATCCTAGTTCTATCAACGCTCTGCTCCAGCCTAACGCACCTCCCTCAGCGCACCTCTCTCCGTGGCCTCTCGTCCATCTCCCTCGGTCTCAATCCGTTTCCGGCCGCCGCCTTCTTCTCCCCAATCTCTCCACCTCTGTTCTTTCGCCGTCGTTGCTCACTGCCCCGCCCCGCCGGTTTCCGCTCTTTTCCCTCTTCTTCTCCGGTTTCTTTCCTTCTTTTTCCCGTGTGATGCTGCGTGCCTGTGTACATATGCGTATGAGTGTGTATATAGTGGAGTGTGTACTGTGCGTTTGTGTGTGTATTTCGTGTGTGTATCAGTGTGTGTACTGGTGCAGATGGGTGTGTGAGTTTAGAGTGCGTGTGTGCGTTGGGTGATTGAATGATGGTGTGGTGTTCAGGGATGTGAAGATTGTGTACTCGGAGTACTGAGTCACTGGCATTCTGTTTTATTTTTGGTGATTTGATTCGGTGGTTTTCGGTGGTCTGCGATTCTATTTTTAAGTTCTTCTTGTTCGATAAATTTCAAGCAAAGTATTTTACAGTTCAAGATAATGTGAAGAACTGTCAACGGATAGTCTTAGAGTTCAATATCATCGTCCTCTTCGCGGTGGTGGCTGACGATTACGATGACGGCAGTTCTACGATCAGATTTGGTTTCAGAATGGAAGGCATAAATTGAGAGCGTAAATTGTGCCTCATAATGAGGGCGTAAATAGTGCCTCTTGATTGAGGGCGTTAATTGTGCCTCATAATTGAGTGCGTAAATGTGCCTCCTAATTGAGGATTTTAATTGTGTCTCATTTGAGGGCGTTAATTGTGTCTTAATTAAGGGCATTAATATTTTATTAATTGTGCCTTAATTAAGAGTTTAATTGTCTTATTTATGAGTTATTATAATTGTGTGAATATTTTGATTAACGCATGCATATACGCGTGATTTTATTAATAATTAATTATTGGATATATTTTTATTTTTATAATATATATAATCTATTATATAAATCTGACTTATATTCTTCTTGTTTCTTTTGTTTTATTTTCAAGATTCTTGGAAGAAGACGGGTTTTTCTTTTCGGGCATTAAAGTTTTATTGTTTAAATTTCCCCGGTCATCTTGCATGTCCGACGATTAAATAATAAGTTTTCTTGAATGAAAAAAATTATCACGGTGAATTGCCGATTCTTATTCATGAGATTTATTCTCAATATCAAAAAAAAAAAAGCTTATTATCTAATCGAAAGACATGAAAAAGTTTCTGGAAGTTTAGATAATAAGATCTTAATGTCCGAAAAGAAAACGTCCCAACTTTTAAGTTATTGATGTTTGAGTTTTTAACATATATTGTTAAACATATCTTGTAACTAATATTATTAATATTAAAGTTTTCATGTAGAATTAATGTAAAATTTAATAAAAATAATAAATCTGACTTTACGATTAATAAATCTCGTATATTTCAAATAATCGTTTATCTGAAAATCAGAGTAAAATAAGTCAAAAGTCATCTGACATGCTCCGGTAGATCTCAGTCCTAATTCCTATTCGAAAACTCCTGAATGATTCGACACCGTATCAATACAAATTACAAGCCCTAATTTCACTTCACTCCTTCAGTCTCTCTCTCTCTACCTAGCTTCCATCTCTCTCTCTCTCTCTCTCTCACTCACGCACAGAATGGCGGACAGAAAGAAAAAGCGCCGGCAAGCCGACCCCGATTCCGACTCCGAATCCGAAACCCTCCCCTTCAAAAAGCTCCTAAAACCCGACTCCACCATCCTCTCCTCCCTCAAAGCCCTAGCCACCGCCTCCTCCACCGCCGGCACCTCCTCCGCCGCCAACCCCGTCACTCTCTCCTCCCTCTCTCTCTCCGACACCTGCCGCGAAGTCACCGACCTCCCTCTCTCCTCCGTCCAGTCCCACATCGAAACCCTCGCCCTCTCTCTCGCTAAATCAATTCTCGCCGGCAATGGCTTCTCCTTCTCCGTCCCCTCTCGCTCCTCCGCTAACCAATTGTACGTCCCCGAGCTCGATCGCATCGTCCTTAAGCACAAAGCCTCACTTCGCCCTTACGCCAACGTCACCACGGTTCGAAAAACCACTATAACTACCCGCATTATGCAGCTCATCCACCAATTGTGCCTTAAGAATATACACGTAACGAAACGAGACCTGTTTTACACGGATGTTAAGTTGTTTCAGGATCAGACGCAGTCTGATGCGGTGTTAGATGATGTGAGCACGATTTTGGGGTGTACGAGGTCGAGTTTGAATGTCGTGGCTGCGGAGAAAGGGGTTGTGGTAGGGAGGCTTGTGTTTAGTGATAATGGTGATATGATTGATTGTACAAAAATGGGGATGGGTGGGAAGGCGATTCCGCCTAATATTGATAGAGTTGGGGATATGCAGAGTGATGCGTTGTTTATTTTGTTGGTTGAGAAGGATGCTGCGTATATGAGGTTGGCAGAGGATAGGTTTTATAATAGGTTTCCATGTATTATTGTGACGGCTAAAGGGCAGCCGGATGTGGCGACTAGGTTGTTTTTGAGGAAGATGAAGTTGGAGTTGAAGTTGCCTGTTTTGGCACTTGTGGATAGTGATCCTTATGGGTTGAAGATTTTGTCGGTTTATGGGTGTGGGTCGAAGAATATGTCGTATGATAGTGCTAATTTGACGACTCCAGATATTAAGTGGTTGGGAATTAGGCCAAGTGATTTGGATAAGTATAAGATACCTGAGCAATGTAGGTTGCCGATGACCGAGCAGGATATTAAGACTGGGAAGGATTTGTTGGAGGAGGATTTTGTAAAGAAGAATCCGGGGTGGGTTGAGGAGTTGAATATTATGGTCAAGTCAAAGCAGAAGGCGGAAATTCAGGCATTGAGCTCTTTTGGTTTTCAGTATTTGTCTGAGGTTTATCTGCCACTTAAGTTGCAGCAGAAGGATTGGCTTTGAGGATGGGGATGGTGCTGGTATGACTACAAGAATGTTTATCTGTTATTACACATTTTAGTGGAACAAGCAAATTGGTTACTAAGTTCGGATAATGTTTCCTTGTTTCACCAACGAAAAAATGTCTTGAGATGTAGATTTGTATTTGTGTTGCAATTTTATTTTACTTGTCCATCCTTGAAGGCTTGACTCATGAATAACTGTTGGTTCTTATATATGTTTGTGGCTTTCAAGACTTGATGTGTGTTGGCAGTGTATGGCATTTTTATTTTTGATCCTAAGAATCTGGTTTCAATTGAATTTAGTCAAGAGCACGTAATGTAGGACTTTGGACTAATAGAGTAATTATCCTTTTGTATTATGCCAAGTTGTATGATGACCCTCTGACGTGTTTAGACCTCCCTCGGCACTACTTGAGCTCTCAGGATAATTTAGTGGGTAAGTCGAGGAAACAATAAGTTAGCTAGGGAGAGAATATTTGGAACACGTAGAACAACGCTAAACTGTGTATGATTTTACTTTATGTAGATATTTACTACACTCTGGTCTAAATGCTCCTTTAGTATGCTCTTGAACAAACTTGTATAGGAAAAATGACCTTTTAAGAAGCATCCAGTTTTTATTTCGTAAGAAATCGTACAGTGATTTGCCTGGCTGGAAATTTCAAACATGCTGCTAGCAACCTAAATGTGTGAATTTGTTATTACGTTGGCCTTTTTATACTGATTTTCCTATTAGCTGCTGATTTAGATGTTACTGAAACAATAGGAAGCTCAAATTGTCCCCTAAATGTTCATGTATAAGTTATATTGTCAAGTGAACCTAGTTGAATGATCTTTAAATAGTTTGTAGTCCATTTAATCTTGGTTGAATTTTTCTGTACACTGTGTGACCAATGACCACACTTGTGGGATAGCTTCAGAACTCATAATTAAGATTAATAATAAGTTCGTGGACAAAAAAAAAGATTAATATTATGTTCTGTCATTTGTTTATCTGGTCATCCTTCAAAGTATGGTCCATGAAGTCTAGTGGTGTTGTACAAAATTCAAATTGATAGTATTATAAATAGTAAAACACATAAGCAACTCTTGCACAATTGTACTTCAAAATTCTGCCCTGTAAATTTACACGTTTTAAACTTGAACTTGTTTCACTTATTTGTACTCTTTAAGGACTGGACAATGGACATAAAATTTGGTATAAATTTCACAGTTGTTTCTTGTTTTAAACCTATGTTTCACAGATGTGAACCGTCAAGAGTTGTAAATATATTTATGTTGAAAGTTTCTTTACAAAGCTCTCTTGCATTTTGTTTACCTTGTCCAGATTGTGATCCCTTCCGAACACTTCTGTTAGATTTCGAGGCCAGTTTCTTTCAAGTCACGTGCATGTCTTAAAAACTTGTTTTAATTGGGGATGCAGGTTCTGTTCTTTCGGAGAAAAAACTGAAAAGCAGGCAGTCTACTGGATGCGGTTCAAAGGTAAAACATCTGTGCTGAATGGCGATAGCTATAGTAACTGGAAGGCACCAGTCCTCTTCCGACCTGACTTGCACCCAAGGACCCTCATTGTATTTTACAAATTACAATTTATAAACAAAATTGCTGTATTAATTAGGGTCTTGAGTCATGTACTCGAAAGGTAAGCTTAATCATATTTGGTTGGCTGCTCATCGTATGCTAGGATATAAGATTTTCTGGGCCGGGTTTTAGCTTCTTGGCAGTTGGCATATGTATGCTGAGATTTAAGGTTCTGAATGGATTAAGTTATGACTTGATGATCGATCATAATTGTGTGGAAAAATACATGCTTGCGGCTACTCTGTGTACCAGAGAACAGAGATACAAATTTTTGGACTAGGAATTTCGTATCTTCCCTGAAAAATGGGACCTAAGAAGCCATTTCATCGAAACTCTACAGAGACGGTCTTACCTTCCGTGATGTAGTGGTAAGCCTTATGCGTTTTCAAATTTCAATGCAAATTTTAAGTCACATAAAATGAATGTAGAATAGGAGTGGAAAATTATAAACATTTTGTCATCTTTTTTTAAAGGCATTGAAAAAGCGGATTTGTTTTAATTTATTTTTTTTTTAACTCAACTAATCTGTTCAAAACCCATCACTAAAGTACATTTTTTTTTCCCCTTGTCGTTAAAGCTATCTTAACATTAGAATTTAAGAGGGGTGTATTGGATTGGGATTTTAAAGCATTTTTTTGCATTCATGAAATCTGAGGGTATTTGATTGGGATTGTTTGAAATCCATTAAAATCTTGAGGTATTCAATTGGGATTTTAAATTATGCTACAAAATCTGGTGGTATTCAATTGGGATTTTAAATTATGCTTTAAAATCCGAGGGTATTCGATTGGGATTGTTTGAAATCCATTAAAATCTGATGGTATTCAAATGCTGATGGATTTTTTTTCATTTCATAAAATGATGGATTTTGTGGCATTCTTCAGTGTATTTTAAGTTTTTTTAAATCCCACCAAATTCAATGGGATTTTGAAGCATTGTACCTAAATCCTATCAACTCTGCGACATTTCGTCAAGAATCCGCACAAAATCAAAATCTCATACAATCCATTAAAATCTATAGACTAAAAACAATGCATTAAAATCTCAATTGAATACACCCGTAAGTATTTAAGTTGTTGGAACCTTCACCAAAATCGGTTGTCCCTCACCACTAAACTCCATCATCATCTTAAATTATAATTAAAAAATATAAAATATATAGTTTGGCGAATGAAATAAACTGACTATCTGATTTAGCACCGTGTTTAGTAATTTTGCCAAATATGAAACATTGAAACGTGTGCCAACAAATAAATTACCGATTTTGAGTTTAGAAAAAACAAAAAAATTACCGATTTTAATTTTATGATTAAGGTGTAAAGAGATGGTCTAATTATTATGATGTGAGTGTGAGTGAAACTGATCAAATATTACCCAACTAATATTTGAGAAAAGATTTAGAAGATAATAGAGTAAATCACAGTTTGCACCTGTATCTTTGGGGTGTTTTGCGATTTGATCTCATTGTTTAATTATTTGCATTTTGCATTCATTAGTTATAATATCTAAACAATTTGCACCGACTTAACAGTCAACCATCCAAAGCATCGTTAAGTCTAACGGAGGTCAGGGGTATTGTTGAATTAACAAAATTATACTCTAAACAGCACTCCCACCCCTCCGTATTCCCGCTAATATCACACCACTTTACAAAAAACCTTTCTCAAATCGCAAACACCCCCAATCGAAAAAACCCTAATTGAAACTCTAATCAAATTATTTGAAGCACAATGCGAGGCTGTTTACGGCTTGTCGGTGCCGATTTTACCACCTGGGCTGAGATTCCATCTGAATACTGGGCTGGAGTTGTTGATCCTGGTGCCGAGATTCCAACAATACCAGAGCCAAAAATGATTCTAGGGTCTGAAACGCCTGATTACGGAGGTAATCCGTCACTTTCTGCTATTTGAATGAGTTTTTGCATGCATGGTAAATTAGGGTTTATTTGGGTAAAATAATGGTTCTTTATGTGGTGGTCCCTAAAGCATGATATCTGTAAAGTATGTCTCATTTTGTCTTTATGTACATATGTGAATAATTTATCTGCTAGAATTAGAGTTTTTGATTATAGTCAATGTTTACAGATTATTCTATGCACTTTACAATTAAACTACACCATGGTGGGAATCTAGATGAATCTGGCAAATGTTATGTTGATGGTAAAATATCATACTTTGATATGTGTTCGAGTAGGAGTATTTATGTTGTGGATAGAGGGTTTTACTTAAGTGACATCCAGTCAATGTGTCGAGAAGTTGGGATGGAAGATGGTGGATATGATTTGTGGTTTTGCATTCCTGAGCAGCCTCTGGAAATTGGTTTAACCCCTATTGAAACTGATGATGATATCTTTACCTTCTTAGATATGCTAGTTTACTCTAAGCTTTTAGTAGTGTATACAACTCCTAGGCAGCTTAAAGATTGGAACTTTCTATGGGATGATTTTTCTTTCACACAACTTCTTGAGGATCAGAAGGAGGAGAGAGTAGGTGAAATGATAGATGAGGCTGAGAAACACAAACAGATAGTTGGAATTGAAAATGAAAATGAAGGTGTGGACAATGAAAATGAGGGTTCAGATAAATCAGATGATGATGAGGAAGAGAGTTTTGAGGGTGATAATTCAAATATTGATTCAAGTGAAAGTGAAGCAAAGATGCCTCCACCAAAGAAGAAGAGAAGGATTCCTCCTCCAAATCCTCCATATAGGACTAGGAAGAGAGGAAGGTACTCCATGCTCAGGGTAAGTATTGTTATATGTATTCCTTTTGTTGTGTAAAATTTGTATTATGTATTCTAATTTTTGGACAATTTGCAGGGGTTGTTTAAGAACACAAGTGACAATCCTGTGATTTTGGACGAAGAGGGGCCTCCTGCAACTCAAAGTAGTCAGGAGAAGGAGAAAAAGAGCACTCCAAGGAAAAAGACCAGTCCAAACAAAAAGAGCACTGGTAAGAAAAAGAGATCTCGAAAGATGAAGTCTCCAGCAAAGAGGAGGGTTCCTGCAAAGAGGAGGCTTCTTGGAGAAGAACATAAAAATGCACATGAGGATGAAGAACATGTTGGTGCAGAAGAACATGAAGATGCACATGAGGAAGAATCTGCTGTTCCAGAAGAGAAACTTGAGGAGAAACATGCTGCTGAAGATGAAAAAAATGAGGAAGAACATGTTGGTGTAGGTGAAAAAAATGAGGAAGAATTTGTGATCAATGATGATGATTCAGAAGATAGCTGGAATTCTGCTGATGAGAGGATGGCTGTGTCATCCTGTGATGAAGATGACAAGCAATATCCTGAATTTAATGAAGTGACTGGGATGGAAGACCCAGAGTTTGACATGGGGATGTTATTTGCAAGTGCTAAAGTTTTTAGAGAAGCTGTAAGAAGGCATGCAATTCTTCACCAGAGGCCAATTAGATTGAGGAAAAACTTGTCAGATAGGATCAATTGGGTATGTGCCAAAGGATGTGACTGGAAATGCTATGGAACTAAGCTCAAAAGGAGTGAGAATATCCAAATTAAAGCAATCCACAAGCAACACACTTGTAATCCAACCTGGGATCAGAAGTGTGTGAATTCAACATGGATTGCAAACAAGTATGAGGATGAGCTTAGAATCAACCCAACATGGCCAGCCAAAGCTTTCCAACAGAGGGTGGTAAATGATTTGAAGTGCAGAGTTTCCCTTGCAATGATTTACAGGGCTATGAACAAAGCAAAGGAGAACATTTTGGGTAAACATGAGGCAGAGTATGGACAACTGTTTGCATATGGAAATGAGGTAAAAAAACAGATGCCAACCTCAACTATTAAGATAATGTCTGAAGATGCTGGTGGTGGAGAAGAGGGCAGAAGATTTAAAAGGTGTTATGTTTGTTTAGGGCCTCTAAAGGAGGGGTTTTTGGATGGATGTAGGCCCATTATTGGGTTAGATGGCTGCCATTTAAGAGGCCCACTAGGTGGGATTTTGTTAACAGCTGTTGGAACTGACCCAAATGATGGGATGTATCCACTAGCCTGGGCCCAAGTGGAGGCAGAAAATAATGACAGTTGGGATTGGTTTATTGGTTTGTTGAAACAGGACCTTGGGATGGAGAATGAAGGCACCTACACATTTATCTCTGATAGACAAAAAGGCCTTGTGAATGCATTGGAGAAACAAGTTCCTGAAGCTGAGCATAGATATTGTGTAATGCACATGTATCGGAATTTGCACAAGGAACACAAAGGGATTGGAGTTAGGAGACTTCTATGGTCTGCAGCTAGGGCAACAACAGATTACTTTTTCAATCTTCATATGGATGAATTGAAACAGGTACAACTTTACACTGTATTTTCATAGGTTTTTTCAATATTTTCATATATTTACACTGTATTTTCATATGTTTTTACAGATAGCACCAAGAGCACGTACTTGGTTGATGGCTAAACCAAAGTCCCAGTGGACTAGATGTGCATTTAGAGAAATATGCAAATCAGACATGTTCGTAAACAACAATTGTGAAGTCTTTAATAATGCAATAAACAACTTCAGGGACATGGGGATTGTGACCATGTTAAAGTCAATCCACACAACATGTATGGAAAGAATTTGTAAGAGGCTTCACAAAATGGAAACTAGGAACACAACTTTCTGCACAAAACCAATGAAAAAACTTCACAAGTAAGTCCCTCTCACTTTCTAATTTTACTGCCTAATTCCCTCTTATTTTAGTGCCTAATTCCCTCTTATTTTACTGCCTAATTCCCTCTTATTTTAGTGCCTAATTCCCTCTAATTTTATTGTTGTTTTAGGTCCATGGAATTAGCTGCTAGAGCAAGGCCAATCTGGAATGGTCTTGATAAGTATCATGTCACCATGACAGATGGTGGACATGAAATTGTCTGTGATTTGAAGAACAGAAGATGTGCTTGTAACAAATGGCAGCTAACAGGTATACCTTGTTTCCATGCTTGTGCCTGTATCTTTTTTCAAAAAGAAAGTCCTCTAGAATACATGCATGAGTGCCGCAAAAGATCATGGTACTTGCAAGTATATAGCCATGTGTTGGAACCTATCAATGGCCCTGAATTTTGGGAGCAAACAAATGAGACACCATTACTCCCACCTGTCAAGAAAGTTGCTCCAGGGAGGCCAAAAAAGAAAAGAGATAGTAGATCAGATGTGATTGAGACCAGGGAGAAAGATTCTACCATGATGAAGAGGACAGGCACAAGTATAGAATGTGCACACTGCAAAGGAGTTGGACATAATGTCAGAACCTGCAAAAAGAAGGTAGTAATCTGTAAATTCAAATATTTTGTCAAATTTTCACAATTTTCACAATTTTTCACACATTTCACACTTCTCTCTTTGACTAGAAAATGGATGAGGCCACTAAGCAAGCTGCAGGGGATGAAGACTTACCATCTGCACCACAGAGAAAACCAAAGCTATGTGGATATTGCAAGGAACAAGGGCATGACTCCAGAACTTGCTCTGCAAAGGTGAAATTTTTATTCACATCTGTCATTGTTATGATTGTAGAAGACATTGTGGGGTACTATTATTTGCTTCTTTTGCAGGCTGTTGATCAACAGAAGAAGTTGCAAGAAGCAAGAGAGGCAAGAGAGAAGACACAAGAAGCCAGAGAAGACACAAGAAGAGAGAAGACACATGAGAGAGAAGAAGAGAGGGGCTCACCAAACAAAGGCAACCAAACTGGATGCAGTACCCCACAAAAGAGTCCAGGAGGTAGGATTAAGCAACTGGCTAAGAGAGGCAAGAACACACCTCCATTGAAGAATTCAAGCCTTGTTTTCATAACAAGAAAAGAGGGCAGTGATGCAAGCCATGCTGGTATTGTTAGGGCCTTCAAACCACCAGCACAAGATGGTAAGGTCCATCCAGTTGAGGGCCAAAAGTTTACATCTTTGAAGGAACTTGAAAGGGCAAGATTGCACAAGCAGAAAACATTGGGCAAGAAGGACTGATTTGCTTGTGGTTTCCAGTACCCCTGACTTTTTTTGTGATTTAGACTATGTTTAAACTTAAGTATTTTGATGAATCTGCTCAGAATTTATGTTTTGGTTGGTTGTAAACTTATTAAAACCTTATCAGAATTGCCACTATGAATTGCTACTTCTGTCAGTGTTTTATTGCAATGTTTGGTATTGTTGCAAACCTCTTTATTGCTTATGTGTGTGCTGATATTGTGCTTCTGTGTGTGCATTTACCATATACACAACTTGCCAACAACCAAAATTTATCACAGGGGCTAGATTTGGTAACCAATTCATTACATACAAACCAACAAAATACCATATACCATCAACATTCTCATATTACAATACCATATATTACAATATTCATACGACAAAACAAACCAAGCTACAACCACTTTCAACCTAATCCGAGAAGAAAAAGAAAACAAATATGCTAAACCATGTTAAAATCAGAAGAAAAAGAGAAGTGCTGCAAGCCCTCCCCTCAACTCCATGACATTCACTTTCGAGCTCAGCTTCAAATGGCGCTGCTTTCCCTTGCCCTCCTTCTAGATTGTTAATCCTTCTAATAAGCCCAGGAATCACGATCTTAGCACGCTCGCACATTGGGGGATCAATCCAAGCAAAAAAACGACACATCCGATCTGGACATGTGCGGAATCGACGCCCAGCGTTGTTTGAAGTCCAAGCTGTTGCCTCCAAAGCCATCTTCCCACAAAAGCATCTGCAGCCCATTTTTTTGTTAACGTTAATTTAGGGTTAGAAGGGCAGCATATATAGAAGAGATTTGCCCGTTGAATTATTGTTAATTCATAAATACCCCTGACCTCTGTTAGAGTTAACGCTGCTTTGGATGGAAAACTGTCAAGTCGGTGCAAATATATATACATTAGAAGTTTTGAGTGCAACCTGCAAAGTTTGAAACAATGAGACCAAATCGCAAAACACCCCAAAGATACAGGTGCAAACTGTGATTTACTCAAGATAATATTTAGAACATCTAAAGTAACATTTTTCTTACTTTTTTGCTAAAGAAACAAATAAATATAATAATACTAAAATCCTATCATCTCAAACTATTTTTCTATTTTCATGCAATTTCAAAACTATTTGATGAGTATATAGTACCTAGGCAAATGCATATAATGTTGACAAGTGTGGCCTATCATGATTTGACAGTCACCAACATAGATATCACACGGAGCTATGTATGTAAATCATCATCTCCCTCTAGAAATTTCCAAAACATAAAAATACATTAAAAATAAAGCTGATAAAATCGTGATCGTGGCAACAGAGATACATATACATCCATCCAGGCATCGCATAACATCAGCTATAGTATCGTGATCGATCTCGAGATCAAAAGAAAAAGAGTGATAAAATTGGATGAAAATAAAAGATGCCACCGAAGCAGCGATCAAAAGCAGATATAAGCAAGAAGCAGAAGATGGTAGAAGACAAGACCTTCGGTCTAAAAAACAAACACAAGTCCAAGAATGTCCAGAAATATGTTCAGACCCTCCAGCAATCCGTTCAGCCCAAGCCCGATCCTTCCAAACTCGCTTCCAAGGTTCCTTAATCTTTTTTCTATTTCTTTATGTTTTTTTTTTGTGTGTTTTTCATTTGGTTGAAATTTTAATGTTCGAGGTATGATTTATTACAGAAAAAGAAAGAGGAAGACAAGGCGAGAGAGAAAGAGCTGAATGATTTGTTTAAGGTTGCTGTCAGTCAGCCCAAAGTTCCTGTTGGTATGTTTCACTTTCATCATCTGCTTATGTTGTTCATATTTGTTGAATTCTGTGTTTGTTAATAAATTAAAATGATAATATTGGGGGGTGAATTTTCAGGGGTTGATCCGAAATCGATTTTGTGTGAGTTCTATAAGGTAGGGCAGTGTGCCAAGGGTTTCAAGTGCAAGTTCTCTCATGATCTCAATGTTCAGCGCAAAGGAGAGAAGATTGATATTTATAGTGATCAGCGCGATGAAGGTTCGACTTTCTTTTATTTGCCAAGAGGCTAGATCATATAGAAACTGCTAGTAACTTAATTGAGTGATTAAAGGTACATGTTTCCTTTTCTGATTGTGGTACTTAATTGTTTATATTGATTGATAGGGAAAGACACTATGGAGGACTGGGATCAAGAGACTTTGGAGAAGGTCGTTGAATCCAAAGGGAAGGAGTATAACCAGAACAAACCAACTGATATTGTGAGTCCTTCACAATACAATAATGCACATATGACATAATAAGCATGCCCTTAAGTATCTGTCGTTTATCTGTCTTAAATATTCTTTCTTTCCTCCGTTTTAGTTAAACTGTTATAATATGTGCATATAAATGTTTGATCTGGATCATTCTATAACGGAAACAGTCATATATATAATTTCACTATATGAAAACTGTTGGATTGTTTTCCACGACCAAAGTTGATACAGAGTGCCGTGTAGCAGTCCAACTTAACACGTTCACTAAAAACATAGCAGTACATAGTACTATGGCAGTGGATGAACTGTTTTATAAGCCTAACAATTAAATTAAAGGTTTTCCTAATGATATGTTGTGGTTTGGACCGCTGGTATATACGAAACAATGCGGTTCATTATGTTGTGGCAAATTATATTTGACTTCAATCTGCTTTCAGGTCTGTAAACACTTTCTGGAAGCAGTGGAGAAGAAGCAGTATGGTTGGTTTTGGGTCTGTCCTAATGGTGGTAAAAATTGTCATTATAGGCATGCACTTCCTCCAGGATATATACTCAAATCTCAGATGAAGGCCCTGTTAGAGGAAGAGGCTGAGAAAATTTCAGTTGAAGAGGAAATCGAAAACCAGGTGATCAAGTTATCATTTAATTCCGTTCACAATTGTATCGGCATCCCCGTAATATCTTTATATTATTCTATTTTATCACTTTTACTAACAAATAAGCAAAGATTCTTTTCCCCAAATTCCTTGTTCAGTTATCTCTGACAGAAGTCATTGTTTGGTTTCAGCGCGCTAAGGTAAGCACTTCAACTCCTATGACTCCCGAGTTATTCATGCAATGGAAGAGGAAGAAGATAGAAGCACGGGATGCTGGCTTGGCCGCGGAGATGGCAGAGAGGGCAAAGAATGATCGTATGAGGTATTATTTAATGCTTTTTTTGCCAGTGTTTTAGTTCCATTACCATAACCATAACCATTTTCTCTGTTAGGTTTATATTATCCTGTGATATATTAACTTCATCCAATGTGTTTTTTGTACAGTGGTCGTGAGCTGTTCCTTTCTAATTCGAGCTTGTTTGTCGACGATGCTGAAGCCTATGACAGATACCAAAGAGAAGATGAATCTAGTGCTACTGAAGAGAAGGTAAACATGTTTCCTTTATTATGTTTTGCCATTAAATGCTTGTTACTATTGAGTTGCAATACACATCTTGAACCGAAGCCATTTTTTGAGCAGCTTTATGATAATGAATCGAACCGACAGAAAGCATTAAATTTGCAAGTTTCATGTGCCAATTGTCGTAGAGTAGGGTTGCAGTTCAATAGTTATTATATATACTACCTAAATATGAAAAAGAAAACTAGAGGTTATTACATAGTCGTATTCCTCGGAATACCCTGCCCATGTCACCATTTACTATTTCTTGTCCCAGTTATAGCCAAACCGCCTGGGCTCTCGGCCCAGTTTGAGTTGGGTTACTTTAGCCATGCGGCCATGCCTCATTATTTGAAAAATGAGCACCATAAAAGGACAACATCTTCCTTTTTATATTGATGTGTTCTGATATAAACCTTTTAAACAATTTTAAATAGAGTGACAGTTAGATTGGTAAGATTTCCAACATCAAAGTTACGGTATCTTGTTGCAATTGCTTCAATGTCTCTTATATCGACTTGTATTGATCCTAAATTAAAGTGGAGTTGGATCCTGGTAAAAGATGCTACCACTTGCAGCTAGTGTGTGTATGCATTAATATGTGCTGATGCGTGATATAAATTCTAGGAAGACTTTTTTAGTTTTGTGAACAGCTTAATTTACCATTGCTTTTAAATTTGTTATTGTGAGCAGCTTAATAAATTGAACAGGTTTATATGTCATGTGGCTTTGTATGTGCCTCTTTTTGATATGTCAAACTTCACACACCTCTACATCTAAAATGTCAAAAGAGTATTTCCTCAAAAGGAAAAGAGCCAAAAATTGGTTTTCGATTATAAGGAGATAAATGAAACCTTGTCAATGAATAGAACTGTTGTGTATGATTGTAAAATAACACTGCCTTCCGGAAGGGCATCGAATTTACCAACTACTTTGTACTATCAGAAAGACAATAATGTAAGTGCCTTTACACAGTTGTGGTATACTAAGGTGTGTTTAGCCACTCCATAGATGACATGGATATGCCAATTGGGAAAAGGATATATATTTTTAGGTAAAGTTCTGCAGAGCTTTGTGCTGCATGCTTGCATCTATTTTCAAAATTCAAGATATTGGCCTGTACTTGATAGTGAGACATCTTTTTAAGATGTGGACGTTCTTACTATGTAGCGAGTACTTACTGGGTTGATATGCAATGTCGCTGCCGTTAATAGGTTGAACTTCAAAGTAAACTGAATTGATTGAATAGAAAAAATGATGTTATTACTTGTGCTTTAACAAATACTGAATGATCCTGGTTTAGTGAGTTCATTGTAATCCTGAGACTAGTCGAACTGGCAATGTATCAAGTGTCAACACTAGAGAATTTGCTTGTTCTCTTGTCTATTTAACTGCAGCATGGAGGGCATTTTCTCCGTTTGCTTTGCAGCAGTTATATTCTGTAAAGTGGGAAGTTTCACAATGATATGCTTTTGTAATTTTCATATGCTCTGTTTAGTTTTGATTATTGTGTTCCTTTTTTGATCTTTTGCGTGCAACTCTCAGAATCACAAGTCATCTGCTGCAAATCAGTCCGGTACCTCGACATCAGGCGCTAACAGTGATACTCTGGCTGATGACGACGAAGATGATGATGAGCTCGACATGGACGAGTTAAATGAACTAGAAGCAAGCTTATCAAAAGCATCGTTACACATCAACGAGCAAGAAGACAAATAAGAGCCTTGATTGCGTCTCCTGATCAATGCCAGGAATTCAGGCGGCACCTGCCTTTGTTTGCAGTTATTCTCCTGATGCTGTACCAGAAGAGCTGAAGCCACCCTGGAATTCACATGTAGGTAGAGACCAGAGACTGTTCCTGCCAACGCAAAGCAAATAATATTCAAACATGATCATCACAGACAACTTAGTTATGGATTAAGTAGCGAGCTTATGATCTACTTGAACCAAATTTTAAAATGTGCAAAAGATCATTTTGTGCAAGGAATGTATTTTATGTTGCTCTATGTTGATATGAATCTCAATCCTTACATAAATAAAGAAAGGAAATTACAATTTACAAAAGTGAATAGACAGAAGCGAGTCCCCACAGACCACAACAATATGGAGAAGAAGAAATAGAAAAGAGCTGGTGTTGAATAATCCAATTGTTCCCTTGTTAGCTATCACAAAACTGTTCATGTTTGGTACATTTCCACAACCTGGACACATTTCTGGTCTGCTGCCTAATTTTGTAATCATCTTTGTTTCAACTCCATATTATATCTCCTCATTCAATATCCATTCGTGCACTTCTCAATTATTGTATCGTCATTGTACCATTGTTCAAATACGCTATGATGCGTGCAACGACCTTGGTATCCAATAATTTTTTTAATATTGATTTCTGATGGATAAATGATTTATGAAGGAACTAAAATATAATATATAAAATTCAAGAGTCATTCTTGGTCCACTGTGACAATCTAAACTAGAAATCAAACTTCAAATTTGAGAAGTAATGTTCTGATCTTAATAAAATGCAGTTTATAACCATTGCCTATGAATCCAGGAGGCTAAAAGTCTTGTGCACCTTTGATAATAAATGTTTTTATTATTGTTTTCGCAACAAGGGGTTTACATTGTTTCATAATCTAGTTACCCTGTAATGCACATGACAGACTCAGAGTTACAAGGCCACATTTTTAAGTGCAGAATGAGATGCCTCCCTGGCTCCATGCTTTTATTTCACGGCTCAGTTTCCTTCTCTTCACCATTTCCCCCGATGCTGTCTGCCTCGACGGCCTTTCCCTTTGCGATCTTCAGAAGATACCGAACAATTTTAACTTTAACCTGGCCTCGTTTCGGAGGAAGCATTGTCTTCCCTGTGGAACATGACTCGGCAAAATATCTACTGGTATTGCTCATCTCACAATCTCTGTTGATATAGTAAAGATAACACGTCTAGCAAATAAGTGAGTTCTAATCAAGAGATGAATGCAGCAATTTAGTAACAAATGGATTTGTTCTGCTTTGGTACAAGGCTTGAGATACTCTGGTGTGTGTTATATATAGCTTTGAACCAAAAGTGCTGGTCACATAAAGTTGGGACATATTGTGAACAATCAACATTTAAAAGAGCTTAAGCACTTTTTTGTTTTTATTGAAAGTTTCTGAGCACTTGCACTCATTTCATTTTTGCAAGTTAAAAAGATTGTGAATTCCATCTGCAAGTGCTCAAGCCTGGGAAGTCCTGAGGTGTACAAGTCAAAAGCTGTACAGTCCAGTACAAATTATATGGTTGCAACATATATGGTTAAGAAGGCCAAGTCAAGTCAAGTACCCGTACCACGAACTCGTGTGGTATGTCCACCAAATCAAGACATGATTAGATTGTGTTCTTTGTCACTGCAAACATGATGTTCCCCATTGAATAAGACTTGGAACACTCTGAATGGTAAAAGATTAGAAAAACTAAACATGTCTCCTGCAGTACTTTTCATCAAAGTGACAGAACATATCAGAATTCAGAGATCATTTGTTTAGCTTAGAATTTCTTTCAATTGCCTCCAGTACCAAGGTGAAAGACTCATTCTATTCTTGTAGTGAAGAAGAAGATATAACCACAGCATCACCCCTAGTAGCAGGTCAAGATTGTTCACACTGATTTTTAAATCCCAGTGTATATATGCTCATAGCAAGTTAGAAACACTGCAATACCACAAATTGATAAATGCCAAAAATTTCCCATCAGACAAAAATAATTAATGGAGCGGAGAGGCCAGCACCTCGCTAACTCCAGGGCAAAGTCAGTCGGGTAGCTTTGCAACATAATACCAGATCAAGGAAAGACAAACATACCTGCTTCTAATTAGCAGACTTCACTTCCAGTTGTTTCTGTGACTTTTTCTATAAAGTATTTCTTTTTATGGAAATTTAGAGAAATGATGTATGAATGGTGAAAGATATCGACTCCTTGTACAAGCAGTATTAACTATATTGATGATATTAATAACACTGGCCTGTCTATGGGCAAGACTAAAGAGACTTTATAATGAGTATATATAACCAAACAAACTATTATCCACTTCCAAAAATTCCATGCATGTTGAAGCTTAGCAGTTTGTACAAGACTGAAAAAAATTAAATTTCCTTACAGATAGTTTGCTAGCTGTCTTGAAAGGAGCCAAAGGCCAATCATATATCATGCTCTTCTAATCTAGTTGTTGCTTTTTAACAGAACAGGTATGAAAAAAAGCTCTTCTGAGGCCTGAGCTCATTAAAACAGAAATCCCCATTACCTATTAGCATACTAAATAATCTGGGGATACGCCGATTGGCGCTAATACAGAAATCTCCTCCCAACTCAATACAATGTGAATCCCTACCCAAATCCCCATCACTCCATAAGCATTGACATAATAATTCAAACTTTATGTTTTATCAGAAAATTTTATCATGGAGTAAATCAAATATTGTGCAGAACAAAAATGACAGAAGACCTAATTCAGCAAAATCAGCAAAATATTTCATTCATCTATCTTGCGTTTTACATATATATATATATATATATATATATATATCTCAGTGAGCAAAATTACGCAAACTAATTCAAAATTTACCGAGTAATTGAAAGTACAAAATAGAACAATAAGTAATGCATGTATCCATCATTCACATAAGCTGCTGTTGCTAATAATTATGCATCAGTGCATCACTTGCCCTAGCTGCTGCTAATAATCACTAGAGACAGGTCTTCTTGTTCGGGCATGGATTCTCTTCGTCTTCAAATTTTCTTTTCCCAGGTTTGCTGTTTTCAACAGGCTCCTCTTGGTGATTAGAATCCAGACATGCCATGATCCAATCTGTGTCATAACCACCTAGCTCATCCAAACAAAAATCTCCACTAGGGAGGTCATCAAGACCGAAACCCCCACCACAATCATCCCAAACTGAAAGATCATTGAAATCTAGATCATCCCAAACTGAAAGATCATTGTAATCTAGAGGTGCATACAATTTACCAACATCACTGTTTATCACAGCCAAACTTTGTGTGGTTAACATCCTGCTTTCCTCAATATTATCCACTGCGATCAGATTTTCTAAAGTCAGAGTATTTCTTCCATCAAGATCATTACAAACAGCACCATCTACTTTAGTCAGATTTTCTGTTGTCAGACTGCCGGTTCCTCCAAAATTTTTGTCGCTGTCTTCTTTAAATCGAGCTTCACTAGTACTTCCAGAAACACAATTAGCCATTGTGGCACCCGACTTGAGAGCAATAGTGGGAGTCTTAGAAGAATCGTGAGTGATTTTACAAATAACAACAGTATCCTCAGCAGAATTGAGAGCTTCATAAATCCCACTCAATCGATACTCGTGCATTGTATAAGAACCGAGTTTATCCAAATCAACTCCCACCCCAAGTGCTGCAGAATGAGTCTCATTGATTTCAAACACCAAATATCTGCTCTCGCCAATCAAATTGCCCTTATCATCCCTGATTTTCTTCCGACTTGTCTTGCCAACCCAAGTCCCACACCCCGCTTTTTTGGAGGTGTTTTTGGAAGCAGCACTGCTTGATAGTTTGGACAATCTGGTGAACACAAACATGTACTTCTGAGAGGGTTTAATACGAGGGGACTTGAGCCAACATTCATCTTTGGGATCAAAAACTTGCCATGGATTGGAACAAGGACCATATACTTCTCTGTTCTTGACAAGATTGCATGAGAATTGTTTCTTGGTAATCCTGGGCTTGAGATAATCAGCGATTAATTCTTGATCAAAGGGATCAAACCTCCACCCACTCCTTGTTTCATCATCATCTCCCATCCTCTTGCTTTTTTAGACACTCAAATTAACTCAAGCGCTTCTTGCAAAGAACAGTACAGTTGTTGTAAACAGATATAGAAACTTGAAAGAAGTTGTAATCATAACAATGTGGATTCTTCTCTCTTTATATCTGACTTTCTGATTATATATATATAGCTTGGTGCCGGGTAAGGAAACCCCTGTCGAACGTTGGTGTTTGTTTCCATCCCTGTCTTGTTTAGCAGGGTTTGATTTAAACTTTATACAAGATATGTAATTATGTAATCTTAATAATTTAGATAATATCAAGTTAAATATATTACATATAAAAAAAATAAAAATTATTTAATATATAATATTAAAATAAAAATAATATGATTTTAATATATTATATAAAAAATTAACAAAATATAAAAATATTGTTTAAATAAGATGTTATATTAATATTTCATTGAAACTATAATATGAGTTTAGAGGTATAAACCAGCCAAGTCGGACAATGTTACACACTTGTTTAAATAGTTTGGCTTGGGTTTAAAATTTTAAGTTATGAACTCGGCTTGAAGAAAGTTTGATATATTTAAATTAAGTTTGAAATTTTGAATCGAGTTAAACAGATATTGATAAAAATTCACAATGTGTAATGTTTGGCTCGACGTAAACTAAATTGGGAAATTCTTAATGGTACCATTGTAGATTTGACTTTTCCAAGTGGTACCATCCACTATTTTGGTCTTCTAAACGGTAACACTGAACTATTGACTTCTTCCAAATTATAATATTCCATTAGACGGCCGTTAATCAAACGTTAAATGCAGACTACCATTCAGCTTCACATCTCCTTCCCGTATCTCCGATTGCCAGTCAAACAACTCAACATCACAATAAACGTATACAGAACGTACACAATCAATATATACGCAATCAAACTCTCAAACTCTGCTAAATCAATTGAAATCGTTGTTGAACTCTCAAACACTGCTTTTCTTTCTCAGCGGCCCCTTTTTGTCTTGCTAGTATAAAATCACCGCCCGTTTCTTCACCTGAGCAGCCATCGCTGCTGCTGCGGTTGTTCGAAACGCAGCAACGCCGCTGTCAAGCTCCAACACCCACCGTCGATTACCAACCTGTTGTCTCTTCCTCCTCCAAGCAGCCACATTGCCGCGACACCACGACTCAGCCACCCTCTCTGAAACCCCAACTGTCTCTCAGTCTCCTTTATCTCTCGCAAGTCACCATCCTCTCTCTGTGGCAGCCTCAACTCAACCCTTTCCCCCTTCAATTCTCCCCACTGAACCCTAATTCCCTCAATCCCCAATTCGTATGTGTTGATGTTATACTCTCTACTCCCTCAATCCCCAATACCCCATTCTGTAAAGACAGAATTTTGAACCCGACTAATAAGCCTGTTAAATGTTTTTTATTTGTATTAAACTAATTTTCATTTTAATTAAATTGTAATTAAATAACGTTTGATTAACAGCTGCCTAACGGAATGTTATAATTTTGAAGAAGTCAATAATTCAATGTTATCGTTTGGAAGACCAAAATAATAGATGATACCATTTGGAAAAGCCAAATCCACAGTACTACCATTAGGAATTTCCCAACTAAATTTAATATATAAAATCTATTTAAATATAGATATTTATGGGGACGGATCCAGGAATTTAACTGAGGGCAGACAACACACACAAAAATCGCTAAGCAAGATTTTTCAGGATGACACCATTCTCCTTAATCTCCACTCTTCTGAAACAGTCATGCTAAACAATTTCTCCAGCGTCTCATCCATCACCCCAACACCATTATCCTTGCCCCTGTCAACTGTTCTTGCTCTGCTGCGAGTGTCCTTGGCGGCCCATTTTACGAGCACCAGGCTTCTTATACCCTACTCCCTCTGTTTCTATTTACTTTTCTCGTTTCAAATGTCGAAACTGTTCATAACATGAGACATATTATTAATTTATGTCTAATCTGTCAGAGTAAACATAGTCATGAGTGATATTCATGAATACTTTAATACGGTGAAATTTTTATATTTAATACTAATGCGAAATTAAAGATATCAATATTTAAAAATGTGTGTTGGCAAACGTGATAAAAGCAAACAGGAAAAATATTAAAAGACGGAGAGAGTACAATTTACAGACGAAAACTACTCCGCTCTTGCTAACAGTACTTGCTATGCAGTAAAACCCAAAGTACTCCCGATTGGGTTTTCCAAATTATAAATCTCCCTGGATTTTAACATGTACTTGTAAGTTCCTAATGCTATGGGTGTAACATGTACTCTCGATTGGGTTTTTTTCGCTAGTTGATTACTCCCGATTGGGTTTTCCATATTATAAATCCCCCTGGATTTTTCTGATTTAGGGAGTGATTCACTATTGAGTTTTGAGTAAAAATATCTGATAACACTATTGATCCAATCATGCTAAGCTGCTGCATCTAACTTACAAGTTACAAGTACCTCAAGCATTAGGAACTGAATCACAAGGTAACAAGCATAGCATTCATAACAGGGGAAAGTAGCTAGATAACCAAGGTAAGTAGTCAAAAGTACCGATTCTTAAAATACAAATTGCATGATAACTTTTAAGCCAATGTATCAAAACATCCATTGCTGCTTTGACAAAATAATCATATGATATATAGCTATCTAAAATCTTGACATAATCAATTGTTTTGGTGTCAAATACCACCTCATCTCAAAAACCGGAGTCTACATCAGCACTCAATGAACAAGAACAGAGTAGCTCGGAAGTCGGAAGTATATTTATTTTGGAAAGGAATTGTAGTTTGTCTTCTCCTTTCTCATTCACCTTTGTAGTTCTAAAAAGGGCTCAATAGAATAGGAGAAATAACTTATGCAGTAGCATCCTTCAGATATGCGATGAGGTCCGCACGTTCCTGTGGCTTCTTCAGTCCCGGCAAAACCATCTTAGTTCCAGGAATATACTATACCAAAAGAAACAAAGAGAAGAAATCGTTAGAACAAATAGACAGTTGTAATAGGGTTTCCCTTGGACGTCCATAAATATTACACAGAACATTAACTACATTTAGCATATAAATATAACAAATATTTACCCAAAGATACACATATCAGCAAACAAATAGAACCCTAATCAATACTTCAGGTCTGATCCATCACAAAGATTGCAATTTGTTAGATAAGCTTTTAACAAAAGTGCAAGCTGCAACATTCACCAGAACCGAAAAGCATAGTTCGTTACCGCTAATAAATTAGCTGAATTAAGAAAACATTGCATTGACTTTCAGTTTCAAACAAAGTAAACTCCCATATATGTAATTCATATAGCTCATACAAAAACACACACTTCTACATGCTGCTTTCTCTGATATACAGTAACCTATATAATACAAGTAAATCATATAGATGTTCACACATAAACCACACTTCTAATATTGACAAGTCGTAGAACACTTAGTATGTCTTCATTTTAATCACCTCACTTTATAGAGCATGACACATGAACATAGAAATTCGATATAAAAGGAAAATGGCTGTGCAAAGAATATTGTTAATACCTTCTTGGGGTTGAGCAAGTAATCATACAAAGTGTTCTCTTCCCAGATCACAGCCTTGCCCTTGTTAGCAGCCGAGTAGGAATATCCGGCAGTTGTTCCAGATTGTCTTCCAAAAAGCCCATTAAGATTAGGTCCTGAATATTCAAAATTAACACCAATTATATCAGAATTCATTCATTCATCAAGCAAAACCAAAACAAATAAATCCATTCCTCTCCGCAATGAATATTTCTCACCAAGGCACAAAATACCCTAAAATGCATCAAACAATACATAAACACCCTCATCTCAACATACCACAATCACTAAGCCCCTTGTAAAAAACCATCAAAAATTCGAGATTTACAAGATACAAAGCAAAATATCGTTTCAACAAATATACATACACACAACCACAATCCCTATGATTCCATTTAAATCAAGCAAAATAAACTACAGATCTAAACACCATAAAAAACCCCTAATTCAATAGAAGAGCCAAGTCATCAATGCCATCAAAAGCATCGTTACACATCAACGAGCAAGAAGACAAATAAGAGCCTTAATTGCGTCTCCTGATCAATGCCAGGAATTCAGGCGGCACCTGCCTTTGTTTGCAGTTATTCTCCCGATGCTGTACCAGAAGAGCTGAAGCCACCCTGGAATTCACATGTAGGTAGAGACTAGAGACTGTTCCTGCCAACACAAAGCAAATAATATTCAGGCATGTTCATCACAGACAACTTAGTTATGGATTAAGTAGCGATCTTATGATCTACTCGAACCAAATCTTAAAATGTGCAAAAGTATTTTATGTTGCTCTATGTTGATATGAATCTCAATCCTTACATAAATAAAGAAAGAAAATTACAATTTACAAAAGTGAATAGACAGAAGCGAGTCCCCACAGACCACAACAATATGGAGAAGAAGAAATAGAAAAGAGCTGGTGTTGAATAATCCAATTGTTCCCTTGTTAGCTATCACAAAACTGTTCATGTTTGGTACATTTCCACAACCTGGACACATTTCTGGTCTGCTACCTAATTTTGTAATCATCTCTGTTTCAACTTCATATTATATCTCTTCATTCAATATCCACTCGTGCATTTTTCAATTATTGTATCGTTTTTGTACCATACTTCATATACGCTATGATGCGTGCAACCAAATTAGTATCAAATAATTTTTTTAATATTTGTTGCTGATGGATAAATGATTTATGAAGGAATTGAAATATAATATATAAAAATTCAAGATTTGCATTTCTTCGTCCCACTAAGACAATCTAAACTAGAAATCAAACTTCAAATTTGAGAAGTAATGTTCCGATCTCAATAAAATGCAGTTCATAACCATTGCCTATGAATCCAGGAGGCTAAAAGTCTTGTGCACCTTTGATAATAAATGTTTTTATTATTGTTTTCGCAACAAGGGGTTTACATTGTTCCATAATCTAGTTATCTATAATGCACACGAAAGACTCAGTGTTACAAGGCCACATTTCTAAGTGCAGGATGAGATGCCTCCCTGGCTCCATGCTTTTATTTCACGCCTCAGTTTCCTTCTCTTCGCCATTTCTCCTGATGCTGTCTGCCTCGACGGCCTTTCCCTTTGCGATCTTCAGAAGATACCGAAGAATTTTAACTTTAACCTGGCCTCGTTTCGGAGGAAGCATTGTCTTCCCTGTGGAACATGACTCGGCAAAATATCTACTGGTATTGCTCATCTCACAATCTCTGTTGATAGAGTAAAGATAACACGTCTAGCAAATAAGTGAGTTCTAATCAAGAGATGAATGCAGCAATTTAGTAACAAATGGATTTGTTCTGCTTTGGTACAAGGCTTGAGATTCTCTGGTGTGTGTTATATATAGCTTTGAACCAAAAGTGCTGGTCACATAAAGTTGGGACATATTGTGAACAATCAACACTTAAAAGAGCTTAAGCACTTTTTTGTTTTTATTGAAAGTTTCTGAGCACTTGCACTCATTTCATTTTTGCAAGTTAAAAAGATTGTGAATTCCATCTGCAAGTGCTCAAGCCTGGGAAGTCCTGAGGTGCACAAGTCAAAAGCTGCACAGTCGTGTACATATTATTTGGTTGCAACGTATGTACGGGCGAGTCCAACGTATCCTAGTTCGTTGTCTATTAATATAATAGAATAATGATCTCCAAGGATCCCGTGATTTAGAATCACTATTTTACGCGTCACTCCAACAACAATCCCTGTTTCAATTTCTCATTATTTCTATAATAATATATTTCAACTTGTAAAGTGAAAATAGTGGGGGCAAAAAGTAGGAAGTATTAAATAGTGGAACCACGAGTGTAGAAAAAGAGTGAAATGAATTTTTATTTCAAAAGACAAAACCGGGGATAAAAATTGAGCGACCTAAAAATTGGGCATGACTAGTAATTTTAAAGATGTCGACATTGTTGGGGCTGCATTTAATGTCATATTTCTTATATTTGATCTTAGGAGTTCATCTAGGAAAGCTGTTGGACTTGCTCTAAGAAGACCAAGTCAATTCAAGTACCCGTACCACGAACTCGTGTGGTATGTTCAGCGAATCAAGACATGATTAGATTGTGTTCTTCGTCACTGCAAACATGATGTTCCCCATTATATAGGACCTGGAACACTCTGAATGGTAAAAGACAAGAAAAACTAAACATGTCTCCTGCAGTAGTTTTCACCAAAGTGACAGAACACATCAGAGATATTTTTAAGGCCACAGGGGAAGAAATGCATGCCATGTCATTAAGGTTTTGAAATTTGTTTAGCTTATTATTTCTTTCAATTGCCTCCAGTACCAAGGTGAAACACTCTTCCTATTCTTGTAGTAAAGAAGAAGATATTACCATAGCATCACTCCTAGTTAGAAACACTGCACTACCACAAATTGATAGATGCCAAAAATTTCCCAACAGGCAGAAAAAATTAATGGAGCAGAGAGGCCAGCACCTCGCTAACTCCAGGGCAAAGTCAGTCGGGCTTTGCAACATAATACCAGATCAAGGAAAGACAAACATACCTGCTTCTAATTAGCAGACTTCACTTCCAGTTGTTTCTGTGACTTTCTAAAAAGAATTTCTTTTTATGGAAATTAAGAGAAATGATGTATGAATGGTGAAAGATATCGACTCCTTCTACAAGCAGTATTAACTATATTGACGATATTAATAACACTGGCCTGTCTATGGGCAAGACTAAAGAGACTTTATAATGAGTATATATAACCAAACAAACTATTATCCACTTCCAAAAATTCCATGCATGTTGAAGCTTAGCAGTTAGTACAAGACTGAAAAAAATTGAATTTCCTTACAGATAGTTTGCTAGCTGTCTTGAAAGGAGCCAAAGGCCAATTATATATCATGCTCTTCTAATCTAGTTGTTGCTTCTTAACAGAACAGGTATGAAAAAAAAGCTCTTCTGAGGCCTGAGCTCATTAAAACAGAAATCCCCATTACCTATTAGCATACTAAATAATCCGGGGGAACGCCGATTGGCGCTAAAACAGAGATCTCCTCCCAACTCAATACAATGTGAATCCCTACCCAAATCCCCATCACTCCATAAGCATTGACATAATAATTCGAACTTTTTGTTTTATCAGAAATTTTTATCATGGAGTAAATCAAATATTGTGCAGAACAAAAAAGACAGAAGACCTAATTCAGCAAAATCAGCAAAATATTTCATTCATCTATCTTGCGTTTTACATATATATATATATATATATCTCAGTGAGCAAAATTACGCAAACTAATTCAAAATTTACCTAGTAATTGAAAGTACAAAATAGAACAATAAGTAATGCATATATCCATCACTCACATAAGCTGCTGTTGCTAATAATTATGCATCAGTGCAAGCCTAAACACAAGCCTGTTTAGGGCAAGACTAAAGAGACTTTATAATGAGTTTAAAACCAAAACAAACTATTCTACTTTTAAAAGTTCCATGCATGTTGAAGCTTAGCAGTTTGTACAAGACTGAAAAAAAATTAAATTTTCTTACAGAGACTCTGTTAGCTGTCTTGACAAGACAAGTAATCAAATGCAAACTATTTATTTACGCTGAAACTTCCATGATAAACTATCAGTGTGCATGACATGTATTCATGCTCTTCTAATAGCTGTGCTTCTTACAGAACAGGGCCTGAGCTCATTAAAACAGAAATCCCAATTACCTATTAAAAACTAATATATAACTGGGTGAACGCCAATTGGCACTAAAACATAGATCCCAACTCTATATAACGTAAATTCCTACCCAAATCCCCATCACTAAATAAGCATTGACATAGTAATTAACTTTTCTATTTTATCAGAAAAATTTATCATAGAGTAAATCAAACGTTGTGCAGCAAAAAAAAAGACAGAAGACTTAATTCAGAAAAATCAGCAAGAAATTGCATTCATCTATCCCATGTTTTACATACATACATATATATATATATATATATATATATATATATATATATATATATATATATATCAGTGTGCTAAATTATGCAAGCCAATTCAAAATTTACAGAGTAACTGAAAGAACAAACTAGAACAATAAGTAATGCATGCATACATCCATCACTAGCATAAGCTGCTGTTGCTAATAATTATGCATCACTTGCCCCAGCTGCTGCTAATAATCACTAGAGACAGCTCTTCTTGTTCAGGCATGAGTTCTCTTTGTCTTCAAATTTTCTTTTCCCAGGTTTGCTGTTTTCAACAGGCTCCTCTTGGTGATTAAAATCCAGACATGCCATAATCGAATCTGTGTCATAACTACCTAGCTCATCCAAACAAAAATCTCCGCTAGGGAGGTCATCAAGACCGAAACCCCCACCACAATCATCCCAAACTGAAAGATCATTGATATCTACATCATCCCAAACTGAAAGATCATTGTAATCTAGAGGTGCATACAATTCACCAACATCACTGTTTATCACAGCCAAACTTTGTGAGGTTAAAATCCCGCTTTCCTCAACATTATCCACTGCGATCAGATTTTCTAAAGTCAGAGTATTTCTTCCATCAAGATCATCACAAACAGCACCATCTACTTTAGTCAGATTTTCTGTTGTCAGACTGCCGGTTCCTCCAAGATTTTTGTCGCTGTCTTCTTTAAATCGAGCTTCACTAGTACTTCCAGAAACACAATTAGCCATTTTGACACCCGACTTGAGAGCAATAGTGGGAGTCTTAGAAGAATCGTGGGTAATTTTACAAACAACAATCGTATCCTCAGCAGAATTGAGAGGTTCATTTATCCCACTCAATCGATACTCATGCATTGTATAAGAACCGAGTTTATTTAAATCAACCCCCACCCCAAGTGCTGCAGAATGAGTCTCATTGATTTCAAACACCAAATATCTGTGTTACCAACTAGAGGGCTGGTTAGTTCTTCCAAGCCAGTAAAAACACTCGAAATACCAAAATTATCAAACATTTCATAATGAGGAGGAAAGCTCATGATTGTATATATGAATAGAATTGATAAAACAAGAATAAAATGCGCAGAATGAACAAGACGAAGAGGAAATTGACAGAATTGAAATACAAGCAATTGAAGAAAAATAAAAAGCTTAAGAGTTGTCTTCTTCCATGCCACCTCCTTGAGTTGAGAACAGATTATATAGCTGAGCAGGTTTGATTGGGCTCAACTAGATTTATAGTCTGAATTGTCTAGAGGCCCAATTATATAAATAGTCTGGTCCAACCCGAGTTTCAATACAAGTCCGTTACAATCCCTTCCCCTTAAATTATCCTTGTCCTCAAGGATAACAGTGTATGGAAAACAATTTCCTGGCCCAAGGACAAAAACTAAAGCACTCCAAAACCAAGCACGAGACAATCTCTCGACGGAAGTGACCAATTTTTCCAGAAGCATCAAGTTCTTGCAGATTACTTCTCTTGGACCAATACCCGTATAAGCTTCCAATTTATTCATCAAACCAACCCCAGAAATGTCTTCTAGATTAAATGCTAAAAGCAACACACTCCAGTACCAAGCATGTCTAATTAATGACCCCTCTAAAGATAGTGGTAACAATCTAACACCAACAGGTAATTTCGAATCAGACTTGATATGCGCCAACTTGAGCACTTCAATTTTTCCCAACTCGTTCCGTATGTCTTGGGTAAGTTTCTCAAAACTTTCTAGTGCTTTAATAGGACCATTATGAATAACAACAAGAATTAAACTTACTAATTCAAACCTCAACTCAACAAACACATATTTCATGTCTCCATTGTCAAGCATGGTAGTTTCTTTACCTTTAGAAATCAGAATGCTATCAGGATATCGATCAAAATTATGTGTGATATCACCTGGATCAAACACCAACACGATATCATTCCAAAACCAAGCAACGACGAGTCCATCAGATTTCTTTTTGACGACATCAAAAATCTGTTTATTGTCGGTATGAACCATTGAAAGTTCTTCAAAATCAGTTAATATACATTCACCCCTGAAAATCCCAACAGCCACACCAAAATGCTCCGTCTGCAGCAACTTTACTATATTATCATGGGCTTGTCCTGCCAAGTGAGGGTTTCCTGATGTCGCATTGACCTCTGTAGAATTCTCACTAACAACATAAACAGAGACTCTTGATGTGCCTCTGCCAGGAGCAAAATTAAGCGCATCATTCATAGCAAAGTTGCCTGACTTGTTATCCAACTCATAAGCTATTGCAGGCTCCTTGATGGTTACCATATACAAGATACCCTCAGAAACTTCTCGCATGGTAATCATTAGGAATACCTTTTCTGCAGAAGCTTGTGTCTCTTCCTCATGATATGTAGGCTCATCAATAACAAAAACACTGTCCACAAGTTGCAAGACAATATTAACATTAATATCAAAACTATATGTTGATCCTTCCTTTTTACCAAAATCTTCTGCCACCCCTCTAGAAGAGCCTCCAATTTTAACAACACTTTCCATTGTGCCTTCACATCCATTAAATGCACCTTTAATTTTACTCCCACTTGCTTCCTCGTTAGGTACCTTGGTATCAATATCAGAGATAATTTCCAGACCAAATAATGGCATCAAGATCAAGTTCTCGACTATAATTGCTCCCACCAATTTCCTAACAGCCAAAATGGTCGTGAGAGTATCTGCCTCGTAAGTAGCCAAAACATAAGCACCATTCTCCGGTTTTAAGAGCTGAATCAACTCAGATGAAGTAAATAATGTAACACCAACATCAAATGCAAAGACATTCCATGAATCCGGAAGAAACTCATAAGCTGTGCATGTTGACAAAAATGCAAAAACACGATGATGGAAGAACTCTACTTCTGATTTTAACATTATATTTGGTAGCCCTTGAACCTTACCGTACTCGTTTTCATGTAGTTTGTAAGTAGTCATATCATTCTTAGCAAGTTCAAATGTAGAATTTGGTTTCAAAGCTCTAAGGTTCAACTCAGCATGGATAGTCATGGACTTAGTAGCATAGGTAGTTGCTAGTGTGGTATCGAAAACATACCCTCTCTCCGAACTTTCATCAAACACTTTGCACACAGACATAGGAAGTGGCAATTGTAATTGTTCTGAACTTTCCGAATTCTTAGTTCCAAGTTTGCTCAAATCATCCAGTTCTACAATAACAGCAGAATCAATTTGAGGAAATGGACTTACAAATTTCGTGGAAACGTCTTCTAACTGATGCTGCAAAGTGCCTTCATCAACTTCTTTTGACTTCCCTTGTGCTTTCTTGTCATTTACATTTGACCTGTTTGAAAAATTGTCCTGCATCTTCTCAATTATCGCAATCATTTGAGTAAGTTTGTCTTCCCACTGGTCCACCTCATCATTGGCAGCAGCTGTAATCATCGGTATGTTAGTGAGATGTGGGTTGTCCATAAGTTTGGGAGAATCAGCAATTGCACTGGTGGGTGTTGCAGGAGTGGTTGATGCAAGGGCATAATAAGGTTGTCCAGTAGAAAGTGTGGTGTGTAAATTTAGAGTGGACGGTAGGGTGTAGAAATGAGGTAAGGAAAGTGGTGGTGGCAGAGGCGGTTCAATATGGTGAGACACATGTGTTGGTGGTGTATACTCAGCTAATTGAGAAAAATTAGGGTTGCTGGCCTGATGTGGGGAAGGAAGCTGATTCCATGGGATGTCATTCACCAAATCCATGTTATCCATTTCCGAGGAACGCCAGCTCTGATACCATTTGTTACCAACTAGAGGGCTGGTTAGTTCTTCCAAGCCAGTAAAAACACTCGAAATACCAAAATTATCAAACATTTCATAATGAGGAGGAAAGCTCATGATTGTATATATGAATAGAATTGATAAAACAAGAATAAAATGCGCAGAATGAACAAGACGAAGAGGAAATTGACAGAATTGAAATACAAGCAATTGAAGAAAAATAAAAAGCTTAAGAGTTGTCTTCTTCCATGCCACCTCCTTGAGTTGAGAACAGATTATATAGCTGAGCAGGTTTGATTGGGCTCAACTAGATTTATAGTCTGAATTGTCTAGAGGCCCAATTATATAAATAGTCTGGTCCAACCCGAGTTTCAATACAAGTCCGTTACAATCTGCTCTCCCCAATCAAATCGCCCTTATCATCCCTGATTTTCTTCCGACTTGTCTTGCCAACCCAAGTCCCACACCCCGCTTTTTTGGAGGTGTTTTTGGAAGCAGCACTGCTTGATAGTTTGGACAATCTGGTGAACACAAACATGTACTTCTGAGAGGGTTTAATACGAGGGGACTTGAGCCAACATTCATCGTTGGGATCAAAAACTTGCCATGGATTGGAACAAGGGCCATACACTTCTCTGTTCTTAACAAGATTGCATGAGAATTGTTTTCTGGTAATCCTGGGCTTGAGATAATCAGCGATTAATTCTTGATCAAAGGGATCAAACCTCCACCCACTCCTTGTTTCATCATCATCTCCCATCCTCTTGCTTTTTTACACACTCAAACTCAAGCGCTTCTTGCAAAGAACAGTAGAGTAGTTGTAAACAGATATAGAAACTTAAAAGAAGTTGTAATCATAACAATGTGGATTCTTCCCTCTTTATATATATAGGCTTCGTTGAGGGTTCTGATTTTCTGAGTAAGTGCCAGGTAAGGAAACCCCTGTCGAACGTTGGGGTTTCCATCCCGGTCTTGTTTAGCAGGGTTCATCATACTTGCGCTGGAAAAACAGAACTTTTGATTTATACTTTATACAAGATATGTAATTATGTAGTCTTAATAATTTAGATAATATCAAGTTAAATATATTACATATAAAAATAAAATAAAAATTGTTTAATATATAATATTAATTATAAAAAATAATATGAATTTTAACATATTATATAAAAAAATTAACAAAATATAAAAATATTGTTTAAATAAGATGTTATATTAATATTTCATTGAAACTATAATATGTGTTTAGGGATAAATGAGCTGTACAGAGTTAAAGTTTTAAGTTCTGAGCTCGGCTCGAAGAAAATTTGATATATTTGAATTAGGTTTGAAATTTTGAATCAGAGTCAAAAGGATATTGATAAAAATTCATAATTTGTAATGTTTGGCTCGATGTAAACTAGATTTAATATATAAAATTTATTTAAATATAAATATTTATGAGTACGGACCCAGAAATTTAACTAAGTGGGGGCAGACAACACACAAAAATCGCTAAGCAAGATTTTTCACGACGATGGTTGCATCAATGCAGTCCTCCTAGTTTAAGTAGATGATAATAGAGAAGACATCATATCGTGCCTGTTATATTTTATTTTGAATCATGTGATGGCAACGAAGTTCTTGGTGACAGGATTATTATTTTGGAAAAAGGGATGTTATTTTATATTAGTTAATGCGCGTATACAACTCTATCTTATCCCGACTCTTCAATTTGAGTCAGAAACCTGCGTCGTAGCAGTCGAACATGAATAAAAAATAAGGCTTGAAGAAAAAAAAACACTCTTTTGAAACAGTCATGCTAAACAACTCATGTAATCAATGATATCCAGAAATCGGAAATTTAATATAATATTGAATGCTAAAGCAACTTCACTCAATATGATATTCAATTAGATTTTCAGGATGGCGAGCATGCTAGTCAACCATTTTTCGCCCCTATATATATTGAGTTCGTTCTAATTTTGGCAACATATATTGATCATGTAACCAATGATATCCAGAAATTGGAAATTTAATATAATATTGAATGCTAAAGCAACTTCACTTAATATGATATTGAATTAGATTTTCAGGGTGTAACATGGGTTTTCCTGCATATTCATCATACAGAGTACTTTGTGGTTCAGGTGAAACTGACGATGACGATGGTGGTGATGAGCATAGAAGAAGCAGTCTGTAGAAGTTCAGCTACATCTTAAAACCAACTCAGGACAAAATATCTTATAATCCTATTCAAGCTACATTTTATTATTTATCATGTACAATCCAAATTATAGGGCCGTTTGGCTTAGCTTAAAAAAAGTTACTTATTACTTAAAATAAAAAAGTGGATTATAAGTGATAAGTAGTCATGGACTTATAAATTGATTAAGTATTTGGATGATTAAACAAATAAGCAACTGTGGCAAGAGAAAAAAGCTACACATTGGAGCTTCTTGCCACATAACCCCCAATAAGCCCATGAAACTTATTTGCCAAACGGTCATGCAAAAGTAGAAGCTAGCTTAAAAACAAAAAAAGCCAACTTTTTTTGTTAGCCAAACCACCACTAAATCTCCCTGGATTTTTCTGATTTGGAGAGTGATTCACTATTGAGTTCTAAGTAAAAATATCTGATAACACTATTGATCCGATCATGCTAAGCTGCTACATCTGACTTACAAGTCACAAGTACCTCAAGCATTAGGAACTGAATCACAAGGTGAAAACATTTAAGTTAAGTGGTTAAGACTATGACTACAGAAGAGTTCTTGCTGAGAAATTCTCATTCATTTCTTCATAGATGCAAATGATCAGATACATTGACTCTTAAAGGCCTCATTCCTTGGACCACTTAACACTCCTATGACAAGACAAAATAACAGTAAACTAAAGAGACAAATTAAGCAAGCAATAAGGATAGACAACAAGACTGATATCAACTGCCAGCTTTTGAGACAGTTACTACTTCTGGACTTTGACTATCTTAACAAAATAAGAGGCCTGATCATGGTCCTTAATACTCCCCCTCAAGCTGAGTGTGAAGGGAACTGAACGCCTAGCTTGCTGAGAAGAAACTGGTGTTGCTCAGTAGTTAACACCTTTGTGAAAATATCTGCAACCTGTGCAGATGTTGGAACATAAGTTGGTTTTATATGACCTTCAATAGCTTTGTCCCGAATAAAATGGCAATCAATTTCCACATGCTTTGTCTTTTCATGATGAACTGGATTTGCAGCAATAGCAAGAGCTGCTTGATTGTCACAGAAAATATTTGTGGTGCCAAGATTCTTCAACCCCAACTCTTTAAGCAACTTTTTCACCCACATAACTTCACACACTGTCATAGCTAGAGATCGAAATTCTGCTTCTGCTGTGGATCTTGCAACCACAGATTGTTTCTTGGACTTCCAAGCAAGAGGAGATTTGTCTAACATGATACAGAAACCAGTTGTTGAACGCCTAGAATTTGGGCACCCTGCCCAATCACTATCACAATAAGCCTCCAGTTTAGCTCCAGAACTAGATGCCAGGAGTATGCCTTGCTCTGTAGAACCTGCTAAGTATCTAAGAACTCTTTTAGCAGCTTGATAGTGGACTGTAGTAGGACCATGCATGAACTGGCTTAGGACATGGACTGTAAAGGCTATATCTGGCCTGGTTAATGTGAGATAGATAAGCTTTCCAACAAGTCTTTGATATGATTCTGGATCAGGAAGAGGATCTCCAGCTCCTGCTAACAGCTTAACATGTGTGTCCATTGGAAGTTTCAAGGGCCTACAGTTGAGAAGATGGTACTCTGCAAGCATGTCATTGATGTATTTTTTCTGAGATAAAAATATCCCTTGACCACTTCTATCAACTTCAATACCTAGAAAGTATCTGAGTTCTCCAAGGTCTTTCATTTTGAACTGAGAATTCAGAAACTTCTTTACTTCATTAATTGCCTCCATGCTATTTCCTGTAAGGATCATGTCATCAACATAGGCTAGAATGGCTGTAAAGACTCCATTTTCTTCCTTTGTAAACAAAGATGAGTCTGCTTTGGACTGAACAAATCCTATCTGCTTCAAGACCTTGCTGAGTTTCTCAAACCACTCCCTAGGAGCTTGCTTCAGACCATACAAAGTTTTTATCAGCCTACACACTTTCTCATGAAACTTGTTGTAACTGGAATATCCTCCTGGTTGATCAACATTAAATCTGAATCCAGGACCTTCATATCCTGGAGGAAGTCTCATATATACTTCTTCTTTTAATTCTCCATGCAAGAATGCATTTTTTACATCCATTTGATGTGTGATCCATCCATTTATTGCTGCAACAGTCAATAATGATCTCACTGTCACTAGTTTAGCTACAGGAGCAAATGTTTGCTCATAGTCCACTCCATACTTCTGTCTATTTCCCATAATCACAAGCCTTGATTTATATCTGGTCTCATCTCTTTGAGGATCATACTTGGTTGTATACAGCCATTTACAATCTATAGCATGTTTTCCTGGTGGAAGATCAGTAATCTCCCATGTGTTGTTCCCTTCCAAAGCCTCCAATTCTTCATTCATGACTTGTAACCATTGTCTCTGTTGTGCAGCTTCAGAGAAATTTCTTGGATCCTGAGTTTTGTTTACTTCTGCCATAAAGCATGAGAATTGGGGAGTGACTTGAACTTTTGCCACCTTTTGAACTGCATTTGCTCCCACATGATAATCTGAATGCCATGATGGAGTTGTGTGTTGCCTTGTGCTTCTTCTCACAGGCTGTGAAATTTCAGACTCCTCATCTTCTGAGTCTTCTTGGTTTTCTCTTCCTGCTTGATTGTCAATGTCAGAATTAACCCATGATGATTGAGTCTGATTCTGAGTAGGCTTGTCTCCACCTGAATCAGTGGCTGATGTTGAGTGAAAAATATGATGAGGATATATACTTTCATAGAATTTTACATCTCTTGAAACAAAAGAGATACCTGTCAACAGATTTTGAAGTCTATATCCCTTCTGTTTTGCTGAGTAGCCAATGAAGATACATGGCACACCTCTAGCCTGAAACTTGTCTTTCTCTCTATTGGATTATAGGCAAATGCAAGACATCCAAAGCATTTTAAGTGCTTATAGCTAGGCATCTTCTTGTACAGCAGCTCATAAGGAGTTTTTCCCTTCAGAACAGTGCTAGGAAGTCTGTTTGTAATATGAGTGGCAGCAAGAACACAATCTCCCCAAAATTGTGGAGAGAGTCCTGCCTGAAATCTTAGGGCCCTTGCCATTTCCAAGATGTTTCTATGCTTCCTTTCAACCCTTCCATTTTGCTGAGGTCTCTCATTGCAGGATGTTTGATGAACAATTCTCAACGTATCAAATAATGCTCTGCAGTTGCTATCATCAAACTCAAGAGCATTATCTGATCTTATAATTTTTACTTTCTTCTTGAACTGAGTTGCTGCCATCTTGATAAAGCTCTTAATTGCATTATAAGCATCAGACTTCACTTTTAGTAAGTGAATCCATGTTACTCTAGAAAAGTCATCTACAATAGTGAGAAAATACTTGAATTTTCCTCTATAAGCAACCTTGTATGGCCCCCAAGTATCAATATGAATCATTTCAAATGCATTTTTTGCTCTGGACTCACTCTTAGAGAAAGACAACTTAGTGAATTTTGCTAATGGACATGTCAAACATACATCTTGAGTATCCTTTAATCCAAGAACTTCAATTGCCATAATTCTTTTCATAGGTGCATGACCTAATCTCTGGTGCCAGAGAGTTTCTTTACTCAAGTTTGGCACATCTTTAATTACAGTGGGAACCTCCTTACATGCACTAGCAGTTAGAGCCTGTTTATTTTCCTCAGGTTCAGTTCTCTTAACCCCATGAGATTGATTTTTCACTCTATTTAAGGTCTTTTCTAAGGGCTCATTAACCAAATAATAAAGACCATTCTCACTTCTTCCTATAGCCTTCACTTCATCAGTAATTTTATCTTGTATAATGCAGTATATATCATAGAACATCACTCTACATGCATTATCTTGACATAGCTTATTCACAGACAACAGATTTTGCTTGAATGCAGGAATGTATAACACATTTTTAAGAGTTATCTCATTTTTAAGTCTTACATCTCCACTATGAGATATCTTAGAGGTTTCACCAGTTGGCAGGTTTATAAAGGGATGATTTTGACACAGAGAAACATTATTTATGATGCTAAAGATTCCAGTCATATGATCTGAAGCACCTGAATCTAAGATCCACTCATTGCAACTTAAGGAGTCAGCATAGTGACAAGAGACCATACCTGCATAGTGGCCTTCTATCTCATCATCAGTGTCACCTCCACCTTTTGATGATGAGGGGAGCATCTTGAGAAGCTGCTCGAGTTGTTGTGGAGTAATTGTATTAGCACTGCTTGTGACAAATCCTCCATCATTGTGATACTGACCCTGAGCATTAGCTGCAATTCTGGGACCACTTCCTGTTCTTCCCTTATTCCACCTATGTTGAGTATTGCTTCCTCTGCTTCCTCTTCCTCTGAATGACCCTTGAGTTGGCCCTTTTATCTTGGGATGCCAGCTTGGATACCCCACAATGGTCCAGCATTTGTCACTGTTGTGGCCATTTTTACCACAAGCTGTGCATTGAACAATTAGCTGAGATTGAGCATTAGCAGATACTCCCCCTGTGCTCTTACTGAACATGGCCAGGGTCTCAGAATCTTCTCTTCCATGCCCCAAGACCTCTCTCTGGGCTTCTTCTTGCTCCAAGTAGCTACAAGCAGTCTCTACAGTGGGAAGTGCCTCCATCATGAGCAGCTGACTTCTTTGAGCACTATATACCTCATCAAGACCATTCAGAAACTGGAATAATTTTTGCTCATCTTTCTGTTTTGTAAGAGCATCCATAAATCTTGTGATATCAGCTGTTGTTTCAGTGATTCCTGGCAAACAATTTAGAGACTCAAGCTCTTCCCACAGAGACCTCATTTGTGTGTAGTATTCACTTATGTGTTTTCCTCCTTGTCTGGTCTCATACAGCTCTTTATTGAGCTTGTATTTTCTTGAGCCATTTGTAAGGGCAAATCTTTGTTCAAGATTTGTCCAGATCTGGTGAGCATTGCTCACAAACATGATTGAGTTCTTGATGGATTCTGACACAGCTCCAAAGATCCATGAAATAATCATGTTATTACATGTATCCCAAGCTTCTGCCTTCACAATATCTTTTGGATCCTTGGTTATGCTTTCAGTAACAAATCCAAGCTTCCGTTTTGAGGAGAGTGCAATCTCCATAGATCTTTTCCAGGTTCTATAATTAGATGAACCCTGGAGCTTATCTATTACCATAAAATTGTTCCCATCAGATGGGTGAAGATACAAAGGGTTTGTTACTTCTATAGTCGTCATCTATCTGGGATTTCAAAGTTACCTACTGCTGTGAGCAACCTGGCTCTGATACCATGAAAACATTTAAGTTAAGTGGTTAAGACTATGACTACAGAAGAGTTCTTGCTGAGAAATTCTCATTCATTTCTTCATAGATGCAAATGATCAGATACATTGACTCTTAAAGGCCTCATTCCTTGGACCACTTAACACTCCTATGACAAGACAAAATAACAGTAAACTAAAGAGACAAATTAAGCAAGCAATAAGGATAGACAACAAGACTGATATCAACTGCCAGCTTTTGAGACAGTTACTACTTCTGGACTTTGACTATCTTAACAAAATAAGAGGCCTGATCATGGTCCTTAATACAAGGTAACAAGCATAGCATTAATAACAGGGGAAAGTAGATAGATAACCCAGGAAGTAGTCAAAAGTACCAATTCTTAAAATGCAAATTGCATGATAACTTTTAAGCCAATGTATCAAAACATCCATTGCTGCTTTGACAAAATAATCATATGATATATAGCTATCTAAAATCTTGACATAATCAATTGTTTTGGTGTCAAATACCACCTCATCTCAAAAACCGGAGTCTACATCAGCACTCAATGAACAAGAACATAGTAGCTCGGAAGTATATTTATTTTGGAAAGAAATTGTAGTTTGTCTTCTTTCTCATTCACCTTTGTAGTTCAAAAAAGGGCTCAACAGAATAGGAGAAAAAACTTATGCAGTAGCAGCCTTCAGATATGCGATGAGGTCCGCACGTTTTTGTGGCTTCTTCAGTCCCGGGAAAACCATCTTAGTTCCAGGAATATACTATACCAAAAGAAACATAGAGGAGAAATCGTTAGAACAACTAGACAATAGTAATAGGGTTTCCCTTGGATGTCCATAAATATTACACAGAACATTAACTACATTTAGCATATAATTAAACTTATGAAATCTCTTTGACACACAAAAAAAACATATGAAATCTCCACAACTGAACAATTTGCCCTACAAGAACTCTAAAAATAGTCAAAACATTAATAAATATAACAGATATTTACCCAAAGATACACATATCAGCAAACAAATAGAACCCTAATTAATACTTCAGGTCTGATCCATCACAGAGATTGCAATTTGTTAGATAAGCTTTTACCGAAAGTGCAAGCTGCAACATTCACCAGAACAGAAAAGCATAATTCGTTACCGCTAATAAATTAGCTGAATTAAAAAAACATTGCATTGACTTTCAGTTTCAAACAAAGTAAAATCCCATATATGTAATTCATATAGCTCATACAAAAACACACTTTTACATGCTGCTTTCTCTGATATACAGTAATCTATATAATACAAGTAAATCATATATATGTTCACACATAAAATACACTTCTAATATTGACAAGTCGTAGAACACTTAGGATATCTTCATTCTAATCACCTCATTTTATAGAGCATGACACATGAACATAAAAATTCGATATAAAAGGAAAATGGCTGTGCGAAGAATATTGTCAATACCTTCTTGGGGTTGAGCAAGTAATCATACAAAGTGTTCTCTTCCCAGATCACAGCCTTGCCCTTGTTAGCAGCCGAGTAGGAATATCCGGCAGTTGTTCCAGATTGTCTTCCAAAAAGCCCATTAAGATTAGGTCCTGAATATTCAAAATTAACACCAATTATATCAGAATTCATTCATTCATCAAGCAAAACCAAAACAAATAAATCCATTCCTCTCTGCAATGAATATTTCTCACCAAGGCACAAAATACCCTAAAATGCATCAAACAATACATAAACACCCTCATCTCAACATACCACAATCACTAAGCCCCTTGTAAAAAACCATCAAAAATTCGAGATTTACAAGATACAAAGCAAAATATCGTTTCAACAAATATACATACACACAACCACGATCCCTATGATTCCATTTAAATCAAGCAAAATAAACTACAGATCTAAACACCATAAAAAACCCCTAATTCAATAGAAGAGCCAAGTCATCAATGCCATCAAAAGCATCGTTACACATCAACGAGCAAGAAGACAAATAAGAGCCTTAATTGCGTCTCCTGATCAATGCCAGGAATTCAGGCGGCGCCTGCCTTTGTTTGCAGTTAATCTCCCGATGCTGTACCAGAAGAGCTGAAGCCACCCTGGAATTCACATGTAGGTAGAGACTAGAGACTGTTTCTGCCAACACAAAGCAAATAATATTCAGGCATGTTCATCACAGACAACTTAGTTATGGATTAAGTAGCGATCTTATGATCTACTCGAACCAAATCTTAAAATGTGCAAAAGTATTTTATGTTGCTCTATGTTGATATGAATCTCAATCCTTACATAAATAAAGAAAGAAAATTACAATTTACAAAAGTGAATAGACAGAAGCGAGTCCCCACAGACCACAACAATATGGAGAAGAAGAAATAGAAAAGAGCTGGTGTTGAATAATCCAATTGTTCCCTTGTTAGCTATCAGAAAACTGTTCATGTTTGGTACATTTCCACAACCTGGACACATTTCTGGTCTGCTGCCTAAGTTTGTAATCATCTTTGTTTCAACTCCATATTATATCTCCTCATTCAATATCCATTCGTGCACTTTTCAATTATTGTATCGTCTCTGTACCATACTTCAATTACGCTACGATGCGTGCAACGAAATTAGTGTCCAATAATTTTTTTTAATATTTATTTTTGATGGATAAATGATTTATGAAGGAATTGAAATATTATATATAAAAATTCGGAGGCTAAGAGTCTTGTGTAAGACCACATTGGAGTTGGACAACGTTATTTCAATATGCTCAAAACTCTCTGCAACATTGATAATGAATGTTCTTATTACTGGTTTTGCAACAAGGCACAAGTGGTTTACATTGTTCCATAACTAGTTATCTATAATGCACACGAAAGACTCAGTGTTACAAGGCCACATTTCTAAGTGCAGGATGAGATGCCTCCATGCTTTTGTTTCACGCCTCAGTTTCCTTCTCTTCACCATTTCCCCTGATGCTGTCTGCCTCGACGGCTTTTCCCTTTGCGATCTTCAAAAGATACTGAACAATTTTAACTTTCACCTGGCCTCGTTTCGGAGGTAGCATTGTCTTCCCTGTAGAACATGACTCTGCAACACATCTACTGGTATTGCTCATTTCACAATCTCTGTTGATATCGTAAAGATAACACGTCTAGCAAATAAGTGAGTGAATATCTAATCAAGAGAGGAATGCAGCAATTTAGAAACAAATGGATTTGTTCTGCTTTAGTGCAAGGTTTGAGATTCTCCGGTGTGTGTTATATATAGCATTGAACCAAAAGTGCTGGTCACATAAAGTAGGGACATCTTGTGAACAATCAACACTTGAAAGAGCTTAAGCACTTTTTTGTTTTTATTGAAAGTTTCTGAGCACTTGCACTCATTTCATTTTTGCAAGTTAAAAAGATTGTAAATTCCATCTGCAAGTGCTCAAGCCTGGGAAGTCCTGAGGTGTACAAGTCAAAAGCTGTACAGTCATGTACAAATTATATGGTTGCAACATATATGGTTAAGAAGGCCAAGTCAAGTCAAGTACCCGTACCACGAACTCGTGTGGTATGTCCACCAAATCAAGACATGATTAGATTGTGTTCTTTGTCACTGCAAACATGATGTTCCCCATTAAATAGGACTTGGAACACTCTGAATGGTAAAAGACAAGAAAAACTAAACATGTCTCCTGCAGTAGTTTTCATCAAAGTGACAGAACATATCAGAGATCATATCTGTAAGGCCAAAGAGGAGAAATGCATGCCATGTCATTAAGGTTTTAAAATTTGTTTAGCTTATTATTTCTTTCAATTGCCTCCAGTACCAAGGTCCAAGACTCATCCTATTCTTGTAGTAAAGAAGAAGATATAACCATAGCATCACTCCTAGTTAGAAACACTGCAATACCACAAATTGATAAATGCCAAAAATTTCTCAACAGCCAAAAAAAATTAATGGAGCAGAGAGGCCAGCACCTCGCTAACTCCAGAGCAAGCAAAGTCAATCGGGTAGCTTTGCAACATAATACCAGATCAAGGAAAGACAAACATACCTGCTTCTAATTAGCAGACTTCACTTCCAGTTGTTTCTGTGACTTTTTCTATAAAGTATTTCTTTTTATGGAAATTAAGAGAAATGATGTATGAATGGTGAAAGATATCGACTCCTTCTACAAGCAGTATTAACTATATTGACGATATTAATAACACTGGCCTGTCTATGGGCAAGACTAAAGAGACTTTATAATGAGTATATAACCAATACAAACTATTATCCACATCCAAAAATTCCATGCATGTTGAAGCTTAGCAGTTTGTACAAGACTGAAAAAAATTAAATTTCCTTACAGATACTTTGCTAGCTGTCTTGAAAGGAGCCAAAGGCCAATTATATATCATGCTCTTCTAATCTAGTTGTTGCTTCTTAACAGAACAGGTATGAAAAAAAAGCTCTTCTGAGGCCTGAGCTCAATTAAACAGAAATCCCCATTACCTATTAGCATACTAAATAATCCGGGGGAACGCCGATTGGCGCTAAAACAGAGATCTCCTCCCAACTCAATACAATGTGAATCCCTACCCAAATCCCCATCACTCCATAAGCATTGACATAATAATTCAAACTTTTTGTTTTATCAGAAAATTTTATCATGGAGTAAATCAAATATTGTGCAGAACAATAAAGAGAAAAGAATTCAGCAAAATCAGCAAAATATTTCATTCATCTATCTTGCGTTTTACATATATATATCTCAGTGAGCAAAATTACGCAAACTAATTCAAAATTTACCGAGTAATTGAAAGTACAAAATAGAACAATAAGTAATGCATATATCCATCACTCACATAAGCTGCTGTTGCTAATAATTATGCATCAGTGCATCACTTGCCCTAGCTGCTGCTAATAATCACTAGAGACAGGTCTTCTTGTTCGGGCATGAATTCTCTTCGTCTTCAAATTTTCTTTTCCCAGGTTTGCTGTTTTCAACAGGCTCCTCTTGGTGATTAGAATCCAGACATGCCATTATCCAATCTGTGTCATAACCACCTAGCTCATCCAAACAAATATCTCCACTAGGGAGGTCATCAAGACCGAAACCCCCACCACAATCATCCCAAACTGAAAGATCATTGATATCTAGATCATCCCAAACTGAAAGATCATTGTAATCTAGAGGTTCATACAATTCACCAACATCACTGTTTATCACAGCCAAACTTTGTGAGGTTAAAATCCCGCTTTCCTCAACATTATCCACTGTGATCAGATTTTCTGAAGTCAGAGTATTTCTTCCATCAAGATCATCACAAACAGCACCATCAAGATCATTACAAACAGCACCATCTACTTTAGTCAGATTTTCTGTTGTCAGACTGCCGGTTCCTCCAAGATTTTTGTCGCTGTCTTCTTTAAATCGAGCTTCACTAGTACTTCCAGACACACAATTAGCCATTGTGGCACCCGACTTGAGAGCAATAGTGGGAGTCTTAGAAGAATCGTGAGTGATTTTACAAATAACAACAGTATCCTCAGCAGAATTGAGTGCTTCGTTTATTCCACTCAATCGATACTCATGCATTGTATAAGAACCGAGTTTATTTAAATCAACTCCCACCCCAAGTGCTGCAGAATGAGTCTCATTGATTTCAAACACCAAATATCTGCTCTCCCCAATCAAATCGCCCTTATCATCCCTGATTTTCTTCCGACTTGTCTTGCCAACCCAAGTCCCACACCCCGCTTTTTTGGAGGTGTTTTTGGAAGCAGCACTGCTTGATAGTTTGGACAATCTGGTGAACACAAACATGTACTTCTGAGAGGGTTTAATACGAGGGGACTTGAGCCAACATTCATCCTTGGGATCAAAAACTTGCCATGGATTGGAACAAGGGCCATACACTTCTCTGTTCTTGACAAGAGTGCATGAGAATTGTTTTCTGGTAATCCTGGGCTTGAGATAATCAGCGATTAATTCTTGATCGAAGGGATCAAACCTCCACCCACTCCTTGTTTCATCATCATCTCCCATTATCTTGGTTTTTACACACTCAAACTCAAGCGCTTCTTGCAAAGAACAGTAGAGTTGTTGTAAACAGATATAGAAACTTGAAAGAAGTTGTAATCATAACAATGTGGATTCTTCGCTCTTTATATCTGATTTTATAGATATAGCTTGGTGCCAGGTAAGGAAACCCCTGTCGAACGTTGGGGTTTCCATCCCTGTCTTGTTTAGCAGGGTTCATCATACTTGCGCACGTTTGATTTAAACTTTATACAAGATATGTAATTATGTAATCTTTTTTTTTTTTTTTTTGAAACTATGTAATTATGTAATCTTAATAATTTAGATAATATCAAGTTAATATATTGTAAATAAAAATAAAATAAAAATTATTTAATATATAATATTAATATAAAATAATATGAATTTTAATATATTATATAAAAAAGTTAACAAAATATAAAAATATTGTTTAAATAAGATGTTATATTAATATTTCATTGAAACTATAATATGAGTTTAGGGGTATAAACGAGCCGAATCGGACAATGTTACGCACTTGTTTAAATTCGACTAAATAGTTTGGCTTGGTTTAAAATTTTAAGTTATGAGCTCGGCTTGAAGAAATTTTGACATATTTGAATTAGGTTTGAAATTTTGAATCGAGTTAAACAAATATTGATAAAAATTCACAATGTGTAATGTTAAACTAGATTTAATATATAAAATCTATTTAAATATAAATATTTATGGGGATGGATCCAGGAATTTAACTAAGTGGCGGCAGACAAGACACAAAAATCGCTAAGCAAGATTTTTCAGGATGACACCATTCTCCTTGATCTCAACTCTTCTAAAACAGTCATGCTAAACAATTTCTCAAGCGTCTCATCCATCACCCCAACACCATTATCCTTGTCCCTGTCAACTGTTCTTGCTCTGCTGCGAGTGTCCTTGGCGGCCCATTTTACGAGCACCAGGCTTCTTATACCCTACAATTTACAGACGAAAACTACTTCACTCTTGCTAACAATACTTTCCAAATTATAAATCTCCCTGGACTTTCTGATTTGGAGAGTGATTCACTATTGAGTATTGAGTAAAAATATCTGATAACACTATTGATCCAATCATGCTAAGCTGGCTGCTACATCTAACTTACAAGTTACAAGTACCTCAAGCATTAGGAACTGAATCACAAGGTAACAAGCATAGCATTAATAACAGGGGAAAGTAGCTAGATAACCAAGGTAAGTAGTCAAAAGTACCAATTCTTAAAATGCAAATTGCATGATAGTAACTTTTAAGCCAATGTATCAAAACATTCATTGCTGCTTTTGACAAAATAATCATATGATATGTAGCTATCTAAAATCTTGACATAATCAATTGTTTTGGTGTCAAATACCACCTCATCTCAAAAACCGGAGTCTACATCAGCACTCAATGAACAAGAACAGAGTAGCTCGGAAGTATATTTATTTTGGAAAGAAATTGTAGTTTGTCTTCTCCTTTCTCATTCACCTTTGTAGTTCAAAAAAGGGCTCAACAGAATAAATGAAATAACTTATGCAGTAGCATCCTTCAGATATGCGATGAGGTCCGCACGTTCCTGTGGCTTCTTCAGTCCCGGGAAAACCATCTTAGTTCCAGGAATATACTATACCAAAAGAAACAAAGAGAAGAAATAGTTAGAACAAATAGACAGTGGCAATAGGGTATCCCTTGGATGTCCATAAATATTACACAGAACATTAACTACATTTAGAATAATATAATCAAACATATGAAATCTCTTTGACACACACAAAAAAAAACATATGAAATCTCCACCACTGAACAATTTACAGTATAAACACTACAAGAACTCTAAATAGTCAAAACTTTAATAAATATAACAGATATTTACCAAAAGATACACATATCAGCAAACATTAGAAGCCTAATCAATAGTTTAGGTCTGATCCATAACAGAGATTGCAATTTGTTAGATAAGCTTTTACCGAAAGTGCAAGCTGCAACATTCACCAGAACAGAAAAGCATAATGCGTTACCGCTAATAAATTAGCTGAATTAAAAAAACATTGCATTGACTTTCAGTTTCAAACAAAGTAAAATCCCATATATGTAATTCATATAGCTCATACAAAAACACACTTCTGCATGCTGCTTTCTCTGATATACAGTAATCTATATAATACAAGTAAATCATATCGATGTTCACACATAAAACACACTTCTAATATTGACAAGTTGTAGAACACTTAGGATGTCTTAATTCTAATCACCTCATTTTATAGAGCATGACACATGAACATAGAAATTCGATATAAAAGGAAAATGGCTGTGCACGGAATATTGTCAATACCTTCTTGGGGTTGAGCAAGTAATCATACAAAGTGTTCTCTTCCCAGATCACAGCCTTGCCCTTGTTCGCAGCAGAGTAGGAATATCCGGCCGTTGTTCCAGATTGTCTTCCAAAAAGCCCATTGAGATTGGGTCCTGAATATTCAAAATAAACACCGATTAGATCAGAATACATTCATTTATTGAGCAATACCAAAAAAGAAAATCCACCTCCTTTCTGCAACGGATATGTCTCACAAGGCACAAAATACCCAAAAATGCATCAAAAAATACATAAATACCCTCTTCTCAACATACCACAATCACTAAATTTGTAAGAAACCGTTAAAAATTCGAGATTATCACTTCAAAGTGATGAATTTGCCTATGCCTATACATACACACAACCACGATCCATATCATTTCATTTAGATCAAGCCAAATAAAGTACAGATCTAAACACCATAAAAACCCCTAATTCAATAAACGAGCCAAGTCATCTCAAAGAGCATAAACGAACAGATCTGAAAACATAATTATGAAACAAAAAGGCGAAAACATAAAAAGAAAAGACATGGGTTGTTGTAATAACCTTGCTTGTGACCTTGGCCTTGTTCAACGGTGTGACACTGAGCACACTTGGTCTTGAAGATCTTTGCTCCCACGTCTTTGTTGCCTGCTGGTGCTTCTCCGAACGAAGCCATTCAATTCCCCTTGCTTGCTTTTCTAGAGAGAGAAAGATGTAGAGAGAGAAAGGGGTTTTGGTTTGGTCTGTGTCTTTGTGATGCAGAAAGAGAGAGAGAGAGAGACGAGACAAGAGAGTTTAGGCGTGTGGTGTTCTCGAGGCGGCGTATATATGTTTAACACGCTGTCAAATAAATTGATTTTCTGGAAACTTCCTTATGACTATGGTCATTTCTGGGACTTAAATTAAATTATTTAATTTAAAAATTATTTAATTAATATTTTATTCACTAATTATACATAATTAAAATCAAAAATTTCATTTTAGTAAGAACAAAAAGATTAATTATATTTTAATAAACACAAAATAATTAGTAAAAGAAACGGTAATAGATTTTTTATCATGATCATATTCTATTTACAAAATACCCTTTTATTTAGTTTTTAACATAAGAAAATAAAAATGATATTTTAATTACAAAACCCACTTCTACGTAAATTTTAAAAATCTCCTTTTAATTTGACCATAATATAAAAATAATGAATGAGATGTATAGGTTTTTTTAGAAGATTATTTACTCCTCGGTCCCTTGTTTACATTAAGAAACAGAGCTCAGCAAGTATAATGCTCTCATAAAAATATCATTTAATAATTTATTTTAAACTTATTTTTTTTAAATAAAAATTTATTACCTAAATTTTTATACAGAACAGAAAATTTCAAAAAAAATAAATTATGAAACTATATTTTATATGCTTTAAAATACATGTGGCGAGTAATTGAAAAAAGTATAAATAAATGAGAAAGATAGGGGAAATAAATTAAGGATAATCTTGGGAAATTACTATTTTTAGTAAGGCTGAGGGGCTCCCAACATGAATGACCACTGTGAACTAAGAATCCTTAAACAGTGTGACCGATAGTAACTCCAATCACAAAAAATTTTAGTTGAAAGAAGTTGGTATATCAAAAATAAAAAATAAAAAATTCCATGAAAATATCACATTTCAACATACTGTCGAACCATTATAGATATAACAAGTCATTAATAAGTCAAATGACTTATTTTTCAGAAATAAAGGACTTATTTCCAAAACAAGAGATAAGTCAAATGGCTTATATCTGCCATGTGCAGGGCTGAGCAAAACCGGACCGACACCGAAAAACCGGACCGAACCGAATAATTTCGGTCCGGTTCGGTCCTAATTTTTTGAAATTTCGGTCTATTCGGGTATTTCGGTCCGGACCGAAATAAAATACGGTCCGGTCCGGTCCCTATCAAAAAATTTCGGTCCCGGACCAAATGGACCGAACTTATATATGTATTATTAATATTTTTATTTTATATATTAAATAAACATATTATATTATCTGTACATCCTAATGGACCTAATATCCTAATAGACCATCGCTGTACCTAATCTAATATCTTGATCTGCTGGTGCTGCAGCGCCGTTGTATGCTTGAATGAGAATCAAAGATACGCTAACCCTCACTCCATAAACACACACAGACACTATAACCCTCAGTCAATCCATTACTGAGGCTAAGGCTTAAGCTTCCTCCTCTTCACTAATTTTAAGTTTCTTCCAAATCCATCTGATACTGATTTGGATGTTTTTTGTATGTTGGCCTTTTCGGGGGTACCAGGCCTGATCTCGTCTCAGTTAAGGTTTGTTATTGAGTTTTACTTGAGATGCTATGTTCATCATTTGATTTACTTAAAAAATTTCGGTTTTGACGGACCGGACCGAACGAATTATTTCGGTTCGATTCCGGTTCGGTCCATATGCAAACTTCGGTCCGGTCCGGTCCAAAAATTTTCAAAAGTTCGGTTTTCGGTTTTTTCGGTTCGGTCCGGTTCTGGACCGAACCGACCGAATGCTCAGCCCTAGCCATGTGAGCTGAGAAACTTTCAAGCCCACCTTTTAAATCTCGAAGAGATAGATATAGAATGCATATTTAGTGCCACATTGACATCAATGAAATAGAGCAGAAAGCAGAGTAACCAGTTAAGCGAGTACATCTTAAAATCAACCAAAGATAGCTTATAATCCTATTCAAGCTACAACTCTTCATTATATATCCCGTACAATCCAACTTATAAATCTCCCTACATTCAATTGAGAGTAATTCACTGTCAAGTTTGAGTAAAAATATACAATAACACTATTGATCCAGTAATCTTTGATAACAGTACTGATCCAATCATACTAAGCGGCCATCTAACAGACAGGTATCTCAAGCTTTAGGAACTAGAATACATGATTGAATCACAAGGTAAGAAGCATAGCACAAATAACAGGGGAAAGTAGCTAGATAACCAAGGTACACAAGTCTCCATTATTAAAGCTCTGTAGGATAAGTAGCTTGAAATACCAATTCTTAAAATGCAAATTGCACAATAACTTGTGTAAACCAATGTATCAAAACATCCAATGCTGCTTTGACAAAATAATCATATGATATATAACTATCTAAAATCTTGACATAATCAACTGTTTTGGTGTCAAATATCACCTCATCTCAAAAACCAGAGTCTACATCAGCACTCAATGAACAAGAACAGAGTAGCTCAGAAGTATATTTATTATGGAAAGAAATTGTAGTTTGTTTGCTCCTTTCTCATTCACCTTTGTAGTTCTAAAAACTGCTCAACATCATAGAAGAAGTAACTTATGCAGTAGCATCCTTCAGGTATGCAATGAGATCTGCACGTTCCTGTGGCTTCTTCAGTCCCGGGAAAACCATCTTAGTTCCAGGAATATACTGTACCAAAAGAAACAAAGAGAAAAAATCGTTAGAACAAATAGACAGTGGTAATAGAGTTTCCCTTGGATGTCCACAAAAATTACACAGAACATTTACTACATTTAGCATATTAAACATATGAAAGCTCTTTGACACACAAACATAACCATATGAAATCTCCACAACTCAACAATTTACAGTATAAACACTATCAAAACGCTAAAAATAGTCAAAACTTTAAAAAATATAACAGATATTTACTGAAAGATACACAATATCAGCAAACAAATAGAAGCCTAATCAATACTTTAGGTCTGATCCATCACAGAGATTGCAATTTGTTAGATAAGCTTTTACCGAACATGCAAGCTGCAACGTTCACCAGAACAGAAAAGCATAATCCGCTACCGCTAATAAATTAGCTCAATTAAAAAAACATTGCATTGACTTTCAGTTTTAAACAAAGTAAAATTCCACATATGTAATTCATATAGCTCATACAAAAACACACTTCTATATGCTGCTTTCTCTTATATACAGTAAACTATATAATACAAGTAATCATATAGATGCTCACACATAAAAAAATTCTAATATTGACAATTCGTAATAGCCTCAATTCAGCCAGAATCACCTCATTTTATAGAGCATGACACATGAAGATAGAATTTCAATATAAAAGGAAAATAGCCGTGCACAGAATATTGTTAATACCTTCTTGGGGTTGAGCAAGTAATCATACAAAGTGTTCTCTTCCCAGATCACAGCCTTGCCCTTGTTCGCAGCCGAATAGGAATATCCGGCCGTTGTTCCAGATTGTCTTCCAAAAAGCCCATTGAGATTGGGTCCTGAATATTCAAAATTAACACCAATAAATCAGAATACATTCATTCATCAAGCAAAACCAAAAAAAATATCCATTTGGTCTCTGCAATGAATATTTCTCACAAGGCACACAATACCCTATAATGCACCAAACAATACATAAATACCCTCATCAAACATACCACAATCACTAAACTCCTTGTAAAAAACCATTAAAAATTCGAGATTTACAAGATACAGAGCAATATATCATTCCAACAAATATACATACACACAACCTCGATCTCTATGAAGACTATGATTTCATTTAAATAAAGCAAAATAAACTATAGATCTAAACAAATAAATTTCCAAGAAAATAAAAACATGAAAACCCCTAAATCAATAAAAGAGAAAGAGCATACATGAGCAGATCTGAAAACATAATTATGAAGCAAAAAAGGCGAAAACATAAAAAGAAATTCATGGGTAGTTGTAATAACCTTGCTTGTGACCTTGGCCTTGTTCAACGGTGTGACACTGAGCACACTTGGTCTTAAAGATCTTTGCTCCCACGTCTTTGTTGCCTGCTGGTGCTTCTCCGAACGACGCCATTCAATTTCCCTTCTTGTTTTTCTAGAGAGAGAAAGGAGTTTTGGTTTGGTTTGTGATACAGAGAGAGAAAGAGAAGAAACAAGGCAGTTTTGGCGTGTGGTGGTCTCGAGGCGGCGTATATGTATTTGTGTGTAGGTTTAACACGCTGCGGAGAGGGAGAGCTGTTAAATATTGATGGAATTTCTGGAAACTTCCTTTTGACTAAAGTCTACAAATATTTGCGGAAGGGATATTTCCACGTAGTCTCCTTCACAACTTTAACTAACACAGGCCTGTTTAATTGAAATTTTAAAATACAGTATCTTTTTGAAATTTGAGAATATCTATTTTAAATTTTGTAAAAATATCAGAATCTTCAGTTATTTAATTGGATTCTAAATTATGTTAAAAAAATTTGGTGGTATTTAATTAGAATTTTAAATTATACTTAAAAATTTGATGATATTCAATTGATATGATTTAAAATTCATTAAAATCTGATGATATTTGAATTTTGATGGATTTTTTTTGGACATGATAAAATGATGAATTTTGTGATATTATTTAATGTATTTAATTTTTTTTTTTAAATCTCATCAAAATCAATGAGATTTTGAAAAATTGCGTTTAAAATAACAGTGTTGTAAAAAGCAGTAATCGGACTAAATCGGTGAAGACACTGAACAAAGATAAATCGGGGATTAAATGAATTAATCGGGTGATTAATGAAATAATCGGATATTTAATCAGTTCGTTGATCTACGGAACAGGGATTAATCGGTGATTAATCGTGATTAATGACCGACTTTTAGAACATAGGTTTAAATCCTAAAAAATCAATATCAATTTTATGACATTTCATCAAAAATCCGCACAAAATCAAAATCATGTACAATCCATTAAAATCTCTTGACTAAAAAAAATCATTAAAATCTCAGTTAAATACACTCTTTGAAATTTACCCTAGATTTAGTTACTTCTCCCTCTATTTTTATAATTTACAATCTGTGCAATAATTTTTGAAAATATATATCTGTTTTAGTAATATGTATGATTTTTTATAATATAATTGATTAATATATATATTATCATTTAATTTGGTTTGATAAATTATTTTATTGATATTTTACACAAATACAATTTCAATATCTTCCGATTAGGATTAAAATATTTGAACATTTTTACTACAATTTAACCACTGAACTACTTTTGGTCGCTAGACGAGCCGTCCAATAATTTAAGTTTGTTTTAATTAAACGACCATAATGAGTATTTCAAAATTCCAGTACTTCATTGGCATTTGGCTGCTGTAAATAGGCATCAACTTCTGCCTAAATTACCGAAACTTGTGGTGTAAAACACGAGAAAATTACAGTATGCTTAAATTCATAAATTGAACTACTCCCATGTAAATGTAATTGAAATCTCGTACCAGCAAGTATAACTTTCTCGAAGGTGTATCCCCATTTTCTAGCAACCAAGTATGGCCCTGCACATTTTACCATGTGCCTGACAGCAGTTGGTAAATGAGGAGTAACAAATATATGCACATGTTAATGAAGCCATTAAGTATCATAAACTTCAAATTCATTAAAACTGGAATCCTCCACCGGGAAAACCTCCTTCAAAATGGAACGTAAATTGTTGCCCTCCTCCACCGAAAGGATTAAATCCACCCCCACTGCCGCCCATGCCCATGCCTTCTACATCTTCCCCCTGGTCGTATCTCATACGCTTTTCTTCATCGCCAAGAACCTGTAAAAAAACAGAACTGGTGGTTAGCATGCCAAGAATATACAACGCTCAAAATCTAACTTAAATTTTATTATACATTAGAAAATTTCATTCTTATACAACCATATCTAAGGAAACTTTGAAGTAAGAAACATTGGGTCCAGTACTATAAATAACTAAATCAAATCATAAGTCCTAACACCATAAAATACATCAGTTTTTTTATATATAGTAGCTCCTTAGAGTATATCTTCGCAATTGGCTATTGCATATAGTACAAGCTTCACTACTCTTTTTACTGTCCTTGACAACTTAATTATTGAAGGTGATTAGCTTTTAGTGAATCTTGTGAAGTTTAAAATGCTTTCTAAACACTGTGAAGTTTGGCCAACTGTGACAGTTTCATAAACTATATCAGACGAATTGGGTGCAGAGAATCAGCCTAACTCGTTACTGGTTTACCATATGATCACTACTTGGTTGAACGCTTATGTTAAGCCTTACAAACGCGCCAACCATAATTACTCAAGAGGGGCATATCACTTAGGATGCCAAATTTCATAGAAAATCTGACAAATGGAGTTGTGAATGAAGAGACTTCAAAATTATACTCTGCCTACAACGAACTATGAACTTACAGAAGGCAAAGTAGCTGAACAAGAAAAATATACAGGCCCTGTTTGGAAGTTAGAGGTTTGGGCAAAAATTAGAGGTTTGAGGTGGTTTAGAGGTTTGACCACTACAATCCGCTAATTTTAGTGTTTGGTAGTTAGCGGATTGAAATAAAGGTTTGAGTCTAAAAAGCTAATTTTGAAAAAGCTACTTTGAGGAGCTTTTTGGATTAGAGGTTTTGGTTTGTGTCAGAAAAAGCTAATCAATCAGCTATTTACCAAACAGTTTTACGAGAAACAACTAATCTAATCCGCTAGTCAAAACATCTAATTCAATCAGCTAGTCAAAACATCTAATTCAATCCGCTAACCGCTAATCCCCAAACAGGGCCATATATTTTTGTCAGCAAACTCAGTCATCTATTCTCCTAATATATATATTCAAGATCTGATTCTTGTCGAACGACATAGGTTCAGATGCTGTCTATATCGCCATTATATGATTCAATAGTTTGTCAATCAGTTGGACTAAGAGCTTATCACACAAAATCTAAACATTGTATCAGAGAACAAGTACTGAACTGTAGCAGGATAACATAAGAACCAGCACAAGAAGATAGTTTTGGCAGAAACAAACCTCATAAGCTGCAGCGATGTCTCGGAATTTGGCTTCTGCTTCTTCTCTATTGTCAACATTCTTATCTGGATGCCATTGTAATGCAAGCCTCTTATAGGCCTTCTTAATCTCTGATACAGATGATGTTTTAGAGATCCCCAAAATCTTGTACCAGTCTTTCCGCTGGCTAATCTTTAGTGCTTTCTCAGCCTTCATCAGTGTTTGACGTATTTTCCTATCCTATACCATTTACCCATGTCATATTAGTGGTCCAACTTTGCAGTCATGTTTTGAGTAGAAACAAGGAAGCATCAAGTCCTCTGCCATCTCAACATGTAATCAACATTTATTAACTAAAAGGTTCGGTCAACATCAACCAATTATTAAAACAATTTTAATTTAAAATTCAAAGCATAATTTTAACAGAACTGTTGCAATCTTACCAAAGCAGCAAAAATAGAAAGAAAAAAAAAAGAAGATGAATTGGAGCATAAAATCTTCGTGAAGACGTGAAATGTTTACACAATGTATAGTAGTTAGAAGGACAGACCTATTAACTACACCATGCAGCAGTGTTATAAGAAAGTATAATATTATAATGATGCCTTCTTACAATTTGAGCTTTACCACTGACCTGAGGTGATTTCTCAGAAGCTGCTCTTAGATCTGAAACTGCTCCCTCAAAATCTTCGACCAAAAGTTTGGCCTCACCCCTCTGTAAACCGAATATATTGAGGAATTACATAACTAATCATGCAACTCCGCAGACAATTTTAATTCTTGGCACAAGTATGTTGCAAAATGCATAACTATAGCTGACCTGTACTAGAGCTTCTAGAAGCTCCCCATCGATGCTAAGCGCTTCTGTACAACTGCTCACAGCATCTTTTCCCCTACCAAGCTTAACCAATACTTTACATAAACCAAGATGCAGATTAACATTGTTGGCAATATGAGTAGGGTCCAAAGCAAGGGCTGCTTTGTAGTCCTCCACCGCAAGGCGCAACTTTCCCCTATTTTCGTTGTCTTCTGCCTGCATTGATGTCGCATTTTAGTACAATAGGTAATAAGAAATAACATATGGTTCAGGAATGGCCATATTCATTTACACTTTTAGTCTTCTTCAGTAATTTCTTCACCCCAAAATATGCTTTCTTCAATTCACTATGCTCTGGGTCGAGACGGAGACCTTTCTTGAAATGCCTGAAAGCCCATGCAGCGTCATTGTAAATAAACTGTTGCCCGAGCTAATAACCCCCCCCCCCCCCCCCCAAGTCTCTCACTTAGAATATGTCTGTGTGTTTTTTATATTTGCTGCTGAAAAAGAGATCTTTTTGAACAAACCTTATAGCAACATCATGATCAGCTAAATAATAGTAAGCCCGGCCACGAAGATGCAACGCCTCCAAATTATCCTCATCTTCTTTGAGGATAAATCCTGTCTCTGAGATGACACTGGAGAAATCTTTAGCTGCTAATAAAAGCTTAACTTTGAGGACTTTGGCCTTGTACCGTGAGATAAAATAATGCATCATGTCAGAAAATATATATAGGTAAATGGGAAATAATGTTCAAAGATAAATGAATGCTATAATTTTGATGGTTACCTTTGAGCATTCTGGAGAAAAAACAAGGACAACCTTGTCCACATATCCCAATGACTTTGTAAAATTGCCTGAATCAAAAAGATTAAGGGCAGTATCTAGAGCATCACGAGATTGATACAACTGAGAGAGCTCCTTTTCCACTGCTGAATTTCCAGGTTTAATATCCAGAAACTTTTTATAACTTTTCTCTGATTCCTCGTATCTAAATTTAACAAAATCTGTTAGAATGATTGTCCAAAGAATAGACCTAATAAACACTTTGCCATCCCTCAATATTCAAAATGCATGGCTTACTTGCCTGGAATGAAATACAAATTCTATTAAATGAGCGGGTGTATCAAATCACACAATTCAATGTTACTGATATAAAGAATGTTGCAAGAAAACAGTCACAATCAATAATAATTTGAAACAAGTGAAAAAACAGATACTCCATATTTTACGGAAAAAAATTGTGAGTAAAAAATGTCAAGCAGCTCGCCTTGTTATGATTTGGATAACTATATGGCAAGCCCAAAGCTAGGGAGCAATTCAATCAGCTCTACCTCTAATGAACAGGTATATGACATATCAGCTCTAGAAATCATGTATCGGGGTATGAAGCACCTATCCTAAGTTTATTGTAGCCATTTCATTGTATTACTCACTAGAAAGAAGTTTAAAGCACAGTCGCAGCACCCACAGCAGAATTGGAAGGGTTTAAAATTATATCATTTTGATGTCCCAAATAGTCACACTGGCATCTGATGGAATTCTACAAGTGGCTCTAGAAGCCCACAGAATCTCTTAATTCAATGAAGATGTTGGCAACATACTGGCACGCTAGAATTGTCTAGATACTGGCTCACTAATCTAAGCCCAATATTTCAAATATTTTAGTAGAAAATCATGACCAAACAGATAAACTGCAGACTTATTCAACATTGTTGATGGCCACTAGCCCAGTGTCATTCTATATGTAGAAGAGAGAGATAATCCGATGGAGGAAAATATAATTAAGAAAGAACCAAACTATCAAACATTTAGCCCTGAGGATTATATCGAATTATCGATGTTTGCTGCAAAATAATGGAAGTCCATCAGCAACCTAATGTACAAGGCCCAATAATAATTAGGTAAACTGATCATAACTTTAAGAGGAATTATTCTAAATCTCCATCACCTCTAACGTTCACCAGGATTGTCTTGGCTTACCAGTTCAGGCGGTATTAGAGTTGAGCCTCATATACGGAGTACCCTAGTTTTTGTTTTTGTTTTGGACGCTGAAATAGTTTTCTAACTACTGACACATGTTTCGATGTTTGTAGAGGTATCATAATCCAACTTTGCTTAGAATGGTAATTTTATGCCCAAGTAAATTGGTAGCTAAATTTCTAAATGTAAATCTTGTAAAATTTAAAGGGAAACAAAAGGCCATCCTAGTCAACTCCAATATAGAGTCACTTGCCTCTTTAATATCTCGAAAGAACCACAATAAATAGTCTATGATTAAAATTCTATATACAAGAAATTACTGAGTCTCCGAGTCACTAACATCAAGAAGGCAATAACTATTACTGCCTAATTATATAAACACAATTTGAAGAAACTTGCCAGATTATTTTTCAAGAAGACAACAGTTCTATATTGCACTGGTATACGAAAAAGAACTTTAAAGGAAGGTTGAATGAGAGTTGCCAAATAGAACCTGCAAAGCTGGCGAAGGATGGATGCTCTATGCCTGTATGCTTCAGAAAGAGTCGGGTCAGCCTCAATAGCAGCATTTAGGTCACTAATTGCCTCACTATAACGTTTCACCTTAATACTATGCGCAACTCTCTCATACAACTCAGCAGCATCACCTGGTTTGCCATCTGCACATTTACAATAACGCCAAAGCTTAATTATTCCCTGCACACTTTCCAGTTTCCACTACACCATAAACATAATACACTCATCGATTCCACTCAGAACCACATAATGCCAAAGCACTTGAACTATAACCATCCCGCAAACATCAGCACATTCTCATTACACACAAAAAACAAGTAACTCAAATTACGACAAAAGGGCTAATCCCAAACCAGTGTCTTTTTCTCACAGGTCTTCCCAATACATTATGCATCAATAAAATACGGTATTTGGATAAAACTGCAGCTTCCTAACATAGTAACATCCCCACAGGTACATTAACATATGTCAATTCAAAGAAACCACATAATAACTTCAAATGGTATTATAACAAAGCTAGAAGATCAAGTGAGCTTGTAATTAAGATTATTATAACACAAAATCAAACAAAAAGATAAGAGATATATAAAAGAGATTATAGTAAAAGAAACTACCAAGGGCAGAGACCAAAGGCTGAAGAAAAAGGAATTGACATATAAACACGAAATGCAGTAAAAATAATGTGTACACAAATCCCCTCCATGCTACAAAATCCACTGATAAAGCACCCCATATTTTCATCATAAATTATGTGTTTTTTTAAACGCTCGTGTGCTTGTTGTTGCGTACGAGGATTAAGCACGAGTGTGACAGACTAACAGGACATTCAGTTGTTGTGTTACGTAGGAACAGCCTATTAAAAATCTCCACGTGGTCTCTGTCTATTGATACAAGTGTCGAGTAGTCAGCTTCCGCGTTGCATTACAGTTTCAAATGATCTGCAATCTGGGTCTCGCTGGATCAGTTAAAAGTGGGCTTTGGCCCAGTGGACAATTATGTGTTAATGCCCTAATTTAAAACAAACCGGCCTTGTCCAAGAGTATCATTTCTCTGTGATTGGCCCATAGATTCTTGCTATTATATTGCCGTGGACTGTGGTCCGTACGTCGTTAGCTTGTTTAATTGAAATAGATTAATTAATTTTATTCGTGTGTTTTTTATAAATAACCAAATGACAAAAAAGATTAATATGATAATTAATTGATACTTTTCTTAAAGGAAGCATTTTATCAGCGTTTATCAGCGTATCTCCTGTAACAATTATGCACTGAAGCTAATTACAGTAAGCAACAATGGAGGCTCTGTGTGTAACAAACTGTATTACGTAACCATATTGTATTGTGTAAAACAGAGAGAATGAAAATGTTTATACAAAAGCTACTTGTGAATGAATGAGAGAGAGTCTATATATAGACTACACTCCACTACATCTAACTAACTTTCAACTAACTGTGACTCAAGTGGTGGTATTGACAGGCTGTACTGACAGGCTGTACATGCTGATGTGGAGAGCTCTAGTCAACAGCCCCCCTCAAGAGCCCCCCTCAAGATGGGAGTGGTGACAGCATGATGACCCAATCCCAGCTTGGACAACAAAGAATTGAACTGAGGTGATGGAGCAATCTTAGTGAAGACATCAGCAAGCTGTGACTTGGTTGGCAAATATGTTAATTGTAGCAAACCCTCCAACACTTTGTCACGAGTGAAATGACAATCAAGTTCGATGTGTTTAGTTCTCTCGTGAAAAACAGGGTTCTTGGCAATGTACAATGCTGATTGATTATCACAATGCAGAGTAACTGGAGTAAGATTTGTAACCCCTATATCAGCCAACACTCGAACAGCCCAAGTAACTTCGGATGCAGCAGCTGCCATCGCTCTATACTTAGCTTCAGATGAAGAACGCGATACTGTAGGCTGTTTCTTGGACTTCCAGGTGATAGGAGATTGGCCTAAAAGCAGTGTTCTAAAAGTCGGCGATTAATCGGGATTAATCGCTGTTCGGTCGGCCACCGTCTCGATTAAGCGTTAATCGGTGAAGAAATCGTTTTTTCTCAAAATCGGGATTAATCGGTCAAAAGACGGGATTAATCGGAAAAAGTCGGTCAAAAATCGGTAAATTAAAAAAAAATTAAAATAAGGGAAAATAGATTTTTTTGCAACTCAACTTATAGCGTTTTTAGAAACTTACCACCCAACTAATTTATTTTTTCTTTTAGTCACTAATGTTAGGTTTGGTTTTTTTTTAGCCACTAACTTAGGTTCGGATTTGATTACTAGTATTATGATAATTTTTTTTGTCACTAAACTTATTGCGTCTTTAGAAACTAACCACTCAACTATAATTTTTTTTATTTTACTCACTAGTGTTAGATTCAGCTTTTTTTTGTCACTGAAGTTACGTTCGGATTTAATTATTAGCATTACATATTATGTGTAGCATTATTAAAATATAGTGGTAGTCTGTAATATTTTGATAATTTGATATATGTTTGTATTTTTGTATATAGTACTTTTTATGTCTCCAAGGTCGTTTACCTTGGATGATAAGAATGTTACACGCATTTTATGGCCTTTAAAAGATGTAGTTTCAAATATAACTTTATTTTTTTTTGCGAATGAAAATTCAGCATTTGAATTTTTACACACAAAAAAAATCACGAAAATAAGTTATGGAACTATGTTTTATAAGAGTCTTAAATACGTGCTAAGCAGTAGAAAAAACGGTAAACTGATGAGAGAGACGGAGGGAGTAATAATAATATAAAATGATGTATTATATATAGAGGACAATCATCGAAAATTAAGTTTTCCTCTCTATTTATTTATCTTGAAAATTGTAATAAGACAAAGTTATTAAAATTTTTGAAAATAAATTTAAAAGAGATCTTAGACTGAGCTAGTCGATTGAAACTTTAATAGCGAAAGATGATGCGTCATATCACTCAATTACACTTTATCTTATTAGAGGAGGTCTATTGTTTGAAGTCATTAATTTCATATTCATGATTTATTGAATTTTTGGAATCTAATTACGATTTTTCTAGATTTTAATTTTCATCGGCTCATTTTATATTATTATTGCTGTATATAAAGATATAAACATACGACACTCATCGAAATATTACATACTATCACTATGTATAAATGATGCTACAAAAAATTATTATAATGCTCGTAATCAAATCCGAACCTAAGTTGGTGGATAAAAATAAAACCAAACCTAACATTAGTGACTAAAAGCAAAAATAAATAAGTTGGGTGGTAAGTTTCTAAAAACGCTATAAGTTGAGTGGCAAAAAAATCTATTTTTTCTTAAAATAAAAAGTAAAAAAAATTAAAATTAAAATTTAATTTCTAATAAAACAAAAGGCGTGGAAATGACAAATAAAAGTTGTTTTTATCACCTTGCACTCTTTCAATATTAACCCTTAAACTCTAATTACAAAAATTGCAATTTTTTCCTTCGCATATTCAATCAAATTCAAGTTTATACATGAGATGACTAGACTTGTATATGTATATAAAGACATATTTTGTCTTATAAAAAATCATTAATCTTTTGATTTTATAAGACTATAAATTTCTAGTATATATAATTAGTGTTAAGTTCTATGGAGTACATAAAAACATTGGAGTATTGGAGTACAAATCATAATTTTTTAGTTTGATCCTATATAATATCTTTGATTATCCAAATTTTGATATAATCTATCATTTATAAGTTGTCTTGCACATAATTGTCAATTAATCATTAATATTTTTCAACTTTAACAAGTAATAAGATTATTGTTCTGCTTATTAGTTATATTACAGAACATAGAGTCCTATGATTTATAAAAGTAATTATTCTGCCATTTGATCACGATGTTTATGTTGTAGAACATAATGTGCAGGTTGTCAAATATTTACAAATATTATCGGACAAAAAAAATTGAAATTTAGATGACTAGATTACATTTTATCAAACTTTGTACTCCAATACTCCAATTTTTTTTGTACTCCATAGAACTTAACTCAATATAATTATATTAATATATATAATTTTAAAAATAATATTAAATTGATTACGATTAATGATCCGATTAATCACTCCGATTAATCCCCGATTATCCGATTAATCGCTAGACGGTGCTTTCACCGACTAAGTCCGATTCCCGCTTTTTACAACACTGCCTAAAAGTAACACATAGCCCGTGATTGACCTTCTGGAATCAGGGCACGATGCCCAGTCTGCATCTGAGAATGCCTGTAGTCTAATGTTGTCTGTAGCACGCATTAAAATGCCTTGATTAGATGTAGCATCTATGTATCTCATAGTATGACTTAGTGCATCCCAATGAGACGTTCGAGGACTTCCCATAAACTGACTTAAGGCTTGCACAGTGTAAGACAAATCTGGTCTGGTGTTAGTTAAGTAATTCAACTTACCAACAACTGAACGATAATCTTCTGGATTTGAAATAAGTTCACCTTCCGAATTACTTAACTTCAAATGTAAAGGAAGAGGAGTAGCAACCGATTTGGAAGTATCAAATAATCCCATAGCCAACAGTTCACGAACAAATTTACGCTGACTCAACATGATTCCATCAGGTAAATAGTCAATCTCAAGACCAAGGAAAAGCTGTAGCTTACCAAGATCCTTAATACTGAATAGAGCATGCAAATGTGCCTTTAAAACCTCCATCCTAGTAATATCAGTTCCTGTGAGCAAAATGTCGTCCACATAGACGGCAGCAATACAAAGTTTGTCACCAGTATGCTTAACAAATAAGCTGTAGTCATTCTTAGACTGAATGAATCCCTGATTAAGCAACTCTGTAACAAGCTTGGTGTTCCACATTCTGGAAGCCTGTCGAAGTCCATAGATGGATTTAGTTAGTAAACATACCAGATTGTGAGGATTTGGTATGCCTTCAGGCACATGCATATATACTTCTTCGATTAAATCGCCATGTAAAAAGGCGTTATTCACATCCAATTGAAACAGTGGCCAATTTTTGATAGCAGCAACAACAATCAACATTCGAACAGTCCCCATTTTAACAACTGGTGAGAAAGTCTCAGCGTAATCAATACCAAATTTTTGACTGAAACCCTTAGCAACTAACCGAGCTTTGCACCTCTCAAGGCTACCATCTGATTTAAGCTTGACTTTGTAAACCCAACGGCACCCAATTGCCTTTTTACCAGGTGGTAACGGGACCATTTTCCAAGTGTCATTAACAATAAGAGCTTTAATTTCTGTTTGCATTGCATCAACCCATAAAGGATCCGTAGCCGCTTGAGCATAAGACTGAGGCTCAACAATAGCAGAGGAAGAAACAGAAGGTGTATATCGAATCAAATTACACCAATGAGATGTACCCGAATTAGTGCTAATATTGCATTGATAATCATGTAAATAGTCTGGAGGCTTAGAAGCTCTAGTAGACCTTCTCAGAACTGGTGGAGATACATAAGGACTGAGATCCACAACATTATTAGACATTCCAGTATTACTATCAACATGTGCAGTATCACTATTAACAGGTACATCAGAATGAGTTGGTGAATTGATATCATGTGCTAGGAATGGAGAATCATGATCAGATTGGGTAGTGGGATATGCAGTAAGGTTAGACTGACCATCCATATCACAAAAAGAGGTAGAATGAGATGGTAAATAGATAGCATTAGAATAATCTGGATGCTTATCCATGTCATGAAAAGGAAAGTGTTTCTCATAAAAGACCACATCTCTGGAAATGGATATAGTATGCGATGAAAGATGTAACACTTTGTACCCTTTTTGTGATGGGGAATATCCTAGAAAAACACACCTGTCAGCCCTAGGGTCAAACTTATGTCTATGTACTTTCAGAGTAGAAACAAAACATAAGCATCCAAAAACTTTTAAATGCTGTAAATCAGGTGGTTGATGAAATAGCCTATAATAAGGTGTGTCATTATTGATACTTTGCAGAGGGACTCTATTAATCAAATGTGTAGCACACAATATGCTTTCTCCCCAAAATTTCTGTGGAATTTTCGATTGAAAAAATAAAGAACGTGCTGTGTCAAGAAGGAACCTGTGTTTACGCTCAACTACACCGTTCTGTTGAGGTGTATGACTGCAACTTGTCTGATGAATGATACCATTCTGTTGAAACAAAACAAACATAGCACCATCTTTTAACTCTTTAGCATTATCAGACCGAACAACCTTGACCTTCTTTTTGAATTGAGTATCCACATATTGAAAGAAAGCAGCTAAAACAGTTGCACAATCAGATTTATGCTTGAGTAAATGAACCCAACTAAACCTACTAAAGTCATCCACAATGGTTAAAAATTGATTACAACCACTTGGAGTTTTGATATGATAAGGACCCCATACATCGATATGGATCATATCAAAAGCACACACTGTTTTGATAGAATCGATTACAAGGAATCGATCGAAAAAACAGAGAAAAATCGAAGATCTTACTTAAACGCAGAAGATGACGATGAACAGTAGATCGTCACGCAGCTCTGATACCATGTAACAATTATGCACTGAAGCTAATTACAGTAAGCAACAATGGAGGCTCTGTGTGTAACAAACTGTATTACGTAACCATATTGTATTGTGTAAAACAGAGAGAATGAAAATGTTTATACAAAAGCTACTTGTGAATGAATGAGAGAGAATCTATATATAGACTACACTCCGCTACATCTAACTAACTTTCAACTAACTGTGACTCAAGTGGTGGTAGTGACAGCCTGTATTGATAGGCTGTACATGCTGATGTGGAGAGCTCTAGTCAACATCTCCAACGATGTTGGTTAAAAATGATCGGCCTCGGACCTGCAGGATTACTTGATTTAAAATAAGACATTGGGTATACATGCATGCATGTGTGACCATTTTAGTGAGTAATGATTAAGAAAAAGTTAAGTAAGAAAAAACAGTGAAATATGGTAATTTTAGTAATTAAGAACGTCAAAGAAAGAATAACCACGGGTCTGCAACCACCAGCAGAAATAAAGTAAGAAAGAAGAAAGGAAAAACCAGGCAATTATTGAGCAAAAGGAGATAGAAAAAGCAAAAAAGAGGTGAAGTGTCTGGTCATTGTTTTGGAATCACTGGAAAGCCATTTCTGAAAGGAGGCTCTTTTTTTAATATAAAGGTCAATGAATGGTATCCTAAGTAGATTACCAGTAGTATATATTTATACAGTTTGTTGCAGAGTGTGTGTAAACTGGTGTGTCCAAGAAAAAGGTTTGGATCTCATTGTTGTAAAGTTTGATAGCTTTTTATGTACTAAACTACTTGATATATTTAGTTAAACATGGAGCAGAGACCTGGAACTCATCACACCTGCTTATTAGTCAACTAAGACTCATTTTGAAATCACACTGTCTGCCCTCTCTCATCTCTATTTTCTAATCCTGCCCAGTCATTGTAAAAATTTGGAAATCGGAATTAATCGATGAATCTATCTGGTCAAAATTTTATTGCAGATCTTTGGATAAATCAGATATTTTTAGCAAAATCATAGATAATTGATAAAAAAATTATTTTAAAGATTAGTCGAAGATTTTTCAACAATTCTTGGATATTTAGAATATTAATCTTACCACACATCCGATGTACTGGCCGAACCAAAATTCGGAATTGAAAAATATAATTTGAAGGGTAGCAGCTGCGGGTTCTTATATTAAAATAAGAAAAACTAAATTTCGGATCATTGTTAATGTTAGAATAATTTTTGAAGTTCAGTCGAGTGTAGATTCTGGATTGTAATATGCTATCATGTAGCTAGTGTAGTTAATTTGTAGTTGCTGGGGTGCTCCAAGAGTCTTGAAAACAAAAAAGTGATTAGAGAAAGAATTAAAGCTGCAGGTGCCGCAAATCCAATAAAAATTCATTGTAAATTGTACGTTTCATATCGGGAAAATCCCTAACCCTAACATAAAGCTGTTCCTAAACTTACTCACCCTTTCCCCATATTCACCGTGAAAAGGTCGCAAGTTTTGCCTTTGTATCTCAATCTGCATGAAAAGTAGGTGGGAGTACTCCATAAAATAATCTGCCAATTTCAAAACTTGACTCTGAAACCACACAGTTCCCCAAGGTCTCCAACGTGTTTGTTTGTTTGTTTCTTCTTGATTTGTTTATGTACAAGATAATACTAACTAAAATATTATGCATGGAATTAAGAACAAAAACATTCGCGAAATGTAAAATGTTCCAAGGTGGCCGGCTGAGAATCCTCTTATTAGAGTTATTTTATAGGTTAATATTGTTATAATTAATTAAACTTACTTTTTAGAAATTATTGGTGACGGATTACCTGTCAATCACATTCTGTATAATCTTATAATCTTTTTTAAATTCATGATGCTGTGACTATCAACATCATTTCACTTAAATACACATCACATGCATGATTTTAAATAGCAAAACAATAATTCAGTGAGCCTCCTTGTAAATGATGGGATGTTTTTAACTTAAAATGTGTTGATTTTTAACTCTTTTCTCTCAAAGCTAATGACTGAGCTTAAAATCTAATTTCTTTTTTAGTCCTCTCCAGTATACACACAGATTTTACCTCTATTAGCAGGAGGTAGCCCACTGAACTTGACTGAGGGAGTGATGGTCAACGAATCTTATAGGTTTCTGTGTTTTTCTCAAAATCATTTTGAAGAAAAGCTTTATTTCTGGTGAAGAGATGGAAATAGTAGGAGTAGGACCAAATAGTGAAGGAAGAAGAGAGAAGAGATCTGAGAAAAAGACATGCATGGCTGGCTGGCTCTCGTAGTCTCTTCTGCTCTCAGCCTACTCCTGACATGGTACTGGTATAGCCCAGCCCCCCCAATCAGTTGTCACTCCTTTAGCCATTTCAATTTTTTCACTTAAATTGACTACTCTGCAAGTTATATTATCCTCTCATTCCAGTAATTCCAAATTAAGTGATGGCCAAAATCCTTAGATTTCGTTTCAAATTCTGGATTTGATCAAATAACCTGTTTGAGAATTTTAATTTGAATTCTATTTGAAATTTAGATATTTAAATATTAGTATAAATTTAAGAATTTGAAATGACAATTCAAATCCTGTCATTTGAAATCCAGCATTCGAAATAAAATGCATGTTTTTAAACGGCCTCTAAATTTTATATCTTTTATTGTTGAAGATGCTTGGATTAGACCCTGACTTATTCTGAAAGTTATTTAAATAAATAATCTTTTATAAGACATAGGTCTAAATATCAAAAAAGAAACATTTATATGTCAAATAAATAATTATTTGACTATCCACTGAGTTTTTCTACTTCTCTTTCAGTTTGACATGAATGCCAGAGAGGTATATTCACGAGACCAGCACTGCAGCAAAAAATGAGAGCATAAAATGAATCAAGTGCAACAAAATTATTACACAACTGGTACAACAGAAGTACAAAATAGAATTATACTGTAATGTGAATCAACAGAAACATGAATTTAACTAGTGAATTAATGGCTTGGGAAGTGGCTCAAGCCCATGGCAGAAGTGAAGGAAGCAAATTTAGCCAACTCTTGTGGCAAAAATGGACGCCCCCCTTCACCTCCCACGCCAAGAAAATCTCTAGTCAAGCTGCTGCTGTTTTCGAAACCAGTCAATCCAGCACTTCTCTGCTGTGCACTCATCCTATTCTGCACCATCATTTGATCAAAATTGTTGCCCGGGTTCACGTACATTGTCGATGAACTGGAGCAACTGACAGAAGCTGGTAAAGATAATTCACTTAAGGTTTCCCCTTGTTTGCCGAACACTTGGTGAAATGGATCATTGTTTCTTTGGTCAGGGGATGGGAGAGCATTGTCATTACTAGAGTTCATTAGGCCGAATGTGTTTCCAAACATCGATGGATTGCTTCGAGTCGATCCCATCTGAGCGGCCTTTTGGAGAAGGGCCGTGGCGGACATGGGAGATGACTCCATTCTTTGCCCATTCTTGTAATTACTCGAGTACAAATTAGAACTTCCGCTGAGAATTTTTCCTGATGGTACACAAGATTTATTGGAATTATTCACCGATCCATCCTCCTTAAGGCCTTGAGACAACGAGAGACTTCCGTAATTGCCTCCTCCAAAAACATTATTATTAGACCCCAATTGCACCACATGATCAGTCACATTCGAGTTGTACATCGTCGGAGAATTGAGCTGGGAATTCGCCTGATCCTGCAACCAAAGCGCTAATCTTGGCTTGTGGTGCTCACCCCCACCCATGTCCGGTGTAAAAGTACCCGATCCAAATTCGGGAATCCCCGTAAACCCATGTGACAAATTACTCGGCTGGTGATGATTTATCGCACTACTCGTCTCCGTATTTGTGAAGTTCATGTTATTAGCCGCCGCAGCCTCTGCAGGTGCAGTGAGTGAAGTACTAAATCTTGAACTCTCTTCAGCCAAGGCATCACAAAAAGCTCTATGTGTAATAAAACTATCTTTCCTGTACAAATTTATGACACACACAATTTCAGAAACAACACTCCAACATCAAGTACCGCATCTTGATGACACTAATTTAATGCTAAACCCAGCATTTATTATTTCACAGAACAAACATTCTCTAACAAATTAAATGAAATAGAGCCGAGCACGGTTGGATAGCTCAAGTGGTCAAGAGCTTATCTTCTGTCGTCCCAAGTCTTGGGTTCGACCCTGACTCACCCGAAAATTTATTTCATAGAACAAACATTCTCTAACACATTGAATGAAATATACCTGGAAAATAGTGTGCCACAGTCACATTTGTACTCTCTAGTCCCACAAGTCTTGGAATGAGCTTTCCAGTCCGATTGAACCGCATATTTCTTTGAGCACTTGTCACACTTCCATTTCTTCTCACCATGCTTTCTGCTAAAATGCTTCTTGATCCCGGTGAGATCCCCCAGAGCCCTGGAGGCATCGTGGTGCACGCATGTTGTTTCCGGGCAAATATAAACCTTCTTCTTCACCTGATCCTTGTTGGTTCTTTGCTTCAGTTTCCACGGCAGGTTGTGGCCTCTTCTATGAAGCTGCAAGTTCTGGTCTCTCTGGAACCCTTTGTTGCATATCTCGCAGACAAATCTGTTGGTGGCCATCAGGGTCTTTGGTGAAAGAGCAATCACTTCAGCATCTGGATCTGCTTATTCAAAAACAACTTATTCATATCTTCAAACAAGACCTATAAGCAAGACATATAAGCAGCTTATAATTAAGCATATAATAGTGCATACCTGGATGTCCTGGAAGGTTTCTTTTCTTCTTGAGACAGGGATTTGAGTTGGATTTAGCATTAGGGTTTGCTTCAGAGTCTTGAGGAAGCATTTTGATGGGAGAAGAGATAGTGGAGAAGAAGTCACCAGATATCATTGGCAGATACATACATATAAGTGAATCAAGATTTCTAGTGTGTGGTATATATAGCTTAGGTTTTGCTGTGGATTTAGCAAAAGAGAGAGTGAAGCTCTAGTTGAGCTAAAGAGGGAAAGGATAGATATGGTAGAAAACAAAAACAAAAGAAATAAATAGCAATTTAAGTGGCTAGTGTTTTTGCAAGCACAAACACACAAATCTTGGTTTTATCCAAATCTTACAAGCTTTGCAAACAACAAAAAATTTAAGACAGTGCAGATGAAATTGTTGTTCAAGAGAGCTTAATTTTAGGAAAACACCAAAAGCAAAGTCCATAGGATAAAAACAATAAAAATTATAATAATTATTTTAATTTTTCCTGTTTTGCTAGCTAGCTATAGCCTATATACTAGTATCTATTTTAAAGCCCTTGTTTTTGCACATTTTCTTTCTTGGGGGAAAGCAAGATAGATATACGACTCTTGATTCCACGTACTCAGCTTTCTAGCTATAATGATTTTTAATAACAAAAAGTGGTTTTATTTTTACTTTCTTTAAAAAGTCAAAGACGGTCAGCCATAGATTGAGAGATTTAGCTGTTCGGGTCCAGCTCTCTTTTTTAAGCACTGACAAAGTACTGTTTCTATGTTATGTATACATATATCGGTTGTATCGTTTTATTTTGTATCGGTCCAGCTCTCTTTATTTTGTATATTTGCGTGTGTCGTTTCTTTCGGTTCGTTACACCTCTATCGTCTTTTGTCAAGTCCATTACATATATTATGTGCATGTATGGAGTAACGGAACATGAAGGGAGGGCACAACTAAAATTCAAGATTCCGGTTGATCTTCGAAAATCAAAATATATACGTGGGGAGTAAATAAGTGCCGAAAATACTAGCATTATTAGTTTTCAATGTGTAGTGTGTGTGTACTGGCGCTTTACATTTTTGAAACATGTTGCGTCTTTCATCGTCTAAATTTAGTCATGCAGATGCAGGGGTCTTCTTTCTTTTCTTTTTTGAAAGGGAAAAGTCATGCATAGATCTTGAAAAGTGAAATAATGCACTACAAAAAATTTGGAATGAAAGAAAGAAAAAGAAAGGTGACGGTGATCCATCATGGGCTGGTTATAGTCGAGCCAAAGTAATTTCAATTCTCCAAATTTAGAATTATTATACAACTAGTGAAAAAGCCGCGCTTCGCGGCGGCGTTATGAATTTTTTATAAATTTAGATAAAATATTGTTTTAGCTACTTTCCCGTCAAACATATACTAATAAAAAAAATTATTATTTAGGTAAAAATTAATTTGGGTCGTCCTCCCCTTAAACACAATACTAATAAATAATCTTTTTTATAAATTTTGATACGAAATAATACTATAATTCCATAAAAGTTATTTTTAGTCGTGTTCCCGTTAAACATATCTTCAATATATTACTCCCTCCGTCCCTCCCGTTTCTTTACACTTTCCTTTTTGGGGTGTCCCATCCAATTATTTACATTTCAAAACTTACCAAAAATAGTTAAGGGGTCCCACCACTTCCTCACTTTTCTTTCCTTTTCACACTACTTTTACACCCCTATCTTTTTTTTATACATTAAAAATCAATGGGTCCCACCACTTCACCCACTTTTCTTTATCTTTTCCACTATTTTATACATATTTCTTAACCTCCGTGCCCAACCCATTTGATAAGAAATGGGAGGGACGGAGGGAGTATATATTATCGAAAATAAGAATTGCATATATTACTTTACATAACTTAAATATAAATTGTATTTTATCTATTATTATTAGTTTGAATAAATATAATCCTATTTCTTTTGGGATTACTAAATAAGAAAAGAATTGTATCATCGTTAGAATTCTATAAGAAATACTATTGTATCATCTTTAGAATTTAATAAAAAATATCAAATAAGAAAAGAACTGTATCATCTTTAGAATTAAATTAAATAAGAAAAGAATTGTATTACTTTTAGAATTCTTGGACCTGATTTTTTGAATTATAATTATATTTTCTCTCCGAAATTCAAGAAAATTTAGAAGACTGAATCGAATAATCCTAGAGACGCTCGCATCCTCCTTTATATATATATACTAGTATATAAAGCCGCGCTTCGCGGCGGGGTTATGAATTTTTATATAAATTTTGATACGAATTAATATTATAATTGCATAAAAATTATTTTGAGTCATGTTCCCGTTAATCATATCACTAATAAAAAATATTATAATTAATATAAAAATTTGTTTAAGTGGCCCTCCTGTCAAACACAATACTAATTAAAAAAATTGTTGAACCGCCCTTCCATCAAAGATAATATTAATTAATAATTATTATAATTATGATATAATTAAATATAATAATATGGATAAAAATTAGTTTGAGCCGCTCTCTTGTCAAACACAATACTAATAACAAAAAATTATAATATACATATTAGTTTGAGTCGCCCTACCGTCAAACGCAATACTAATAAAAAATTATTATAATTATGATAAACTTAAATATTATATTTGGATAAAAATCATTTTAACCCGTGGTCCTGTTTTAATAAAAAAAAATATATTATGACTTAGATAAAAAAATTGTTTTAGCCGTTTTCCCGTCAAACATAATACCGATAGAAAATTTAGAAAATTTATTATTATTTAGATAAAAATTATTTTGGGCCGCCCTCCCCTCAAACACAATACTAATCAAGAATTTTTTTTTTATAAATTTTGATACGAATTAATATTATAACTAAATAAAATTTATTTTGAGTCATGTTCCTGTTAAACAAATCACTAATAAATAATATTATAATTAATATAAAAATTTGTTTAAGTGGCCCTCCAGTCAAACACAATACTAATAAAAAAAAATTTGTTTGACCCGACCTCCCATAAAAAACAATATTAATCAATAAATATTATAATTATGATAAAATTAAATATAATAATATAGATAAAAATTAGTTTGAGCCACTCGTCAAGCACAATACTAATAACAAAATATTATAATATGGATATTAGTTTGAGTCGCCCTACCATCAAAAACAATACTAATAAAAATTATTATAATTATGATAAAGTTAAAGATTATAATTGGATAACAATTATTTTAAGCCGTGGTCCCATTTTAACAAAAAAATATATTATAACATAGATAAAAAATTATTTCGGCCGCTTTCTTGCCAAACATTAAACCAATTGAAAAATTATTATTATTTAGATAAAAATAATTTGGGCCGCCTCCCGTGCCCGTCAAACACAATACTAATCAAAAATCATTTACAGTATTCATAAAATCAATATATGATTCTTATTTTATATATCCTATTTTATTTTGGGCTTTTTTCTATATACATAACTAAGTTTAAAAAAAAATTTGCGGAAATATTATTATTTTTTTAAAAAAATTCAATAATATTATATTAAAGCAACTCAAAATTTAAAATCAATTAAATTAGGGTCATAATTTATGTGTGTATGAACTTAAAATTTTGGAACTTCAAGTAATATATATGGAAATTGTAAGACTCGCGCAAACTCAACAAAACAAAAATCAGACTACCAGCGGATTCCAATTTCCAACTGCTCAACTCAGTGCTCTTACAACAAACTCGGTTGACCCGGCAACAAAACCCAACCGAATCACTCAGCAACTAACTAAAACTCGAAACATCAAGGGAAATTAAAACGAAGCGCAACTCAGCAAAAAATATGGGAGGTGGAGCAAATTGATTAGAGATGGAACAAAAAGAATTGTATTGCTTTTCTAATTCTTTTTCTCGCGTTATTAGGCGGTGAAACGTCGTTGCTTTCTGTTGTCAACGCGATCGTATTTTTTATCCACTTTTTTTTTCTTTTTCCTTTTTATCTCAAAAAATCTTATATTTCTAGAAATCATCATTCAAAATCATGATTGTTGTATTGTTTTTGCAAAAAAAAAAAATCATGATCGTTAATCAGAAATAGGAATTAATGGGTTGATAAACTGATTCAAGATTTATAAAAGATTTATAAAATTTTTAAATAAGTTGGAAGTTTTAATCAAATCATGATAAAATCGATAAATTGATAAAAAAATCAAAAATTAATCACAGATCTATTAATAAATCGAAGATTAAGAAATTTCAGTGAAATACAGTTAGAGTTGTTATTAGCCAGTTGACTTGAATACGGAAAAGGTATTCAAAAATTAGTATAATCCAGTCAAAAAAGAATTGTATTAATTTTAGAATTCTTAAACCTGATTTTTTGAATTATAATTATATTTTTTTATCTGAAATTTAAGAAAAATTAGAAGACTGAATCGAACAATTCTAGAGACGCTAATTCAATAAGAAAAGAGTTGTATTACTTTTAGAATTCTTGAACCTTATTTTTTGAATTATAATTATATTTTCTCTCTGAAATTTAAAAAAAATCAGAAGACTGAATCGAACAATTCTAGAGACGCCCGCATCCTCCTTTATATATATATATTGATTGAATATTTATACTACATCTACACTTCCGTATAAATGTTTAATATACAAAGCTCCCTCCGTGCGAAAGGAGAAGCTAAAATATTTATAAGAAGGAAATGATATCGAGATCGGAAAGCAGAAACTCACTTAAGCTATCAATTAATATAAAATTTATCATAATATTTTTGATAATTCAAGAATTTTTAATTATATCGGTGTGTAATCGGTAAAATAATTTATTAACCGAGAATTTCTTAATAAATCATTTTTCTTAAACTATTAGAAGCACTAAATAAAAACTCGCGTAATTTCGGAATTTGTCATATTTGTATTTTCTCACAATGTTTTCACTGATATATTAATTACACCACAATTTCACAAGAGCAACAATTAATATAATTATACAAATCATCTCATAGACTATTCTTAATCACATTAATATGATTTTAATTATGACAAATATGTTAATCACTCTACATATTGTTAACCTAATGAAGGCTTAGTTTAATTTCGAAATGAGTAGATTCCGTATATTTAGAGTCGTGCAATCACAGTTCAAATTAAATATAAAGGGTGTGAGAGTCAAATTAACGAATACTAATTTGAAGTTGTAGATGAAAATCTTAAAAGAAGTGAATAATAATATTTCAAGATTATTTCATAGAAAACAACTTATTTCTAGTTTAGGACCGAATGTAGGCGTATTTTGATATCAAATCATTCACGGTAAATAATCGAGAAAAAACATATTCTGATGATATATGTAATTCATGAAAAAAAATATATTATTTTGTTTCGGTGAATAGATCAATCTGACATTTTGTGTGTGTGTGTATCATTTTCGATCTGACATGTTGTGTGTGTATATCATTTGACTCCCGTCACGGCACTGGCCTTTAGAGGCCCTTAAAACTGCTAAACAATAGAATTATTTGATGTGTTTTTGGCTGTATGCACTCGGATTTCACTACCAAATATTATTCTCCAGGAATTATTTAATAACCTGTCCATGCATCTATAGATCCAATATATAGTTTAAGGTGTCATTCATATCTCTGTGCATGTCAATTGTCCATATATCCTCAAGGTAGCTCACATATTTTCATTTTACAGAAGTCCGTTAACATAAATTATATAATCAATGATGAGAATATGTTATAATATTAATTTTAGTTGTTATCTTATTGTTAATAAACTCTCAATTATAAATTTCTGTCGAAGATATAATTTAAAACAAGTATAGTTTTAGAAAATAAGTTTTGCTTCAAAATATTGATTTTGTTTCTTTTTCAATGTATAGTAAAACCGTTATTAATTCATAAATTAATAATCAAACTAATATTCGAATTTCAAATTTTTGGTCTAAAATTATAGTAACAGTACATATCTAAACTCGATTAATTAATAATCTCGATACATTAATAAAATTTAGCAGTCTCAACATAATTCATTTATAGAAGTTTACGGTATAACTAATCCTATCATTTCAATTATATCTTTACAATATAATAAATATTCTATTTAAAAGATTTGAATACCAGCAGTATTCTTATAAATAAATAATTAATTAAGATAACATTTAGACTAAGGGTTTTATATCAAACTGGCCACTCGTTGCGTTAAAATATCTCACTTGACCCACACATCTCAACGGGGACTCATTTAAGCCACTATAAACCAAATACATATCATTTTACCCACATCACTATTCATATCTCCTTACTTAATCATTTATCAAAAATTAACCGTTTGTTTTTTTACAACGAAACCACTTCGAGTACTTTCATATTTGTCTCTAGTATTTATCAAAATAATTTGAGAATTTTTTAAAGCAACATAACTATGTAATTAAAAATATATGTAGCTATAAATATATATTTATTTGATCACCCTTGTTATGTTGCTTTATAATTTCCCAAATTATTTTGATAAATACTAGAGATAATTATGAAAGTACTCGAAGTGGTTTCGTAGTAAAAAAACAAACGGTTAACTTTTTATAAAAAATTAAGTAAAAATGTATGAATAGTGATGTAGGTAAAATGATATGTATTTGGTTTATAGTGGCTTAAATGAGTCACCGTTGAGATGTGTGGGTTAAGTGAGATATTTTGACCCAACGAGTGGCCCGTTTGATATAAACCCCTTTAGACTAATAAGTGAAAATTTGATCTTTATACAACAACCTAAAAACAAATATTTATAAGCACATAAAAATGTTCGTCCAATGCACTTCATAATCCCATTTTTATAGCCATGTTTGAGTTTATAATCACCAAGTCATCATATCAGTTCTAGATAATTTGAAACCGGAAATTTTTTGTTGAGTGCTCTCTATGAAACTGAAAAGCTTCAACTCTCTTGGAAAGACAGACAACCTTTGCAATCAAAGTTGAAAATAGCAAAAGACAGAAATGTGCAGAGTTTATCGAAATGTTGGTTGTGTTGAAACGCAGTTGTACATCTGCATTGAAATTAATTAAACCAAATATTTAATTATACTCCTAACTAGGCTAGGATTAATATTTAAATTAAACATGTCAACAATTACAGTAATATAGGATTATAATATAAACTCATATGTGTATGTCTGTGTGTCCTTGGAACTAGCCCACACGTGGGACTGTCTGTATATATACAAAATCAAAATAGGGGATCCAATGTTTATACAGGGATGTAAGAACGTGTATGTTCGTTCGTTCAGCGACTTTAACGGGATTCTTTTCTGCTGCTGCTAACTACTGCATGCTAATTCCAATATATTCCATATTCTAAGTTTAGATTTGATGTAATTCTTGATTAAAATTATTTTCCGATTAAAGTAGGGTCTCGGGAAAAATATATACAAATCATGTCCGATTTGAAAAAGGAAGGAGACTGTTTTTGTGAAGATCTGGAAACTCGGATTTAATGTAATATTTGATTAAGGTAGTAGAAACAACAACTGAGAACTTGGTCACAAAGTGATTACAGTTTATAAGCTTTAACAGAACTGGCTCTTATCAATCTTTTCTGTTTTGGTGACATGACATCTGCGGATAAAATGTACTAAACCTTTTTCACTCTTTAAGGAGCACCACTCGAGTCTGCTAAATATATTCCCAATTCCCAACAATGTAGATCGTAAACAGTTCCTCCATGTGTGCTTAACCGTTCCGCAGCTGTTAGTGATATGATGGACTGATGGAGTGATGGTTAAGGCCGGGAGAAAACGGAATTTTGTTTTAGGGCAGACGAGTTCTATACGGGAATGAGTACAATTCCGATTATCCAAAAAAAAAAATATTAAAAAAACATAAATTGATAACTCAACTTGTGAGAAAATAAAATTTTAGGAGCCGTTTGGCTAAACTTAAAAGAAGTAACTTATTGCTTAAAGTAAAAAAATGGATCATAAGTGAGAAGCTGATTTGGATTTATAAGTTATTAAAAAGGTTTGGATACCGTAACTTATAAGTTATTTAAGTGTATGTATTTATATGGTGGATCATAAAAATTTAGGATCCATAGCTTTTTTTTCCTTGAGCTTTTAATACCCCTTAGAAGTGCTTAAATTTATTTGTCAAACACGCATACAAAAAGCAGACATCACTTTTTTAGTAAAAAAGCTGAGAAGCTGGGTTGCCAAACACCCACTTAAAATTTTAGAATAACGTTCAAATAGATTTTGAGAGTCAAACTTGAGATTTCTGTCAAATCGTCAAACTGCCAAACTTAAGTTTTGATATTAATTTGAGAATCAATCAATCTAAAATCTTAAGATTTAGAGGAAGATTCCAAATGAATTTTATGTTGTATCTCGACAGAGTCCGATCCAAGCCTTGCCCGTGATACTGTGGTAATTAAAACTGTGCAAGAACATAACAAGGGAATATATGGTAGACAAACTAAACTAAACTAAACTGTGTGGCGATGCAATTGGAAGGCAAGGTAAAAGGGCTTGAAGTAGTAAGACTAATACCCCGAATGCAAACTCAAACTTGCCCATTTTTGTGTATATTGAACAATGGAGCAAGTCCTAACATCAACAGTAGATATTCTCCAGAGTGAAAACTGAATAAGTGAAGTGATGGGCCAGAGAATGGCACACAATAATGATGAATGAGGGAAAGAAGACAGCAGCAAACAAGCTTCCAAGAGGAAACAAACACAAGGCACCTGAAATTCACAAGTGTGAAATCAGAAATATCATACCCCATTGCATTATGCATGTTTTGTCCTTTAAAGTTTTGAATTACATGGAAAAGAATGAAGACAAACACTAGTACTGAATGCACATATATTTCCTGCTATCTACTTTATGTGTATTTCAGCTGTGGGCCATTCTTATGCTTCCTTACATGTGAAACTACATTCTGTATATGTTCAATCCGTCTATTCACATCAACCCTGAAACCAAGAAATTTCAATCCAAAACACATGCACGAGATTAATTGTAAGAGATGTTACATCCATGGGTCAAGAGGGAGAAGATTAGATGTTACACTATAAGCTTTACTAGGTATGCAAGGAACATATTCTTAGAGAATCATGTTTCTTCCTTATTTTTAAGCCTAGTTTTCAGCATGGCTTAAAAATAGAGAATCGGACCTAATCGGAAAACCTACTTATTCAGGATTTTTGGATAAATCATGGATTTTGGTCAAATCCACATGTTTTCAGTACATCGGTGAAATTTTATTTAAAGATTGATAGGAGATTTTTTAATAAATCGAGATTTCAAAAACAAAGAAAATTAATATAATTTTATTTAGAGCGTACCTTAGAATGTTAAAATTTTATTTATACAACTACAATTGTTTCAAAATTCTAATTCTACTAATTCCGTCTACCAATATTTCGAAATTCTGATTGATTCTGTGGTTAAGGTACGAATAGAAGTAGAGAAAAGGCCATGCTTCTCATGCAGATTGACGTTGACCTAATAGAAACAAGCGGATATGTATGTAAATCCTTTGATGAAATTAGACAAATTAATGGAAATTTAGTTTTGATGCTAATACTCGTGGATCAGCCTAAAGGGTTGGCCCTGGCCTTGTAGCAAGATAGGATAGAGATATCAGAGGCCCGGTAAGCCGAAAGTCCAATAATCAGCCCACCAGAAAACATCCGTATAGGTGAGGCCTTTTTGACATGCGGCAAACATATTATTACACCATTTATGCACAAGTGCACACTCGTCTCAACATTACCAACATCAAAAGAAAATAGAACTCAAAATAGCACTCTACTGACAGATAATCTGACCAGATAGTGTCAGTTTCATACAGGCACAGATTCAAAATCTCCGGTTAGCATGCACAATCTTCAACTCCCAGTTACAGAAGTTGATTTCACGCTATCACATCAACAAAACACAGTATGGATCATTGAGAGGTTATCTACACAGTATTGGTCATTGTTCATTGAGAGGTTATCTACACGGTATTGTAAGCTTTAAAGCATTACCAGGTGTGAACGAAGCAAAGGGCATCAAGAAAGGGAACTCAACTGTCAAAACAAAAGCATTCACTTGTAAAAATAGGCTGCAACCAATAATGCCTGACAAAATTATATTAGTAAAACTTCCACTAAAAACCGGGAAACAAAACCAAATTAAAACCACCAACATCTTCATCTAAACGATAAAGTTTGTAATTTCATAATACTGTTTATACTTGTCATGTTGTGATGAGATGCTTAAGTTTACTACTATTGCTAAAACTTATTGGAAATCTCGCAGAAGTTTGAAATGAAACAAGAAAAGGCAGCCCCTGTAATCAACTTTTACATATGAGAACAGAACCAGCTCAGGCAATTCACTTGAGAATTCAAAATTTAGACTGTAGTTGGAAAAAAACCCCGAAGTAATACAAGCAAGTACCTTGCATATGAGAATGTAGATAGAAAACACCCAAAGAGAAACTCCTGAACTAATCAAGAGCGGAACTTCAGTACATGTCTAACAGAACACACCCAACAAGTTCTGAAACATTCGATTATAGCAAGGACAAGGTTTTATTGAAACCATATAAATCATGACTTAACCCTTCGACTGAAGCAGCGGTCTCTGTGTATTCAAGGAATTTTATCACCGCGCTATTTGAAAGTGGCATATATTTGAAATCTTCCTTCCTGTAGTCATACAAGAAGTATACAGTAACACCACCTCTTCTTCTTCCATAAAGCAGTCCACTACCCAAACAAGAATATATCCAACCCACGCCATCTTGAACAATATTAAACATCTTGGTCCAAGAGATTTTGCCATCAATATTATCTAATGTGAATAGACTAAGTTCTGAATCTTCTGATCCTCTACTGGCCGATCCAAATATGACAGCAGCCGAACCTTCAAAATCCAAAATATCTGAGTATCTTATCATGGAACTGGGGATTGGAATTGCTGCACACACCTCTGTGTGCAAGTCAAACGAAACTACATAGTCCACCCGACCCGTGTATATCATCCCATTTATTACAGGTCCAAGTTCAATATATGGGTAACTCAGAACTTTTGATGGGGATGTATCATTAACATAAATCTCTTGCCAAGAATCAGTATTTGTGGAATACAGCTGCAAAACTGGTAACCCACCAGTAGTATTGAGTTCGCAAAGAAGCCGCAGAACCTTGTAGTCATTGGAGATAGTATCAAAACAAAAGGCTATATTACCTGGATGCTGACGATTCACGATAGCCTCTTGTTTCCGAAGAAATTTAGGAAGTTGTTTGCATTGCTTGGTTAATGGGTTCCAGAGGTAACAACGTACATCGTCCACCAGACAAATAATACCATGACAGGAACCAATAACTTTGAAATTGTCTGGCACATATAGATAACATTTAAAGTCTGGAGAGACTAATGGAGGTAGCGGTAAACAATATGATTTAACAATCATCAATAGTGAAGCTTCATTGTCAGTCATATACTGTTGGTATTGAAAGTGAGTTTTAGTGAATCTGGGGTCTGCGATGATAGATAGCCAAGACTTGCAAACAGACTTACACCGGAACAAAGGCTTTAGCGGAACCCTTTTAAGTATTTCCATAGTCATTTCTTGAGGTAAAACGTACTTTGAGCAAGCCATTAAGTTTCAAGTACTAATAATATATTCAAGATTCTCAAGCTCACCAAAAACTAAACCTGTGGAAACAAAACCAGAGCAATATTCAGAGTCAATCGCAACAAAAAAATTTATGTTAATTTAGCCTCCATTTATATGCAAGAAAACATTTACTCATTTATCAGCTTTTGTTTAATATAAACAGTTGCAAGAAAATCAGATACTCTGAAATTTTCCTCGTTCATTTGGTTCTACAATATAAAATAATCTAGGGTTTTTTCAAAAATACCCAAATTGCAGAAATTATTTCCAAAAATACAGTGCAACATCGTTTGTAACACAAGCGAACCTGTAAATCAACTGTGTTCAACTTGGACCGTATTTTTGAAAACATGGGTATTTTCGCAAATTTCCCAATAATTTGTATTCCTGAATTTCATAATCACACGTGCATATAATCAACATACAAAGATGTTTAAGCTGAGAACACAGATACGGGAAGAGGCACTCACAAGTCACAGTGTGTTGGGTGATATTAAACCCAAACCAACAACTTTCTATATGTAAAAACAAGTACCCAGAGTGCGAGATTAACATACAACAGACGATTTAAATTCAACTGATGAATTGATCAAACAACAAAACATTATGGTGAAAATATAAAAGAAAGCAGAGATTACCTGGTTGATGATCGGGCAGAACATTTTTTTTTTTTTCCTCAGATACAAAAGCAGGTGATGAGTCTCAATTCTCGAATAGGCGTACTAGTCCTGACCTCTCAGATACCCACCTCAATTACTCTGAGCTCGGAAACAGCCTGCGCTTGGGCCAAAAAAAATCACAAATTCGGATTATACCAAAATCCTGAAATTTCAAAATCTTGGATATTTTATTCGAAATATTCTAGTTCGGGCCATTACTTTTTACCAAACTAGATACAGATCCGAATTTTATATTTTCATTCATAGTGACTAACAGAATTTACCAATAACAAATAGTGTACATAATATACAAATAAAACTATAAATAATTACTTATATATATTTTTTGTTTTTAAAACAAATGATTTGTGATTTCAAAAAAAAAACAAATGATTTGTCATGATATTAAAAAAAATTTGGAAAATTTTAAAATAAAGTAAATAAAATATTGTTAAAGATTAAAATAATTAAATTAAATTATAAACTAGACTTGGGAATACTTAATTAATTTGAATCCAAATAATTCTAGTTTTTAATCTAATAAAGGTGGATATGAATATTTGACTAGACTTTATCAATATCCGAAATATATTTTATATAATTGAACAAATCGGGTATCTACTTCAATTATAGGAAACATGACTGAATGTTCAATTTTGCTCATCCTATGGCATGCACGATTTTTTTCAATATACATAGAGTGTTTGTATTCAAGAAGCAGAAATTGCTTCTAGTTTTTGCTTTTCTTGACCCGTATGCGTAAATAAGTAGAAGTATTATTAAAAAGAAACTGAGAATGCTCTCTCTCTCTCAGCTTCTGCTTCATTTACAAACATTTTATTAACTTATTTACTTTTCACTTCTGATCCACTTTTTTATTTTAAGCACAAAATCATATTTTCCTTAAGTTTGCCCAAACGACTCTTATTATATACTTATATATAATAAGCGTAAAGGAGATAATTTGGTCGCATAGTTCTATGGTCCAAAAACTTATCATCCGTTGGATCGTATATTGAACAAATAAGCACCGTTAGATTAGAACAAAATTAACTTTTGTTCTATAAGGCAACTAATAGCTATTTACATGTTTATGATTCCTTTTCTGAATCCAAAACAAATTATTTCTTTCATGTGTTTATGACTTTTTTTAATGTAAAATAAATATTTTCTACCAGTTTTATTTGTAGAATCATATAAATTGCATCATCTGTTTCAAATATATATATATATATATATATATATATATATATATATATATAAATCGCACTGTCACAATTTTTATATAATATATTTTAAAATTAATAAGCCGAATTTATGTGAGGAACGAATACAAAAACTTTTTCTTAATCCAAAATAGATTCTACCTTCTTATTGCATGTTTATGATTCCTTTTCTTAGTTCAAAATAAATTATGTTTATCAATTTTAATCTAGAACCATAATTTGGAAAAATATTTAAATCACATTATAATAATTTTAATATAAAATACATTTATAAATATAATCTAATAGAAGTTGGCCTCACATATTCAACTCAAATTTTTATTACAATTTGATAGAAAGAATTTAATACTTTGGCATGATACATACGAGAAAAATAATGGCTTGATTACAATAGTTTATTTGAAGTTATTAATGGTTGTGATTATGTATTTACAACAGTTCTAACTTACAAACAAATCATAATTTCAAATTTTATTTTTATTAAAAATTTTGATTTATTATTTATAGATTAAATTTTTTCGCACCCTTTAAAATATATTTAAAAAATTTATAAATAATTAAAAAGCTCATGTGCCTTGCACGGGCTATAAGCTAGTAGCTATTAAAGCCCAGAATATTAAAAGGTTGGTTGTTCGGTACTTGACCCGAGTTACGAGCTTACTTATATAATCAATTATCCTTTTTAACTAAAATTATTATTTTTTTTTTATATTTTCTAACTAAAAAAACTCAATTTTCTAAAAATAACATTGGACAATATAACTACTCTTTTTAACTAAAACAATATTTTTTTTCAGATTCCTAACTGAAAAACTGATTTTCTAAAAATAACAAATGAAACGTACATATAAAAATGATAATACTATTATATATAATTATCAATATACAACCACTGATATGAGATTTGAGAGCCCATGAGATTTGAGAGCAGAAGAGAATGAAGCATTCTATCTCAAATTGAAGGTATGATCTCTAGCACATGATTTAAGGAACGGAATGGAGGAAGGATTGAAATTTCTTAATAATCGTCCATAACATAGTTCATTTTTCATTTCATTTCTTACGGAATCATTCACCCCAACCAAATGCAACATGAGTAAAAAAAAACTCCTGGACTAATCAATAGCAGAACTTCAGTACATGTCTAACAGAACCACCCAACAAGTTCTGAAACATCCAACTATAGCAAGGATACAGTTCAGGAACATACAAGAACAGAACCAACTCAGGCAATTCACTTGAGAATTTAGAATTTAGACTGTAGTTAGAACAAAACCCTGAAGTAATAAAAGCAAGTAAAGTACCTTACATATGAGAATGTAGGTAAAAAACACCCAAACAAAAACTCCTGAACTAATCAAGAGCAGAAATTTAGTACATGTCTAACAGAACACACCCCACAAGTTCTGAAATATCCAACTATAGCAAGGACACAGTTTTATTGAACTCATATAAATCATGACTTAACCCTTTGACTGAAGCAACGGTCTCTGTGTATTTAAGGAATGTTCTCACCGGGCTATTTGAAAGTGGCATATATTTGAAATCTTTGTTCCTGTAGTCATACAAGAAGTATTCAGTAACATCTCCTCTTTTTCTTCCATAAAGCAGTCCACCGCCCAAACAAGAATATATCCAACCCATGCCATCTTGAATAATATTAAACATCTTGGTCCAAGAGATTTTGCCATCAACATTATCTAATGTCAATAGACTAAGTTCAGATCCTCTACTGGCCGATCCACATATGACAGCAGCCGAACCTTCAAAATCCAAAATATCTGAGTATCTTACCATGGAACTGGGGATTGGGATAGCCGTACACACCTCCGTGTGCATATTAAACGAAACCGCATATTCCTTTCGACCTGTGTATATCACCCCATTTATAACAGGACCAAGTTTCAGATACGGGTAGCACAGAACTTTTGATGGGGATGTATCATTAATATAAATCTCTTGCCAAGAATTAGTATTTGTGGAATACAGCTGCAAAACTGGTAACCCGCCAGTAGTAAGGAGTTCGCAAAGAAGCCGCAGAACCTTGTAGTCATTGGAGATAGTATCGAAACAAAAGGCTATATTACCTGCATGATGAACATTCACTATAGGCTTTTGATTCCGAGGAAACGTAGGAAGTTGTTTGCATTGCTTGGTTAATGGGTTCCAGAGGTAACAATGTATATCGTCCACCAGACAAATAATACCATGACAGGAACCAATAACTGTGAACTTGTGTGGCACATATAGATAACATTTAAAGTCTGGAGAGACTAATGGAGGTAGCGGTAAATATGATTCAACAATCATCAATAGTGAAGCTTCCTTGTCAGTCATATACTGTTGGTATTGAAAGTGAGTTTTAATGAATTCAGGGTCTGCGATGATAGATAGCCAAGACTTGCAAACAGACCTACACCGGATCAATAGCTTTAGCGGAGCCCTTTTCAGTATTTCCATAGTCATTTCTTCAGGAAAAACATGCTTCGAGCAAGCCATTAAATTTCAATATAACAATTACTAATAATATATTCAAGATTCTCAAGCTCACCAAAAACTACACCTGTAAAAACAAAACCAGGGCAATATTCAGAGTCAATTGCAACGAAAAAATTATGTTAATTTAGCCTTGGTTTATATGCAAGAAAATATTTTCCCCATTTTTCAGCTTTTGTTTGATACAAACAATCGCAAGAAAATTAGAAAATCTGGAATTTTCCTCGTTTGTTTGGTCCTATAGAATAAAATGAATTATTTTTAAGGAGGAATTTCATAATCACAAATGCATATAATCAACAAACAAGCGATGTTTAAGCTGGAAACACAAATACGGGAAGAGGCAATCACAGACTCACAGTGTGTTGAGTGATTAAAAACCCCAACCAACAACTTTCTATATATTAAACAAGTCCCCAAAGTGGGAGATTAACAAACAACAGACGATTCATTTTCAACTAATGAATTGATCGAACAACAAAGCATTGTGCTGAAAATATAAAATAACGCAGAGATTACCTCGTTCATGACCAGAGACAGACCTTCTTCTTTCTGGATACAAAAGCAGGTGAGATGGGTCTGAAATGGGCTAGTAGTCCCGACCTTTCAGATACCCACCTCAATTACTATGAGCTCTGAAATAAAAAGACTTTAAAGATACTGGGCAAAAGAAATCATAAATCAGATTACACGAATATCTTGTTTTTATAAAATTCGAATATTTGATCCAAAAAATCGGATATTTACTTCAGATTTTTTCTTTTTATAAATCAGAGTTTGGGACAATTTTTTGCAAAATTAGATAATCAGATTCGGATTTTAATTTTTATTCGTAATGACTGATAAATTTATTATAATATATAATATGTATTTCTTTTGAAAAAATAAATAGTGTGTCTGTATATTAATTCTGTCAAAAGAAATACACATTATTTATTCTCTCTTAAAAGCTTACAGTTTCGACAAATTTTACATAATGTCTTAAAGGTCGAATTTAGCCCACCAATTTTAGCCAACATCGTTAGAGATACTCTTAGCAATTTTTGCTACCACTGCGCCCCGAGTTAGATGTGATGAAGAAATTTAAAAAAAAAAGATCGAAAGATGGCTGAAATTCAGTATCAATTACAAATTCAATTTTATGAATTTCCGCATGGATGATGTATTGATATATTGATTAAAAAATGGCCGAAATTTGATTTATATTCCGTTAGAGCATCTCCAACGCTAAAGATGAAACTGTTAGCTAAAAACATCATTAGTTAAAATTTTTTTGAGCCTGTAAGGAATTTTGCTCCAATGGGTATTAGCTAAAACCATCAGTTATATTCAAAATACTATTTTAAATATTAATTATAAATATACAATAAAATAATTTATTTAGTTTTTATTCTATATTATTGAAAAAATAATAATATCTTTAATAGATAATGATCAATTATAATATTTAACATTTTATATTATTATATTATAATTTTAAAAAATTTGATTGAAAATAAAGTAACATTTTCACATAACAATATTATTTGTAAAAACAATAAATAATACATCTATACTTGCAATAATAATAATAATACCTTAAATATTTCAATTTAAATATTATAAAAATGATTTAGGTAGAATGTTATATGCTTTAAATAAAAATAAAATAAAATTTAGAAGGGTAAGAATAAAAGTTAGTGCTAAAGATTTTAAGCTAATTTTCTTTTGATAAAATGGGTTTGAAAGAATTAAAATAAAAAGTTAATTAATTATTTATTTAATATAGGTGAAAATAAAAAATATAACTAATAAAAACATATATACCAATACTATTATAATAATAAAAACTTAAAAAACTAATTAACAAAAATTACTTGTATCATGTAAAACATTTACTAATTTTCTTTGTTAAAAATTCATAATTAACGTTAAATAACTATATAAGTTATTATATTAGTTTTATTATATTATTTTTATTATATTATTTATTTGTTATAAATATTTTTACACTTAACAATACATTAGATTAAATTATAAAATTAAAAAGTTATACAAATATATATAATAGAATTATAATATTATAATACATATATAATATAATATAGACATATAGGTTGGAGCAAGTTTAAATTTTTTTAAGTTAAATTTTAAAAGAAAATGATGTGGATATGATATAGATGACAGACTTTGGTTCAGCAAATGTAGCGTGCTTAATTCTCGGTATCTAAAAATATTGCTAACAGGTCTCTGTGTTGCGTTGGAGTGATGTTTTTTTTACATATTAAGTTTATGGACTGACACATAGACTTTAAAGCTAACATGGACGTGCGTTGGAGATGCTCTTAGCAATTTTTCCCACAACTGCGTCCGAGATGCGATGAAGAAATAGAAAAAGAGGAGCGAAAGAGATAAATACGAGTCCAATCCCCCTTTTTCTATCCAAAAAGTTACCGTTATGATTGACACGTGTGACACAAGGCAGCCACTTGTCTCCATCTCGTCCTTTGGATCCTCACCCCCTTCTCTCTCTTAGCAATCTCACTACGCTCTCCCTTTCCATTTTGGTCTTTCTTTTTCCATGCAAAAGAATATTACAACGGTTTTTCTAGTGTGTGCCCATGGGCACACAATAAGCACAAAAATTGATAGTTTTTCTATGTTTTGATTGGCTTACACTCCTTTAATAATGATGGCCCCCCTGCATTCACACCAATCACACCAATGAAAACACACTAAATTTATGAGTTTTCGTGCTTAGCATGTGCCCATGGGCACACACTAGACAAACCCATATTACAATCACACATACATAATTATACATACACACACCTCTCTCTTTGTCTCTCTCTCTCTCTGTATATTACACACACTCCCGTGATAATCTTGTTCTAGATTTCACACAATCTCAGACCAAACAAACAAAACTCATTACAACTCCTACTTCTCTTAATGGCCCTGTCCTAAATTTCACTAATGTCGATACCCAACGTTAAATTTACCCACCTCGTATTCATTTTCTTAGTACACCTTTCCTATTTTTCCGGCGCCGGCGCAACGGAATTTGACTTGAGTACCTTGACTCTAAGTAATTTAAAGCTTCTTGGTGATGCACACTGGAGCAACGCGACCCTAATGCTCACTAAGGACCTCGCCGTCCCTAATTCCGGCGCCGGAAAAATACTTTACTCTAAGCCCATCAGATTCCGGCAGCCCGGGGTTGATATTCCGGCGAGTTTCTCAACGTTCTTCTCGTTCTCAATCACTAATCTCAATCCGTCATCTATTGGGGGTGGTTTGGCGTTTATTATCTCGCCGGAGGATGAGTCGGTGGGATATTCCGGCGGTTATCTCGGGACTATAGACGATTCACCGAACGGCGTCGTTGCGGTTGAGTTTGATACTTTAATGGACGTTGAGTTCAAAGATATTAATGGGAATCACGTGGGTTTGGATCTAAACTCGATGATTTCGACTCAAGTTGGTGATTTGGAATCGATTGATGTTGATCTTAAAAGTGGCACTGTAGTGAACTCGTGGGTCGAGTACTCCGGGTCAACTCAGGTATTCGATATCTCAGTTTCCTATTCTAATTCGAAACCTAAACAACCCCTTTTGTCCTTTGCTCTTGATCTTGATAAGTATGTTAGTGATTTTATGTATGTGGGGTTTAGTGGGTCTACTCAGGGGAGTACCGAGACTCATAGCATTTTGTGGTGGAGTTTTAGTTCACATTTTGATTCAGATTCTAAAAATGGTTCAGCGTCTATGTCGCCGCCACCCACGAGTCCTTTGATGAACCCGGCTGCTAATTCGGTCAGCCCGACTCCCGTTGAGTCGAATAGGACCGTTTTACGCAGTTCGGATGGTGGCAAGAAGTGTCATAGCCAATTGTGTAGAGAAGGTGCAGGGGCTGTTGTTGGAGTTGTAACGGCTGGGGCATTTGGTTTGGCCTTGTTTGCGATGCTTATTTTTTGGGTTTATTCGAAGAAAGTAAAGCATGTGAAAAAATCGGGATCACTGGCCTCGGAGTATATTAAAATGCCTAAAGAATTCAGCTATAAGCAACTGAAGTTGGCCACAAAAAAGTTTGATTCTTCAAGGATTATCGGTCATGGGGCGTTTGGGACTGTTTATAAGGGGATATTGGCGGAGACGGGTGACATTGTGGCGGTAAAAAAGTGTAGTCATAGTGGGCAAGGTAAGGCGGAGTTTTTCTCTGAATTGTCTATAATTGGGACACTTCGGCATAGGAATCTTGTTAGGCTTCAAGGTTGGTGTCATGAGAAGGGCGAAATTTTGTTAGTTTATGATTATATGCCTAATGGGAGTCTTGACAAGGCGTTGTTCGAATCAAGAATGACATTACAATGGGCTCATAGGAAGAAGATATTGTTGGGTGTTGCTTCTGCTCTTGCGTATTTACATCAAGAATGTGAAAATCAAGTGATTCATAGGGATGTGAAGAGTAGTAACATAATGTTAGATGAAGGGTTTAACGCTAAACTAGGTGATTTTGGGTTAGCTAGGCAGATAGAGCATGACAAGTCTCCGGATGCCACGGTGGCTGCAGGCACAATGGGGTACTTGGCTCCAGAGTATTTGTTAACAGGAAGAGCCACCGAGAAAACTGATGCCTTTAGCTACGGGGCTGTGGTGCTTGAGGTGGCCAGTGGAAGGAGACCAATTGAAAAAGACGTAAAAAGGGTGGAGAAAACCGGAACCGGCAGCAATTTGGTAGAATGGGTGTGGAGTTTGCATAAAGAAGGAGCTCTTCTAGTTGCAGCTGATCCAAACCTTCATGGGGAGTTTGAAGAAAGTGAAATGAGAAGGGTATTACTAGTTGGGCTAGCTTGTTCTCACCCAGACCCCATAGCCAGACCCACAATGAGAGCTGTGGCTCAGATGCTAGTGGGTGAGGCTGAGGTTCCAATAGTCCCAAGAACCAAGCCATCAATGAGTTTCAGTACCTCTCATCTGATACTGAATTTGCAGGACAGTGTTTCTGACTTGAATGGCATGATCACCATCTCCACTTCCTCATCAGACCACAGCTACAATGGTGACAGTAGCATTGTTGGACTAGTCTAGTTACTATCCCATTTTTCTTTTTATTTAATATTTTTATATGTACATATGTTTATATCATAATAATGTGTATGTAATGTATAAGACAATTTAACATACAAAAAGAAGCCAAGGGCTTGGTGGTGGGGTTCAATTCTTTGGTGGGATATTTGGGTGTGGAGTGTGGACTATGGAACAGGTAAGAAGTTGCTTTCCAAAGCAACTTGAAATTGTCAAAAGCTTGAAGAGTTTAGAGTAGAAGTTTGGTAAAGTGGAATGACAAAAAGTAGATCTCTTGAAGTTTCATAAAAATAATGAGAGATTTGGTGTAATTTGTAACCAATAATAATTTTTTTCAACTAAACATATCAACTTGTATGCTCATATTTTGCTCTTTTCCTTTACATTTTCTCACTCTTTTGTGTTGCCTTTGAAGTAACTTGGGTCCAGTCTTGTCGAACTATATAAATCAGCAGCTCTGATTGGAAGAGTTGGTTTTTGCAAAAATTACATTATCTAGTGAAAGATGAACATCTAATCCTTGGAAGATTTATTTGACATTTAACTTATTCTACTTCACATAAAAACAAGAGGATAGATTCGGCAATTAATATAAGCTTTTAAAAAAAGGAGCCATGAGTAGTACAGCAGTAAACAGAAGCATCAAGTATATTACATTTATGATGATAAGCCAATAATAATGTCATGTGACCCTGTTCAGCTTTTCTCTCTTTTAATACTCATTACTTTCAGAATTACCTGGCCACCAGCTTTTATTGTTTCGCTTTTCTGAGTTTAGAATTCAGACCGCATCTTTACTTGCATAATTTTAGACACGAATATAGGTTTGGGCTTGCTTAAATTTGGACTTATAAGTTGCAATCTTGTGTAATTGTGTTTTATGAATCTTGATCAACGTTCAATAGGAAATAAAAACTACTCTAGGAATGCAGAGTTTGTCTTCAGATAATAAATTTCTGATGGATCATCTGCATAAAACTACAGTAATATAGATCAAGTTGCTGAACATCCACTCCAGTCTCATACGACGATAAGTGCGTAGACTTAAATCATTTTTTAAGTATAAATATGACTATACATTAGTAAATTAATCATGCTTATTTGGATGCAATTCAGAGTTTAATCATGATTATGAGCATGGATACTTTTTACATTCTGAAAGGATAAATATAACTATGCATCAACAAGTCATGAATTTTTGGACGCAGCGTCAGAGTTTAACGTATTTTTGGACCAAAATGATGCCAATTATATATTTCTGGACCAATATGACGCCAATTATATTTGTGCACTAATAAGTGTATTTTTGCCATATTTTAATAATATTAACCCTTCTTTTCTTGAGTATCAGGAACTTGTGAGATATTTCCGAATTATACAGGATTAAGGAGAAGACTGAAAAATAAAGTAGCTTTGATCTTTTTTGTACATATCTTTCCAACAACATAACTGACTGCCAGAAGTTTAAAAATAGCCATCTTGCAATTGCTGGGATTTCCTTTGTTCATTTGTCATATTTACGCTAAGAAGGCAATTCAGGTTTGTCTGAACTTTTTTTTTGAAAAGCAGAGCAAATTCATTCATAATAATAATAGAAATGTCTCAGCATTCATCCTACAAAAGAGGCCCATGAGCTGAACAACAAAAGAGTAAATGCCACCTGTGAGCAAAATCTAAGATGCTAAACTAGAAGCCAACAAAGGCTGAGACATGAACCAAAAGCCAACTACCAACTACCCTTTTCAAGCGACAAAACCCATCAGCTTGAGCCATCAACTGCCATAAGGTCTTCAGAGAGTAAAATCACCTCGAGCGATCCCATAAGTAAGGTTTGTCTGAACTTAACAAAGCATTGAAGTTGGATCAATTCCATAAGTAAATAACAAAGCATAAACCAGATCATTTTATAGCAGCTCACCTAAACACTGACCAATGTTCATTTCATAAGAAAATTCAAAGTTCACGAAGTTTCTTTTTCCCCTCATATCCGAAAATGATTTAAACAGAGAAATTATTACTTCCGTTTGTTACCCTTTCTTCCTATCCTCTAATTGTTACTAAACTCCCATACCATACAAACTTGCCATTGTTCAAAGTATAATTTCGGTGTATAAGCAATGTACTAAATTACAATCAAAAGTAATGACTTCAGCCAGCCCTGTTAAGCAAGCTCCTTCCCAGTTCTTGATGCTGATGCTGATTTGCACCTCATAAGAAGAAGCGGATGAGTCACACCTTCTTGCTCCATGCTTTTTTCGACACTCGATTCTCCTACCCGCTTCCCCATTGCACCAATTTGTTCACTTTCTCCTCCACTTTGTAATTTTCTGCTCATCTGTTTTCCACCTTCCCTCTCTTGCCGATCAAAATCGCACCAGCGACTTGTCATCTTCAGTTCAGCTTCGATTTTATTAGACGAAGACCTGAAAGGTGCAGACCTACACCGAGTCAACAACAATGCATTCTTAGGTATTGATGATGTGCCTCTTATAACCTCTTCATTGTCTTGTTTTGCTTCTATCTGATCAGCTTCTCCGCCTTCATTGACAATTTCACCATCATTAAAATGACCCCTTGTATCTGATTCTGATGAATTCTCTTTAACATCAACTTTCTTACACCACCCGAACCAGAAACACGAGGCCAATTTTCGCAAATTGAGTTTACTAGATGTCCCCTGTGACTGTTTTAACTGATCACGTTTGGTGGGAGTAAAATTCATTGAATGGCTAACACGAACTTGTCCGAGACAACTGACTTTAGGAGAAGATGGTTCTTGAGTTTCAATTGTTGCTGCAACATTCTTTTTCCGAGCTATGAACGTTGGGCTTGACCGCGACCACGCTCTTCCTCTGCTTTTGTTTTTCACATTGCTCCTCAGAAACCTTAATGTCAGTGGTGGTGGATAATTCTCTGCTGCGGATTCTTTTCTGCTAGGACTCGATATTTCTCTTGAACCAGCACCCTTCATTTCACCGCTTCTTTCACACTCAGTGACGGAACCAGGATTACGAGAAAATGAGGCTAAAATCATGTTGTTCTTATTTCTCTTCTTTGTGCTTTATAGTGCAGATAAATAGTTATAGTTATTCTCATCACTTGACGGTTATGCATGGTGCACGGCTGTAATATTAAATATATTCCAGTAGTATTATCTAGCAAAGGAATAAAAAGTACTCCGGCATCTCATATTCCAATTATCCCCTGCTCATTTGGGATCTCCCAGCTGTATTTGGTTGGAATTTGGCTTTAAATTACATTTGGTAATATAATTTTATAATATTATTTATAAGGATTTTACTTTATAACCTTGACAGTTAGATTACAACAATAATACCATGGATTATTCAAATCCTACTCCATACTCCCTCCCTCCGTCTCCCGTGGTTGTTTACTTTCACTGTTTGCACGCATTTTGAGGTTCTTATAAAGTATTATTTTAAAATTTTTATTTAAAATATTCTTTTTTTAATAAAAATTTAAACATCAAACTTTTATTCAGAGGAAAAAAATTAAAAAAATATATTATAGAATTATACCTTAAATGAGTGTGAAAAAACGTGTCAAAAAGTAAAGTAAAAAAATGAGAGGGACCTAGTGAGTACTATTTTAGTCGCAATCTAGTATTTGAATCGCTAATCGAACTCACATTTTTCTTTTTATGTTATGGATATAGTTTTGTATAATAATATACTGTATACTCCCTATAATTTGCATTTTTTTAAAAAAAATTAATCCAAAGTATACCATGAGTATAGGTGTATAAAATGATACACTTGAAAGTTTGTTCATTTTCTGGTAAATTTTAAATTTACGCACGAGTTGTAAACAACGCTGCTTTAATTTTATTACCTCCCTGTTGGAGGCTTGCCTGGATTGTGGCTGGTCCCTCTAACAAAACTCGTTTTACTACTGTTATAACTATAAAATATAGACCAAGTCGTAACACGTGACGCACTGACGGGAGGACGTGTGGACAACGAGACCTGTCGAGTAAGGTGTCGATGAGGACATGACGGCTTGAATGAAAGAGAACATAACGGCTTGGAGAAAATAAAGGGGTCAAGCACTGGAGACAAAGTAGGGAGTTAGGTTACTGCGTGATCAGTTGTTAAAGATAAGAACAAGGAAACGGGTGGATAACGTGGAGTAGATTTCAAACTAGAATCTTGTACTATAAATAGATGTACATGTGCTAGGAGATAGTCTCAGAATACACTTCAACTACTGTACCCACAATTATCATTCTAGTGCAATTATTTCGGCAGGGATTTATACCCTCCCGCGGTTTTTTCCTCGCAAGAGGCTTTCCGCGTAACCAAATCATTGGTGTTTATTTTTCAGTCTTTAATTAGCATACGTATTTAGGAGTAAAATTATTTGGCAATTAACCCCGAAAAGCACGTACGAACAATTGGCGCCGTCTGTGGGAAATTTGCCAAAGAATTACGTAAAAGAAACATGACGACAGGGGATCAGCAACATCATGGCTCCACAAGCCATGGAGACGACCCTACGGTACAACAGATGATGGAAACAATCCGCAAGATGCAGGCTGACATGGACGCCCGAGAAGAAACATGGAGATCTGAAAGAGAAGCACTACAGAGGGAACTCACGACAGCCAAATCCAAGTCCAACCCTACGGCAAGGGGTGTGTTAAACAGTGTGGCTAGACGCTTGAACATGGACGACGAAGAGGAGGAACAATACGATGAAGAAATTGAAGCAGAGAACCCAGAACAGAGGGGTCCTGAGGGCAACAATGATGGTGATGGTGTAGGCCCAGATGCTAACAACGGTGGTCCGGAGAAGCAGGACAAAAACAAAGGACACGACAAAGGAAATAAGAAGAAGAAGAAGAAGGAGAGCAGGTCCACTAGGTCACGTAGCCATGACACGATGCGCAAAGAGTTACAAGCCCTGAAGGAAATGGTTCAACGCATCCCTGGGGTACCAAAACCCCTTGAAAAAGCTGCACCCATGAGCTACGCGGACTCCCCTTTTTGCGACAACATCGCTCTGGTGGAGATGCCAAAGCGCTTCGCCGTACCGGCCATGAAAACCTACGATGGGACGACTGACCCACAGGAACATGTGGCACAGTACAAACAACGAATGTTCACGGTATCCATTACGAAAGAACTGAGGGAACCATGCATGTGCAAGGGCTTCGGCTCAACATTGACCGGCCCAGCATTACAATGGTATGTGAGCCTCCCAAATGGAAGTATTGAGACGTTTGCCGATTTGGTCGACGCTTTCAACCTTCAGTTTGCGAGTAGCAGAGTATTTGAGAAAACTACAAGTGACCTCTACAAAATAGTCCAGGGGTTCAGAGAGCCTTTGAGAGATTACCTAACTAGGTTCAATCGTGAGAAGGTGACCATCACAAATTGTGACACTCCCACGGCGATTGAGGCGTTCAGGAGGGGACTGGAGAAAGACTCACCTTTATACGACGAGCTCACCAAGTATCCTTGCAAAACACTAGATGATGTCCAAGCTAAAGCAATGGCGCAAGTGCGTCTCGAGGAGGACAAGAAGGAACGGGATGACAAGTATTATCGTCCAAATCGAAAGGTCATGACTACAAGAGACAGGGACTACAAACCCTACGCCAGAGAACCTAGGGGTCCAAAAGAAGAAACACGTGTCAACTCGACGCATGAACATGCTGACTGGAGGAAGGATCCAAATTTACCCCCAACATATGACAGTTATGGTTTCACAATCACACCTTCTGCCATGATGAGGGAATTCACGAAGATGGGCGACGTAATAAAATGGCCAGTAAAGAGTAACAAGCCAAAAGCAAACCCAGATTCCAAGCTGTGGTGTGACTTTCACGGTGACTACGGCCATAAGGCGTCTGATTGCGTGGCCCTAAGGAGGGAGATCCAGTACCTCGTGAAGAAAGGATACCTCACAGAATTCATGACAACCAAAGACACTGAAAAGACACCCCAGAAACTACCACCACCCCCCTATCAGAAAGTTGTGAACTTTATAGCAGGAGGATCTGAGATATGTGGGGCAACCTACTCACAAGCAAAACGCATAGCAAGACAAAAAGGCAAGCAAGTCAATACACTGACTCCAAAGAATGACGACATGACGGAACTCGTCTTCAGCTGGACAGACAAGGAACACGTGCAGGAACCACAACAAGATGGCTTAGTAATCTCACTCCAAGTTGGCAACTGCCTCATCAAAAGGATAATGGTGGACAATGGCAGTGCAGCAAACATAATGACAAAAAACACCCTGCAGGAAATGGGTTTGGCAGATAGCGACATGATCAAGCGCTCAACCATCCTTGTAGGCTTCAGTGGTGAGACAAAGAAGACCCTGGGAGAAATCACATTGCCTGTTTACACACATGGAGTCAATATCTCAACGAAATTTCTCATAATTGACTGTGACTCCACGTATAACATACTAATGGGTAGACCATGGATTCATGACATGCAAGCGGTACCTTCGACATTTCACCAAGTCATCAAATTCCCAACCCCATGGGGAGTTCAGCAGATTCGAGGAGATCAATACACAGCAAGAGAAGTCTACAAGACGTGCATGAAACCCACAGTCCAACATAAACCAGAGTTGACGTCAAGTCCAGCCATGACAGGACCTGAGAATTTGGCTGAGGTCAGCCTAGATACAGGGGACAAGAAGGTGCTAGTAGGAGAGGACCTATCTCCAAACATAGAAGCAAATCTGGTTGAGTTTCTGACAACGCGGTTAGATGCATTTGCATGGGAACATGAAGACATTACTGGCATCAGTGCTGAAGTAATCACCCACAAGCTGAATGTCGACCCCAACCACAAGCCGGTGCAACAGAGGCGGAGGAAATTTGCAGCAGAAAGAAACAAGATCATCAATGACGAGGTGTCACGACTACTAAAGGCAGGAATGATAAAAGAAGTTGATTATCCAGAATGGTTGGCCAACGTGGTAATAGTCCAGAAGAAAAACGGCAAATGGAGGGTCTGTGTCGATTATACTGACTTGAACAAAGCCTGCCCAAAAGACCCTTTCCCTCTGCCACACATTGACACCATGGTAGATTCAACAGCAGGACATGAGTTGCTGACTTTCTTGGATGCCTCAAGTGGCTTTAACCAAATTCAAATGGATCCCTCCGACGCTGAAAAGACAGCCTTTGTGACTGAAAGAGGAGTCTACTGCTATCTGGCCATGCCATTTGGTTTGAGAAACGCAAGTGCAACGTTCCAAAGATTAGTCAACAAGATGTTCAAGGACCAAATAGGAAAGACAATGGAAGTTTACATTGATGATATGGTGGTCAAGTCACTCAATGCAGAGGATCATGTCAAGCACCTTCAGGAAGTGTTCGACATTCTACGAGAATACAACATGAAGCTTAATCCATCAAAATGCAACTTTGCAGTCTCATCGGGAAAATTCTTGGGACACATGGTCACCAGGAGAGGCATAGAAGCCAGCCCAGAACAGATCAAAGCCATTCACGACCTGACTAGTCCCACCTGCATGAAGGACGTCCAGAAGTTGACAGGAAGAGTGGCTGCACTTAACAGATTCATTTCACGTTCCTCTGACAGGTGTAAACTATTTTACAACGTCCTAAGGAAGAATAAAGGATTCGACTGGACAAGTGAACATGAAGCTGCTCTCACAGAATTGAAGCAATACTTAACATCACCACCCCTCCTAGCAAAACCAGTGCAGGGAGAGGACCTCTACGTCTACCTGTCTGTCACAAGTCATGCCGTGAGCAGTGTTCTCGTGAAAGAGGCAACTGGGGTGCAGTCACCAGTATACTACACGAGCAGAAGTCTACTCGAAGCAGAAACCAGATATACACCCCTGGAAAAGTTGGTCCTAGCGCTTGCCATGACGTCCACAAAGTTACGACACTATTTTGAGACCCACAGGATACATGTCCTGACAAACTTCCCCTTGAGGACAGTCTTGAGTAAGCCAGAACTAACTGGTCGAATGGCGAAGTGGGCGATTCAACTTAGCACCTATGACATCATCTATGAACCACGGACTGCAATAAAGTCACAGGCCTTGGCAGATTTTGTGGCTGATTTCAGCCCAAAGCAGATGACATTGGCAGAAGAGGAACTCAAACAATTCACGACATGTCATGACACGCAGGCCTGGATACTCTACACTGATGGAGCATCAAACTCCTATGGCACAGGACTCGGGTTTGTGCTGAAATCGCCACAAGGGGACAACCTGGCGTATGCAATATGCTGTGACTTCAAAGCCACGAATAATGAAGCTGAATACGAGGCCCTGATAGTGGGCCTAACAACAGCAAGAGACATGAAGGTTAAAAACATTGACGTACATTGCGACTCTCTTCTAATTGTCAACCACATTAATGGCTCTTATGAAGCAAAAGATCAAAAAATGTTTACGTACCTTGACATAGTAAAAACCTTACAACTGTCCTTTAACGCATTTAGTATTCAACAGGTGCCCAGGGAACACAACGCACAAGCTGACGCGTTAGCAGGACTTGGGGCTGTATTCAAAAACACGGGTATAACGTCTATCCCTATAATACACATTATGCAACCTGCAACTACAAGAATACAACAGGAACTTGTCTTGTGTACTAACAATATGCACACAGATGACGAGCCAGAATCTTGGATGCAAGCCTTCAAAAGCTATCTGCAAAACGGCTCTCTGCCAGTCAGTCCCAACGAGGCACGCGTCCTACGCATGAAGGCCTCACGCTTCGTCTTGATCGATGATGTACTCTTCAAAAAGTCAGTGTCAGGTCTCCTACAGAGATGCCTAAGCAAGGACGAGGCCAAGATGGTTTTACACGATGTTCACGAAGGAGAATGCGGGAACCACAGCGGAGCAAGAGCCCTATCAAACAAGGTGATGAGGATGGGATATTACTGGCCTACCATGAGGCAGGATGCAGTCGCCTATGTTCAAAAATGCGATGCCTGCCAACGACATGCACCTGTCATCCACCAGCCGTCAGAATACCTCCACACGACAACTCCCTCATGGCCATTCATGAAGTGGGGGATGGACATAGTCGGGAAGCTGCCCCCTGCACCAGGACAAAAGGTTTTCATGTTGGCCATGACAGACTACTTTTCCAAATGGATCGAAGCAGAGGCTTACAAACAGGTAACTTCGAAAGAGGTGATCACCTTCATCAAGAAGAACATTCTTTGCAAGTTTGGCGTGCCCTCAGAAATTGTCTGCGATAATGGTTCCCAATTCATCAGTGACAAGACCGAGTCATTTTGCAAAAAATACAACATCAACTTGATAAAATCGACACCAAGATACCCACAGGCCAATGGTCAAGCCGAGTCAAGCAACAAGATCATAATCAGCAACCTGAAGAAGAGACTGACTTCACACAAAGGAAAATGGGCAGAAGAGTTACCCTGGGTCCTCTGGTCGGACAGGACGACACCAAAAACTTCAACCGGGCAAACACCCTTCAGCCTAGTGTATGGCGCAGAAGCAGTCCTCCCCACAGAGGTCCTGACCCCCACTGCGAGGTATGGACTGTTGAATGAAGAGACAAATCAAGACGAACTGACTGCTGATATTGACACTGTGGATGAGTTGAGGCAAATGGCTAAGCTACGAATGGCAACCTATCAACAGAAAATAGCAAGAAACTACAACAAACATGTCCACCTTCGGATGTTCCGAGTAGGTGACATGGTGCTGAGGAAGACGTTTCAAAACACCACTGACCCGACAGCAGGGAAATTTGCTGACACCTGGGAAGGCCCCTACTTAGTGGACGCTGTGGTCGGAAAGGGAGCGTACCGACTATCAACTTTAGATGGCACTCCCGTCCCAAGAAGCTGGAATGCCACTCACCTGAAGTTTTACCATGTTTGATCAATGTCTTTCTAGTATCGAGTTCATGAATAAGTCGCTAGGACATAGGTAGTAGAAGAACTTGTCTTTGCGTCTAAATTTGCTTTATGCCTAAATTTGCTTTTGTTATGACTATGCCATGAAATAAAGAACTTTCCATTTGCCTCTGATGTCTGCATTACATGTTCGCTTTATATAATCTGTTAACTTCAATTCATGTTTACCTTACATGTTTGCTTTGTATAATCTGCTTTACATGCTTTTTACTTATGATAGCCTAACTTGTTATTCTCGTCGTCTTCATAATTAGTTTGACATAATCAATAATAACCACAAAGAACAACGCATGACGTACACAAAAGACGCCTTGAAACGATGACGGAAGACTTCAAGGAAAAAACATTCCTTAGTCACCCCACAAAGTGCATGCACCTACGATCATAAAAATAACAAAATAACAAGTGATAGAACAAGGCACACAAAACACACAATTAAGTTAGACAAATGAACGACAAAAGATGATTAAACAAACAAAAGCCAACATCCATGACATAAGTTGCCCCAACAGGCAGAAACACAACTCCCCACAAGTTTTGAGATTAAAACAAACATTCAAGCAAAATAGTCTTTAACGAAAACTTAGTAAACAAGAAACGAGAATCCATTTAAATATTCGCGACATCCTTGGCGTCCTGACCGCCCTGACCATCCTGAAGATCCTGATCATCCGGATCACGGGTGTTGTTGTCACCTACCTCTGCGTCAACAGCCACACCCTTGTCTTCGGAATCTTCGACCACATCCATCTCATCAACAGCAGACCCCGTCTTTGCATTCTCAACTGGAGGAACATAGAGCGGGAAGGCATCCTTCGGATATGCCTCATTATAGATGCGGATTGTTTCATTCAGATCCCAGCCCACATGTTCACCACGAAAATACTCAGACATCACCTCCACCCTAGAACGCATGACATGACGAGTGATTTCATCCTGAGCATTAGCAGTCAGGTCCCTTTCCATGACTCGCACTTTTTCCACAAATTCATCCAACTCCTTTTGGATCTCCATTCCTGTTTTCAGATGAGCAGCAGCCAGCTCCCTGGCGGCCTTCAACTTTTCTGAACACATGCCATGAGCAACTTCCAGGGAAGATAGTTTCTTTTCCTGGGCCTTGAACGTCTGGCGCGACAGAAGTGATGCTTGCAACGCCTGCAGAAATAGAACAAAGAAAGGACGTTAAGAGGCGGACAAGAAGATAAAAATATGTAGAAAAGCAGAGGAGACACTCACGTGAAAAACATAGCCGGGAACTTCATCAAGGACAACGTCCAACTTCTTGCCTTCAGAGGCCTCAACATATTGGGATAGCAACAGATCATCGAGCTGGTGTGAAAACTCAGACGGATTGACGTGAGGTTTGTATTCCTGGAGGATCCTGGGAACAGAGGGTCCAGTTTTGGCCATGACGCCACTGGGTGAAGTCTTAGATTTTTTGTGGTCAGGACTAAGTTTGGAGAGAGGCATTGACGGGCTCTTAGGGAAATTGGTTTCAATGGCCTTATCATCACGAACCCTTTTTGCAAAAAGTTCTCTACTAGTGCTCAACATGGGCGGCAAGACGGGTGATTTAAACTCTACAACAAGGCGAAAGGGTTCAAGAGAGGTCAACAAAGCAATAGAAAGCAGCATGGACATGAGGAACAAAGATAATAAAGAAAAGAACTTGCGGATACCTTTGGCATAGTTTCTGCTAGAACTGGCCTCTATTCCCTTTTCAGTACCAGGGCTTTCAGATGTTTCAGACGACAGATTCTGAACTGAGCTTGAACTCTTGGCAACAGAGGGGACAATCTTACTCCTGGTTCTTTGAGCAACAGCCTTAGCAGCACTTCTGTTCAAACGGGCAGCATATGCCTCGACATCCACCGGGCTGGAGTTCCTGACGGGTCGACCCAATCAGTTGGGCCACAGTCTATCTCCTAGATAGAGATTCCTAATTTTAGCGACAATCTCCTTGGTTGCGGAATCCTTGTCATCAAAATCAAAGTTTGGCTCTACACACAAATAAAAGAAAGAGAGTGAGCGTGACAGTAACAAGGATGTACAAGCCAAAAAGACAGAAATTAGTGCATATAACCATTACCTGTGGAAGTCCAGAGATCAAGAAAATGTGAACCCTCTTCCCCCAAGCTAGACTTCTCACTGAAAAAGAAATCGTCTTTCCAGTTTCTATCATTTACAGCCTCGACATTCAGGATCAGTGGGTCATTAGGCTTCTTGTGAGTAAAACTGAATCTGGCCTTGTAAAATTTCTTGATGTTATAACAACATTTAACCACGTTAACGTCGATGCCCAATTGATGCTTAGCCTCAATAGCATCAAGACATGCGAGAGTCCTCCACGCAAATGACATAAGTTGACCGGGAGAGATCCGCATATATGTGAAGGTATCTCTTATGAATTTTGAGAAAGGAAAAACAAGACCAATATCGAAGGGATAATAGTAGAAGCATACCCACCCCTTACGATACCAGTCTGCACGCTCATCGGATCTGGGAAGAACAGCGACGACATTCCGACCTAACAACGGCTTGACAGTGATCAACTTCGTCTCCTTCATAATGCTTGCTTTGCTATCACCTTTGTCAAGCACATCAGGATCTACCCAGAGAGAAGGCGGAAGAGCGACATCGGGCTGAGAGGTTTGGGAAGTCTTTTTCACCATTGATGCAGAATCTGAAAGAAACGTTTAGTCTACAGGAAGAAAGAAGGAACTGAAAAGGAGTTATAAGAGAGAAATATGGGGAAATGTAATGATGGGGAATACGGGAAGTTGGGCTGATTGCGCGTTGCTCGAGGCGGGGGAAATCTATCCAAAAGATTGAGTTGATTTTCATTAGATACATTTGCATGCATCCAATCAAAATCAAAGGGCTATTGTTATAACTATAAAATATAGACCAAGTCGTAACACGTGACGCACTGACGGGAGGACGTGTGGACAACGAGACCTGTCGAGTAAGGTGTCGATGAGGACATGACGGCTTGAATGAAAGAGAACATAACGGCTTGGAGAAAATAAAGGGGTCAAGCACTGGAGACAAAGTAGGGAGTTAGGTTACTGCGTGATCAGTTGTTAAAGATAAGAACAAGGAAACGGGTGGATAACGTGGAGTAGATTTCAAACTAGAATCTTGTACTATAAATAGATGTACATGTGCTAGGAGATAGTCTCAGAATACACTTCAACTACTGTACCCACAATTATCATTCTAGTGCAATTATTTCGGCAGGGATTTATACCCTCCCGCGGTTTTTTCCTCGCAAGAGGCTTTCCGCGTAACCAAATCATTGGTGTTTATTTTTCAGTCTTTAATTAGCATACGTATTTAGGAGTAAAATTATTTGGCAATTAACCCCGAAAAGCACGTACGAACAACTACCCTTTTCTGTTTCTGCTAATTTTATTTATTCTCATGACAAATTATTAAAATATTGATCATTTTAATCTTGATCGAAAGCATGTTTAAATTTAGTTGCAATCAAATATTTGAAATGGCACAGAACTCAGCACTTTTAATTTTATGTTATTGCCCTATGAACGGCTTATATAACTCATTATCATATATACACGTGACATTTATTTATATACTCCCTCCGTCTCTCTCAATTGTTTACGCTGGGGAACAGGAACTCGGCACACATTTTAATGCTCATAAAAATATAATTTAATAATTATTTTTGAACCTTTTTTTCTTTTGAAAAAAATTTTACTATCTAAACTTTTATACGAAAAAGAAAAATTTCAAAAAAAGGTTATGGCTATGTTTTATATGCGTTTTAAAATACGTGTCGAGTAATGTAAAAAAAGTGTAAAGAAATGAGAGGGACAAAAAGAGTACTAAAATACAAAATTGATGCACCAACATTTGTTCAATTCAGAATTCTTCTTAAAAAATATTGTAAAATATATAATTTCATAGCAGGCCATCATAAATTTCGGGTAATTGGACTTTTACAATTGTAAGAAATTTCATATATGCTTCCATTCATTATACCTAGTGGCTAATTATCAATTTTGTTATATTAAATGAAAAGGCATTCTCATCTCTGCTGGCTATTGTTCAGTAATGTCTATTCATAATACAATAAAGTTAAGATTTTATTTTATTTTCGTTGGAATGTTAAATCATTAGTACTCTCCATTTCCATTCCAATTCTCACCTATAAATATAATCCGAACCCTCCCAACCTACAGACTTGCCAACGTTGAAGTATAATTCTGGTATACAACTAATGTACTGCCTAATTACAATTTAAAGCAGGAGGTAAACAAAAAGTTGACACTCAACCAGGCCCTGTTAGGCTTGCCCTTTCCTGGTTTTCAATGCTGATTCTGATCTACACCTTGTAAGAAGAAGCGGATGAGGCATGCCTAATCTTTCCATGCTCTTTCCAATACTCGAATCTCCTTCAGCCAGCTTCCCCATTGCACAAATTTCTTCACTTCCTTCTTCATCAATTCCTAATTTCCTGCTCATCTGTTTTTCACTCTCTTTCTCTCGATGATCAAATTCGCGGAAACATCTTCTCATCCTCACTACGTCTGCTATGTCATTGTTGGTTTCTCCCCATAATTGGACAGCCAGAGACGAAGACCTGAAAGGAGCAGACCTGGAACGCGTTAACAACAATGCATTCCTTGGGGGAGGTTTTGCACCTCTTGAAACCTCCTCAGTGTCTTCTTTTTCTTCGAGTTGAGCCTCGTTGCCTTCATTGCCAGTCATCTCTGTCTCGGCATCATTAATATGACCCCTGTGATCTAATTCTGATTTTGCTGAATTATCTCTACTATCGACGTTTTTGCGGAAGCCGAACCTGAAAAATGAAGCCCATTTTTTCAAATTTATTGCTGAATTTCTAAAGCTGCATTTTGCGACAGAGAAGCAAGTACACGTCCCCTGAGATTGTTTTAACTGGCCGCGTTTTGTAGAATTGAACTTCTTTGAATGCCTAACACGAACTTGACCGATACAGGTGACTTTAGGAGAAGATGGTTCTTGAGTTTCGATTGTGGCTGCTACATTCTTCTTTCGGACAACAAACATTGGACTTGACCGCGGCCTCGCTCCTCCTCCTCTGCTTCTGCTTCCCGCATTGCTCTTCAGAAACCTCATTATTAGTGGAGCTGGATAATTCTCTCCTCTGCTTGGACTTGATATTGCTTTTGAACCAACACCCTTCATACCTTCGCCCTTTTCCACAATCAGTACCAGGATTACGAGATAGTCTGGGCTAAAACCAATAATCACAACTATCTTTAAAGACTATCACAAGAAGAGGATAGTGTTCTTGTTTCTCTTCTTTGTGCTTTATAGTGTAGGGAAAAAAGCTTGTCAATTAAATTTATAATTCTTCACTATTTTGATTACTTTTTTAGTGTAGATATGGGTTTGAATAAAGGGAAAGGCCCTGGACAAGTTGATAAAGAAGAAGCAGCAAGACAAATACACAGGTGATGTGAAGAGGCAAAATTTCTGCAACACACAAAGGCTCCACCACCACCTTTGGTTTTTGCACAAAACACTACAAACCTAAAGGATTTTACATGTAATCCACTTTTCAGAAGTGGGAGCCCCCCTATACTAAATTTACCTTACATATCTATTCTGTTCATCATACTCCTATGCACCGCAGAGAATAGTTTAGCCATAAAGATACGATTCCCCTAACAGGAAGAATACAAAAAGTCAACATAAATTTCAGCCTTCTTTACCTGCGTAAAGAAGAAAAAGCTCTGCCAAAGCCACGCCCAGGTCAATCACAAATTTGTCCATTTCAGTTGGGTGATGCCATCAAATAATGGAGTAGTGGATTATACTGAATACTATACAGATTTACGTTAAGATTTATATGCAATCACCACCTTTTTGATTCAGGATAAATACATTTCACCATCAATAATTTCTTTAACTAAAAATTATATGAAACTTTTTCATTGAATGGGGAGCACGATCAGAGGGAGGCAAGGGAGTCTTCTCTCACTTTGGATTTGATCGAGAAAAATTCTGACCTCCTGCTTTGATAATGATAAAAATGAGAAAGAGAAGATGAGATGCCTATTATATCTAATATACTCACGGTAATGATCAAAACATCACCAAGAAAATGTCTAAAAAGTCCGACTTTTGAAATTAAGGAATGTAAAATGATTGCCGTTTGGAAACAAACATTTCATTTCAAATACTGAATTTCAAATGATAAAATTTGAGTTGTCATTTCAAATTCTCAAATTTATACTAATATTTAAATGTCTAGATTTCAAATGAAATCCAAATCCAAATTCTCAAACAGGTTATTTAATCAAATCCAAAGTTTCAAATGAAATCTAGATTTTCAAACAAACCATTAAATTATTGGTACATAATAATGTATCTAGCTAAAACTAGAGGATGGAAAATGCATACTGTATAAGTCTTTACATCAAAGTTAAGCTGGTAGGGCCAGGTTAGAAAGGGACGAAACTGGCAACACGGGTGGTAAATGTTTGATAACATGATGACCCCGCACTTGAGTTTCTCATGGCATCCTAAATTCCTGCGATTGATGCCTGCATATTTACTTACCTTGGAACTTGTCAGTAAACATAATTTAGTTGCTGTAGTACCATCTATTTTATGCAGAAGCAGCTACAGGATTGTATGTGAATCCTTGCCCTTTTTATGCCGACTGCTGACTTGGGTTCAGGCACCCAGTAGTGTGATATAACATAACTATGAAGATAGAATGGCAAAAAGGAATGTTTAGTAATATGGAACTGCATAGCTATCTACAACCCAGGAAGTTTCTGTTTGCAACAACTTTTTTTCTGATGTTTTTCCCAGTTTTGATCATCTTCTCATGAAAAAATTCTTACTTCTAAGTATGAATAATGTTAAAACAACCACACTGGCCATGGCATATTAACTAGTAACTACCATATCATGAAGATATGGTAGCTCTGTATCATTACTCATTAGTCAGAGTTCTGTATATGAAGATGTGTTTCTTGTACAGACAACAAGGAAAAGATCACCAGAACTAACAGAATCGTAATACAGAATGTCATACAAGAGTTCATGAGCTGGGTTAAGGATGCTAGTAGGAACTCAGAAGGATTACTTGAGATACTAACAAGTAATAAGAACTAGAAAGCGCCACTTTCTCCAACAACATTAAAGATTATGCAGAAAGAACTAGGAAGAACTTTGGCTACTGTACTTCAACAATCACTCACCATTCCAAACAAGTACTATAGATGACCTCATGCAATGCTTATAACTTTGATGCTAAGATGAACTCCTGATTCAACTACAGATGTTCTAAAGCAATATCCACAAGCAAATCAACAACTTCTCATGAAGGGAGGTTCGATTCTTAGAAAGCATCTCATACAAAACCAAATATACATTTATGCCTATATAGGACTAAGTATAGCTATGCATTGGAGTGATGATTTGGCAAACTTAGTACTATATTATAGCAATACAACTAATTATAGCAATGCATTGGACTTGCTCTTATGATGTGTACAGAGACTGTTATGCTATATAGCTGTAGTCCTAAAATGCCATTTTAATCATAATCGCAGTCCTAATATCTGGTGTTGTAATATGACAAGTCGCCCACCAGACTATCATTTTATCAATCATGCTCTGGCAGAAATTAACTCAACATACCAGAACAACACTCTATAAACGCACAATTATGACTCCAATCTCTTGTCTTTCTCGTTAGAGTTAAAGCGGGTTGACTGAAACAAAATTTCACAGAACCGACACTAATCTACAGGTTCTGGAAAATTACATCTAATATCTACCGTCAGTCAAAACCTCAAATACATGTACTTGGAAGCAGCATAAAAGAGTAGCCAACATTGTAGTTACCGCGCGATGTATTTATGTCGTTCTTAAAAGCATTTAGGAGCGTCATGACATAATGGCGTTAATGCATCCATTTGGCGATATGGCGCACCCCTAAACATTAATGTACAATTAGTCAATTACATATATAATGCAGAAAATAGATATATTTAAAACCTTAGTAGTTATCATAGTCCTGGTATTCCATATGTGTGTGTGAGTGAGTGTGTGTGTGTGTGTGTGGGGGGGGGGGGGGGGGGGGGGGCTACTATTGAAGATCTTAGTATCCTACATTCCTACACTATTAAATCATTTTCAATAATTAATTTAGGCAATTACATGTACATTTGTCTCATAAATATAACTACTTGTGCAATTATAATCATGATTAATAACATTTTGGCCATCAAAATTTGGCAGTTAGACACATGAAGCCTTAAACTAAAAATTGTACCTCCACATTATTACAATTTGGCATTTGAGGTTTTGTACATCCCAGCCCTTCTCCTTAAATTTCTTCATAAATAACCGTCGTCTCTGTTTACTAATTCCTCTTGTTCTTCTGTTCTTCATGGACAAAGTTTGTGATTTCCTACTTTCTTTGTCGCTTGTAAAGTTCTTTTTATACTTGATATTAATTTTTTATTATTTTTGAATCAATATATCTTTTCTTTGCATTTTCTTATATATAATTCAACACATAGAAGTCATCTAGTATATTAAACAGGTAAACATGAATGTATATTAGTTGCTAGTGGTGTAACAGTTTATACATGTTATTAGTGACATGCCATTAGCAGCAGACTAAAAACCAAATGAAGACATATGATTAGTTTATACAGCATGGTTTGCTGTGAGTTTCATTTTGACCTATACTTGTGGTAAAGCACAGGAGGAATGCTGAATAGAGAAAAGAATAAAAAGACTTAACAGAGCACAGGGTTAATTACAGGATATCATATGAAGGGTCAGGATGTATAAATGCCAAAATTTGAGGGCACTGAGTTACAATTTTTCTTTACGGGTTTCTGAGTATAATCGGCCAAACTTTAAGGGTGTAATGTTATTAAAAATGATAATCATAATATATAATTATAGGTTGTCATAATAGATTATAGTATATGTTCTTTCACATAATATTAATCTTAGTTATTAATTACAGATTAAATAGTTAATAAATATGCGTGGCTAGTGTTAGACTATACTATATTATAACTTTGAATGAGAAAAGAGAAGAGGAAAGAGGAATAAAAGGAAAAGAATATCAAATAGAATAAATAGAGGAGGAAGAGGAAGGAAAATATCAGCAATAGAAGCCACCAGAGGAATAAGCTGCACCACTATTTGGTGAAGTCACTCACAAGTAGTTGCTAAATTACTAAATGATCTGAAAATTAGTGTTTAAATCCATCTGAAATGGGTCATGACAAAACATAAATAGTTTTAACATGATCTATGCCATTGCCTCTTTATTATTCTATAGTTCTACCTTCCTAAAAGTCACCAAGTAGATGGGGTGGTAAATCTAAATGTATTACACATATCAACCAAAAGGTCGACTAGCACTAAAAGAGAAGCCATGAGTAAAATAATAAAGCTGCAACCTATCACCAATCCATGGTAAAAGAAATATCCACTCTTTCAAGGCATGTTCATAAACTGCTACTTATATCAAAATCCTTAACAAGGTGTGGAAGAAACAAAGTTTGCATAATATTTATGAAGTCCAGCACAAAATAATTGCATTTCACAAGAAATTTTACATTGTCAGATTTTAATCAGGATGCTAGCAATTTATTCAATCACTTTAGTAGTTTACTGTTACAAAAGAAAAACCACAAATCACCTTAAAATTTTAATGTATGTCGATACACATCCACGATGCTGATAAGCCGCATAACAAAGTTCTTATTGCTAAAGCAAGAATAAAAGTTGCAGTTCAGCTAGAAAATACCGTAGTAAATACTAACATAACAATTTAGTTTTGACAGACCATAATATTAAAGTTTTTCAATCAAGACAAATAGAACCAATTACCTAATTCGACTTCCTTCCATCATCACTCACTACGCTTGTATGATGAATGCTTCCTAGCACCCCTTGCATTCTCATACTCAAATTTCAACACATGTGGTATATGTGAAGTATCCTTGAAATATAACACGCTCCCAATTGGACTCTCTTCGATCATAGGAAAATAAGACCTGAGCTTATAATTAACAATATAAAACCAACCCCCGCCAAGCAAAGCACCCAATGTGGCACCCGCAAACACCTGTACAACACTATGGTATCCCAAATAAACCCTGGAAATCAAAGTAAGCACCGCCATAGGCCAAACCACAAACAGAGCCATCCCCATTTGATTTCTACTCAAGATACCAAATTTCGTCTGCGTTAAAAGGGTATAATAAACACTAAAAAAGAACATAAATTGCGAATGACTAGAAGGCCAACCATGAGAATCACAAGATTCAAGAAGCTCACAAGTAATTGGCCTAGCTTGCTTCACAGTAGATTTGATCAGCTCATTAATAAACTGAGAAATAACTAAACCAATAGCAAAAAACAACCCTTGAAGCTCCCTTCGAAACAACAAATGACAAGTGAATCCACACAGACTAATAAAAACAGGAACAAGAGAAACCCAAGCCAAGAAATACCCAAAGTAATCACCTTTCTGGTACCTAACATGGGTCAGTGTCACAGCCTTTAATGGAATGTGAGCCATGAATTTGTTTCAAATTAGAATCAATCTTGAAAAGGGTCGGTTTGTAACAGTATAAAGATCGGATCTTTATGTATATTTTGTGGGTCTAAAGAAGAATGATGATCAGGATTCAAGAATGAGGTGGCTTCTTTGTAAAGGAATCGTTGGGGTTGATCTGAAATTGGGGGTAAATCGGAGGGAAAATAGGGAAGCAATGACTCAGAGTTTTTGTATATCCTTTTGTTAAATAAAAAAGATCGAAGGTCCAGAGTGAAAAGAGTCACAGAGGAGAAGCTACATTCATGGATTTAGCACACCAACAAGTCAACAACTGTTCCACTAATATCTCATTCCACTTGCTCTGTCTCTGAGACGTATAAGTCAACGATACAGTACTTGACCTTCGACAACAAAACGCTAGTATATTAATTAAATTTTAGATTTAGATCCAAACGTTATTAATTATACATTTATTATATTTAAAATAAATATCTGTAGAATATAAATCCTGAAGGGAAAAACGCGTCTTAATTACGTGGACTGCCCCTCTCGAGCCTCTTATTTACGGGCACTGCCATTGGTCATTAATGTCTGACACTGCTGTTTGATTTTTAGACACCCTTTCAATTATGGCTATCAAATCAAACTCTGTGTAATTATTTGACTTTAGCTCTCTAATTTCAAATTTCATTGTTCTGCTTTTGTTCTGTTTTCCCCCCACAAGCTTTCTCTGCTATAGCCTCAAGTTTCCTCCGCCATTTATCTTATTAACAAACAAATGGATTTTTCAATGGGTCAGGTAAAGAATCAGCATATAAAATCTCTTAAATTTTTCTGTTTGTACAGTGATTTCATCAAATGAACTCTGTTTGCGCAGCCCAACAATATGTCTGGTTCTGATTCTGATGGGTTGGATCATGGTTGGATGTCTGCTGATTTTAGTTTTGATTCATCTTGGCAATCTGGTGAGTGCTCTAATAGCTGCCTGTTAAATTTTTTGTGTGGATATTTTATTTTTTGCTTGCCACGATGTTCATACTTCTATATCATATAGGCAGCGTTTTACCTTCGTTTCAAGTTGACCACACCGGGCTTGCAGCTGCTTGTGGTCACTGTTCCGGCGGCAAGCATGGTAGAACTCCTCTGTACGATGTTTCCAATCAGTCTCTCTCTGCATCTCGGCAGGTATAACAAATACTGTGAGCATTGTGAATGTATGACAGCTTATGATTTCTCTTACTTATATGTCATATGTCTTTTATTACATCTTTAGAAATCTCCTGGTCCTTCTAGAAAGTTCTGTTTAGATTCCGGTCGTGTTTTCTCCGATGAAAATAGTCCTTTTTCATGTCGTTCTACAACTAAATCAGGTAAGATAAATGTCACTGTGTCAATTATATTAACTCCTTTTTCCAGTAATGTCTAATTTCTGTCTAATGAGTTGCATATAAGTTCAAAAAGGACGGTATGATTGTTCAGACAGAGGTTTCCCAACCTCCATGTCTAGAAGATTTGTGAGTGAAGCCGTGATTGTTGAAGAAATAAGTCTTGATCATGTAATCTCAGACGATATTTCTGCTGTACAAGATGCGGTGTTTCGTTATAACTCCCACTACTCCTTTACATTGATAATGTTTTTTTCATACAATACTATTTTGCCTTTAGGTACTGCTAAGAAGAGTAGTTTTAAAAGGAAATGTCGTTTTCCTGCTGATGAGGTGAATGAGAAACTTGCTTTTGGTAACTCTCTCTGCTACGTAGCCTGAAGCTTCATCCGCCATTACTTCTTAATGACAAACGAGTGGTTTTTTCAATAGGTTAGGTAAAGATCAAACATCTAAAAACCTCTTTAATATAGTTTGGATTCCTCTCTGCAATCTGGTGACTGATTCTTGTGTTCCCTGTTAAAGTTTTTATGTATTCATTTGCGTGTTTTCTTTTTCATCCGTCTATAACGTTTTTTGCTTAGCTTGCGAGTGTGCGTAGCACAAGATATGATATCCGGTATGTAAATTAATTTTTGACCAATGTCAGTTGTGATGTGCAGAACAATCTTCATGAACTCTGGTCCCTCATGAACTTTCTACTTCGGGAGATTTTTAGTTCAACAGAAACTTTTGATGAATGGTTTGCAATCTCTGGGGAAAATGACTAGGAAGAGGTTGTTCAACAGCTTCACAAGATACACTACTCACTGTCTTTAAGTCTGTTGTCCGCCGTTGCAATATTATGCTATTCTAATTATGTTTTTGCATATGTTAGGTCCTCCGTCCATCCCTTCCGAGAAGGTTGAAGTCAGATGTTGAGAAGGGCTTGCCTCCAAGAAGGAGACAATACTCAAGGTTGGTATGTCCCAAATGCAGAAGCAGTATTTTAAGTTTTTATTACAGAAGGATCTCTAGGTTGTAAATTTATGTAGTTTTCTTTTGTTTTGGGCTATAGTTGCTGCATTGGGTATTTTGTATTACATCTAATTCTTTTTTGTACGTCTTTCATCAAAGTCCAATGTCTCATATATCCTATCTGTTTCACTTTTGTTATACAGGCATGAATTTCACTTCTTTAATACAGAGGCTTACTGAGCTGTATGAAAAAGAAGTTCGCTTTCTTATTGTTGGTATAAGCTGGTTTTACAAATTTTCTACACAGATAATTGCTTTATACATTATGTCCTATTTTGTGTGGAGACAAAAGTTTGGATGGTAATTTTGTTTTGCTCGCCGTAGCAAGTTGATCAGAAGAATCAATCAAAAGATTCAGTTGAAGCGGATGAGCCTGAAGGTTTGCCTTTTTTTCTGTTTCTGTTATGTAGCCACGTTTTCTTTTCTTTTCTTATTTGGTAATGCCTTGAATTTCTGTTGATTATATAGATATGGGAGACCCTTTGACCACTGAGGAACAGGAAGAGAAGGAGCAGTTGCTGGAAGAGGTGATACAGGAGTCTTTGTGGGGCTGTTAGTATGTTTGTAAGTTACTTGAAATTGCTCTGTGTATACTACTGCAACCATTCATATGGAGAGAATTCGTTGGTACTCTACTCGTGTCCAAGCTTTTTTCTACTAATGCGAAGCCTGACAAGAAATCAGACTTAATATATTTGTACAAATTTTGCTATCATCCGGCGAAGTATCTTCTCTGTTTAGCAATATAGTTTCATATACATTAGGCTATATATAATTTGATGTCTGTCTGGATCTATGATCAGTGTTAAGCATGTATGATATGAAAACTATGAATATTGTTGTAGCATTAGTCTCAACAAAATGGATCACCTCGGAATTATATTTTTTGTTTAAAATATTTTGGCAATTATGTGTGAATTTGGTTTAAACTTTTTTAATTCTTTTTATTTTTATTAAGCTTACAGTATGTTTTTATTCATTATATTGTGTATTTTATTTCTGAATCAAATTTATTTAAAAAATAAATTATATATATAAGAATATAAATTTATTAAAATTTTGAAATAAATCAAAAATGTGAATTAAATAATAAAGGAAGAAAATTTAAAATGATTATGATTGAAAAATAAAAAAATAAGATAAAATAAGTATAATAGGATAGAAGGAATCAAATTTGGAGGGGTTGCTCTGTCTTACTCTTCTTCTCTTACTCCTCATCAAGAGAAACTGTCAAACACACAGAGTAACAATGATGATTTTATAATAAATGTTTGATAGGTGACTTGGTTACATACTTACATTTCTACTCCAAACTCATTACACAACATAATTATGTACTGCCGCCTAGAATAATACTTCCTCTGTAAGGACGTGAAACAGATTTTAATGCTTCAATATAGTATAATTTTACAATTTATTTTTAAAATTTTCTTTTTTTAAAAAATATGACATTTATATTTTTATATTAAAAAAAAATTTAAAAAATAAATTGTAAAACTATATATTTTATAAGAGCTTAAAAAGCTAACGTATTAAGAAGGTGTGTGGTCAACTCATCAAGTGCCTATAGTAGTGAAATTGAGTGTCGGACATAGGACATATAGTCTGTTGCATTAACTTAGTCTTGGAGTGTGGCTATTTAAAACTTTGAAGTTAATTAATAGTATCAGTGTAGAGTTTTCAAAGTCACAAAAATGCATTTTAATCATCAATGACTGAAGAGTGACGTTATTATAATTTAAATTAATTAATACGTTAAATTGCTTATTTGAAGTTATAAAGTTGGTATTATATAATTTTTTTAAAGAGAAAATATGATATTTACTTTAATCTTTTATTGCTACCATCTAAATGTTCAAAATTAGATTTCTAATTTAGGAAGATAAATTTTTGTAAGTGATTCCTCGATTTGTTAGTCTTTAGAAAATTTAATACATAACACTTCTACTTGATGTATCAAATCTCTTTTACATCCGTGACAAGAAAAATTAATAAAATTAATCAATTAATATCATTAACCATCATTATAAATTTTTAAGTATTTAATACGTTGACTTGCTTATTAGAAATTTTTAAGTCTTTCCAAATTATTTCACAAATGTTAAATTGCTAAGAAAATATAATTAAAAATATCATTTATAAAATTATATTATTGTGAATAACATATATTAATTAATTAATTTCAAACTATATGGTAATTACATTAAAATTTGTGTAAATCTGTAAAAACTATAATCTTCATAAAACTAAGATATAGGGGCCGTTTAGGTTAGCTTAAAAGAATTGACTTCTTACGAAGTGGAGTAGAATTGATAAGTAAATAAGTTAATAAAGTGTTTGGGAAATAAGCAGAAGCTGTGAGGGAGAAGATAGCATTCTCAGCTTCTACTTTTTTAAACAAACGGGTCAAGAGAAGCAGAAGCGAGAAGCAGTTTCTGCTTCTCTCAACCAAACAGGCTCATAATTTGACATATTTTCTATTAAATTTGAAATGATGATATTTGCTTAAAAAATATAATTTTAAATTTAATAAAATTAAAAATTAATTTATCTTTTATTATAATTTAATATGTTAAAATTATGATAATATTTAGAAAATATATATTTAAAAATCGAGGCATGGCTGAGCGGCCATGCCAAGTAACCTTGATATAATAATTATGCAAGAATAATCAATTTTACATTACAATAATTAATAATTTGTTAATAATATCACCTCAAAATGTAAATATCTCAAGAAGTTATATAATTTTATAACAGCACGTATTGAAAAACTTTCGTGTAAACTTTTTGTTTAACAAATCAACAGACAGCACACATTTTTAAAAATGCGAAAATCAACAAATTCAAATAGCAACAGTTCACCGTATTGAGCCAAAATCAGAAAACAAATCCCCCACCCCCAACAATTTCAAATTTTCACGATCATAAACAACTTCAATCTTATACTCATTCCTCATGGAAAGAATTCAATTGCCACTTAGATTATTTCGCTGCATGTCACAGAACTTTTGCGGGATAAACTGAAAAAGAAAAGAATCGTCAAATAGGAACAGACAAATGCATAAGAGCAGCCTATGAAGATTGCAGAGAAACTCACAAGTTCGTTTGAAGAGCAGTCATCATAGATTAGAAACTTGAAGAAATCACATACGTATGTTGGCCACATCAAAACTGAACCAAAATCAAAAGATGAAGGAATGATAAAGAAAAGTGAAGTAAGAAACCCAACAGGAATTCTGTATATTGGGATATTGAAAAGTGAGGGTTCTTTCATTCAAGGAGGTATTTTTGATTAGTAACTAAACAATTCAAAATAAAACTTCCTGGACGGTTAATTGGCAATAGCGGTTGTTAATTATTTGTTTTTATTTCAGTTATGTGAACTAAAATTCGATTGTATATTACCAATAAAAATTAAATGGCTGTAAATATTTTAATCTCGGCAAAAAACCATCAGAATTGATTATGTTAATTATTTGATGATCTCAATTAAATATGTGAGCCAAAAGTGAAGAGTTGGATAGAAGATAACTTAAAAAATATCATTGTTTAAGTTCTAAGTTTTTAATACGAATAAATAAATATATTTCAATTCAATCCAAAAATTAATTTGAAATAAATTATTAAGTATGTGGTCGGGTCATCCTAAGATGTGTTTCACAAAGTTATAACGCCAATTAAGTGAAAAGATAATTTTGCAATTCCCTCTTAGCGTTAGCCCAATTGTTATGCTTCGGCTCAATTGGTTAAATAAGAATGCTCACTGTGTTTCGTATATACATATGCAGTATTAAACAGAAATTATTAGGGACTTATGATAGCACTTTAGGAAAGGCTTTTGTGTGGGTCTTTTGCTTGAAAAATTTCCATTCAACTTTTTCACAGTACTCCTGAGTAAGAATATACCGGCGGTAGCCGGGCAAAAGTGCTAGTAATTATATATGTTTTATTGTTTATTCTCTGTCTCAACAGTTTCTTTATATTATTTTTTAACACGCATTTTGAGACTTTTATAGTATAGTTTCATAATATTTTTTAATTTTTTTTCTTTGAATATAAGTTTGACGTTTAAATTTTTATTAAAAATGTTATGGGACGAACTATTTGATGTTTATATATTTTTAAAATATATTATTCTTTTTAATGACTAGTCCAATCTTATTTATTCTAATATACATTTAGCTATTATATATGATATTTTAACTATTGTTATTTAAATTAGTTATGCATTTTTTATATTTAATATAATTTTTTTATTATTACTTAACATATTGACGGTTTTTGATTAACGTCAATAAAATTAGTAACAATGAACCTCGTCTATATACAAAATCAATACATAAAATTTAAATAAAACAAATCAATACATAATAAAGATTTGTTAAAATATGTCGATCTTTACCGAGTTCACTTTCAACTCGTATCAAACAATATGTATGACACAAATTCACATCAAGATAAATCATTTGGCATATTTTTCTTTTTAGGCATCAAAATAATCAAGTCTTTCAATGATCTATAGTATTAAAGCTTTTGTGCAGTAGAAATGTAGAATGTCTACACTGAAGCCTGCAAAATAATTGGACACTGGAGATACAAAATGGACAGAGTGCAAATAGTCCATTTCTTATTGGAGCTTATGCTCTAGGGTTTCAACATAATGTACAGTGGCACTGACAGGTGTGAATATCATAAAATACAATATTTCTTGCATTTATGAATTTGAGATGCAGTTTGAACACTATAACATGTTTGCTCTACCTCTACAGCCACCTCAGCTCTCCTCTAAGTTTTCAAATACAGCTAACACAGTTAAAAAAACAGACGTATAAGCCATTAAAAAGGCCATCTCAAGGTTTGTTTGGTCTCCATTTACATTAAGGGCTAGCAGTTGTGACAGTAAGTTCTCATTGCTGCTCCATGGAAGGACTCCTTTTACTCATCAATCCCATAGTCCTCTCCAAAGTATTTGTCAACCAATTCATTAGCCATGTTTCTAAGGTCTTCATTTTCATGGAACTGAAATCTCTCCATGGCATCAATGCCGTCCTCTCTCTCAACAAGCTTTGGACCCTGGTCATTAGGCATCCCCCTGAGAACCTGAAGATTAAACACACCCCGCAGCCCACAAAATTATTTACATGTATGGGGGAGAAAGACCCTTGAGTTAGACTTTAACTCGCATTTAATAATTACTTAAAATGGGAACATGAAAAAATAAAGCTATAGTATCATGCATTATCGTGCTTTTGCTGATTTGTATAATCATGCAACGTTCCTTTACAACAACGAAGCCAGCAAGCAATGATGGCTAGTTTAATACTAGGACCGACATAGTTATCAAATGTTATAACAGTGTTAGTTGTTGATGTATATAGAACAGTGTTTTTCTTACACAGGCCCAAGCAAGGGAAACAAGACCTCAGACAAGCGCAGGTACCGCAAGAGCATTGACATTTATAAAGTACAAAATGACTACAGACATCAACTCCCAGAGCTACAGATTGTCCACACCCACATAATTATCTATATTATAGAGAAATCATATATTAGCAATCAAAAAGTAGAAAAGGTAATGCAAAGAAATACAACAAACAAATCTCCGTGCAGTTACAGATAATAAAATGAGAACTAAATCACATATCAGTTAGCTGTGTAGTTTTTAGCGGATGCATTGTCAACTTTTAAGTTCTAAGGAGAGAACGGGAATTCAATTAAAGATTTATAACTCAGTAGTCACTACCAAATGAGTAACTCGATGAGAATTGGCACAAAAAATTAAGAGAACAAATCCAGTATCATTGCATTCTTCTGTATGAGATTTGGTTGCAGGGGAGAACGGCATTACATTATAAAAAAAGTTTATACTGAATTAACTGACGAATCTAATAATTCATTTATCAAGCCATAAATAAAGGAGAAGCTTACGTAAAGTATATTCGTCATAATTAACGAAAGAAATCTCACACAATAACTAAATTCCATAATTCGTACCAGCTCAATGAATTGAAGTCCTAGCCTTGCAGCCTCAATATCAGCAGACCTAACCAAATCGATAAAACCACGAAGGCACCCTCTTCCGACAAGAGAAACCAAGTGGTCCGGTATCAAATAAGGTCGTCCAGAAACTGCGGTCGGGGCAACACACAGATTTCCTAGAACATAGGCTACTTCTTTTCTTATGTCAAATGGTGCTGTTGTAAAAAGGTGCAGCAATGAAGAAACTGCCTCGCTAGAGAATATTAATTGCTTGTGTTCAATAGACCCAGCAGCTATATTGGATAGTACCCAAGAAGCTTCCTGCAGAAAAAGGGGAGCATGTCATGAGTGTAGATTAAGTCGATTTCTAGAAAAGGTAAGTAAGATCACTATTACCTTCTTCAATACACGGTGCTCGCTTTTCAGACATCTAATTAGTGCAGCTACAACATTATCTGCAAATGCTGTACTTTTAAGATATAATGTGTGGTCAAAGTTTCCGTTTCTCAGTCAACAAGTAATACACTTAAAAACTTGCCTGTGATTTCATGTCCAGGAACCAGGACAACATTTGTTGTGTGAGCATCGCCAGCCACAAGATTGCCCAAACTCCGCAGTACCTAGAGAGAAAATCAATACCTTTTTAGCTTACCACTATCAGTTTATTGCTTAACATCATTAGTTTATCTTTAAACAGACGAGATAAGATAAAGTTCTACAGAATACATGGTCTACTGTGCCCATACTTTGGGTTCGAAAGTTCACAAGCCAGATTTTGTGTAGGCTTATGCCGACTATCCAAATTAACTTATTCCCTAGGACCTACATGCCTACAAATTTAACTCGACTAGGCTCCTATCACTCGTAGGACAGCGTTCAAAAGTGGAGATAAACCCTGTCTCAGCAGATCTATTATGAATGCTTCTTAGCAATTCATAATTCATAATTCAAATTTATAAGATAATGAACATAACTTTCTAAAAGACTAAGGCACCGATCAAGATCCAAATAAAAGGATAGATGTTTTAAATATTTATTTCCTAATAATTATCAACTGCCACATTTCCCCAAGGAAATATTTATCCTATATTATTCAGATTTACGACTTCATCTAAGTACTGTACTGGACACTTTTAACTCCCGGACATGGATACTCGATGCTACATGTTGGGCCAAAACCAAGCAATTTACAATATATTGCCAAGTCCAACACTAGACGTATCCAAGTTGAGTCCGAGTAAATAACATTCATCTAATCCTATTATAATAAGACTAGGAAATTAATCATAACACATTATCCATAGACATTCCCCCATAATAATTTAAACAAAGATTAGTCTATTGATCCTGCGTCCACCACCATTCTTCCCAAATGAAAAAAAAAAATTTCATTTGCAAATCTTGATATAGCAACATCAAGTGAAGAACTTTAGAACAGTCACAAGTGCATAGACATTTTCAGGAAGAACAAAATCCGCATGTTCTTCTACCTCCATTTCCACTTTGTCATCATTAATGTGATCCACAATATGATGAAATTTCTCCATATTTCCTGCCATGGAAACATATGCATCTCCATATTCCTCATCTAAATCACCTCTGTAAGTATTTCAATAACACATATAGTGGGCATTGGGCAGTTTAACGTCCTTTGAAGCATTAGGTGTGAAAATATCATTGCAGCTTCTTCAATCCAATCAACAGGTCACTAAATAACTCTGTTGTGTTAATGATCTTGTACACTTGCAAGCCAATTCACAAGCGCATTACCAGACCACTTAGACTTCTGCCGTTTTCTTTTATCTTCATTTTTTATCATTTTCACTTGTCAGGGTTGAAACTGTTAAATTTCAAAAGAATGGGCTTGTTCTGTAGAACACAGAAGAAATAGATATGCGCCACTGAGATTAAAAATCTATGACACTAGGGAAATATTTGCAAATTTCAAGAAGCTCGTGGACAGGTCTAATATTAAACAGATTTATTATACAGCAAGGAAGGATAGGCCAAAAACTTATTAAAATACTGATGGGATTTGAAGAAGTGTTAGATAATAGACAATGACTTTTAAGTAAAGAAGTGTTGTGTGATCCCAAATTCGAAAGAAAGGGGTGTTTCATTTTCTCCAATCTCCTTGCTCCCTTCTCTTTCCTGGATTCTTGTTTCTCTCGATTCATTTCCTTTTCATTTTCTTCATCTTGTTTTTTTTTTGGTAAAGTTCAAATCCATAGATTCAAATACACGGGTACCCATACACCACTGGGGATTGAACCCTCAACCTCTTATTACCAAGAGAGGAGGGATACCATTTAACTAATAGTGTTCTCTTGTTATGTATTACTATATGCGAGTGTATTTCTTCATTTATCCGCAGTTTTGAAACAAAAAAATGTATACATTAACCCGTGCTAAGTAGAGAACGTCATAAAGACTAGTTTGTGGACTTTAATATAAAGATATAAGGTAAAAAAAAATTGAATATGATAGGATTCAGCAGTTGGTCAGAAATGAAACCGTGAATTGTGTGAGCAGTCTTTCTTAAGGGTTTTATATCAAACTGCCCACCCATTTCGTCAAAAAATCTCACCTGACCCACCCAAAAAATTTCGGACTCATTTAAGCCACTATAAACAAAATATATATCATCAATATTCATAGCTCTTTACTTAAACATTTATAAAAAATCAACCGTTTGTTTTTTTACTAAAAAACCACTTCGAGTACTTTGATAATAGTCCCTAGTATTTATCAAAATAATTTGGGAATTCCTAAAGCAACATAGCTAGGATGATCATATAACTATATCTATAACTATATTTTTTTTTTAACTACATGGCTATGTTGCTTTAGAAATTCCCAAATTATTTTAATAAATATCAGGGACTATTATGAAAGTACTCGAAGTGGTTTTGTAGTAAAAAAATAAACGGTTAATTTTTTATAAATAATTAAGTAAAAAGGTATAAATAATGAAGTGGGTAAAATGATATATATTTGGTTTATAGTGGCTTAAATGAGTCCGAAATTTTTTGGGTGGGTCAAGTGAGATTTTTTGACGAAATGGGTGGCCAGTTTGATATAAAACCCTCTTTCTTAATGAATGCGAATGCAAATCCCATATTGTCAATGACATGTTTGTAAATACCGGAATGAGCAACTGCAGACTATTCGAAGTTGTCAATCTCTCTGTGAGTAATTGAAGGACATCACTCTTCACCAGAATACTTGTAGCTTCACCTGATAGTGCGGAGAGATACACAACAACCCATGCTACTTCAGTTGCCAACTCTTCATCCCTGGTTATTTAACAATTCATTTTGATCATCTTACACATGTAGAAATATGTGTTCTCCGTAGATTAAGGTATTTGAAAACAGAATGGTACATAAATTCATAAAAGACAACTTAAATACTATGAATGAAGAGAAGATTGGACAATTTCATGTAAGACTCGTTTTAGCAGGGCCTTGCAGAGGAAGACGAAGTATCATAGTACAGTGGAAAGCTCGGTGGTGCAAAATCAACTAATAGGTTACGGTCAGGAAAACTCTTACAAGCATTATTAGGTGACACAATGCAAGGAAATTAAATTTCAAAAGAAAAACTTACGACTTCTTTAAGTGTCGGAGAATAGCATCGAGTACTCCACTGATTCTTATAAGCTCTGTGGCAGCTTTAGATTCTGGTCCCTACATTCAGAACGAAATGTAATTAAAGACATCAAAGAGCAAATAGTAGAAAAGAGTATTAATGGAAAAGTAGGATATACAAATACACGCACACGAGTGTGACTATAACATAACTTTTTCCAAAATCACTCCTGTCCTGTCCATGTATACTTGAGAGAAGAGGACTATAAAAGAATTAACGATCTTATGGCCATAGCTAAATGTGACCAAATGATTGCATAAAGTAAGCTTTGCATACACTCAATGTTTACCCACACAAGACATTTGCGAAATATAAGACAGCTATTCAATACAAATATTACGAAAGAAATATACACACCAAGTCAGACATTGGAAATTGGTATTTCCAATCCAAAAGGCAATGGGAATACTGACCTTGATCAGGTTTGACAATGCCCATGCAGCCGTTCTCACAGCTGAGCCTTTGTCTGGTAGCATCATTCTTGCAAGAGGCGGTAATGCTCCTTGCGATAGTAAAACATTTCTCAACTCCACTCCTTCACCCGCAACATTTCCCAGTGCCCATGCACATTGCTCAGCAACAGGTAAAGAACTCTTTTCTAGACACAAGCATACAAAAGGTTATACACCAGAGATAGCACTCTTACACCCCCATTGGGCGGTTGATTGATTATTAAAAAATAACAAAGCAAAAAAAATACAGAAGTACTCAGAGACTAAAGAACATTAACTCATGAGAAAGCCCCTTCCTTCGCTGCAACATGTACAATATGCATTCTACACTAGAAGCTTATTAGCTTCCCAGTGTTCGGAGTAAAAAAACCATAATTAAGTTAAATAAAAAGGAATAAGGCGAAAACATCATGCTAAAAAATGTAGAAAATGAAGTCAGATGCAACAGCTGATTACTAAATTTAATAATTGTTCAAATTAATGCATTATGCAAGGAAAACGAAGACTTTGCGAGTTGTTTATTTCAAGAATAGTTTTTATTTTGAGAGTACCTCAACACTGTAAAAGATTAGCACGTTCTCGATTGATAATATTGTTTACTTGTAAAAAGTTAACAGAGAATATGCAATTTGCATTATTATTGCAGAACTAAGTAAATAAGAAAGTACCACAAGCAAATATTTGGTCCCCTAGTAAGTGAAAAGATATGGGGAAAGAAAAATGCATGATATATAGTTTGGAATGGAATCTCAAATCTCAGAGATGACAAATAAAATTTCATAAACAACTTCCATTGCTTATAGCTATCAGGTGCATGTCTGTTTGAAGGATGCTTGACATGTAAAACCATAAACGTTCAACTCTGCGATATATATTTTGTGTCACTACTAAACCTAAGGGCTTTAAATTTTAATAAACCAAGGTTAATCGAATCATTCTGTTTTAAGTCTGGTAATATGACGTCACCAACCTCCAAGATGAGCAACAAGCAAAGGTAATGCTGGTAACAAAGCTTTTGTTTCTTCAGGCCTTCCTGCAGCTATGTTTGTAAGGCACCAAGCCGCTTCAAGCAACTGCGATACAGGATATAAGAAGATGTACACGACAATCATCTTCCCAAGTAACAATTTACAAAGAGGAATGCAAGTTCTATGACGATAGATTTACACGACCTTAGAGTCCATACACACTTACACTAGTTATACATGAAATTACAAATACGAGCAATACCATGTACCTTGGTGTATGCTATTTGAAATGACAGTGAATTTGATGGTGAGTATGATAGCATGCAATAAGATATATTAAAGTGAAACTGCAAGGAGAGAAACAGGCAATCCTTCTATTATTGAAAAGAGGTGCCAAAGAGGAGCACATTCCGAAATAATAATGGGTCTATTACCGAGAAATACGAGCATACATTTCAAAATGGTTGGTCTAGTTAGAGAGATATAATGTGAGAAATGCTTTTTCACTGGATAAAAAGGGAAAACCAAAAAAATTCTTATATCAGCAAGCAAGTTGCACACAAATTTAAAAGATATGAGGTACACGCTTAGAAAGGATCAGAATTTTCTTTTGACCTGCTCATCCAGGGAGCCAAATGAAAGGCACTGCACAAGAAGACTAATTGCTCCTGAACTAATGGCAACTTCAATGGGAGGGAACTCTGATCTAGACAGCAAATGCCTTAATTCACGCAAAGCAGCCACCTTTTTATGTATGGCACCTTTACCCCTAAAAAACAAAGAAAAAGAAAGAGAAGATCTAATACTCGAACAAATGGTAGTTCTTTTAAAATGATGCAAAACTGTTTAATCTAGTCATAGGGCAAGTTCTCCTTGATGCATCCATAGTCCATTCATAATGGAAATGGGCAAAATGTTAAATAATGTATATTAGAAATAACTGAATACCTACAGATTCGCAATTAGATTCGATATGTTCATGACTTCGTGCATCTAACTAGACCCTAGGGAGAAAGGTATATAATACATGCAGTAAATAATTAGCAATATCTTCGTTACCTATAAAATTTAAGGTATCAAAGTATATGATATACTATGATGCAAACAAAACTTTAGTTTCTATGATAGAAGATTCTTATAGCATTTGTCAATTATTTGAATATGTCCATTCCATCAGTTACGAATTCAGTTTTCTGTTGACTTAAAAGCTCTCCTTTTTTATGTCCCTCCCCCTTCACGATGCATTGTCTTCCAAGTCTTTTGGGGAACCAGATATATCGACTGATATCGAGCAATAGTACTTAAATTCATATGATGCAAGAAAATATAGCTAACATCGCTTGCAAACCAACATAGAATATTTGCATGTACATGAGATAAAAAGTACTACTATTTAGTACTTACTGATATATGTGCCTGAAATACAGAGTTTGAGAAATATACCTAAAAAATCTTACTTCTTAAGTTACATATTATGGCGTGAGAAATTACTTACTGATAGGCAACGGAAAGTTTTAATTCTTCAACAGCTGCTGAAGTCTGAGCTTCCAAAATGGATTGGTCTTCCTCAATCATCATATCGCTCTCTATAGGAACATCACTATCACCACTAACTCCCACTCTGCAAAGTCGCTTGGTTCGCACAAGCGCTTCTCTTCGTTCTTTTCCGATTGAAACTGCATGTTGCTTTCTACGCTGTGCTGCAACATGTCCAACTGTAGACCACATACAAGTTAATACCCCCTATCCCATTAGAAAAACCCACCAGCAATCTCAAGTCTAAAGTAAATTAATTAAATCCAACAAACAAAATATTAAGCGAATAATACTACTCCCACAAATTATTAACTGAAATGACATCAATTCAGAGTTTACATTTTCAGCTCTTCTACATTGACAAAAGACGTTCCTATCTTCTGGTCACAGTAAACAACTCAAAGCGATATTTATTCGTTTCGCAATCACTGCAAAATTGTTCTTCAAATGTCAACCAATTCGAAGTTCATGTCCACAGATATAATACCACCTTGGGAAAAAATGCGATTAACCTTCCCCGAAAAAGAACTATACAGTAATCATCAATCAATAATAGTCCAAAGATTATAATCATTGTAAACACATAACCCAAGAATCTGAAGATTAATAATCAAAATAGCCCAATTATCAGTTTAATACTATCAATAGTTAAATCAAACATACAATAGACTGGAGTTGGACAAACCCCAGAAAAGCACACATTTCTAATATGAACAATAGGTAGGTAGCAGATATAACAAAGATATAGAAAGCATGTAAGTAGAGATGGGGGTGGAGGAGTTGACCTGAGGATTTGATGGGGTCTCTTTTGTGAGAAGCTAGGGTTTCGTCCGCCATTAATGAGGATGAGCTGAGCTGTAAAACCCTTTGATTTTAGGCAATTATACGTGTTTGTTTGAGAGAGGGGTGGACTGTTTAGCTGAGATTATAGGAGCTCAGATAGCGGCGGTGGCGCACAAAAAAACCGAACTAAAATCGAAATTGATTTTTATAACATAAAAACAAATATCAATTAGGGGTCGTTTGGTTCGTGGGTTTTTGGAATGAGGTATGGGGTTTGTCCATTCCAAACCCATACCTGGTGTTTGGTTGAGAAAAATAAAATCTGAAACCCATACCTTAAACCCCCAAGGTATGGGTTTTTGATACCCAAGTGGGGAGGTGGGTATGAGATGGGGGTATGAGCTATATTCATTTTTTATTTTTTTCCCTCTCTTCAAGTAATAAAATATTAATATTTGATACAAAATTAAATCAATGATGCAAAAATACATGACAATAATAATTTTATTAATATTTTTAATTAATATATATTAATAACTTATTTTTTATAAAAATTATATATATTGATTCCAGCACTCAACCAAACACATGATATCAGATATGATACCTCAAACCCATACCAGTTTAACCCGATTCCTCATTCCAACCCGATACCACTCCTCGAACCAAACGACCCCTTAATACTTTCATCCACCTTGTTTATTAAACAACTAGAGAAAAAAACGCGCTTCGCGCGAGTGAGAATCAAATATAATTTTTTTTTAAATTTATGTATGATTTATGTTTCTGAGATCTTTTATTTTGTATTTGCTATTAAAATATAATAAATCATTGTTAATTATAAAGAGGGTAGAAGCCCTGGAAAAAAAAAAAGGGTAAACGTCAATCAAGTTTTTAGTTATATTTATTTTAATTGAATTCATTTTTTCTACTCTCGTTGTCCCTCCTACTCTCCTACTTTCCCTGTCCCTCTCATTTTTATATAGTTTTTTTTACACGGATTTGACGCGCATTTTAAATCATATATAGAATATAGATTTATAACTTTTCTAAAAAAATTCTTTTTTGTATAAAAGTTTATACATAAATTTTTTATTCAGAAGTTAAAAAATTTCAAAATAATTTATTAAACTACGTTTTTTGAGAGGATTAGAATGTGTGCCGAGTCCCCACCTTCAAATGTAAACAAATGAGGGGGACGGAGAGAGTAACAAACCTAAAATAGAGACCGCTGCATATCAATCGTACAAACCTCTACTTGCTTCAACAACAAATATATTCTTATTTAGTTAATAAAATAAGATGTATCAGTGGTGTTTACTCCCTAAAATGTCTAAAATTAAATTTATTTTCAGAATTTTATTAGACCTAATTAATTATTACTTATTTTATTTTTAATAAACTTAAAATTTGCATATGCTTGCAAATTCCTTGTCGCATAAGTGGGCAAGTCTACCTGCAACACTCATGGATGTACAAACACACAGAAAACTTCCCTCCTTCCTTGGGAGATTGCTAATACAGTTGATTAACGTATGTTCACAAATAAGTCAAATTTAAATTGCCAGACACTATACTCCTATCATAACAAACCACTGAGTGTACCAACATAAGTCTTAAGTCCTTAAAGATATCATTAGTCAGTAGTAGATAAATAGACAGGCACACACAAAAAACTATGATTATATAAATAATGTTCAAATCTGGATCATTTAAGTACAACAACATTCACTCGTTCAGATTATAATTTATCATTTCTATAAAGTGAGAAGTGACAGACATTGATCCCAGGAGTTCTCTCCAGGATGCCAAGTTTCTACTACTTAGTTTCATCCTTTGCATCTTTCCGATAATTATTTGGCAATCTTACGGTTTCACTTTCCTCAGGTTCTGATGTAATGAGAATTGAGAACACGGATAGCTCACCGATTATTGACCTGTTCTTCCAAAGTAATGATCTATTTGCAAGCACCCTCGCGACTGCAAATTTCTTGTTTTTACCCCTATCTTGTATTTCTTTGCCAGGTTTGGAATTTTTCTCTTTTTCTGCTCACAAAAATAAAAAGAGCTGAATGAACCTTTACAATAAATGTTTGTCATGAATATGTTTGGTCCAAAAGCAAGTTCATCAGAAGAAGATTTTAGCTCCCATCAACACATAAGCTAAGAAAAATTTAATGTCTGTTACAGTTAGATACATTAACAGAAATTGAAATTCTATAAAAGAAAATAGAACGCAAAATGTATAAGCTATAAAATATTTTTCAGAAACTACTTTCGAAGTACAAGAACCTAGATCGGTATAGTCAGGTTTTCAGTTCGATACTACAACGTAATGACATACTTGATTTAAAGATCGCAGAACCTTGATTTTGCCCCATTTACCATCAGCGCCAACAGCAATCAAACTACCTGTGTTTGGACTTGAACCTTGTACACCAGTTGAGGACATTATCGAGAAGGGTGAAACGATATTAGGCATATCAGGAAACTGTAATTACTTCCCAATCAATACTGACAACAGAGATGGAACACCACTTACTGGAGGCTCTTTGCCACCTCCCTTTCCACCATGTAATAGATGAAGTGCACTGTCAAAAAATGCAGATCTTTTGAGCCTATTAAAATTACTGGTAAACATCTCCTCCCATCCCAGAAAGAGAAGGAAATAGCATTTGATTGATTGATTTAGAACAGCACCAATATATATATGATCAGACTTGGCATGTGAATAGTTTAAAGTTAAACCATCATTAAAGCAGAGATAACGAAAGAGGTAAAGGGTAAACCATAATTATTGTTTGCCAAGACTACATAAAATAGAGCATGGAAAGGATTGGCCGCCATATCTGCTAAGCTTGAAGGAGCAGTAAGCAAGACCTCCGACAGGTATTGACTGACATGAATATTTAGATTCTTGCTAGATGCCCAACAGAATACCAAGAAATTTCCACTGTACTTCCTGTGGAGCAATTTAAATGAACCAGAAATGCCTGTAACTATCCTTGTCACATCAGCAGCCAACCAAAAATGAAGAAATGGATCTTGTAACACATTAGCAGCCAACCAAAAATGAAGAAATGGATCAAGTTTAAAGCTCGTTGGTTCTATTATGATCAAGTGCTTCTATTGTAATCAAGCATTAGAGCACAAGCACGTTGATTTTATCAGAGGAATAAAATCAATGTGTCCAGTGATTCTGGGATGTCAAAAAGTGCAAAATACACAGTATATGCTTACAAAATAAGGAAGGGAATGAAACAATTAATTAGAAGTTGATATGATTCATTAGTACCTGAGGCAATTTAGTGACAATAGCAGCTTTTGGAGAGTGACCAAGCAAGTAGCATTTGAGGTCGGCTGATAGACTCGATTCTTTAACAACATATCCCAAAGCTCTGTAAAAAAAGAATATTATTTGACATGAAAAGGAAACCACCTGAAACATGATCACAGAAGAGCTGATGCATCCAGTTCCTCATATCTTACAATGGTGTTATACAAAAGAACTCCCAAAACTCAAACCAAAACATCAGCCCAACACTTTATGGGCAATTAGGGACCTCTATGTAAGGCACACACTATACTTACAGAGCTATCTTAAGCCTGTAACGGAATTGTAAAATTTTCACAAGAAATAATTCAAACCCATGTGAAGTATTTTACTATCAAGCCTAAAACTCAAAGCTGAAACATATCATGAAGTTAAAAAAATAAATGATAGTGTCATGTGTTACCACTTTGTTTGATTCTGAGCAACAATATGAATGGCCAGGTTAGTCCATCCAAACTTCAACCACTCATTCACTTTGCTGTCATGATGGAACAATACAATTGTAAAATTGACTGGAAGAAAATGAATCAAAAGATTTATGTCGAAATATGCCATGCAGCTGCAAGAAAGATAAATAAAACAAAAACTGCTAATGGCAAATTAATGAGATTTACCTTCTGAACTATACAACTGCACCTTTAAAATATGTGAGAAACCTGGTTGGTAGACTGAATTACGTGCAATCTCACATAAATCACAGGAGCCCAACCTCTACACCTGCAAGGAAAAAAGATTTGCATTATCATATTAATATCACCTCATGTTTTGTAATTTGTAACACAAACAAATTAGAGAAAATACTCACCGAAGCATTGTATTCCGAAGCACTGTATTCTTCAACCACCGGGTTCTTTTGTGTGATGAATGGATCATCGGTTGAAAGGGAAACATTAAGGCCCCTAAGAGGCAAAACTAAAGAAGGGAAACTGAAGAGATAAAGATGCAATAAGTTGCCTTTTCATCGGCCCTTTATATTTCTCAGCCTTAAAAGTGAATTTTTAATTATTAAGATGTGAAAAATCTAGGAAATGAAAGATTTGGAAGGCAGGATTCTGAAGCATGCCATGTCAGCATGTGAAGAACCTCCTTTTATATAAATATAAGATTAAATATTAGTAAATCTCATTTTCCAGCCACTGATCTTATTTTATACATTTTCTTATTTATGCGCCCATCTCAAAATAAAAATTGGACGGAACTCAATTTCAATATGATATATAAAAAAATTAGATAAGACAAAAAGAGTATCATCGCAATTAATAGATTTTCAATTTAGTGCATTACATTAACACTGATTGTAATGAATTTGTAATTTTTTACTCCTTTTGTTTTCAGATACTCGAAATTTTACTTTCGTGCACACATTTTCAAGTGCATTGTCCGCATAATTAGATATGCATACCGGATCCAGCAACTCATCACAAGTCGGCCCAAAAGTACCAGCAAATTGGTATACATTAGTTATTTGTTTGTGGTATACAAACGCAAATATTTTTTTATCTAACCGACCTGAGACAGTATTAACATAACACTATTCGTTCTGAATTTCGCCCGCAAGATTTTGTTTCAAGTATAACTTCAAATACTTCTTATTATTTGAATTTAACATTAATTAATTGTATTTTTTTTACTCTTATAATCTTATACTTGTATTCTCAATATTACATGTGGACTGAGAACCAAATCCTAAAGTCTCTTATGAATAAAAACATTAATATCGTATTTATATTCATAATTTTTTAAAAACAAATTCATTCAAATATATGTCAAAAATCTTAAAATACGTGAATAAAAAAAATGTAAAAAACCTCCAATTTTCAAAAGGAGAAAGTCATCAAATTTACAAGTGACGCAGTTGAATACATGTTCGAACTTCGAGGGCGTTCCAGCCTATTCCTCGTCGGCAAAGAGTGCCAACAAGGCGTCTATATTGTCCAGGAAAAGTCCACGTGGTAAAATCTTATTGGATAGAACAGGTCAATGGAAGCTTCTAGGAGGTCAAGGCACATATATAAATACAGCACCCCTCGCCCCCAAATTTCCCATCTCATTATATTTTCTCATCGCAAACCCTAGCCTATACATACAAAATTCTAATCGATCAACAACTACTCAAGGTACGAGATCTGAATCGCTAAACATCTAATCTTGCCTCGTGGATATTGATTGTGATTGTTTATACTCGTCGTACTTTGATTATATTGTTTTTGCCTTTGTTAGTTATAGATTTTGATCGACTTGTGTAATTTAGATCTTTCTATATCGATGTCGATCTCTCGTTTTGTGTACATAAGACTATTATTGTTGATCATCCTGTTGTTTTAACCTCTATGTTTTTCCTGATTTGATCGTATTTTTTGGTTTATTTATCGGGTAACTATTGTTGATTTATGGTAAATTAGATTTTTGTCATCTGTTTAATTTGAATTAGATTGTATCTGGTAGTTATAGATTTATGTTGAGCTGAACTTTACACTATTTTTGTTGATCATGTCGATTTCTAGGATTATTGAAATTAGGGTGTCTTTTTAATCTGTAAACAACATAGTTAAGTTTAGAACACTGGGGATGTATGTATTGATCTTTTTGTTGCTTTTAATTATGTTTGTTAGAAGGATTGTAGAGGGGCTATTAAGTCTGTGAGTATAGTTCTTGGACTTGAATGTTAATTTGGGTTTGCATTGATACAGATGCAGATATTTGTGAAAACTCTTACTGGCAAGACAATCACCCTCGAGGTTGAAAGTTCGGACACTATTGACAATGTCAAAGCGAAGATTCAAGACAAGGAAGGTATCCCTCCAGATCAGCAGAGGCTCATCTTTGCTGGTAAGCAGCTAGAGGATGGACGGACCTTAGCTGATTACAACATTCAGAAGGAGTCGACCCTTCATTTGGTTCTGCGTCTACGTGGGGGAATGCAGATTTTTGTAAAGACACTTACTGGCAAGACTATCACTCTAGAAGTCGAAAGCTCTGATACCATTGATAATGTCAAAGCTAAGATCCAGGACAAGGAGGGTATCCCACCAGACCAGCAGAGGCTCATCTTTGCTGGTAAACAGCTAGAGGATGGACGGACCTTGGCCGATTACAACATTCAGAAGGAGTCGACCCTTCATTTGGTTCTGCGTCTACGTGGGGGAATGCAGATTTTCGTAAAGACCCTTACCGGAAAGACTATCACTCTAGAAGTTGAAAGTTCTGATACTATTGATAATGTCAAAGCTAAGATCCAGGACAAGGAGGGTATCCCACCAGACCAGCAGAGGCTCATTTTTGCTGGCAAGCAGCTCGAAGATGGGCGTACCCTTGCTGACTATAACATCCAGAAGGAATCAACCCTCCATTTGGTGCTCCGCCTTCGCGGTGGCATGCAAATCTTTGTTAAGACTCTCACTGGGAAGACGATTACCCTTGAAGTAGAAAGTTCTGATACAATTGACAATGTGAAAGCGAAAATTCAAGACAAGGAGGGAATTCCCCCAGACCAGCAGAGGTTGATTTTTGCTGGTAAGCAATTGGAGGATGGTAGGACATTGGCTGATTACAACATTCAAAAGGAATCCACTCTTCATCTGGTATTGAGGTTGAGAGGTGGCATGCAGATATTTGTGAAGACTCTGACTGGGAAGACTATCACACTTGAGGTTGAGAGCTCAGACACCATTGATAATGTGAAAGCAAAGATTCAGGACAAGGAAGGCATCCCACCAGACCAGCAGAGGCTTATATTTGCTGGAAAGCAGCTGGAGGATGGCCGCACACTGGCCGACTACAATATTCAAAAGGAGTCTACCCTTCATCTGGTGCTTCGTCTGCGTGGAGGGATGCAAATCTTTGTAAAGACATTGACTGGCAAGACAATCACCTTGGAGGTGGAGAGCTCAGACACCATCGATAACGTGAAGGCTAAGATCCAAGATAAGGAGGGAATTCCACCAGATCAGCAGAGGTTGATTTTTGCTGGAAAGCAGTTGGAAGATGGAAGGACCTTAGCGGACTACAACATTCAGAAGGAGTCTACCCTGCACCTTGTTCTTCGTCTCCGCGGTGGTTTCTAAAGTGTTGTTTCTACCAATGTTTTCTGAATGTTTGCTTGGTTTCGCCTGACATTGATGGTTTATGTTTCTTTTCTATGAACTAAGTTTCATTTGGAACGATAATATGATGCGTTCTTTATGATTTGTACTCTGAAGTACATTATATAATAATCTCTTGAGCTGTTTAATTGTTGTTTGTTTAATCAGGTTTAATTATCATGCCGTTTTTAAATAGAGTTGCAATATTAGTTATTGTAATGCATATGGTTAGTATAATTTGGGTGGATTGAAACTCATTATAGTAGCCTGGTCGCCTGGTCGGTACTTGGCAGGTTGGGGTGGATATATCTGTTGTCTTTTTTTCTTGTTTTCATATATACGGAGTCATGCTACATTATACGTTTTACAGGTCCAAAGCAGAAAGAAACAAATGTTTTTCCTAAAAATGGTTAAATGAATTGAAGAAATTTAAATTTAGAAGAGTTCCAGAGGTTATGAGAGAAGGCTAAAAGCCCTGACTTACAAAAAATAAATTAAAAAATACACCAAGAATGTTATTTCACATGTCAAGGTGAGCCACAATGCGAACATTTTGTTATTACTGTTATGATAGGCTCTTACTGATAAGATTTTTGCTTAGTGGATATCTCTCGTGCTCTGTAACAAGCGAGGATTTGAGTTCTGGTGAGTACAATTGTGGGTTGGTATTTAAATTTCTTGTAATTGACCTTGCACAATATAAGAAGAATCTTCGCTATTTGTTTTTGATCTTGTGCCAGTCAGCCAGTGCCACTCTTGCTATTTTGAAACAACATATGCTGATCTAGGATTTCCTGTGATGAGTATACAACTGGGGGTATCTGTTATCATTCAAATCAATTTGTGCTGTTGAATATCAAAATATAAACAAACAAGTGATTTGTACATCAGAAAAGAAAAAAAGGCCATAGAAAAACAGTTGTGAACAGCAACAACAGCAACTGTGGTTTTAAGCTGCTTCCCAACTTATCAACAATGAGCCAATCCACGGACTTGAGGTTGTGTCATTAGTTAGCACCCAACTATTCCAGTTACTTGTTTCTTCCTTTTCACTTAGCTGAGAAAGCTGAAACTAATTAGCGGGCTGTGAATCATGTGAATTGCGAAAGATGCATAGTCTCTCATATCTTAATTGGCAATTGCAGAACTGATTGCTAAACTTGGCATGGCTGGCGGATCTGGGATTAATTCTCTCCTTGCTTACACGGTCGATTCCTCCTCTGTTTCGCAATTTATCTCCTGATGGCCTTCGCAGACATGAATTTACATCATCAACAGCAGATTGGCGTTCTCCCCAAGTTGTACTCGCTGACTATATTTATTCTCAGTCCCATGCCTAGGTTGGCAGCAAAGGCCAAAGGCTCAAACTCATTCAAGGTAGATCCATGAAAAGCAGGTTTGTAGATCTCAGGTTCCTTTTAAGCCATCGTCCATTAAATCTGTGAAGCTGCATAGTTGCCTTCAATATTAGATTCATAAATACATGAAAGTATGTAAACACTATTGTCATTCCAAGGGCACTCCCACAAGGGGCACCAAAAGAACTTCATTTATATAATAATCATAATAGAAGTATATATTTATAGGTACATCTAAATTTTTTGTGGAGAAGTTGAACTTCAGTCACCAGTTCAATTGTATTATTTGTGTAACTATTATGAATGTTGGCGTGTATATGTTTTGATTTACACATGCGATATTTATTACTAGGGCACCATTTTCAAAATATAGGGCACCGAGTCAAATCTCTAGGGCTGTCCCTGAGTGAAGAACTTTAAAAGTGGATTGCTTAGTTGAAAAATAAGTGAACAATGGGTTTGCAAAACGTGAGCAACGTGATATAGACCAACTTTTGTTACCATGCAAAGAAAGTCTTCTGAACCATATCATCAGTAAAATGAAAATCCATGTGGGTAGCTATCTACTTGTTGCACATTCAGAAATTATCCAATAAAAAGACCTGGATCCTTCTCATAGGTTGTGTTTGACATAAATTTGTTCAAAAATGATGAAAGGTCAATTTTACTGAAAGACAGAGTGAAGTGAAGGAGCCTAAACTGAACTGGCTTGTCCAGACACATTTACTTCTTTCAGGATACGAATGCATAAAAAAAGATAGCAAGGAGGTACTACTATATTTCACTTTTATATAAATAAAAAAGATTACAGAGGTATATTAACCATCTATATATTTCATGAAAGAACCAAAGTCCTGCAAGTACTCTATAGATAGATGCAAGACCGCACATACATCACATAGGACCATCTCCAATTTGAGACTTGTGCACTTTGTACCTTTTTACATCCAATAAAGTGAACATAATACTTTCATCAACATTTAAGTTTAATTAGTTATAATATATGATTACTTTGTCAGCAGCAAGTACTGTATAGAGTATATGCTATCAATAAATTTGCTTCCCAGTTAATATACCTTTTAAGAACATAACTTGGCAGATAAAATAATACTCAAATGTGTAAAGTAACAGAAAAAAACATACCATACAATGCAGACAGCTCGCCGATCAAGCATGGCCAGATTCATATAAAGTTCTGCAGCATCTTGGATTCCTCCAAACATTAAAGGGATGTAGAATAACTTTCAAAGAGCCTGCCTATTTCCGGAGTGGAACAAACCCAGCATCTAACATCTGTAACCATAACTCATCTAGCAATGAATATATATGATCCCTTTCAGAATGCAGAAAATCTTCGGCTAGAAAAACATGCATTTTGTCCTTGACTTCAATCCAGCTCTGGCCTGGAACTTTCCTGACACTGTTTTGTTTCATCAAACTCCTCAATCGTTTAACATCTTTCCAACTACCATTAGAAGCATATATGCTGCAAAGGAGCACATGAGCTGCAGAATTGGAGGGATCAATACTAAGAATACTTTCTGCAGCCCGTTTTGCTACCTCGACATTATTATTGGTCTTACAAGCAGCTAGCAGAGTCTTCCACACCACAATATCTGGATCAAATGGCATGTGATTGATAAAAGCCTCTGCTTCTTTAATGCATCCTGCACGGGCAAGCAAATCAACCACACATGAACAGTGTTCTTTTGTAGGCACAACACCATGTTCAGTTTCCATAGAAGTGAACAACTGCCATCCTTCTTGCAGAAGTCCAACATGGCTGCAAGCAGTTAAAACTCCGACAAAAGTGACCTGATTGGGTTTGACTCCTGAGCTTTTCATTTCCCGGAACAAATGAAGGGCTTCCTCACCATATCCGCATTGAGCATAGCCTACAATCAAACTGCTCCATGAAATAACATCAGGATTTCTCATGCAATCAAATAGCTTCCGAGCACTTACAAGGGACCCACACTTTGTATACATGTCAATTAGTCCATTAGCTACGAAGGTATCCACCTTGTGTGCACTTTTGGTTGCATAGCAATGAACTTGATCTCCCATTTCTAAAGAGGATATTTCTCCACAAGCACCTAGTACTATGGCTAATGTAATGTGGTCAGGCCTATTCTGAGATAGTAGCAACATCTTTATCACTTTAAAAACCTCTGCCGCCTGCTTATGGTGCATGCATACAGTTAGAATAGCATTCCAAGAAACCAAGTCTGCATTGCTTTTTATCTCATTAAATATACCAAATGCATCACTGAGGTTTAGACATTTTGCATACATGGAAAGTATAGTGTTGCTGACTGTAACATCTGAACTTAAGCCGTGCTTTATAATGTAAGAGTGAGCTTGCTTGCCTTGGTTTAGAGTATAAGGATTCGTGAAAGCACAAAGTAAAGACCTAATCGTAATATTATCTGGGGTGAACCCCATATGTCTCATTCGGGAGAAGAATGATATGGCATCATTGACATAACCACCATATGCAAACCCGGCAATGATTGCATTCCACGACACTAAATCAGGGCTTTCTATCTCAAAAAATGCTATTTGTGCACAATGTAACAAGCCACATTTAGCATACATATCACTGAGAGAACAACCTGCAAAAAGATTTCCTCCGAGACCAAATTTAATACTCATTCCATGTATCTGTCTTCCGCATTGTGGATGCCGGAGACTCCCACATGCACTCAAAATGCTGCCAAATATAAATTCGTTCGGCTGGTAAACTCCCAAAGAAATCATTTCTTTGAAGCAACACAAAGCTTCTAACTCGTATCCTAGTTGTGAAAACCCCGAGATCATTGAACTCCACGAGATCAAGTCCTTCGTCTTGATACGAGAAAACACACTGGAAGCATCAATAATCCTATCATACTTATTATACATCGCAATCAAAGCATTCAACGGAATAAGGCTAGACCCAAATTCCGATTTCATAAAATTACCATGCAACTGCCTCCCTAACTCAACATCATCACTCATATTCGCGCAAGCCCTAATAACACTCCCAAACGTAAACTGATCAGGCATCACCCCCGAACGTTGCATATCAATGTACAATCTGACAGCATCAACCCCTCGCCCATTCTGCGAGTACCCAGCAATCAGTGAAGTCCAAGAAACAATATTTCTCTCAGACATTTCATCAAACACCTTAACTGCATCACTCAACGACCCACATTTCCCATACATATTTAAAATGTGATTCTGAAGTATAATATCCGCCTTACAACCAGACAACAACAGATGGTCATGAACAATTCTGCCTTGTTTAATAGACTTGAGATAAGAACAAGCAGAGAAAAGATTGGCGTAAGTGCTGGGCTTAAGTGAAAATGTAGTGTTGTTGTGTAAGAAATGAAAAGCATCGAGAGCTTTGCTATATTGTTTTTGTTTGCATAGGAAGCTAATGTAATCATTGCTGGAGTTTTCATTCTTGAAATTTGAGGTAATTGTTGTTGGATTAATGATGTGTTTGACATTGTTAATGTTGTTACAGATAGTAGAAGAAGAGTGCAGTTTAGTTTCCAGAGTTTTTAACATGTCGAGGACAAGCTGCAGCCCATACTAACTGTAATCCTCGTCAGCTTTTGTTCCTACATAAATTTCAATATATTCGGTGAGGTCTCTGGTATAAAAATCCTTGATTTACTGAATTTATTTTGTTAATATTTAATTATTTTTTAAAAGTATTTTATCGATCTACCGATTACATTACAATTATTATTTTTGATTTATCAAAAAAGTCTCTGATAAATTATGAAGATTGGGTGAGGTAGCTAGTAGAATCCATTTCAATATATTCTTTTGATCAATTAGATTGACTCAATTTTAATTGAAACTCGTATATATATAATTTATAAAAAATAAAATTATACGAGTGAAAAATATAAAATCAATTTTAAAATAAAAAATTTAGAATTTTACTAGATTAATTTATTAATTTTAACCAAAATTTGATCACTATGACCAATAATTAAAAAGAACCAAGTATAAAAATACACATTTTTAAAGTGCATATAGTTAAAAAGATGTTCATGCTTTGAAATGCACAATCATATACAGGATGCTCCAATAATAATTTGCTTAATTTATTGAACATGCTCGAATATTATTCTGCCGCAGACGTTTCCTAAAATGTGTTTAAAATAGTCAAACACATTATGTTTATTAGTATCATAGAATTGCAGCAATGAAGAACATGTGTATGCAGATTCCGACCTGGTCGTTCTGTCGGTCGAGTTCCTGTTAGAGAGCACAGCATTTGTTTATGTACGACTTGCTATATTTTTGTTGTAAACATTAGGTTACAAGTATGAATCTCAACAACTATTTGGTGCAGACAGCAACTCCTCCTCTTCTGCATTATTCATTACCATTTTTTTTTCCTTAAAATATAAGCAATGACTTGTTCAAGCAAGCTCCCTTCTCAACGCATTCAAGTTTAGCCGCATTATAAATTAGTTGGTTACAACCATTCTTTTTAATAAAGTATACTTAGTAATTATTTTTTTTGTTAATTTATCTTGATTAAGTCGTAGGACTTATAAATAAATCCTTTATAAGATAATCTCTCGGATTGTAGGAGCTGTTTTTCTGTCTGTAGTTGTAAGTTTCCATGGAAAGGTCGAAAAAGAAGGTCCAGCTGTGGAAGAAAGCTGTTTTTCATTTCTTATTGTGTTTTGTCATGGGATTCTTCACCGGCATTGCTCCAATGGGGAAGTCCTCAATGCATGTGTTTTCCAATCGTGGTATGACACCGGAAGTTTCACCAGAGCCAGTGGAAATGTCGGTTCAGAAGTTAAATGAAAGTTCTTTCGCGCAAACCTCAGTGGAAGTGGCCTTGCCAATGCATTTTGATCAAGAAGTAGCAGAGGAAGACCAGGAAAAAACTGAGAGTGACACGAGTCCTGAAAGGCTAATTATCATTGTGACGCCAACAAGTGCCAAGGATCAGCTGCGGGAGCTTCTTTTGAGTAAGCTGGCAAATACATTGAAGTTGGTTCCTCCACCACTGTTGTGGATTGTTGTTGAGCAACAATCTGAATCTTCTCAGGTGTCAGAGGTTTTAAGGAAAACGGGTGTAATGTATAGGCATTTAGTGTTCGCGGAGAACTTCAATAATTTAGAAGCTGAAATGGATTATCAGAAGAATGTCGCGCTGAATCACATGGAGCACCATAAGCTGAGTGGTATTGTTCATTTTGCTGGACTATCTAATGTCTATGATCTCAGCTTCTTCAGCGAGATCAGAAAAATTGAGTATGTCTTCTCTCTCTCTGAATTCATTTTTGCAAATCTGTCATGAGTTTAAAATGTCTTCTTGTTATTATAAAAGTTCAACTCATGTTCTGAAAGTTATATAATCCTTTTTATTCTAAAATTTCACCAACCCTCAGAAAAAGTAAAGCGCTTAAAATAATTTCTTTCAGAATGTTTCAGCTGACAGTTGTTAAATTTCTTGACCATACGCTAACCACCACTCAAGTGGCATTCTGTGCTCCAGATCATTTTGTTATTGTTATGTTAATATAATTATTACAATGCAGGGTTTTCGGAACTTGGCCAATGGCACTGGTATCGGCTAATAGGAAAAGGGTGACAATTGAAGGACCTGTATGCAATTCTGCTGAAGTTATAGGATGGCATTTGAAAAGGAAGAACAATAATAATGCGACAGAAGAAGATACAAAATCTCCGCTTCACATTTCTAGCTTTGCATTCAACAGCTCCATCCTCTGGGATCCAGAGAGATGGGGTCGCCCTTCTTCAGTTCAAGACACGTCACAGGTAGATATTTCACAAATTTTAATAGTAGTCTTTAAGTGATATCAATGCGAAAAAAGTATAATTTATTTTTGATGAACTGCTGCCTTAATTTAACTTAATTGATGAGATTCTCAAAGCAAACAAAATTGTAAAGAATCACTATATTGGTATACAAATTAAAGAATCTTAGAAAGTTCAGAAATCTATTGGCTTGCAGTTGCCTGGTATATAAAAATGCCTTGGCTCCTAAAGATGAATTATAAACTGTAATATGTCAACTTTATATGCCTTAGGAATCAATATTTGGTACAGGTTTGGCCAACCTCCTTCAACTTTGTGTACCTTAAAAGACAATAACCCACAAGTCATTCCTTTTAAACCATCCACTGCAATATTCTAGAGCAGGAAACACTTATATCTCAATATTTGGCCTCGAACTCACCAAGAACAAAGTGGTTTCTACTAGGCTACAAAACGAGAATCAGAGTTAATTTTCATTTGCATAGAGCAATATTTTTCTAAAATTTGTTTGTTTACAGAACTCCATAAAATTCGTGGAGAAAGAGGTTCTTGAAGGGGAAACTGATCTGAAAGGTATTCCAGCAGAGGGTTGCTCCAGAATCATGCTCTGGAATCTTCATGTGCCAATAAAACCAATGGGGGATTAACATCTCAATAAGCATGCAACATCAAGTAATCAACATGCACAGGCTTAGCTAATGTTTGATATATCTAGAAGATGTCAAGGCCGGGTTAACGAGATGACAACTGAGGAGACACTCAAGCCAAGTGTTTCGAATTTTTCTTCCATCTTCCTGTTATTTATAAATTTGGCTACAAAATAGCAGGAGATGGCATATTACTAGTACACTGGCACTTCTCAGTGCACCTCATCAAGCTGAGAACATAGAAAACCAGACCACAAGAAAAAGACTTCTCCAGATAGTTTCTTTTTTTTACTATCAGCAAATTCATTATTGCAAGAAAAGAATTATTTGCTAGCAATTTCTTTATTTTTTTCGTTCTTTTGAATAAAATTTCACTTAATTGACGGGGATTTACTTGGCATACAAAATTATACCAGCTTAAACTGAATCACAGAAAAAAAATACATTATGTATTATGGATGTGACTACTTATATATTATTGGTTTGGAAATTAAATTGTCTAAAAAATAAAAAACAACAATTTAATAAAAGTTGCATCTTATTATACTATGATACCAATTGTATATTTTTATAAGTGGTAAGTTGAAATAAAAATAAATAGACAGACCATAGAAAAAGGAAGAGAAAGGAGGTTTCTCAGTTTCTTGATTATTCTGTGATGAGTTAAATTAATAGTAACTAGCAGTATGTCAAGCAATCATATTCATCTGCAACATGACTGCAAACCCCACTTAAAAATGGCTGTAACATTAGGAAAAGGATTGTTGCTCGGCTTCATCTACATATTGTATTATTTCATGCGGTTATGATTTAGGTGGTTGTCTATTACATAACATTTTGCTAGCTTAAGCCTTAATTTCTGCATCAGGAAGCACCACGGGTAGTAGGATGTGCAGTTGTTGCTGCGGCTTATGCTGGGAGGTATATAATCCTAGCTTGGAATGCGTTCAAGGCAAGACCACCTAGACTACGCAGATTCTATGGAGGAGGTTTTCAATCTACAATGACAAGAAGAGAAGCTGCTCTTATTCTTGGAGTAAGGTACCCTAATACATGGCCTTGACCATCGAGTAGCTTTACCATATTTATGTTCTCTCCTTTTGGTTGAATTGAGCTTGGAGGTCAGGTGGCAAGGTGTGTTTATTTGATTTACTATCGGAAACTTTGTATTCCTTCAGATATCCGACAAATGCAGAGGATTAGAATTATGTATGACCCTTAGATTCATGAAGATAAATGTTAAAATATTGTCCTAGTTGAGTTACACCTTAACTATGTATTTGAAAAGTTCTTTCTAACATGTTGCTGCTGCTTCTCTCCTTTGTCATTCTGCTATATATTGAGTGATGTTTGCGTATTTTAATCTGACAGAGAAAGAACTCTGACGGATAAAGTGAGGGAAGCACAGAGAAGATTAATGATTGCTAACCATCCAGATGCTGGTTGTAGCCATTATCTTGCTTCTAAAATACCTGCATTTTTGATATCAGATGGGCAGTTCTTGATGATTAGAAGAGTCCATGTGATATCCCTCATGTTACTGTATTATCAGGACTCAGGAAAAAACAATGAGTTATGAACAAATTTGTTTAGAGAAGCGTTTTGTGTTCTAACTTTGTTCATATCATTCATTCCCGAGATCATCTTCAAGTCATTCAATTCACCAGTTAAAAATGGACAAAAAATATCATGAATAAAAGTTACATGTTATTGTAAGAAAAATCAGTCCCACAACGTAGTTAATCTTATCTAAAATTTTGTTAATCCAGATGTTAGGTATATTTGTCAAACTTCTTATCATCAATTATCAAATTAAAATAATATATGTTATTTATAATAATTTAAGATAATAATAAAATATTTTTTAACATATAATCAATTTATCACCATACTAATATTTTAAATTTATACTAGTATTATTTTTTTTAATACGTTGACCCACACTTCTATTTTAGCAACGAAAAACAAAAATAGTTGTTTTATTTCTTTAAAGAAAAGGTTATTTTTTTTTTCAGATTATTTCAAAAATCAAATAAAATAAAATTATTTCACACTTTCACAGTATTTGCTTTTTTATTACGCTGGTCATGTGAATTTTGGATATTTTGTTATTTTTCTGAAAGAAACTGATGAGTATTTTCGCCGATACAGTAATTCTAAACTCGCCCTCGAAAAAAGGGGAACATTACCTTGAATTCCGGCGTTAATGGCGAGTGACACCGGCAACGAAGAGCGCAAGCAGCTGGCTTTGAACGCATTGGAACGGCGTTTTGCCCTAGCTCAAGACGAGCTTCTTCAGCAGCAACAACCTAAAAGAAAGAAACCACTCCCCCAAGAAAAACCCAAATTTACTACTTACAATAACAATAATAGCACCACCAATACCAATACCAATACCAGTTCTTCATCGTATGGAAACCCCATCGCCACTCTGTCTTCTCCCAATCACTCTGTCAAAAAAGGTTCCTCTCTCTCTCTCTCTCTCTCTCTCTCTCTCTCTCTCTCTCTCTCCCCCCCTCCCTCCCCCTCCCCCCCCCCCTCTCTCTCTCCCCCCTCCCCCCCCTCTCTCTCCCTCTTTCCCTCCCCCCTCTCCCTTGTATGTACTATCATTGGTTATGCTCATTTTAGTATAAGGCGTGATCTCCCAACTGTTTGATAAAGGTCCTCTGAGAAGCTCTGTAGCACATAGCGTTGAAAAAATTAGTTGATTTATTTTTTATATTTTATTCTGGCTCTTGCATTAATAACTTTGATGATATGATGCTTCAAGAACTAGCTTGTGCTGTTTTTATGCTGTCCCAAGAAGCTTTTGAGCAAGATTTGTGGTTAAATTGGATGAAAGTTTGGTTCCCGGGGGTAAATTTAATGATACATATGCATTACTTTGTAAAATTTTGGGGTTTTCAGTTGTGCCTAGGATGAAATAATAAGAGCTCATAGATACATATTGTGGGATTTGACAGTTGCTGTAAGTGTAGACACTAGCTATAGGCAGGAAACTGAAGCTACAACATGGCATGGCAGTGTTTGAACAGGGTACTTATCCTCGGCAAGCTCTAAATTTATGCGCTATTAAATTTTTTAATTTCTTATACAAGTAATGACATGAGTATACCACGAAAAGATGACGCTAAGCCAGTTCAAGAGAATGTGTGATCATGGATGATAATGTACCTCAAAATATATTATCCTATACGTGGTATATGATGACGGAACTAAAGTCTGCATTCATAATGTCATAGCTCTGAAACTTAAATTCAAATGGTTAATGCATAACACACATGTATATGAACATATATCTTTCTTTAATCTAAAAATAATGAAATTGTTCTATTTTAGTGACTAACTAATTGAAATGCAAGCTATAAAATTAGAGAATACATTAATTTCTCATGGACCAGCATAGCCTGTTACGATTGTTTAGATATCAATTCTGTGTTGCTTAAAATGGCTAGGGTGATAACTGATGCTGATTTTGAGCAATTGGTTGAGCGGGATTCTCGTGAAGATCGAAATTTAAGCAAATTTAGCAATGAGTAAGGTAGAATAAATAACGACTTATATAAGGATCCTGTTTTTGTTATGTGCTTACCCCTGATCGTCACCAAGATACAGAAGCTTGTAGTTGAAATTGTTCTGAACTTGCCTTTTACAAGAACTTTGTTAATAGGAACCCGTTCTATGGTTTGCTTCTAGGAGATCCTTAAGAGTCCTTTTGTCTAATGACGAGAAATAAAAAATGAACATGGACATCAGCTCCCTCTCACATTCCCTTCTCTCTTGCGTTTGCACCAGTTCTCCCTGCTTCTCATATATTATTGACCAGAAACGATATATTGGTGCTAAGGAATTAGCAGTTTTAACATGATGGTTCCCTTTATGGATGCAGATAATGAAACAAGCGATCCAGTATATTCTTTTCTCTCTTATCCCGTGCATGAAAATTTAGTATCCACCAGCATTGAGGTAAATTCCTCCATTTCTTAAGTAATTGAAACTTAATATTCTTCATTCTGTTGTGTTGAACTTTCCTATACTAAGATCTTTAATCATAACTCTTTCAATGTTTTGCAGTTTTCCGATAAAAAAGGGAGTGTGCCTGATAAGATTTTACATGAACTTCTCCGAAATGGCGATGCAGCCCTGAAATATAATCAGGGATTAAAAGGCAAAAAGATTGATAATTGGATCTCTCTTGAGAATGTAGAAAAAGGGTGTGGAGCATATGATAGAGCCCATATAAAAGCTCTTAATAGAATCTCTAAGCGATCTAATAAGCACATGTCCATGAAGCAACATAAAAAATTTGGATCCCTCTCCTTGCCTGTTGATTCCCTAAAGTGTGTTCCATTCTTTCTGCTAAGTATATGATTATCTCTAATTCTCAACCATTATAAATTTTCAAGAAGAAATAGTATTGTTTTTTCAAGTATTGTATCTTTGGTTTGGTCCTATAACCATAGGGTTAGATTTATTATACTACTTGGCACTTGCTACCATCATAGGACTCATACCCCAGATAGTTTCTAACAAATGAATACAAAGATAGGTTTTATCATATAGTTATTGAGCATATGATTTGGTAAAACAGGAAATGTGGAAAGCTATGAATACTTTGAATTTCCATAGTTACTCTCTAGATATGTTTCACTATGTATACATGCGTATCAGTGAGTGAGGACTTTCTATAAGAAACTATGCATTCAAGATTTTAGCTTTGTTATCTTACAAGCTTTTGTGCAGTCTCTTAACCAGATTCCACTGGCTTTGGCTTTTCTTTCAATTCTTTTCTGGTTGCAGGTTTGAGATCTATAAACCAATGCATGAAATGTGGAAAGGTTACATAACACAACTTCTTAAAAATCTTGGGTAATGTGGTTGCCTTTTGCACTTGTACAGTTATGGTTGTTCAGTCTTAGCTCTGTGATATCATTGCTTTTGTATCTATCACTTGGCAGGAACATTCAGGTGGCACAACGTCTACTCAGTGCAGACCTACATGGTTCAATTATTTTGAGTAAGAATGCACACATTTTCCGTACTTGCAAGTTGCAACTGCAACAATCTGCAATAGCATATCCTACACTACTAGTTATACTTAGGCATATGATTAGGGTGCCATTCGTACTAGACATAAAAAAATCCCTGTCATTTGCTCATAAGCAAACACACACAGGTACGTCTATATATACATCTTGACGATTTCTGTTTTTCTGATCTTGGTAGTTGTTCAAAGTAATGTAGCCTCTTTCGTTGGAGCAAATGGTATTATGATTCGGGAAACTGCGGAAACTTTTTCAATAATTACAGCGGACAACAAGTTACATGGTAAAATCTTCAAACCAGTTTGTACTTGCTCTGTATGCTATCTTACAATTTTCAAGTTTTGGTTTGTATTGTATCAGGTGCAGGTGCTTAGAGTAATAGTGGAAACTCCTTTACTTAATAGTTTTCAGTTAACTTGTTATAAGCAAATGTCTATATGCATTTTAAAAATGCTTAAGGAGCTGTAACAGCAGCCTTAGCCATTATATTGAAGCCTTACTTTTGTCGCTAATGTAATTTAATTTGAATATTTGATCCTCTTTCGTCCATAATGTCTGTGCAGTAGTGCCGAAAAAGGCATCTGTGTTCATGCTGCAAGCTGATTGCTGGAAGATTACACTTCTTGGAGATGAGCTCAGGTCAAGAAATATGGGGCCTTGAGTAGCTGTCAGGTAATGCAGACTTTCTAATTGTTTTGGTTACTAGTTTCTGCACATATCTCTTAATTTTTATTTTAGTAAGTTTATTGTTGGCATGGACTGGTTTTTTATTTATGCATGGAAAATGAAGTCTTATTCATCATGATAAGCTCTGATCCTTTCTTTTGGGCCTATTGGCTAAAATTAATTAAATTTTTGGTAACTGCAGTTTCGTGAAGGAGGGAAGGCTGCTCGTAACTCGTCCCTGGGGGAAAGAAAACAGAGATGCATGAGTCAGCCTTTACAAGAGACTTGAAGAAAATAGAAAGAAGGAAGCTGATAAGCCAATGATAAGTATGAATCAACCTGCATTTTCTTCTTCTTACAGAAAAACTTGTTATACTAAAATTGAATTTGGTAACCTTGATCCAATATATTGTAATTCAATAGACTTCAATTTTATATAATTGAATCACATATAATAATATTTGATTATCTGATTCGGGTAATACGCTAAATACAGTATCTGACTACATTCTCTGTGCTCACTCCTGTTATTCCAAGAATGTCTACTTGGTGAAAGAAACTTCGGAGTTTATATGGTGTGAGGCGGTTGTGCTAAATCTTATATTGGTGGAGTTATTTTATGATTTAGTACAGAAAAATGGTTTTGACTTTTTATATTAAATAAGTTGTTAAGTTCAATCTCAGAACTCTGTTTGGAGCTTTCAAACGCAGACATCAAAAAAGAAAAATTTCTGATTTACTGAAACTCTTAGTTTTTTTTTTCAAACTCTTAGTTAAAATTGATAAGAAAATATTATAAATAAAAATTATAAAGTATATGCGGATTTTTTTTCACTTCAATGGAGAAAACAAACATTAACGAATTTGGGTCATCTATTATTAAATTAAACTCACATATTTTATTTATAATAATTTTAGATAATGATATATTATTTTAAAAATATCATCGATTAATATAAATTATACTTAATAATCAGAGCACAACGTAATTTAAGTTGAATAAGATGTTTTTGTGTCATTTTAACCATGATCGTGTGTACGGTTAAATTTTTTATGACAAGTATATAATGTAGCTTGATCAAATGTAAAAGATATATAAATTTTAAAATATTAAATAATTATGGGTATTTAGCAAGTGTTTTGTTTTGTAAGCATACAACAATAAGATCACAGATAAAAAAAAATAATAATACATATATTAAGGAAAATAAAAAAAATAGAACATCTCCATTGCATTGATTAAAATGATTAGATATAATAATATAAAAAAGTATTTATTTAAAATTTGTTATATTTTTAAAGAGGTGTGTTTTAATAATACTAAAAGTAATATGATATTATAATTTTTATAATTAGATAATTATAGATAAAATCAATCATCTTAATATAATAAATCATAAATGAGGTAAATTGTTCTTGTACATAGGAACATGGGTAGGCTGTCTAAAATTAGCTCCGCGGTTCGGTGACCGAACCGAAAGAACTGAAAATGCTTGTCATTATCTAATAAACTTGTGGTAATATCCATGACCATCCAATTCTGCTATGCTCCAGTTATGTGAACATCAAGACGACATTTATGCACAAAATTTGCCCAGTATTGAAACTTGATGACATATATGCGTAAAATTTGCCCAGTATTGGAGCTGCTCATTGATCATCTCTCTCCCTTCAGCAAGCTGCAGCTTAAGGGTGTTGCTTTGCAGGACTGGAAGATAATTTATTATATAAACCGCATCTTTAAGTTCCGGCTGCATCTTTAAGTTCCGGGAAAGAAGTGTTGCAAGCAGGCATCAACTTTAGCAAGAAATTTTTATTCCACTTCTCCAAGGAACCCTGTGTTGATGATATTAATATACTCCCTCCGTTCCAAAATGTTAGTCTTGTTTGCCAAAAAAAAATATTCCATAATATGTGTCCTACTCTTTTTTCAATACATTTTTTCAAGACTTAACTTTGAATTTATCTTTCCAAAATTGACTAGATGTAGTGGATACACCTATCTGGTGAAAGTCTCATGCAGTTTTTAATCTTATTAAATGCAGTTAGCTAGCTTTCAAGGTCACAATCATTAAATAGCACTAAAAATAAAAAGAAAAACATACACATTCAAAATACCTTAATATGTGTGAAAATGACAAACAAGACTAACATTTTGGAACGGAGGGAGTACTAAGTAAGAATAATAAATGGGTCCGAATCCAGACAATTTGTATCCATCTTTCCGTGATTCTTTATTGCCAAAAGAAATAAGACTTTATTTTTTATATGAATACATGGGTTCGTTATAAAAAGATGGTTGTCAACAATTGCTTGTCAGTCAACAATTGCTTGTCAGAGACCGGCTTTCATGATAAATTTAGTACTAACAAATAGTATACATCTATACAGTCACCCGCCTTTCTTTTGTTTGTAAACATTTGGTCAGTAATATCTTCATGCTAATGACACAAATCACAGTCTGCTCAAATTGAACCCAAATGACAATATTATGTAACAAATAATAATATGATACATCCACAACATTATACTATATTTGCTTCTGTATTACAATATCGTTCTACACTATCCATCCAACAAGAATTGTAACAGTTAATATATTTCAGTGAATTGGATGTCAAACAAAATGAAATGCTCAGTCGTCTCCATCAGCAGCTTCAAGGCGCCACTCACTCCCATAATAAGAATTAGGCAATCCCAACCAAAACTTGAAAGCCTCTGCGGCTTTTTTCCTTTCCTTCCTTCGATCCTGTCTGGCTCTGGACGCATGTTTACTTGTAAACATCCTTGAATGCATTTCAACATATATTCTGGTGTACTTTGTCTTGTTTGGTGGTATTCCATACTCTTCCATGCAAGCCACAATCTCTAATGCTTTCTTAAAGAAAGCAGCCCTAACACAGATATCAGCCAGCGTATCTAATAGCCCTTCATCAGGCTCTAATCGCGGGACATCTGAAGCTTTCGAATTCTCTCCATCCCCCATTCCACATCTTTCCTTCACTTCATTCCATAGCAGAAGTGCTTCTCCAGGTTTTCTGGCTAATGCAATACAATTTGCAAGACTTCCATATGTCGCCACATTTGGATGAACTCCGTTCTCTTTCATCCTCTCTACTATCCTCTTTGCCTCTTCAAGTAATCCCAGCCTACAATACCCTTCGACCAACATATTCCAAGCAACCAAATCAACCTTCACTCTCGGGTCATTGAGCATCTCATCAAAAACTTTGTTAGCTAGCTTTGGCTGACCCGACAAAGCAAATGCTTTCATTAAGGTGGTGTAGCTAACCTTGGAAGGAGCAATTCCTCTTGCTCGCATTTCATTAAAATAGGTAAGAGCCCCAGCACCATCATCAATCAATATACACCCATCAATTAGAGTATTATAAGATACCACATCAGGCTCCAGACCTGCATCACCATCAGCCATTACACGAATCAATTCTTTGGCCTCCTCTATCTGAAGTTGTTCGCAGTAGCCCTTGAGAAGAATATTATAAGTAATCCTATTAGCAGGAACACCAATCCTAGACATCTCAGCCAGCACCTGCCTTGCTCTATCCATTGCTCCAACCTTAACAAACGCAGATATAACTGTCGTATATGTAACATGATCAGGGTGGCTGCCACTATCTTCTTGTTGACGCATCGCTTCTAGCATTCTCATCGTGTCCAAAACACGACCTTGCTTCATATATCCCTTCATCAACGTCGTATATATTCTAGAATCTGGTCTGTAAACTTTTTTCAACATTGGCGGATCATGATCATTTGAGCTAACCGAATTCGGAAGCAACTTTGCAAACACGTGATTCTCCGTCTTCCTAACAAATTCCGTATCAGAACACTCCCTAAGAACTCTACATATATCTAACCGACCTTCCCTCATTGCTTGTACCAATTCCTCCGCAATCTCCAAATCACCAAAACCCACATAAGCCGCCACAAGAGAATGCAACGTCGTCATACACAACGGAATCCCCTTATCAAGAATCCTCTCCAACACAAACACAAGCAAATCCTTCCTATTAACCCTCGCACACAACTTAATCATAATATTATAACTCAAAACATCAGGTTCACACTTAAACTCCTGCATTTCATCAAACAATTCCAAGAACCTCTTACTAAGCCCTAAATTCGCACACGCATTAAGCACCGCATTAAACGCAGCCGTATCAGGCTTCGAATCAACCACCACATTCGGGTCCGAAAAACGCCTCACCCTCTTAACAACAGACTGAAACAACCTCACAGCCTCCGCCGGCCCATCATCACCAGACGACGCTAATCGACTCACAACAGCACTCCAAGCCTTAACATGAGGAAGATAACCAGACTTAAGCATAGACTTAATAATCGAAGTAGCATAAAGAGTTTGACCTGATTTCGCAGCGGAAACAGCCAGCAGGCCCAGAGAGTTGGCGTCGAGACGGTGCAGCTGTTGCTCATCACGGAGACGCGTGATAATAGACTGAGCTCGAGCGAAGCTAGAAGGAGTGTTCTGGTAAGATAATTGAGAGATTAAGCGGCTCAGACAAGTGGGGTTGGGGAGTTTAGTTGAGTTCGAGTAAGCTAACCAAGCCTCTTCTGTTTTTCTCTGTCGGAGAAGCAAGATTAGTGTTTGGTCTTGGGGATTATTATTATTACTACTAATATTAATGTTGTTGGGGTTTGAGAGAGAGAGATTTGAGGAGTTGGGTTGAGTTGAGGTTTGGACACGAAACGGGTTGGGGGTTTTGAGCGGTGGGGATATGCGGCGGAGGGCGGCGGTGATAGGGTGGGTAGGGGTGGTTGGCCACGGTGGTGTAGTGATGATGTTGGTGGTCATTATACTAGCCCATCCACAATTGGGGCATCCCTGATTTATTATTTCTTTTTGCTTATAATTTTATTCCCTTTTTCCACTTATAAGTTTATTCTCTCACAGGTGCCTTGACTTTTTTTCACGTATTTTTAAATCATTTGGCTGTATGTTACAAATCATTATTTTTGAAATTTTTTTTATTAAAATAAAAATATATATCACATATTTTTATTCAGAAAAATAAATTTTAAAAAATAATAATTTTTAGCCTACGGTCAAACCAATTAAAAATGCGTGCAAAAAAACTAAACGACTTATATTTCATTTCAAAACGAAGGGAGTATAAAATTTCAGGTCCGCCACAGCTCGTTTCTAGTCAAAGGTCACAAGACAAAAATCTTGTCCTCAGAGCGACCGATTAGCTGATCTTTATAGCCGATAAGTGATAATATTATGATAAATTAGAAATTTAATTTTATACTAACATGTGTTTCAGGGATAAAATGCTATATTATTTTCGAATGCTATTAAAATGATCCGATTTTGTATTTATAAAAATGCGATAAACATTTGAGAGAAACAAATCATGACTCAACAGAGATATTTGTATGTATATGAGTTATGAATGGACATCGGCGGTGATATGTGTACTGTATTATATCCTCATACCTTGCTTCCTCTCCGTGTTGGAACCTTTTTCCGTCAATTTAAAATAAGGAGTTACTTGTGTCCGACTGTCCGGCGTCCCTCTCAATTGTTTATATTTTTTCATTGCTTGACACTCATATAAAATATAATTTATAATATTTTTTAAAATTTGTTTTTATATAAAAATTGAGGATGTTAATTGTACCTTATTTAAAGGGCTTTAATGTGTATTAATTAAGGACGTTAATATTTTATTAATTGTGCCTTAATTAAGAGTTTAATTGTCTCAATTATGAGTTATCATAATTGTGTAAATATTTTGATCAGCACCTGCATATACACGTGATTTTATTAATAATTGATTATTGGATATATTTTTTATTTTTATAATTTATGTAACCTAATATATATCGCCTTATAATTTTCTTGTTTCCCTTGTTTTATTTTCAGGATTTCTTGGAAAAAGACCGGTTTTTCTTTTCGGACATTAAAGTTTTATTGTCTAAATTTCTCCGATCATCTTGCATGTCCGACGGTTAGATAATAAGTTTTCTTAAATGAAAGAATTATCACGGTAAATTGCCGATTCATATTTGTGAGATTTATTCTCATTTTCAAAAAAAATAAAAAATTTAGATAGTAAATATTTATTCTAAAGAAAAAATAAATTCAAAATAATTTATCAAATTATATTTTATTAGTATTAGGATGTGCGCTAAGCCCTGTCCTCAATATAAATAAATGAGGGGACGAAGGGAGTGACTTATACTCGGAAGATCGACACTTTGACTTTTTCGCGTTTTCAACGTACTCAGAACAGTTACTTGTAAATATTCTTTTTCAAAAATATTTGTTTTGTCTAAAAATATGGATCTTATATTTTTAAAAAAAACACTAATATTTTAAAAAAATTATTTAGAAGTAACTCTTTACCGAATAAATGCATGCAAAAAAAGTGAGTCAAACTTTTTAGGAAGGAGGGAGTATTGATTTAAATAAAGTTATAAAATAATGTCAATTAGACAAAATCACGAAATAATAAGTAATCAAAAATTTATGGGATGATTAATTGAAGAGCGGGAGATTTATTGGTTCGATGAATTATAAAAAATAATTAATTATTGATTAATTAAAATCTATCACTGATTTCTAAAATAATGTTTAACGCAACAAGTGTAATATAAAAATTATGCTTAATTTTATATTATTAATTATTTATAAACTATTCAAAATATAATAGCAAAAATAAACATAATAGATTATCTATTTAAATAATAATATTAACTTGAAATATCATTTATGATACTATCGTGAAATTTTCTTTCCCCATATTATGCTAATTTCTTACTGTTATACATAATATCCTCTTCATATTCATTATATTGGGAACACATCCGTTAGTCGAATGTTATACAAACCAACTATAAATAGGGATTTGCTAGCGAAAGAAGGTTTTGCCAGCGACAAGCATCGGTCAATAATGTCGGGAGTATCAAAATCACCGAGATAGATCACTAATTTAAAAAATTGAAAAAAATTTGAAATCGATAAATGGTAGTCGAAATTGTAAAAACCTTTTCGAACGATTTGCTAACTTTTCAATAACAATTGACTGATGTGAGAACATGATTTGATAATAGACGGTAGGAAAAAAAGGTTTTCAACCTTTCACGCAAACTAATGTCGGTAGTTGGATATCTCAGACACGATTCTAATTCTTTTCAAATTACACATTTAATAATGTCTTATGAAAATAAAAAGAGAATTTAGAGTATGTACAATCATCTTGAAATCATAGTAAAAAATTATTAATATTATAAAAAATATATAGTGATTTATGTAAAAAAATTCAATTCCATTGCCACATTTTTATTATCTATAAATATAATAAACTTCCTAATATTAGCTGTATATAATGTGTTACAAAATTTACATAACAATATATAAATTTGATCGTCAAACTCATAGCAGATATTCTTAGTAAACCCGTTTGAGTGAGACTGACAACATGTTTGGTAGTGTAATTCATATAGGGCAACAAGGGTCATGCGTATTATACAAATTAAGGTATGTCCTAGATACCAACCAGGTCTCTCCTAATCACGGGCAGCATGGCATGTCAGTATGTTACATAAGGGTGATTATGAAAACAATGCTTGCCAAGCTCATTCATTAAACAAAAATGTCATGCAACAGTCCATGATGATTGAAGTGATAAAACTCTTAGCTAATAACATTGTAACAAGTTACAACTACTTACTTTTGATGGGGATTTATGTAAAAATGTGAACACAAACCATACCAAACAAGCAAGCCAAGCAAAAAAACGGTAAAACAAACCACATCTTCTCAAACATAAAGTTATTTTGCGTTTCAAAATCACATCTGCAGAAATCAAGTAGCAAAGGTGTCCAAATATAAATATAACACGCTCAACCTGATAGGAGAGCATAGGTTCTAATTATAACATATTATTTAGGCACCAAACAGTTGCATTATGACATAACATTCATCTTTTTAGACGAACATTTGAAGAGGATGAGCAACGAGCAACAATCTCTTACTCCTGGCGGCCTTGCATGAAAGCTGTCACAAACTCACCATGTGCCTGCAATTTTTATTAAACAATGACAAAAATTAGATAGTATGTTGCATCATCAAAAACTTTGCATGTTAATATGTTATTTAGGTTTCAGCAAGTCATTGTCCCAGGAGCCATTACACATACCATGTAATTAGTACAAACCAGATTATGTATTAGTATATTTATGTCTATATGCTATATAATATCAAATCCTCCCAAAATAAACTAGCATGTTGGCGCAAGAAAATATTAATACTTTACAAAAGAATATCATGCAACTTGTCTATAAAGATTTTCCTCGTATTTCGTAAAACACCAAATAATCCTAAAAGTTAGCCTTCTCTTTCAATATCTTACATCTAAGGATATTAGTGACATATTATTATCTTTTACCGTATGTTACATTCAAAGTAGCACGTGACTAAAGATGCTACTGCTCTAATAGCTTTAACTCTAAAAACATTTCACAGAAAGAAAATATTCTCAAGTTATAAAGCTAATTTTATATCAGTTTTGCACAATTTAATGAGAGTTAAGAGGAACTTGAGAGTTAGCGTCATTCACGCGCTGAGAGGGTAAGAAAACCTGAGAGTTAACGTCATTCACGCCATGAGAGGGAAATAGTCCCTGAGAGTTAGCGTCATTCACGCCCTGAGAGGGAAAGAGAATTTGTGAGTTAGCGTCAATCACTACCTGAGAATGAGAAATCTGTTGAGCAAGCTGAACAAAAAATTCCAACCATATAAGAAATTAGCAAGGGAAATATTCTTCAAAAAATTTTATTTGAAAAATTAAGAATTTACCCCATTATCTCCATTCCCTATCCCAGATCCTCCAACGCCTCCATTCATATTAGCAGATCCTCGGCCACCTTTTGTTGCTGCCCTTTTCTCACCCTACATTAATACATCACTGGAAATATTACTAATGGTACAATTACATATATATTAAACGAACATAATAATCAAATAATTCAACTAAACTCAAACTGAACAAGCTCAATCATTCCAGAACATTCAGGAACCCAAAGTGAAAAAAAAAAAAATGGTCAACAAACATGTCAAGATACATAGCTGAAGACATAATTTACATGGGAAAGGCAACTACCGCTCTGAATTTGTGCATGTATAATGTTAAAGGACCAATGTAATTTTGAAATCCAGCTCTGGACATAGCCCATAGCACATCATCACCACTAATAGTCTTCCTCTTGTCCTCTCGACACTTGTCGCTTGCCCTGAAAAACAGATATAATTACTTGTCCCTGTTAGAAAAAATAACAAACATAGAAACAAGTCACTTTGAGAACATGAGACATAGATTTTACAGGTTATGTCCATGTCTTTCATCTTCAATTTTTCAACAAAATTTCTTCATTATTAATCTATATTTAACATATCGTGATTAAATTTATCCAAGACCGTGTTAATTCGAATGGAATATAGTGAGAGACTCATAGGAAGTCCAGGCCAAAGATAGAGAAGAAATGCTAGTCCGTGAATTACGACATGACATAATTTGTTAAGATTTGTGAATGAACACGGCTAGGAGAAAGGACTCGACATTCATCTAAATGTTAATTAGATAAAATCGGGTAGCAATTTTGCACAATAAAATGGAATAACGACCAAGTAAAAAACATAAATATCCACACATGATCTCAGGCTATCCTAATATAGTTAATAGTCTTGTCACATTAGATGCCTCATTGAAGACTCACAAACCACTATATTCATGAAAAACAAAAGAGTCTACACAGTTTGGAAATAAGAATTATGTGTGTGTGTGTGTGTGTGTGTGTGTGTGTGTATTACTGTGTATTAAAATCTCATTTGTACATGAGTTTAATTGTAAAATGTAATCACATGTGTTAGTTCTCGATACAAGGTTAATTAAATTATGAGGGGTTGAATAACTTAATCATCATTTAAAAACAATTGTGTCATTTTTTTAAAAAAAAACCCCATTTTCAAATCTTGTATCGAGAGTATAAACATTTATAATATCTGAATTAAAAACAAAGAAACAAGAAATATTACATGATAGATTTTTATCCTAATTTATGATGGCGAAATCCTTAATAAATCCGTTCATCCCTGTCTAGTCCCTGAACTCCTCACAGGTGCCGAGATTTTCACTATAAGAAAAATCTACTCCTTACAGTAGGAAGAAAAGCCTTTGCAATTCTACAAATATATATCTTGAAACTCCCCATTACTTCCTCAATATAAATGTAAAAACCTACAAGACTTGTCTTGAAATGTAACTCTCGTTACTTCCTTAAAGTTTGTAGACACCTTAATGTAGTATTTGTACTTTCAAACTTTTGCCGGTCTCAGATCTTAGATATCAGGTCTTGGTCTTTTCTCTTCCTCACGGTGCAAAAACTACTAACTTCCCGTTGGTACATTTAGGATTTGGGTCTTAGAACGAAGATCACCTCACTTCACTACAAAAGTGGTATATATGTGTGGTATGTGCAACAAAGTAGTTAGTGATGTGTGTGTGTGTGTGTGCGCATGTTGAAATGATTCAATTTAATGCTGAAACATATGTATTTAATGTTTGTCACAAATATCAAAATAAAGAGATATTGAAGATATCAACATGTATAATTATAAGCACATAGGAACAAGTACTAATTTACTACTACTATTAGTTAAGAAAAAAAATTAAAGTGAGAGATATGATAAAACATACTCGCCAGTGATATAACTGATAAAATCAGTAACGCACTCCTGGATACGCTCTTTAGACTCCTTCGCGATCTTCCCATTTTGTGGAACCGCTTTTCTCATGATCCTACTGATATTAGCTATTGGAAGAAGCATATCCTGATCTCGGACGGATTCAAAGCTTCGATTCCCATTCTCTGAGCTTCCACGCCCTGGACTCACTGCTGCATTTTCTACAATAGATTCCATTCCTGCATAAATAAACAAACAAAAATTTACAGTTTTTTCATTATAGTCAATATATATATATATATATATATATATATATATATATATATATATATATATATATATATATATATATATACACATGTGTGTGTGTGTGTGTGTGTGTAAAAATTGGGGATTAATTCAAGTTAAAAGTAAAATTTATCAATTTAAATATGCTAGCATCTATAGTTGTCGGGAATTGAGTAGAAGGGTTCAAAATTTGAAAAATAATTCACTGAAATGTAAAAGAAAAGACATGAGCGAGGGGTGATGAGAGATATGAGATCGGACGGTGCATAGAGGAAAAGAATAAAATGATAGATCATTCTGGATTTGGGTACTATGAACACCGTCCGTTAATATCCCCCGCCCACCCCCATAAAATTTAATAAATAATAGCTAATAAAATTAATAAATATTTGTTAATGAATAACACCTCATAAATTAATAAATATAAATATCTGAAAACTTTGTTAGTTGATAAATGAAAATTGAGTCAGAGAATGAATAAAAAATTTAAAGCGTGTATAATCCAAAAATTACAAACCTCTCCAAAATTTCAAGAGCGGCATCGTGGCAAAAATATTATCAGTTAATAAGTAGGTTTATAAATATATTTAGATTATCATATTGTTATTAGACTTGATAAATCAATATTATAATAATGAGATTGAGTTGACTTCTATGGAGACCATCTTTTTATTAGAGACTTTGAAGATTATATATGTTCCGCAAGTAAGAGATTATAAAATATATTAATATGTGAAACATGTTTTGCTTGCGGTGCATATATGATCTCCAAGGTATACAATAAAATAGTGATCTTTATATCTTAATTGTGATATCCACATTAAATATCTTAGTTTTATGATTGAAAGGATTCATCTTTATGGAAAGATATCTAAGAAAAGTCATGACCAAATAAAATTAGAATAAATACATTGAATCTTAAAAGGTTCTTCAAATCTAGTATTCATATGTAGAAAGTTTTGAAAATGATTTTATTACATACATATATGAACATTTTATAAATAACACTAGATTTGAAAGCACATACCAAAAGGCAAATCTGAATACTACCATTTATATGTATCAAATTTCAAACTCATTTGCAAAAAATTTCTTAAAACGCATTTCTTTTGCTTTAAATTCTTAAACTGGTATCAAGGTTTCTTAACATAACGCTAAATCTTATATAACAAAGAATAACCCATTATTTGAATACAAATCAATATACATAATCAAGGTATATGAAAATGATAAAAGATCTCAATAGGTTTATTGATTTAATAAAATCATAAAATCATGTATATATATCTCGATGATCGATGTAAGATTCGTTTTTCATAAAATCATGTTAAAACAAAGTTAAATCAGAAACATTTATAAACGAGACCATATATACGTTCGAAACAAAGCTGTATACGTAAAGAAACCATTACATAAATTCAAAACAGATAATAGAGAGCAGTCGAACCTGCAGAATTTGTTAATGGACGAGGATTAGCCATTTTCTTAAGAACAAGACAAGACGGCGCTCACTATCATATATCAAAGTGAAGATATTGCTATATAGTTATATAGAGGTTATGATTGACTATAGTAATAAATATTGACCAATCGAATTAAAAGAGTACAATGGGCTCAACAGTTTAGTATACTAGCCCAATATAAATTATGAAGCCCAAAAATGATTAGCTTAAACTTAAAGTGTAAATTTATTATTATTTAAATCAAATCATCAAATCATTAATAATATAATTATTTTTCTTTAAGAATAAATTTATAAAAATCAATAATCTTAATATTCTAAATTATCAAAATTCTCAATATGTTTGGGTTATTAAAAATATAACAGATAAATGATATGATATTTAGATGACATAAAGATAATAATCAATGACTTATCGAAGTCTTATTAAATGTATGTAAGACAATACTCAGACGTTAACAAGTTACTCCCTCCGTCCCAGTCATTTGTATACAAATGGCTGGGACACGGAGACCAAGAAATTATGTAAGAAATGAGTAAAGTTAGATGAAAAGTAGGTATAGTGGTGGGACCCATTTATATTTAATAATAGATTTGAGATAGTGGAGGAAATTAGTGGGTGTAATAGTGTTTATATTATTATAGAATGGAGATAGTGAAAGAAAGTAGTTGGTGTAATGATTTTTTATATTATAAAAGTTTGCTACTTTTGGAATGTATACAATTGATGGGACGTCCCAAAAAGGAAATTGTATTGGGACGGAGGGAGTATGTTTTAACTTTACACAAATTTATTTAACAAATATATCATGTTAGGAATATGGTGTTTTTTTGTAATAAGTCAAAATCCTTATTATAATTTTGTGTAAGTATTGTAGATGATCGATGGATAACATGCTATATGTATAATATATTAATCAGGTAACTCGTCAATGAATGAAAAGATTTTTCAAGAAGAATCGCGCTACTAATATGATAAGTTGCGATTTAAAATATATGTTTAAATAATTTTGATTTGTTAAAATAATAAAAATAAAAATAAAAGTGACTTACGTTATGTGACGAACAGGATTTTCAGAATTATTTTATTATTTTTATTCATGATTATTTGAGAAAAATTAAGAATAAAATTCAATATTTTATTCTAGTTTGATCAGTTTCAAAAATATTTGTTTATATTATTTTTTTAGTTATTGGGGTATCGGAATTTTATTGTCTGTATGAATTAAATGCCATGTTAAATATGTGAATTACCTGTTATATGATTTAACTGTATTTTTTTTGGATGTGATTTAAGCATGCGTACATGTTACTTATTGTTATGTTGTTTTAGAATTATTTATGATTTTCTTAAAAATGGACTTTTGGAAAATGAATTCTTGAAAATATGAAAGTGATTTTAAGGATTCTTTTAATTATTTGATGATGACAATAAACATTTTTAGGAGTTTTTAAAATATTAAAAATCCTATTTTTATAAGGATAAATTTTTTTAATTAGTTTCTGAACGCAACCTAACTTCAGAATTTTATATAAATTTTGAAAATGTTCTATAAATTCTGAAATTTTTATTTGATTAGTTTTATAATATTTTGGGATTTATAAAAATATTTCAGTAGTTGTCGGGAGAAATCTTACTCGTATGTTATTCCCGTAAATTGATAAACAGGTATAATATAAGTGATTATTCAGCAATTGAACTACAATTGGCTGATTGTGTTGATAACACGTGCTCACACCCTTTTTCTTGTTTCTGGCCACGTATCAAAACCTCTGTACACCTCTCTTTTATTTTCTTTTCAGACCCTATTCCTCATTCTCTTCATCTCCTTAATCCGCAAATATAATCCCTCATTCCTTTTCTTTTCTTGAATCACCGTCCTCCTCCACTGTTCGGAATCCGGCACCGCCGAACCTCCTCGCTTGTCTCCGCGGCTATCAAATCGCCACTGTACTGCCACCGCTCCGCTGCCTGACGAAGCAAGTATCACCGTGGTTCTGCTCGCTTTCCGGTCACCTCAAATCTATTCCTCAAAGCCAGGCACTGTTCCTTGTTTCTTCGGTCCATTGATTTTCTGTTTCCGGTCAGCAATTCACTCTATTCAGTAATCATTCTGATTGAGTACATCTCCTCCCACTCATCTCTCAGTTATATATATGTATGTATATGTGTGAATTGTTGGGATTGTGCCGAGATTGAATCAGTGGGCTTATTTCAAATTAGTTAATATATACACAAGCAATCACAGGGATATGGGTTATTGCTAATTGTTATATGTTAGCTAAAGCCAAGGTTTAGGAATGTTGATATGATTGCAAATCGGTTGAATATTACTGTTCAATCAGCCTGTGAGGCTATGGAGATGAGTGTTTAATTGGTTTGAATATCAATATATAAGTAAAATCACGTTAATTCTATTCAAAAGGATTGTGAGTAATTAGTTAAGTAATTTATGAATTCTAGATTATGTGGGATTGTTTGTCCTTAAGTGCATACTTGTTTATGTTTATATGTGAATAGCTATTAAGTTGAATTGGTTTTGTTTAGTCTTTAATTGAGTAACAACATGTGGGTATTTAAAAACTAGCCTTCTCTAAAAGAAACTGAAATACTGGTATATGTGTAGATATGTTGAAAAGATGGTATTTTAAATATTTAGATTAAATCATATGGTGTCCCTGTGTAATATTGGCATATGTTATGATTTGAAAATCTAAAATATTTAAAGCTTAGTTTATAAACAGTTAAGTACTTTGAAAAAGATTAGTTTATTCTGATTTTGTACAACTAAATTGGGAACTAAATTAAAAAGAGTTACTAAACTAAATTGGGAACTAAACTAAAAAGGTAAATGGGAGCATACAATGAATTTGATTTAAACTTGGTTTTGTTATAAGTTCAGCTTGTGAGATTAAGCAGCCAAGCTTTAAGGTAAAAAAATCAGAGATATTGGCACTTTTGTCTAAAGTATTTTTATTATTGAGATTATACGAGGATTAAGAAGGTTGAGGTTTGATTATATACTTATATATGCCTCGATTTTCGGGTATATGTGATTATATAATTAAAACCTTTATTTTCTTATAGTATGCAGTTGATGATTTTGGGATTTGGACTATCGATATTGACTATACGAGGATTAAGGAATTTAAGTTCTTAGTTATGTATATAAATATACTTCGACTTTCTTGAGGTATATCTGTATATATGATTAAAAAGTTTGTTCCTTATAGTATAAAGTGATATATGGATTACTAAAGTTATAATTATGTTCGGAGTATTGTTAGTCGACGGTTGTTGAGTTGTTGGGTTGTAAACTTGTTGGAATGATTATTGGCACTAGACTAAAAAACAGGTGGATAGTCCGATAAATAGAGGAAATGCTGCCGAATTTTCGTTAGAAATTATATATATTCTACTTGTTAAAGAATATTAAATATTTAAGAATAACGCGACATTGTTAACTGAAACATGTTATATGTTAGCTTATCGATATTGACTTTTAATAGTTATAAAAGTTAATTGTTCAACTATGTGCTATGTGTTTATCTGACTATGTAGTATGTATATGGATTTACGGAGGGTAGCTAATTGCGGATTTTAAACGTTATTCGATATTAGTGTACTCCGTCGGCATCGACAACTGAAGTACTGTGTTACTCTTGGAGAATAAACAAAGACTTGTATATCAAGGACATTCAGAACTAGTTGAATAGCTTTGCGAATTGAATCAGCAATAGTTCCTTAAGACGAAGCTGTGCTGTGGGATAGTCTGGTAGAATTTAGTTGGTGTGAAAATCAGCAGAACTGAGGCAAGTATTCCTATCTTCACTTATTGTTCAAGTGATATTTTCTTTAAACCCTTATGCAAGTAATTCTATTCTCAACTTGTAATTACTGCAAGTCTTCCTATTCAAACTCAATATTTAGAAGCAAGTGCTCCTTTCTTAAAACTTTTACTTATTGCAAATGCATGACTTCAGTACGATTTTGAGTTGGAAAGAGTGACTTATCAAATTGATACACATGGTTTCAAATCTCTATAAATGTTTTTCATAACTCGGTTTAGTTCCTCGGTTGTAAGGCTTATCCGTTGTAAGTATACTTCCTATGGAATAAACCCTTTCTTAAAAATGTAATTCTTTAGAACTGGGAAGTAAAAACTCAGATATAATTGGAGTTGCGTAAGAGGACCGTTATTTGATAACGGCCCAGCCTATTTGTTTGCGTAAGAGGACCATTGTAAGGCAATGGCCCAGCGTTATTTGAAGACGTAGCTAGTCTTCAGTTCCGGAACATGTTATTTCAGGGCAATGCGTAAATTGTTCTTTTTTTTTTTCTATTAGTGGCACCAAATCCAGACCCCCGGATTTGAGGGCTGTCACACGTTAATTTGATTGATGAGTAATTTTTATCAAAAATAAAAAATTATACTCCCTCCGTCCCCTTTTACTTGTCCCTTTTGGAAAAATAACGCATCTTAAGAAAATGTTAGTTGGATATCTTATTTTCATACATATCCCTAATAAATGTAATGAATTAGATAGAGTTGTGTATATATATATATGCTAGTCAAACATTGGAAGTTGTTACTTTTTGAAAAAACATACAAAAAGTTGCTTTGATAAGAGAAGTGGACAAATAATTTGGGACAAATTTTTTTTCCAAAGTGGACATGTAAAAGGGGACGGAGGGAGTAGGTAACTAAAAAAATAATTTAAACTAACTTATCATTTATCAAGTTTGTGATTTATTATACAAATGTATATTTTTCAATTTAAAATTCGAAACAATTTTAGACCACCGACTTTTAGGGTGGACAAACTGACTCTATGTCTGCGTGTTATGTTTTTCTCCGAGCAATGAGATGCACAAATCCTTTTTGGTGTTTTTTTTTCAAGTCCCACTACTGTCATCTTCTTATTCGAGCACTAGTCAAGAAGGGGAAGGACTCGGTTAACATAGATAGGGCTGTTCGCGAACAAATTCGAGCTCGACTCGATAAAAGCTCGATTCTGATCGGTTCGTTAAGAACTCGAGTTCGAGTTTGAACACATAAATGTGTTTGTTAAGAAAACGAGTACTTTTGTCTGTAAATACTGCATATTTCCATTTCGACAAAAGACCCACACCCAAGTTCCATTGAAGGGATATATATCTATAGAATCCGATCGATTGCATAAAGTGTGTTCGGCTCGAGTTCGACTCTTTAAAACTCATGGTTGCTAAATGCAGTAATTTTTTACTTTATGCAGTAACTAGAAATTACTACTATGTCCTTCATCCGTTCTTTTTGTTTTCTGCGTATGCTTAATCTTTTGTGGAGCGAGTCAACCCAGGCAAGTCACCTACAGTAACTTTTTATGCAATCATAATTGAACATTCATTTATATTTTATTCACACGAAAAGTATCAAATTTTGTTTATTAAATTTGGGAGTATTTTATAGATAATGTGAATATCTTATAAATTATAAATATAAGCGATATAGTAGAAATAATTTTCTAAATGAACATAATTTTAAGTTATACAACTTTTATTCTTTCACAATATTGTTTTTATTTTCAAGATTTTAATTTCATATATTCTTTAAAAAATTATTTAATTACTTTCAATAATTTTTATTTTTGACAATAAATGATAAGTCAAGAATTTATGTTCAGTATAATGAAAATAATTATAATAAATATTTAATAGCAATATTCAAATTCAATATGAGATAATTAAAAATTAATAAATAAGCATTGAATTAGTCGTAAAATGATTATTACGGATAGGAAGAAATTATTATTTTTAATTTCGAATTTTTTCAAGGAAGTTTCTAATTTGTTTGGAAGGTAATATTGAAAAATATAGATCCTTAGGGTTGGTTAGGGGACTTGTATTTATGGTCACATGTTCTACTCATGAAGGAGGAGAATGTGTGATTATACCAGCTGTCGCTCGGTTTACCTTGGTTCATCTAATTTGTGAGTTAAAAAAATATATTAAAAAATATGAAACTTACAACTATCTTTATTATTATTGTTTTTAATTTTGAATTAATAATTTCAAAATAAAAAATAATTTTTTTACATTTATTTATATGTTTTAATGATATTATAAAGTTAATTGTAAATATTGTTGATTGAAATCAAAATTTAGACTATTGCATGAACAAAAGTTTAGTATTGTTTTTAGCGATTTTCATATTTTTGATTAGGAAAATCTCATATTCTAATTAAAAAGTAAACAAATATTGTGATGAACAGAATTTAAATTATAAATATATTTGATTATTATAATATATAAAATATTTTGTTTTAATAGTATGCCAAGAAGTTTTGTATTGAAATATGTATGTGTGTGTAAGAAATTTTACATTATGTTGCATAGAAATAGTATATGAATATAAAATTTAACTAACACATAAATTAAAAATTTTAAAATGTGTATGAGATTTATATTTAATGAATCATTTGTCAAACTGGAACCATATTTGAATGAATGAGAATTCCGAATGAATAATATTCTGAATAATTGTGGTTTATTTTTCAAATTTAAAATCGATTATCTTGATGGCTAAATTTTTGTAAGAAAATTTAATTTCAGAGTTATTAAATTTTTAATAATATAATATTTTAATTATTTAACAAGAATTTATAATACAAACTAATACTTTGAAATACTTTGATGTATCCATACGATACTAAAGATATACATTATATTACATTCTATTATTAGGTATTAGATAATAAATTAAAATTTTAACTTCAACATTTTATTTAATATTAAGTTTTATAAAATTTATAATCAACGCACATGAACAAAGAAATGCATATACAAGGTTTAAAGCCAAAGGTGCAGTGGTGCAGAGATTTTTGTGTGCTTTTCCAGACTTTATAAAATATAAAATAAATAATATAGACGTGAAAAAAAATGATCCAGTTTACTTTTTCTCATTCATGGGCATTGGAGCTTTTAACATTCGGCACAGACCCAGTTAAAGAGAGTGTATTAAATTCACGCAGCACTTAAAGTTAGGTGATTTACATTTAATAATAATTAAAACAACAGAAGGCTAAGAAAGTAATTACTGGTTACTGCAGGAAGTAAAATATTACTGCATTTAGCAACACCCTTAAAACTAAAAAAAATGCAATATTTTCACGATGTTTTTATAATATATACATGTTATTGAACTCAGAATTCAACATCCGATGCTTTTATTAATTTTAATGATGTAACCAAAGTTTTGGAAAAAAATAATATTATTTGGTTTGCTATTTTATCAAAAAACAGTTTGGTTAGTACCACTAACTAGTGTTTAGTCCTGAATTGGTGTTTCGATTTTATTAAAATATTTTTTATCGATCTGACCATATGGATGTCATCATTTATATATTTTAGTTATGTAACCAAAATTTTGAAAAATAATAATTTTATTTGGTTTGCTATTTTAACAGTCAAGTAGAGGTTTGATGGGTACCGCTAACTAGTGTTTAATACTAATTTAGTGTTTCGATTTTTTAAGAATATATTTTACCGATCCAACCGTATGGTTGTTAATATATATATACATATACATATACATATATATAGTAAAATACCAAATTTTCAAAAAAAATATAATTTTATTTGGTTTGCTATTTTAGGAGTCAAGTAGCAAATTGACCTTATTTTTTTCTGGTTTGGCTCGACTCGTCTCGTATTTATTTGTGAAAAAACTCGTGTTCGGTTTGTTAGTTAGCTCGAACACAATTACATTTGTTAACGTAAACTAGTAAACTGTGATGTTTTGGTGAGTTAGACAATTTGACATTTAAAGCAAATGCAAAAGACATAAATTCCCCTCTGCCAAAAGCAAAGATCTCACTTAACCTATGAATCAAACAACACATAGTATTGCACAGCACTTTAGCTGCACCCAGGATCCCCTTGAAAATATGCCAGACAAAACGAGGAGAGAGACAAGCTTAGTTTTAGTCAGCTCCAGAAAATATAATATACTAAATGCACCAGAAGTCCAGAAAAGCTCCTGAAAACTGTAGCAAAAGCAAATAGAAAAGCAGCATTAGAGTAATTACTTTATGAAGCCTGGCTTAGGATTAAATAATTGACTGTACAAAAGTGTGACCAAACATTGTGCTAAGTGTAACTTTAATATAGAGCTAGCCCATCATAGTAAATAGTTAAATACTGCTACTACAACTGCTGTAGCAGCAGGCTTACTTATTGGCCTTGAAAATTGAAGATCTCAAGTGTTGTTCTAAATCATATAGGTCAAAAGCTGTGAAATTGTTTGCTAAGTAGATGGACAGCTGCAATTTTACTGAATGGTCTGTACACTCTGTTTAGCTGCACTATTAATCTCATCTCATCTGGTTTCTGGTGCATGCATATAGAACTAGTCTGCCTATACTTTAGGTGCAATTTACAACTTCACATTACATATTTTATATTTTATACTCCGTCTCATCCAATTGTTTACGTTTGGGGCGGAGGGCTCGACACGTATCGGTGATGTGCCAAGTTCTGTGCATGAAACTATGAAAGTGTACTCTGGGTCCAATAATACTACTAGACAATCAGTGGTTACAACTTTCTAACCACCACTTGCTCTCTAGTCTCTATTGCGCCACTACTGTTCTACACTTTTAACTGTTTCATCCCATTTCATTAAAATTTGAGCTTGTTAAGAAAGCAGCATTCCAGTTTCAGAAAAATAGATACAATGGAGTGAAAATAGCATGCCTGATTGCCTGAATATTAATGAACCTTCATGTAGTTTTCGGAATGTAGATTAAAATGTTCCATACGAACAGAAAGCATAAACGAACAATTTAATTTGATAGTGTCTTCTACTTCTAACAAAGAAGAGACTGAACTCAGACTGAACTCGAACTTGTGGTTCAGTAATAGAATACACTGTTAGTGTTCGTCGATATTTGGCATGGCTTAGGAGCGTAGTGATGGGGCGGGATGGTGAAGTGAGGATAATAAACACCATCTGATGAAGCATTAGCCTTTGAAGTAACGAATCCTGATGATGCTGCAGTAGAGAAGAGTGGCACTGAAGTAGCTTCAGCATAAGGTCCTTGATTACTCCATGCCCAGAGTGGCTGTGAATCAGCTTCAATAATCTTCTCCATCGCTCTTCCCTGTATACGTAATCACATGGAGAAGACAAACAGAAAGCAATTAGCAACAACTGAAAATTTTGGGAGCAATTAAATGAGGCCTTCTATCGACTTGTTAGGTTAGGGATGAAAGTATACCATCTTAACCAATTCTTTTTAGAAAATAAAAGGAAAAAACTACGGAGCTATTTTTTGAAATTGATATCACAATGTAGATCATTATGTTATATAAAGAGAGTTAGGTCCCTGATACTGAAAATTTTAAGTACCAACTAATCACTTACAATCAAATATAACTGCAGCAACATAATGTTTGCTGGCATACCTCGTAGATAGGAAGAACACTTGAATTCACCCCACTCCAGAATGAGGGATGCCCTTGCGTATAAACTTGGCCCAGGGGCAGTGGAGTTCCCATTATTGCAGAAGTGGAACTCTCCTCTATCTGAATCACCTTCTGCTGATGACAACGAGTATACTAATAAGCTAGCTTTTGCGGGAAATCTACTTAGGTACTGAAGTTATATTTGGCTTACCCTAGATTTTATAACCGCAGGGATGTCTTTCAAATGATTCTGGAAACTTAAACTCCCAAAATCATCTGTCCCTTTAGCACCATCAGCAAAATCAGGTGGAGACATTACCAAGTTCAAATCAAGATACTGACCACTGCCTAAAAAGGATTTATTAACAGACTTATCAGAATCTTTCAAATATGAACCACATACGCACATTGTTAGTAAGTTACCAGTAAAACATATAGTTGAGCAGGTACCTCCAGTTTCAGCTTCAGAACATAAATCATTCTCATAAGTACTTGGCTCGAAATTGGTTACTGCATCCCTGCCATTGCATTTTATCGCCGCTTTGTCATAAGCCCTGATTAAAAAGGCCAAAACATAGTTAGACCAGAAGCTATGTATGGAAATCGATAGATAAATACATGTTATATCAAAGATATGCTAGTAAGAGCAAGGTTAATTAACCCAAACCTTGCAGCTTCTATCTCACTGTCAAACAACCCAAGATAGATGTACCTGGAAGAAAATTTACAAATTTCAGCAACAGAAAATAAAACATTTTTAAATTTTCTAATTATAATTAAAGAAGTAATCTAAGTAATAAGCTGTCTGACTTTTTCCCCAGAAACTGCCCCATTCGAGCTTCCCATCGCCCACATTTGTGTAGAGTAACTCCTCGATACTTCGAACTTCCTCTGGAGAACCCAGTGCTCTGTCGACGTAGTATGTGTACAAACTCTTCCTTGGTCAAGTTCTTCATCTGTACAAAAATGAAGACAAACACTACCTCAGTTCATATTGCAAGCACAACAACTCTGGATACAGATAGCAACCTAAAAACCAACCTACTTTTTTAAGATCTTCATCATAATCACCAATGTTGAAGTTGATATCAGCACTAGCTCCACGGAACTTAATTGCAGCTCGGTCGTATGCCCTGACATCATAAAATCAAAACATAATAAGCTAAATCTCCTAATAAATTTACGCGTCTTATAATAACTCGGAAACAACAAACAACCATTATCCATTACCTAGCTGCAGCATGCGCAGTGTCGAATCCCCCTTCAAGTATATATATAAAAAAGATAAAGAAAGTCAGTCACTTCAAATCTATAACCTCAAACAAAAAAAAATCTACAATTAGAGAATAAAGCAAGAAGAACTAAAATCATAGTTTCATATTAGCCTACCCAAGTAAACTTGTTTCCCAGTGTCCCTGCATAATAAACAAAAAAAAAAAAAAAAGATCTCAGTAAAGTCGATCAGTACAAGAACATGTACAACTAACAACATTACAAGCATCATAAGCTAGTAGATTTTCATGATTAAAAAAGATGCATCAACAATAAGCTAACCATATGTGTGATTCCCATCGTCCAGTTCTGCGATAAAAGGTGACTCCCCTGTACTGAGAACTCTTAGACCTCGGCCCTCTTCGACTCTTCTTCACTTGCTGCCCCTGCTGCTGCACCAGAGGGTCCATCAGCCGCGGCTCTCCTGCAACAGGGAACAGCTCTTTCGTCGTAAATCTTGGCTTTACGACACTGCCTTCACTGTAACTCTCTCCATGCTCATCAACTTGTTCACCACCTGACTTCAAAATGCCGAAACAATGCTCATGATAAGGCTGATTCGAGTGCTCCTCGTCGCCAGCATGGCTCGATGTGTCAACGTTGACGACAGAGGAGTTGGAAGAATGCTTTGAGTCAGCTGGATCATGGAACCAACTTGAGGGAAGACAATTGAGATTGAGGTCCAACATAGTTAAAGTTGTAATAAGAACAAGCGGTTACAGAGACACAAGCAAGATTTGAGGATGTGAGCTTATAGAATGATAGTGTAAGGAAAAAGTGTGTGTTTTTAGGGAGCCGTAAAATGGAATATCAAGTGGAGGGGAGTAGGAATATTACTATTAAGGAAGGTTGTTGGTCTCCATTGTTCAAACAGTTGTCTAGTCTACTTGCAAGTCTTTTATAGTGAGACTGTAAACGAGAATCGGAAAATTATGATAATTTTGGGACTCCACAGTAGCCGTTTTGTGTTGGTACCGATAGTATAGAGTGAATATTTTGAGCAATAACGCTCCGATTCATACTAGGATTATTATACTTCGTCGCGGGCTGAATTTGACTTCGCAAGCCGTTAATTAAAGACTTTAACAAACAAATAATTTTATTAGAACAAAACAAGTATCGGAACCCAACCGGGACAAATTCTCAAACTGTAAACAATCGTAAACTTGATCGTGAAAAGAAGAGTTAAACAGATAATCATTTTGTTTTCAAATGATTAATCAGGATCATATCAACTATTAATGTAAAAGTGCATTCATTCTCTCTTCTTCGTCAATTTTACTTGTCTTGTGCAATATTACTGTCTCTTTTAGGGAATGTTGTAATCTGGAAGCAAGATAGTGTTGGTGATATGATAGCAGTCGTGTTGCTAAATACTAGTGACAAAGATACTTGCTTGAAGTAAGATGTTAATTGTGCGTCCAACAACCCAAGTTAAGTTACAGATGTGCAACTTCATCATTTTGCTTAATTTCTTTTAAAAAAACAATAAAATATTTGTGTATATACTATATAGTATATACCGGATGATAATAATGATATGATATTGGATTTATTGACTTGGTTAAGCCAAGTGAAATGATAGATGCGATGACCTGGAGCATGTTACGAATAGAGTAAGAAGCACATAGTAGAAGAGGTTAATAGGGGTGAAAGATTTGACAAGAGAGAACACAGTGTTGAGGCAGAATTCTAGAGTATAGGCAGACAACTATCTGATTTGATTAGAATGTTGCACCAAGTTCCAACGTTATTACCATTCTCCAGAACAACTAGCCCATCTAATGGCAATATCAGACACGACCCGAACCCGACCCAAACTCGTAACCCGATTTACTGAGACAAAACCCGAGAGTGACCCGAAAATCACCCGTTTTGACACGAAATGGACCCGACATGACCCGAAATTCTAATTTCATTTCTAATAACTTCAATTTTAAGTGATTTTAGCTTGACCCGAAATCGACTCGAAATTGACCCGATTGCTGACACGAACACGACCCGTTACCCGAAACTGCCACCCCTTACAATAACCAGTCCCTGCGGTGATCCATATTTAAACTTCGATAATAATACTATTCACTTATACTATTAAGGTTAGAATACAAAAATTAAGAAAAATATATTTAATAACGTGAAAATTTGGTAAATTAATGAAAATATTGATAAATTGAAAAAAAAACAGGTGAAACTAGTGATTGAGATTTATTTTTGTAATATAAAATTTTAAATGCAAAAAACTGAGATATTTCCCGATAAAGAAAGTAATTAAATGGAGGGGACGGAAGAAGTAATTTACAGAATTACTGGATGCATGTAAATGAATTCAAATGCTCGATCCTATTTCATTTACAAGCATACATAAATTGTACCTCTGCTTCCTAGGATATACTTACAAGCATGTATTTTTTTACAACAAAGCACAGTAGGAACAAAGAAAAAGAAACATCAACACATCACAGGCAATAGGAATTGAATTGTCACTTTCTTCCACTCTAGTTAAGGAAACTCCACATTTCCACGCACTTTACACTAATGGTAAACTCAACCAACCACACAGATTTTAGCATTCAATCTATTAACCAGATCCATCAGGTCAATGGTAGCAGTTAGTACTTTCACTTGGCATGGCATGTTCTCTTTTGAGCTCTTTCATTATCATATTTCACAGCAATGGAAATATGAATATGTAATATACACACCTACCACATACATATTGCCAACTTTCACACTTGATGATACAGTTTTCATTGAATATGAAGTTGACATCACATCTTTTATATCTAATTGGTGTTATTTTCGGCCAGGCATATATGGTTTTCCTTTTCAGAAACATGCTAAGGACAGTTTTTGGGCGGTTCGATTACAAGGATTGTTGTTTTCGTTTATTTTAGGAAATTAAGTGGCCTTCTTCATCCAATTCTTAACACTGCTCTTCAGGTCAACACAGACAAATTTATCAAAATGTAAATCAGACGACAAAATCCCTCATATAATTAGCTTAAAGTTGGCAAAACAAGAACAACGATTTTGTTTCAGAAGTGTATGTATTGCAAAATAAATATTCTAAAGATAGCACAAACACACATAATGCACTCTACTCAATGAATATGCTACTTCACTTAATTTATATATGTATGTAGTCATGTAGAATGCATATAGAAGGTAATGCTCAGAGTTTCGCCACTATATGGATGTTCAAGAAAACAGGAATTCAACAATGACGACTTGGTCCAGAAAAAATGGCCCATCCAACCACATATATCATATATGTAGGTAATGCTTAAAAAGATAGCTCCAGGATTTCTTTTACACTAAAAGGGCGAAGGAGAAAACTGGATATCAGTATAACGACTTTAGAGAATGCGGTCCATTCAATCTCATGCATGTTCAAGACAACAGATATCGAAACAGAAACCATGTATCAAGAGCAAAACAAATTAAAATCTTAACAGCATTTTGAAAATTCATAAATTCTCAAATAAAGTTCTGTATAGTCGGTCACAGATATCTTAAATTCATAAATTCTCAGATATCACAGTTTTGTACCAACCGTTTCTAGCTGCCTTGTCTTGGTTGCCTCCTGCAAGAGAGGGCAGAAAAAAGTACTGTACTGCACATACTATCAAAGATCTGAAACATTGGTGACAAAAGACGAAGACGAATAGTATTTGTTACCAATCACTAAAAGAATGACTTTTTTACCCACAGCAAATAGGGCATTTAACTATCATAACCAGGTATTTGTTCAAAACTAATGCTTTATAACATTATTTTTAAAGGGGATTGTTTCCAGATTATAAAATTCTTGACCAATAACAATCAAACTCCAGTGACCTGATAAATAAAATTTTAACATTTCAGAACCTTGTCTACAGGAAAGCCTAGGATAATACATGTCTTCACATAAACTAGAATTAATAGTTGCTTCAGAATTGATCAATAACAATATTAGTATATTACCCTTGTCACCGCATCCTGTTCTTATAAAGCTTCTTCCCCATTGCAGTATAGCCGCTTAAAAGGCGCAAACAAACAAACAGGGATAAACCATAAAAGGCTTTGGAAGCACAATCATAAGAACTATTTGTTATCTTATAAATAAGAATAATACCTTTTAGAATTTTTTAGGTTTCAAGTTTATACTTAAAGAGAGATTACTGCCATGACTATAGAGAGATCACTATTCGAAATTTAATACTGTTTTACTTGAATTCCTCATATAATATACTTTCCCCAGAAATCTTAATTACCCTCAACCCCATCCCCCCACCCCCCCACCCCCCCCACCCAAATCATCCTTCTTTCCTTCTTAGCACCCACACCTCGAGCTTCTGCCAAGAAAGTCGTCATTAGTTTTATCATACAACTTTCAAGAGTGTTCATACTTCATATTCTTCAGTAGGTTCTTAACTGAAGCCATCTCCCCCACCTTATTCGACCTCACTGAACTCTCAGACTCATGAATTCACGATCCTAGCAAGATCAGTATTCAGCATATTAACCTAGGCGGGAAAATACTGAATTCACCATATTAACTTTCAGAAGGCTTATCGAACAACCTGAAAATTGAATTCAATCTTAAACTTGGTTTAAATGATAAGTCTCTATGATGGCCCTCAGGTTCAAGTTTCAACAAGATTTAAGGTGCTCCACATCAGAATGTTACATGTTCCTGAATACCTTAATAAGCTTACTTTTCTCAATCCTCAACATGCCCGTTAGCATCTCTTTCCCGAACATTACCACATTTTGGTTGATATTACCACATTGCTATCCTAAAGAGCTAATTACAGGTAACAACTAAAATTTGTAGCTGCTGAGTAAACAACTTGCACAGCTTATCAGGAGACTAATAGAACAAATTTTTTAAAAAATTAGCTCCTGCCTTCATGATAATCTTAAAAAAACCTACAATATATATTTTTAACCTTCAGTCGAGACTTTTTATTTATTTATCAAATAGCTTTTCCACACAGCTGGCACGCAACAATGCCAAACTGGCCCTTACAAGAAACTAACACTTATTTCTCGTTTTGCCCTTCCTAGAACGAATGTCGATACAATCCCTGGTCTTTTGGGCATTGCCATAAGCACCAGCACCCTTTAGCGCATTGATTGCTACAGATGTTTTATTGACGCCCTTCCTGGAATCACAATGACAAGACGAAGCTCCGGAATCGATTAAAATGCAAAGTGACCACACGCCTTAACCAGAGACAAACCGAAGAAGACAGCAGTTACAAAAGCAACTGTGAGTATCATCTGGTTCTTATCGGTCTCCAGTGCCATTAACGCAAATCCTCGTCAATGCAAACATTTTCCGCCACCACAGCACATATTTTAGAGGAACCCTAACCTGTTTGGTTGGTTCTACCACAGCATGGCTGGTTCCACAGGACTTGGTGGAGTTATTTGACATTTGGCTTGAACAAAGCCGACAACATCTGAAGGATGGAGCAACCCTGCTGGCAGCTAACAGAATGGAGTTTGTGGCTGCAACTAAATGTCAACAAGAGGGCAAGATGTTGCAACAGAGGGTATTTGTGGAGGCACAGAGATGAAAGGGAAATAAAGATGAGCTATGGTTTTTTGTTTGTTTATATGAAGGAGGTGAACTTCATAAAGTAATATTGGTAACCGGATTTGTTCTTTTTATGGCTCTTCTTCAGCCTAGTTATGATGAAGATGGAGCAAGTAATTGGGTAAAACCACAGAGAGATATTATTAAGGTGACAGTTGATGCAACCATTTTTGAAGATCGAGAAGAGATTGCTGCTGGGATAGTGGCTAGAGATTGCTCTGGTGACCTATTACATGCTCAAACAAAAGTGTACAAAGGGTTGAAATCTGCAGAATGGACGGAGGCTATAGCAGTGAAGGAAGCTTTGAGTTGGAGTGACAGGAGTAAATGGAAGCAAATCGAGATAGAGTCTGATTGCCTGGTGGTTATACAGGCTATCAGAAGTAGAGTCCCCCTGAGATCTCCTCTTGGAAAGGAAATTGAAAGCTGTCGGAGGCTCTTTGGTCAAAGAAACGACGTTAAGTTGCATTTTATTAAACAGTTTGCAAATAGTGCCGCCCACCAGTTAGCTAGGGTAGCATATTTATATCCAGATCGTAGTTTTGATAGAAATTCTATCCCTAGTATTGTGATGAATTGTATTGTGGAAGATTGCGCAAGTTAATAAAATCTCTCCCTTTCCGTCAAAAAAAAAAAAGAAGAAAGAATCCTATGCACTCTAATGTGTTATTTTTCACATTTGGGCCATGATTTAAAAATAAATAAAATCTTCATCATTCCTTAATATATTACTAGTTATTTTTGGTCTCTCGCTTTAGACAGTAATAAAAAGAATATATTTCGATATCATTGTTCATTGAAATAGATGGACATTCAGAATCAAATATAAATATATAGGATCCTACTCTAGTACAAACCTCTTTAAATAAAAACTACAAACTAAAATAATACAACGCGCATATATAGTGTATTACTCTGGTACAAACTACTAAATACAAACTAAAATATAAACCAATACTTTTAAAATAAGGGGTAGGTTTGTGGGCCCCAAGAACGAACCCCGAGGCGGGCCTTGACAAGGCCTAGGTGGGGCCTAGTGGACGGGGGTGGGACCTAGTGGGAAGGAAGGAGGTGTGGTCAAGTATTAGCTCTTCCCTCTGGGGCTTGTCCGGAGCCTTAGTGAGGCTTTAGTGGACTCAAGGTGGAATGAGTGGTGGAATGAGTGCAGTGGAATCGGGGGTGGACCCCGGGTGGGTGGTGTGATGTAGGGGGTGGGTGTCTGGGTGATGAAATCTAGGGGTTGGGTGATGTCATATAGGACTAGTTTCTTTTAGTATGTATCTGATCACAAGGCTATATATATATATATATATATATATATATATATATATATATATATATATATATATATATATATTCAAGTTCGACCCTAAATTAATAAATGTTCTACACCTAGGGAATGTACCAATTGACAAAAGTTTACATTTAACAGTCATCCTCTAGAGAAAATGGGAAAACAAAATTTCAAAAAAGCATAAAAAAATTGCAACCAAATAAATCATATACCGGAAGGAAATCACGGATCAAAAAATATTATGGGAGATGATCAGCAGTAATACCTAATATCGTTGGTGTAACATTAAGTTGCATGACCGCCTTAAATGAAGTGAACTTCAGCCACAAGCAATATAGTATGAATGTAAATAGAGCACTATCAAGACATCAATGATAACCTCCTAGTAATCTATGACCACAAAAGATAATTCTATAAGAAATTTTGATCTTTGGTTACAACTTACAAGCTATGATCATAAATTCTTAACTAATCATCCAATACTAAAACAGTTCAGCATAAAAACCATTCATATCACAATTACCTCTTTTCAAAGTTACCAGCACCTTCACAACCATTGTTGTGGCTTCATTAATCTTCATCATCATCAGAACTTGCCTCGTCGCTGGTATAATCACTATCATCTTCAATGTCGAGCTGAACATGCCGAACTTGTATTGGCTCAGGTGCCTTAGATATCCCTGGAGCAATAATCGGCCGTGCTGGTTGCTCATCCACCCGCGAGGGACCAGAAATGGAATCCAATGGGGGGAGTGCAACTGGATCTCCAGGCTTCCATCCAGGTGGAGGAATGATAGGCAGCTCGACAGGCATTCCAGGCTTCCATCCTGAAGGTATTACAAAATTCGGAGGAATCATGCCTTGCATTGTGGCCATATTAGCGAGTGCAGATTCAGATGGCTGAGCTGCAGGGGATTGAATTAATGGCTCAATCATTGCCTCCTTATCTTCTACTGTCCTGGATATACCAACATCCAGATCGGCAAAAGCATACAATTGAGATGCACGCATTTGCTCCTCCTGCGGGGCAGGTGGGAGTGCTCCACGGAGTGGAACTTGCCCCGCTCCAAATTCTGGCGGCGCAAACGTTGTGTAGCTTATTCTGTGTGCATATGATAAAATATCATTCACCTTTATCCGAGTTGCAATGGATGTGGTATAACTTTCATCATCATTACCATCCAGCTTTGAGCGCTTGAGGCGACGATAATCAGAATAATCATCAACAAGTTCATCAAGAACCTGCTCGGCTTCTCTAAGTTTATTAGCAAACCCAAGAATTGCAGAATCTTTAACCCGAATCTCACGATTTATTTTCTGCTTAGCATCTTGAAGATCAAGAATTTCTTGAAGTTCGGCAACCGCTTCAAAGAGCTGGGTCTGAAGAGTAGTAAACAAGGCAATAATTTCTTTAGCTGAAGACGGCGATGAGTCTAACGGAACTGGCGCCAAGGATTGGGTCTGTGACGATAGAAAAGAAGGGAGTGATCCACGAAAGGCACTCAGCCAATGAGAACGATTAGGCGAAACTTCAAAGAGTCTCGACGCTAGGGATGCCATCTGTACAAGAAGAGACTGGGCTCTAGGGAGTGGGGGAAGGAGCGGAAGCAATGCCGAAGAGGTAATGGTAACAGCTGCACTCCCGGTGTTCGATTGTTGATGAGAGTGATGAGATTGGACAACTTGTGAGGACGAGAATTTGGGAGGAGCAGGTGAGTTCGGATTGGGCAAACCAAGCCTAGCAGGTGACTGAATAGGTACATTTTGAAGCATTTTCGATTTCCTGAACATCAACAGTACACTCCACAATTCAAAATCTCGACATAGAAATACATTACCACAATCTATCATAATAATTACCTAAACTATTGACAATTAAACTAATCGAAACCTAGGGTTTCGAAAACTTTTAACATCACAAACGAAAGTTCAGCTAAAATTAATTATAAATATGAATAAATATAGAAGGCCATTACAGCAATTGGATTACAAACAGGTGTGTGTATCAATATATTGGAAAAGGAACCCAAATGAATAGATCATTGAACAGTAGCACATATAATTAGAAAAATAGAGGCGCGTGGAAAGAAAGCGTATACCTGTGACTAGTCTCCGGTGCCTAGAGTTGCCGGCGGCGAATGTCCGGCGAATCAAAACGATTAGTAACTAGTAAGACCTCGAGTCCGATGGTCTAGTTGATGTTTTTCACTTGTGCTGTTGTGCATCTGTTTGTTTGGAGAAAATCACTGTTTGTTTGTTTTCTCTCCCTATTTTTTTAAATTAAAAATTGCTACAAATGATTTTATGATTTTCTATCACCTTTATTGAATTTAATTATCTTGCAATCAAGTTGAAACAAACATCATAATATAAACATGAACTATTTTTTCGTGTAAAGAAATTTTATTGAAATTCTGAATAGAATCAAATGATATATTTGAATACAAAAATAAATTTTAATTTTAATTAAAATCTATGACTTCAAATACTCGTATAAACTGAACATATAAAATGATAATTTAAATGATGTTTTTTGAAATTTAAAATTTGTATGAAATACACTGTCCTATTCTGTTGACTCGTTTATACCCCTAAACTCATATTATAGTTTCAATTAAATATTAATATAACATCTTATTTAAACAATATTTTAATATTTCATTAATTTTTTATATAATATGTTAAAATTCATATTTCTTTATTTTTATTTTATTTTTTATATGTAATATATTAACTTGAAATTATCTAAATTATTAAGATTACATAAGTACATATATTGTATAAACTATAAAGTATAAATCAAACGTGCGCAAGTATGATGAACCCTGCTAAACAAGACAGGGATGGAAACACCAACGTTCGACAGGGGTTTCCTTACCTGGCACCAAGCTATATCTATAAAATCAGAAAATCAGATATAAAGAGCGAAGAATCCACATTGTTATGATTACAACTTCTTTCAAGTTTCTATATCTGTTTACAACAACTCTACTGTTCTTTGCAAGAAGCGCTTGAGTTTGAGTGTGTAAAAACCAAGATAATGGGAGATGATGATGAAACAAGGAGTGGGTGGAGGTTTGATCCCTTCGATCAAGAATTAATCGCTGATTATCTCAAGCCCAGGATTACCAGAAAACAATTCTCATGCACTCTTGTCAAGAACAGAGAAGTGTATGGCCCTTGTTCCAATCCATGGCAAGTTTTTGATCCCAACGATGAATGTTGGCTCAAGTCCCCTCGTATTAAACCCTCTCAGAAGTACATGTTTGTGTTCACCAGATTGTCGAAACTATCAAGCAGTGCTGCTTCCAAAAACACCTCCAAAAAAGCGGGGTGTGGGACTTGGGTTGGCAAGACAAGTCGGAAGAAAATCAGGGATGATAAGGGCGATTTGATTGGCGAGAGCAGATATTTGGTGTTTGAAATCAATGAGACTCATTCTGCAGCACTTGGGGTGGGGGTTGATTTGAATAAACTCGGTTCGTATACAATGCATGAGTATCGATTGAGTGGCATTAATGAACCCCTCAATTCTGCTGAGGATACTGTTGTTATTTGTAAAATCACTCACGATTCTTCTAAGACTCCCACTATTGCTCTCAAGTCGGGTGCCACAATGGCTAATTGTGTTTCTGGAAGTACTAGTGAAGCTCGATTTAAAGAAGACAGCGACAAAAATCTTGGGGGAACCAGTCTGACAACAGATTATCTGACTAAAGTAGATGGTGCTGTTTGTGATGATCTTGATGGAAGAAATACTCTGACTTTAGAAAATCTGATCGCGGTGGATAATGTTGAGGAAAGCGGGATTGTAACTTCACAAAGTTTGGCTGTGATAAACAGTGATGTTGGTGAATTGTATGCACCTCTAGATTACAATGATCTTTCAGTTTGGGATGATCTAGATATCAATGATCTTTCAGTTTGGGATGATTGTGGTGGGGGTTTCGGTCTTGATGACCTCCCTAGCGGAGATTTTTGTTTGGATGAGCTAGGTAGTTATGACACAGAATCGATTATGGCATGTCTGGATTTTAATCACCAAGAGGAGCCTGTTGAAAACAGCAAACCTGGGAAAAGAAAATTTGAAGACAAAGAGAACTCATGCCTGAACAAGAAGAGCTGTCTCTAGTGATTATTAGCAGCAGCTGGGGCAAGTGATGCATAATTATTAGCAACAGCAGCTTATGCGAGTGATGGATGTATGCATTACTTATTGTTCTATTTTGTTCTTTCAATTACTCTGTAAATTTTGAATTGGCTTGCATAATTTAGCACACTGAAGTATATATATATATATATGTAAAACATGGGATAGATGAATGCAAGTTCTTGCTGATTTTTCTGAATTAAGTCTTCTGTCTTTTTTTTTGCTGCACAACGTTTGATTTACTCTATGATAAATGTTTCTGATAAAATAGAAAAGTTAATTACCATGTCAATGCTTATTTAGTGATGGGGATTTGGGTAGGAATTTACATTTTATAGAGTTGGGATCTATGTTTTAGTGCCAATTGGCGTTCACCCAGTTATATATTAGTTTTTAATAGGTAATTGGGATTTCTGTTTTAATGAGCTCAGGCCCTGTTCTGTAAGAAGCACTGCTATTAGAAGAGCATGAATACATGTCATGCACACTGATAGTTTATCATGGAAGTTTCAGCGTAAATAAATAGTTTGCATTTGATTACTTGTCTTGTCAAGACAGCTAACAGAGTCTCTGTAAGAAAATTTAATTTTTATTTTCAGTCTTGTACAAACTGCTAAGCTTCAACATGCATGGAACTTTTGAAAGTAGAATAGTTTGTTTTGGTTTTAAACTCATTATAAAGTCTCTTTAGTCTTGCCCTAAACAGGCTTGTGTTACTAATATCGTCAATGGAGTTAATACTCCCTGTACAAGGAGTCGATATCTTTCACCATTCATACATCATTTCTCTTAATTTCCATAAAAAGAAATCCTTTTTAGAGAAAGTCACAGAAACAACAGGAACTGAGGTCTGCTAATTAGAAGCACGATGTTTATCTTTCGTTGATCTGGTATTATGTTGCAAAGTTACCCGACTGACTTTGCCCTAGAGTAGGCAATTTTTACGTGCTTGCTGATGAGGTGCTTGCCTCTCTGCTCCATTGAATTTTTTTGCCTGTTGGGATATTTTTGGCATAAATCAATTTATGGTATTGCAGTGTTTCTAACTTGCTATGAGCATATATGCTGGGATTTTAAAAGCAGTGTGAACAATCTTGACCTGACCTGCTACTAGGGGTGATGCTATGGTAATACCTTCTTCTTTACTACAAGAATAGGATGAGTGTTTCACCTTGGTACTGGAGGCAATTGAAAGAAATAATAAGCTAAACAAATTTCAAAACCTTAATGGCCTGCATTTCTTCCCCTGTGTCCTTAAAAATATGATCTCTGATATGTTCTGTCACTTTGGTGAAAACTACTGCAGGAGACATGTCTAGTTTTTCTTGTCTTTTACAATTCAGAGTGTTCCAAGTCCTATTCAATGGGGAACGTCATGTTTGCAGTGACGAAGAACACAATCTAATCATGTCTTGATCTGGTGAACATACCACACGAGTTCGTGGTACGGGTACTTGACTTGTCTTGGCCTTGGGTTAGTTATTTGCTGCCTAACCATATATGTCACAACCATATAATTTGTACATGATTGTACAGCTTTTGACTTGTGCGCCTCAGGAGTCCCCAGGCTTGAGCACTTCCAGATGGAATGTAAATTTTTTTTACTTGCAGATGGAATGAAATGAGTGCAACTGCGAAGAAACTTTCCAATAAAAACAAAAAAGTGCTTAAGCTCTTGATTGTTCACAAGATGTCCCACTTTTGGTTCAAGGCTACATATAACCAAATAAACTTTAGTATTTTTGTTGATTTTGTTTTTATGTTGATGCACATTGCACCCTATCTTTTTTATTCAACTCGGGAGCACACATTCCAGTATTTCACTCCATTCACTTAAGTTCTTCAAAAAAATCGAGAGCAAAACGTCGAGTAACTTGCAGAAAATTATAAGTGTATTCAGGTTTTGAAAATGTGTGAGACATAAAATAGTTTTTTGATAGCTGGAATAGACATGTTAATATATTGGTATCGTATATTTTTATGTCGGGTACATTTTCGTGTCGTGTACTCAAAGATCAAACGGGTTAATTATCTAATTGGTCACTGAAGTGGGCATCATGTATCAAGTTGGTCACTGAACTCAAAACAGTGGGCATAATGTATCAAGTTGGTCACTGAACTCAAAACAGTATCAAGATGGTAACTGAAGTGGCCATAAATGTCAAACAAGTACCTTAAAATATGAATTCAAGCAATAAAAATATTATTTATAAAGTTTTACACATTATTTTTGAATGTTACTAAAACCAAGTAAAAGATTATGACTTCTAATATTTATGATAATATATTTAGATTTTATCAAGTTTATATATTATTTATTTTTAAATAAAACAAAGAAAATAACTATATAATAAAATATAAATAATAAATAAACTTGATAAAATATAAATATATTATTTTAAATACTAGAAGTCATAACCTTATAGTTGGTTGTGGTAACATTTAAAAATAATGTGTAAAACTTTATAAATAATATTTTTATTACTTGAACTCATATTTCAAGTTACTTGTTTGATATTTATGGTCACTTCAGTTACCATCTTCATACCGTTTTGAGTTCAGTGACCAACTTAATATATTTAGCCCACTTCAGTGACCAACTTGATAATCAACCCAAGATCAAACACAAAACCAATCCATTTAGGGTTCGTGTACTTTCGTGTTATTCTCGTGCGTGTTTCGTGTCATTCTTGTGCGTGTTTCGTGTAAAATTGAATATAAATAAATATATAAATTAATATAAATATTAGATTTCTAGATAAAAGTTTTACAAAATTATATGAAATATAAATAAATATATAAATTAATGTAAATATTGTTGGAGCGAACTCTCTCCTTAAATAAACATCATTATCGGTTGAATGTGATTCTTTGAATATTCACAATTTTTATCAGCATGTGATTCATAGCATTCTTCTCGGAGAAGAGAGAAAACATAGAAATCTCTGGATTATTATATGATGATTTTTGAACTTTCCATATATAGAAAGAAATCTAAAGAGATGGACTAGAAACGACATCGATACAAGACATGGTGTCTGTTTAGCTTAACTTATAACTAACTCGAGAGTTAAGTATGTGCATCTAATTTATAAATGACTTGCAAGTCTTTGCCCCCACATAGATAAGTATATTCCTATTTAAAAAATGGTTCTAATGCTATGTCAGTAATTTTATAGCGTTGTTTATAGTTTTTTCTTTTGGAAAAAAAGAAAGAAAGAAATGTAAATGTAAGATACAACTACAGAGTATAAAGAGAAAGACTAGCAACCAATTGAGTTAGCTCCCTTTCACAAATTTCTTGGCTTCTGGGCTTAGATCGGATTTGAGTGAGGCGCGTGAACAGAACCTGATGACTGCTGCACTTCCCTAGCTTCATCAGAATCGTGCTGTTGGTTTCTCAACAAGACCCACCTTCTGTGCAATTTAAGCACTTCAATTATAAAAGAAGCTCCACACATTGCTCCTCCAAATCCAGCAAATGTAGCAAGGAATATTGACAGAACCACCTGAACTCGGAGCTGCACATCCCCCACAGAAATGATCAATATATGAATTATAACCTGAATTCCAGTTTCAGATTTTTGTTTCTTGAAGTAATACCTTTTCCGCTCAAAATGAAAAATCTCTTGGATGGCTTTCAATGACAAAAATTGCTTAAAAATCGATCTATTAGCCCTTTACTACGTATATACAATGAAACAAAAGGGGTTTTGGAGTGCACAAGTCATTCTCTATTGAACTGTAATTTATCTTGACTTGGCGTAATACTTTGAGTAAAGAACATCTCTTACCACTGAAAAGAAAACATGCCCGAATAGAACCACCAGTCCAAACTGAACGAGGGCATACATCCATGTATATGTTCTTCTTACTGAGAAATATATAACAGAGGCACCAAAAAAACTTAAATGACTCATCCATGGAAAATATCAGAATCATAAACGTTAAAGATAATAAATACCCATAGTCGTCGATGTCATGGATGCTAGGAGACCCAAGATGCAGGAAAACGGAAGAGATAAAGTAATTGCATGAGATCCCATGTCTGAGAGCTACATTGAGGGAATAATATTAGGGACAGTGGTTAGTTTGATGTAGAAGGAATCTAGAATCTGTAATTGGCTTACCATAAGCTGCTCCAGAAAACAAAAGTAGGCAAGCATGCTAACTATAACAAGGACAGGTACATCCTGCCAAATCCTAGACAAATATTGATCCTTTTAGGCCAGGTTTCCGAGAAGTCACGATAAAACTCATGCAACACAAGCAATATCGAGAATGGAGCGAGTCAGTATTTCCCCATAAAATGCATGTAAGCACAATGGTTGATAACATGCTGGGAAGTTTTCTAAACAGAAGTACACATTTTGTGCAGCTCGCGTGCACCCAAAACTGACAAAATTTGACATTAAGAAAGAAACCAAAAAAAAAAAAAAAAATCACCTGATTTGCTTAGCTTTCTAAATTTATTCAAGAAACATATATGAAATATCAGTTGAGGTCTTGAGGACACCAATAGATCTATGGGTATATCATATGTAGGATGTAGAAGAGTGCCCCTTTTGTGCATGGCACAAGGAAAGTCCCGTTGCTTACCTGTATCCTGCAGCTTCAGCATTCCGGGCTCCATTTCCTAGCAAGATGTTGGACCGAGTATGCTGAATTCGTAAAAGGGCGACAGGTAGATTCTGGACATCTTGCTTGCAAACCTCACACGTCTTATTACCTTTAATACTAAACCATTTTATGGCACATTCGTGGTGTGCTAAAGCTAGTTCGCCTTTGCAGCTACACTCCATTTTAAGGGTATCAGCATCCTCCCGTAGTTCAATCAAGCAGATTCTACAGACTGCTTCTTCTTCCAGTATATGCTCACCACCATCATCGTCATCATCAGTTTCACCTGAACCACCAAATTATAATAACACACATGTCAGTATGGAAAATAGTCATGCCTACAAGGTACTCTGTATGATGAAAATGCAGGAAAACCAAATCCGGAGTACCTGTTAGACCCTGAAATATAATTCAATATCATTTTAAGTGAAGTGGCTACAGCATTCAATGTTATATTAACTTTCCGATTTCTGGATATCATTGGTTACATGATCAATATATGTCGCCAAAATTAGAACAAATCAATATATGTAGGGGAAGAAAACTTACCAGCTTCCAGTGGTGGACTAGCATGTGGTGATGCACTAGTACCTTCGGTCACTCTTGGGGCAATTGAAACGACACGAAATACCCCACCTAAAGATTCCAGCTGCCTCAGACTTCCATCTTTGTTAAGCTCAGGCACCGAGTGCGAACGGTGAATAACAAAATGGTCCCAACCTTTCTGTAAAGTAACTAATATTTTTAGAAAGACGTGGAATTAATAACCCAGCATTAAGCATTACATAAAAGGTAATAATTATAAAAAGGCAATTTCTGATAATTTTAACTTAATAAGCTTCTTTTAGAGACATAAAAAGTAGAGGAATGCATTGTTAATATAAAAATAACAAAGCAAGGGAAAACTCTGAATCCATAATTCATTACCTATTGAACTGATACATGTACTGCACAACTAGTGCAGCATATATTAATACCCTTCCGAATCCCACAGAGATAATCTGATACTAATATAGAGGCCTAAGTCAAAATACTTAGGGGTCCCGTGCTGTAATAGGTAGGACATCAAAGAGCCTATTAATATTATCTTCTTTGGACTTCAGCCTATGCAATATTCAATTATTAATTATTGCGCAGAACAGAATGCTACAGTAAGGAGTATGATAGACTTGCATGAATAGCCAAAGTAATCTCAAGAAATACCAGGGAGGCATCCTATTTAGATACCTGGGTCATGGAATCAAACTCTAGACAAGAAACTTGGAACAAGCAAATCATACTGGCTGTCTGTTTTACTTTTGGTGTAAAAATTATCAATTTATCATAATCGACTTTGTAGACCTATTCCGTAGCTTAGTAGTCCAGTAATTTTGTTTAGTTAACTTATACTCAAAGAGGATTCTTCATAAAAACAATAAAATGATTTTCTATCTACCAATAGGTTGATACTTACATCTGCATTCTGAACATCACTTGTGTACCCTCCATGTGTAGACTCTGGATTTGAGTGTGCTGTTGGAGTTACTGGGAGTGATGACATTTTCTTCATTCTGGGGGTAAATAACCTAGTAAGAGATCCTGTGCTTGGGAAAAAAGATTTGTTTTGCGACGATGGTGAACCTACTAGAGCTAGGACGGCAGCCTTCTCAATATCTGAATCTGTGTTTTTTATTTTGAAACCTAACTTAGGAAGAAGGCATTTCAAGGATGATTTACCTTGAGATGATGAGGGGCTAGAGGACCCATTGAATTCAGCATAACTAGGGCTAGGAAGTCGGGGAAAATTCACTCTCTTTGGAGTTGTACTTGGTGTCATGGGAATGTTTATATTGACAGATTGCTCCGAAAAATTCTGAAGGACTCTTATGGGAATCTCCACAGCAAGGTTTTGCAGCTCCAACGGTTGGCTGGCAATGGTTTCTTCACTTATTTCACTACATTCCTCAACCTGCACCATATATCGTGTATAAAAGTCAGCTAAACTGGTAGTCATACACCATTAGCAACAAAAATCAAATCAAGACAACAACTTAGCATCATTAAACAATTTGTTATGGCACCATACTTTCAGGCATTAAATCAGTCAGATACACACCACTTGGGAAGTGGGATTGTTCATTAAATGTTATTACTAAAAAGCCATGACTCTGGTTGAGACTCTAAGCAGTTGCTTCTACACCATAATGAATTATGTTGGATCATGTATATAGAAGTTGAATCCAATGGATAGTACACATAAACAAAATGATTGATCAGGGCAGTGGCACCTCATTTTATTTTATAATAGTAATATTATCAATTAAAAGCTGTTATAATCGGAGTTTTTCAACGAAATAATCTTTCAGGCCTGCACCACCTTGGTGTGGAGTGTGGTGTAGACATAAGCCATGTGTACATCATGAGCTCCCAAGGGGATGCTGTGATGAAATATTTCTAGAATATAATAAAAAATGAATCCTACTGGTTAAATTCTTATCCATGACAACTAAAGTGTGTTTATCCTGGGGTAATTTCATTTGTAGTAAGATTCTTATCTTTTATAGAGTCATAATTACGAATAGAGTCCAAAAATAGTTAGGATCCTAATATTGGAGGTGCAGATGATCAAGCTTCTGAGGGTGTGCAAGAGAAGTGTCTCCACCCACACCAATTCAAATGGAGTATACCAAACAGCGCCTTTTTTTCTTTTTCTTCTTCTTTTTTTTTCTTTGGGGGGGGATTAAAGAGGAGGCACTAACTAAGTTGATTTGTAAACCTTCCAGAAGTTTTAGGGGTCTTTAGGATTGTTAATGAGCATAGAAATGGCCAAAGGGGAATGAGGATCTCATCTTAACACATCGTTACCTAAACCAAACACCAACACACTGGAATAAGATTCCAAATCCATCAACCCGGCTGAAGTTCCATGAACCAGACACACTCTTATTAGTACTACAAGGTGCTGAAATCTTGTGGGGAACTTCACTACAACAAGAAAGATGCTTAGTCACAAGGATGGCGAAATGACTACAAAACGAGGTGCATCTACACATAGATGATGATTTGTGGTAAAGTTTGCTTGGTCAGGGACTCCAAGAGGAAGCATTTATTGGATTACTTCTTAAATCGTTATATTTTAATAAATGATAATTAACTTACTCCTTATTTTGGTATGAATACAATTCATAGCTGATTTCTATTCAAGACATGAAAATGGAAAATAATGATCTTCATTAAAAAAATTAGCAGAACGGTGAATTCGCCTGAAATGGTTTTATAAGTGTTTTATATCAATGTAGATCACTTGAGTGTGGATCCAAACTCTACTATCCCTATACTGGTTATCAATAATTTACAAATTGTACAAGCTATTCGAAAAACAACATACAATACATAAATAAATAAATCAAACAACAAGCCTACAAACCAAAACGAATCAAGAAATTCATGAACACCCCTTATTCGATAAACAAGCAAGCAGTTACATGAGTGGAACAAGTTCAATGAATTAAACAAAAAGCATTGGTACAAGATAACAAAGACCCCAACAAATAATAAAGAAATCAAAAAAACAAACAATAATCAGAGTATAGATTAAGGTGGTAAATCTCAGTAGATTATTAAAAGAAAAGATGGAAACTAATAAAAAAAAATCACCTGGGGAATCACAACAACACAAGGAGGTGATGAAGAAGAAGAGGAGTCCACATCTTCATTATCTTTGTTTATATTGCCCAGTGCAGATTCCATGGATTGTTACAATGAGAATTGAATGAATAAATTTAAGAAGTGAAAGTGGGGTGGGGGGTTTTAAGAAGAATGAGAAAGAGAGAGCGAGACGCAGCTGCTTGTTAGTTGTATTGGATTATATGTACTTGTGTAGTATATATACTAGGTTGTATTACTAGAACTGGTATTTTGTATTCGTGTGTCCGTCTACTTGGGTTGCACCAAAACTACTGCCTCATGTAGTAACGGCGGCCACGCACTGTGCACCTGTCCACTTTTATACGGAATATTTTATTATTTGAATTTTATCATCTTAATTAAAATTCCTTTTTTCCTGATAAAAAATATTTATTTATAAAAATTCATAAAACGTCTACACATATTAAAATTGAACAAATGCATAGTCACATCATTAAATGCTTTTCTTACGTGAATATAAAACTAAATGATTTTTTAAAAAAGCACGTAACTGTAATACTTTCAATGCTATTTTGAGTAATGGATCTTTCACAATACAAAATCATCTCAATAAATCAATATCATAAAATTTTCACAAATTTGCAAATCAGGCATGAAGAACAACAAAGAAAAAAAACAAAATCTAAATAAATTGAGGAGTAGTTGAAGAAAAATAAGAGATGAATTAAAAATAAAAAGAATATAAAATTGGGACTTCTCACCGATTAAAATTGATAAAAGTCTCTCCGATAATATGAATGGTTGCATAAAGAATTTATGTTCTTATAAAAAATTTCACGTCTCAAATGCAAATTATAACTATATATTTGCGATTCTTACAAATCAATTTCTAAATTTTAGTTCATAAAATTGAAGAGAGATATTACCTTTTATTTACTATATTTTCAATGAAATATCTGAAAACTTCTATACTGGATTATTAAAATTTTGTTAATCGTACGCTTCTTTAATTTATACCATTCTTTAATAAATATTATCATTTTACGAAAATTTTAAATCCCAATATTAGAATATTCTTATGAAATAGGTACCGAAGTTCTTAAAATAAACAACTAATACATATTTAGGTATGTCCAATTACAGGATTAACGTCATTATACGTTGGCTACTGTAATGCTTGAATTTTTAAGAAAATGACAGGGTATTATATATTAAATTTAATCTCACGTCCACACATATAACCATATTTTCTATCCAATTCCCGCATATAATAATGCCAATTACGGCCTAACCCGGCAACGTGCCGACCTCAGTTAGCTTCCCTTTCAGAAAGAAAAGAGAATATTATACAGTAAACTTTGGTCCAGATGCTGTGAAGATGTATCAAAATTGATGTCATTAGTTACATATTAACCTCAGCAATACTCTACTACTCACTATTACTTTAGTAATCAAAGCACTGGGGTATAACAATGTGAACAACAGCCTGTCAATAACTTCCCTGTGTATCAAGAAAACGACATTTAAGCTACTAATCTCCACCTACTTTCTGCATTATCTCGACATCCAACAATACTCAAGTTTATATTTAGACGGAGTCCATAGTATGCACGACAAGATGTCAAATGCCTGGCTTAAGGTAAACAAATTTGTATATAATACATGAAAAGAATTTTACTGTCAGCGAGATCAATGAAAAGCTGTTTGCTTTTACATAGTCTTTTGTTATAAACTGGAGTGTAGAGCATGAAATCAAGCCAAACCGCACACTTACAAGGTCTTGTCAATTATTGAAATGTAGGATAACCAGGAGAGGGGTATAGACACTTGAATCTGAGGAAATTTATTATGTAAAGTTTGACCTCAGTTCAAACTTCCGTCATTGACCTTTATCTCCAGTAGCCTCTCGACTGGTTGTCTGCAGATCGGGCACCTGTTTGTTTGAAACCGTAGAACCCTGGCACACTCGCTGCACATGCACTGCACCAAGAAATTTATTTCAGTAACAATTATGCGTGCTTTTGAGACTAGCACAGAATAAACACAAATTAGAAGGCAAACTATGTATAGAGTAAGGAACACAAGTAGGTGGCTCTGAGGATGTCGGCATAATAATAAGTCGCTTACACTAAAAATAGTAGCTAATGCAGACAGGATTGATATACAGATCTGTGTGTACATGTGTGTATCTGAGAGAGAGAGAGTACCATGTGTCTGCAAGGAAGAACAGTTGTGTCACGAGGTTCGGACAAGCAGATGACACATTCTTTTCCAGGATCATTCACATCGAAATCACCATCAGCAGAATTGCCAATGCCATATATCTCCTGTAGCTCATACCTCATCCCACTCACCCATAAGATCTGCTTGATTACTCTCACTCGGTATTCACCCTTTTCCTTCTCAAACACAGCTTGGGTGATCTGTGAATTACTGGCTCCATACTCCGGGCTTCCATCTGCTGATCCCTTCTGGTTGCTTGGCAACGCTTCTGCCTTAACTACTAGGGGATACACATCCATGTCCCCCTCTTTAAGTAACTCTGACTCTTCACATTTTGAAAAGTCTATCCCAGCTCCAATGGGTTGTCTGAACTTTTGGCCTAATCCTTGTTGGAAATGTACTGTCACTGGTGCATATGTGCTTTCTTTCATTGGTGTAAGATTACAATCGTCACCCTCTTTGGCAAAGAAAATAACTGTAACACTGTATGAGAAGAAAATTTGGGCAACAAATATTAAACATTAACTATGGTGTGCTGAATCTTAAAGATAACCTAGAAAAAGGTAAAACAATTGTGTATCATAATAAACTTAAAAAGTATAATGGCTATGAGTGGGGGGAAAGGAAAAAGATAACCCCTCGATAGTATCTTAGTAACAACATACTAAGGAAACTATAAAATTTACACATGTTATAGTGAAAGAAAAGAAATAAGTGGATATATAGGCCATTGCATATTATGATAAATAACTGAGCCAATAGATATATAGCTCCAAAGAAAAACTCTTATCAAGGAATATCAAGGCGACAAGTTCTTAAATGCCATGTTTGATAACATAGAACAATTTCTCCAAGCACAATTTTATTCTATAACTAATGGTTGTTCACAAAATCAGGATTAGCTAATCAATAATTTAACCTACAAGTACAAGAAATAATATCAAGGAAACATAATTCAATTTATAAATTGTTAGTGGTAATCAAATATTGGAGAACAGCAAACTTATAAACCCACATTACGGCCAGTTCCAGTTCCAACAAACCTATTCCATATAGCTCAAAGATACTTGACTAGCTACCGCCTACCAACTCAGCTGGTTTACACTCCACCCCATGCCTTGAAGTATAATTCTGAATTTGTGTATATCATTTATTCAGGGACGGAAGAGTAGGACACTAGAATGTTAAGGATAGATTCAGTAGGCGGGGTTTTCAAGAAAAACAGGGAGCAAATTTTGGTGTTTCTTAGTTCATATCAAATGTCAGGCTCATTAGGCCTGAGCATAATTATCCGAAACCGGTTCAAACCGACCGATCCAAACCGTCCAAACCGAATATTTCGGTTTTTTAACGGTTTGGTTTGGTTTTGGTTTTGGTAATTAGAAAACCGAAAATTTTCGGTTTGGTTTCGGTTTTCAACTTCAAACCGACCGAAATATCCGAACCGAACCGTTAGCACATATATTAGAAAATTATTATTTTATATATATAGTTTAGGTATTTAAGTGCAGATCAATATCATAAATATTCCTTACTTTCAAGATTATCCCTCCCTTTTTTCTCCATCTTTATTTTATCCCACTTCATTAATAATCAACCTTTCTTCTTTTTCTCTTTTAAATAAAACATTTTGTTTAGTTTTTAAAATAAAATGAATTATTTGTTTTCATTACAACGTATAAGGATAGCACCTAAAATTATTTATATCGAATAATTATACAAGTTTCACCTTTATCCTTTTATAAGGTATTTTGTTAAGTGACAAGAAAGGAGCATCTAGAATTATTATAAATTAATAAAAGTGTACAATTTTTTTAATATTTTGGTCAAAAACCGAAACCAAACCGAACCAATCCGTTAATAATCGGTTTGGTTTGGATTGGTTTTTATAATATTCGGTTTGGTTATGGTTTGTAAATTTTCGAAACCGAAAAATTCGGTTTGGTTCGGTTTGGACCTCCAAACCGCCCAAACCGAACCGTGCTCACCCCTAAGGCTCATAGCGCATAATGCTGCCTCATTCCCACAGGCCGCAACCCTTTCTTACCCCGCCCATCACAAACTTGAGTCATGAACCTAAACTAAAAAGAAATTTCAAGACAAGGCTAAAACACTAGTAGACAACTAATTATGTCGGAACCCTTTGTTCTGAAAGCTACTAAGTCATTTTTTAAAGGAACCCTTTGTTCTGGATGGGCGGTAGGCCTATATCTGTTGGATGCTTAAGACTGAGAAATGTGTTAAGCTCATACACCAAAACCAACTGTAAGCCCATTAAGTCATAAACTTGCAGACAACTGATATAAAAGAGCTTCATGTATGATTTGCACAATAGAAGTGGAAACAATATACATACTCCACTAATAAGCAAGAAAAATTTATGTCATTTACTAAACTCATAAATAAATCCGAATAACCAAAGAAAATACTAAACAAGAACCTTCTAGTAGAAGGTCATCAAACTGATACATAACAAACTAAACAGTAATGACATTATACTCATAAGCAAAACCCCGCGGAAGTTCTAAATTTCGCGCAAAAAGTTCCAACTCCAGATTAATATCAATAGGCAATAGCCACCAAATAGCAAACTAGAAGTCTAGAAACACGAAATTAAAAAGCAGTAACACGTATATAATCAATTATTATTCAACTTCAAAAATCGGGGAAAAAAAAAGTACCTTCCAGCAACAGTTGCATCAAATGTAAAAGTAACAAGAAACCTCCCAGGGTTCTCTTCATCAGGCACAACCTTCAAAGTCTCCTTCTTCAAATTCACATCATTTCTTATAGTAACAGCTTTCTGATGCTCCACATATGGGGCCACTGGAGGGACCAAAGGGCCATATGGGTAAGGCCCACCAACCCAATTACCATGTGTGGGGTCCACATGAGGTGGACGATGGTGATGATCAAAAGGAGCTGGCAAAGGGGGTTGAGGATAGTAACTTGGGTACTGATAATACGGGTGGGGCAAGGCGTTCGGGTTCGGGTTCGAATTCGGGTATTGAGATGGGTATGGAGTTGCAGCTGCGAATACATATTGATTCGCCGGAAGTTCAGGCTGGGGCGCCGGAGGATGTTGGTTCCGGCGACTCCCTTGTCTTCTCCGGCCGTTTGAACTACTTCCCACGTTACCCATATACTTTCTTTAAAATATCAAATCTTGAATTTTCAACTCCGAAATTATAATTTCTATACAGATACCTAAAATTAGGGTTTGATTGTGTTGTAGTTGCATATAATTTCCTGATTTGGAAAAATAGAAGTGGGAAATAGAGGAGAAAATAAACAAAAATTGTGGAAAATACAGATAAAGATACCATATAAATATAGGTGTGGTAGTTGTGTACAGCTCAAATAAAATTGCGAGCGGATAAAAAGTTGAAAGCATTGTTTTTTATGGTAACTAGCTTCTTAACGGGTTGCTTTAAATTATATTTTTAATGTATGTTATATATTTTTGTTCATTTTTTTAAATTGAGATTATTTGTATTAAAAAAATAATTTAAATTTTACATTTATTTATATTTTAAGTCATATTATCTTGATATCTAAATGTACACATATCCTCACATATTTATTAAAATATAAATATAAAAAATATACACAATTTAAATTTTTATTATATAATTAAATTGTCATTCACCTAAACTTATTGAGAATTTAATATAAAAAATAAGATTCTTAGCAAATCGGAGTCTTTATCGTATAGTTATATATTATATTTATAATTGATCTATTATATATATGTATATATATATATATATATATAATTTTATTAAATCATAATAATTAAATATTCTTAAAATCGGTCAATTAATCGAATAACCGATAATAAGACGGATTTTTTTAATCCGATTTGGCAAACTTTGCTTAAGTCGATGGTTAATTGATCAAAACTGGATTAGTCAGTCAAAAATCGGGTAGAATATTAAAATTTACAAAATTTGCGGGGAAAGTTTAAAATTTTAAAAATGATTAGATATACATATTATATATATATAATATTAAATTAATAAAACTATTTAAAATTTATATTTATTTGTATTTTAAGTCATATTATCTTGATGTCTAAATGTACATATATCCTCACTATTATGATATTTATTAAAATATAAAAAAATACACTATTTAAAATTTAATTATATAATTAAATTATCACTCACCTAAAATTATTGAATGTTTGATGTAAACAATGAGATTCTTGTCGAATCAGAGTCTTTTCCGTATAGTAATATATTATATTTATAATTATTCTAATATATATATATATATATATATATATATATATATAATTTTATTAAATCATAATAATTAAATATTCTAAAAATCGGCCGATTAACTAAATAATCGATATATAGACGGATTTTTAATACGATTTGGTAAAATTCGGTTTATTTATTATTAAATCGTGATTATAAATATAATATATATATATATATATATATATATATATTTTGAAGTTTTAATTATAAGGTAATTAATGTATATTAATGATTAGACATTAATGATTAATAAATACGTTAGGATTAAAAGTCAATAATAACCTTTTATATAGTATATAAATATGTGTATGGACAAAGGGCAAATTTGACATTTCGAATTAAATTACTCAATCTTGCTCTATTAGATATATAATAGATGGGGGTGACGGGGTTGCGTAAAGCAAAACACTCGAGGACACCCCGGTATATTCGTCGGTTTCACATAAATTTTTCTGAGGTGAAAATAGTTGCTCGGGTCGGTTTCGAGAATTAGAATCGAATACAGATGAAATTTTTGAAAAAACTGATAACATTTCGAGAATACACTCTATATATTCATCGGTTTTTCCTAGATTTTTCTTGAATAAATCAATTATTCGGATTGATTTTGAGAATCTGAATCTGAATACACGTGAAACATGATTTATATAATTTATAATTTAATTTCGTTCGGATGTTTTATTGTGGTTTATTAAAATTATACTAACAATATAAACTACACTCGTGAAATCGGTTTTTCTCGATATAAATTTTTGATTTCTATCTCGATTAATTTTGTACTTATACTTATGATTTCTCATATACAATACTTTCATGTTATATAAAATCTAACAGAATATTTAGATAATAAACTAAATTGAATATTTAAAATTTTTATAAAAAAATACATGACATAGACTTTTAAATCATATAAACAAGAATCAAACTTATTGATAAATTTAACAAAATTAATTTAGATTATAAAATAAATTGTATATTTAAAATCTTTTGTAAAAAATGCATGACATAAACTTTAAAATCATATAAACTCTAAGGTAAGTGAGATATCAAAGATCAAAGTTCGGTTATGAATTTTAAATTTATCTCACTCAATTTACATAATTCAAAAGTCTATTCCACGTATGTTTTAATAAGGATTTCAAATATACAATTAATTTTATAATATGGAATTAATTTTTGCATAACATGAGAATATTATATGTGGAAAACCTTAATCACAGAATTGTCAGACATAAAAGTAAAAAAATATGATGATACCATTGAAAAAAGTCAATTCCACTAATGTGTCATAGAGAATATCTCTATAAATGATTGTACATAAACACAAAATCTGGAAGGAAAAAAAAAACTCCGCCCCTTTATATTTTTCTTGAAAGTTGCAGAGACTTTTATTGATTTTCACATATAAAAAGTTCTAAATCAGTCAATTTATTCTTATTTTTCAATAATATTCTTCCTCTAGTAAGGATATAATAAGTGCGTTTCAAGTAATTTAATTTTACAAATTTTATATATTATGTTACGGGTCCAATTTAGTCAATAGTTTTCGTCCACACCATTGAAGATGATCTTATATTTTTATTTCAACTATATTTGACTATTTGTCGAACCTCTAAATAACTACAAGAATATTTCATATTATTTATTATCATATATAAAATATATATTTTCTATAATAATATAAAATAATAATATATTATTTTTAAAATATAATAACTGATTTCATCATAACACGACACCTTTCAAATTAAACAAATTTTATATCATTTTAGCATTAGACTCTAAAATAATTTCCATATATTCTCATTCATTAAAAAGTCTAAAGTACCGGATATTTTAGTATCTCGGCTAAACATAAATCTAAATACGTTAATGTAACAAACTTTCCTCGTAGCTTTACTAGAAATGCGAAAGTGCATAGATGACGCACTATTCAGACACAAGAGAAAGGACCAAACCGAGAGGGCGTAGAAAGAATGAGTTCCAAAACAAACAATTTACTTGGTCTTACAGAAGTTAGAAGTTAGAACGATGTTTATTTCAAATTACTCGGGAGTCAATCCGTACGATGGATATAGTACTAAAATTTGGGAGAGTCAAAACTCAAAAGCACTCATATGTTACTCCTCTTAATCGACCGCGTACCAACTCCGGACGTCCTTCTTTTTACAACCTATGATTCTCGTGTTCCCTCGGTAATGAACTAATAATACAAAAAGTTAAAAATATAATCATACTAACAAGCTTTTTGTATTTTTTTTAATTTTTTTATAATAATTTATATAATATAAATATAAGAGTGGCGCTCAAATAGAATCACTACTTAAAATAAAAATTTAGAACCACTAAGGTTCTGCAACAAAATCGGTCAAAATATTAAAAATAGCAGGACACTATAAAATTAAAAATAATCACATATATATATATATATTATAAATAATATTAAATTAATTCACTTGATCATTTGATTAATCATTCAAATTAATTACTAATTTTCCGATTAATCAGTAATCGACGTCTGATTGGTGCTTATTCCCAATTTTTCACAACAATACTTAGAGCATCTCCAACCATACAAACTCCCTAACTAAAAAATGAGTTGGCATTCTAAATATAAAAAATTTAGCCAATCTGCTGAAAAAATCATACTCCAACCACGTGAACCTGTTGTATATAATTTTAGCCAACCTCTCATGGATGACTATATTTGTCGAACCTCTACAGGTCTGTAAGAAATCTGTAGGATGATTGCACATCATTTATTACCATATTAAACTGATATATTATATTTTAACAGACTAAAATATTAATAACATTCTATTTTTAAATTATAACCAACCAATATAGCCAATATCATTGAAGTACAATGTCTTACAGATTCAGCAAATTTTACAAAATGTCTTACATGTTCAATTTAACCAACGATTATAGCCAATACTGTTGGAGATGTTACAGGTTATAGTAGCAAAAGAAGGAACTTTAATGAATCAAATTATTCTTACTTAAAAAATAACATAACTTAATATATTAAACATAACTAGTTCAGAAAAAAAAAAGCTTATAACCCATGCAACATTTATTGAATTTTTGAATATTTTGATTTAATTGATAATAAAAAAATTTATTAGTTAACGTTGTATATTAAGGAGATCTCTAGAATAATATCACCCGGCAGATAAAACTTGATCGATCAATAAAATTATTAATATTTTAATTTTAATATAATAATAATAGATAGATAGATAGATAGATAGATAGATAGATAGATAGTATACATATATGATATTGCTTTTGAGGTGATAAAATGGAGTAATTAAAAATAACATCAATGTATTTAGTTGAAACATATCATCAGTTGTATATTAATAATTATATATAATAATATTATCTTTTTATACATATGTTGCATGTGTTATATTTGGGAAATTGGTTTTTTAATTAGGATTCTGAAAAAAAAATACGTATTTTGGTCAAAAAGGGCAGTTGCTATGTTGTCTAATATTTTTTTTAAAAAAATTATATTTTTAGTTAAAAAATATAAAAAAATATTAATTTTATTCAAAAAGGACAATTGATTACAGATTACTCAAAATTCGGTCCAAGTACCGACCAAAATTTTAATGTCCCGACTTAGATAGTTAGTACTGTATAGATATTATTCGCCACATGTCATTCACTCCATCCTCTTTTTTCATACTTTTTTCATTATTTAACATGTATCTTAATATGTGTATAAAGTATATTTTTATAATTTATATTATGTTTTATAAGTTTGAATATAAATCTCCAATTTAAAAGAATTAAAATTATTTAAAAATTGTAATTTTTAAAATCTAAAAATATGCTTCCAAGTCGTCTGTTGCCGGAGTAAAGAACCGCGTGCGAGGAGGGAGGAATAAATTTTGTAAGAGAAATCCAAAATTTCTTTTACCTTAATTATTTAATAAGCAATAAAAATTCACTGTATAATTTACTTCTATGCAAGGGGTATCGAAGAATTTCGCGGGGGTTTTCATAATTACATGGAAAATGAACATATACGGTCCAAGTCCCAGCATCCACACGGTCATACGTACGACCATGACTCAGCAGCATTCACAACTGAATTTGCGTTGCGCTATTTCCGATCCATGTCTTTCCATGGGTCTACAAAATGGAAGTGGTTATACTTTAGTAGTACTTATTCTTTTTGCTTAGTTTTATATTGATGTAATAAAATCTAATATGATATTCGAATATATTGGTCACAACTTCGATTCCGAGGATAGGAGAATTTGTATTATGTCTCCTCGTTTAAGTGCGTTTTACCGTGATTTGCAGGCTATGCATTAGCTCGTGGGTTTAACCAGTGTGAAGGGTAGCGGCTGCGGTTCCTACGTTAAAAATAAATAAAAAAACAGGTGTGTATGAGGCGGAAATATGTAAATGTATTTGATTTTTTATTTTTGTGTTTTTATTTAAGTAATTAAATATTAATATTTAATACAAGAATAATCAATGTTATAATTATATATTAATAATAAACTTATTAATTTTTTAATAATATAAATTAATAACTTAATTTTTTCAACTTTTAATATATTAATTGATTGATTGCAACACTCAACAAAACACATGAAAATTGTAATATTGTATGTGTTTGTTGAAGTTTAGCAAGTATCAGAGCAATTTCAATCATAAAAAATCTATAGCTAAAATACGAATTAACGTATTCAAAATAAAAATATATATAATCTCATGAAAATTGTGACATTCTTATTGTATTATCATTTTATCTATAATTTCAGCCAATCTTTTATGGATGACTAAATCGTTGAACCATTACACATTTATAACAAATGCAACGTCTTCAATTTGTCATTTTATAAAATTCTATTTATAATTAATTAAAAAATAATAATAATATGCTTAATTTAAATTATAGTCGGTCAAATATAAACATTAAGATATTAGAAATTCATTGAAATTTTAAAATAATTTTTTTTATCTTTTTAATTTAACTAGCCGTTATACCCAACCCAACCATGGAGATGCTACAATCTAGTTTTAAGAACAGGAAGATGGATCATACTTTCACGGTCATAACATTTCTCATCTCCGAAATGACCTGTCCGTGTCTGATTATAATGAGAGGTTGTCATATCTAAGTCTATTACGCAATCAAACCGGTCCATACCATGAATTAATTTATTCCTCTTATACTCCTTCCGTCCCATTTTATGTGACCCTTATTCCTTTTTGGACGTCCCAAAAACAATGAACCTACCATACTTACTATTTTTGGACACTACTTTTCACTATTACACCTACTACTTTCTTCCACTATCTCCATTCTATAATAATATAAACACTATTACACCCACTATCTTCTTCCACTATCTCAAATCTATTATTAAATATTGGTAGGTCCCATCACTTTACCCATTTTTCAACTAAACTTATTACATTTTTCTTAATCTCCGTGAAAGTCAAACCAGCTCACTCTTTTTGGGACGGAGGGAGTAGCGTTTAGTCTCGTCAGTGGTTGACAAGTTCATACCTCTCAAACATTTAAAAATGCTGGTACCATGTAATAATAACAACAAAGTAAGAAAACCTCAAGCAAAACCCGGTCAAATCAAATAGCCAACCTCCCCTTAAATCTTCTTTCCTTCTTGCCAAGACAATAAGACATATATATACCCCTCTCTGTTCCCTCTATCTGATAATTCAGTTCATTAAATTTAGCTTGACAAAAAAATAAATAGCCCCAGCAGAATGAAGTTTTCTTGTATATGCTCTACTTCAGATGTCGCAGAAGATATTGCTCCCAGCACAAACACTCAAAAAGGTGATTGTTAGATTTTTTTATCGTTCATTTATTGCACTGTTTATTATGGCTGGCGGCTAAGGTCAAAAAATTGTATTTTTGATTAAATTTAAAATTTCAGGTGATCAAGAATTTCGGTTGTTCTCTTACAATGAGCTGAAAGCTGCTACTGCTGCTTTTAAATCATCTAACAAGATTGGACAGGGAGGATACGGGTCTGTTTATAAGGTTAGTTGTTATGGTTTTGTTTAGCACACGGGCGGATTTAGTAAAGGACACGGGGTTTAATTTTGTAGTTGCTAACTTAAGGTTTTTATTGCTTAAAGGGGCATCTTAAGGATGGTAGTGTTGTCGCCATTAAAGTTTTGTCTATCGAACGTGAGTCGATGAGAGGAGAAAGAGAATTCATATCGGAGTTGACTGCATTGTCGGATGCTAGACATGAAAATCTTGTTAGGCTCCTAGGATGCTGTGTTGAGGGAGCTTCAAGATATTTAATATATGATTACATGGAAAATAATAGCATTACTCATACTTTTCTTGGTAATTTCTTCTTTTTTAATACTTTAATTATGCAATCCAATTCTACTATTTTTCCAATTGGCTGTTGAATGGTGATTAATAGGAAGACTGTTGAATGGTGATTAATAGGAAGAGACATATACAGAAGTAGCTTTAGTTGGACACGAAGAAGGGAGATTTCTTTAGGAATTGCCAGGGGACTGGTTTATCTCCACGAAGAAATTACTCCGCATATTGTTCATCGTGATATTAAGGCTAGAAATATACTACTTGATCGGAATTTTGTTCCAAAAGTTGCTGATTTTGGACTGGCAAGGCTGTTCAGAGATGACAGCACTCACATTAGTACTCGTGTTGCTGGGACATTGTGAGTCACAAATTACTGATAATTTATGTTGTTTTCAAATTCTTTTGAGGTTCTGTTCCTGATGGGATTTCTTTTATTGTCAAATTTTTTTATCAGAGGCTACCTTTCTCCCGAATATGCCATTAGTGGACGTTTGACACGCAAGTCGGATATTTATAGCTATGGAGTACTACTCTTGGAAATTGTCAGTGGCAGGTCAGTTGTTGCGTTTGACATGGAACGTGGAGAGCAGTTCTTAGTTGATAAGGTAACAAAAGCATAATCTTTATTAAATGGCCAAGTTGCATTGGCATATATAGGTTTCTAGCCTTCAATTCATGTGTCTGCCCCTTGTTAATAAACTGAAATAATGGTTCTGCGTCTATAAATGCAGGCATGGGAAATGTACAATGCCGATGAACTTGTGCAACTAGTAGACCCCGAACTAAAAGGAGATTTTTTAGAAGAAGAGGCTGTTAGGTTCATGAAAGTTGGTCTGCTCTGCGTTCAAGAAACCAGCAAGCTCCGGCCTCGTATGTCTTCAGTCATCAAGATGCTGAATAATGAGATTAAAATAGAACAGTCCAAGATATCGCAACCAGGGTTCGTGGCCGATCTCATGGACGTTAAAGTAGGATCAGGTCATACAAACTCTTCCCACGGTTTTTCTCCTCTATGAGTGTCCATTCATCTCTTAGGCACCATTTTTTTGGCAAAATATTAGGCACTAATTTTTGATCAACTTTGTTAGAACCACTTGTACAAAGATTGAGTGACATCGATTTCTGACAAATGAATAGAAAATCTGTAAGATTGGCAATTTTTTCTGGAGACTGATATATTTTAGCCAGACTTGTGCCTTAGATGAAGTCAGTTACTAATGCTATACGATTGCTTTTTCCTCGCATACACTTGAATAAATAGTTGAGTTATTGCTTAACATAACGTGTACGTAACAAAAAAAATAAGCCGAGGCATAAGATGCTGCTAACAAAATTATGCAAATTGAAGCAAGAGGTTTAGGGTACAAATTAAATTTGCTAAAGAACTAGCAAATTAAACAGTTTCTAACTGATTGTATTCTTTTGGAACCATAGTACCTTATCTTGAAATCCATCATCTGACAACTTCGCATTACAGATTCTGTCAGCTTTCTCTTATATAGTTGTTTGATATGTCAGCCGTCTCTTCTGCATATGATAAGAACCTGTTTATGCATTCTAAATGTTAGAATATGATCCTGGTAAGCCCTCCTCCTAACACCTTGAGGTTTTAGGAGAATTGGTCACTTAACATATATTCTCAGAATTTGTTAAGGACACGAAGGCAATGTTATGCCCCAAAAGATGGGCGCCCGTGATCCACTCTTGACCCATAAATGGGCTTTCCAGTGAGGGGGAATGTTAGAATATGATCCTGGTAAGCCCTCCTCCTAACCCCTTGAGGTTTTAGGAGAATTGGTCACTTAACACTAAAGTTGCAGTTGCACGAAGTGATTGAATTGATGAAGGTGGTTGATCTCCATTTTCATAATATGAATCATTGAGTCTCAGCTGTCGGAATTTTCATCAAAGTTCTGTAATTTACAGATCTTTTTCTTCAGCAACCTGCCAAGAATCTTTTAAAGCTTGCCACGCTCTCTTGACAAAGTTAAGAGAGCAGTATAGCTCCAGTTGATGTCAGACTTGCAGAGTTGCAGTATAGCTCGAGTTTTTAATGAAAACCACAGAAAAACCAGTTAAGTAAACTATTTCACCAAGCTTGCCAGCTGCGTGTTCTCCTGATAAAAAACTCGGTTGTGAATCTGTGATAAGAAGTGAAATCAAGAATAAAAATTTAACAATATATAACAACCTAATGAAAAAATTGTGTTATAACACAAAAAGCTTGTACAGCTTATTCCAGGTCTTGAGTACATGAATACTTACTGTGAGCAAAAAACATCACTAAAAAGCCAAACCGGCAGAACAGAAAATAATGAATAACTTAGGGGTTTGTAATGAATAAGCAGCAGCTTGACTAACTCTTATTGAGTATAGATTAGACTTTGAAGTTTAAACTATTGCAGAAGCCTGTGTATGATTTAAGCATTCAAGTTGCTCAATGTGTTGACATTTTGCATAATGGCTTTAAACATTCAAGTCTTATTAAGAAAATTTCAGTCAATGCATTATGTTTATATAATCTAATTATTTACATCTTGTTTTCATTATCTAGCCCTTATCTTTCCAATTTTTTCTAATCGGTTAACTTCAAACATCCCAGTTGTTAGATCTGTTAAGTGAAGAAATTTCCTGTACAAATATCCTCTTTTGCTTCACATTTATCATGTCCTTTAGAAGACCGTCTTCTGCTTCATATACAACTCCTGCTGGTTGGGACGTTTTCTTGAGCTTTCATGGTAAGGACACTCGACACAAATTCATCAGCCATTTGTACTCTGCACTAGATCGTCATGGAGTCCGAACATATAAGGATGATTAGGAGTTACCTAGCGGAGAAGTAATCTCAAATTCATTACTCAAAGCTATTAAAGAATCCAAGACTTACATCATTGTGCTCTCGGAAAATTATGCTTCTTCACACTGGTGCCTCGACGAGCTGGTAGAGATCCTCTATTGTCAAAAAACAATGCGAAGATTGGTTTTTCCTGTTTTTTACAACATCAATCCATCGGTTGTAAGACACCAAACGGAAAGTTTTGAAAGAGCATTTATAAAACATAACACTCGTTTTGGAACGGAGAAAGTGAGCAGTTGGCGGCGCGTACTAACAGAAGTTGCGGACTTCTCAGGGAAACACATATCCGAAAACAGGTAACAAAAACATTGATACACTAGCTCAGGTTAGCCTGCACAGCCAATGTTAACTTATTTTTACAGATTGCTTATTATTTTATTTTGACTTTTAGCATTTATACAAGTATTAATATTAGTTTAGGGGTTATTAGCACTCCGGCCCTTTTAAGTATGTCCACTTGAACACATTACCCTCTTAAAATAAAAAATAAACACCCCCCTCCCCATGTTTGTCCTTTATACAATTAGGCTCCTTTTTAAAAATTTAACCCTTACTGTATTACAAAATTTCGGTTTGATTTGTAATTTATTTGTTTGAAATGGCTGAGAAATTCATCGGCCTAGATATACAATGTACAGAGGAACCGGAAGACGTAAAAAGAAAAAAAATTTAATTTTCCGGCCAAAGTCAACCATAATTCATGATTCCAGTGAGGGCAAAACTGAAGTAAGCTGGGCTGAAATGTACAAAAGACAAACTTGAGGGGTACAAAGATACAAAAAGTTTCTTCAAGGGTGTATTTGTTGGACAAATTGAAATGGCAAATGTGTTAATAACCCTTAGTTAATAGTTTTTTAAACATTTTATTCATGTTACTTGAGAACTTGATTGCTTTTTGATTCCTAGAAATTTGATGAAAAGAGTTTTTAACTTGCGCAACCTAACTAATGAATCCATATAACAACATGCCAATATCTACTTCTTAATAAATAGTTTAATGATTCCAGTTCTGAAGCTGATATTTTGGATGAAATTGTTGGTGAGATTCTACTCAAAGTAAATTCCAAGGCTTTAGCCGTCTGTAAATCTCTAGTTAGGCTGGATTCTCGTGTTGAAGAAATAACACCACTGGGAGTGGATTGCAGTGTCAGAATTGATGACAGGCTTGAAGTATAGCTACTCGACCAAGCGTGCTCGTTGGACTTTCTCCTGAAAATAAATTGAAAATAATTATTCTGGTGTCTCGTCTCTGATGAAAATTGACATCAAAGCTAACAATTTGGCATTTATCTGGAGTGCATTGATGGTAATTGTTCCTGGATCAGTATTTTCTGCGAGAGAAGGCGATGATAAAATTGAGTTCACAACCACAACTGTAAAAATTTGCAGAACTCGTCTACTGTACAGATCTTAGATCATGAAGATTAGAGAATAAAGCAGCACCACTTGTAATAAAAATTGGAACCGTTAAAGAATCCGACGAGAATTAAAATTTCTAATTTCCTACTGGAATGTGCATTTTTAAGGATACTATTATAGATATAACTCATTTTTTAGTATCTTTATTCGACTTGCATCAGATATCAATTTGAACCAAATTCTTTCTGACTTTTTTTTTTGTCATAACAAAACTCTTTCTGATTTGTATAAAAAAAATTCTTGAAAATGTCAAACGTTATAATTCTCTTCATTTTATCTCAAAAAATCAATTATTTAGCTATTCTAATTTAAAATTCGTTTCTAGCCTTACTTTGTCCTATCTTGATGTCTATTAATAACCTAATTAAATCACATTATAATTATATAAATTGGATCAAATTTTTAGACAATTATTTTGAAAATCAATTATAATAATTTTAGATTGTAATATGTCACATTAGTCTCACTAATTCCTAATTATCTTGTGATTTTATCCTAATCCAATTTAAAATAGAATTTACAAACGCATCTTAAAATTTAATCTATAAATAACGAAAACAAACGAGAAAACTAGAAAGCCCCTCTCTCTCTCTCCCCTCTTTCGTTATCTCGTCTCTTTCTCTCTCAATCTCCCCCAACTTGAAAACCCTAGGCCATGGCAGCAGCCACAATCAGTCTCCGCAAAGGCAACACTCGCCTCCCACCCGAGGTCAACCGAGCCCTCTTCGTCCGTAACTTACCTTTCAACATCACCAGCGAAGAGATGTACGATATTTTCGGCAAGTACGGCGCTATTCGCCAGATTCGTCTCGGTAACAGCAAGGAGACACGTGGCACCGCCTACGTTGTTTACGAAGACATTTACGACGCCAAGACTGCTGTTGATCATCTCTCTGGGTTCAACGTTGCCAATAGGTATTTGATTGTGTTGTATTATCAGCAGGCGAAGATGAGTAAGAAGTTTGATCATAAGAAAAAGGAGGATGAGATTACTAGGTTGCAGGAGAAGTACGGTGTTTCGACGAAGGATTAGCTTTTTTCGGGGTTTTAAGTGTATGTTTGTATTCGTATGTTAGACATTATGATAATGTTATGAATTGTGTTTTAATGAATTGGGCGTGGTTTTAGGCAATGTGATTATATACTGTGTTTGATATTGATAATTCGGTGTTGATTAACTCGCTATGATTGTAAAATGTTGCGTTTTTTATGAATTTTGTTTGAATTGTGTGTTTATTAAGCAATGTTTTCTTGGGGCAATCTTTGTTTACGGGAATTTGGAAAAATAGTGCCTCTAACCAACACCTAAACCCTTGATAAGAGAAGAGGGTGACTTAGTAGGGTACGGACTCTGTAGCCTAGTGTAAGAATCCTATGTAGCCTCCATTAGTAGTGTAGGAATCAAGGGGGGCTCTGATAATGAAGAGCATTCTGTATACAGGCATATTGCATCCAGAGTAGTTGAGTCCATGTGACATTATCAAATAGGGAGACCTTTTTTACATTGCTAATCAGAAGGATATTATCAGATTTAAGTTAAACATCAACATTCACCTTACTGTGAAATTCTGAATGGAAGCCGCACTACTAGATGAGACCATTAATAACTTTTGAGAATAGATGAATACTATGGAGAGGTTATCTGCCTTTAGATCCTTTTCTTTTGGAGGATGAAGGTTCAAGTTTGGGCTTGATAGGCTTGTGAATGCGTATTGAGGTGGTTATCTGTCTTTTTTGTGCTGCCATCTTTATGTTTTCATCACTTTGCAGAAGTTTTGGATTATATAGCAACTTTGTTTTAATTGAGATATGGACTGAATTATTTTTTTTTTAATCACTTTTTTTTTTGTCATACCTTTTTGATCTTCTGCCAGTATGTGATTTAATCTGTCCACCCTACTAGGTCCGATGAGCTAAAGATTTATAGCATATGTATGTGAGATGCTCTACTGCGAGTGGTGTTGAAATCTTTTGTGGCTCTTGAGTCTTATTTTGTTGTGGATGTTGTGGTAATCATGGGTTTTGAATGATACCATGCTTGTGCTTGGTATTTTTTTTCTTCATTGGTATATATGTGTGACAACAGGTTTGACCGTTTCAGCGGGGTTTGAGTGTTTAGAGACATATTGGTGCACTCATGTATACACAAAAACTGCACTACTTATTCTTCAACAACTTGTACATCGTGAGTTTGCACTTTGCAGTGCATTTATTCTTTATTGCCCACGGACTTTGATACAACACTAAAGTTCCATGTCTATGAATGTTGAATGAAATGTTCCTACTTTGCTACTTCTAAGTTCAGAACGGTGGATCACTACTTATTCTGAAATTATAGTGATCGGGGGGGAAAGTGGGTCACTTGTTACCCAGATCTTCTTTTTGGTTTTGCCTGACAAGTGAAGTTTTCTATCTGTTGAAAATCTCGTATGTTGGCTTTTTCTTTAGATTTTCCCTCTGTTTATGCTGCATCAGTGCCTTCAATTGATTTTAAGCGCGTTTTAATTTATTTTGTGCATGTTTAACTCGTTGAATAGTTGATAGTTCCAGACTTCCACATACATTTCGTGCATATAAACTGATGTTATTCACCGAGAATTTTGTGCATATCATATGTACTGCAGTACAAAAGCATCTGCATTAACAATATCTAACTGATGATATGGTTGCAGCTTGTATTCTTTTGGAACCATAGTACCTTCTCGTGAAATCTATCCGCCGACTGCTTGACATTCCTGACTCCATCTGTTTTCTCTTTAACTTATTCTTTGATATATCAGCCTTCTCATCTGCATATGATAAGAACCTTCTTATATGTTCTGACGTTTTAGTTGGACGAATTGATAAAGCTGGTTGATCTACATCTTCGTTACTCAAATTGACTGAATGTCGGTTGAAACGTCTGAAACTGTGTAATGTCAAGCACCAGTACAATACAAGAGCCAGAAAGCATACGACTCCACACACGAGAAAAAGCCCCCAAAAGCTCCTTAATTGAAGTTGATCTGAATCTTCCTCTGAGTTCTGTGAACTACAAAATCTTCTCTTTAGCCACTTGTCATGAATCTCTTGAAGCTTGCCATTCTCTGACAAAGTTAAAATAGCAGTTGACATGTCTACAGCCAGGGGCGAGTCTCTTGGAAATGCCTATCAAATTTACAGACGGCGAAAGTCCATCAAAATGCATTAAAATTCGTAGTAATGATGATAAGTGAGATACTTACGAATCCCCAGCCGCTCTTTGTGAACTCTTGGCCAACAATTTGGAACTTGCAGTGCTCAGAGAGGAAAAGTTCTACGTATGGCCGTTCATCAACAACCGCAGCAACATGCCCCCTCTCGAGGGCATCAGCATACTCTTCTGGGGACCCAAGTTGCCTTAGTCTGGATGTCGGAACATTGAGTTCATCTCTTAGATAGTTCTCAGCAAAGGAGCCTATCTGGAATCCAATAAGCAAATTACTTACTACTAGAGATTCGATTCCTGTGATGGGAGTGGATAGTTGTTGCACCGTCAGAATCGATGTCAGACTTGCGGTATAGCTTGATGTTAAGATGAAAACCACAAAAAACCAGATAAGTAGAACCATTCGACCAAGCGTACTCGCAGTGTTTTCTCCTGAAAAAATAATAATAAATATATCAATCAATATATCTTCTTGCCAGTAGATGGACTCCTAATTTGTTAACATATTCCAGATCTTGGCTACATGAATACTTACTGTGAGCAAAAAACATAGTAGAAAAGCTAAACCTGAAAGTAGAAGAGCAGATATAAATTTAGGGGTTTGTATTGTATGAGTAGCAGCTTGATTAGTATTTATATGGTAAACATGGCATCAAATTACCACAAAACAGTTGCAAGTTGTTTTCTTGGCGGCCCTCTGAATTCATCATTTGTTCTGTGTTCCAAAATCCAAATTACAGCTCCAACGACGAAAAAAAACACTGCTGTGACTAGCCACATTGATAGAGTGAAGGGTTGAAAGAACGCCCAAGCACTTGAATTCAGCCTTCTCGCTGGTACCACTACCACTAGCCCTGATTCTATATACGGCTGAGTGAAGTCCGCCATCCTTGTACGATTGGTGACAATTGCTATGTCACCAACTACTGCATCAAAAACCTGCAGTAACAGAATTAACATTGTGTTTTTGAGGAATATGAATGCTCAGCCTATCTAATATGTTTTCTATGTCCCCAAAGGCCAAACTAGTGGAAAGGAGGATAATCGGATGTTATCATATTTTATACCAAGTAACTTTAATATACTCTGTCCCTTTTACTTACATTGGCCCTGATCTGAGCAACAAGCTGATTGTAGCTTGGGTTTTCACGATCATCTCCAAAGAGGATGAACTCGTAGGGAAGTGGATAGGGAAGCAGCTTTACTGCAGCAACGAATACATCTACACTGTATCCCTCAATATTACTGGCATTGTCGTTGCTCTTTGAAATGATATCCTTATAACTAGCTCTATTGGGAACTCCAATTCTTAAGGGTCTTTCACTGTTAGGAAGCACCCATCCTCTAGGCCTACGCGTTGTGCCTCCAGGCCATACAACATTCTTCAGCCGTTGATTCAAGCGTGAAATATTGCCAGGTTTCTTTAACAGAGTTTCAGGGGTAACAATAGACAGCCCAGAATGGTTAGACCAGTAACCTATCTGCTTATAGCCTGTTACCATTACATTAATGATGTCATATGAAGGATTTTTCGGGGACCTGTCATCTGATCTAAACGCTACTGGACCTGTCAAACCTGTGAAATTGCTCTGCAATATATTTCCAAGTATTTTTTCCCCACCATCAAAAATGTTCAATGCTTTAAGATTCAGAGTGTGTCCCCCTGTAGCACTTAGACTTGAGTCATTTGAAAATGAGATTTTGCCACCCTCGCTGAGAAACTTTTGAACTGCATAAGCAATAATCCAGACAGTATCGTAGGCATAAAGACCATAAGGGTTCAATCCAATGGAGGAATTGGTCAGCTTGTTCCATCTAGACTCAAAAGCTTGCTTTCTTGGTGAATCCGTAGTATGAAGGCGAAGTGTGAGGACTCCTAGAGCGGAGCTAGAGTTTACTGAACTGGGATTAGAATCCAGAACTGAGGACAGCCATGTTGTAGCAATCCACACATATCCACTAGTCATCATTCCAAGATCACGAGCCACATCAAAAATTGTAAATCCTGTCTTGGGATAAGTGTGTACAACTATGACCCTGGATTCCATTGACCTCACCTTGAGCAATGCAATCTCAATGTCCTTTCGAGTTGGCAATGGCTCAGGTAAAACTGGTGCTTTATAGGAGATTTTACATTGTTTCTCTGCCAACTTTTCACCTAGCTTGATTATTCCACTTCGGCATTGATCATCATCTGTGTAGACTGCAGTCACTTCTTTATAGCCAAAATAATCAACCATGTCAACTATGGCCTTCATTAGGTACAGGTCACTGGGTGCCGTTTGAAAGAAGTAAGGGTACTGGAGAGGCGAGAGACTGGGGTCCAATGCCGTGAATGATAACATAGGGATATGTAGTTCATTTGCAAGATGAGAAACTATATGAGCCAGAACTGAACCTTGTGGACCAATGACAGCCACCGTATCAATCTCCATGAACCGTAATGCTATCAGAACAGAAAGAAAAAATAGAATAGTTCAAGACTCTATGCATCTGATATCTTAATCAAGATTAAAGTTATCTACAGGTATAAATACTTACTTCCAATGATGCTCATAAAACTACTGTAGTTAGAATCGTGTACAAAAAGATTTAATCTCCTTCCCCTGAGAATATTGGGATTGGAGTTGACATCTTGCACAGCAGCATCCATCGCAATCTTTGCTACTCTCCCATTTATACTGCGTAATGTGAAGATAGCTCCAATGTTCACTACACCTTGGTTTCTAGTATCTACTGCAAATGATCCGATAATAAACATGGACAGCAGGACTCTACACAACAAATTCATGGTTCTCTCGACTCTCAGTATACAACAGCTAATAAACTATAAGACAGAATTGAGTTGCATTTTGAGCTGAAGACCTTAGAGCAAAAGAAGACCTGGCTACAAAATCAATAAGAAACAGCAGCCTACAAGGCCTACACAACCTTATGTCAATATTTGATGAGGGTGTGGCAGACAGAATCAAAGCATGAAGGAATAAAGAAAGAAAAAGAACTGAATTTAGTGGGAAGGTGAAATATAAAGGCACAATAATCATATTCTAAATAAATTCTGAAAGACAATATAGTGATAAAATATACTGAAAACTAAACTAACTAATGAAAAGTAATGCCACAGGAAAACTTATCCTTGACTATGATCTAGTCATGTAGAGTAAGCTCGAAGAAAGACGAAAAAGGAATCAGTAGAAGAGCAGCAAGGCATAAACCTCCAGCAAACCGCAATAATATAAAACTACACACACAAAAGAAAGCGAGGGAATTACATTCCACTGACAAGAGGTAAAACTGCGAGAAAAGGCTCCAGATGTCACAAAACTCACAAGTATCGGGAGAAATGACCCAAAATACCAGTTCGATCGTGTTGCATTTAGGTGTGGAAGACTACAAAACATTACATGATATGGCGTTTTGTGAGTAAAACGCTACATGAAATAGTGTTTAGGGTTTCAAAATACTAGATCGTGTAGCGTTAATAAGAAAAAGAAGATAAACACTATAGGATCTAGCGTTTTATATTGCAAAATTGCAGGTCGGAACCATCTTGACGGTGATATTTGGGGTCATTTTCTTTAAAATGGCAGTGAGGGCCAACACCCCATAACAACACAAGATGAAGAAATGGTGACTGACAAGTACAAAAGGTGCAAGTAATATGAGTGTTCAAGGAAACTACACAGGCCAGCAAATACTTGTAAAGCAGTCCATAAGAAAGGAATAAAAAGCAACTCGCATAAAAAAACAATGACAAAATCTCATATTACCGCCTACCGGGACATGCAATTAGCGGTGATCAAACTGCTTCACTCATACGTGAGTTTGTATTACTACAGTACTATTTATGAACTCAAGTTGAGAGAACTGAATAGCTTGCTGAATCATGCTTTCTCTAAACAAAATGCAAGCAGCAAGTTTACCCCCACGACTGGCAATGGTGTTATGTACTCCTCTCAAGCAGCCGAGACTCGAATCGGTCAAGAGAAATAATTCAGTTTAGTCTGATATTTAATTTTGAATAATTTGATTTAAATTTGATTATGACTGTGTATTTCTAAATTTTTATTTTTTCTGTTATCAATATTATATTTCATGTGCAATATAATTTGTCATTAATCATCAATTTTAATCCTAACCAAATCAATATGATTCGATTTTGATTAGATTATGAACTTTTTGTGTATTTTGATAACGCCTCTGACGGTATCAAAGAGGAGGCAAGCAAAAAGTAGAAATACGGTTGCTTTTCATGTTATGATCGTCATGATCGCGGTTGTATACTTGTATGTGTATTTGTCCTTATTTTTTAAAAAAATTGTAACTTAGACTATTTCTGGTATTAGTCCTAAATTTTAAAAGCATCGATAATTTGTTTATCATAAAAAAATATCAATAACTTAAACAAAATAACTATATAATCCGCTCCTTAATCTAACATAACAAACATTAACAACTTCTAAAATTTTCCGTTTCATCAAATTATTGTAATACCACGAAGTCATGCTCCATTACATGAAGTTAAAAAATAACAAAATTCGCTGCATAAAATAATTTAAAAAAAAAGCACTTTTCCTCATCAAAAGTTAAAATTTAATGATACGGCTTTTTTTAAAGGAATGCATACATGATGATTTGTTGCGTGTATATTACTATTAAGTATTAAGAAATAAAAAACCTATATAATAATTATTTAATATTTTAAAAGGCACTTCCATTATTTTCAACCAATCAAGTACTCTACTAACCGAATAAAAAAAAGAAAAACTTTCTGCTCCTAATAAAAAAACAAAAAAGTCACAACTATTTTCACCCAGCGCATACTCTTTTTTTTCTCTCCTAATAAGAACAAGTCTTTTTTCCCTAGCTTCATCGTCTTAGCTGAGGTACTGCTGTACAAAATATACTTACACACACACACACAATACAGAATGAGGGGAAGAAGTAGAAAACCAGTGATTATTGGCTTAGGGATTGTTATGCTCATGGGTATTTCTGTTTATTTGAGGCTTTGGACTATTGATTATCGCATTTCTTCTGAAGACACTGATTTGATCAGGTGGGCACCCTTTTTTTTCTGTTTTCTTGGCGACCCATTTTGTGTTTCAGTGTCAGATTTCATAAAGCTTGAATCTTGGGTGATTTTGGTAATGTAGGGTTTGTTGTTGGTATTTATTTTTTGTGGGTGTTGATTTTGTAGGAGGCAATTTGATCTAGCTAATAGGGAAGCAATGGATGAGTCTGCTGAATGGAGACTTAAATATGACCAGGAGTTTGAAAAGGCTAACAATTGTGCTAATCAGCTCAATCAGGTAGTAGCACTTCCTCTCCTAACTTCACATCATTTGTGTGTACTTTTGTATTCTTAATCGTATACATTTCAACATTCATTTTGACCCATTTGTTGTTTTGTTTGATTTTCGTGTCTATTGATTTGAATATCCCAGTACATTGCAAAATGAAACTGAGAAAACAATGTTTTCAAGTACCAATTTTCATGAGTCCGTGGTATATGTTTGCAAGTAGGGTCCTAAAGATTGATCATTGTATTAGATTTTACTAATTTTCTTGAATTAGATATAACTTGATATGGTCATGTGACTCGTCATGTTTGTGTATTGGACATTTCATATTTTTTGTTGCATTAGCACTTGTGCGTAAAAGGATTATTAATTTTATCCAAAGCAGTTTGGGTTTATTGTCTAGCATTGTAGCCTAGTGGATACCCTCTCTTTAAAAATTTCAGCCTTACAAGTGATAAGAGGCAGGATTATGTGACTATATACATATATATTTCTGCAATTTATACCCCCCGCCCCCCTCTTTTCAAAAATAAACTGCTATGTTTGATCATGAAGAACCATTTCACAAGAACTGCTTAAGTTTGATCAATCTTAGTGACCACCTTGGTTGGGACATAAATCGAGTAATTAAGATTTTGGCACTTTGATTATGTACATAAACACCTAACTCAAAATTTTGTATATTCCGACCCTTTGTTTACGTGTACACATTAAATATTTTTTCTGATTACTCAGCCACAACTGGACATATCGTAATTCTGCGAGAATCGGACATATTGTGGATCAGTAATCTTGTAAAATATGCTTTAAAATGGTGCTGTTGTTCCCGCTAAACTGAAAAACTTCTATTACTCTCCTATATATTGATGCATAGATACCTGCCATCATTAAAAAAAAAAAGCGTTTGGTGTAAGGTAATAGAAATAAGAATCCTTACTGCTAGTTCTGGACGAATGTGGTGTTTAAGTGAAAACTGAAATGGCATTGTGGGATAAGTCAACTAATAGCCCGCTTCCCACATCGATATACAATTAGTAATAATGAAAGCTTACTGTTGCCTAGACATTAATATTAGAAGATATTTATAACATTTTAATTGCAAGTTTCTTGGATTAAGAAAGATAAGGATGGAATGCTATTTAACATCAAAATGTCACCCCAACTCCATTTACCCGTGATATATAAAAGTTGAAAATCTCAGCTAGGAGTTGGGTATTTGCTGTTGACCTGGCATGACTTCAGCAAACCATTATCGAGCTGATTGCTGATGTTATAGTTACAGAATGCATCTTAACCATTTGAGGGAAGCAGCAACTCACGGACCTGCCCATTAATGTGGTTTCCTCTGCTCAATTCAAGGTTTCGAGGTTCAAACTTTACTGATTTAAGATATAAAAGGATTAAACACTTACAAAAACATTTTAGGGTCAAGGTAAAAATCAAGCAATATGTGTAAAAGTAGCTCTTGCACCAACTCCCCATTTTTCCCGTAACAATCATCTCGGACTGAGAATTGCAGTTGTTTTGGCCGGAATAAGGGTTAATGTGTAAAACTGACATACATAAAGGGTCATGATGTACTAAAATTTAATGAAGGTGTTTATGACATTTCAAAATACTTAAGTACAATAATGTTACTAAGCCGACATACATTTGAATGAAATGGAAGAGACACACACACACACATACATACACACACAAAATCATAAATAAAGAAAATCCAAAGCATCGCAAAACTTAAAAATCAGAGGCATCTTATCCCAAGGTTTACTCGTATCTGGGGTTTGTTGTGCTACTTTCCTGTTGATTATGATGACACTTGCATGGTGAACGAAATGGTATTTGTTACACTATGCACCAGCAATTGTGGAGTAGAAATTTGTTCAATCGTGATAACAAACTTGCTATATATTAGACTCGGTCATGTTTTGGCGAATATTGTCATATGGCATTATAAATGCTGAGATATTAGGATCAGCTGAACTGCTCAAGTTTTGTCTTGATAATTCATCTCTAAACTTTTATTCCTTCCAATTTAGTCAGATCTTTCTAATGCTTAGTAGGTCCAGTATTGAAATATTCAGTTTGGGTCCTTTGGGACTTATGCTTTTGTTTATATTGAGAGAGTATCTAGTTACGTAAATTTTGTTGTGATTTCTTCTAGCCAGAAATCGGCAGTCTCATACTTCACCATCTAAATTAGTTATTATTCCTAAGTTCCAGGCAAAATGAATTTGATTCCATAAGTTATCATGTATGATTATGAGCAACTACCTCAGACATAAAAGTCACGGCTTCATGATTGTTTATTAGTGGCAGGCCACTTGCATGTCGGCTGGTGTGTAGGTTTGTACACGTGCTAAAAGTATACAAGATAGACAGCCTTTGTTGCATGTGATATTCATTTCTTTTTTGCACTTGAAGTATGAATCCGAGTTTGAGTGCTAATTTAAGTTTTTTCACTCGTACAAAGATCAAGAATTCGTATGAAAAAAAGATTAAAGATGCTGCCAGCAATACCAGGCAATTGGAAATGATCCAAAAGGTAAATTTTCTTCTTTCCAAGTTGATTGTTATCTCTTTCGAGAAGAGAGTTAACATCTTTCTGATATTATCTGTGCACTGATCTATGTTGCCATGTCCTAATGTGCTTCAGGAAAATATAGGCTTGCTTGAACGGGTTGAGGCCTTAAAACAAGAGCTTGAAACTGAAAAACTGAAGTGTAGTATGCGACAAACATAGACATGACTAAAGGGTTACCAAGAGATGGCAGGCTTTTAGAGAGTTCATTACACACGCATCTCATACTCTGAGTGTTACTAATTTGCTAGTTTGCTTCTGAGTTTGATTTGTGCTAGGCAAGCTACCTCCTGAGCACCAGTTTTCACAGTGTATGTTGCAGCATTTTGTTTGTTCAATCAAATGATATTTTCAAGTCAACATCTTCAAGATTTTCAAGATATAGGAACCGAAGTACATTTACTTGGAGTAGGCTTTTGTAATCATGTCGCTTGTATAGTACATTTCAAAGCAAATGAAGGGCATTGCTTCATTTTTCTACATTTACTTGGAGTCAATTTTTCTACATTTGCACTGTGTTTGAGCATTTGCACGATTACAAAGAGTCTACTCGTCTAAAACCAGAACTTACATCTTTTGTACAAATATATACACTTGTTCACTATTTAAAAGTTCTTATTTAATCCGGCAAAAAAAAAAAAAAGTTCTTATTTAAGAAGCTTAGCTGGTCCTGTCAGCCTTTTACGATTTATATAAAACGATACATATAAAATCTCCCATAATATACAAAATATTCTTTCGAGTTTTACTATTTGCATAAATAATACTGTACAGAATACTACTATCTTTCAAGTTTTTCTATTTGCATACAGTAACAAAAATGGTTAAAAGGATTAAACTCATTAACATTTAATTGAAAAAGAGGGATTAAAGTTGTGAAATAAATGAGTTTTTATATCATAAAATTGATTATTTTTAAAAAGTTTTGAAATGTGCGGATTATTTTGACCAGACGGAATACATGGGCAAGCATATTATGGATATGTATGTACTGATCAATGAATTTTCTGACCATATACTAAATACTTTTTATTTAGATAGAATTTTTTTGATTGATTGACGTTTTTTTTATGTACGGGACCATCATTATTACTAAATGAAATCGGAACCAATTATATATCCGTCACCGTTAGTGTGTGTTCGTAAACACACAATAGGATAGAAGATCTTAGAAAATCCGTTTAATCAAAAAATGTCGCTCTCTTTTGTCGTGTGAACGTTTAACTAGCAACATTTACTAAAACTAGCGAGAATCATTCAATAACCAAACAAAAAATGGGAACAGGAGCGGGGTTTGAGAATCTCTAATATATAGTGAATTCAATAGTCATTACACCAAAGCGAAAGTAACTGAATTCATGCTATACTCCCCACACAACCGTACTCGAGCCAAACACCCCAAGCCAAATCCAATGGTGCTTTCCGGAGAGATTTGATTCTATACATCCTTTACAAAACTGAGCTCATATACAAAGAACGAACAATCGGAAGGATCTCTATTAAAGGGAGCACGCAACGGTTCCAGCTATCTAATAAAACTCTCTGTTTGATGCCTTTATCTGGAAGCCAATGACCAAAAATTCAAGAAAAAGGAAGGGGACACTGCAACCCAGCTCAGGAAAGCCATGGCTGTTGCTGACATAAACCTCTTGCAGTGGTTTACATCACATTTATCCAAGTCATTTCCAATGAGGACTGTGATACCAGCAGATGCACAGGCCGCAGCAAAAGTAAGAGTAGATGTAATCTGCGCTAGCATGAATGCATGAGTAATCTCAAGCTTCTATCATGATAATATTTGGAAGAGCAATGTATATTTACTACTAAGATGCAAATACTTGTTGACCAGTGCAAAATAACAAAGCAAAAATCAAGTGCATTATAACATCTTAAACTTGCAACATTATGTAAACTATCATATCCAATAAATGATGCTAGCTTTAAATAGAATCTATATCCTATTTTTCATAAGCAAGTGTTTAACTTATGGGGTAGCTATTACAAATGCCTGCCTCAAATCACTGCACAATGCAAACAGCCAATCGACATGGAACTACAAGAAAATCTAACTTGGAAGTTAGAGATGCAAGCATATGGACCTCACAACTGGGTCCACAAAGAGTAAGCACTAAAATACATTAAAAAAAGAATTACTAGGTTTGACCATAGTCCTGGTCAAGTGCCCTCTGCCATATTAGACAATGACAACTATTATCGGGCAAGGGTCAACTACTAAAAGATGATGGATGTCTGCCTGATCTTTCAATTTGTGCCAACAATACAAGAACACTGTACAGAACACATGGTATACTTGGATTAGCTTAAAACCAAAGGGTTTTCTTTTAAATTTTATGATCCAATTAAGGCCTCCTTCTAAAACCTTAAGGTTTCGGGAGAGTTGGCTTATAAACACAGAGCCAAACAACAGGCAGGGTCTCGGGGTTGAAACTTATCGCCTCTGAATGTTCTATTTTATTTGCCTGTCTTTTGTAGTGTTGAATATAATATGATCTAACTAAGGCCTCCATGTACTTTAAGGTTTTAGAAGAGTTATTTAATAAGTTTCAACTTATCGTTAACCTGTCTCCTCTGACCTCTATATGCTTAAAGATTGAGGGGCTTAAGTTTTGCAAGAAATGAGGCAAACAAAGATTTATTTACCAAATAAAAAGGTTGTTTAGATAGGAGAGTGAGAGACCTGGTGTTCATTGGTACTTAATACTAAAAGCATACCACGTTTACAGTTTTATCAAGGCTCTTGCAGATAAGAATTGCAGAAAATGTAATGAACAAGTTTGCACCAAGTACTAACGCCAGGATGTATACTTGAGCATGAAGTTTACTATACTCATAATTCAAACCGACACTACTCTAACATGATGTCTAGTAACCAATGTAGGACGTAAACTTACATGATGAGTTAAAAGCAGTTTCCGCAAGGGAAAACAAGCAGAATATCTAGAAAGGATGCAACTACTGCAGAAATATATAAATAAAGGGAAAACAATGAACAATATTTCAAGCAGTAGGGATAAAAATCCATCAATAATGCTTTTATATTGCTAGCAGCATAGCAATATGCAATTCTGTTATAATGTGTAACACGAGAATAACTTACCCCATCACCAATTGCAAACAAACTGACAACACTGGTGTTCCGTAAACTCCGCTTGACTAAAAGAGCATATATATCTACAACAGCCAGCGCAAGGCTCCACAAACTCTGTAAGCTAACAGCAGCAACAAGGTAGCTGATACACCAAAAAGATAGACGTTTCATAAACCCAATAAGGAGCTGCTAATTTAATCGTTTTTCATTTAAAGATAAGAAATAAATTTCAACCCAACCACAGTTGAAAAGGTTGAAATCCAAATATACCTTTTCTTCTGATAAGTAGTATTCTTAATCTCACTATAATACAAGTAATCTTACCTTCATGCTATTCTACATACTAAGATTCAAAACACATTTTTTATTACAAAATATAGTTTACAATACATGCATTAGTTGGGAACTCAGTCAAGGATTTCCATTAAATTTTCATTTATGCCTAATTCTGAACAAAGTTATCCCTATTTCTAGAATAAGTGGTACAGTTTTAACTTTTGAGTATCAAACTTCAAGGTTAGATACAATAGAACACAGGGAAAAAAAACATTGACAGGGTCTACAATAAAAAACTACATCTAAAACTTTACCACAGTCTCTATAACGAGCTCACTCTGAAAATTTGAGCAATATAGTGGTTAGTAAGAGCATGTCCACTGGCACTGCTAAAATACCTATATGTTTAGATTCAAAATGTGATTTTTCATGCTAATCTAAAACTTGTAGTCCAATGCATAAGTTTAAAAAAGACTAAATAGATCAAAATTAGCTATATATTAACAACCTAATCTTTAAATGCACAATTATATTTGTCACTGTTGCTTTAATTATTCAATTTCCTAAATTTTCCCACTTGCAACATCTATACTTGGTTCTAGATTTAGCACTAAGTATATGATTTTGCTAGTTTGCAACCATCTTCAGCATTGCATTGGAGTAGTACATTTTATTTTTGATGCCACACTTTATGTATAGCATTTCATTGGACATGCTTTAAGTAATTGGTTGATAAGGACCACCTGCTGGAAGAATTTCTAATTTTCTTTCTATACGCATCTATGTAATACGTAGTTTTGAATTTTGAGTGACCACATAAAAAAAAGCCAACATTTCCATGCCATCAATTCACCTAAAAGATTGCTTTAGTACACACAGGGTAGGGGTAAAATGTCAAGAGGCAACGTTTTATGCTGCTATTTCCAGCGGGTGGCATACAGTAAAAGGGCCAATTTTTGCATTGATCATCAACCTAAATAAACTTCCTAACATATACCCATCGGAATATGACACTTCCAAGTGGCAATGCCCCATAACCCAAAGTCCATTGACCTATACACAGTTAACACTCCTAGGTATTTTTTTTACATGCATCTGGCAAACTTGGCCTTTTCAAAAAAGACTTGTAAACTCTATCAACTCCAGGTCCCTATATTGAATGTCACATTCACCAATTCACCCCTCCTCACGACTTGATACCCTTCTTCCAAACCTCATCAAGTCCCAACCGCAAGTATATCCCCCAAACTTTCAACTTCAGGCAAAATGGGACTCAGCACGCAATTCATTACGCAAAAGGTCGTCAATGGCAATACACATGTACATTCTTTAATCCTCCTATAGTTTCTCGTAATTAATATGACACAGTGCACAAATTCCACATACTGTGATACAAATTGCAGCACGAAAAGTTTGTCAATCCTATTTTCATACCCAAATCCTAAATATGACACAATTACAAGCATACCGGATAAGTTCCATTCACCCACCTATCCAATAATCAAAACAAAATTAACCAAAAAGAATAATAAAAAAAAATAATCCATCTTTAGACCTTAAAGCAACAAATCAATCTGCTTCTATAACAAGACAAACCCCGCTTAAACCGACACACAAACAGCCATCAAAACAACACAAACAAGCATCCACACGATAACAATAACCAACCAAAACACAAAAAGTAAAAAAGGGGGCTTACCAGAAAGCAGTAACAGATGGGAAATCATTGGTGGAAGCCATAATAGAGAGAGAAATGGCAGCAAAAACAAACTGAAACACTCTGAAAACAAGGCCTAATGAAGTACCAGGCATCCCCTGCACATCTTTAGTTCTGACCACCGGCGGTGGCCTGGCCAGAACCGCCGGAATTTCCACCGGATGAACGGCCGGTGTGCTCATGATCCCACAAGATATTAAGAAATACAAGATATTAAGAAATATCCTTTATGTAAGCATATATTAACTATAGAAGGTGCATAATGAAATGGGTATGAATCAAAATCAAATCTTGAGGAGACCCAGAAATTTTAATTGGGATGTGTGTGTAATATGGACTGTGCGGCAGGCGGTTCAAGAAAGAACAAGAACCCTTATTCTAGTTTTTGTGCTTTGTTATTTGTAGGTGGTAAGTAAATTTTTTATTTTTGGTTTGTTTGGAAAAAAAAAAGTAAATTAATTTTTTTAGTTAATAAATTGAAAACGACGGAGTATTGAATTAAAGGGTTTTCTCATGAATACCTAAGTTCAAAATTGTTTTTGCGAAAATACTATATTTTTTTAAAACATTTTGCAAAAATACAAAACTTTTAAAATATTTGCAAAAATATTGTTACATATGTAACTTGTTGCAATTACATGCAACTATACTTGCAACCCCTGTAAGGCCAATTAATTAAAGTTGCATATGGTTGCATTCAGTTGAAGATAGTATCTTTGCAAAAATATTATAAAAAATTAGTATTTTTGCAATTTTTGTCAAAAGATAGTAAAATCAAAAAAAAAAACTTAAAAAAAATATGATATTTTTGATGAATTTCTTTTAATTAATGAATTATGATATGAAGAAATACATGATTAAATTTAACAAAGCGGGGAAGTGCTTATTCCCTCCTCGATTTTTTTATATATTTTTTAATATATATATATATATAATATTTTTAAAATAATTATTTTATGTATAGAAATTTAAACATTATATTTATTCAAAAAATAAAATAATTCTATAAAATTATATTTTAAAAAAGTTTTTTGTTTTGACAGGAAATACATTTGCTCGTATCGATATACGCCAATACTCCGAGGAGTTTCTTTCATTCAAAAAAACTTATCATCTAACCCAAAGATATGAAAATGTCTCCAGAAGTTTAGACAACAGGACCTTAATGTCCGAAAAGAAAAACGTCCCAACTTGTAAGACCATCCTACCTGAAACAAATACGATTTATTAATAACAAGAAAAATAATAACAATAAATTTAATAATTAAAATCAATATTTAAAAAAAAAAATATAATTTCCCACAACGGAACCTTCTTCATATCCGATAAGAGGACGGACAAAGTAGTTAGTTAGTATCATGTCAAGTAAATTAGTTATAATCTAACCTCTTACATTATTTGTAGTGAATGTATCACAATTTTTTCTTTATTTTTGATTAAAATTAAGACTTATTTTTTTGAATAAGATTGAAATTTTGAGTCATGTGTTTATTAAAATTAATTTGCAAATGTATAAGAAAGAGAGATGATTGAAAGAAAAATAACAAAGTTGAAGAAAGAATTAACTAAATTATCTTATTGTGTAAGGCCGTCCTTGGCTCGAAAGAGAGTAAGAATATATTAATATAACATTTGTGAAAGTCGTGTTAAAGAAAAAAAAAATAGACAAGAATGAAAAGTATATTCATTTCAAACCACAAAATTTGTGAAGAAACAAACGAAGCAACTTGCGTAAAATATGGATGAAAATTCTTTTCCCTTAATTTATTCTTTCTAATCAAAGGCTATAAATAAATATGGAGTTGCTTTACAGCTGCTTCGTATAAAAATTTAAATAAAATTAATGGTAATTTCAACGATGTACGACAGAATAAGATTCCATTAGTATGTAGATTAACGTTAGCTAACTACTCACCAAGTCATCATGTGCTTAAAATATTTACAAAGTAGATTAGAGGTCAAATAAACCCCAAATAGTTGTTTACTTTTTTACTTTCGCAAGAGTTTAATATATTGGCTGATTTTTATCGTAAAATTTCAATAAATGAAATTAATAAATTGGTTGATTATAAAATGTTTAAATCTCGTCTTCGAAAGAACCGTTAGAGCACTTCAAGAGTGTTATGTATATTTGTTAATTATATTTGTTAGTTATAATATGATATATAGATAATCATTTAAAATTATAACTAAGAGTATTTTGGTTCACTCTAATGATATTATGTATAATTATATTATATCATACGTAATGGTTTTAGAAGTTTTACGAATATAACTATACTAATTTTAATATCTAATTTTAATTATCTATATTTGTTTGCTTCGGTCTCGGGGTCTCTTGCGATTCACCCAAGCTTAGCAGGTCTAATTTGTCAAGTATACTAAGCCCATTGGGCCTGGTCCTTAGACTTAAATTTTTCATTGAGGATCATAAGTCCGGTAAAGTTGGACTAAAGTGTCACCTTTTTTAGATTTTCAGTTTTGCTGATATTTTATATTATTGGGAAGCCCTTACGCAAAACACAGTTTTTTTTAATTAATTGTGTTGATTTGAAGGGGGACACAGAATTTTATTATCTTTAATTAATGAAAATACGTTGTGAAATCATAAATGTAATGAATCCATAACACGCAAGATTATCATATCAATGGTCTAATAGTTAAGTGATAAATAACTATGTACATACTAATTTTAACTTTTTTAATTGATGTTCGTTTTTAGTTAGAGAAAATAGATTTTTTTGCCACCCAACTTATTATTTGTTTAGAAACCTACCACTGAACAATAATTTTTTTCTTTTTTGCCACTAATGTTAGGTTCAGGTTTTTTTTTTGTCACTAACGTTAGGTTCGGATTTGATTATTAACACTATGTTATTTTTTTTAAAGTTAATTGCATTTGACACCCCTTTGATTTCAGCATGTTGCACATTGCACCTAATAGTTTTGGAATAAACACTATGCAGCCCCTTACTTTTAACCCGTAGACACTTTGCCCACCATAATGTTGCAGACTATCATTATGTTCTTATAATGCTAAAAAAATAACATATTGTTAATAATCAAATCAAAACATAATGTTAATGACAAAAAAAAATCCAACGTTTTTTAAGGAAAAAAAACCAACATTAAATTTTATTCAGAAAAAATAAAATAAAATAATTTTTGAAATTTTTTGGAGTGTCAAAATGCGTGTCCAACTCTCGTCCTTCAAGGTAAACTACCTAGGATACTACATAAAGATATAGACACATATCAGATCGCCATTATATTGCAGACTAACACTATATTTTAATAATACTAAAAAAATAACATAGTGTTAATAATCAAATCCGAACCTAACGTTAGTGACAAAAAAAAGTCCGAACCTAAAATTAGTGACAAAAAAGAAAAAAATTATAGTTCAGTGGTAGGTTTCTAAACAAATAATAAGTTGGGTGGTAAAAAAATCTATTTTCCCTTTTAGTTATCACATTTTAATTTTTACAAGTCAAATTAACTAATTTATAGTTATGCGATGTTTGGTTGACTCTGCAACTGTGACAACGAATTTTCCTCGAATTTAACTGTGAGACGTTTGATTGAATCTGATTTATGGTTAACTAAAATCAAAGCTTCAAATTGATGTTTGGATTAGAAATTCCGAACTCAGAACTCCAAATTCACACGTTCGAATATCGTAGACAGTCAGTTCATGTTTGGTGGGTCAGCATTATATTCCTTGAACAAAAGTTGCACGATACTGGCTCCACATTGTCTCCCTCTGCCTTCGCTTTTGCAACATAAGTCATTAAATTCGATAATGAATCGTATGAAAACAAAAACTCAGTGCTTAGCCATTTTTCCAAATGAAAACTCGAGGCCGACTCTTCTCTATATGGATAAATATCACATGAGTTGCTCTGAACAATACGGGTCCCTGTAAGAACAGCATGCTGTTGAGTAGTTGACATCTCATCAAACACACCTCTCTTCGTCATTTTCTTATACACGAATATGATTGCATGTTATTATTCTTTTAAGTTTGCTGCCCGGCCTTGTAATATCGTGAACCTGAACTCTGATAGCATGTTCAAAACCCGTCCATCTAAAAATTTAAAAATTAAATTAATTTAAAAATTAAATTAACTTAAACATTAATTTTATGCTATATTTTAACGCTCCACGACCACATATATGTCTCGAGATATAAAAGACAAAGAAAGGGTCGAATTTAGGGCTGAGCAAAACCGAACCGAACCGGAATAACCGAACCGAACCGTACATATTCAGTCCGGTTCGGTTTGGAATTTTTTAAAACTCCGGTTAATTCGGTTTTCGGTTATAACCGAACTAAAAGTTCGGTTCGGTCCGGTTTCTGAAAACAGAAGTTCGGTTTAACCGAAATAACTGAAGTTTTATATATATATTTAAATCATATTTATATATAATATTAATAATATTTGTATTTAATAATAATAATAGATAAGGAACATACATCAACGCCGGTCACCCTGAATTCCTGTTACTGCCCAGACCACAGCCCCCGCAGCTCCACTCCATTCTGTCCCAATCGGCAATCTCCGTAGTCCATTCTCCAGATCGTGATTCATTATTCAAGCTTAACATTCAGTTCTTATTCAAGCTTGTGTTGTTAAACTAGATAAGTAGATTTGCTGCAACATTCTTTCTCATCTATGTTGGACCACTGGCCATTACTCCGGTGCTGGATACAAATTTTTTTTGTATATATATAAAGTTCGGTTTTAACCGAACCGAACCGAAAAAACCGAAGTAATTACGGTTCGGTTCGGTTTGGTTAGAAACATAAATACGGTTCGGTTCGGTTTCAGAAAATATGAAAGTTCGGTTTTCGGTTATTTCGGTTCGGTTCGGTTTTCGACCGAACCGACCGTTTGCTCAGCCCTAGGGTCGATAGCAACTCAGAAGAAAGATGGGGAGTCGGTTTTGCCAGTTTGTTACACATCATCAGGCCCTAAAATTGACAGCAAAGAAGAAGAAGTGGGTCCTTATATAAGCCCAGGAGAGCGATGGCACCTGGCATAACCCCATTGGGCCATACATATTAGCCCACTCATTTCTCTAGGCGGATCCTCTCTCTCAAAGACGAATAATCAGCTCCAGTTGGGCCCAGCCTTCCGTTACATGTCGTTGGTTGGATTAGAACCTTAAACAGCAAACAACCTAGCTCACTTGAGAATTGCTTGTAACATGTTCGCTACGCTTTCGGTCCCTCTTATAATTATTATTGCTGACATGTTCCTGTTTTGTCTTATCAGTTCTGTGTATATATGTTTCCTAATTTTTCGCCTAAATACTTGAAGAAATTATCAGCAAACTCCAAATTCTGAATTCAGAACTAGCTCTACCGATTGAGGATTTATCGGAGAATTTACGATGAATCAAAATATTTTTGTCAAATGAAAGTGTAGTTGGCAAATCGGTGAAATATTTTTAAAAACTAATATGAGATTTTTTTAATAAATTAGAAATTTTTAGAGCATTACGAAACTCATTCATATAATATGCATCAAGTAGTACTTTACAGAGGCTAAAAACCAAAATAAGCTTAGTTTACTGAGGCTAACTGCAGTGGAAATCTACAAAAGAGTATCCCCATACCAAAAGCTAAGTAGTAAAATTTAAGATAGCATCCTGGACTGCTAAATATTCATCAACTTGATCTACTGTGCCCCCGTGTTATCATCTTGAAATTTCATTAGTTGGAGGATAGGCAAGCTGCTCTGTCTCCCAGTTGAGCTTTGAAGCAATCATTTCATGGCAAGGTTCATACTCCTTCGATGATCAAACCATAAAACATAGTTAGTGCTTTACTAGAAGTAAAGGCACATTTTTGGAAGCGATTTTGCTGATATTCTTATTGTATTTGTTGGGATTGAATTAAATTTTGTCTGTGATTGGTTTTAAAGAATTGTTTCGATGTAAAATTAAGTGATCATGAAGTTGATGGAGATTCTTGTTTTGCTCAAGAGGTTACCTCCAATTTCTTGACCAACTCCTTTGCTGTTGTTGCAGATACAATGATACGGCGGGCAAAAGGGCTAATGAAGCCTTCTTCCACAGCTTTGTCGATGAATGACAGTAAAGAGTTGTAGAATCCGTCCACATTGAGCAGCCCCACCTGCCAAAATGTACCACACAGGTAACCATTCATGTAAAGGAACCTACCAGACAGTTACTTCGTAACAAATAATCAAATTCCAGCTAACGTTACCGGTTTATCATGGATGCCGAGTTGTGCCCAGGTTATAACTTCAAGTAGTTCCTCTAGAGTGCCATAACCACCTGCATGTAGGAGAAAGTTTCTAGTTTAAATGCCCTCTTGCTTTATGAACACTTAAAAAATGCCAAGCAATATATACATAGTTTGATCTTTAATCATGTATGAGAATCAATTGTCAAATATGCAGTGTGCATGCATGTGTTTACGAGTAAGAATCCCTATTTGTTCTAGGTCGTTCTCTTACAAAGTTACAAGGTCGAAACCCCTATCTGTAATTATCTTTTTACACTTCACAAATTTGTAATTACCGACTACCAGAAATCAACCACCACGGATATCTGATAATTTCAACTACTTGATCACTTGGAAGTTAGGTTATGAGTTGGATCAGCACTTCCATTATTCAGGACATTATTTATTGCATATTGCCCCCATCCTCTGTTATATCAGAGGCATTATCTTGTATATCCATACACAGACTCACAGAGTCATATTTTCCAGGCTATGCATCCAGAGTAAAGTGACCATTGCCAACTAAGGACCATGAATGAAGTGAAAAATAGTACCTACTACACTTTGCCATTGACAGAAGTATTAATAATTGAATCGATTTCCTTGCATGACATGAAACCAATCATCTATTTGGCATCAAGAATTACGACTGCTAACCAAACATTAGCAACAACTTAAGCTTTGTATCACTAGTGTTTTCATAGATCAAGTCCCGAGATACAGAGATCAGAAACTAATCACGGAGGCTAAACATAGTGTATAATCCAACTGTAGTTGTTCATATACTTCTCTGCCTTCTTAACATACACAAAGAGATCAAACTACTACTTCTGTTGCCAGAATTATCTTCCATTAAACAATTAATATGGTTCAGTAAAAGAAAAAACTTTAACATAGAATAATTGACAAGTGGCAAACAATTAATTAGATTATATATGCTCATTACACAGCAATAATATTGAACTGAGGTGCAGTTGGAAAAGATAGTAATAGCACAACAATGCAGGAGTAGATGAACAAAAAGAGCTGTTTTCTGTTCTTGAAATAGACTATGAGTTATTATTTTGTTTAATTATTTTTACCAAAATGTGTGTGAAAAAGAAAAATAAATGCCTAGAAGGTAGGGGTAGAAGTAGAATGTACTGGCAAAGAATAAAAGCTTGAGACGGCTGATTGATTTGCAGCTAGGACTAGTAAAAATTAAATCACAAGAGACCATACTCTTTTGCTCATTTTGTTCAAGTTATTTTATAGTGAGCAAGTTGGAGCAGGCCTCATACTAACCAGGTAAGGCAATAAAAGCATCCGAGTGCCTAGCCATCTCTGCTTTCCTTTGATGCATACCTGCAACTGCCTTCACCTCCCCTACTGTTTCACCAGTTAACTGCAAATTGTACCACACCCAAGAGAGACAAAAATGTTATTATATTAGAGAGAGAGAGAGAGAGAGAGAGAGAGAGAGAGAGAGAGAGAGAGAGGGAGGGAGAGACAGAGAGGGAGAGAGGGAGGGAGGGGGAGAGAGAGAGATTGTATAGAGTGATGTGCACTTTGAGCAGTGAAGCAATGATGAGGGTTGCAGTAAAAATTGATGGTAGACTACTCCAAATATCTTAAAGTCAACAAACTTGAGATTAGAAAACTCATAGGCAGAAATGCATACATTTATGTGTAGAGACTGTAGAGTATACACATGTAAAAATGCTAAGGAAGATCACAACTCACAAGAAGAAACTAGTTGTAATATAGTGGTTGTACAAACATAGAATTTAAAATAGGAACTTAAAACAAAATATTTGTGAACCAACATGAACAAATGTAAATTAGCAGGCCAGGTTGAGTTCACAAGCAACACCCCTTCCTCCAACAAAGAAGGAACACAGAGAGAATGAAAAATATCGAAATTTTAAATAATTGATCTTTCGAGGTTTAATCACATTTATACAACTAAAGGAGAAATTTTGTTTGTATGCATGATACACATACCTCTCGAGGCATGAGCGTCTTGGGAATGACCCTGCACAAGGACAATAAGGTGACAAAAATCAGTTACAAAAACCAACTTGTTTTGTTGTTTATAATTTACTTATGTGGTTTCAGAGGAACATTCTTCATTCTTGACAGTTTTAAGGCCAAGAAAGCTTTACCCAATAACATGACGGCCACCCTTATGAACAGCTTGTGAAATCAAGCCCATCAGTCCAATGCTACCGCCTCCATAGACCAAATCAATGTTTCTTGAGACCTTGAATCACACAAAAATAATACATCTTCTTAAAACAGAGAGCTCTGTTAAGCTACAGTGCCTAAGCTGCTTTTGCAGAATCAACTGGAACTTTTGCATGGACACAACTGAGAAGAAGTCTACAAAAAAACCCAAAAAAAAGCAGCAAAAAGTGTAATATCCTTGAACTTTTAATCAACTTTTTAACAAAAGCCCATCTCTAATCTCCCAAAAAGTTCAGTTTTCAGCAAGCAATTTGTATGTCCCAAACCACAAATATTCTTAAACCCATGATTAGAATAAAAGGACACATTAGCAGAAAAGAAGAAAGACTAAAAAGGGTTGTTTGTTTTTATTCTTGAAAAACAATGGAAAGTAGTAAAATACCATTTCTTGGGCAAGCTGAATAGCAGCATCCTGATAGCTACTCTTGTTGCCTTGACTACTTCCACAGAAAACACAAATCCTACTGAACCTTGAATGCTTCATTTCACCATCTCTCTCCATTTCTCTCCCAATCTCTCTCTCTCCCTCTCTATATTTGGCACTATTTTTGCCTCTGTTGGTGACACACAGAGATGAGAACAGAAGAAAAATAGTTGTCACTAGTCACTTCTGTATAGTAGGCAATGTGTTTGTGTGTTTATATAAGCCTCGTGGCACGTGAGGAGCCCTCCTAGCACGCTCTTTTCCTCTTTCAAGCTGCCACGGGGTGTTCCTTTTTACCTTATGATAATTCTTGGTTCTAATATTAATTCCTGATTTTCCTTTCAACATCTCTGATTATTTATTATTATTTCTCGAATTATATGTTATATAACAAATTAAATTAATATATTAGATATTGTTATAATATATTCAATTTTTAGTCCAATTAATCCTAATCACGTAATGTTTTAATCAACATCTCCATCGATAAATTTTGATTTCAAGCTTTTACGACTATCTTACAAGTTATTACAAGTTAGAAGAGATTATATTAAACTTATCAAATATAAGAGTTTTTTTTTATTAAATTAATATTTTACTTCTGACTTAAATATGCGATTTGAAAGGGGATGTTATAGTTCGTTTAATGTTGGAATTAATTAGTATTTTTTTATTTTGACAAAAAAAATCAATTCATTAATCAAAAGCCATACGACATCTACAAATATAATCGAAATTGGACAGACGCTGAATTATATCGTTGTTGAATCTTCCTTCTTGGATAGACAACTAAGCGATTTGAAGATGATTTGAATATATATACTCATTTTCACCTAATTGGTTTTCACCTGACTGTCCTGAACAATCGACCATAACTGCGATTCCATAATAACCTTCAAACCTGGAACCCATGAAAAACATGCCGATCTATAACCTCGGTCATGGAGAACATTAAAACACACCAAACCAAAACCAACTCTCACAGGAAAGAGAGACTAACAAAACCCAAATAAATTGAGAATTTATTGAAGGGAAAGCGAGATTTTAAACAAGAAAACAACAAAAGAAAAGAAATCGGGACTTTCCACCGGTGAAAATCGAGGAAGCCCTCTCAAAAATCTTTAATGGAGGCTAGGGTTTTAGAGGAGAGAGAGAGCTAACTAATAAATAATAATTTGTATATAATTAATTAGTATCTTATATTTATTAGATTAATATTTTACTTCGAACTTGAATATGTGGTTTGGAAGAGGATGTTATAGTTGGTTTAGTGTCAAAATTAATTAGTTGGATTTATTCGTAGACAGTTTTGATGTCAACTGAGGTTACAATTCTCAACATGAGTCGTGACGGATATTTTACATGCTGTCGTCTCTACTCTCTAGTAAACATGACCAAAATATATATATATATATAGAGTAAAATTCTTATTACAAAAATAAGAATTTCAAAAGCACTCAGCTACTAGAAACTACCAGAAACATACAATTTTGATGTAAGATCTTTACAAGTGTAATATATTTCGATATATATGATATGCGAGTACTTTTGAAATTCATTAAAATTCATTTATCACCCTCGATGCATGGTTGTTCTTAACTAAATGTTACTCGCATGCACACGGTTATTAAGTAAATTAGACGAGTACGTAGCATGTAAAAAAAAAGGGCGAGTACATTACATTATCTTATATAAAAATTATAAAAAAAATAAAGAAGAAACAGGAGGGAGGGATTGCTCATTGATGATTAAATTATTTAAATAAACATGTGGGTGATGGCATGAGGAACTTGTACCCTCATCACCCTCCCATTGTAGACACACTTGTTGTATATCAAGGAAGCATATTTATTTTTATATATATATCTTTTAAATTACAGAACCCCATAGGCATGTCTGTTCTTAGCTTTTTCTTAATACTACAGGTGGAACCAGAATTTAAATAGATAATTTTTGTCATCAATTTTTCAAGATCAGTCAGGAAATAAAACTAAAAACTACACTGATTTCTCTATAAAAAAATAAAAATAAAAATATCACAAAATTTTTGAGATCGTTTGATCTGCTATTTAGGCATGAGTATTATAGCTTATGCAGAAAGACTAATTATATGTCAGTAGTAACTTGCACTTGTAAAAGCCTTTGCATCACACCTCCAAAAGTGATCAGCCAAGTCAGCTAAATATATACAGAGACACGTTTAGTTTATGATTAATGAACCCGGTTAACGGGAATCGAAAACTTAAACTCGTGCTTCGATGTTTGGATAAATAAGGACAACTTACTCAGGGGGTAAATCATTGCTTCTTGAAATATTAATTTCCATACCCTTCATTCTCATTCCCGATTCTCATTCTCACTCACGATCCAACGTATACACTACTTACTATTAGCTAAGCTAGCTCTTCTGTTTCACTAATCATTCAACTGAAAAATCAGGTTCAACTGGTTTCTGTAAAGCGCTTAGGAGTTCAAGTTCACTTCCAGCCCTCAGGCTCCCTCCCCTCCTACTTGCTGTTAACGCTGCTGCATATATAGCTTGCCCCGATGCTACTGGCGTCGACGAATTACTTGTCTGTTCAGAAGCTGATTCGCGTACAGGAGACTCATTGCACTCCATGGCCTTAAGTTCAGCAGCCTCTTTGCGCCTTTTGTAGCGGAACCAAGCAGCCTGGATAAAGCATGCAGCCCAGGATCTCCACTGGAGGGAGTGAAACCTGAATGTGTGCCTTAGTTGCTTGCTGTGAAGCTTACGGTATTGTGATGCTACAAATTTTACATCCTCTGAAACAAGAGCAAAGGCTTCGACTTCAGTGAGGGCTGTCACTGTGCGTGTAGACGAGGGGAGGATTATGCTTGGACGGGGGTCTAATGCCCAAGTCAGTAATTCTTCACCACAGAAGTCACCTGGACCGATACGACATGAATTTAGGAATCCTGTTCGGCCCCCACCAGTTGTGTAAGAATCAAGGTGGCCTCTGATGATGAAGAGCATTTCGTTTACAGGGTCACCCTCACGGACAAGGCAAGTGTTTGTGGTGCATAAAACAGGCTTTAGCCTTTCACATATCGCATCTAGAGTACTTTCATCCATCTGATCAAACAAAGGGACCTGTTTGACATTGTTTATAAGCAGGGTGCAATCAGATAGGTGATTAGTCCACTAAATGTGGATACAGTTTTGCAAGTATGATACATGAATTAGAAACTTACACGTCGAACAAGATCAACACAGAGATGGCGCTTGATGTCACGTCGTAGATCCAGAGGAAGTCCTTTCAGAATACTTTCTTCATCTACTCCATGGGTTGTAATCCATTTGTATAGATCATACCTGCGAATACTCTCCTTGAGTTCAGATGGCAACTGCCTGTGGTGCATCCATTGTTCTGTATCAGTTCTTTTGATTCTCCACTCTTCTAGTCGTGCAGTTGTGGACTGGAGGTATGTCTGTAAACAAACAATATCATAGCATGAAAATGTTTAGTGCCTTGTGAAGCAAACATTATCTGACAACAAGTCATAGAGACTAAGAGATTTTAACATACTGTATTTATCAAGACTTACTTGCATATTCCCAATAATTAAGGCGAAAAGCACCAGTCCTACAATTGCAATGATAATAGAAAAGTTGATTTCTCCAATATATGTGCTGGTAGCGAGGTCCTGCCCGATTGAGCTGCACAAGAATCACATATTAGAATGTGCTGTACACAAGTATCGCTATTGGAAATGTTAGGTAACTAATTAGAGTTGATGGTAAACATAGAGTAAAAAAGATAACATTCAATGAGTTTACTATGTGCAACAATTCATCATAGGAAGTTTTACAAAATGAAAATTTGTAACATATACCTTAAGTTCCTCAATCCCCACCAGAGACAATAGAAATACTTAGAAAAGAACTCTGCGCTGGTGATGTCAAAAGTTATTGCGTCCACATAAATACCAAACTGAAAGAACTGACTACCCGGTACACATAGACTAGATATGTTACTTGATATAAACCAATCATCTCTACCACGGCCAAGGGTTTTAAGCGTAGCACAGTCAAAAAAGTGATATTCACAATCTGCGTGAAGGTCACAGACTTTTTTCCAGCACTGTTCTTGCCTCTCAATTGCTAGAAGGTACCAACATGAACCGATAACCTTTGTAAAAGAGTGGAAGGAAGAGAATGAGTTAGAACTCTGTTTGGGGAGATACATAAACAATTAAAAGCAAGTGAAACAAAGGAGTGTTAATTAGTATCACTCCTTACATGGCTTGCCAGCATAAAAAGCATCAAGTTGTAAACTGCTCCGGCCCATGCTGTTTCCATTACAACTCCTGTGGCCTTGACTATTTGAGATGACAGAGGTATCGTGAGACACAGTCGCAAGAGGAACTGAAAAATGATGATGAATCGTAGAATAATTTTTGCACTAATCCTTCTTGAACCCGTTAAGCGTGGGAGTGCTATCCAAATTAACAGCTGAAATGAATAGATGCAAACAATTAAAAATCAAGTCTTTTTCTCACAGAAGTTTATATATTCTTTTGTCAAATACAATTAGATACCTGGGGAAGCGGCAGAGCAGCTAATAAGTCAAACCAAAACTCCCTGCACAAGTACCTTTGAGCAATCTTAGATGAGTCTATTACCAGTTCTCCTCTTCCAAAAACACGAGAGGAAGGTGCGACATAAGCTGTATGAAACCGAACAATAATCTGAATAAAATAGAGCACATCTACAGCTGATCGAATGACAGTAAGCGCCTGCTCAAGAGGAACACTTGCACCCATGCACATTTTTGACTTAACCTCTGGCAAGTAAAAGAACAGGGGATCCACAAATAGGGACACAAGACAAGCAACTAGAAAGCATCTGTTCCATCGACTAAGGTCATCTCCCCGGGGATCTAGTATCCTTTTAGTCACTATGTCATAATCCTCTGAGAAGACCCTTGAAAGTCTTCTTTCCTTCAAAGCCTTTCCTTTTGTAAGTGCATCCTTCTTGTGCATCTTTTTTCCACATATAATAGAGAACATGTTGAATAAACTGCCTGATTTTGATGGATAAACCATTGCAGTTTCGATATCATCTTGAAACCTGTTAACCACAACGAATTTAATTAGACATTAAAATTAAGTTCTGAAGGGAATTCTCATCATCAGGGTTTATATCACATGCAGATTTTGATGATATTTCTTTGAACGTATAAGTTCGAAGTTCCATAGCAGTACAAGTTAGTAAAAGAAATACACAAACCTCACAGACTTCGAATAACCAAAATCCATTTTTCTCAGACTATGCAAATGCTTCAACTGGCGGATACTGTAACCTAATCGAAATCATAACAATTTAGACATATTTTAACAATATTTATACAGAAGCTTAAACAGTACACATGATGGAAAACTTTCAACTAGCTTTAAAAAATAATAACAAGGAAGCGGAACAAAAACAAGTGTCAGTAGGCAGTATCATGAATTTGAAGATCAAAATTAACACCGGATGCAATTTTTTTAATCTCACAAATGCAAAAAATATAACTGACTAACCGGAAACAGACAGGACATCAAGAACTTATAAGATTCCGCGAAATAAACGTAATATTAGGCTCCAAGAACCTTCTGCTAGAGAAAGTTCTTCACTTTGTGGTTTACAACAAGAACTGGTTGTAGCTTTGCAGAAAATAAACTGATAAAAAAGAACTAGATAAAGGTTCTTTTTTACATGGTTGGAACATTGAATGCTTTGTAGGTTACTACTGAAAACCACAAGTGATGGAATAACAGACAACTGTCATTGGCTTCTGTTATACTCAAGTAATTAGAGCATTATAGTGGGATTTTGAATAAGTTCCCATTTTTAAGAATATTTGAACATGTTTAAAAGAATTGAATCATAGAAATGTAGAATACATGTAGTTGTTGACAAACTTTACATTTTATTTTTATGTTATTCTATTTTTAGACCTTTTCTGGACTGATATTGCCATTTTGGGATCAGTAGAGTCAAGAAATTAGTATAATGATGAGATTTATTTATGACACTAAACATGTTATTAGTAGTTTATTATCAGCATCAAGTCCATCCAAATTGTTGAGTTATTCTGTTTCTAGAAGATCAAGTACCAATCCCAGCTCTTTGTTTCAATATCCAATATGCTTAAACTTATCCTCGACGTGTACTGTTTATACTGTTCTTTTAAACAAAAGACTTTTAATTATTCCAAGTGCAACAAGCTTAAGAATCACAAACTTATTTGCAAAATTGATTGTTAATAATTAAGGAGAACACTTGATATCAACAGAAACCCGAGATTATGCATATAAGTATCAGGTTGGTCAGCCTAATATATATTGCTTAATAAAGTATCCGGAGAAGTCTAAAATTTGACTCTCTCTAATCTCCGATATTTTCTAGTTTTATTAATGCAACACCCCCGAAGTATGATTACTAAATGCATCAAAAAATCATCGTCTTTTAGGGTAGCGGACATGTGAATTATCCAAATTATTGTATTTAGACGGTATATTTTGGATTCAGAATTCGGAACCTGACCTAATTTCCGTAAAGGCCTCGGGATTTGACTCGGATTGTCGTTAATATCTTATTTAATTGAAAAAAAAATTGTTTTGGTGCATCTAATGCTAAATCACGTGATTCAACGTTGAAAAGCTGTGCCCAGTTTCCGTGACTCAAATAGCTGCCTGTTGCAAGCTAGGCCTCAGGTCTGATTCGGGATTAATGTGACATGTTCACCGGTAAATGAACTACAGCTTTTGGTATTAATTAATTTTTTAGATGTTTTTTAGATATTTCCACAGAAGAAATTTGATTGTTTTGTGGATTTTGCGTTTTCTTTCTAGTGTTTTTTTTCAAACATCAAAATTTTTATTTAAATTTGTGGGGTTTTTTAACATGTCCTTTGATTATATGAAAGTTTTTTATGTATGAAAAAACTCTCCGATTTTTTCGGTATTGTAATTCGATACAATTTAACGACGTGAAAGCCTTATGACAAAAAAAAATAAAATGTAACGTCAACAACAAAGATAGGTTTTACAAATCTGATTCTGTGTACATCAAGAAAATATAGACCAGACGGAAACTTATTATTCAATAATTGTTATTGCGTCGTTGGTCGATTCTCCTCTCCAACAATAAAATATTGATAGACCATTGCAACGTCGTTCTTAAAATCTCACAATTATAAGACTTTTCCTTTTTTTTTCTTTTTCTTATGTGAGTAGGATCCCGAAACAAATTTAGCCGAACAACTTCGCTTCCTCGACTCTTATGACACTCGTGAGCAAGTTGTTAGAGTTTGGTTGGCTCAAGTTCGATCCACATATAAACTCATGGTGTTTACAAAAAGATGTGTTCTTTTTGTTTCTGTGAGCCAAATTTGGAACATGTGAACCCGGCGGGGCTGCTTTTATGTCCACATTCATAGTTTCAGTTTACGAAAGTGACATTTTTTCAACCAAAGCTCTCTTAGTTGCGCCACACTCGTGCAGAACGGCTACATAAAGACAGATGCGTTGCAAAAAGATTGTTTCTGGAGGAATTCAATATCACATCATTACATGCCTGCAGACTATAGTGAGACTCAAACTCTGAACTGTGTTGTAATGATACTAAAAACCACTAAACACGTAATTAGTGGTCAATAAGCAATTAAGGGATGATCATTAGAAGTGGTCTAGTAAGTTCAAGCCTGTAATGAAGGAATGATCTACGTTTCATCAATCGCTGAGTAGAATATATACCTCATCAACCTCACAGATGCTTATATCACATTCAGTTGTGCAGTAAATCCCAAAGGCCTAGACAAAACAGCCAGGGGCCCTATTATGACTAAAAATGCGCATTAAATTCTAGTGAAGTTCATATCAGCTAAGACCAGTCTTGCTTAATTCAGATTAACAGCTACCAAGAAACGGAGGGGAGTAAGGAATTTACCTCTGAGAGGCAGGAGTAAACCTGAGAATCACTCCGACTTAACATCATTATCTACACTTCTTGGTGAATTACTAGGATAGAGTCTGGCCTTGAATATATAATGGTTTTCTTTACTATGAACACAACACTTCCCTGCAAAATAACTAATAATCACTTCTTTTATTTCACAAAAAATTTACTGGAAAGTCATATGACTAGCTAATACATTTGGCTACCCTAGTGAAGTACTCAAAACAAAATATTACAAATTAACATCTTGTCCAAAGCATACTGTATAGTGCATACTTCACAAAAATTTTGCACAGTGCCAGTCTCTTGTTAGTACTTAGTATAGACATGATAGATACCACTCATTGCTTGCACTTCTGGTCTTGGGGCTCTTCGAAATTCTGTCATCTGATAAAGCTTCAAAGTTTTGCACCGCGTATTAGTCCCCCTGAACCTGTAATAGAGATTTCAGACTTAAACATAAAAAAAACTGGCAAGATATCCAACTCTTGCTTTTCTTTTTTAAATCATGACAGAGATGTGTGCTTCAAATTTCAATACGGATATCGTTTTCCTGATTTTTTAAAACAACTATAGAACTGCACAAAACTAAATACAACCCAGCTTCAGTTAATATATACCTCCAAATCTCCAATTTCTTGGTTAAGGTACAGCAGAAGAGATTCGATACTTAATATTGACGTCGCATCGCTGGAGCTTCAGCAACACTGACACGGATTTGTCTGCCATCAAGATCCTACACCATGGCAATTTGATTCAAAAATTGATATCAAAGATTAAACTATATATGTTAGATATAAAATACAACTATCACTTGAAGAAAGTTGAAATGAAAATATTCTTTATCACTTATCAGGTGAACTTGAGTCGTTTCGGCACGAATGCCTGGTGTGTTCAAATTTGAAAGTTGAAAGGGATAACTGTTAACTAAAATCAGGAAACAAGACACCACCAATAGCAGTAAAACAACCGTCTTTCTACATTAGTGTAAGTCGCATGTATATATATAGGTTTATCACAGTATCGTCAGCTTAGTCTTCTATACTTGTTCGATTTGTCCGTTCTTCGCATAAAATGTTAATTCTCTGTTTCCTTGGACATTGGACTTCAAACACATGCATATATTCTTTTACAAGCTACCCGATTTGGGATAAGAAGGTTTTGCTGAATGGTTGAGTTGTAGATGAATATGCAATTTTGCCATCATGTATGAAGTACGCATTATTGTTAAAATTCGTTGTTCTAACATGCAACATACGCATTCCTATCCAATGATTGTCTTGTGCAAAAGACTAATGTCTACATAATATGAGTAGAGCAAGTAAAAAGGACACTTACAGCACCATTCAATGCATCAATTGCACGATTAACCTCGTTGGCAGAACCATAAGTTACAAATCCAAAGCCCCTTGATCTACCACTTTCCCTGTCATAGACAACCTTGGCTTCCATAACCTTACCCTGTTCACTGAACAAGGTCTCAAGTGCCAAATTGTCAACACCCCAGGACAGATTTCCAACATATACCCTGTTAGTGTTATCAAAACTCCTTCCACCACTCCTAGGTGCTCTAAAAGGATTATCTTCTCTAGGAGGAGGAGGCCCAGAATTCACCCGCAGTGGTCTACCATCGAGTTCCTGCCAGATTCATGGAGTTATGCACCATATTAAATCCATTCATGAATTTAATAATTTAAATGCGCCTAAGAAAGCGTGTCTTCATCAAAAATCTTGTAACAGTTTAGACTCTTAATTAAAATTACTGTCAAATTCATGCTCTTTCATTTCAGAAATGAAAATGAAACTAAAGCTCTAAATTAGCCCAAAAGAGTCAGGAACAAGGGATCAGATGAAGCGAAAATCTAGATCAATATTATCATACTTACGTAGCCATTGAACTGTTCGACAGCTGCTTGCACTTCTTCCACTGACGACATTGTAACAAACCCAAATCCACGACTTCTTCCGGAAATTTTGTCATATATAACCTGCGTAAGTAATCAGCTACATTTTCATCATTCACTTTCTCATATCCTATTGATCCATATATTTTCCTCACATGATAATAACAAGAAAATGAGAAATGCACAATGTCAGTACCTAAAAATAAACGATGCATACTTGGCCAATGTATAACAGAGTTGGTATGAGAAGCCTACATCATTATACTTGCTCAAACATACAGAAATTACGGTCAATTCTAACGTCTCTATACATTTCTCCCTCAAAATCCTTCAATTAGCTCGCTGATTAAAAATGATCTTCAAAACTAGATTAACCAGCAAAACCTCACTAATATACACAAGCATCCAATAATCATCTACATTTGTACATCTCCTCAAACCAATCAATGAAAACATCAGTACATAACCATCAACCAGAATGTAAATTAAACTAAAGATTTGCAACATTTGTATGTAAATACTTTTTCTATAAGAAAAGCAGATATTACTAATTAGTAACACCAGGGTTCAAGTACAATTTAGTAAAGGTCAATTATAGAAATTCAAATACACATGTTCAAACAATAGGCTACACAAATGCAAGACCTTAGAGAAACATAACCAGCAATTATACAAACCCGCACACAAATATCATAGACAACAAAAATGACATTTAAAAAATACGGTTTTTCTAGCGTGTGTCCACTAATTGTCATAAGTTTAGCATATTTTGGTTGGTTACTACTTCTTCATAATAGTGATCTCGTACATATATAAAAACTACGCCAATCAAAATAAGCTAAATGCATAGAATTTAGTGCTGGGCATGTACCCATGAGCACATACCACTTACCAGGAAAATCAAAAAAAATACTATAATAGCTAAAATAAAAAGTGGTTAAGAAACAATTGAGCAAATGTACCTCAACCATTTCGACATTGCCAGAAGACTCAAAAAGGCCAGCAAGAGTGGCACTATCACAGCTAAAAGGCAAGTTCCCCACAAAGATCTTGAGGTCAGGAGAGAAAGAAGCTTCTCTCGCCGGCTCTTCTTCTTCACCTCCCACTTCACTGATCTCACCCTGTTCTTCAGCAACAGCATCACTTGCCTCATCCACTTCAACTCCAAAGTCAGAAGAAACAGCCAACTTAAGCAGCCGAGAATGCGGTGAGGCTCGAGAGAATTTAATGGAAAGTGGCTTGTTGGTGATGATGGAGATGGGGGAGAGTGAATTACAGAAGGGCTTGGCAGAGTAAGACTTGGTGGGTGTGAGAGATAGGAAGTGAAGTGAAGAAGTACTTGCAGCTGAAGTAGCAGAAGCCATGGATGAAGAGATAGAGAGAGTTGAGTGAGAGGTTTATGGAACGATAAGGCTTTCTTACAAGAAAAGTGAACAAACGGTTGTGCTGTTGCTGAGCTTATGTATGTACTCCAAATTTACCTTTGAACTTGGTTACTCAGTCAATCAGTTAAGGTGTGTTGTCATTTTGGATGTTGTAATAATTGAATGTTCACTTTGGATTTTGATTTTATAAATTATTTTCAATTTTCTTTTCTTTTCAATAAATATTCAATTTTCTTTTCAAAAATCAAAGTCCAAAAATAATATATGAAATTATAATTTATATATATCTTAAAATGTGTGTTAAATAATGAAAAAAAATTATAAACAAATACCTCTCTGTTTTTAAATAGATGATTTGATTTTATGATACAGAATTTTATTTGGGTGTATATGTAATATTATTTTTAAAATTTTTCTGAATAAAAATATTATATATATATATATATATATATATACTATTATTAAGAAAAGAAAATGAAAGATGCTAATTTTATTTAAAAGATTAGTACTCTTAAAATATGTGTTAAAAAGTTCAACCTCAATTTGAAAGGGAGTGCTGGAGTAAATAGTTAATCGATAATAGTAAATATAATTTTTTTTAAATCTCTTGTTTTTACCAAATAAGTTTAGCCAAATATAACAATATATAATATATGTTTCTCGACAACTTTAGTTAAAGAAAAACATATACACAATAAAAAGCAGTTAAATTAATTATATATTCAAGAAATAATTTATTTAATTCCAGTTACCATTAACTAAAAGACTGAGAGGCAGAGGTGTTTTTAGATTTGAATATTTGCAGGAAAATCTACAAACAATTTGATATACAGATAATTAACAAGTCATGCGGTAGATATATTAATAAACAATTATACCCGCCTTTTAACAACTCTTTTCGATCGATCTTTTTGCCTTTGTGAATCTCCCGTGTCCTTTTATTAGTCTTTCCTTCTGCAGCAAAAAGCAATGGCAGTGACAACTTGCTGTGTGCGACAGTGTAGTGCAGGTGACTATGGCAGTTTTTTTAATTACAAATTTGTCCAAGTTCTTGGGCAAGCATCATTTTTTTAAAGTCTGAGTTTTTGAGTTATTCAAAAATTATCTTGTACAGTGTAAAATAGTATAATTTGGGATTATAAACTTTTTATTGATATTCTAAGTTATTAACAAAAAGCGCATTATTTAGTATATTTTTATTGTTCTATCCCTCACAAAAATGAAGTATATATATATTTTTTAAATTCTTTAAACAATATATAGGCAAACAAATATTTTGAAGATTGTCACATTAAAATCACACGTATTTATAAATATGTAAATCCTTTAACTATAACAATAATGATATGGTAAATAAATAAGTGAAATGATTTTAGGTAAATATTTTTTAGTTATGATAAATAAATAATATATACAATTATAATGGAATTATTTATTAATATTACAAGCATAGGCAAACAAATTACGGGAAAATATTATATGATTTCTCACAATCATTTTACTGTTTACTTATTATGAGACACATTGCCGTAACCCTATAATATAATATGTTGCATTAATAGGAAATAAAAAATAATTATGCCAATCCAAAGTAAGAATCTGTTACCAATCAAATAACGTCTTGTGCTTTCACTCTTTCACCGAAACTCTCAAGTCTGTCCCCCAATTAAAAAACCTAGTAGGCCCCTGTTTAAAACTCTATTCTCATCATTAATCAGGAATTTATGTTTAAAATATGTGTTGCTTAGAAAGTTTGTGCAAAAATCAAACCCCTTTGATCTTGTCACTATCAAAAATTCGGGTTAAAATAGCATATATTTACATTTTAAAGTTCAATTTATAAATTAATAAATAAATTTTCATTGTATTACATTTATTCAATGAATGTAACGAGTCAAGATCTCAGTGATCTCACGTACGTACATGAATAATAATGTAAATTAATTACAAGAAGGCATATATTTTAATTAAATTCGGTATTACAACTTAATAGTGTGATATAGTTCTGTATGATTTGACCTAGCTAGTGTATCTAAGTATAAGTTGCCGCTAGAATATAAAAATAATAATATATACATCATATAAATTTCATGTAAAATTTATATTTACATATAAGCTCCCATTATAAACACAGGTTGACTTACTACAGATTTAATATCCATCAAACATACAAAATTAAATTTCTATTTAACTTTACAAGAAGGAGGCTAAGGATTAATAAATTCTTAAATCTATATTTAATTATTCACAAGTTGATTTTTTAAAAGAAAGTTTACCATTCTCATTTACACAAAAATCAACAAAATGGGCTAATTATTACCATCACCAACCAATAAGACGGACACTAATATCGTTTTCTTACAACATCAACTTGCAATAAAAAGAAACATAGTTGGAATACTAGTCTGAGCCTACAAGTTTCAAGTGCTTACACAAAATCTAGAAAGTGCTGTACTTCTATAGATTAATTAGATATGGCGACAATGAAAAATCATGCAGTAAATACATACACACAAATTGTCTATCTATATATCTATAAATATAACCGTCTTCTCACAAGTCTTGTTTTCTTTCTTCTCCATTTATGATCTTCTTGCCCTTTTTATTTCTCATCTCTCTGCTAAAAAAAGGCCATGCTCAGCCACTGCCAACTATTTGCACAGGTGTCTTTCTATATCTATATTTTATTTCTAATCCCTCTCTCTCCCAATCTCTCTCTCATATCTCTCTCATAGTACACAATATATATTAATTTATATCCTCTTCCTAAGTTTCTCTCTCATGACTTGAGAGTTAGGACATCATCTCACCTTTTTTTCTCTCTCCTATTTTTGTTGCTCTTGGATGTGTATAATACTTGTAGCTTGTTGATAATAGTCTTTGATCTTGATCTACCCACTTGTTTTTTAAGCTCAATGTTTGGTATGCAGTGAAAAAGATAAGTTCTTGATAAGGTAAACTATCTGAACTCATAATTGATGTATAAGAGCTACCCCCAATTATTTTATTTTATTTTATTTTTGGTGTGTTTATTTCTGGATATTTCTATTGTTAAGACATGGGTTTTTGCTGTATAGTGTAGTGAGATTGATTATAGGTGTTTTTGTTGTTTGTATGGAGTTCTCTGCTTTAGTTTCAGATCCATGGCTGATTTTATGGATCGTGTGGTAGATTGTGGCGGCTGTTTCTTGTTCTTTTCTTTTTTTGCTATCAGTTTATTACCCTTTTCTAGGGTTTTGGTGTACTGTAGCAATCTTCTGTGTTTGTCATTTGTAATACTAAATAGTTCCTATGTAAAAATGAAACTGTGAGGATCCTGGTTTTGTTAAATCGTTTTTCATTTTTTAATCCATTGGATAAAAATTAGTGATTTCAATTAATTTAAGGTATTTATATTGTTCAGGAACTTCTTGTTGTATAATAGATGATGGCTTTTCTTTTCTTTACGACATGAAAACTTTTGACAATACGACATGATATTCGGTTGTATTATTTGTGTTTCTGGAAGTGCATATTTGATGAAACAATTGTAGCAGCTGTTCAATTATACTTACATATTCTGAAGATAGTTTTTCAGTACAAAATATCTCTAAAATGATTATTCTATACTTCTGTTATGCTATGTTAACTTATTGTTTTCTTTTGTTTAATCAGGACGAGCAGATAGGACATTCAGAGCGCTTCTTCAATAATTACTCATCTTGAGCTTATTTTGTAGATCACATATTACAATCTTTACCATACAACCAATAACGAAATTTTTTGAGTGGAAATTCACTAACTTATCAGGAATTTGGCAAGGTGTGGTAATGATCCGTCAACATTGACGTCAACTAAAGTCAATGTGAATCAACTTATTTGAGCTAGGCATGCACATTGTTAGCATTTAGCCTCTGCCTCTGCCAGAATTGTTTCTTCTTAGTTTGATGTATTTTCATGTTCTACAGTAAATAGATGATGGAGATTTATGCTGTGGCTGTAATTTTGCTGTGTTAATTATACCTAACAGTAGACATTAAGTTTCATATATCAACATATGTTCTGTATTATATATTTGTAACATTTTTTTCTTCCTAGTGAGTGGATTTCGGAGGGTTTTTCATTTACCTGGAAGTTATTTTACAGTCAATACTGAAGAATCAATCTTAAATATGGATGAGACTATGACTGTCAATCATCAGCTAAGCATTTTTCGACGGCTGCTTTCTGCCGTTGTACCCATGCTACTGGTTGCAATGTCATATATTGACCCTGGAAAGTGGGCTGCAGCTGTTGAAGGAGGGGCCCGTTATGAGTCTAATATTGTTTTACTGATCCTTGTTTTCAATCTTGCTGCAATCTTGTGTCAGTATCTGTCTGCTCGTATTGCTGTGGTTACTGATAAAGATCTTGCCCAGGTACATACACACTATAATTACTTGCTCCTTGTATTTATAATTACTTCTCATTTTATTATTTACCTGTTTAAAATTAGTCCTGTAACTTGTTATGCATTTCAAAGATTTGCAGCGAGGAGTATGGCAAGGTCACATGCATAGTCTTGGGACTTCAATCTGAGCTATCTATGATTGTTTTGGACCTTACAATGGTATTCTCCCCCTTTTCCCCCAGCATATTTTTGTTCTGTTTTGGTTATATTTTCACTGAACTATCCTTTGTGTAGTTCTGATCTATATTAGTACTGGCTTTGGCAGATTCTTGGCACCGCACATGGGCTTAATCTTATATCTGGGGTGGATTTGTTTACTTGTGTGTTCCTGACTGCTATGGATGCACTACTTTTCCCCGTTTTTTCCTCCTTCTCGGTAGGTTTTGTTGCTTTATATCCTTCCCCTCTCCATATTTGTATTAGTGTCTCTATTTACAATTTTGAAAACATCCTTTATTTTGTTTTCCAGGAGCAGAAAGCAAAATTTCTATGCATATACACTGGGGCCTTTATGTTGTTTTCTTATATTTTTGGCACACTGATTAGCCAATCAGGAATACCAGTCTCCATGGGAGGGACACTAATCAACCTAAGTGGGGATAGTTCACCTGCATTTATGAGTCTTCTCGGAGCAAGTGTTATGCCCCACAACTTTTACCTCCATTCTTCTCTTGTAAAGGTTCGCCTTCTCCCTGAACATTTCTTTTCTTCTGCTCATATTTTGTTTCAATTATAGATGGTGCTATTAACAACTAACATGGGACGGAAAATCTTGTATAAAACTGCAATTTTTAAGAGCTATTGGTTAAAGTGCTTTCCAAATTGAATCTGTATTATTTTATAATGGACCAGGCGACTATAATTTTCAAGTAGATAACATTGTAATAACCATATTTGTAAACATTTCCTGCGTCTAATGTCTCATAAACTTCCTGCCTTTGAAGTCTTTTGTTGTCAGTGTGTTTAATGAGTTGTAAGTATCATCTGTTTTTCACTTGGGAGATGGAAGTTTATGAAAAAACATCCTGATAATTCAGGCAGAAGAGGTTTTTTTGGTGCTAAAATCTTCTCTTACCAAGTAGATTACAAAGTTTTTGCATGGTGTCTTATTCTTGGTGTAGCTCGCTAGAATTTATTGTCAATGTAATGCGTAATGTAATGATTGTTGATTGACCAAGATGAAGGCACTCAGAGCATAATATAATACACTTCCTATAAAAGATATAGTCAGTGTATCTTCGTAGTTGGAAACGTGAACCGTGTGCTATATCATAGTTTATATTATCAACTTTATAGTATAGAAGTTAATATTTGATAAAGAAGAGGAAACACGAGAGATGGTGCCTTGACTCTACAAGCAACCACTCCTGTGAGTTGGTCCTTTGCACCTTGCATTCTCAACATTATATATATGTCAAATTCTCATGAGTATTGAATAAGTGTGATATTTAAGTATCTTACTTAAGAATCATCTTAATGTTTCTAAAGTTCTCCCCGAGGATGCAATATAGTACCTACATGATGTATACCTTACCTCAAATAAGTTGCGTTGTTGCTTTGCTTTCTTAGATGTATGACACATTAAAAAACTGTGTTGCCCATGAAAACATGGCGTTCACATTTTGGACTCATTCATGTTTCAATCATCAGATGCTTTTCAAGTTTTCCATTATTGGCAATCACTTGACGATTATGCATGTTATTATTAATGTTAATTTACCCACTCTTCTTAAACCTCGAGGTGAGGAGTTAAGAGGAGGTCTTTATTGGATCATATATTCTCTTAAATTAATACACATAAGATTTATAGATACACGCCCAACACAATGTACTTAAAATTTATTTTAATATATGTACAAGCTTGCATCATGAAGATATGTGGCTGTGTAAAACACAGTTTTGATTTCTGTTTTTGAGTCCCCAGAAGGACCAAAATCGGTGTAGGGTGCAGTTTTGGGGCATTTTCTCCGTTTTCTGTGCTATCCAGTGGATTTTCTCAGGGAGTAGTTGCTCAGATTTTCTGGTTGTACAAATTTGAAATTATTTTTCAAATTCACATGATTCAATTCGATCTTTATGTCAATCTCTCTGTCACGGTTTCTCTCAGTATACCTATATTAAAATCGGACTCTCCTTCAACACACACTAATAATATACGCCCATATACTTGGGCTTTTCAAGAGCCGTGCAGGAAAGAGAAAAACAATTTAAGAAAGACAGAGATTTATCATCTCTGTCAGGTTGCTTAGTTTTGCTCTCAAGATCCCTGATCATAAGGCTCAGTCCGCTGAACTGCTAGATGATCTCCTAAGGGACCCTACACTAAGACTCAGGTCCCTAATTCACAAGTTGTCTTCTTTCAATTCAACATAGTTCCTTCTCCTTTGCACCTTGCCCCTTCACATTTTTCCTGATAATATTGAAAATCATTACTTAGCATCCGACCGACTGAAGTAACTACTAAATACATGTCAAGTAGTACTAAATCTTCACAAAACAAGGATAAATAAGGTAGGATATGGGATTAGACATGTATAGATTAATATTGATTGTTTGTATGAAGTAGACAACGAACGCCTAACATTTGAACATTTTCCTGTTTCTCTAAGAATGGACCTTCTTGTTTTTATTCTTTACAATTTGCATAGTATATATCTTACCTGTGATACTGATGAGATTATGTTCACTTTTGAATTTCTTGCAGCAAGAAAAGGGAGGAAGGTGTATTTCTAAAACGGCCCAATTTCAAGACCATTTATTTTCCATAATATGTATATTCAGTGGCATTTTCCTGGTGAATTATGTGCTGGTTAACTCGGCAGCAAATGCATTTTACAGCACAAACCTTTCTCTCACATTTAACGATGTGCTCCCACTATCAGATCAGGTTTCAATGTCACAAATGTTTTTCACCCAGAATATATTCATTGCTTTAAGCAATTTGATTCAGTGTTGTAATGTATACTGATTCCATTTTTGTGTAAAAATAATGCAGGGATTTAGGGACCTGGTGTTGGCCTTTGTCTTAGTACTGATTCTAATTTTCTGTAATCATATCACTGCATTAAGTTGGAAGCTTGGTAGACAAGCTGTCCTCCACAGTTTCTTTAAAGCGCCCTTTCCTGGTTGGATTCATCATTCAGTAATTAGAGTTCTAGCTATTGTTCCGGCCCTTTATTGTGTGTGGAATTCAGGAGCTGAAGGTATATATCAACTGCTGCTTTTTTCTCAGATTGTGATAGCTCTTATGCTTCCATCATCTGTGATCCCTCTTTTTCGAGTTGCCACTTCCAGCTCAGTGATGGGTGTTCACAAAATTTCACAGCCTGTGGAGTTCTTAGTGTTTAGCACTTTTGTTGGAATGCTTGGCATAGAAATTGTATTTGTTGCAGAGTTGATATTTGGTAACAGTGAATGGGTTATTAATTTGCAGTGGAACATGTGGAGTGAGACATCAGTCCTTTATGTCCTTCTCCTCATCACTGCCTGTTTATCCTTGTGTCTTGTTCTCTGGCTAGCAGTAAACCCTTTATCATCTTCAAGTTCTAGAGTTGATGCTGAGGCTTTCAAATTGGACGTACAGTCCCCTGTACCTGGAAATTCTAAGGAAAGATCTCATAGTGATATCTATAATGATAGGGAATACCAGGCAGATAAGCTGAATCAAGAACAAGAATTTATTCTAGACTCTGACAGGACTGATCTACTTGTCTCAGCTTCATCATCTGCTCAGACTTCAGAATCACTCATGAATTTATATTCCAGTAGCAGCCCTCAATTGACTACCGTCAAGGAGAATAGTTCAGATGGTACACATGCAACGGCTTCTGTTTGTATCGTAAAAGATGCAGTAACCACAGATGACATTCTCCCTCAGTCGATTGCTCCTGAAAATATATCTAGTGGTGAAGCAGCGGATGCCATTACATTTACTCCTGAACTGTCAGACTTTCTTGTGAAGACCTCTAGTGTGGAGGTGGATTCACAGACCCATAAAAGTGTTGGAGGTGATACGTTGGAGCCTAAAGAATCATCTAAGCTGGTGTCTGGAAGCTGCCCATCTGTCACTTCTGAAGGACCAGGCTCATACAGAAGTCTTGGCGGAAAAGCTGATGATGTAGGGAGTGGTGCTGGAAGTATTTCAAGACTTGCAGGATTAGGCCGTGCTTCAAGGCGTCAGTTAGCTGTAGTTCTTGATGAGTTTTGGGGACAACTGTTTGATTTCCATGGTAAAGCCACCGTGGAAGCGAAGGCGAAAAAACTGGACACTCTCCTTGGGGTAGATTCAAAGGTGGATCTAAAGCAAAGTTTTGCGTTGCCGAAAGTAGAGAACAATAGAAATGAGTTCTCTGGAAATGTCCCTTCTCCGAGGGCAAGAATCTCCAATTCTTTTACCAACTCAAGTTTATTCGAGTCTCCAGTGCTGCAGAGTGGGCAAAGAAATGTTTCTTATGGGGTTCAAAGGGAATCATTATCGTTATGGTCCAGCAATACGCAGCTTTTGGATACATATATGCATAATTCCGTCAACAATGCTGTGGACTCCAGTGAGAGGCGTTATTCTAGTATGCGACTTCCACCATCTACTGATGTATATAATGATCAACCAGCCACTGTACATGGTTACCATATGGCTTATCTTAGTCGAATAGCTAAAGAAAAAAATGCGGTTTCTCTGTCAGGTCAAATGGAGTTGCCGGCCCCAAAATCCCCTTCTTTAGCTTACAGAGATCCATTTGTTGTTGGTGCTGCTCAAAAACCTCGAATTGGAGCAAGTGCCAAAACTCCACCTGGTTTTCCAAGCATTCCTGTGTCAAGAACCAGTACCCTGCAACCAGGAAGACAATTCCAAGGCATTTTACCTGGTGTATCTGCTGACGTCAGGAGTGCAGTGGATGAAAAGAAATATCATAGCTTACCAAGCATTTCTGGCCTGTCACTTCCCTATCGTAAATCGTTAGCTTCGGATATGGGTGTTCCAATTGATAATCCAGCAATATACCGACAATCTATGGGTCGCTCAATGCAGGAAGCATCCTTGTATCCAAACCCTTTATCCATGGGTAATATTAGTGCTTTATCTAATATAGGGGGAGCTCCTGCATCTTTTGACAATTTCCATTCTAAAGTTGGGAGAGATACTTACTCATTGCAGTTTAATTCTGGTTTACAAACTGAGTCCCTATGGTCTCGACAGCCTTTTGAACAGTTTGGCGTGTCTGGTAAAGCTCCTCCAATTGAGGGTGAGGGAACTAGAACTGTTGAGGATTCAATAACTCAGGAAACTCCATCTGTTGTAGTTTTTGAAGCAAAGCTTCTTCAGTCTTTCAGAATTTGTATTCAGAAGCTCTTGAAGCTCGAAGGATCTGATTGGTTGTTTAGACAAAATGATGGAGCAGATGAGGAGCTCATAGACCGAGTGGGTGCTAGGGAGAGGTTTTTGTATGAAGCTGAAAACCAGATGGGTCAGATGGGTGAATCTCATTTCCCTGTTGACAGGAAGCCTGGTTTTCAACCGAAAAATGAGGAAATGGCCACAGTTCCTCTGTGCGGAGAAGGTTGTATCTGGAGAGTAGATCTTATCATCAGTTTCGGTGTCTGGTGCGTGCATAGGATTCTTGAGCTTTCACTGATGGAAAGCAGGCCAGAGTTATGGGGAAAATACACATATGTCTTGAATCGTCTTCAAGTGAGTTTGTTAATCTTGTCTTTTGTTCTGTTTAATTTATGTTGACTCATTATGGATGGGTAAATTACATTGCTCTTGAACTTGCATTTTCTAAAAAGGGTCTTGGAGAGGATTTGCTATGTTATTTTGGAAATACAAGGGAAACATAGATGAGGGAATTCACCTGAGTTGCATCTAATTTAAGTGTCATACCATTCTGTTGTTCATTGCAGGGAATCATCGACATAGCATTTTCAAAACCTCGTACAGCGATGACCCCATGCTTGTGCCTTCAAATACCTCCTACACACCAACGATCGCCTTCACCTATATCATATGGAAGCCTACCCCCACCTGCAAAACATGCCAAAGGAAAAAGCACAACACCAGCCATGCTTTTGGAAATGGTCAAGGATGTGGAAATTGCAATATCATGCCGCAAGGGACGCACTGGTACTGCAGCTGGTGATGTAGCTTTCCCCAAAGGCAAGGAAAACCTGGCATCAGTCCTAAAACGATACAAGCGTCGTTTAACTAGCAAGCCAATGCTCTCGCACGATAATGGACCAGGCTAACTGGCAAACCAGTGCCATTTCAGTATAGGGGGCTAGGATCAGCTAAGGTTTCTCTTTCAGTTACATAGGTTTTTTGCTTTTGTTTAATGGTTCTTTCAAATCTTGAAGAACCGTTTTTGAGTTGTACCATACTGCAGTCCGTTATGAACCGTTTACTTCTTTTCTGTAGTATATTCTCACCACCTCAATCTCTCTTTAATCCTTCTCAAATTTTTGCATGTAAAATTCAGCTGCTTTTTGTTCCTCCAAAGGGGGATTCCTTAACATTTTGGTGCCAGTATTACGGGGCTAAAAGAAGTGACTTGTTAGCTGGACTTAAAAGAAGTGATTTATTGGTTAAAATAAAGAAGTGGATTATAAGTGAAAAGTTGGTTTGAACTTATAAATTATTAAAAGTGTTGGGATACAGTGGCTTATTTTGTTATAATAAGCTCCAAACCTAAAAAAAAACTAGGTTTCATAGTTTTTTTTAAACTTTTAAGTCTTATTAAGCACTTCTCTTTAACTTGCCGAAGATCCATAAATAAGTTGAAACTCTTTCTCTTCCAAATAAGCCATAAGCTAAGTTTGCCAAACCCACGTGGCTTGCTGCCTAACTTGTTTAACAGATCCATGCATGCTTTAAAGACTAGACGAGGTCGGTGTCTTGGACTCTTTAAATCATTCAATCAACAAAATGAATATATGAATAATAACTAAATAATATTATAATAAATTATTTATATTTGTAAAATATAAAAAGAAGCACAATATTTTATAAAAAAATCCACATTATTTTTGTATAAAAACAAATATTCCCAAAATATATATAAAATTACGCAGTTATTATAAAAATATTGATCAAACCTCCTTAGTAAACATAAAACTAGCATATAATAAAAGAATAAACGTGAAGTGAAGGTCATTTTTGTGATTTATTATTTAAACTTGACGAGCTATACTGAAAAGATTAATATTAATAAATTGATAAAGTTTCATAATAATGATATTGTTTTATCTTTAACATGTTTTCTTGTTCGGAAAAAAATTTATTTCGATAAAAGGTTTATATTTATATAATATAATAATGTGAATATATAATAAATATTTAATATTTTTATTCATAAATGTAAGTCATTTATCAAAAAAAGTAGATAAATAATTATATATGTTTTTCAAATATTACACTTATATTTATGAGTTCGTAAATAAAAAATATATTAACAGGTGGCCTTGGTTCTGCAAAATGAAAAGTATTTAAAGTGAAAGAAAGTCGCATATAACTCCGACAGACTCTTCTGCGAGATTTATCAAGCTTGGCCGCCGGAGAAATCATCGAGTCATGGCATCTGGGATCGTTAAACGAGTCCTTGGGAATCGTGCCACTGGAATCTTCTCGCTCTCGAGATCTTTCTGTTCTCCGTCTTCTTCCTCCGATCTCATCACCGCCACTCTTTTCCCCGGCGACGGTATCGGTCCTGAGATCGCCGAGTCCGTTAAACAGGTCTCTCTCTCCCCCCTCTCTCCCTCTCCCTCTCCCCCTCTCTCTCGGACACACACATATAAATACTATTTATATTCAATTTACATAATAGGGTTATACATTCTCCTTGTCTTTTTATATATTCGAATTATATTATTATTTCTTTATATATATACTTAACGTTATATGTGTGTCTCTGTGTGTGTACACAGAGTCCAGTTTTAGCCTGGTCATGTTTCATGTCTTTAGTTACAGAAGCCGAGAGTCCATATTTTAAGTTTCTTGTCATTGGCATTATTCAGAAAAAGGTTCATTGAATAAATGTATACTCGAGTCTTCACCAAAGTACAATTAGAAGGTGAAATGTAGGCGAAAAGCTTAATTAGGATTCTCAAAATTGCAGTTAAAAAGTGCAGATCCAGTTCACGTATGTAATATGTAATTTGTAAGTAAACTTTGTTTTCTATTTGGATTAACCTTTGTATATATGTCTAGGTAAAATTTTGCATACAATGTTGAATCTGTAATTTAAGGTTGGGAACCATGAAAATATCTTTGAATTTGATAAAATAATGAAGAAAAATTAAGGCAAACTAGAACTACTATACCCAATGTTTGCTGGGTAGAGTGTTATACTGAAAAATTGAAGTTTTAACATGCTTGATTCTGTTGAACCTCAGCGGTCCTCGTGTAGTCTGTATCTTGAAAGTTGTTTTTATCCAGGCCCTACATACAAATAAATATATGCCAATTACAGGAAACACTGATGCTGTTGAGTGCACTCTACGGTTTAGTTTGATTGAACATTGAATTGTCTTGTTCTTTCTGATATTAATGGTAGTTAACTAGTTACTCTATAGTGAATAGTGGTGAATTTGATGTGTTCAAATACACTTGCAAAGGAAGTGCAATTGTGCATGTAATTATGCAGTGCTGAAACTAGCAGTCTCTGCCTATTTTAGTGTTATTATTTTTGTTCAGTTTGTTCATTATTATTTTATAATAATATTTAAATAAACATGCTTTCATTATTATATACTGGCTAGATTACCTTGTACAACTTTTTGCTTATCCATCCATATACTTGTTTATAAATTAATCAATCTTGGATCTTACTCTACAATAAATAAATCAAATATATTTAAGCATGAATATCTCTACTTTTCTTGTAAATTCTATTTTGATAATTAAAACTATTTGTTCAAGACTAGGTTGTTTATATGAAATTTACGTATGCTTGTTGGATAGTATATGAATTCAATTGCTACTCTGTTTCTAAGCAAAATATATTATAATGCAACTAAAAAATAAATACTAAAATTAATTAGGTTCGGATCACCCTCAGTTCCTTTTTTTGACTTGCATATTTTAGATTGGATGACATTTCTGATATAAAGTTCATGTTTCTCATTGTTTAATCTTATACAGGTATTTAAAACTGCAGATGTGCCAATTCAGTGGGAAGAGCACTTTGTGGGGACTGAGGTAGATCCTAGAACGCAGAGTTTTTTGACGTGGGAAAGTCTAGAATCAGTGAGAAGAAATAAGATCGGATTGAAAGGACCAATGGCGACACCCATTGGAAAGGGGCATCGTTCCTTGAACCTTACACTGAGAAAAGAGCTTAACCTTTATGCTAATGTTAGGCCTTGTTACAGTCTCCCTGGCTACAAGACACGATATGATGATGTAAACCTAGTCACTATACGTGAAAACACAGAAGGAGAGTACAGCGGTCTTGAACATCAGGCTAGTATAAATTCATCTTCGTTAATCCTTTCTTTATCACTATCATGATTATGATTTATGATACAGTGAATGCTTTCTTAAAAAGGATCGTAATGGCACCAACTTAAAAGAGAACATAATGCATGCAGATCCGAATACTCGATCCTCACCGCAAAAAAACCCTCTCAGATATGCTGATATGCCCTTTTAATGATCACTGAGAGATGCAACACATTTGGAGAACCTTAAAAATTGTTAATTTTGAATCTATATGGTTTTTGAAAGTATATTTAGGAGAAGAGGGAGTAAAGGGATGAACATTCATATTAGGGGTGTTTATTTTACCCTAGTGCATGACCCAGTTGGCATTGTTAAGATTTTTTATGATCTACCACCATAGTCATGGACTCATGTTTTTGTAATATTTTCGATAAAATATATAGGTAATCTTATATATTTCTGGCCTATAATAAGTGTTCGGGTGTCTGTATCCATGATCAAGTGTGGAGTGTCCGCCATGAGTACTCAAGGCTAAATAACTGGTCGGGAGGACATAACCCACATCTGTATGCATAATATCGATTTTATTATCAAAGTTGCATGCAATTGTCAGAATTATTGATCAATTTGCTTGCATAATCAGTACACAGTGACCCAATGAATAATTGTGGTACAGTACTCATCCCAGCCAGAAATCTTTTCGTTCAGTCAAAGACTTTAATTTCTTTTCATTAACGGAAGTAAATCGGACCTCTTTGTACTCTGAAGTGATAGGAACACTGAATCCATCCTTATAAGTTGTGAAGCTGCCAAGATGTCTAAGTTCTTGGCTACTGCTGGAAAACTCTCACTTCATAAGTTTTCGATAACAGGTTCATGAGTGCATGTAATGCAACAGTGAGAGTCTAAAACGAGCTGAATTTACATGACTGAAAAAGACACTTGTTTCAGTTCCTCATATCTAACCTTTCGGTCAAGATACTCCATGACCTTTGGGTCACCACCCGAGTCCTTCCTAATTCTGTCTAGCCTAAAACATGAAACATATGTTTGAGCTCACAAACATAGTTTCGTTGTATAAATTGTTAAATTACTTGTGCTCCTGTTTTAGGTCGTGAGGGGTGTAGTGGAAAGTATCAAGATCATTACTCGTCAGGCAAGCTTGAGGGTAGCTGAGTATGCTTTTCATTATGCCAAGGCACATGGAAGAGAAAGAGTATCTGCAATACACAAAGCAAACATTATGCAGAAAACCGATGGTCTTTTTCTCAAGGTGATCTAAATCTTCAGTGTTAAAGCGATTATAATTTTTTGTGTAGATTTCACTGACTTGATTCTTACTTCTACTCAGTGTTGTCGCGAGGTTGCAGAGAAGTACCCTGATATAAAATATGAGGAAGTTGTCATTGACAATTGCTGTATGATGGTACAGATTAAATTTCATGAAATTGTTTATATCAAGTTCACTAAGTCATGACAGTTCTTAGATGTGGTGTTAAACTGTTAATGCGTCTCCTCAGTTCTGTATGTGTATCATTTTACATTGTAAAAAAACACTATGCAAGAAAAGACTAACATGAAGAATCATTACCATTTATATCCAGCTTGTCAAGAATCCTGCTCTTTTTGATGTCCTGGTGATGCCTAACCTGTATGGAGATATCATCAGTGATCTGTGTGCTGGTCTTATTGGAGGTTTGGGGCTAACACCAAGGTAAATTTGCTGCTTCTTATTGTAACAACCCCCCTCTTCCCCCAATAAAAATAAAATAGATTTTTTTTACATGAAGATAAAATGGTTTACTATTATTGCCTGTCCATCCAGCTGCAATATTGGCGAGGGAGGTGTTGCTCTGGCCGAGGCTGTACATGGTTCAGCACCTGATATTGCTGGAAAGGTTAGCGATCAAAATTCTTACATGACGTGAATGCTATTCCTGTTCTAAAAAAGATGCTTGCCTTGGGCAATTTTGTTTAAGATTTCTGCTTAAGAGTAGAATAGAAATGTCATGGACTCATGTTGGTAATCGTTTTAATTGCTGAATCAACTGCTCCACATTCATAACAGTTCTTTTCTCCTTTCTTCTCTTTAATAGTAAAACCAAGGACGATTATGAATGAAATAAATGGATGTCTAACCCATGACTTGAGCAAATCCCAAGATAGTTTAGTTCTCCATAAGCAAGTAATTGTTTTTGTTGGCAACTTGTTGTGGATTTCTAGGTTATGTAATTGTTTTCTTGGACGGGTGGTCTGAGGTTGTAAAGTTTCACTTTGTATGTTAGTCTATGACTAAGACCCAGATTTCTAGTGTTCTAATTAATGATTTCCCTCAAAAACTTTTCTCATATGTTTTTATATGGTTGCTCTGTAGTTTATACAGCTTAACACTTCAAAATTGTCGCCAAATTATAGGTGGTAATTTGAATTAGGTCCACATTTTACATGGTTTTCTTTTAAAGATAATGCACACTGAAATCTTGGAATCCTATAAAATAACCAGGAAAATTGGTAGAATAACTTAATGTGGGAGGTGAGGTACCATGATAATGACTTGACTTTAAAATCTAGATCATCTTCTTAACTCTGAGTCTCTGACCAGAAAATATATACTTACACAAGTTTTTTAAAGGGATAAGGTCTTAAAATTGTTGCAGTTCTGTGTAGCTATTAATGAATATTATATGTTTGGATTTCTTGCATGTTGTTGTACTTTAGGGGTTAAATTAGATGTGTTCTTATTAACCTGACTTGGATTGTATTCCGAGTTCTGTCTTGTAGGTTGTTGCATTGACTATCTGCTGGAAAATGAATTTTAATTGTGAAAGGATTAGTGTGTGTTTTATTGTGATACTGCTCATTTGGGTCTTGTGCTTTTTTTTTTAGCTTTATGACGATTTCTTGTTTCTTCAAAGTAGGATATTGATATATTTTTCTTTTATGAAAAGCTTTATTATTTACATTATATTCAACTACATTTTCTTTGCTATTAAATTATTGTGGTTACTTGATTAAGAATTTCCTACTTTGATGTTTGTGTATAGAATAAAGCAAATCCTACTGCGCTGCTTTTGAGTTCTGTTTCAATGCTCCGCCATCTTGAACTTCATGATAAAGCTGATCGGATCCAGAGTGCTATTCTCAACACAATTGCTGATGGGAAGTACCGAACAGCGGATCTTGGTGGCTCTTCGTCAACAAGTGATTTCACGAAAGCAATATGTGATCAACTTTGAAGATTGGGGTGTGAATATAATTCCAATTGGTTACAAAGGTGCTGCCAAAAGTTGGCATTAGCGATTTTTCTTTTGTAGATGCATATGCTACATTTGTCTTCCATGTAGGAATAAGACACATTTTTAGGGTTCACGGGAGGTTTAATGATCATTAATTTGTATCCAATGATGCAGAGGCTCACTGTCATTAGTGGAAGAATAAGGCAACAATCATTCATATACTCGTCGACCCTTCCCAAATTTGTTAAAAACTCTTTATACCTTGCAATTGGAAAAGCAGCTTCCTATGCTTTGAGTACTTATATTACATTTTTCTTACTATACAGTACGCAACTACGCATGATGTAGATTAATGTACATTCTGGGCAAAACTTATTTTTATCAGTCACCTATTTTGGGTAATATAGGTTAGTTTTGGGTAAAATTTATTTTTCTTATTATAGTTATTTCAAGCGCTGTTTTGTTGGCAAGACATGATTCCTATGTAATTCATTTAAAGATCTTATACGAACGGATTAAAGAATTTAAATATTATATGTGATAAGCGATCTGAAAACAAAATAAGAAAACGACTATATGTTTAGCTTGTTTTTTTTGTCGTAATAAAGTTGTAATTGACAGTTTGAGCCTTGAGGGTTAGTCCGGTTTCAATTATTTATTAAAATCTTCGCTTTTCGTTAAAAAAATAAAATAAATTCACATAAGCAACGACGTCGTTTTAGCAGATGAAGAAAGCCGGCTGCCCCTTTTTTCTTACCAATGGCCTAAAGCAGTAAAATGATCTGGAAATAGATTGTCAAAACACGACCACCACCACCACAACTACCACCCAACTCTGAGATCTGCAACCACTCACACACAATTCTCTTGTGTAATAACTCTCACCCATCTATCCATCTCATTGTCTTTTGTACAAACACAATCACAATCCTTCTTGTTAACACCGCCATGAACCACCACCGCCGCCGCCGAGCTGATTCTCCGGCGGCCGTGAACCTGGACTCCGCCACCCAAATCTTGAAACAAACTACCACTATCTTCAAAACCCATCTCCACACACTCGTGTTCCTCTCGTTCTTGATCCTTACTTTTCGGTCTAATGTCGAAAATGGCTCGAATTTCCTCACGACTTTTATTGATCGTGACCCTTCTCTAAAGTCCTTGCTTTCGCGTATTGATATTTCTGGGAGGTCTCATTCGAGTCCCAATTCGAATCACCAGCCAATTCTTCAGCACCGGAGAAGAAGACCCTTTTTGCAGCTCACTCGGGTGGGGACTCTAGATGATGATTTCTTTTCGGGGGATGATCATTCGGATAAGTCGCTTTTTGGGGGAATCGCCAAGTCAAATTTAAATGGGACTTTTGTTATCTTTGATCATTTTGATCCTAATTTGGGGTTTTCGAATGGGGTTGTTGATAGTGGGATTTTGGTGAATGAAATTGTGAGGTCCGGGTTTACATTTAAGGCGCCTAGGGAAGAAGAGAGTTTGGGTGATGATGCGGTTGTTGAGGATGAGAAAATTGGGGATGGAAATGAAAGGGAGAATTCGTTTGGTAATCTCTTCAAGGGTTTGGAGCTAGGGAGAAGGGATGCAACTGCATTGATGTTTGTTGCGGGCATTCTTTCTGCTTCGTATGGGTATGTAATTCTTGGGTTTCTTGTTACGTATTCGTGGGTTCTTGGAACTGTGTTTGTTTTGGTGTTGAATGATTTGTTGGGGAGGTACAAGTCATTGACTTCCACTCTGTGGGATGGTTCTAATTTGGGTCTTAAGAGGCTTACTGGATTTATTCTTTTGAGATGGGCCGTTAGGGATGCACTTACACAGCTTTTGGGTATTTGTTTCTTTGGTGAAATTGATGATCACTACTTATTTTTTAAGATTTTTGTTAGATTGAAATTGATGCCTTTTTCTGTGATGGCTTCGTGGGTAAGAGGATATGAGAAAGAGAGTGCGGGGTTTTTGGTTTCCTGGTTTCTGTTTGATACTTTGTTAGCATTTGTTTTTGCTGTTGATGCTTGGGTAGCAATTGTGGACTCTAGGAAGAGTGGAAGGGAAGTTGTTAAGGAAGGCTGTCATCTGTTGGCGACAATGTTGAACCCTGCAATTAATATCAAGTGCTTAGAAGGAATTTTATGTGGTTCGTTGACGAGATGGATACTATCTAGTTGTTTTGGGAGATTGTTTGCCTCAGCCTTCCAGTCTGTCATGGAAGTTTATTTTATGGTGGCTTGGCTTGTATATTACTTTGCTGTGAGATCTAAAACTGCTTCTTCTCTTGGAAGGACGTTTGGACAGAGAGAATTGGAGGGCATTCTTGAAGGTTTTAGATGATACACACTCAGCATATATAGCAGAAATCTCACTTTCAAGCCTCAGTCATTAGTCTTTGGCCAGTGGTAATCTTTTCGGTGCTTATTGTGTCAATTGTTTGGGCTAAACATGATTCAGCACTGCCAATTGCTTACTGACATCAACAGGTTGTGTTGTATGTACTTTATCAGGATGCTATATATATTATATAGACTCTGTATATGTCGGCAACAATGCTTTTTGTGTATACCATGTTTTTTGCGTATTGTGGTCATCTTTTAGTTCTCTTTGCAGTGAGCAGTTAATAATCATTACACTGTCTGCACTTAATTACCCATACTGTATTTTCATGGAACTGTGTATAATATCATGTTTGTGATATATACTCGGATGATTGTAATACAGGGAAAGGATGATATTAATGGAAAGGAGCTAGAAAATGTAGTAAAGGGAAGGAGTAAAATAGTAACTAGGAGAAGAGTATATCTTCTCTTATGAATTTATGATATTTTCAAAGCTGAAAAGGAATATAAAAAGGACAAGACAGATGAGGAAAGAATTTCAAGTGATTAATATTTCAAAAATTATTGAAGATATGAAAAAAAAGTAATGACATGCTCAGAAGGATGCAGACTGGAATATGTTTGTTGGTTTTTCTGATCCTGAATTACCCTCCTGTCCCTCCTCCCTTGTCACCTATATTTCCAGTTCAGACCATTCTTAAATTTGCATGATTACTCCCGATGCTGGTTTGCGTCGCACCTCAGTTTTCTCTTGTAATTGTATTGTTAGAGAAACAGCATGACAACAGTCAAAACAACACAACTACACAAGAACTGATGCACTTATAAACAACAAAAGCAGATTTTTTTAGTCCTAAACTATGTGCTGAATTCTGTATTTTTTTTAGTAGATAGAGGGAAGTATATGGGGGATGTTTAGCTAGACTCTTTGTAAGAATGTGACTTTTTAGCTATAAATAAGTTCCTCGAGGCCTTAGTTTGCAGCCCGTGATGCCTTTGGCATTTTCTTGTTTAGATTTGATTTATGCAAGTAACGATTACAATAAAGTGCTCTAAAGTCATTTAGTATTAACCTATAGCTCATCCTGTTTGAAATTCTCCTATGTAGGACTTACGAATCTTGTGACTCGTGATCATGACACAACATTATCATTCTTAGTGCAGATGTAACTCTTAGTAAAAAATATAAATTGTACAGCAAGTAAATTTATAAAAATTTCATATCTGGAATCAAATTTATGATAGTAGATTTGAAAATAAATGTCAAATAGGAGTCAGCTTATGTAATGTTTTGTTATAGATAAATCTTTAGCAGGATTAAAATGTGCAATTGGATTGGAAATATATATATGAAATTGGAATTAGTACATTCAAAATATAGAATTACTGTTGTATTAGGAATGAAAATAAATCTTTTATTGGTACTAACATATGTGTAGTTTAGAATTAATATTGTATAAGAGTTGAAAATAAATTTGAATTGGAAGTAACATACATGGATATAGTACAAGTAGCTCTTAAAAAGAAATATAGAATAGTACAATTTCTTTTATTAAATATTAGGTTCACGACCAAAAACCAAAATTAATAGGCTTTACTATAAATATATATAGGCTTTGGTTCCAATACTAACCAATCCTCTCTTACAATTAATAGTAGTTCAGAATAGTTAACTCAATATTTGTTGGAGTTCAACAGACAATAGAGTGGTACACAAATTAATGATTACAAAAAGAATAAAGAAAGTTCATTCCAAAGTTTCAAGGATATAGGCCTCTTTGCTCAGTCTTTCTCTGTCTTGTTTGCAAGCTTTTTAGTAAGCAAAAGGAACTACAGCCATTTTAAGGTCTTAAAGTGTTGAGGGGTGTTGCATGTTTTGTGATGAACTGAGCCTGTGTTTGTTATCTTCAACTAATGCTGGGTCATATATGAATCTGAAATTCCTGTTGGTAACTGTATGTGTGAGCCTCACTCGTGTTGGAGGACTGATTTTTTTTCCCTTAAGCTTATTACTTTCAGAAACAGTCACAAGCTAATGACTAGCTGCTTGAATTGAAACTGGGACTAGTATGAAATTTTCATATATTTATCTCTACATTATTGTAGCTTAAATAGTCTGTGTTTTTTCAGCAACATATTAAGTGTCTTAGCTTCTTAAACAGTCCATGTCACTGTGAGTGGCTTCTACAAACAGTTGTTTTTGATAAAATGACTCTCTTCATTAATTTCCTTTCTACCTTATTCTAGTTTCAGGTGATTTCAATCTTGCTTCAATAATTTGTACCGCAAAGATATTTAAGAAGAGTTTCTTTCTGCAAATTCTCTTTGTTTAGGGATTTACCAATATTAAATTGGTTTCTATAGTTCTCTGTGTGATTAAATACTTTATACTGAGCCAAGGCCTCCAAGACTTCGAATTCCAAAGCTGTATTTCCAAGTTTAGCAGGCAGTCTATTGCTATTTTTTTTTTGGCAGGCAACATTATTAAGAAGGAAAGAAGGCAACCCTTGTAAGATAGTAGTGGGCCGTTTAGATTATAAATCACTTAGTATATTTGTTTCATCTGATATTTTCTTATACATCGGATGTGGTGGTTCTTTTTGTTGGTAGAAGTTGTGGAACTTGTTTCTGTTTAGTTGTTAAGTAAGACTACTGATATATAGCTGATGAGAAGTCTCTTATCCATTGGAAAATATTAATTTGTAGTTGGACTGTTAGCTACATCCTTGCCCCACGTCTTTGTAAACATGCCTAAAGTAGTTGCCCTCAGTTGATATATATGATGCCATATCCAATACCTTATGTACATTTGCATTTATTTTCAGTCGTGTAGGAGGTTTAACATTTAGATTGTCGTGTGGAAAATATCTGCACCATACTTTGTCCCAGTTGGCATGACAACTGAACACATTCTTTGGTCTCCATTTGTACATTTGTTGTGGAAATCATGAGAGATGTTAGTCATAAGGGATGAGAAGGGGTGAAGAAGATTCTTTTGCTTGTGTAAATATTGCAGCTAAGGTAAGATTTTACAACTATTGTCTTGTGGCACTGGGCCAGTGATTAAGAAAGGTCCTTTTCAGTAGAATGCCTCATTTTCAGTTTTGGTCTCATGACCCGGCGATGCTTGCTCTAAGCCTCTAAACACATTGTACGTATGAGCACATGTTAAAGCTCTACTACAAGGTACTTATAAGTATGTCTTCAAATTAAACTCTTTACTTTGTAATTTAGAAATGCAGGAGACAGTTGAGATTTTTTTATTTTTTTTTGCTAAAAGAGACAGTTGAGATTTGGTATAATCCAAATAAGTGAATAACTGTACAATGCACTAATCATTTGGTTTATTCTTGATAAATTGTATGATCACCCCTCTTTTCCTTGAGTTTTGAATTTGGTAGCTTGTAACAGTTTCTGAAACTATCTAGTTCCCATATCCTTTTAACAAAGTCAGTCTCATTACAAAAATGTCCATAATAAGATACTTCAACATCAAATATAATTTTTTTTTAAAAATGTTAAATACTCTAAAAGTTGTTCTTTTTTTTCTTTTTCTAAATCTTAGTTGGCAATATAATTGGATGCACACACACTAATAATAATGAGATCCTGTATGCACATAATCACTCAATTAAATTCATTCATCCGTCATTTAGGAAAAATTGGGACAGAATTTGGAACACGTAACATTAAACTTTCATTTTTCCCACATTACTTATTTCAATTTATGAATAAACAAATATTTTCAATAGTTAATGTGAAAAAAGTCTATGATTGTTCAAGTAAAAAATAAATATTTAAATTAAAAAGAAAAACAATTATTAAAAGTGTAATGAAATTCAAAATGGATGAGTTTCTCAGTGGAACGGGTCAAACAAATAATCCTGTCAGTATATAATGAAATTTAAAATAACGAGAATTAATTATTTTTTTCATGAGTCCGAATCCTGAACAATCGTATGTCAATATATATTGACAGGATTTCTTTTGTTTGTGGATACTATTTTGTCATTCAACGAAAAACTGACATAATTTCTCTCGTATAGTATTTTATGTTGAACATATGCTATCTCTAAAGGTTTTTAGTGCATACTTCTATTACATGCTCGCATGCATGTTATTCAATGACATAGTTAATTTTATTTCAAAATCTTTGTATTTGGATTCTATATATTAACAATATGAATACACTAATTTTATATTTTAAACCTAAAAACAATTTAAACCTATAAACATTTCTTAAGAAATTTTGTAGATAACATCATCAAATTTATATCTTATGTTCCTTATATATACCTAGAAAATTTCATATCTATCATGACGGGGCTAAGAAGCAAAATATCCCGATCAGGTGGGGGGTGGGGATAGAAAGCAAAAATAATTACCCATGGGTAACAGGTTGGGGACGGGGCAAACAAAATTTATGCGCGGTGGGTACGGGAATCGCGATCTCGCCCCGCTGATAAGCCTGAATCACGATCTCGCCCCGCTGATAAGCCTGAAAATGGACAGGCATTATGCAGGAAAAAACCTAAAAAAACCCCAGTGACATGTGTTTCTTAGAAAATTCTAACTAAGATGTGACAATTTATAAAGTGCCAAAAAGCTCTGATATCCAGAGTCACTGAGTTTAGTCTTGCAAAGATAAACTTTGGCCAAAGCATATACAGAGTTAAAATAAGGGCAGACAGACTACACAGTTTGATCGCCAAACAGCTTAAACCCTGCACAAGTCTATTGTTGTCCTTCAGTTCCTTCTACCATTGTATCCCCATCCACTGCCAAGCCTCGAATTTTGACATCATAGTAAACTTCCTCAACCTTTCTTTGGTCATATTTCATTCCTGTAACAAGCCAAAGTAGGTTTACCAGACAGTTTGGTTGATATATATTTAATTATTATGCATTACTACCATCAGTAAAAGAATAAATAATAGCATATTAAAAATCTTACCATCAAACTTTTTACGCAAGAAATCATTTCTCAGATTAAGCATGCGAAATGCTGCATGAAGATCGGTCAAGAACTTCATAACCTTTCGGGGGCAATCATAATCACCAGCAGTCACTCGATTCACCACGTACCTAGGCTGCAAATAGAACCCAAAAAGTACTGTGATTCTATTTATTTGGTACATACAAACTATTTTGACTAAACTTTCACCAAGGAAATTAATCTTTATACAGCAACATAACTTAAACTTTACTATACAACGTAACACATTTGACATATATAGCACATACTATTAAGACCTCAACTTTATATAGCAGCATCATAACTTCAAAATTTCTCATCAATTTTCCAACAAACTATTTTCACTAAAATTTCATTGAGGAGATTGATCTTTCACAAATTGGATAGCATAAAGCATCAAATAGACGATTAATTGGCCAAGTATTCTTTCTTGTGTTCATCTAAATAAGTGAATCCTTCTCATTTTGAGATGTCCTAAAGCAATGATAGCAGTCTATCACTCTATCCAGTCCAGTCTACTGTAGCACTTGACACACTTAACCCCCCAGAGTCCCTGAATATAAGCAAAAACCACAAAACCCATCTTTGGATAAATTACACTAAGTCAACTAGCTATACAATAACATTTTCTACGCAATGATAGCAGTCTATCACTCTATCCTGTCCAGTCTACTGTAGCACTTGACACACTTAACCCCCCAGAGTCCCTGAATATAAGCAAAAACCACAAAAACCCATCTTTGGATAAATTACACCAAGTCAACTAGCTATTCAATCACATTTTCTACGAATCATTTAATACATATGATATATTAAAATGCTGATTGTCTAATACATTTTCTTACCAAATCATTTGCCATAAAGCATATTCCTGCATAAAACAACAAAAGAACGCCACGTCATTAGTACAATATAAAGGAGCCATGAGAACAATGACAGGTGCAACTGAAAGCTACCATTTATTAACAATATATAGGTAACGACATAAACAAAAGAATAATTCCTGAACTAAGATAAATATTCAAATGAGGCCTACTTCTCCCGTCAGTCTCCAAAGGATTCCAGGAGAAATGGCCAAAACAGAGGGCTTGAGGTTTGATGCAGTAAAAGACTATATTGAAGCACCTCTGACCCTAGAGTATAAGTTTTGTATCAGACCATTCCTACTCCTATCAACAAAAGTATGAGTAACACAGAAAAGTAAAGCCAGATGTTCCAAGCCCTTTTTTCTCTTCTAAAGATATATCATAATCTATTATTGTCTTCTTCCCAACTTATAACAAAGCATTGCAAGCAACATAACACAATAATAACTCTATCAACATTACTTGAACGAGTGGATGTCATTTTCAGGACATATTCTTCACACATGCAGTGAACTTTCTAGGCAGAAACAAATTAATTCAACTTATTCTGGTTAATATGTTATAGAAAACCTGCTTGTCAGATATGGTATTGTCCACTTCTCTTTTTATTTTACCTCACTTTGATCAACCACAATTATATGATACAGTGGAACAGGATTGGGAGAAAGTAGCACAACACTTTGAACCAAACGAAGAAAAAGATAGATAAAAAATCAAAAATAAAATAAAATAAAAGCCATGCACACAATTGTGGGTTCGTGCGAGGCCCCCTGCATTCATACACACAAGACAAACATACTGAATGTAGAACTTACAGCACTCATTTACTTACCAATCAGATAGTCTTCAACGTCAATACGAAACTCTGACTTATCCACTGAACAATATCAGAAAGTCACTATGAAAGGTGAAATACATATTGGCATTTAAATCAATAATATCAATATTCATCGATCACCCCCCAAAACGCACAAAGACATCAAGGATTGATAATGAGTCGGGCAATTTTTTTATCATACAGTAAACTATTAAATTTTAAGTATTAAGTCCTTCCCAATTGAACAGTGTAAATCAACTAATTATCATTGCATTTATGCATGTAAATCTTAGGTTATTATTATAAATCTGACATAGTTTAGCCTCCTTCAGTTTATTCATTGTTCAGCACTGTACAAAACTAACTAAACAATTTACAAGTTAATTTCCAAAAGAGAAGCTCATATAAGTTTGAACGAGAAAAAGATATAGCAGGTATGCAGTTACAACTCCGCCAAAGGATGAGAAGCATGCGGTGAAGCTTAAATATCAGGTAATCTCATAGAAATTATGTTAATAAGAATACTTCAAAAAAAAAAAAACACGCTATATAAGAATGATTTAACTCTTATAACCCTTAATTATAAAGAGGAAAACACAAGAAAGAAGCTCAGTTCACTGATTCGAATGCCTAAATTACTGAAGTCATAATTGTCTTTCAAAAGCAAATGAGACTGAGAACACATGAATCTATTACATGGAACATACATCCGAGTTTCTGCTCCGCTTCAGCATGCCCAAGAAGAGTCCCGGTTTCTAGCCAATGCAGAAACGCAAGCAAAGAGACAACTGCTTGTGTCTCACTCTTCCAATTACCATGATACCTAACAAACAAAAAACACAAACAATAAGCAACATTAACGAATAACGAGCAATACCTATAATGTAAACAAACGATCCACAAACAGTAAGCAACATTAATGAGTAGTGAGCAATATTAATCCTGTAAACCGATCCACGACTATTAATCTATGATCTATCCATTCCCTAACCTATAGTACTGCCCAGGGCATTCACGAGCAATTTCCGCAAGCTGATTGAACAATCTCTTCAACACATCAATCTCCGAATTCACCTTCTCTAGAACCTCTACAGAACAATAAACATTATATTTATACAGGCATTTTAAAATTAAAAAAAAAATTCGAGACACGATATTATTTGTCGAAAATTTCATTTGACGAGATTATCACCGGGCATGGGACGAGACTGATGAATGAGGAGAAGGAAAGAGTTGATGTTGCGATTAGTGGCTTCAATTTGGGTAGCAACAGCGCGGAAGCGGTCGCGTAAGCTACCGGATTCTTCCAAGTGTTGCCGAAAAGCTTCGAACTGTTTGTCCATCAGAGCAGAGAAGGGCGGCGCGTGTGTTTCAGCTCCGGAGAGTGTGTGGCACCGAGAGGGGTTTGAAACGACGGCGTTGCGAGGTGAAATGTGGTGGTGAATTGGACAAGTATTTATAAAAGAGGGGTTAGGGTTTAAGAAGGAAGAGCAACCGGCTTCTGAAAGATTAATTGAGAGTTTAGCAGCACCGGAAGCGTTTCGAAAGGCTAGCCTCATTTTATCTCACTATTCCTGATTAGTTTGGCTGTGGTAAGCATTGTTGTAAAAATGTGAGAATCAAACTTAATCGGTGAAGTTACGGAAGAAAAATTAATTAAGAATTAATTGAATTGATCGGAGATTAATCAGATTGATCAGTGATTAATCGGAGATTTAATCAGTTCGGCGAATTACGGAACAGTGATTAATCACCGATTTTTAGAACTAAGCGGTAACTATTACATGATTTTAAGTTTTTTTTAACTATTATATTATTTAGTTATTACAAAAAAATTTATAACGCCTTTTCAATAAATCCATCGTTGTGATAATCATTTTATTAAACTGTAATAATCTAAGTTTTATTTTCATTAAATTTGCAAGGAGGTTTTAAATAAATCAAGAAAGAATCTATCTCATACTTTCATCAATAATTAAAATTTACAAATCTGTTACCTGGACACAAAATCCACAAACTCTGCAATAGAATTGCTCAACTCATAGTTACCTCAAATTCAAAAATCAAATTAAACAAGTGATGATACAAGATGCATATATTTCTATTATCTACATGAACATTGTAACATGGCATTACCACTGCTGAAGCTTTTCACCATTTACAGTAAAAAATACACGTATAAGAACCTATGCTAATCTTCCTGTACATGAGAAAGAATGAAGCTGCATGGCCTCACTAATTAACCAAACCAATGGAAGCTATGAAGATGCCTTTATTTCTTTCCAACTCTAGTCAGACAAATGAAAGCCACAATTCGACAAAATACACCAAAGACCGCAAGAAGAACTAGACATAGGGTGAAATCATTGAGGTTGTAGTCCATTTCTTTGAGATAAGTGCACCGAGTCATTAGGTATACTCCATTGTACCTGAAAGGAAAACCAGTTTGTCACAGACATTGATCGAGACACGAAAGACAAGACGGGTATGCAAGCAAGGGCGGATCTAGGAAAATTTTCTTAGGGGGGCATCAAGCAAATTTTCGAAAAACATCTGTATATTTTCAAATTTTCAGTGGGGACACTTACATAATTTCATAAAATTTAGAATGGTGAAAAAACGTCAAATTTTTTTTTAGGGGGCACGTTTTTCCCGCGCCTCTTACTAGATCCGCCCCTGTATGCAAGCGTGTTAATAGCAGGGATCAGTTTGGTACCTTTCTGCATTTGCTATGACAAAAGCTTCTAGAGCCCATGTAGGGTAGATATACTTGGCTACAACCCTTGATATTCCGCCTTCTTTGCTCTGATTTGAGATGAGGGTCAAGACCACAGGAAGAAGAACACACCACTGCAATCATAGGATGGCGAGTTTTGACATTTTAATCAGTGTAGTAAAGAGTTTATTGATGGAATTTTTTACAGTACTCACCAACTGAGCTTGACTAAAATCAAGGAAGATGGCGAATATGTAGGCGACGCCAGTCACACAGTAGACAAGGCAGAGCAGGATTATGTAGTTGTATCCGAAACTTGATCTTGGACTGTTGAAGAAATAGAACATGCTAAGATAAACCACGGGCTTGACAACTGTATTAAAAAGATCCACTGTATCTTTGGCTAGAAAGTATGATAGTGAGTTCATCCCGCTGGAGCTCTCTCTTTTGTAGTGCAGTTTGTCCAATGCAAATGATCTCAATGCTGAAATTTTGCATAATAATGCTGCAACACAGCAAATAACAGACCGCCAATTGTGAAAAAATAGAGCATTAGTCTAAGTCTCGGGTTTTAACAAGTTCTTTTAGTTCATGAAAAAATAGAGCATTAGATGGTTCATGAATATAGCTGGCCTTAGTAATAATTTTGGGTAACTTACAAACAGCGATGATGGTGTAAGTATAGCCGAGAGCCCCAAATTCTTCATCACTTGACTTGGCAAGGGTTCCCAAGCATGCACCAGCAAGTAAAAGAATCAGAAAATCTGCTGCCTGTGATCTGGCTTCTCGCAATCGCTGCTTGCCAACCCTGAAATTGTGTTGACAGTAATCAAAAAACAAGTAATACATCATATTAATATAGAGAAAAGTAAGCATCCAAATCAAGTGTCAATGGTTCTTTTAATCTAGATTGTCAGTCTACTGACTTAGAGGACCCTCAGAAAATAAGCAACTGATAACAGCAGACGGTGATTATACTCTTATTACCACAGAGATTCATCTATGCAGCACTGAAAACCTGATAATTTACCATCAAATGATCTAAATTTCAGTATTGCATGATACAAGTTACATTTCATTCTACAAGTTACATTTATCAAAGTGACTGATTATATAAATGAAGACAAGAAAAAAGGTTGGCGGACACAATTCATGATCGATCTGAATATAAGAGATCAAAACAAGAGCTATACCTTCCAAGAAAATATCTATATTGCCTAACTACACCAGGAGTGACTCTGTTAGACATGTCACTGGATCTGCTGTTCTCAGGAGATTGGTTAATCTGCATATTGTGCTTTGTATCTTTCCACATTTCTCCAGCAGCGGAATCAGAACCTGCTGAGGATGCTGCAATCTCATCACAATAATGCATCATATCTGGAGGAACCGAGTACCCATTGCGAAGCATCCATCTGATTGGAAGCTGCTCTACTGTCAATCCCGGTCCTAGTTTTACTACACCCTCGAGGAGGTCAATAAAGTGGTCTGGAGGATTTACACGATCTGGTACTACTATTCCTAGGTCTGCAAAGTATTCTTCAACTTTCTTCACAGACCCATGATAAACTGTAAGACCACCTTTGGCTAGAAGTATGAAGTCATCAAACATCTTGTACAAGGCGTAACTGAAGAAAAAAATTACATATTATAGAATCTAAAAGACAATCAACCGAAAAATAAGTTATTACACAAACATTTAAACAAAAACTTTTGTTCAGAATTTTATTATGGTGCAATTCTTTTCTGGGTGATTTTCAAGATAAAAGTTCCAAGATTAGGAGTGGAAGATGAACTGCGTTGGGGTCAAAATATATGGCAGGTATAATGTCTCACTATATTCTTAAATCTTAAACTGCTTCAGAAATATTTCAACAATTTATATTCCAGGTTAATATGATTACTCTTTCGACTTGGTTCCTATTACTGTTATTTACTGTTGAACCATGGACTGATAACTTCTGTCAGTGTCTCGCAAAGCAATATTTATGTTAAGCTATAAGATTTGATTATAAACCAATCATAAATTGGAGAAAGACCAAAAAACCTGGAAAAGTTATTTTGGCTAAGTAGTGAAGTTTCATGGTAACAAGATACTACCTTGGTTGATGAACAACCATGCAGATGTTAACTCCCTCGAGTGCTTCACGTCGAAGAGCTCTAAGAAGCAAATTGGATGAAGAGCTGTCCAAGCCAGTGGTGGGCTCATCCAATATTAATAGTGATGGTTCCATGACCATTTCTAACCCAACATTCACTCGTTTTCTCTGACCTCCAGATATTCCACGCTTCTCTACTGTTCCCACTAGGGAATCCCTTACTGCCTGCAGTCCTAGTGACTCGATGACTCTTTCAACAACAAGAACCTTATCAGCTTTCGGAAGGTCCACAGATAGTCTATGAGAATTTCAAAAAACAGATAAAATCACAATCAGTAGAGAACAAGAAATGACAATGCACCTGTGATTTTAGAACACAAACAGTCTTTACTTTTTTTTAGAGTGAAAACAGTGGTCTTTCAATATAGTTCAAAATAAACAATAAGATTTTGAGGTAGGTATGAATTTTGCAAGCAAGTCTCATACCTACAGCGTGCACTGAACCGCAAGTTCTCTTCTACTGTCAAGTTTCCATGCACGATATCATCTTGTGGGACAAAACCAATGATTTTCCGGTGTGTCTGAATTGGTTCATCTTTTCCGTTAATGAGAATCAGACCTGACCTAACGCAACCAGTGTCCCTTCCTACTACAGCAGAAAGAAATGTTGTTTTCCCAGCCCCAGATGGTCCCATGACAGCAGAAATACGGCCTGGCATAATCTTACCATAAACACATCTCATCAAATGCTTGTGTTTCTTCCTCAGTGTTAAGGTTAGATCCTTAAATACAACTTCAATTGGAGGCCTTGTCGTTAACTCAGTGTCAGTGGCCATTGAGATAACTCCGGAGAATGTCATATTCTGATTCTTCTCTTCCATAGCTTTCTCTTTCTCAAGTTGACCATATGCATACCTAAATATCTGGCTCCGTGTATGCAATTCTTTAGCCTTGGGCTTCTTAGAATGTTTTGACCCAATTTCTACATGGAAGTCCTCATGACCATCTGGATCATCCTCAATGTTGTGTAACATTTTTGTGAGGTTGCTAGGTTCCTGTTTCTTTGAAGCCTTTGCCTTTTCAGCTTTCTTTGTACTTGTCTTTCGTGAAAATGTCCGTGACAACTGTTGTGACAAGCCCTGCAAGGCAGAAGGTTCCTTTGAGGCGTTATCTTTTGCAGCCTTCCACCTTTGTCTTGCTTGTGCAGTTTCTCTTGCAGTCCTTGCTGCAGCTTCCCTGGACTTGGCCTGTCTTGCATGTCGAGTTGAGAGGACTTGGTCTGAACAGTTATATATGATGATCAGTATCAGAGCCACCACACCCTACGTACAAAAGTAAAATGTGAACAACATCTCCCATCGTTTAACAGCTGCAATTTGAAAGTCTTCCATGCTTAGAAAAATACATAATCATTGCATTCTACATCCAACTCGTGAATACATATGCAGAAATCAACCAGAGATATACTTTTGAGTGCTAATAGCAAGCATATACAAAGACTATCAAATATCAGACACACAAGATAAGGATCTGTGGTGGAATCATACTGGACAAGTTAACAGGAAAAATATACATGAGCTCTGTACTCCAACTATATCGACATAAAGACTTACAAAAACCAAAAGCCCATAATAATGCATGTTTTGATTTGTTGTATTTGCATTGCAGGTACTCATCTTGAAGCATGCTGCAAAATAATAAGCAAATTACATGCTAGTGTCAGCATTTGAATCCATGATAATACTAACAAATGGAAGCAAAGGTTGTCACCTACACAAGTCAAAAGCAGAGAAGATATAACTTTCTAATGAGAATTTAAGAGTATAATTAGGCTTGAATACGAGGTTGAGAATACAAGTTCATATTCAACAGAACAGGTCGAGCCAACTTAAGGTGAAAATAGTCTACCCACCCCCTGAAGGTTTAAAAATAGATCAACACTGAGAAATTACCTTTCTGAGCTACAGACCCCTTCCTGCAGAAATGTCTGAAATTTCACGCAAAACACCTCATCAGTTATTTTACATGCAAAAGATTAAGCAGTGAAATATGTTCATCATTTGTGCATATTCCTTCTGAAATTGATCCCATATATTGATATTGGCATACTTTTGACAGATTATGATTTCATTTTTTTTTTTTTGCCAGTACAGATTATGATTTCATAAGTAATGATAAAGGCAAAATTTTCAAATCTAGGCGGCGAAAAGCCTATAGTAAGACTTTAATCTCATTTAAGCTGCACAAACAAGTATTATAACATAAATTGCAGCTGATGCATTCTTTTATGTGAAGATATCAGTACGAAGTATTCCTAGTTATAAGTCTTATATCTGTCTAAAGACTCTAACAGCCTAATTTAAGCTTACAACAAATAGCTGCTTAAAAGAGATGAATAATTAGCATGAGTTCTGAGATATCATAAAACCAATACCCTTTTTGGCAGGAATTCTTTTTGGCAGTGGTTGGGCAATAATAACCTTCCGAGCAAAATAGATTCTTTGCAGCATTCATCGTTATGGGGCCCCAAAGGTCAGCTCCACCACAGGAATGATTTTGCTTTCCAGGAGGCAGTTGGTAGTGATATCTGTAAATGTTCTTTACCAAGGTATGTATTAATGGATCATATAAACCATACAAGGACCAGGACACAAAGAAAGGCAAGTTTAGTTAAGCTAGGAAATGAACTTACGGATCACATACACCAGTAGTCTTGTTGAGAGTTGCACGTGGACAGTAGGAACCTAACGGGCAAGCTTCATTCATAGTAGGAAAAAAATTCACGTATGAGCAGAATCCCTTAAATTTATGTGTGAGGTTTTATGTGATGAAGTTGAAGAAAATTTTAATCTTTACACATATTCATGATTTTATGAAAACAAGCAGTATCAACAAGTTTGTAAGAAATTACTTACGAATCATGCAAGTAAGGCCTGACGGACAAAAGAAGCCTGCACAGCAAGGCTGACAATCATCAGTCCGGTCAGGGATGCTTTTTGAGTTCTTCAAGTCAGCTTTCTGTTCTTGAGGAATACTACAAGCCCATCCTGGTTCACACCCAGGACTCCAAGAAGTCAAATTACAGTTCTTATTCGGTTTCAATACATGATTATTTGCATTTTCTTTCTCCTTCTTGTAAAAACTAGTAAAGTAGAACTTCATCTCTGCTGCTGAACATATTCTCTGAGTGATGTCTCCTGTTATTATAATGACATTCAAAAATCATTAGCGGAGACAACACATTTCAGCGCTGATCAGTAACACGGTAGGAATCAATTTAAATTGCTAAACCAAATCATAAAAATAATATCCATAGTAACACATTTTAAGAATGCTGATCAACAGCAGCATGCATTATTAACAAGTGCCACAACAATTCAATTCCATATTAATCAGAATACCTTTCGCCTCTTTAATACAATCATTTATAAACCCCAGGTCCTTAGAGAAGTTGAATGCTGTATTCATATCAGATTTTCTGGAACACCAAACACATCAACAAAACAGAAAAATAAAAAAAATTACGACGAAATCAAATTAATTAAAAGACATGATGAGGGCCATAATGATATACTCACACATCTTTAATGCAATAGCCTAGTTCCTCCTTGATATCATCATGATACACAACAGTGAGATTGGACACTTGATCATATATGTGTTTCGCGACAATAGGTGACATCTGAGAAGAGCTACCAGATGAACCATAGTCATCCCCATCGATACAAAAAACCCGAGGCAGAGTAATGATCAATAAGGACAGTATGCATGTCAGCCAGCACCAGGCATTCATCCTCCTCCCACAACTCATTTCAGATATCTTATTCATATAAATTATTTCATAAACTTAAGAGGGTTGCATGGGATCAAATGCCTAACAAAAAAATTGTGATCACTACAAGGGTGATGAACATGAAATGCCTCATGCATCAATTGAGGCAATGTGAAAATGACAAATGAAATGAAGCATGCTATCTAGAATGGTTAAATTTTTTTCTTGTGTTTTCTGATTTTTCTCTCTGCGAGTTGCGACGACAAGGGAGAATAATGTTTCCCGAGAGAGAGCTATAGTGTGGAATTAAAGAGCTCCAAATTTTTGTGGTGGAAGAAATGGAGGGGAGAGATTTATGGCGATTCTCAAGGAACCAATGTTGTATATATGTATCATATGAAGTTCTAAAACAAGCAAGAAGATGTAAACATCTGGTAACATTTCAATTTCAATTCAACTTGCTATTCAACCAAGTGTATCACAGAAACTTACAACACATATACTATAGGATTAATTTATAAAATATTTTTACTGATAATTATTTTGAATATTTACAAACCTCGAATAATATGTTTTTGTAGTGTACTATAGGATTATTGCACTTCAATTGTATTGACTATATTGGTTGGTTATAATTTAAAAATAAAATGTTATTACTTATTAATATTTTAGTTTGTTAAATAGAATATATCAGTTTAATATGATAATGAATGATGTGCAATCATCCTACGGATTTCTTAGAGGTTCGACAAATATAGTCATCCACAGAAGGTTGGCTTAAATTATAGACAACAGGTTCACGTGGTTGGAGTATGATTTTTTCAATAAATTGGCTAAATTTTTTATATTTGGAATGCCAACTCACATTTTAGCTGAGGGGTTTGTATGATTGGAGGTGGTCTATGAACCAAATAAGTTACGCTTATTAGTTCACAAATAATTATTTATATGTTAATCAGCTTTCAGTGTGACTTTTTGACCCAAAAAAAAGGAAAAGAACTTATAATACCATTTGTACATTTTGTACTTATACATGTCATTTATGTACGTATTTTTGATATATTAGGATCTTAACTGAATTTATGAATTTCAAGAATATGGTTGAATTTCATCGAATTTTGAATTTCGAGAAATTAATCATATCCAATAAAAAAAGTTCGATAATGTTAATCTCGAATCGGCTGCCGAACAGTGAACAAAATATGTCAGAATGGCTACTGTTTACAACACAACATATTGCCCGGAATATGCATCTCATTGTACTTGTTACAGAGTTTAAAATACCTTCCATATATAGAAAAGATAACCTTGTCGAGATTTCAAAATTGTAGAATATCCGCAGGTTCAAACAATATAAAGCTGACAAAAATTGAAGCTGTATCTTCATTCTTCTTCACATTCGGCAGCAAGCCAATCATATATAGCCGGTAACCAAACATTAAATATATACAACAACTCTTACACGATCCCAAAGGCTACTTAATATAATCTTTTAGCATAGTAATATAAGAAATATCTTGTGAATTGACTCTAATTTGACGTTTAACATTAGGATTATGACACTAATAATCTGTCATTAGTGCAACAATATTTATTCTGACCTTCCCTCATCACACGAAGCCAGAAAAAATAATTATAATCACCGAAAGGACTTAGCAGGATCATATTGTTATTCTAACAGTTTCTCTCGAAAGCGGAGTGAAAGCCTATTTATTAGATGATCAATTCTCTCAAAATCTCAACGTGTTAAGAGGACCGGTGATCATATTGTTATTCTAACACCAACGGTTCAGTATATATAGCCAGAGAGCTTCTAATCGATGAATAGAGGATCAAATACACATTCAACGATTCACAATGGCTGATAAGTCAGTAGGCTCGCCGGAGAACTCGACTGAAAAAGATCAACAGTCCTACTCCTCCGTCGACACTTCTACTATGCCATTCCCGCAAAGTAATCAAAGTACAAAACACTTAGAATTTGACCTCCCTGTAGACTCGGAACATAAGGCCAAGACCATAAAAATTTTCTCATTCGCAAACCCTCACATGCGAACCTTCCATCTCTCCTGGATATCTTTCTTCTCCTGTTTCGTCTCCACATTCGCGGCCGCGCCCCTCGTCCCCATCATCCGCGACAACCTCAACCTCGTCAAATCCGACATTGGAAACGCCGCGATAGCCTCCGTGTCAGGCAGCATTTTCTCCAGGCTCGTAATGGGAGCCGTTTGTGACTTGATAGGTCCGCGTTACGGCTGTGCATTTCTCATAATGCTCTCGGCACCTACTGTTTTTTGCATGCCATTCGTCTCGTCTGCACAAGGCTATGTCGCGGTGAGGTTCATGATAGGCTTCTCTTTAGCGACATTCGTTTCGTGTCAGTATTGGATGAGTAGCATGTTTAATGGGGAGACTATTGGACTTGTCAATGGCCTGGCTGCTGGCTGGGGAAATATGGGAGGTGGCGCGACTCAACTTATCATGCCTTTGCTTTATGAGATGATCCGAAAGGCAGGAGCCACGCCGTTCACAGCGTGGAGGATTGCGTTTTTTGTGCCGGGATGTTTGCATGTGGTAATGGGGCTTCTGGTGCTCGGATTGGGACAAGATTTTCCTGATGGCAATCTCGGTAGCTTACAAAAGAAAGGAGATGTCGCTAAAGATAAATTCTCCAAGGTTTTATTTTTTTATCTCTGAGTAATGCTACGTATTCCAAATTTTTTTCTCAAATGACGTGGCAGACTGCAGGCTTGCATTTTCCTTTTTCTCTTGATAAGTAACTTAATTTTAGAAGTCCAGTGAAATATTTGATTTGAGAATTTGCAATTACAGGTGCTCTGGTGTGCGGTGACAAACTACAGAACCTGGATATTTTTCCTTCTTTACGGCATGTCTTTGGGCGTGGAGTTAACTACTGATAATGTCATCGCTGAGTACTTTTTCGACAGGTTATACTTCATCCTTTCCATATGAGGGGTCATATCTAAGTAGAAACTATAATTTGCGATGTGACTAATTCTAGACTTCGGTGTTTTTATGCACAACTAATCTGATTAAATCATCGTCGATGTGACAATGCTTTAGGTTCAGTCTGAAACTGCATACAGCAGGCATTATAGCAGCTGCATTCGGGATGGCTAACGTGGTCTCTCGTCCAGCAGGCGGCCTCCTGTCCGACATGGCAACACGTCATTTCGGGATGAGAGGGCGCCTCTGGAACCTCTGGATCCTCCAAACTCTGGGAGGAATTTTCTGCATTTGTCTCGGCCGTGCAGACTCCCTCTTCCCCTCTATACTTTCCATGATGTTATTCTCCATCGGTGTACAAGCCGCGTGTGGCGCCACGTTTGGAATCATCCCCTTTATTTCGCGCAGGTCTCTCGGCATTGTCTCGGGACTAACAGGAGCTGGTGGCAACTTCGGGTCCGGATTGACACAGCTGTTATTTTTTACTAGCTCTGGCCATTCAACTGAATCCGGTTTGTCGTCGATGGGGTTTATGATTGTGGGATTGACCCTCGCGGTTGGACTGGTTCATTTTCCGCAATGGGGGAGCATGTTTTTAGCAGCGACGACAGATGAGAAGAAGAGCAAGGAAGAATATTATTACGGATTAGAATGGAATGAGGAAGAGAAAGACAGGGGTTTGCATTTCGGAAGCCTTAAGTTTGCTGAGAATAGTAGGTCAGAGCGCGGACGAAAGAAGCTGGTTTCTGAACCATTGCCACTACCTGATTCTTCCTCTGTTTGAACTGATAGTTGTTCTACCAAACGAAACGAATTTGTGACAGTGTCTGGTAGTTTATCCACATCTTTAGTACCTACGTTCGATTTTAGTATCTTGGAGTCCTATCCTATTATTGTACAACTATGTGCAGTCTTAAGGTATAAGTTTATAGGTCTTAATTTACGAGGTTAAAATCTATAGAAGAGCGATGGGAAGGCTAGAAATATCAAGCTCTGAGTGTAATTTTGAACTTTCTTGTGTAAATCAGCTCCGGGGAACATCATTAGGGAAATCTCAGTAACATGAATCTGTAAGGAGAATGACTGCAAGTTTCCTGGGCAAAGTCTTTGCATTAGAATTTTATTATCACCATTACACTATTACTATATCTTGGGGGGACATATCAGAAAATAGCAGCTGGAATATTTTGACTGATGATCAACCTAAATCATATATTATGTTAAAAAGTGTTCCCAGTGATGACAGATTTCAAGCCAATTAATTTTACTGTAATATAAAACTGAGTTGATTACAGCAATAGACTGGGACAGAACAAGCAGATATCACATGAAAGATACTAGTTATTAGTTTTTACCGGCAACTACTCATGTAACTAGTTTTGCTATAGAATCTTTACTGCCTTCTGACTTGAGTAATTTATCTATATGCTTGAGGTTAAAATTTTTAATTTGTAGCAGTGAAATATTTTTGTCAATCACCATTCCAAGTTGATCATTCAAATCTGTAGGCGTCCCACCTCGCCTTCTCCTCCTAATATACTAAGGGCTGTCAGCCTGTCATAGTCAAGCTTAGGCATTAGTCTCAGCTTTAGAACTCGAATTACTTAGGATCCTCATATGATCTGAGACGTCTAGGTGTTACATAGAGAGTATATTTCAGAGTTAGTTGAGAGAGAGTGCCAACTCAGCATAATAGACAGCTCAGCATAACAAATTTTTAGTCTAGATCCTTCTATCAACTTGTATATATACATAAGCATGTACAGTTTTAAGTTTTCAGTTTTATGAAATAGCATTTTCATTTCTGTGATATTCTCTGTTGTGATATGGTATCAGAGCGAGGTTCTCTGGTAACATTTCGAGCAGATTATGCGCTCATATGCTTCCGCACTTGCATCTTCTTCACAAAATCTAGGTCACATGGCGTCAAATACTGTAATTGATATCAATCATCCATATTACTTATCACCATCTTATCAACAGTTTCTCTGGCTTCTGCTTCTACAGCTACTCCTCATACTTATCTTCAGGCATCAAAAGATGCAAACTGGCTTCAGGCCATGAAACTGGAACTTCATGCCTTGGAAAGTAATAACACTTGGGAACTAGTTGAAAAACCACCTGGTCAGCTCATTGTATACTGCAAATGGATCTTTAAGGTCAAATATCTTCCAAATGGTGAGATTGAGAGATACAAAGCAAGATTAGTGACAAAGGGTTTTACACAAACATATGGTCTAGACTATTTTAAAACCTTTGCACCTGTTGCCAAAATGACATCTGTTAGACTTTTGATTGCACTGGCATCTGCTCAAAACTGGCCTATTTCTCAGTTGGATGTAACAAATGCTTTCCTTCATGGAGAGTTGAATGAGGAAGTATATATGAAGCTGCCTCCTGGATATTTTGAGTTGTCTTTAGTTGCTCAAATGAATCAACTGTCTGCTTCTTCCACTTTGGTGTGCAAAATGCTCAAGTCCATTTATGGCTTGAGGCAAGCTCCAAGATGTTGGTTCAACAAATTTGCTACTACTCTGAAGTCATACAATTTTGTCCAATCCCACGCTGATAATAGTCTGTTTACACTGCACACTTCCTCTAAATTTGTTGATGTCCTAGTGTATGTAGATGATATTCTTATCACTAGTACAGACAAAGACTTAATTCAGACAATTATCACCTACATGAGTACTGCTTTCAAGGTAAAGGATTTAGGTCCTTTGAAATATTTCTTGGGCATAGAGGTGGCACGATCTACCTCTGGTATTTACCTACATCAGAGGAAATATACTCTTGATATCTTGCAAGATTCTAGTCTTCTTGGTGCTAAGCCATCTAAAATTCTTATGGAGCAGAATCATACTTTACAGAAGAGTGAAAGTGCTTTTTTGTCTTCTTCTGAGGTTGCCTCCTACAGAAGACTTGTTGGCAGGCTCCTGTACTTGACTGTTACCAGGTCTGATTTGGCCTATTCAGTGCAAGTTCTATCCCAGTTCATTGCTAATCCCAGGGCAGATCACTTGCAAGCAGCCTACAAAGTGATTAAATACCTCAAGGCCTCTCCTGGTCAGGGTTTGTTTTTTGCTGCAAATACTCCACTTACTCTTACAGCTTTTTGTGATTCTGATTGGGGTGGCTGCAAGACTTCTAGACAATCCTTAACTGGCTATTGTATTCTCTTTGGTAATTCTCTTATTTCATGGAAATGTAAGAAGCAGCATACTGTTTCAAGGTCTTCAGCTGAAGCTGAATATAGATGCATGGCTGATACATGCTGTGAGATTACCTGGTTACTGCATCTTTTCAAAGCATTTGGATTGGTCAAGCTTACTCCTGTCAAACTTCTTTGTGACAGCAAATCTGCTTTATACATTGCTTCAAATTCTGTGTATCATGAGAGGACAAAGCATATTGAACTAGATTGTCATCTGGTGAGAGAAAAATTACAGCTTGGCATAATCTCTACTGATCACATTGATTCAGCACAGCAACCAGCAGATGTGCTCACTATGGCTCTGTCATCTGCTTCTTTAGCTTACTTACTGTCCAAGTTGGGTATTGTGAACTACTTCCAATCCTCCAACTTGAGGGGGGATGTTACATAGAGAGTATATTTCAGAGTTAGTTGAGAGAGAGTGCCAACTCAGCATAATAGACAGCTCAGCATAACAAACTTTTAGTCTAGATCCTTCTATCAACTTGTATATATACATAAGCATGTACAGTTTTAAGTTTTCAGTTTTATGAAATAGCATTTTCATTTCTGTGATATTCTCTGTTGTGATACTAGGGAACTTATGTTGTGTTTGGTTGGAATGAATGAAAATGGATGGAATGGAATGAGATTTGAACTATAATTTAGTTGAATGTATAATAATATCATTCCTTCCACCATTTCATTCTTATCACCCTTAACTAAAGTTCAAACGCTCCATTATGTGAAGAATGCTCAATTCCTTATCATACCTATTTTCTACCCAAATCTTATCATACAAAATTTTCACTCACTCATTTTTTTCAAAGTCCTCCATCCTACACTCTATTATTTTCTTTTATTTTTACTCATTCCATTCCATTCCAATCCATTCACCCCAACCAAACACAACATTAGGGTATAACAACGATTGTTTTAGGTGTTCTTGATAGGCTTTTGTTATCGGTTGTTTTGTTATATACTCCCTCTGTCCCAACAGGTAGTATATGTTTACGCAATATCAAGACTCTTATAAAATATGATTTTATAAATGTGTTCGGTCACATATATACAAGATTCGAAAGCATGTTGCCTGGCACATTTCTTGGACTCCAATATTTGCGGTAGCAGCAGCAACTGTAATTTTATAAAATTTTGAGACTACAAAATAATAAATCAAAAATAATAATATAGTTTCTTTGCTAATTAAAGTTTTTCCATCTTCAGTCAAGTAATGCATAGATTGACTCATTTCATCCAAATTCAATATATGTGAGTCTGGATTGCCTCTGGTCTTCTTGCTCCCGTTGTGTGTGTCAGTGTGTGTTTATCTCTTCCCAGTCGGGTTATAATAGTATTATAAACTTATAAGAGAGATTCTTCTCAATGCATGAAAGGTCATCGAATCGTGATTTAAACATGGCTGCTAACAAACATGTGAATTCTAAATCTACATAAAATGCCCATACTGGACTCAGTTTCTAAAGTTAAATAATCAGACTAACATACTTTACATCAACTATAAGAACTATGAACAGAATTAACATCAGTAAAAGGACTAATTAATTGATTAGTTTAGATAAAATTTTGACCACCATGCTAAATCAAGAAGACCTGGATAACAAAGAATTAATCTACAACAAGGTAAGGTTTGTAATTCTGGCTTACACATATAATACAAGATCAATCTTCAGTTGTGGGATTCGCTTCGCTGTTTTCTTTTATTAAAACCAAACAAATCATTTGTGCGCGAGCACAGACGCGCACATTAATTAGTCTATGCATTTATATACAGATTCTCTGGGTGGTGAGAACTGAGAAAAGAGGGAATATGTTTATATATAAAACTAAGAAATCCAGGAGTTCAATAACCAACACATTTCAATAATTGCAGATAATTAAAACCATTTTAACTTGAATATATTTTTTGAAGTTAAAAACCCTAAAATTCTGTTCATAACATTTTGCTCACCGAAGTTTAGATGAATGGAGAGAATAAGAGTACAAGTGTGTACAGCCCGAGAATGAAAATTTTTTAAGTCCTAGTTTCTGTCCAACAAAGAAAAAAGAAAGAAAAAGAAACTGCTATGATCACAAGGAAAACAACAAGAAGATGAAACAACACACAGGCTAAAATCATGCACAGTGCTCCAAGTACGTGGTACTGATCATCCCTCAGATCTGCTGATGATTGATTTGATTTGTACCAACTAGTGAAATCAACATCAGTAGTACGATCCGACTTTTTCCTCCTGATTGTAAGGCATCATCTTATTACTTTCATTAATATTACCAAAGATATTAAGGTTAGAGTTACTTGTAGCGCTGATCAGCTGCTTAATCTCCTCTAAACTATTATAGTCTAGAGGAGCAGTTTCATCATCACCACTGAACAATACTTGTTTTCCTCCTGCGACGACATTAATCCCATCAATAAGACTGTGTCCGCCTCTATTAGGGTACATCAGCAGCTGGCCAAAATGATCTACCTGGTCTTTGTTGCTCGAGTTGCCTCCATCAGAAGAGCTGCCATTAGCAGCCGCTTGATTATTAGCTCCAAACATAATAATGGGAGATTCGTACATGACTCCTCCCCCGTGACACAAATTTTGCATGGCTGGATCCGGAGGTCCAGTGCTTAGGGTTTCGGTATTCTGAACATGAACATTTGGTGGGAAGCTGATACTTGAGATGTTTTCATAACTATAGTTCCCTGTGAAAGGCCCAGCTGCAGCAGCTGGGGTATCAGCGGAATCATAACCTTTACTTGTAGTAGTCGGCCTGCATTTGATTGGTGGTGATGACGAGGAGGGGTTTGGGAGAGACGACGGGGATTGAAGAAATGAAACAGACGAGGGCGCATAAGAGGTATAGGAATATTGAAAATGTTGATGGTGATCAGAGGGCTTTATCTTGTGAGGAGGAAGCATGAATGATGAAGTTGATCCCATAAAGACCTTCTTCTTGAGCTTAGTGTTCCAGTAGTTTTTGATATCATTGTCAGTCCTCCCTGGTAATTGAGCGGCTATAATTGACCACCTGCAGCATTTACAATATTTTTGTTCTTTAATTTATAGGCTCACAATATGCCTGCCTTCAATTCGACTTAATATATTTTCTTATTTAGGTTTGAGACTGATTGCAGAATATGCAAGTCTATCAATAAACCTAATTCCTCAAAATAGGACCATGCATAAGTTAACAGAAACACAACCTTGATAAATATTCTGTTCAATCGTCTATTAGTACCTGCAGATTTATTTACTTTGCAATTTAGAACTAGCTGGACTATATTTTTACATATATATAACATATATTAATTAACCTACGGATCAGATGGATTAATATATAAACCAGATCACTAGAAGTGGATTTATAAAAATTAAAAAGAAAAATAGAATGATGCGATCGAAGGGCTGACATAGAGAAATACCTACTGCCGATGTTAGCAAAAAGGGTGCAGATAATTTTATCTTCAGCATCTGAGAATTCACCATGCCTTATGTTAGGTCTAAGATAATTCAGCCATCTTAATCTGCAGCTTTTCCCGCATCTTCTAAGACCTGATCATTTCCGAGAGATCATATATAAATACTTCATAAATATATGTGTAAGTTAACAGCAGAAAGAGAAGCAAGTACTTGAAGATTCATTATCACAGCACACAAAGAAAAATCTGTTGGTTTTATTTAATCTAAACATGATATTTTAAATAAAATTGTAGCTGTTGGAGCTATATTCTAGTGATAGAGACAGTAGCTTAGTAGTAGGAAATAGATAAAGATATTAGAATTGAGATAGAAGTTGGGAACTGATAGTAGAGTTGTGTTAGGAGTTTAATTTCTCTAGCTTGTACTGCACTATATATTTTCACGTCTGCTGCTTGAATTAATAAGAAGTTTTCTTTGCTTATTTCCATTTCTTATATCAGCTGTGTGTGTAAATCGTGAGTAGATTCTATACGTGGTATCAGAGCTTGAGTTTTCAATCAGTGCACCCATGGAAGCAAACAAGTCAAAAGAGAATGGGATCGGGCTGAGCTACCCAATGCTGACCAAAACCAATTATGCTGCGTGGGCTCAGAAGATGATGGTGTTCATGCAGGCACACGGCGTGTGGGACGCCATTGAACCCAAGGACCCGAAAACAGTAGTTGATGACAAGATGGACAAGCGCGCATTGGCTGTGATTTACCAGGGAATTCCGGAGGATCTGCTCCTGGCACTCGCTGACAAGAAGACATCGAAGGAAGCTTGGAATGCTGTGAAAACAATGAGTCTGGGAGCTGATAAGGTGAAGAAGGCGAAGGCCCAGACTTTGAAAGGTGAATTTGAAAACTTGAGTATGAAAGATAGTGATCAGCTGGACGATTTTTACCTGAAGCTGCATGGTCTGGTTTCAAATATCAGAGCACTAGGGGAAAAAATGGAAGAAAGTTATGTAGTGAAGAAGCTTCTCAGGGCAGTTCCCTCGAAATTTCTCCAAATTGCGTCCGCTATTGAGCAGTTTGGAAAGTTGGAGGAGATGTCTGTAGAAGAGGTCGTTGGTTCTTTGAAGGCTCACGAGGAACGCATGCGTGGGTCAAGCGAAACAAACCAGGGGCACCTCTTGCTGACAGAGGAGGAGTGGAGGAAAAGAGACAGCAGTGAGGGACATCTGTTGTTAACTCGTGAAGAGTGGATGAAGAAAAACAGCGAAGGAACTCGTAACATTAACGAGAACCGGGGAAGAGAAGCAAATCGAGGAGGACGCGATAGAAGCAAACTGAGATGTTTTAATTGTCAAGGACTTGGACATTTTGCATACGAATGTCGCAAGCCTCGACGGGGAAGAGAGGTCCAAAAAGAAGTGAATCTCTCTCAAATTCAGGGAGACGAACCAGCATTGCTGATTGCTGAGGTTGACAAGGTTGAAAGAAAGAACATGATGTTACTGAATGAAGAGATGGTGGCTCCAAAATTAACAGACAAGGCCGAGGGACACAGAGACTCATTAATCTGGTATTTGGACAATGGTGCGAGCAATCACATGACTGGACAACGGGGAAAGTTTAAGGAGTTGGATGAGAGTGTAACTGGAAAAGTCAAGTTCGGTGATGGATCCACGGTGAATATCAAAGGCAAGGGAGTGGTGGCATTTAAGTGCAAGAATGGGGAGGAGAAAATGCTAAATGAGGTATACTACATTCCTACTTTATGTAACAATATCATATCTTTGGGTCAACTCTCAGAAGCGGGTAATAAAGTTATATTGGAAGGGGACTATCTGTGGGTGTATGAGGAGCAAGGTCGATTATTGATGAAGGTGAAAAGAACTGAGAACCGTCTTTATAAGATAAGTCTCGAGGAGAGCAGTCAAATGTGTTTCTTTTCAAAAAATGAGGAAGATACGTGGATGTGGCACACAAGACTTGGACATGTAAATTTTCAAGCTCTGGAACTCATGTCAAGGGAAGGAATGGCACACGGAATTCCAAGAATGGTCCAACCGAAAGAAAAATGCGAAGGATGTTTGATGACAAAGCTGGCTAGGACCTCTTTCCCATCTCATACGAGTTTTGAGACAACGACCCCCCTTGAACTTGTGTATGCAGACATATGTGGCCCTATCATGCCTGAGACTCCCGGAGGTAATCGTTATTTTTTATTATTCGTGGATGATTATAGCAGGAAAATGTGGGTATACTTGCTAAAAGAGAAAAGTGATGCATTTGGTATGTTCAAAAAATATAAGGCAGTGGTCGAAAAAGGTACAGGGAAAAGCATAAAGATGTTGAGAACGGATCGGGGGGGTGAGTTTTGTTCAAAAGAATTCACATCCTATTGTGAAGAAATGGGTATCGAGAGACAATACACTGCTCCGTATACTCCGCAGCAAAACGGGGTGGTCGAGAGGAGGAATAGAACAGTAGCAGCGATGACCAGAAGTTTCTTGAGAGAATCAAAGTTGCCATCGTATATGTGGGGGGAGGCAGTAAGGCATTCCGTATACGTGCTAAACCGTTTGCCAACAAGAGCTTTGAATGGAACAACCCCATATGAAGCTTGGGGAGGCAGGAAACCAAACCTGAAACACATCAGGTTGTTTGGCTGTATAGCTATCATGAAGGTCCCATCTGTGCATGTAAGTAAGCTGGACGATAGAGGAAGAAGAGTTGTGTACCTTGGGCGAGAACCGGGAACGAAGGGCTGCAGACTATATGATCCGGTTACAAAGAAACTACAAGTGAGTCGAGATGTGGTATTTCGAGAGAAAGAACATTGGTCGTGGGAGAAGAATGAACAAGACGTGAACATTCCTGGATTGATCACAATGATTGAAGATAATTCTGAGAAAGACAGTAGTACTGAGACTGGGGAAACTTGCTCAACCCCTGTGCGTATGATAGAAAACAGAGGCGCTGACATGTCTGTAGAGAGGTCTGCTGCAACACCTGCGAGTAAACCTCGGAAATACAGGGGATTAGACGAGTTGTATAGTGAGACTGAAGTCATAGAAATGTTGGATGAACTTATGTTGTTAAAGGTCGAGGAACCAATGAACTATCAAGAAGCTAGCATGAAGAAGGAATGGAAGGACGCCATGAACATGGAGATGGAAACTATCGAAAAGAATAACACCTGGGTGCTTATGGATCTTCCACCTGGGCACAAACCTATAGGACTAAAGTGGGTATTTAAATTGAAGAAGGATTCGGAAGGCAACGTGGTGAAGCACAAGGCTCGACTTGTCGCGAAGGGTTATGTGCAGCGAAAGGGAATTGACTACAACGAAGTGTTTGCACCTGTGGCTCGACTTGAAACAATACGTTTGTTGCTGGCATTATCTGCAAAAGAAGGTTGGGAGGTGCACCACTTGGACGTAAAATCAGCATTTCTAAATGGAGAACTACTTGAAGAAGTGTATGTTATGCAACCAGAGGGATTCGAGAAAAAGGGAGAGGAACGAAAGGTGTATAGGTTATTGAAGGCACTTTACGGGTTACGTCAAGCACCGAGGGCCTGGAACGCAAGGTTGGACAAATGCTTGAGAGACTTGGGATTTAGGAAGTGCCAACATGAGCAGGCTGTTTATACAAAGTGCCAGAATGGGAATGTTGTGATCATAGGTGTGTATGTAGACGACCTTTTGGTTGCAGGATCGGATCAAGAGGAGATCGAGTTATTTAAGAAGAAAATGAACGAGCAGTTTGAAATGAATAATCTGGGTCTACTGTCATATTATCTTGGAATCGAAGTTCATCAAGGAAAAGCATGCACAACACTGAAACAGTCTGCTTATGCTAAAAAAATCTTAGAAAATGCGGGAATGTGGAAGTGTAACTTAACCAGGAGTCCAATGGATCAGAAATTACAGTTAGATAAAGATGAAGACGGACAACCAGTGAATTCGACTGAGTACAGGAGTGTTGTTGGCAGCCTGAGATATTTAACTCACACGCGACCGGATATAACATTTGCAGTTGGGGTTGTTAGTAGATTCATGGAGAGACCCACTGTCAAACATCAACAAGCAGTAAAGCAAATTCTGAGGTATGTAAAGGGTACTGTGAACCACGGGTTGGCATATGCAAGGAATGGAACCAAGAAAGTTATAACCGGTTACACAGACAGTGATCTAGCAGGTGACGTGGTTGATCGGCGCAGTACGGGCGGCATGTGTTTTTACTTGAATGGGAGCTTGATCTCATGGGCTTCACAAAAACAGAGGGTCATTGCACTTTCTTCATGCGAAGCGGAGTACATGGCTGCAACTACAGCAGCCTGTCAGAGTATTTGGCTTCGTGGGCTGCTGGGAGAGATTTCTGGGCAACAAGTAGGAGCAGTGGTGTTGTGTATTGATAATAAATCTGCGATTGAGCTGATGAAGAACCCTGTGCTGCACGGAAGGAGTAAGCACATAGATGTTCGTTTTCACTTCATTCGTGAGTGCATCGAGCGAGGAGAACTAGTGATTAAATATGTGGGCACGCAGGAGCAGAGGGCAGACATTTTAACTAAGGCACTGGGAAGAGTTAAGTTTGAAGAGATGAAGGCGTTGATTGGGGTTGAAAATCTTGCTGAATAAAAGTCTGAGCGTATAGCAGCAGATAACATGTTTAGATTAGGAGGGAATGTGTTGGTTTTATTTAATCTAAACATGATATTTTAAATAAAATTGTAGCTGTTGGAGCTATATTCTAGTGATAGAGACAGTAGCTTAGTAGTAGGAAATAGATAAAGATATTAGAATTGAGATAGAAGTTGGGAACTGATAGTAGAGTTGTGTTAGGAGTTTAATTTCTCTAGCTTGTACTGCACTATATATTTTCACGTCTGCTGCTTGAATTAATAAGAAGTTTTCTTTGCTTATTTCCATTTCTTATATCAGCTGTGTGTGTAAATCGTGAGTAGATTCTATAAAATCAAATAGCCAAGAAATTAACTAAAACCATCATTATATTTGGGGTGTTAAATCAATTATTAACAATACCAGCTTTTTGTGGTAAAGCAATCCAATTGCCTCCAGTTCCATGCTTCTCTATGTAGTCTTTAAGCTTGGCATCTTCTTCAGATGACCATGGCCCTCTCTTCACATTAGCCTTGTCACAACAAGGTGCTCTTCCCATCTTCTCTCTAGATCTACGGAGGACTACTTTTTCTTTTTGGTATATGATATAACTTTAACACACGAGTTGAGCTCTTGTGATGTTATATATATGGAAGGTGGTGTTTGTATGTTTTCGAGAGCTGGGGCTGTACTGGATCGCAGCAGTGAGTAGTGGACAAGTATAATACACTATTCCTCTTCTTCTGCAGCAAACATAAAACAAGGTCAAACGCCACAATCTCCCCTTATCTCAATCATTATATATCCTTCCCTCATTTTCTATTAGGTTTTTCTAGTACACTAACAATTGTTAAGTACAAATGCACAATCATCATTATTAATAAAAAATGGGCATCTGCTAAAATAATAGATAAAATTTTAAATTTTTTCCTTAATTATTTTTCAGATTAAGGGTTTATCTCTAAAAATAATACATGAAACCATTATTTTTTCATTATATAATCTCTTAATGTTTTTGTTAAATAACGAATATGAAACATCTCTTTAATATTTATATTCAAAAAATAACTAAAAATTATTTTTTTTAAGAAAGTAAGGATCAAATGAAATGGTTGTCAAACACGATCCTTCTCCTTGACAAGATTCAAATCTCGATTGATGATGCAAATGGACATAATCGCTCATGATCAAAATTTGAGCTTGTTTCGTTTAAGTGAGCTCGTTTCTGTCTGTTTACTAATTAAAAGAAGCCGGTCTTGAATATGTAATTTTGTTCGATTTGTAAACAAACATGAGTCGAGTTTTTTGCATGTTCAAATTGAGCTAGACTCGTTTAGTTTGGGATCAGTTCAGATTCAAATCTGGCTTGTCGACATATTCTTTTAAAATATAAAATATTTTAATTATTTGAATATTAAATGAAAATTTCAAGCCAATATCTTATAAATTTGGCACGAATGATATAATGAGACATATGATAAAAGTAAATGTACATATATTTTACTTGTGAGTCGATTATAAATGCATGAATATTACGATAGTTAGATATTGATTTTGATGTAACTCGCAAAATTCTTAATTATATTTTAAAATTAAGATTGATCGAGTAAAAAATATGATAATTATTTGTGAATCAGAGTGCGAAGTGTAAGTATATGAATTAGTGTGATATGAAGAGGGACGTAACTTAAATGTAAAATTATAATTGATAATAAAGATTGGTTGAACTAAAATTATGGGCTGTTTGGGAACCGGAAGTATTTTGCTTCTGCTTTTCTTGACCCGTTTGTGTAAAGAAGTAGAAACACTTTTAAGAAGCTGGAAATGCTATCTTCTCTCTCACAGCTTCTTTTACAAACACTTTATTAACTTATTTTCTCACTTCTACTCCACTTCTTTACTTTAAGCATGGAATCACTTTTTTTAAGTTTGGCCAAACGGCCCCTGTATATATAGGAATTATATCTGCGGGTAACTTGACTTTGTTTAACTCGGTTGGAGTCATATATATGTACAGCGGTCGAACGGCGTCTCTCTTATGTACGATAGAATAGCTAGTGACAGTGTCTTCAACATGCAACAGTAAATGAGGAAAAAGTTTCTGCAAGTCACCGAAAATATAAAGCCTGGATATTCTTTCTTTTCGAACTAACCGTGCGGGAATTTTTGACCTTTCTTTCGGGTATTACGTTCCTTTAGCGTTGTTCAATAATGCTTTTCCCATAATTTAGTGTTGTTAATTTTGTTAAGCGCATACACAGATCTGTGGCCAGTATACTTAATATATTATTCTGGTGGGAGACAAAATATTAATAAAACTGGGGAATTATTGATTTAATCTGTATATTGTTTCTTTTGTCATGTTAAATGTGTGAAGACCGAACAAAAGTATGGAACACGTGATGCTGCTAGCTATGTGCCCAACCTTTTTGAATGTCATCCGATTGTTTTGGACATAACTCTGAAAATCGATTATCGGATCTAATTAATCACTATAACATATTCGGTCAAATCGAATTTTAGAAATTTAATCATAATATATATTTTAAAATTAATTTTATAAATTTAATTAATTAATTATGATCATATTATTTTAATATATCCGTTAATGCCTGGTCAATCCTTTTAATTAATCTACCGATTATTTGATTAATTGTTAGACGACACTCTCACCGAATTAATTTTTGTTTTTTATACTGCTGATTTGAGGATTTGTGGATGTTTGGTATTTTTATTTGGTTCAAATCGTATACATAAAACAAATATATCTAAGAGTTTTGCGGAATAGTGGTTTCATGTATATTTAATAAAAGTTTTGAATATATTTTTTTTTCAATATAAAATCAAATATATTCACATCTTAATTAACATAAAAGTATTAAACCAAATACAAGATTGCAGCATGTAGGATTATCAAATATAGAAAAAAATGTGACATCGAACTAAAAAAAGTATACTCCCTCCGTCCCAATAGATAGTATACGTTTGGTGTGGACACGGAGACCAAGAAAAAGTGTAAAAAATGAGTAAAGTTAGATAAAAAATGAGTAAAGTGGTGGGATCCATTTGTATTTAAATATAGATGTGTGATAGTGGGGGAAAGTAGTGGGTGTAATAGTGTTTATATTATTATAAAATGAAGATAGTGGAAGAAAGTAGTTGGTGTAATAGTGTTTTACATTATTAAAAGTTGCTATTTTAGGAATGTATAGAAATGATGGGACGTCCCAAAGAGGAAACTGTATAGAAATGACCGGGACGGAGGGAGTAGGTACCATCGGTAAACCAATATTAAGATAAACAAATTTAAATAATTTATTATTTTAATTTATCTAGTATTAATCTATTGTGCTGCATATATAACAATCTTTCACCAGTGTTACTTTGCAACGCAAAGCCGCGAACAAGGTTTCTTTCAGTATCACATTCATCATTTTAAACGGTTTCTTCTAAGCGACTAAGCTTCTGGACGTATGGAGAGAGCTGATGAAGGTGTTCTGCTGCCAGTAGTGTCTGTGGGTGTATGTATATATCTTTAATCCCCATACTCACAACTCCAACTTGAACTTGTATCATCTTTTTAACGCTAATTTAACTTCCACAAGCATGAAACTCACTTTGGATGTGTTTTTTGTGCCCAACCTCAACCGACATTATTAGCTATTTTATCTTGTTCAGTGCATGTGAGCTAGTCTGCCTGTACATATATTACACAGGCACTATGGGTTATAAATAAATTACCATCATCATTATAAAATCATTACCATCATGATTAAGAGTGATATATCACGTAGACCTCGCGCAGTGAGTCAAAGAGTCTTCTGTATGTGATCCAACACAAAAATGTGATTTTATGCAAATATCGAGGCTCATTATTCTATGCGTACACAACATTTAAAGGAAACAGCTAAATGCATGGGAAGCTGGATATTTATTTAATTAATTATTTGTTGTCGAAAAATTTTATTTGGCTGTTTGGTTTCGGATTTGGTACCAGCTTTAGGCATCTTCTCACTTTGTCTTGGACACAGAGATTGTTGTCATTTGGAACTCAAATTTCAGGTCGACTAGTAAATTGTCTTGAACGGGGTTGGTTTTTGAGAAATTACAAAAAAAAAAAAAAAAAAAAGGAACTTTTTTTTTTTTTGATTTTGTTGCTTTTCAAATGTTTGTTGAAGTATAATTTGTAACTAAAGTTAATTAGATATATTTGTTTTATGTATACGATTTGAACCAAATATAATGCAATGTAATTCTTTCCCAAAAATGTTGAAGTTAGTTTGGATTGTGCACGAGACTAGTTGTGATTGTATACAATTATATTTGATGCAAAATCGCATTTTTGTAATAAAATTTAAAATATCTTATTTTGAATTTTCTTAACAAATATATTTTTTGCAAAAAAAATTGAAAAACATATATTTCAAAACACCCTCTAATTTTGGGTTTTATGCATGGTTAATAAAAAGAACAATTTGAGTTGATATAAATAAAAGTTCCCGTTTTTGGGCTTTATACCTAATTGGGTACTTACGAGGATTTTGAGACTTTTCAAGTGTTGGGCCATGTAAAATATGAACCTTATTGTCCTTAACTGTACAATATGATAGATTGTTTGGTAAAATAGAAGGGTATGGGTAATTGGGTCCGATTCCACAAACTTCCAGAAAAACAGCTTCGTTGACGTATTTGAAAATGTTGTATTTTAAATTAAATTCTAAATTCAATTTTCTCTCTTTTTTTCTCTTGCAGGATCTTTAACTTGATTTCAATAAGATCTAATAGTACCTTAATTCAGTTATTTTGCAAATTAAATATCAATATATGTCATATTATAAAATTTTTGCTAGCATCCTTGTTCCCTATTTGTGACGGGTTAAATGGCGTTTTGGTCACTCAACTGACTGTAAACTTGCAATTGCGTCATCCAACTCAAAAAGCTGTCAGTCACATCATTATACTCTTAAAAATTTTCATTCGGGTCACTGGCCGTTACATTCCGTTAAATATTTGACGGAAAGCTGACTAAGCGTCGTAACTTGGCTTAAATAAATCCATTGTGGCATGTACAGTCAGCTGAAATGGCATTTTGGTCACTCAACTGACTTCAAACTTGCAATCGGGTCATCAAACTCAAAAAACTTTCATTTAGGTCACTCATCATAATACCCGTTAAAAATTGAAAAAAGAAAGAATTAAAAGCTATCAAGTAGCACCTTTTTAAAAAAAAAATTTTTTTGAAACTTCTTAACAAATGAAACAAATACACACGCATAAAATCAATAGTTTCACCCACAAAAACTTAATCTTTGTTTATCTCGTATCGTTTTATATATCTTATGGCCATTTTGGAAAAACTTCGTACTTATAAATCTATTAACAGTTTATAATATATTTTAATTCTTTCTTTTTTCAATTTTTAACGGATATTATGATAAATGACCTAAATGAAAGTTTTTTAAGTTTGATGACTCGATTGCAAGTTTGAAGTCAGTTGAGTGACCAAAATGCCACTTCAGCTGACTGTACATGCCACAGTGGATTTATTTAAGCCAAGTCACGACGCTTAGTCAGCTTTCCGTCAAATATTTAACGGAGTGTAACGACGAGTGATCTGAATGAAATTTTTTACGAATATAATGACGTGACTGACAGTTTTTTGAGTTGGATGACCCAATTGCAAGTTTCCGATCAGTTGAGTGACCAAAACGTCTTTTAACCCATTTGTGACAGGAGTCGGGGAGAAAAAAAAATCTTGTTTGACAATCAGGACGGGTCCGAGGATGGGTATTAAATTCGGGACTGAGACGAAATCAAGAAGCGGAAATTTTTTCTAAAAAATTGAAGTCATTTTGGATTGCATTGGAGATAATTTGGATAGTATGGAATTATATTTGATTGTAATATCATAATAATTATATAATAATTACAGGTTAAAAGACACCATTTCCAATTAATATTATATTTTCACATATATTAATTTCGTCTCATTTATTCTTATACATTTTTATTGCTCAACACTCAATTTAATATTTATATAAAGTATAATTTATAACTAATTTTTAAAAAAAATATATTTTAGGTAAATAATTATTAAAAAATATTAAAAATAAATAATAAAACTATATTTACAAGAAACATTAAAGTGAATATTGCGAATTCGAACATTCCCAATTAACGTTAGTCAGAACCGAAAACGAGAGAAACATTATTTAGCTAGCTGACTAGCTGCTAGCCTGCTAGTACAAGGTACTAAGGTAGGAGTATATTGCATGAGAGCATGCTATACAAGACGACACAACAAATTTCAATCTTAGCTTATTGACCCGTTGGGCACAGCCACATTATTCATCAGCCACAAACAACTGTAAATAAAATCCCAGATCTTGAATATGTACGTGTTCAATTATTTATCGCGTGACATCCTTCATTTTCGTTTCTAAATCTAGCCGTTGACGACTTGACGGATCTTGTCACCCTATTTCTCTTGGCCACCGATCGCTACTAAAGCCTCCCTATATTTTGGCAATGTAGGAACGAGATCTCCAGCGGGACAGGGCTCGAAGTTCGAGGTGGGCCCTGCTGGGTACCACTTGGGTCATTTTCAGCCTTTTCAGCTTTAAATTCCTTTCTCTCTATTGTGGACAAATGGATATGGGTCCGATTTGTACTATATTCACATGGCCCAAATAGTATAAATGATATATATATATATATTTATCCGTGTTGTAATAGTTAGAAATTATTTTTCTGATATAAAATTAATATTGTCTGTTATTTTTATCAAGTTCCTATCATTTTAATTATATTATACAATTTTCTTTTAAACTCCACGTCCATTTAAATATAAACAAATGAGTAGGAGGATGCAGCGATTGTGATGAAAACTACATAATCAGTTTAATTTTTATTTCCCTAATATAAATCTAGACAGGGCTACATGAAACTATCCTAATTTGGACAGAAACTAATCGGGATCATGCGGAGGATAACGGTTTGAGAACGGATAGAGCCTAGAAGTTAGAATGATGACAAATCGTTTAGTTCGAAATTGGCTATGGGGTTATATTCAAGTATTAATAAGTTCAAATCTCTGATTTAAATTTTGAGTTCGTGTTTTGAATTTTAGATTTCAGATTTCGAGTTTTGGATATCCATATTCGATCTAACAAAAAAAGTTGTATTTCGGATATATTCCAATCCAATCCAAAATCCGTTAAATCGAGTTCAGGTTTTCGTTTTCATGTATTTTTTGAATTAAGATTTAGATAAAATTTGAATTTTGTCCGACTCGATTGTCATCTTTAATTATTGAGATACGGGTTTTATAGAAAAAACTAGTATATTTTGCCCGTGCTTCGCACACGGGTAATGTTTATTGTTTTCATATTTTTATAATTGATGACTTATCTGTACACATCCAATAATCATATTTTCACTGCATATTGTTACGTGTCCTTTTTTCTAATTCTATGATTTCACAATTTTACAAAACATACATATCATATTTGTGTTATTAGATCGTCCTCTAAATCTACATTATCTTCGTTAATCAGATTCTTAAGCTTCGGTTCTTTTTCTGTTATAGCTTTAATCTCCGGAGAAAAAACATTGGTTATTTGATTTTGGGATTGATTTTAAAAGGCAAAGTTAGCTCCATATACGGGATGGAAAACCAAATACAAAACTGATTGGCATTTAACAAAACTAATCCGCTTAAGTTTGTCGAAAATCATTTTTGTGGTTATTATACCAAGCATTCTCTTCACTCCTCGGTCCATCACGATAAAATTGTATGCTTCCGTGTAATTCTCGCCAAAAATACCTAAATCAAACAACAAAAAGTAAATATTTTTTTTTTTTTTTTAAGTCTATGACAATTACATGATAGAGAATGTAGTGACTTTTCATGCTCAGGCCTCTTCTCTACGACGGGAATTTAATGTTTGCGGTTGTTCCAAAAAAACTTACCATCTTGTTCTCCACCTATGTTTCACAACTTTCATAGCTATTGTACCACCAACACAGTAAATTTTTATAATATTTCCCGTGCTACGCATACGGGGATTGATTTTTTCTAATTCATGTATATTTTATCATTGTGAAAAAAATAGCTCCTTATCATCTAAGTGTGTTTTCTATGATGTATAGTAGAAACTCTTTAAATTAATACTCTATAAATTAATAAATTCTTTAAAATAATAAATTTGTCCGGTCCCGACTTGGGCTAGTGTAAAAAATTGAAAAACTCGATAAAATAATAAGATAATTATTTTTCGGGAGATCCCTTTATAATTTTCGGTCCCAAAAAAATCATAAATTAATAATTCACAGAAAGTTGCTTAAGAATACTGTACATTGAACACATTTATTCCTCTTGTTTACATTTAGTGTATAGTACTTCAAAAGCCATCGTTAATTTTCAATACAAATGAACACAGTAGTTACTAATTATGTTGAGACTCATGATTCGCTGCAATGTAATTCTAAGAGCTATACACTAATTTGTTTTTTTTGTTTGGTATGTACAATATAATCGGTTAAAAACTCTTTAAATTAATAATTATTAATTTATCGATAAATTAATAACTCTCTAAATTAATAAATTCCTCCGGTCCCAATAATATTAATTTATAGAGTTTTCACTGTATTTAGCTGAATAAATAAATTATGCTTTATGAAAAATATCAAATTTAACAATAACAACTTGAATAGTCTTGATGAAGTATGAAAAAATTTTGTTAATAAAATATTCAATTGATGAATGAAGTAGTCAAAATTAAAATTTTGTATGAGAAAAAATAATATTAAAAGCCATCTATCTATTTTCGATTCACTCTTGCATAACCATATTTTTGCACTTCTTGTCATGATTTATTAGAATTTGTTTCATATTTTTCAGGATAGAATTTGAAATAAATTCACAATTATTTTCATAATTCATAATATTGATTTATAATTATAATACTTTAATTTTAGATTAAATTAGTTTGAAGGATTATCTTCTTCTAATATAAAGATATTAATATCCATCACTTTCAAAATATTTTAGTTTTGATGATAAGAATATCTTTAATATGTTATTATATAATAAGATAAATATTAAAATATAATTTATACTCTTTTTAATAAAAATATATTATATTATATTATAATAATTTCTCGGCCTCGATTTACTCTCTATGTTAATTTTGAAAAAAAAAAATCGTTATAAAAGAGTATGTATAAGTAAGCCTACAATATCTCTTGTGTATAGCATTCACTTGTACATTAATTACATTATAATTTTGTAAAACTGAACGACAAATCATAAAAAATTTAAACCAATAAATTATAAATAAATGTTATTACAACCTTGTGAAATTTCATATGTATATAATAAAATATATTTAGAATTATATAACTATTCTAATATAAAAGAAAACATCAATGTTTAGTACAAAATATACTCTAATATATAAAGTTGTAATATAAAAAGTAGGAAATTAAAGTTATATGTTATATAATAAATTATTCTTGAAAATACATAATTTAAAAAATTATTAAATTAATGATAAAAGTACAATTATAATTATTTTTATCAACAAATTATATTTAATAAAGATAATTGAATAAATTAAAATTGTATTGAGTATTTCTCTTTAAAAAAATATATTAAAAAAATTAATTTATAACCCTTCTCTGAAAGACATGGTTAGGCTCCTGGAATTAGCCTGATGGATGTGTAAAACTTAACAGTTTCTGTATCATTAATAAACAATATAAATATAATTTGGTACATCCAGATATTTGTTTTGTCATGGCCTTTTACTCATGACCTTTTACAACTTGATCAAGAGCTACACCCCGCTATTCTATACACCTGTTCTCCAGAGGAGTGAGTTGCACCAGCTATTCCATGCACATGTTCTGCAGAAGAGTTTTTTTGCTATTCCAGTTAGGGATACTGATGCTGTCTGGGATAGGGCATTGGTGAGATAGGTAAAGACGGCTTATTAAGTGTATTTGCTCGTTGTTTCAAAATCCTGCCCAAAGGCCTCTTATAGGTATTCCCTGCCGGAATATAGTTGCATTTGGTAACTCTGTCTTAAATAATCATGACTCATGTTAAAAAAAGTATTGTAGAATAACCTGATAGTGCAGCACCCTGAATCTTCCTTTGTGTTTGAGGCAGCAATGAACCTTCATCTGTAACTGCACTTCCACATCCTAAACATGATGAGTCAGGCGTGGGATGTGACTTTTATCATGAAATAATGACTAAAAACACACTGCAAACATTGCCTGTTTCTCGAAAATTTCATTAACATGTTGACTGTATATAATTAAATAATACATATGATCAAGAACCTCAAAGGATTACATGTCTGCAAACACAGAACATACTTTTAAAAAATTAAAAACAAACACATAATAGCGAGAAGAGTCAGAAGACTTACCACTTGAGTGTCCAATGGAAGATTCGACTCTACGGATTCTGCTCTGATTGGTTTGATATGTAAGAATGCTTCCTGTATTCATGTTAATTTGACAAACAACCATTAACGTGGAAGAATGGACAGTTAGGTGGGACAATCGGAAAGCAGAAACCAAATAGTACTTCATACCAAGTGAGTTTCCAATAGAATGTTGAGAAGTATTGTCACTGCATTGATGGCTATCTCTGCAACCTGTAACCATCAAAACAGGACATATCGTCGAGATTTGCAACATATACACAATTTTGGCAAAGATTTTCAGCAGCGAAGAAAGGAGAGGTAAAAAAAAGGAGAGATTATTACACATGTATCATCAAAAATAAAAAAACATCTGCTAAAGTTAAACTATATCAACGTGTTAAAACTTAGAGTCAACTTCGAACCTTAATTTTAGCAATCAGTGGCTGATTCTTTTTTTATTATGGCCACCGCTCCCTGCTGTAACATGGTTGTAAGTGGACTTTGACGTCTAACACCTGACAGACCAAGTATATATTAATGTGAACACACTACATGTATCTGCTTCTGTAAAAAAATCTCTGCACATACTTTTCTAATAGCTTAGAATTGTTTAGGAGCAATTTTTTTCAAGAACGCAGTATATATGTGCATTCTCTGGGATCTCGACTTCTCATCGTTTTCTTAAAATTGTTTGAGTTTCAGCAATGAAGAAGCCAATTTTGTTTACAGAAGCAGATGGATAGTCATTTGTTATACATCCAGAGAGCAAGATATGCTACTGCTTAAACTCCACTCGGTAGTAAATACAAATAGAAATAAGCAAAGAACAAAATATCATAAAATGGAGAAAAAGTTATCAACTTCACGCAACCTCCTTTGCAAAGGAGAGCAAAAATCATGAGTAGTACCGAAAGAGGTTCCACTATTAGGCTGAGAATTTTCATTGTTTCTTTTTGGTGGTAACCTGGGCTTCGTGTTTCCTTCATAAATTCCAAACATAAATTCCAATCAGTATGAGCGGCGGAAAATAAATAACGGAGTAAAATCAAATTCCAAATATATGCACAAAGGTAGAGCACTGACACTACATGTAACTTTTCATTTCAAAAGACTTAAATAAATCAATAGTTAAATGTCTACCTGGGTAACATCTAGATCATAAACCCGAGAATCTAAACCCATTACTTATCGGCTCAAGAAATAAAATTTTACTCTTGTTGAAAAGATCCCAGATGATTACTCATGTAGAAGAAGCATGTACATACTTTGTTAGAACTAATGGGGAAAAAGAAGCAAGAATATCAGTTGGTGCAACTAACTTGTACAAATGTTGTTGTCACTGTTTCTCAAATTTTGCAATCTTCTTCCGCAAGCCATAGTTTTCATCGTTTTTATTTTGTACTGTTGCCTCCGTCTTAAGAACTCTCCTTTGCAGCTTAAGATGTTTCGAGTTAACCAGCCTCGTGATACTGAGAATTGAGATGTCTGTATGTTCTGTTCGCAATATTTCTAGCATTTTCAGCTCGAACATCTGCAAGACAAATAAATCCAAATTAGATTCCTTAGAATTTTATCACTATCCAGTTATTTGTCACTGTAAAAGCCTGAACGTTTTTTATTGGGGGAGTAAAGGTTTATTAAGTTTTAATAGATTAAAGCCATAGACTTCATCAAGAGCCACGCTATAGCAGCAATATTATATAGTTCTATGAATTGTTTAACATGGATTACATGATTGCAGTGTAACTATCCCCCTTATGAGATCTTGATGGCGGTATCCATTGAAGTATGTCTGAGTGCCAAGCATCATTTGGAGGTCCTTTTCGCTTGTATAATCCACTATATCAGTCTGTATACAGTAGAATATATGTAAGTGTGCAATTCCCAGAAAAGTAACATACATTAATTGAAAAGGTAAAATCAAGAGAGCAGAAGGAGTTATTAAAACATGCTTGCCAGTAGTTCAAATGTTTAAAATAAAAAGGATATATTTGGTCATTTTTGAAAGTCTTTGTATTCAGGAATTACGATTATATGGATAGATTAAATATTATAGATATCGCACAATTAAAATATTAACGTAGTATTTTAGTAACAACTTGGTGATGTAGTGACTAACCGCCTGAGGGTGGAGCACTCACAGGATTTAGTACTTTTGAAGCTGCAGGTAGTTGGAATTTCCTGCCATCGTTAAACACTGTCTGTTTCCTGTTAATAAGTTTGGACGTTGAAACATTTTGGCTCAGTCCTGGGAATACAAATTTACACATTTCAATCGTGTACAGTTATCATATAAGAATTTGAAGTAAGGATACTGGGATACCTACTTAAGAAATAAACACCCTGAAGCCGTCTTTGCAATGGCGTGAGATAACCCTGACCACTTTTTTGATTATTAGAAGAGAGATCTTTGTTATGTAGATGTCTTTGTGATGTTGTGATATATCTCGGATTTCCGCCAAGACCGGATTTGCCTGGACAGAAAAAAAAAAGGTGAGACTGCTTTATTCCAATTATGAAATGGACTTGGGAGACACTTGTAATCTGGAGGTTTTAACCATCAAGAATCAAGAATCAGAGCAATACATGGTGGCTGAGGAGGTACATTTTATCTATAACTTCGACATGTTTAAGGAGGAGAAATATCTTGTGTAAAATTGGAACCTACAATCAAAGACCCTACACCATAATCAGTATGTTTAAACAAACTGATTATGGTCAAACGATGACACCTAGTGTTTTAAATAATATAATAAAAAATTATTCATCTCTATAACGTTAATAGGGTCATGTTCAAAACAAATAAGGTAATTTGTAGGGGTGGCAATCGTTTCGTTTCGTGCAACACAATGGCCAAGTGAAACTATCCGTTGTGAAAGTGATAAAACTTGCTCTATTTATGCATTTAAAGGTATTGAAGATATAGAACCGTGAAGCCGCCACCCTGTGGATTGGTAGATTATACGCCATATATGCAGGGAGAGGCTTATGGTCAGTTTGTGCAATTTCCGTACTTGTATTAACCACATTGGATTTTACACAGATTTTTAGAGTTTATAAATTCTTGATTGCACTAAAAGAAAGGAAAAATATATATATCAAAACAAAGATAGTTCCCTTCTCGGGTGACAGTACTTGAGCTGGAAATTGAAAATCTCAAAACATATTTTACAAAATTAAATGATCATGTCCAAATCAAAGACAAAGCAAGCAACAATTTTCATTGTTAGTCCGTGTTTGATGGCAATACCAATACTCAGAAATACAATATCCACAGACCCAGTATTCAGTACGTTACTCAAAGCATTACTTTTGGCCTCTTTAAGGGAATGCCTCTTCTGTTCTACTAAATCGAAAGTGTCAATAAAGCAAACAATAAACCAAAATACAACCAGAACATACCAGTGCGTCCAGTGGAAATCTGGATGGTGTTCGGATCATTGTTTTCACCCGAATAAGAACCAGACATATCTTCTGTCCTGATAAAATGAGCAAAGACACACTTCTTGGGTCGAAACGAAACAAAAACAAAAACCGATAGGAAGAGAACAGTTATTCAAACTCACCTGTACGTGCTGAAGAAGGAGATAGAGGATCCAAATGAACACGCTTATGACCTGTTTATCATTAAAGCAAAAGCTTACGACGAAAAAATTACGAAACATCCAGCACAGAGAGGACTATCTGTAAGGAGTTACCTTTAGGGTCCATTAATTTAGAGTTATGCTGAGATGATTCTGAGGATTTAAAATTTGAATTGAAGAAGAAGAAGTGGGAGACATGGAGAAATAACTGAACGGACGCTAAAATCATGGCGCCTTTTGCCGAGGAATTAGGAAGTCTCTGCGGGTACGACCCATATAAGTATGGGTTATACATCAAACAACACAGAAAACATATAAAACTGGGTATGGATCTAATCCGGGGAAAAAGGGTCAGCCCGGAAATTTAAGCAAAAGACAGTTATGTCCCTGGCTTGTTTGTTAGAAGAAAAATAAGGAAGGGTAAATAATGTCTTTTGCAATCCTGTTTGTATTCACAAATTAGGATTACTAGTATATTTTGCCCGTGCTTCGCACACGGTAATGTATGTTGCTTTTGTATTTTTATAATTGTTACTTATATGTACACATCCAATAATCACATGTTCACTACATATTGTTACGTCCTTTTTTCTAACTCCATGATTCCACAATTTTACGAAACATATATACCATAGTTTGTTATTAGATCGACATCTAAATCTTTTTAGGAATTCATTGGAAAAATGATATCTCATAAAACTATTGAATCAAAAGACTTCTCGTTTCGAAAACTTTAAAACCTGAATACTCTAGTCAAATGGAACTTCTTAACAATAATAGAAATTCTTAGACAAACACCAATAAATTTAATAATATCCATTGAGTAAAGAATAATAATAATAATAATAACTGAAATGCTTCCAAGGGAGAGCTCCTCATGCAAATCGTGAAACGCAACAAATAAAACCACCTTTTATTAGCAGCAGTGGAACTCACGGTTCCTGCATTTTTTATAGAGTGGATGTAATCAGTTAAGTTTTAAATAAACACATGCGTGTAATGAATGAGGGAATATTAGGCATCAAGAATAAGCCAACCAATTTCATTTTTTTGGAAGAAGATTTTGAGGTTGATGGTGTGTCATTCTCCTCTGAAAACTTGATGACAGAGCTCTGCAAGTAAAGTTTTTATCCCAGGAAATCATATTATGTCTTATATGGAGTATTTTGCATAATAAAATGCTTATATTATCAATAGAAGATGTTGTGTTGGAAGTACCTGACACACTAATAGCAGAGACATGACATCAACAGTAAAAAAACAGCCCGTTATTCACCTTAACATTTTCTTCATTGATCAATAACTCAAACCTGAGTTAAAGACCACCAAACACGTGCATAATGAAAATAATAATTTTAACCAAAATTAACAATGTTGAAGCATAATTAACTTATTTAGACACTAAAAAATTGATCGAAATTGCAGAAAAAAAGAACACACTTCAGCCGTCACGTGCTTCAAATACTTGGATGTACTTAAATAATTTACCACATATTCTAAGATGATTAAAATTGAAGTCAATAAGAATCCTCAACAAAACATCACTATGTGTAATTATAATAAATATTTTATATGTATAACAATATATTTTGGTAATTAAAAATGTAAAAGTAATTATTTTTTTCTTATTGTATGATGTGGCGATTTCAGTTTTAGTGATAGACGGTGAATCCTTGTAATTTCGAGATTGAGTATAAGTTTTGTCTTCGAATTTTGGGAGTTTATATATATTAAATATCGATTTAAACATTTATAATGATAGACAATGAATCCTCGTAATTTTGGGATGGAGCATAACCTTTGTCATATTAAAAGTCGGTTTAAATCGTCTACATCCCACTCATCAAGGGAATGATGTACCTAGTTATTTATTCCAAATGTCCTCCTAATTAGCCCAAAAGTTGGTCTATGTTCAAATGGTCAAGCTGGCCTGTCCCAAGTTGTTGAGTTTTTTTTTTATTTGAAATATTTTAAAAATAATAGTATCTCTTAACTATTAGTAAAATATTTTTTTTATAGAGGAATGTATTATTTTGGACGATATTGTGAAGAAAATAATAAACTTTATGTCTTATTTATAGTTTCATATTATGTTTTATACACCAATTTGGATCTGTATTTAAAATAACGTATTTACTAAGTGAAAAACTTATTCATAATAATCTATTATTCTTTCCGTCTTCGTATAATTATAATTTTGATCTTTTACACATAATTTAAGGTGGCTAAAGAAGGTACTATAGTTCAATTTATTCTCTTTTATTGCGGAAAAAACAAAAAAAAAATATAAAGTATAGTTTGAACCAAAAATTCCTTTTAATAGTGAAAATTTATTGTTTTTAGTCACATTAAATTTTGTGTAAAAAAGGCGACCTTTTATTTTTGAAAGTTCGAAGCAAAATGAGATCCAAAAAAGTATTATTTAATAATCGGCAATTTTTTAAAATAACAATTTAATAATTATTTTAATTTATAATTTCAAATTAAAAATTAGTTTTTTTTTCTAATTTCTTCTGAAGGAAAAACTATAAATTATAAATTTTAGAGTTGATTTTTTTTAAATAATGAGAAATTATATTTCTTTTTAGGGACCTTCAATTATGTGTAAAAAAGACGATCTTTAATTTTCAAAAGTTCGGAATAAAATGGGATCCAAAACAACATTGTATAATTTTTTTTGTAACTTTTCGGTTAATGCAATTTGAAGCAATTTTGTCCGTGCTACTACGCACACAGAAAATGAGATCGAAAAAAGTATTATTTAATAATCGGCAATCTGTTAAAATAGTTATTTTAATTTCTAATTTCTTGCTAAAATAGTTATTTTAATTTCTAATTTCTAATTAAAATTTAATGTTTTTTTTTAATTTCTTCTAAAGAAAAAACTATAAAAAATTTAGAGTTGAAAAAAGAATTTTTTCAAATAATGAGATATCAATTTCTTTTAGTGACCTTAAGTTGTGTGTAAAGAAGGCAATCTTTAATTTTTAAAAGTTCGGAATACAATGTGATCCAAAACAACATTGCATAATTCTTTTTATAACTTTTCAGTTAATGCAATTTTGTCCATACTACTACGCACATAGATAATTATTTTCTATACAATAATATTTTAAAAAATTCAAAATTTAATAGCATCTTAAAATATAAAACAAATGTTAAAAAAACTTGATATGTCAAAATAATTTAGACATTTGTAAATTGGATATCTAGCTACATGATATATATTAGCACCTTCTGTAAATTAAGTAATTTCATGCCTATGGCTAGAAACTTTCAAATAAAAGACAGATTAATTTAAAATGAATATTGCAAGCAACTGAAAATTCTTATAATTGTAGCCGAAGCCTGCATTTGAACTGAAGAAATAAACACTCAGTAATTCATAACAATAGAAAATTGCATATCAGAGATAGCCACAACCTCTTTATGCAGAATCTGATCATTTGTATGACCAAGACTGTTGCAATATACAGTGGTGTGCTACCAATTTTAGTTCAGAGAGCATCCCAGTGGCATTGGTTTCTGGGGCTGAGCAAGTCACTTCGGCTTGTTCATTTCAGCAAACTTGGATCAGGGACACACTGCACCACTTTTGGCAGCCCTGACAGAACTACCTTGAATTTGAAAATATAAATTTATCAGTGATAAGCCTAGCAAAAGAACATCTCAGTTTGAACCAGTAACAATGCCTATGGTGGACCTGTTAGTTGAGCACAGATAATCATAACAGAAATTTCACTGCACTGACAGGGGAGAAACATAGAACTATTATCAGCGTACATGCTTCACGTAGTGGTTAAACATACCACATGACTCATGGCAAAGACTAACTACTTGTGGAAAAAATTCAAGTAATAAGCGTGTCAAGATATCAATCATGTCATCTTGTGTAGACACGTAATAATTATCATAAAAGACACCAAAGAGAGGATCTATCAAGATTATATGTTAGACCATGTTTCCCTCTGTAACTAAAATTATAATCAAGTTAGCGAATAATAGGTCTCTATGAAAATTCTAACCAATCAAGACTAATCTAAGTGATGTTTTTATATAAATCTCAAATTAATTCTTCGTCAATTTCAAAGTCAGCCGAAAGCACTGAAATCATATAGAGAGGCATGAAACATAATCTCTACAATTCCATACTCTACTGCAACAGAGATGTTTGGTGGTTTAAAGATAGGCATAACAAAATTCTCACAGCCCAGACAGGGAAGAAACATACCATAAGTATGCATGCCACACCTTAAACAAAGCAAAAAGGAATTGTTACTCACGCTCTGCTTATTTGACTGTATCGCTATAATTCGGGCCAGGGGTGTTCGTTGAGTAACAGCTGCAAAAACACGGTTGGTTAGTCCTGAAAACCACGAATAACATACATCGTCATGAGAGCTTGGTTGGAAGTATTCCTCATTGTCATAACAGACAAATCAACGTCACGCAACCTCCTCTGCTATTCCATCTGAAACAAATAACAAAAACCAATGACATGAGAAAAAAAATATATCTATACTTTATATACTAAATAGGCTGTTGAATGCTTTGCGAAGACCAGGCTTTATCAAGAGAGTTATACCAGAAGGCAACTGAGAGCATATGGAGAATGAGCTTTATAAAGAGAAAGTGTGTTAAGGCCAGACAATCCTGTTATACACGCCGTGCAGATTTCCAAAACACAATAAATTGGCATCACAGTTTTAACGTATACACTCATTAATGAACAACATAACCTGCATGATTCTCCAATGAGACAGATTATAGAATGTGAAGCCAAGAAAGGTTGAATGTAAAACCTGATGTTCGAATGTTGCGATTCGAGTTTTCTGAAACTGTGCCTCTGATCTGCACGTCACCGTTGCTTGAATAGACAGGCCGACGTTTCTCTGACAACAAAGAACAAACAAATAACATTATTAGAAGATAACGAAGATCGCATACAGTAGACTAACCATTACTCCCGGAAGGAGGAGACAAAGGACGGAGTGGACGTTGAGATCATCAGTGCGTGAAGGAAGATGACATAAATGTGAACTCTGGAAGGCAAATAACCAACCGGACATGTTGATGAAGAATCCGGCAAGGACGCCACCATAAAGTGTTACAACCAAGGCTACGATTGGAAGGTATCAAATCAAGCCTCCACTAATCAAGGAATTTGAATTTCACGAGAAGATGATAGTGTTGTGCGTGAAAGGTGGCAGTTGGAGAAAAATCAGATGAAAGTTACGTGCTTTCTTAAAACTGTTATAACCCGTATGGTCACGGATAATCCAACCCAAGCACTAAAAAGAACTGAAATAGACATGGGTTCGACCCGTTTGTAGATGGATGATCCAAGGATAAGTAAAATGTCTAAAATACACATGCAGTCTAACTGTAAGTAAAGAGAAGGAAGGGCAAGATCGGTCTTTTGGAATGGCGGAAAGAAACTCAATGCTAGCACAAATTTAGAATATGTTGATGTTGATGTTGATATAGATATTCAACTAAAAACCATACATCGTTTTGGAATGAACAAAAAATACAAAGGAAAGCCACCAACTAAACAACGCCGTAAATTTGTCCTCCCTTGAATCGGCTCCACAAAATATTTTATACATCGGACGTGTGGACCTTGTCAAATGTAGGAAGGGAATTGTTAGGATAAAAGAGATCTATCTAGTTTTGGAATGTTATGTTCCGTAATGTGTTCATGGGGTTTTAGATCTTACAAGATTTGCTCAACAATAAGATCTTTTGTTTTGTATAGTTGATAGGCGGTGCCGCGGTGGGATATTCTAAATAAAACACAAATTCGGTAGTCCTATAGTGAACAATGAACAACTAGTTGACATTCATGTATCTAGCTTTGAATTGAAGGTGAGGAGGATAAGATATGCATATTAAATATGAGAAACAACTTACTGTTCACCCCATCAATATTTCCTCATGGACCCTTGTAAAATGAAGACTTTGTACTATTCCGTATTCTAATCAGTACAGTGATACCACATTTGAATCAATTTTTCTGTAATATTTGTACATTGTAAACATGCACATAGTTTTGGGTTTTAACAAGTTCGGTCTTCGGAACATAAGCAAGCTGCAAAGTTTATCTTCCGATTTTAAATAGATCAAGACATAGCCCCTGTCTTGGGGGAGAGAAGCTGGAGCTGCTTCTTGCTTATACTTTTCTTGACCCGTTTATGTAAATAAGTAAGAAGTACTTATAAGAAGTCGTGAAAAAAAAATTGGAAGTTGAAAATACTAGCTTCTCTTTATAATTTCTATTTTTTTTTCAAACACTTTAACAACTTATAATTATTGATTTATTTATCACTTCTACTCCACTTCTTTACTCAGAGCAAGAAATCACTTCTTTTAAACAAACCCAAATAGTCTCATAATTATCGAGTTCAAGTTCGAGTCAGTGTCAATTATATGTTTTTATTTATGATTGATATTCTTTTTTCAGGAAAATGTAAGTTTAGTGAAGATTTCCATCATCAAAGGCTTCTTGAATTTGCAAGAAAAGGAAAACATACACAAACTTGTGGCTATATGATGAGGAATCCTCTTGCGTAGAAAGCAGCAATGTCATTTCGACAATTGTACGAGTAAATATTGACATATATAGTTGCATATGTGATGGATGGACATGTCGGGGGAGAGATCGATCTGGATTCTGGTCTGCTCGCATTTATTATTGAATGGGGGTACTCAACAACTCTTCTACAGTCGTGCAACTCAAGTCAACAGCTTATTTTCTCACAAATTTAATAGCCGGGACGAACTTACAATTTTATAAAAGAAAAATAGATTTTTTTACCACTTAATTTATAGTGTTTTTAGAAACTTGCCACCCAACTATATTTTGTTTTCTTTTACTCACTAATGTTAGGTTTGGATTTTTTTTAGCCACCAGCTTAGGTTCGGATTTCATTACTAGCATTATATTAATTTTATTTGTCACTAAACTTATTGTTTCTTTAGAAATTAACCACTCAACTATATTTTTTTTATTTTACTCACTAATGTTAGGTTCATTTTTTTTTTGTCACTGAAGTTAGGTTTGAATTTGATTATTAGCATTACATTAATTCTGTCTAGTATTATTAAAATACAGTGGTAGTCTGTAATAATACTTTGATGATTTAGTATATGTCTGTATCTTTATATATAGTATTTTTTATGTCTCCAACGTCGTTTACTTTGGGCGATAAGAATTTTACACGCATTTGATGACTTTTAAAAGACTACTTTTCATAAATAAGTTTACTTTTTTCTTCCGAATAAAAATTCAGCGCTTGAATTTTTACACACATAAAAAATCACAGAAATAAGTTATGAAACTATATTTTATAGGAGTCTTAAAATACGTACGAAGCAGTAGAAAAAATTGTAAATTAATGAGAAAGACGGAGGGAGTAATAATAATAAAATGATGCATTATAGAGGGCAATCATCGAAAATTAAGTTAACCTCTCTATTTATTTATCTTGAAAATTGTAATAAGATAAAGTTATTAAAATTTATGAAGATAAATTTGAGAGAGATTTTAGACTGAGCTTGTCGATTGAAACTTTAATAGCGAAAGATGATGCATCATATCATTCAATTACACTTTATCTTATGAGGGAGGGTGAATTGTTTGAAGTCATTGATTTCATATTCATGATTTATTGAATTTTTAGAATTCTAATTACGATTTTTCCTGGTTTTAATTTTTCGTCGGCTCATTTTATATTATTATTGTTATATATAAAGATATAAACATACGACACATCATCAAAATATTACATACTATCACTATGTATAAATGATGCTACAATGATTATCATAATGCTAGTAATCAAATCCAAACCTAAGTTGGTGGCTAAAAAAAGATCCAAACCTAACATAAGTGAGTAAAAGAAAAAAAAAATTAGTTGGATGGCAAATTTCTAAAAACACTATAAGTTGAGTGGCAAAAAAATCTATTTTCCCTTTTATAAATGCTTTGGCCGATCATGAAATTATTTCAAATACAATTTCAAATATTTTATGACCAAAGGGACATGGTTTCAAATGCAGAGGATCGTCCCGAGTTTAACTTTTTTTTTGAAATGAGCAAAATGGCTGAGTTTTTTTATCAAATAAAAGATGATACAATATCAAATATTCTCTTCGTCTCAATCAATTTTATTCAGTTTTTTTTTGAGATGTCCCATCATTTCTATACATTCTCAAAATAGCAACTTTTTATAATATAAAACAATATTAAGAGCATCTCCAATGGCATTGGTTATAATCGTTGGCTAAGTTGGACCTGTAAGATATTATATAAAATTTGCTGAACCTGTAAGACATTATACATTAACGGTATTGGCTATATTAGTTGGTTATAATTTAAAAATAATATGTTATTATTAATATTTTAGATTGTTAAAATAGAATATATTAGTTCAATATAGTAATGAATGATGTGTAATCTTCTTACAGATCTTACAGACCTGTAGCGGATCGACAAATATAGCCATCGATAGGAGGTTGGCTAAAATTATAGACAATTGATGGATGTGGTTGGAGTGCTATTTTTTTAACATATTGGATATATTTTTTATATTTGGTATGACAACTGATCTTTTAGCGCTTTGCATGGTTGACACCAACTAAATTCTCCCACTATCTCCATTTTATAATAATAAAAACACTATTACAACCACTACTTTATTTCACTATCTCAAATCTATTATTAAAAAATATATGGGTTCCACCACTTTACTCATTTTCCATTTAACTTTACTCATTTCTTAAGTTTTTTCTTGGTCTCTGTGTCCAATCCTAATGTATATACGTAATTCATCAGGACGGAGGGAGTATCAATTTGTTAATAAATGAAGAGAATTGATAAATAAGCTCCAAAATTTATTATTTAAACTCTAGTTAAATTTTATTTATTTATTCAAATCACATTATCACCACTAATATGGATGAAACATGTGGAGAAGGCATGTATAAATATGGTATAAATTTTGAAATTGGAGTTTAAATAGTAAAATGTGGAGTTATGTATCATCTTTTATTCGTCCTTATTTTTCGAACTTTAAATAATGTTGTTTTAGATACAATCACATTATATTAAATTTCTGTTCTGCCCGTTTGCTTGTTCAAATTACGTGGGTGGATCTATAAAATATTTTGGTATTGTATAATCTATTTTATACGCTCTCTGAGAATGCGATTAGTAGCAGGGTTTTTAGATTATTTATTATTTATTTATTTATATAAAAACTATATTTTTTATAATATATGTATTACATTCCTACCAATTTTTGTATTTATAATTCATTAAATTTTTTCATGAAAATACAATATAATTCATATTTTATTTAGACAATGAAATGTGGACATATATATATAATATTTAGACATTGTTTATTAAGATTTATTTTTCTAATAAAAAATCATCATACACAAGTCGTATTGAAGAAATATATTGGTTGATTGAGATTATATTTATTTGATATTATTTTAATGTTTAACTTATATTCTTATATTTAACAATCTTTATTTTTGTTAGACGATAAATTAAGATTATTCTATCTGATCCTGTAAAATATAATCAGAAATAAAAAATACGAATTCTGAACCAAAATTTGTGCCATTTTAATTCAAAATTTATCTAATTTTTTGTTGAACCACAACCAGTCCAGACCTCGCAAAAGGCAAAACTACCAAAATATACGTCCAAAGTTGATAGCATCTTAAACAACCATAATCATTTCTCTCCTAACGAAGCCCAAGATTGACATTGTTAAATAGTAATTGATTCAAATGGGAATCACAAAGAATTTCAGAAAAAAAGACAGAGACGAACAGAGAATCACAAATCACACTTCTGAAACTGCGAAAATCAACCCCTCTGGTCTTCGAACTCTTGTTTAGTCAAGTTAAACGTTTTATAAAACAAAACCTCTTAGTTTACCAAGTTTTTCACATAATGTTACATGGCCAACTCATTTTTCATGTACCCAAATAATGGTCTACAATCTAACACTAACCATTCAAATCTTCCATAATATACAAACATAGAATTACATGAACAAATTAGGTGTAAAATGAATAAGGTGATAGGTGATGAATCTATGAGCTTTGCTATTATGCATGGGGACCTACGAGTCCTTTTTAAATTATTACATCAGCTGTACGACCATACTATTCTTTTCCCTACACCACTCCTGATTTTTACACTACACAAACATCATATTTCTCACAATAATTCTATATCTTATATCCCATTATTCCACTACACTACTCATCACTTGCCTATATTATCCTCCCTCACTTCTTTTCTCCATTTAACTTGTGTTTTTCATGGCCTTCTCGTATATTCCTTTTCTTCTTCTGGCCATTTATATTCATGCCTTGGCTACTCTAAGCAATGCTGGTGGTCATCACATTAGGCCGCCTTCTCCGGGATACCGGCCCAGCTCTAAATTCAGGTCTATGAGCTTTTATAAAGGTTATAGAAACCTCTGGGGTCCTAATCATCAGAGGCTCGATAACAAAGCTCTCACCATTTGGCTCGATAGAACCTCGGGTATGTGATCCAATTCACGTCTTTCTCTGATACCTCAAGGTTTTAGAAGAGTTGGTCACTTAATATCAGACTGTGCATAATGTGTGTGAATTAAGTTAAGTATGATCGGTGTTAATGGGTTTTTTACATGCAGGGAGTGGATTCAAGTCTGTGAGGCCTTTTCGATCAGGCTATTTTGGTGCCTCGATCAAACTCCAACCCGGGTATACTGCAGGGGTGATTACAGCGTTCTATGTGAGCACTTCAACCTACCGCATAAGTATGTGTTTACGATTATAAGCTGATTAATTATGTGTTATATGTGTGCAGCTTTCAAACAGTGAAGCGCACCCGGGGTACCATGATGAGGTGGACATTGAGTTTCTGGGGACAACATTTGGGAAACCTTATACACTGCAAACAAATGTATATATCAGAGGAAGTGGAGATGGTAAAATTATAGGAAGGGAGATGAAGTTTCATCTCTGGTTTAATCCTACCAAACGATTTCATCATTATGCAATCTTGTGGTCTCCAAAGGAAATCATGTAAGGATACTTCAGTTAAGTTGATTGTAGTTTATATCTATTTAGTAAAATAACCAAATAATTACAAATGGAAGTGCAATTGTCTAGATTTAGTCAGACATGTTAATTTTTAGGATTCTATTTGGTGAACAGCCTGAAGTTGCAAAAAGTGGGTCTTCATTATGTACAACATGTATTAAGGGAGAAGTTTAATAAATATTGTGCAGATTTCTAGTTGATGATATCCCAATCAGGAGATATCAAAGAAAGAGTGTGGCTACATTCCCACTAAGGCCAATGTGGGTTTATGGGTCCATATGGGATGCTTCTTCATGGGCAACAGAGGATGGGAAATACAAAGCCAACTATCAGTACCAACCATTTGTGGGAAAGTTTACAAATTTCAAGGCAAGTGGTTGCACTGCCTATTCTCCGCGGTGGTGCCGCCCCGTTTCCGCCTCTCCGTGGCAGTCCGGGGGCTTAAGCAGCCAGCAGAACATGGCCATGCATTGGGTACAGAGTCACTACTTGGTTTATGACTATTGTAGGGACAACAAAAGAGACCATTCCAAAACACCAGAATGTTGGGGTTAGTATACTTCCACAAATGGAATTACCATGTGCCCAAGGCCTAAGTTACTGGAGGAACAAAAATTTCTTCTAAGAAAATTATAAGTAGATTTGTTTGGTACTACTTTGTTAATGTTTTTCGATTTATACTCGTGGTATGTTGTTGTACAATAGGTAGAATACACTGAATATGAGAAGTAGGTGAAGTTATGGGGGATTAGATCTAAGGGCAAAGGCCTGATTTGAGTGAATGCATTTATTTCTTACATCACAATAATGTCAAAAAAGTAAAAGAGTTCTCATTATTTCTGGAACACAACAGCAAGTACTACTCCGTCTGCCATTTGCTTGTTTAGCTTGCTATCATTATTTGTCATCTTTTATAATTTTAAACTTCTCTTCATCTTCCTTTATTAGTTAGCATGATATGTATTGCCGACAAATCCCAGCAAACAGTTTAAAAAAATAAATGTATAACTAAAATCCGGAAGTAACTTGATCTAGCTAAGGTTTTAAATACTTAAATAGTAACATGCACCGAACTGGTTCTTAAATGTCAAGGCCACAAGCATATACATCCAATATACTACAGTTACAGTATATTACTATAACCCCTCAACAAAAGATGTGAAACTACAAGGCTGCGTATTTTTTGTAACACAATAAAGCAGGCAATTTCCTCCCAAAACATCCATCTACAATTTTCTTTCAAATCCTAATTTTGGTTTTGTGAGTCGTCTTTTATAAAAATAATTGATATTCCAACCTTGGTAACTGCCCCAAAGTTATTATTGTATATTATAGACTAAAATCCATAATCTTGACACAAATAAGTACTATTGAGATTGCCATTGAATTTGAAATCTAGAATGCTGATAATTTTGCCATCAAATACAAACTCTACATATTTCACCATATATATAATTACATCTGAAACCTAATGACTAATCTTTGTAAATCTAACAAATTAACCACATAAATGGGAGGCTATATACCTCCACTCAATAAGAAACAAGACTGTAAAGCAGGACTGCATCTGTCACTCGAAACTGACCTGCAACACAGCAAAATCATTTACTGCCAAGTGCTAATCAAAGTGAATTAATTTCTATTCAATGGCAATAGCCAATACATGTAACAAAAAAATATAAAAAATCTCCTAAACCATATTTTATATAATAATATAGTAATTTAGCATATAAAAAATTAACCAAACAAATTCAGAGATTGCATACTAGAACATCTATGTATCTAAAAGCATTAAACTCAGGTGTCGGTACTAATCAACAGTGTACTAGTTGTGGAAATTTAACTACATTACGTAATACTATTCATGATTTGTTCAGGATACTAGCAAAATATTTGTATGGAATTTAGTGATTATCCAGATAACCTCTGTAGGTCAAATTAGAAAAGGATAATATAAAAAATAGTAACAAAAAATAACTACCAAGGAAGCATATGCCAAACATCAGATCTTAAGAACACAAATGAAGCACTGTAGTAATTATCCAGTATGGTATCTAAAAATAAGATTTTATCATGTTAAGCACCTATACACCTAGGATTTGATAGCATCTGTTTAAATTATTACTACCCAGAATAGCAGTACATCTTATCTTTATATTATTCTTGTACTTGAAGCCAACAATTCTTCTTATATGCGTGTTTTATTTGCAAAATTACTCCTAGATTAGGATTTTTTGCTTCAAATTTACATTATGTTAATCCCAGACTACACGTTAAATTGTCTCAGAGACTAAACTTTATAGCTTTTGGTTTAACTCTATACATTCTGCAGTATTCATTGTCCCATCAACTCATCAAGAGCCAACCAAATACACACCCATAATAAATAAAAATAAAAATTGAGAGAGCCCCCAATCCCTCCCACCATAGTTGATGTTAGAAAAGGTAGAGTTGGGGTACAGAATTACTTATATGCAAACATCTATACATGTAGATAGGAGTAATTTAACTTAAAATGCATGTAGTAGCACTGTATAATGAAAAACAAGAATAAAAAAATTGTGTTTTGCCAGAGATAGAGAAAACATTCATCCAAGTAAATGTAAAAGAGATAACATATAATTAAGCTTGGTTACCTATTTTTCTCATGAGAGCTTGAGAGAGTATAGTTTCAATATATCGTCACATAAACAGCCGAGTATACTAGAATTGCTGCCATGTGTAAACTTCACATCACGGACAGGAAACTTTTGAGGGGTAAGATGCTGAACAGTAAGTAATGATGGCAGCAATTGCAGCGTTATTTCACCTCTAGCCTCATCCCCAGACACAAATAATGGTGCGTCATTGTTGCGTATGTCAACTATTGCAGATTTTGGCAGCCTGATATCATTTACATTGGCACATGTAGATCCGAGTTTCTGAAAACATTGACTACTTGTTCTTTTGTATGAAACATGAGAGCCCACAACAGAGTTTCCCATAGCATTAGTGGAAGGTGTAGGAACAGCTTGGGATGCAGATTCCTTGTTAAGCATGTTTACTTTTGGACGATATGATGCTACAATGTTACTATTGCTAGAAGAACATGCAAGAGATACACAAACTCCCTCATTATCTGATCCCGGGATCAAAAATGGCCTGCAGTGCGAATTGGAGGATTGTCATATATTTATTTGTTCCTCCAACAATCAATCTAAAGGCATTTACAATTTTGTTTTTAAAACAGTTTGGTCAGATTTTTTGTAATGATTCATGCACAATGACTTCCACCCTCTTAGTTGCTAAATAGAATACTAGTAAAAGCAGCAAATAAGATATATTTATGGGTTGTTTGCAACTCCAGATTCCAAACAGTAGCCAGAGGAAAGCAAATATTTTGATTATTTTGCTTACATTTTCATATGTGCCTAGATTCCTTCCGTGAATGAAACTGATACAGGTCATGAATAGGGGGTAGAATGCAAACAAATGACAGATTGTGGTAGAAACCATCACACAATATTAGGTCAGGACTCTCTCAAACGGGCAGAACTGCATTTTCATATCATCAATATATTCAACTCTTAGTATAATGCAATATAGACCCCTAGTTCTTACAAACAACTCCTAATAAGAACCAGTAACAATTTTTTTATAAAGAGAGGACAGCGTAGTACATAAATGAACCTTTTATAAGCAAAAGAAATTAAATTAATTAAGCTAATTATATTACCAGAACCAGCAAAAGCCTTCTCCAAAAAATTGGGGTAGTTTAAAGTGAACCACAAAATATAACTCAAGGGCCAAGGCACATTATATAATCAAAATATAATTAACAACAATGGACCTACTGGCTGATTATGTGTCAGTAACCCTGATCAGCCAGAGAAATATGTTTTGGCCCGATCACGTAAAAGAATGAACCGGATGAGAGGAAAAAACGCGATGTTATGTATATTTCAGCCATTGTGGTTTCAAATGATCTGTCAGTCCAATATGGTTATGACATGGCAACATAAGATGCACAGATGCGCAGACCTGCGTGTGTGTGCTCACAACCATAATAAGTATCCTTACATGTATGTGAGAGAAAAAGAGTGTGCATGCGTATGCGTCAGCGTATCAGATCTCAAATAATACGGGTCAGTGTATGTCTGTATGTGTGCAAAAGGAAGAAGCATAACAAATTCCATACAAAATAATCAAAAACATGTCAGAAACAAGTGTGTTTGCTTCCAAGTTCATTAATCCTAATATCTAATACTATAAATATGGGCAGAAAAAAAGAGTGGCCCAATCCTCAACTTCATACACCAAGTGAAACATAGGAGGGGAAAAAAATACCTTTCATCAACACCTCCAAAGTTCCACTCGCAAGCGCCAATTGAAGATGCAGTTAGAATTGTTCTCACACCAGAAGGCGAGGGTGACTCAGGTGAAACCGAATATAAACTATGAATCGGGTTGCATGTTATCCCGGCTAAGCATTTTACAGGTTCCCGAGTTTGGCGCATATCAAACACCAAAAGCATGCCATTCTGCGAGGTGTTTATGAAATACTAATCAATTTCAAGATATATCCAGTATAGACCTTAAGATAACCAAACTTTATATGACCTGTAATCCAGCATATGCATAATTCGAACAGCTGATATCCCATGAACATGACCAAGCAGCAGCCTAGAAATACAATGGCAACAGATACATAATATGATTCCCGGGAAACTTGAAAAACTGAGGACACATATGCTATGAACTTTGTCAGCTTAGCACTAGGTAATTGCCTAATGGGCTAACACCTCACACTATAAATTTGTTTGGTTACGTCCTTCCAGCAATCAGAGGCTTAGAGCAAGTGCACGGAATCAGATTCAACCTCTGGCCTATGGCTCCAAAGTCCAAAGGCTATAAACTATACCTATTTACATTCTACCACCTAATAGAACAAGTTGATATAATATTTCTTGTTAAAACTAAGTTATTCTCTCTTTTGCTCAACCTACATTTTGAACTGATAATGCGTGCAATGAATCCAATGATACTTCAGCAATTTTGCAATCATGCTAAGAAAGCAGTAAGACCGCAAAAAGTGATCTACTAAATACAAAGGATAGTTCAATATTCTCTTTCCTATTTAAGGAAATTAACATCTAGCAGACTAGCACTAAATAATGATTAAATTTTATACAAGCTAAGACAGAAAAATGAAAGGCTGAAATTTTTACCGGCAAATCATAGGTAAGAACTGTGGTGTTGCTTTGAGAACTGAAAATAAATATCACGTAATAATTAATAATGAGAACAGTCATTGACTCATTGTAGAGAGAACCACAAAAAGTTTCAGAAAAAAATTTTGAAACAAGCACAAGCAAACCTAATAATTGACAGCTTTTTCCCTAGTGAGGCAACCAGTAACAATCTGTCACGGGGAGAGAATCGCAAGTCTCTAACAGCCTTTGTGTTTGAAGGAAGTTGCATATCCAATCTATCATGCGGAGCTACCAAACTTATCTGCAAATCAAAGACGCACAAAATTTCAGAATATATCTCAATATGCAATATTCTTGCCAACTTCACATTCCCGTCTCTAATTAAGAGTTTACTTTAGTAAGTCCAAACAGTCCCCCCATTCCAGTGAGCCTTCGAGCAATAAGCAAAACTTGACCAGAAGCATCCACATCAAATACGCGAGCACCTTCAATATTGAACTCTTTCTGCACAAATTACACTATTAAGTCAATAAGAGTAGATAAAAAATTGAAAATTTCGTAGAAATGTCTATACCCCATATATAACAAATGACAAATAATATATTTAAGACTATAAAGCCATAGAATCTTTAGTTAGACCTATTTTGCGTGATTAACTATAATTCCATATATATCATGTTAAAAAAATGGAACAAATATTGTTGTAGCATATCTACCAAATGGATGTTCCAGTTTTTCTATCATAAAAGAACTTCACTTCTACCATAGTGAGGTCAACCCAAGAATTAATCTGTACTCGATCTCTTAGGAATAAAATCAAGAATACTGATAGGAGCTGATATATGCTGATAAAAGGAATGTGAGGAGTACTAGACAATATGACCTAAATCAGATTATTGACACTCTTGCAACACAACCTTAGGTAGTATTCGAGAGACCACCCACTCTCCACTCACACAGTTCACTCTTAATTCTTCCTGCCCTTCAACATACCAATGGCTTTCCTATTTATAACCCCCAACATCAAACCATAGTCCCTAAATTAAAGCTGAAATATTCCACCAATCACTCCCTTTCAAATCCGAACTGATGCACAGTCAATCATTCAGATTTTTTAAGTCATTAAATAATTAATGTGTAACTAATTAAATAATTAATGTGCTTATTATGTTTCCTGAAAAATACAAACTCAGCCACAATATATTAAGAAAGTGGAAGCAATTGAGAAATCATTCCATAACCTTTGTAGAACAAAAGAGGGTAAAATAATGAACCTGCAATTCAAAGCTGTTGGAACATCCTGTCTTCCTAAATTGTCCTGTGAGCCATGAATAATAATAATTCTCAGTAATTTACTCATCTTAAACATATTGCTAAATAAAGTTTACACTCAATACGAAACCATATATCAAATGTACCTGTACAAGAACTCCTTGGAAAATCACTGCTAGCAGTGACTGATCCTGCTGTCCTCTCGGAATGTTCTAACATGCCCTCCAAATACCTTGCTCTCTGAGAAACCACAAGTTGTTTCAACAGAAACCAAAAAAAAAAGTGTGAGATAGCAAGTGGTCCCAGATGGAGGGAGGGAGGAGAAAGTGAGAGGAAGGAGGAGATCATATTAAACATGCCTCTTTGAGTTGTTGCACCTGCAGATATAATTCAGCTTCTCTCTTTTTCCCTTCATCTTCTCTCTTTACACATTCCGCATGCTGTATATAATGACATAATAGGTATTAGCATATATGCACAATTTTCTCTAACATTGAGAAAACTGCATTTGGACAATTTCGTGCAATGAGATAACCAGTAATTTAATGAATAAAATCCATGCGATGTGGACTTTAATAAGGATGAAATGATATTCATCATATTCACGGTAATTTCAAAGCTGGTGGTTGGGTTGGGGGACAAATCACATGTAGAGCACTCAGTTTACCATCCTTTATTCCATTATGGGTCTGGAAACAAGTTTCCCACGCAATGACTGGTCACCAGGGACAGAGCCAGACCTCAATCTCGACGGGGGCCAACTCATATAATAATAAAACATATTTGATACATAAATAAAAAAAATATAAAGTAACTTACATATAATATCAATCAAAACAGCACCCTACATTCTCTAAAATTCAGAAATTCATCTATTATATAAAGTAATCCAGTCTTACCTTTGTGTCAAGAGATGCACATTTAGCTTCAAGTTTTTGAACTTTCTGCAAAGAGGTAACCATTTCATATTTAAATTTCATGTATTTTTTATCTCATAAGCATCCCAAGAAACTGATACACGACCTTTTGTAGTTCTTCATCAACAACAACAATCCGGGATGCATAAAGTAATCTAACATCCTTCAGACTGCAACTTCTCTTGCATTGAGGACACTAGGCAATAGAATGTCAAAAACACATCAGAAGTTGATATATATGCATCTGTAGTGCACTTTACTAAACGTCTAAACATACTAAAAATACAATGAAATACCTTCCTTGAACTTTGACGTTGTCGAATCCATTTCTGTATGCAAGACAAACCATAAATATGTCCACAAGGAAGACAACTGCAGTCATTCAACCACATAAACATGGAAGCTATAATATCAGGGAAATGCAACCTAAACTAGAGGGATGAATATAAGAATGTCATTCAACACAGATGATCTTAACAGATAGTAGAAGATTAACTTGTGTTACATATATGTATCATCCGACAGTCCGAAGAAAAAAATTAAAAAACAGTTGTATTATATAGTACTAGCAAGTATCCCATGCCAAGCACTGTCCAACTGATGTAAGTAACAAATAGACTTTAATTGATTAACATGAAATATCCACTACCCAAGCGATAACTTGTATGGTTTGCAATAATGCAATGCATTAAAAAAATATACAACAATAGTTTGGTGTAAAAACCCTATAATTACTTAAAGTCACTCTCTGCTTCAGCATTCCACTGTCGTAATAACCAACTAAACAGTTAATTTTAGAACCCACATACCAAATAAGTCATATTACATTTCACTTTTTAACTATATTCTCAGATGATAATAAGATAAATGAGTCACAAATTAAGACAAATGCTAAAGACTTACTAGACATGGCTTTGTCAAAATCATAATTGTGGACGAAGGCGTAGTTGTCACTTAAACTGTGTTCCCCACAAACAAATGAAACGCTTCTAAAAGTACGGCGTTATGATTAAATGAAAATAACTACACTACATAACAATCATGAGACCATCAAGGTTCAACACACACAACACGTCTATAACTAATGCTCAACATAATTACACAACATAATAGTTTTATTAGATAGTGATATTTCATCAGTCCTTCACTACCTAAACCTTAAGTACATTGCAGAATTTCGGTGCAAAACTGTTAAGTAAACCTTACTCGTTTATCTTCAATTAAACGGCAAATGTTCATTGTTCGAAAACTTCAACATAAAATGACTAAGGTTCAGCACAATTAACCTAGAACTAAACCGGACTCTATACAAATAATGTAGATAAGTAAACTCGAGAATGCGGAATAAACGAATCCGAAAGCACTAACCAGACTTGATGAACACCTTCAGAAGTCCAAGGCTCCATACAAATTGGGCAACACAATCCATCAATTTCATTATTATCTTTGCTCATTAACTCCTCAATGCCGCTACCATCATCATCAATACTCAACGGTGTCGTTTTGTTCTTCACAATAGCCGCAGTCGAAACTGCCTCATCGTCTTCTTCATCATCATCATCATCATCTTCGTCATCTTCATATTCATCGTCATCGTCTTCCTCTTCGTCTAGGTCCATAACATCTTCTACAACAACAACATCTTCGTCTTCTACATCATCGTATATATAGAAAGCAGGATTCACATCTGACATCGCTCATCAAATTATATCTTCGTGTTGAATTCACCCCTCTTTTAACCCTAGTCTCTGTGTTTTTTATCCCAATTTTTACAAACCAAAGTGAAGTTCGGTTAATAATTAAAAGTAATCTTTACTACACTATTAAAGCCGAAACATTAAAAGTTTGGTGGATCCGTATCTAGTTGAATTATGGGCTTTTTATGTAATCAATTATTCGAATTATGGGTTTTTTATATAATCAATTATTCTTTTTAACTAAAACTATTTTCTTTTCTATATTCATTAAAAGTTTGGTTAGTCGATAATCAATTATTCTTTTTAACTAAAACTATTATCTTTTCAATATTCATTAAAAGTTTGGTTGGTCGGTACTTGGGCCGAATTATGGACTTTTTATATAATCAATTATTAAAAGTTTGGTCGGTCGGTAATTGGGACGAATTATGAGCTTTTTATATAATCAATTATCTTTTTTAACTAAAATTATTATCTTTTTTATATTTTCTAACTAAAAAATTCAAAATTTTAAAAATAACATTGGACAACATAGCAACCATCCTCTTTAACAAAAACACGTTATCTTTTTCAGATTTCTAACTAAAAAACCGAATTCTAATAAAGGTGAGACATTTAAAGTTTGGTCGATCGGTACTTGGGCCGAATTATGAGCCTTTTTATATAATCAATTATCTTTTTTAACTAAAATAATTATCTTTTTCATATTTTCTAACTAAGAAACTCAAAATTCTAAAAATAATATTATACAACATAGCAACTACCTTTTTTAACTAAAACACGTTATTTTTTTTCCAGATATTTAACTAAAAAACCAATTTTCTAAAAAATAACACATGCAACATACATGTAAAAAAAAATATCATTATAATACATACTATACTGTTAAAGTCGGAAATCAGAAGTTTGATCGGTCGGTATTGGGCCTAAATACGTGCCTATCTATATAACTAATTATTCTTTTTAACTAAAATATATTATCTAATTTATGTTTTATACTGAAAAAGCTCAATCTTCTAAAATAATATCAAACAACATAGTAATTATCTTTTTAACTAAAACACGCTATATCTTTTAGATTTTCAAACTAAAAAAACCAATATTCTACAATTAACACGGGTGACCAGTGTTGTAATAAGCAAGAATCAGATTTAATCGGTAAAGACACCGAACAAGGATTAAACGAGGATTAATTTTATTGACCGGAGATTAATAGAATGATTAATAGAATAATCAGATATTTAATCAGTTCGGCGAGCTACGGAATTAGGATTAATCGATGATTAATCTTTATTAAACACCGAGTTTTAGAACAGAGCGGGCGACATATTATTATATATAATTAATAATAAACCGGTGATACTTTTACACTAAAATACATTAGCATTATTTTTAAATACTCTAATGGTCTTAGTTTAAAAGTAATATTATAAATCGGTACTATACTGTATATTATTATACTATTAAAGCTCGGTCGAGTTTGGTGATCCGGTTGATATTCGACCCACATATCTCCTTAATTTATAACATGTTTTGATATACTTTTCATTATCTATTAAATCAAAACATTAAAAATTAGGTTAATATGATGTGTCGATATTTGGGTTTACGTGTCTCTTTAACTTATAATATGTTCTATATTAAATTATTAATTTTTAACATTTTCATTAAAATATAAATGTCCGAACTAATTTATAATTAGTCATTTGACGAACCTAACTATTAAGAATTCATTCTGTAAAAAAAAAAAAATTATTATAAATTTATTCAGCTGTTAAATGAAAATTTTATCTAACCACATTATTCTATCATAATTTTATTTTCACAATAAACTTAGTTAAATTTAAATATATACGGTAAAATAACAAATACTATACCCGCCCGTGCTTTGCACGGGTTATAAGCAAGTGATATAAATTGGAAAAGGATAGAAATATTGTGGCCTTTGGGATTTAGGAGTTTGGATACGAATCGGTATCATGGTCAATTGGCCCATGATATTATCATGATTTGGCCCATGATATTATCATGATATGACTCGATTCGAGTTAGTAATATTAGCGATTTTGTGATTATATTAAACAAATTCAAATCAATAAAAATGAACGAAGTTATATATTGTATTTATAATAATAATATAAGATGTTTATCAAAAATACTTTTCTATAATATTTTTTATTTTACTATTTTCTAGAAATAATTATGAAAATGTTCCAACTGGATGCAACTTTTGTATCTTTGTAAAAGAATATATTTATAATCAAAATCAATTAAGTATAGCTAAATAGATTAAATCACATAAACTAAAACTTACACGCAGAATAAATCTAGCATAAATGTCTCATGAAAATATCTACAAACTATAATTTTATTATCAGCCTCAATCGATTCATTTGATACGAATAGCATGCATATATATAGTACTGCATATGTGTGGAACAACAAAATTAGAATATATAATTATATAATTATATACAACCAGCATCTCCAACAGGAGGTGCCAATGTCATGTGGCATGATATGGACTTGCACTCTCATTGGAGATGTTGGAATGCTATTGGGGTGTCAAGGGGGATGGCTTTGGGATACCAAAAGTTGGCAACTCATAAAGTAAGGTGCCAACTTCATTTGTGATCCCAATAATATATTAAATATAGATTTGTGGTCTCAATAATACATAAAATATTATTTCTCTATTAATAAAGTCGGCATCTTTGAGTGCCAACCATTGGAGTGTATTTTGAAAGAAAGGTGCTAAAAATGATTTGAAAGAGTGTGAATATAAAATATAATATTTTGAGTGCTGTGTCAAAATTGGCACCCCTTGAAGGGTGCCAACCATTGGAGATGCTCTAAGAGTATCTCAAATGGGAGGTGCCAAAAGGGGTGCTAATGTCATGTGGCATGACATGGACCGGCACTTCCGTTGGCATCTTTATTGGAGATGTTGGAGTGCTATTGGGATGACAAGTGAGTTGGCTTTGGCATGCCAAAAGCTGGCAACCGATAAAGTAGGGTGCCAAACTTCATTTGTAGTCTCAATAATACATAAAATATAGATTTGTGGTCGCAGTAATACATATATTTTATAGATTTGTGGTCCCAATAATACATAAAATATTATTTCTCTATTAATAAAGTTGGCATCTTGAAGTGCCAACGATTGGAGTGTATTTTAAAAGAAGGGTGTTAAAAATAATTTGAAAGAGTGTGAATATAAAATATAATATTTTGAGTGATGTGTGAAAATTGGCACCCCTCGAAGGGTGCCAACCATTGGAGATGCTCTAAGTCTCGTATGTTTCGTAGAAACACAAGCTGCTTCTGACCTTTTCTACTCTTTACCCGTTTGTGTAAATAAGAAGCAGAAGCACTTTTAAGAAAGTGAGAATATTAGCTTTTTTCTCATAGCTTCTGCATTATTCCCAAACAATTTATTGTTAATTTATTTACTTCTCAATTCTACTCCAGTGTAAGCAAGAAGTCACTTCTCTTCAGTTAACCCAAACGGCCCCATAAAAACATAAGGAGAGATCGAGAAAAGACTGTTCTGGTTTGTTTCTAATAGATTTATATGTTTATTTTGATTTTTTGGTTATTTTTGTGATACTAATATTTAGAATAGAGGTGGCAATATGGTCGCAAAACCATTAAACCAATGCAAACCAAATCAAAATTATGGATTTGGATCCATTTGAAATCACATTTAGAAAAATGAATTTGGTTTTGTTTCCAGTCTCACATTTCTCACAAAATATGGATCTAACCACATTTGGACTCGCTTTTAAGATTTAACTCTCCACACACTATTATGTTTTTTTTATTTTCTTTTTCTCTTTTTCATGATCTTACTTGGAGAAGCCAAGAGTTTGAACCACTACATCAACTCACACATTCACACTACATCAACTCACACACACTATTGTTATATGAGTGTATTAAGTTTTGTTCATTATATAATACTTATATTTACTTACTAAGCTAGTTATTCATAATTCAAACTAAAATCATAACCACATTTATTAATATATGGTTTGAAAATGGTTTTGGTTCATTTCTCCAAACTAAATCCATTTTATAAGAATTAAAACCAAACCAAAATCATATTTTGTCACCTCTAATTTAGAAATATTAAAAGAAGCTCTAAAAAATGGAAAGAAACCTTCTAAGTTTGAAATGTAGATGTTTCCAGTTTTCGATCAGAATCGCTAGAATCAAAGTGCTCCTCGACTCTATTCATGAATTTAGACTTTAGTAGACATGTGGTGGCCGGAGGTGGTTCATTCTTTAAAGATGGCCTGTACAATAAAAACATGAAAATAGTCCATCTGACAAGTGACAAGTAACAATCGTCGGCAACTAACTCTGTGGCGATGTTTATTACTATTAGAGTACCATGAAGGCATGAACATATGAACAAGAACAACCGCAAAAACAGCATCTGGTTGTAGAACGACCACCAATGACATCATAGGAGATTCTGTTAGTATATATATTTATTATACAGTTCTTCTCATTACTTCACATAATTTAATATTTCATTTTTATACGTACTTGTTTTCGAACAAAAAATTAAATAGTATAATTTCATTTATTAGAATAATGTCATTTGAGTGTATTAATTTTTGTTCATATAATTGGTCTAGTTTAATTTGATTTAAATTAGAAAAAATTATTTCTCTCATTCTATATAAAAAATTTAGGAATTTGAGTCGGTAAAATTTATGTGAAAATATTATGGCATAAAAAATTTTGTGCGTGTATAAATTTATTGTATTGATCTATTACAATGATACTCTATTACTTTATACCACCAATGGTAAAAGATACTCATAACTATTAAATTAGAATTTAATTAAAGTTTATTTATTACAAGTTAATTGAACAAAACTATTAAATTATATAAAATTTGTATATTTCTTTATTTTAATAATGTAATAATCCCGTATAATTGTTAGTTAAACAATTATCTAACAATTTTATTCATATTAACTTTAAAAATTTCAATGCTCTTTTATACATTATACTGAAAATAGAATGTTCTATATAATAATACTTAAATTTTAAAGATCCATTCATTCATTCATTTGATATATGTATATATACACGCTCTATTCCTGTCATTGTTTAAATATAATTTTGACACAGAGATTAAGAAAAAGGGTGAAGTAGTAGACTTTTGATAAAGAGAGATAACAAAGTAAAATTAGCGTGAAAACGGAAAGTATTAGAATGGGATTGATGCATTATTTTTGATAAATTTTGAAGTGTTAAAATTGGATGAGACATTAAAAAAATTCTAAAAAAATAGTGGGACAGTTGCTGACTGTCTTACTTTAAGTTCCCATCACTATGGCTATTTATGATTTTATTATAAATCATTATCAGGAATTCTAATAAACTCTCAATGAACTTGTTACATCTCTGGATTTACTTCCGTTAACTTGATTTCATTAACTCATTCTAGTCATGATGATGCATCTACTTCTGGCATTATATGCATGTCAATATCAAAGCTACAATATCCATGATCCATCTTCTTTCCATTCATGGTTCACAAGTTGCAACTTATACTATTTTATTTAGTTGTAAATTTTTCCATAAATTTACATATTATTTGTCTCAAAATAAAAATATACAACTTATTTAATAATAATCACAATAATATGTAATGTGAAGTATAATTTAACTAAACATATAAAAAGTACAAATTTAATGTACGAAATAATGTTAACAAGGAATTGACAAGTCAAAGAGTTGTCCCATGCAAGAAATGTCCCATGCATGATTAAACCAATAAGCTTCGATTTCACCCCAATTTCATTTTCCTAACAAATAAATGTGATGTAAAATTAGAGCTTAATCCCCACTCTACTCACCACCATACCATAGATCAAAAGCTATTGTAAAACATCCCCACAACATGTCATATTTAAAGCTTCTTAATTATGTAGCTGCCCTCGTACTCTTTTTTTTTTTTTTTGTTTTTCTTTCTTAATAAAATTTCTAGCTATATCTGCATGTTCACTACTTTACATATAAGATCTGCATATATGAAGACTTCCGCAGAACTGAGGTCTTGTTTCAACATGACTTCTGGATTCCTAATTCTCAGTTTGCTGCTCATCATCTTACACGTGATGACTGTTGTCACAGCTCAAGATGGTAATGCCTTCATCGTATGCATTGGGTTTGATTTACTGTTCATACAATGCTTCATTTGTTAATCCGATAACCTAGCATAGCTCTGGTTGTGTTGAATGCATGTGAAGACTAATGCATGAATATATCTGTCTCATATGTTTTCAGGTTTACGAGGACCAACTTGTCGAACTTGCGGAGGTAATTAAATTTTGATCCCGGGTTTTCCCTTTTTACATTTATATAAAAAAATAATGCCACTTATCCTAAATTTTAAAATGACTGTACCTCACAGGTAACTAGGTTTAATTGGTTGATTAATGTGAATATCAACGGATACATCACATGCAAATGAATTTGGAAATACCTTTTTGGATGCCTAGTATTTTTTAATAAAAATTGATATTCCTGAAATTGATAAATCTTACTAATTTTATCAAAGATTTAAAAACCTAATCGAATAAGAGTCGCGTTATACTTACAAAATTGGGTGCGTATAAAATGACATGACAATTGAATTATATATTTTAATTAATGTTATTTATGTTAACACATGAACTTATTTCAATCAAAATATAACGTATATAATTTTCGTGAAAAATTTTACAACCAATTTTGTGCATGAAGCCTATTCCTAGTAACAAACATAGGATACTTGCAAAGTTGTTGCAAAGTCGTTCGAACTTTATGTTAGCAAGTACGTTCTTAAGAACTTCTTTTTTCATTGTCTAGACACTTTGAGAAACTTAATCAAAAGGTTAGAACTTAGAAGTGGGCTTGCTTCGAAACTTTGAAATCGCATTTTGACATTTTCAAATTTATTTATTTAAAACAAACATATAGTTGTATCAAAATAGGTTTGATTCATAATTATAAACTTGATTGATATACCATGTAATTTGTTAGTGCTTCTTCTATATAGTATGATTATCATACCATGTCATTCTTGAAAATTGCGCATGCCAGATTCAAGATATATAAATCAAAAACTTGCACAAATGGTTTAGGTTAAATTCATTTTATGCACGCATGTTAGTAAGTTGAGCGAGAGTGTAGTTGAGGTATATATGCAGGCACAAAGAGTGAGTTTGATTATTCAAAGACCAGCGGGAAGGGACCAGCATTTTGGGGAACGCTGAAGACTGAATGGGCTACTTGCGGGACCGGAAAGTTGCAGTCGCCGGTGGATTTGACGGTGAACGGAGTCGTCGACGTGGTTCCCCAGTTAGAGACCGTCACAAGGCGCTACAAACCTTGCACTAATACAATGCTCACTAATAAGGGCACTAGTATTGAGGTACTACTTGTTACTCGCTCCATCCCATTTTATGCACGTGAACATAGATGTTCCGAAAAGAATGAACCTTCCGCTTGTAACAATTGTTTAAGATATACTGCACTTTTTTAACATCTACTATCTCATTCTCTGTGGTTGAAATTGAAGTCAAGCATTGTATGTGTTAATGTATAATGAAAAAAGAATACAGTATTTATACTGAGCGGTTCGATTACTGATGCAGCTTGAGTGGGTTGATGGTGGAGGTATCTTTATCAAGGGCAAAGAATACAACCTCACCAATACTCACTGGCACTCACCTTCCGAGCACACTCTTAATGGCAACAGGTTCACTGTCCTACAAATTCGAACCAAGTTCTTCTCTAATTTATTCGTGTTGATAATTTATCTCTCGTTTATAGATTTGACTTGGAACTGCATGCTGTGCATGCCGATGATGAACAGCCTCAGAACTTTGCCGTGATATCTATTCTCTACAAAATTGGTCACTCACCAGACCCATTCCTCGCGAAGGTATGCTGATGAACCAAGTAATATGACATTATATAGTCTAAAATTCTTATATAGATTTTTTTTTTATTCAGCCAAGCCTCTGCATTTGTTTAATTTTTACCTTACATTAATCATTTGGTTATTTGATTTCAGTTAGAGAGAAATATATCAGCATTTATTGCCGATGAAAGTGTTAAAGAGATCGAGAGGGGAGTATTGGATCCAACTGATATCGGGATTTCTGGGAGAGAATTTTATAGGTATCAAGGTTCACTCACCACCCCTCCCTGTACTGAAAGGGTGGTTTGGACAGTTGAAGAACAGGTACATATTTAAGTGGTATTCATATTCTGTTAATTCTTATCAAGACCGAAAAATGTGTAAAATTAAGATTTTACTGAATTCGTGTTGTCACAGATAAAAACTGTCTCTGCGGATCAAGTTGAATTGCTACAGGAAGCTGTTGATGATGTAATACTTCTGATCTCCCTCCCCCCTTCTCTCTGAATAACCATAAAAATATGAAATCATGACCAATTTGTGAATTAAAAAGATCATTTTAGCATCTGCATAAAGTTTATGTGTCTGTCAATTTAAGGTCAGTACTGAGTGTGTGAAATTTATCACTTTTGAAATCACCTAAATCATCATCTTCTCTTACATATACACTGTATGATTTTTACGGAGAAATATTGTATACTATTGAGGTTGTTGGTATCTTATTTGGTTGCAGAATTCAGAGATGAATGCCAGACCACTGCAGCAACTCAATGGGCGTGACGTCCGCCTCTATGTTGATCATTCTACTTGATAAATCAACTTGTTGTCTTCCCAGTACCCACAAATAACTACCGAGGTTTCATTAAAGCAACTCTCAGTAGTGTTATTGTTTCCATTCATTTATGATCTGCTGTGTTGGTTTTGTTTGTACTGGGCCTTGTTTTGTTTAAAATTCAAACTATATCAGCTTCAATGCCTCAACTTGTGAATTAATTAGTTAATTTGATTTGAAATTTTTTTCTTGAAAGTTAATAGCCTTTGTCCTACTATAATATTTTTTATGCTTGCTTATATGCTTGTGTTCTGTTAATCACATTTATATTTTATAATCAAACTTTGTTGTGTTTATCTTCAGGCATATAATATGTAATTAAAAACTGATGGCATGACAATTAGACTAGGGTAATGCATAGATAAGTAAGATCAGACAACTAAAATTAGTTGATATGGTAGGGAAGTGATCTTGGAGGAGTGAGTTGGAGTAAGAAGAAGGCTGCTACTCCGGACCTCTGAGTCTCTGATGAGCAAGATCTTACATGACACATCGTAATTACAACTTCCGCCCTGTCCTGATGATGATCCCATTTTCTTCGTTTTGAACAAGATCCCTCTTACGTTATTATATACTGAATACAATTCTCTTATGCTCTACAAAGAAATTTTTGTTGAATTGTATCTTTAACACCCACAGATAAAACCAAAAGGTTAAAATGTCCTTCAGCGTCACTTCTCCTCAAATTTTTGTTGAATTGTATCTTGGAGGAATGTAAGTTTATTCCATGTAACATTTGCTGGATACTTGTAGTTGGCTCTGTAATCTCTCACTGTTCTAATAGAGAAATGAAAGAACGTTTGTGTAATTTGAACTATTTTAAGGAGCTGTTTTATCTATTTACTTCAATCGGAATGCAAGGGTGGTAGATAATTGAAGGAGAATGTAGCAATGCAATAATTTATCTACTTGTTTGAAGTGAAAAGTATAGTCCTTGCATTAGTTCCGGGAGTGATGAGTGAATAGTGTGACAAGAATAGCCTAGTTTCCGCAGTAATGTGTGCATGGTGTGAGCAGAATGTGAATAGATATGAAATCGCCATTATTGAAATTAGGCATAATGAAGTTTTGAAGAGAAAACAATCGGATTCATTGACTTGTTTATCACAGAGGAGCGTGTTGGTGAAAGCAATGAGTCGCTTGTCTTAGGTTCTGAAGCTGAAGTGCATTCATCATCTGCAGCTGCTGTTTTCTATCACAAGAACTTCCCATCACTTTCATATTGCTCACTAATCATTAGTTACTATAGGCGAATTATGATTAGATTAAAAAAACACGAAGGTATGTTTCCTTGCATCAATAGTGCACCACATATGTCTCAGAAGAATTATGAAGTGCAGAAGTAAAAGCAGTTTTTCATCAAAACATGCTTCTGGGAGTACATCATTTGTAGGTTGTAACCAGTAACTTAAAAAAATTCTGAAAACTTCCGCAGCTGAATCAATTCCAAGAAATAATTTTTATTAAAAAAAAAAAAAAAGGAACTTCTGGTATAAAAAAATTTAAGGGTGTGACATATACTGCAACTCCAACTAACAGTTGCACTCTCATGTACATTGTGCTATGATGAATGTTAAAAAAAATCTAACAAATTAAAGCCAATGATGATGATTCAGTATCGTATGAGTGGGTCCTGCATCCGCAGCAATGTGATGTATATTTTGTTTCTAATCAGCCAAGAGGCAGCTCTGGCTGAGAGATATGGATAATGTGGTGATGGTATGCAGGTCACGCATAATTTGCAGCTCTTGATAGCTTTTTGCAGCTCCCTAAACAAACTAAAGAAGTGGACAAGCAAAGCACCAACTTTATTATGTAATTAGCCTAACAAAGTTGACAGACTTTGCTTTCTTTTCAAGGAGGTGCTCAATATGCCAGCCAAATTTGCTCAGCTTTCATACAACTCTAGTTCTTTCCCATAAGATACTCCCATTTCTATCCTCTTCTTACTTCTTTAAATTCCCCACCCCCTGCGCTATTTTCAATCAGCGATCTCTCTCTCCCCCTCCCCCTCCCTCTCTCCCTCTCTCCCTCTCTCTCCCTATCCCTCCCTCTCTCTCTAAGGAAAGATATGGGATTATTAAGGATCTTTTTGAGTTTTCTTCTTGCGGCAGTAGCTTTGTTCAGAGCTCACAGCCAGCCTATGGTTCCTGCTCTCAATATCTTCGGAGACTCTGTTGTTGATGCTGGGAACAACAATAACCGCTTAAGCCTTGTCAAGGCCAACTTTCCTCCTTATGGAAGAGACTTCATCGACCACAAGGCCTCAGGAAGATTCTGCAACGGGATGCTGGCCATCGACTACACAGGTAACATACATATCATAATAAATTCCCAAATCTAAATCAATGCCATCAGTTTGCACCTGATTTCAGTATGATGCTTCACTCTTCAGCTAACTTATTCACTACATATTAATTTGGACAGCTGAATACCTTGGCTTCACTTCGTACCCGCCAGCATACCTTAGTGATGATGCCAAAGGAAGGAACATCCTCACTGGTGCCAACTTCGCGTCAGCTGCCTGTGGTTACTACAACATGACATCCTTGGCATACGTAATTGAATTTCACTATAATTTAGTTATGAGACTTGATCATTAATACACAGCGGTTGTCTTATGAGCTTAACACTATCAAATTCTTGGCAGCTAGCTATTTCATTGCCACAGCAGATAGAATATTACAGGGCTTGGCAAAACAAGGTTGTAGGAATGGTGGGAAGAGCAAGAGCCAATGAAATATTTTCTGGTGCAGTCCAGCTTTTGAGTGCAGGAAGCAGTGACTTCATTCAGAACTACTACATCAATCTCCCTCTCCGAGGAGCCTATTCAATTGATCGCTTCTCAGACATGTTACTCAAATCTTTCACCAACTTTGTTGAGGTCTGCTGTTGCACACACCATAAGTGCTTATTACTACTAAATGAATTAACAATTCTGAATTTTTAAGATAATAAACTGAAAATATCTTTTTCTATAATTTTACTGTCACAGAAACTCTATGGGCTAGGAGCAAGAAGGATTGGTGTCACAACCCTACCGCCAATGGGTTGCTTGCCAGCGGCCATCTCATTATTTGGTAGAGGTAGCAATCAATGTGTACCTAGGCTAAACGCAGATTCTGTGATGTTCAACAACAAGCTAAACACTACTGCGGAAAAATTGCTGAATCAGTATCAAGGTCTCAAACTTGTTGTCTTCGATATCTACACACCCCTTCTGGAACTGGTCATGAAGCCAAGTGATAACGGTAATGTGCCTAAATTTCGAAGCATGGGTAAAAATCCTCATAATAATCCAAAAAGAAACTCTAGCCTAAAACTTTTAAACGTTCTGATTCTAATGGCTTTAGACCTCGTTGTCCTCTTGTTACCAAGTGAAGAGCGATATCCACTAGGCTACCTATTTGTAACAGAGTTTTAATATATTTTTTGCTAAGGGGATTGACACGAGTGTCGGATTTAAAATTGCATTTTTTCAGGTTTCGCGGAATCGAGGAGGGCCTGCTGTGGGACTGGGACAATAGAAACATCTCTGCTTTGCAATTCGATGTCTGTGGGAACATGCAGCAATGCCTCACAGTATGTGTTCTGGGACAGTTTTCATCCGACTCAACAGGCCAACGAGTATTTGGCTCAGTCTATGCTTGTAAAGGGCTTCGACCTCATCTCCTAGAGCATAACACTTCATGCATTTCAAGCAACTATGTATTATAGATGTCGAACACTGTTTAAAACGCTTTACTTGTGTGTGAGCTAGCTTCCATAAGAATTATCAGTTTACAGCTTCCTGGCTGAGAGAAGAGGGTTCATAAAGGGCTTTGTATGTTGTGTTCCTTGTATAAATAAAATATGATATAAAATAATGATCACTTTTTACCTGGTTTCTTTAATACATACGGAATCACATATACAAAGAAATCGAAAGCTGTACGTCCATGTTATCCCAATAAGACTGCAAATCTCGTGTATCTGAACCAAAACCAAGGTCAACCAACAAAGGGTGAAGAACATTCATGCTAATCACTAATCAACTAAAATTATTTTCTATTCAAAAAAAAAACTAAAATTATTTAAAATTTTCAGCAAATCACCGAATTGAAATTCACAGATTATCAAATTATATAATTAAATAAAAAATAAAAAAATAATCATATCAAATAAATAAATAAATAAACAAATAAATTATATAATAATGTGAAATAAATAATAAAATATAAAATTAAATTAAAACTTCAAATTTTAAATAATATTATTAAATCTGATAACATATAATATATGTATATAATATTTATTTATGATAAACGAAGACGACGTGAGATGATTCTAGAATCAGGCAACATTATTTTAATATTAAAAGAAAATTATCAATTCATCAAAATTCTCATTCACATTTTTGACAATACTAAACTAAAATTATTAAAATTTGATTGCTTCATTAAACTCCGTTCTCGATGATATACTCTTATATAAATTTTATATATTTTTATTGTGATGTTTTTTTTAGATGTATAGAAAATTGAAACTAATATATAATATTATCTCGAGTTTTTTCTAATAAATTTTATTAAAAAATTAGGGGAAAAGATATTATTTACAACAACTATAAATTTTGAGTTATTTAAATAATAATAGAACTTAATCATTGATACATAAGGAAATTATAATCATAGACCGCGATACACAAATTCAACCTCAAACATGTTATTAAAATTAAATTTACATGAATATTCTTGTGGGGCAAATATTATTAGGCAAATTATATAAATATTAATAATAAATGTTAAAGAATTTTTTTAATTTTATATTGTAAAGATATGGATTCATGGACTGTATAAATCATTCATATAATAAATATGTTTGCTGTATTTGAATTTCACTTATATATTAAAATGATATATAAATTTTTATTATATAGTAATTAAGTTAAAAGTATAATATTTATTTTATAAACCATTATATTATGTTATAATTTTTATTTTATCATATTTCCTTTGTAGAAAGAAGCGGTCAAGTTTCTTGGCAAAAATACGGGACTAGCTAAAATGGGATTAGGCGCCAAAGAATTTGATCAAATTCTAATATACCGCCATAAACATATTAAGTCTGATAAATTCACATTCAATTCCTAATACAATCCTCATAATTGCTAAGCTATATAAGTAAAGACGATTATAGTATTTCATCTGCAAACCTGTATACCAAAGTAATGTGTTCTGTCTTAAAATCAAACAGTGCGGTCCTGGCCACTGCCTTGGCAGCTTCTGGCATTATTATTGTTCTCGTGTTATGCTCTCAGAAACTAATGTCCATCAATCCGACATCACGTCCAAGATCTTGCATCTCTCCTGGTTAGTCAATTGTCAGAAATCATCATCACATATAATATAAAATTATCGTCAAAAGGGTGCAAAGTCTAATACAAATAGATGTGTGCGAGAAATTAAATTTATTATATGTACATGGACTCACAATGCATTTGAATTTATTTGGATCTGCAGCCGAGAAGAAGAAAGATGGGAAGAAGAAGAAGAGAGTGCATTTTGCGGATGATGTAGTGGACCCAATTGGCAATGGCGAAGATTATAGGAAAAAAATGCTTCTAAGATACAAGAACAAATTAAAAATGGATCCAAAAACGATGGCCAAGTAGACGGTTTAAGAAGAAACCACAAGTATCAGTGTTAGCAAATACCAACCGTAGAAGCCTTGTTCTGCTACGGGTATTGAGATGGGAAGAATGTAATTAACAAATAATAATTGGAACAGATTACAAAGCAGATTATAACAATGAAGGAATTATATGCTGATGCAGTCATTTTTAGATGCTTTCCTCGTACACGAACTGTTTTTTACCTATGCTGATTAGACTATATTTCGTGGGAAGAAGATTTTTGACTGTGTTACCGAATGATCTACAAATTTCCCAGAATCAATCTTATATTATAAGTTTATAACCCAAACCCATGAATATGATCGTCCCTGGAAGTTTTATACAGCTGTTTATGAAATGTGCAGCACGCAATCTTGAATCACCACGTTTCTCTTAAGTTACTATCTGCAAAAAATCTAGTACAATACTAAGTATGAACCTTGAAATCTGATGATATTCAATCAGAAAATTAAATTATACTTAAAAATTCGATGATATTCAACTGAAATTATTTAACATCCATTAAAATCTATGATATTCAAATTCAAGACTCTATATCGACTCCCGTTATTATATCTAAAATCCACATAAAATCAAAATCAGATACAATCCATTAAAATCTATAAATTACATGTAATCTATTAAAATCTCAGTTGAATACACCCCAAACATCCCAGAGCTACTACCTAATTCCATTAGGATAACAAGTTTACATACAACACCTTAATATAAATATATAATACTAACCTTTGCTGATAGCAATAAGAATCACTTAGAAGTAAATATATCTAGTGACCTGCACACTATTCATGTAACTGTGTAATGATCAATAAAGCTTTGTGACTGATCAACCCAACAAGTTTCTGAACTCTAAGTCTCTGACTACACAATCTTCAACAGACCAGCATGATAGACTCATGTAAACAAACTTTAGAAGAAAACTATATGGAGAAAAATTGAAGCTGGCACTCTCTTCTCAATAGTCAATATTAACCATAGCTAGTCTGTGGTGATTTATAATAATCTAAACAACAGGATAGAAACATCATCAAACCAACAACTGGTCTGAGGCAGCAATACTGTGCTTAATTAGTATTACATCCTTTAATCAGGTCAGGGAGCCATACAAATCAGCTACCCAAATCAAAATGCTTGCGGCATTTGAGGTGTCTGCATGAAGAGATACTGCACACGCAAAAAAAAAATACCGCCATTTAGAATTGTGTTATCTCATACCAAGAGGCCCTATAGGACTAGATAGCCTTTCTTTTCAGTTACCTCAAATGATTTCCCCTCCTTTTCAAACTCCAGCATGCTGAGAGCAACTTCACAGCTCTGTGAAACAATAGGCTCTGGATCTTTTGCAAATTGCTCTAAAAGAGCTATACATTGACCATCTATAAATGTTAAAAGAAAATGATATAAAGGAATTGAATTAAATTTGTAGTAGGAGATGTTTAGTACGCTGGAGAAAGAGGATAATTAGGTCAGAGTAAAAAAATGATACTATATAGTTCTGAAAGGTTAAATGCAGTCACCATGTAGCACGAATACACTAAGGGTCAAACCTGCTATAGAACCGAGAGCTTCAGCTGCTTCATGCCTAACCATCGGATGCTCATTAACATCCTTAAGTACACCGGAAAGCGCATCTGTAGCACTTTTGTTTTGTAGTTGGCCCAAGACGTAAGCAACCTGCAGTAAGGAATCAACATTCAGAAAAATATACCAAAATATATACTGTCTTTAGAGTAAACACTTCCCGAGAATTGCATCATAACATGTCTAATCTGCTATTAAATTAGTTAACTAAACATAAGAGGGTGCCTTTAACTATGACTAGGCTAACTGTTTACTTAGTAATCAGTCTATCTTGATGTTATGAAAGTCAAACATATGAATCAGAGTCTACATCAGACCTCGTGTCGAAGAAGAGCACTATTTGCACCTAGAGCTTTGACAATAGCAGCTATTGCTTCATCCCCACCATGATTTCGAAGGCCAAAAAGTGCTGAATACCGCTCATACATTTTCTTGTCTTCATTTAAAAGAACTTCCCTAAACCGATTACCATTTAGTAACTCGTCAGGAAAATCGCATAAATCAGCATTTGGAATACCTAAACTGACCTTAATTGATGTACAGAAGAACCAGAAGAAGCGGCCGCTGGATCAACTGATAGAAAGGGCGATGCTCCAATAGTGGATGATTCAATACTTTCACTATGATTGGGCAATCCTTCGATCCGACTAAGAGCCAATTCACATGTCTCTCGGACTTCTTGAGCTGGATCCCAATCTAAACTGTTCTGCAGAAGTGGAATATTGCTCCGCAAACCAATAGCCCCAAGAGCTTCAGCAGCCTATATACACATAATAGAAAAGGGTAAACAAAATTGTTGGACTACTATAATTTAAAATGCCACAAAACATGATGCAAGGTTCAGTTACCTCATGGCGTACAATAGGATGCAATGACATGTCATTGAGAACATTCTCCAGAGCAGGGATAGCTTCTACATCTTGCATTTGACCTAGGGCAAATGCAGCCTCATGTGCCAGTAGATTTGAAGAATCCCTTGTTGCTGCAAGAATAGTGGTTACAACAACACTCACTATCAGGTATCAGCTTTTCTATGAACTTTCAGATATTAAAATTTCTCGAAAGTTGGTATAATAAGAATACAGAATAACATAATGGAATGCAAATCTAATGCAACAATTTAACCCAGATTCTTTCATTAGTGCTTATTGCTCTGTTAAATCCCAAATGTGAGTTTTAAGTTTTAAGACTGACCAACCTAACGAAAAACATACCAAACAACAAAGCTCATTGTGCTGAACCATAATGTACCAGCTCTGTCTTATAAGAATTCAGTATTCAATTAATGCCAAGAATAAATTCAACAAATGGGCTTATTATCTCCCTTTCATGACCTCCAATGTCCAGATTCAAAAAGGGTATATGCAGATTAACAAGCACTTATTATCTCCCTTTCATGACCTCCAATGTCCAGATTCAAAAAGGGTATATGCAGATTAACAAGCAGCCTACAATGACTTAAAACCGAGTGCAAACCAGTATTCCGGCCAACAATCAACACAGAGTAGATTCTTAGTTTTACTCACTTCCGAGTTTCCATAATTTCAAAAGGTCTCAAATTCAACAAGCAATTTACAGGCAACATCCCCTGTCATAGACTGGCATTCTTTCACATTGATTTACATATAACAACATTTATATACACATAAAACTAAGCTACCCACAAGGAAAATCAGGTATAGAAAAAGGGTATATACATATAAAACAGGGAGAAAGATGTGACCTTGAATAAGGGCGTTTCTGGGTAAAGGGCCTTTAAGATTCCGGAGAGAAAAGAGTGCTCTAAAACGCTCAGAAATTGGTTGATTCTCATCTAAAAGCCTCTCACAAAGCAGTTTCTCCATCTCTGAGGACACTTTGAAGCTTGAATTTTCCAAAGATTCCATCTTTCTATCAAAAATTGTGATTATATATCAGCTTCAAGTGTCAGCAACTTGGTATTCTCTTCAATGTTCCTCCAATCCCAAATTGTTACAGACTATCTTGGGCTCCAGGGTTTATTGGTCTATCAGGGGATTTACACCTCAATAGTCATCAATATTGGATTAATATATAAATTATTTAGATTTTGGTTGTGTTAAATATTATGGAAAATATAAATAATAAATTATATTTATTTAAATCTTAAGAACTTGAGTAGTCTGTGGCTAGTATTTTTTTGGATGAGATTCATGGCGAAAATTTATTTAATTAGTAACTATATTTATATTATTGAACATTTAATATTTAAATAAAAATATTGATATAAATGATTTGTCAAATTAAAAATTCTAGAATCATATTTTACTATCAAAGAATAATAAATTTAGAGTTAAATTAATCAAAAGTTATTTGAATTTAATTGATTAAATAATATTGCTTTTTTTAAAAAATTGAAAGTAATATTATTGTCAACTAGTTCACATAAACATGTCTACCAAGTACTGACTACCAAATTATAAAAATTATCGCAGATTTTATTGGAAGGAAACTTTCGTTTTTGCGTACTGGGATCACATTTCACAAATTCAATAATTCAGTTACAAGTCAAGAGGTAATTGAATACAAATAATCGATATCAATATTGCTGTCAAAACATTACAAATCCTGAATACTTTAGGTGACACATCCTATTCAACTAAAGGGTCTTATTATGCTAGAGCACGGTTGGATAACTTAGTAGTAAAAACTTTATCCTCTGTTAGAGGTGGCCAAACGAACGAGTTCAAACGGCTCGACTCGTCTCGGCTCACCTTTTAACTCGTTGAATACCGGTACGCCGCGAGACGAGTTAAAACTCGCCGCATCTCGTTAAGCTATACGAGACGATCACGAGCCTGGGTTTGAGAAAACGCGAAATGCACGCTCGCTCGTCTCAGAGACGTCTCGCCCGTCTCGTCTCGTCACAGGACGCCCGTATGGCCACCACTAGCCTGAGTTCGGCCCCGGCTCACTCCGAGAGTTTCGTAGAACAACCGCTTTAGTCCACTCAGCCATCTCTCCCAATATTCATTTGTAAAGTTATAAGACATATTTATCAAAAAAAAAAGGAAAATAGATTTTTTTGCCACTTAACTTATTGTGTTTTTAGAAACTTACCACCCAACTAATTTTTTTTCCTTTTTACTCACTAATGTTAGGTTTGGTTTTATTTTTAGCCACCAACTTAGGTTCGGATTTAATTGCTAGCATTATGATAATTTTTTGTAGCATCATTTATACATAGTGATAGTATGTAATATTTTGATGATGTGGCGTATGTTTATATCTTTATATATATTAATAATAATATAAAATGAGCCGATGAAAAATTAAAATCAGGAAAAAACATAATTAGAATTCTAAAAATTCAATAAATTATGAATATGAAACCAATAACTTCAAACAATTCACCCTCTCTCATAAGATTAAATGTATTTGAGTGATATGATGCATCATCTTTCGTTATTGTTATTTAAGTTTCAATCGACTAGCTCAGTTTAAGATCTCTTTTAAATTTATCTTCAAAAATTTTAATAACTTTATCTTATTATAATTTTCAAGCTAAATAAATAGAGAAGAAAACTTAATTTTCGATAATTGTTCTATATAATGCATCATTTTATGTTATTATTACTCACTACTTTACTCTCATTAGTTTATAGTTTGTTCTACTGCTTAGCACTTATTTAAGACTCTTATGAAACATAGTTTTATAACTTAACTTTATGTGTAAAAATTTAAACACTGAATTTTCATTCGGCAGAAAAAATATATATCAAATCATCAAAACATTACAGACTACCACTATATTTTTTTTATTTTTATTTTCACAAATGCAACTACCACTATATCTTAATAATGCTACACAGAAAATGTAATGCTAATAATCAAATCCGAACCTAACCTCAGTGACAAAAAAAAAAAAGCTGAACCGTATTAGTGAGTAAAATAAAAAATATTATAGTTGAGTGGTTAGTTTCTAAAGACGCAATAAGTTTAGTGACAAAAAAAATTATCATAATGCTAGTAATCAAATCCGAACCAAAGTTGGTCACTAAAAAAAATCCAAACCTAACATTAGTGATTAAAAAGAAAAAAATTTAGTTGGGTGGTAAATTTCTAAAAGCACAATAAGTTGAGTGGCAAAAAAATCTATTTTTCCAAAAAAAAAAAAAATCTTATTATGCAGTTATGTAGAAGTTTCAAGTAGCGTCTGATTTGAGACGGGGTTTTGTGATATTGTAATAATACGATGGATTCTTATTAATTTTACTAGCCTTAAACCCGTGCAAAGCACGGGCGGCTATATAATTTAAAATTAATTATTAATTATTATATAATAGAAATATATATTAATGATAATAAATTTACTTTTTTTATTTTTTAACTAATTATAAATTATACTTAAAAGAATAATGGTGAAGATTTTATTATATTAAACTGTTTAGAGATGCAAGACTATGAGAACTCTACGTGTAACAGACTTTTAGTTATAAAAGTGAATCACCAGACCAACGTGACCAAACCAAAATTTTGTACGACGACAAATTATACCCATGTTAACTTATTATAATATATATAAGTATAGATTAAATAAGATTGAAAATTATTTTTTTCCTTTTTGTCAAGGAACACTGAAATTATAAAATAAACAAAAAAAATTATAAAGTAGGCAAACAGTAAGGCTGGAAAGTAGAAGGGATTAAAGTGTTTACAAAGTAAAAAGGAAGGAAGGAATCAGCTTCGGTTGAACGCAACAACAAAGTATAGTAATATGATAATTGTGTCAAAAAAATGATAATTAAAAGAAGAAAAATAATGAAAAAAATAAGTAACATTAGGGAATTACAAAAAGATTTAGATATAAATAAATAAATGCAGAGCGCAGAAAAACAAAACGCGTGACCATGGTTGTTTATAAACAACCATTATTTATTTATTTATTTATTAAATAATAATATTATTGTCGACGAAAGCAAAGCTCTACAGTCCCCCCACTCCATCTTCCTTCAGATTTATCAACCTATACTTACAATATACATACAGAGTTATGATTTGCCATCGTTCTTTCACTGATTGGATCAATCATTTTCTTGATTGTATGGGGTAAGTACTGGTTCCTCTTTTACTCTCTTTGTGTATGTATGCATTCTTAAGTCTTCAGATGAACATGGTGACAATTAGATTCTGTTGGTTTGACTTTTTGGGTCAAGTCAAGATTTGATTTTTATTCTCTCTTTTGCTAAATTAGGGCTGCCCATCTACTGTTTTGATCAGTTTTGAGGTGGGTTTTTGTTTGATGAGCCTTGGGTTGCAAAAGTTTTTATTTTGAATTTTATTTTTTTATTCTTCAAGTAATTTCTTTGTTTGTTGAGGTTGTGTGAATTGAGTAAATTTGGTAGCTTTTTTGTAATTTTGCTTGTTTGTTGAGTAGTATATACAAATATGATACACTTGTCTGGATTTAGTTGATCTTTGTAAATGTTAGTATATTGTTGTGTTTAATTATACCACGCTTGCATTATGATCATTGAACTGAATATTATTGATTTGTTATATAAATGTTACTACCTGTACAGATTCGTGTTTGCTAGCATTTGATTCTAACTTTTTTGGTATATGAATTCTTTCTTTGGGAACATTAGATTAATGGTAGGGTGTTTTCATATAATATCAAAAAATGGGATATGTTTACCCAAAATACTTGAATTGGAAAAAATATTCCAAATTACCTGATTGGATTCTACATGTGAATCTTGAGTATCACGGGCAGGTGTAATGTGGAATCACACATACCACGTGTACGGTGTACCTTTTAGGAATGTGTGTTAGGTTTTATACACGACACGTAGATGACTACCTTGGGGACCCTGTGTGTGCGGGAGTCTGCTACCTGACACAATGATGCTTATGCATCACCACGTAATTCGTGGCCCTTTTCCTATTGTACCTCATATCCGCCTTTCTGATACTAAAAGTGATCTTTCATACCGGGTTTGCATTTGGTATTTTGTGAACATAAAATTCATTGTAGAGCGTTGTCTTAATATATCAAAATTTGGGAGATTTGCCCAAAATACAGAATTTGAGGGAAAAACCCAAAATAATGAATGATTTCTACATGGGAATCTTGATTATCACTGGCAGGTGTGACTCAGAATTACAATCTATCACACACATACCTTCTAATAAAATTTAGGTTGTGAGGTTTGATTGTGAGGTTTGATACACCACATATAGATGCCTATTTTTTGGGCCAGTGTGTGCGAAGTCTGCTAACCAACATAGTGATGCATTTGTATCACCACGTAATCCCTGGCCCTTCTACTATTGCACCTCATACATTTTTCTGATGGTTGCATTTGGTATTTCTCTTTCCTCCTATATTAGGGTATGGTCCACATTTCTTCGTGTTCTGGTATTTTGGGCATTATTTTTATCATTGTACAACAGAGCTCACTCAAATGAAGCATTTATAGAGGTGACATAGTTAAATCATCTTCAATAATTTACTTTTGTGATTAATAATTATTATATTCGCTCTGCTGGATGGCAAAAGAAGGGAAGAACACAACAAAATGTAAAGTTGCTACGTGTCGCGCAAGGAGCTGGTAGCTTTAAAAATCATAGTATAAGATTTTATAGAAACACGTCTTGCATCATATTTGCAAAGTTGTGTCGTACCTAGACTGCTAGACTGATAGACAGCTGGTCCAATCCAGTCTTTCCGCAAGATAGATATGAGTAGCAACTAGCAATATTAATTTTACATTTTTGCAAAACTTTCTTATGTGACTTTTTCACTTCTTACATGGGTCTTTTTTATATGATACAAAGGGAATATTGCCAAAAACAATAAATATCTTTGATTTTCGTCTGGTGTGCATACTAAACCTGAATTTTAACAGAGCAGAAGTTGTTTTGGTTGCTGTAAAAAATCTAAACCAGTTACTGCTGTGGATGAACCATCAAAGGGTCTGATTATTGAGGGTGAGACAGTAAAAAAGACTGGTATGTCAGATGATTTTTGGAGCACCAGCACATATGATCTTGATAACAGTGCACTTCAGTCTCAGAGAAGCTTATCATCTCTCAGTATCTCAAATCAAAGTCTCACCGGCAGCACTAGCAATAATTCTGAATTCGTAAATCATGGCAAGTCTAATTTTTTGGGATTTCTTGCAATTATAAATAAACCTATTGTGAAAACTTATGCTTTCCTGTAAATTCTTTTTTCTTACTTGGCTTTGTATATACGGTTTATCTGTTTTAGTGTGAATGATGTTTGGATTTGCTGAATATAGGGTACCTTCGGTGGAAGCAGACGAGGCTTCAATGGACCGAGCCCAAAAGTTCGGAGAGTAAAGCAAAAAAGAAGGATCCTGTTTTAAGGTTTGTTCATCGATGTCTTTTTTAAGTTTTAAGGATCCTGTTTTAAGTGAGTCATGCTGCAGTGTACCCAAGAAACTTCTATGTTGATTTGACGGTGGATAGTAAATTTAATTCCTTATTGGAAATGCTGTTTCTAAAACTGGGCATGCCTGATTTATCTTGTTCTTGTAGTTGGAATGCAACATATGAGAGCTTGCTCGGGACTAACAAAAGGTTCTATAAGCCGATTCCTCTTTCTGTAAGCACTTCAATTCCACTAATATTTGTTAGAATTCTTGATGTTTGCCGGCTGTTATTGATAATAAGTTTGGCTCCAATTGACAGGAAATGGTTGAGTTTTTAGTGGAGATATGGGAACAAGAAGGCTTATATGATTGAGCATGACTTTGGTTATGCCAAAACATATGACTGACTTTTTTAGTTGAAGATTTCTGCAAGCTTTAATTAAATTTTCTTGGTAAATAGCTGCTTAACAAAGGAAAATTATACAGTAGTAGGAAATCTTGCTCTGACACATTAAACTATTTCAGTACTGTAGATTGCAGTGTCAGGTAGTTCAGCATGTACAAGGACAACACTGAGCTGGTGTTTTTTATTAAAAAAAAAATAGTAATAATCCTTACAAAATAGTGGTTTTATTAGGTCCAACTGTCCAAGTGATTATGGAATTGCTGCATTACCCTGGATGGACTCTGGAGTAGAACAAAATATGCGCAATATTGGCCAACTCATGTTGAACTAAAATCGCTTCAGAAGTCTTATGATACGAAATAAAATTCATTTATATAATATGAGTAATTCATAGGATAGTTATTCATTTAAAGATTAGAACTAGGCCACCTTTTCTTTTGTCAAGTTTAGAACTTAAATTAGAATAGATTTCATAGAACAGGTGAACAGCATCTCAAGGCAGAGAACTTTTTTAGGCCTTTTGATCCTTGGTCAGATTTTCGCTACTCTTCCTCTGAAAAATACATTTCAAAACCAAGATACTCAAAATTCGAGCTGAGTGAGATGTTAACTGATTAAATCCCAAGAATCAGATAACATCACATTTTGCATGCATCCCAAACAACCCACATTTTGCATGCATCCCAACAACACCACTTGCCACAACCACATCCCAAAGATACCCTCTTTTCAACACACTTGACACTACTATGAACCATCCCACCATTATCAGCCTACCCAGCTCACTACAACACTTCAAAACACTAGGGTAGGTGTAATTATCAGGCCTAATATGATCAAATTGCAACAATAAAACTCGAAAAAGATCAAGAACTTCCAGGAATTTATAATTCTTGGTGTAAGCTGCCATAAGGCCATTCCACAAAGATATATCAAAAGTGTTTTCTACAGATTGAAAAACAAGCCTGCCATATTTGAAATCTTGGCAAGAAAGTAGAAAGTTATGAGATTTCTGGTGACGACAATGTAGTTTTTAAAGCCTAAAGTTGAGATCTTTTGATGTACAAGTTTGCGTTTGTGCAAGTAATCTGGTGATGGTGAATGGTTTGGGGAAGAACAAGAACTGTGGGATGTTCATGGACTTTGGTTGACAAATGTTCTTTAAAGTGACATTTGTTCAAATTATTAGTTCCAACACTTCCATAATAGATCGTGTTCTAATCAGCAAAAAATTGAGATCTCATGCACATGTATTTTGTGAATAGGATAAAAAAAACACTCCGAGTCATTTTATTTTATAACAAAAATTCGTCAGCAAAAAACCAAACAAATATTACTCATATTCATCCCACAGTTGCATCACAATATTCCATTTCATTAATGAATGTACCTATAGGGCTAAATGTGTAGCTCATTACTACATTATTGCCATCGTTAAGAAACACTCATATAAATGCCCATAAAAAGGAGGTACTGAGGTAGAAAATACGAAATTAACAAATACATTTTTTGCTTCTGAGAGCCACAAACTGAGTAGTAGATCACATGACATCCAAATCAGAATTACTTAATAATCTAAACGTATTTCAATAAAAGAACCCAATAACTTGACCACCTACTTGCTGTCGAATTGCTTCTTCATGGTCTAGAAGTCCATTTGGCGTCGATATTACAACATAGCCCCACTGCACAACCAATGGAAAACTCAAGTCAACAAGTGTAATATGTCAAAGTGGCTTTCTAACTCGATTAAGCAGAAAATGTAAAGGAAGCACAACTATATCTCCATTTATGGGGTACAATTGACACATCATAAGCAAATAACTCTAGGTGGCATGCCATGAATAGAAAATACAGATAACCTTTCATGTCAAAAGGAAGCAAAATGATGTTTGCATGCCCACCCCCACCATTCATTATAAAGGAAGTACCTTAAGTGTAATTTGATTTAGTTTTATATCAAGGAATACGAGTGCAAAACAATTGTGAGTTGAATCCTGAATAATTAATCATTGTGCTGTAAAGTCTCACATCAACTAGTCCTGCATAAGTCCAGGCCAAAAGAATTGCCATGAAAGTAACTCTGTTGAGTTTGATATTAGATTTCAGCATTGACTTGGAATCAGATTCCCTTCTTTAAGGCACCTAACTGTAATCAAGCTGCTAGGACACTACCAGAGAAAAAGTATTAGGTTTTATCCCAGCTCTTTCATATCATTAAATATGCCCTCCAAATGACACCCTACCGATACATAACCGGAAATTAGAGTTAATTGCACTTTGTGTACCTAAAGTATACTCATTCTGCAATTCGTGTACCTAAAGTATTGATTGAGCACATTATTTACCCAAACAAGGCATTTTCATACAGATTGTGTACTCCCGTCATATTACCGTTACTGCGGTTACTAAGAAGTAGGAAAAGCGGGCAAGATCATGTTAATATACATACAACTTTTTTTCTATTGCTATGTGGATAACATCATTAAGCCCAACTTTTCCCTGAATATGGACCAGCTCCAGCAGCCTTTTAATAGTGTTAATTATGGCCATGTGGGTGTGAATCCATCTTTGTATAGTAACTGCTCAGTATCTTCTGCAGCACATAAGTCACTCTTTATAAACCCATATTTATTAGCATGTTTACCAGGTAATAGCTTAACAGAGCCATGTGTTTCACTGTTAAGCTCAATGAGCACATAGTAATATTTAAGCCATCCTATCAATACAAGGTTGCAGCTAGATTATGCAGAATAAAAGGTTAGCAGAAATTAGAGTTTGTGATTCAATGCTCGAGAAAAATAGTAAACAGAGGCTGAACATGTATAGCCATGAAAAATTACGTCATAAAGATTTGCATATATATGTGTTGCTATAGATACATGCGAAGTGAAGAAATGGGTCATGAAATGAAGGTGGTTGGCCTGAAAATTATACATACTGAATGATACAAATCAAAGATGGCGGTGCAACCGTGCAAGTGATGAATGAAGATACCCCTTAGCAGCAGTCTTCTCCATATTCAACATAGAGAAATAAAGAAGACTGCTGCGACGCATTATTATATATACACACACACACATATATATATATATATATGCAAGTGTGTAAGGTGCTACTCCACCACAAACATCTCTTAGAATAAAAACTAAAAACCAATTATCAGAGTATGTACAATTATCAGCCCTACCCACCTCACTACAAGACTTCAAAAAACTAGAGTATGTACAATTATCAGGCCTAAGAAATCAAACTACAATAATAAAGTCTGAAAAAGATCAAGAACTTGAAATTCTTAGTGTAAGCATCCCACAAAGATATATCAATGGGATTTCTGCAGATTAGAAGACAAGTTTAGCAATTTAAGTTCTTGACAAGAAAAGTAAAATATATATATATATATATATATATATATATATATATATATATATAATGCAGAGGACAATGTTGTTTTGTAAACTTAAAGTTACAATTTTTTGGTGCACAAGTTTACCTTGTGCCAGTAATCTTATCTTGGTGAATGTTTTGAGGAAAAAATAGCTTCGAGATGTTCAGACTCCACTGTTTCCAAACAAAAATTGAAGTATAAAAGAACTTATCTTCCGCCTGTTGTTACTTATGTTTTCAAGGCTGCTCAATTCAGTTATCTGTGAGTACCTTCTTTGCTCGTCAGTTGTATTTTACAAGAAATTATTAGATTGTATTATATGTATTAAATATAATACAATAATAGTAGGGGCAATCAGATGCCTGACATATGATATAGGTATCTGAATGGTAAAACCATTTTAATAATGAAAAAATCAGCAGCTCAGATCTTAATAAGCTTTTCTTTATGATTTTAGTATGTCGCGACAGCACTTAACATAAATATGAAAACACAATTTTATTCCAAGAAAATAACCAAGAAAACAAGCAGCACTCTCATCCATTGTATAAATCTAGAAAGATAGCAAAACATATCAATATACTATATTACTATCACATAAATATCTGTCCTCTCTATGCAAAACAGTAACTTTTCACAATTCTATAAGATGTGACTACATATTTTGAAGATTAAAGTAAACAGACCTGACGCGTTGGAAGGGTGCGCAATCTATAGTTCTCAATATCCCGAGCCTTGATGTCTTGTCGATAAGTAAGAACCCTACAATCATTAACTCTGCCTAGCAGATCAACAGTAATGTTTTTCACTCTCTGAGGATCATGTACTTGAAAATCTTTAATGTACCCTGCATAGAATGTTATGAAGGAACAATGTTTTATACAAGCAATCTTTCATAACAAGGCATAATCTAACTTAAGTGGTTTACAATTCTCGCAGAGCAAAGGAATGCTTACAGATTACAAAAACCATTAAATCGATTTCAAAACAAGACATCGCAATATCAGGAGTTGACTAACAACTTCAAACTCAAGCAAGTAATCAACACTACAACAAAGCTAAGGTCTCAATTGTGATGATCAACAACATACACAATTTCACCAAATCAAACACAACTAGAAAACAATTCTCCACATATGATTCAGAATCAAAATATTAATAAAGAGCAAAACAATAACAAAAGTAAGAAGAACAGCTGCACGATTGTAAATGAATATATACATAATCAAGTAATCAGAAATGAAACGAACGTGCAGATGGAAATATTTATAAGTTTATTGTAACAGTGATTGTAGCTGAGAGGGAGGGAGGGAGAGAGAGGAGGGGGGAGAGAGAGAGATAGATAGATAGAGAGAGAGAGAGAGAGAGAGAGAGAGAGAGAGAGAGAGAGACCTCGGTATTTCATGATGTTGAGGAAAGAAGAGGTGACATTAGATACAGGCTGAAGATGTGTATTTGCAAACCCTCTCTTCTCAGCATTCACTATCTTCCTCAGTGCTTCGTTCAGTATTCTCCTTCCCATTTCACTCTCTCCTAAACCCTAATTTCAAAGCCCCCACCCTCAATTTACCCGCTCTACTCCACTTTCTGCCTTCTTTGCCCGGCCCAAACCATCTGCCCACAACTTGCAACCCATCTGCCTTTTATGCCATGTGAATTTATTTATTTTCTTTTCTATTTTTTTAAACTATTTTTTTATTTTCTTTTAACAATTTAGATTTATTCAATTTAAATTCAAAATTACCTAATTTCCGGTTGGCATGAAAATGGTAACAATCATCCACACATATAGGTAGATACTCAGATGAGAACCCCATGTGTCAAGGAGATGACATGGCACCTTCCAAAATCTTCTCTGTAATTTTGTCTTTTTGCTGATTGTTTTGGATTTTGATGTTCTTACTTTTTATTTTATTAAAATTAAATAACTCTTTGTTTTTTTCAGCTTATTAATATTCAGTTTTTTACACGATCTTTTGCTTTTCATGTCTTCACAGACCAGTTTTCTCTCTCAGTCGCTTTTATCATCACAATCATCACTTTTCTTCTAAGAATTTTCAATCATCACTTTTCTTCTAAGGATTTTCAATCCATAGTTTCATTTTGCGGAGGTGATTCTCAAAAGCGACATGCTCGAGGCTTAATCACAAATTCTCCTCTCTTCGGGAGTCGAGCATGTGATCAAAAGGATACAACTTCTCTTTTTAACCGGCTGAACCAAACCTTACGGGTAATTTGATAATTTTTTTAATGAGTGTTACATTGTTATACCTGAAATTTGGCTGGAAGCTAACAGCTACTTAACTCATTGTGATCCTTTAAAAGTTTATGTATTATATCTTATTCCTGAACACATACAATGATGTAAAAAAAATATGTATTTAGAATCTGAAATTTTATTTAAAATTTGGCACTGCTGTAAAAAAATATGTATTTTTATTTAGAATCTGAAAATTTATTATAATTTTTTACATCATTACGTGTGTTCAGAATATAATACATAAACTTAGGGGTCACAAGGGGTAAAGTAGTTGTTAAAAATTAACATAGATCATGATACCTCTCAAACAGTTAAAATTAACGCTTGTTTTCAATGGAATGGTAGGACAAGGTTACAAACCGGGAGCTAATAAAAACTTAGGGGTACGAACTGACTCGTTTCAAAAGAACTGGCACGTTTCAAAGTATGAAGACTGATTTGCTAATGACTCAAAGTCGAGAGATATAAAGTGCAATAATCTCAGTCGAACAAGAGGAGGAAAATGACAGCTTTCTAATTCGATTCGGAATGTATCCCTGAAAACTATACGATATTGATCAGGATAAAATTAATAAAAGAAACAAAAAATAGAAAAAGAATGGCGTCCATAATATTTTAAACAATTGAGAAAACAAAACGCTGACTCTTATCTCGTTCTATTTTGTCCTTATCCTTAACAAAACTCATTCTTTTCTTACAAACCCCGATAAAATAGTCTTTAAAAATTAAACTACAACTCCAGTTGCACCACGTTTCAAAGACAGAGACACACCACACACATATAAAACACACACACAGTTAGTTTGGTCCCCTCCCCTCTTCTTGCATAATTCTTGTCTTGAAATAAATTCTGGTTGGTGAAAAATGGCAAGCTCGGTCGAGAAGAAAGAACAAGTTGTTTCAATGGAACTTCCTGCCCCTTCTGGCTGGATAAAAAAGGTATCTTTTTCCATTTCTAACATCTATCTTTACTTTTATTACAATCTTGAAATACCCCTTGTTTATTTTTTGTTCTGTGTTGTTTTTTGTCTGAATTTTGTAGGTTTTTTTAAATAAAAAATGTGTGTTTTGTTTGGATTTTGGTTTGTTGAACTAGGGTTTGTGAATTGTGATATATTTTCTTGATTCTTTGTTTATTTATTTGTTGCTAAAACTGGGGGGTTGTGAATTTGTGGTGTATTTTATGTATTTTTTGGTGTTTGTTGAACTAGGGTTTGTGATTTTTTTTGTTGATTTGGGTGAAATGTGTGCAATTCAACTAGGTGGTTGTGATTTTGTGAGAGTTTTTGCAAGGTTGAGTTATGTGAGGGATGGTGGTTGACTTTTCTTGTTTTGGGAACAAGAATGGATCCCAGTTGGGGATGCTATTTTTCTGTCATTTTTGTTTGCATAAATGTATAATTCTTCTGAGTTACTGCTACATTTATGTAAAGAGCTGTTCCTTTTCTGGAAAGTGTGTATGTATGATATGTATTCAAATAATGATTGCACATTTGCATCTTTGTTGCCTTTTATGTTTATGTTTTTATGAGCCCTACTGTCATTATTTGTTATATTCCTTTGCTAGGAAATACAATAATAAAAAGCAAGGTTTTAACTACGTTCCGAATGTTTGTTATCAAGTAGAATATTTGGTGTAATTTTCTTTTGGTTTTGAATATTTTTGTTTAATATAAGCAGGGGATTTGAACGTTTTATTGTAAAGCAGGGGTTTGACTATTTTTGTTTATATAAAGCAGGGGATTTGAACTTTTTATTGTAAAGCAGGGGTTTTGGTCAAGTTAATAGTTTGGTTTTCGTAAATTGTAGCAGAATTTCCTGGTTTCTTTAATAAAATAACGTAGTAATATAACTGAAGCTAGTAGTTTATAGAGCGACATTTTTTTTTTTTGCTTTCTGTGTCTTTATGTCATTGAACCAGTTTTGGACAATCATGGTCATCTGCTATCTTTGGAGTTGTGTTGAAATTAGTGAAGAGGCTTTATTAATGTTACTGTGGATGTAATAGCTGTAGTAGTACATATCTGAATATCTAATTGCCTTTACTGTAATCATGCCCACACAAACCCCTCCACAGTTATTGCATATACATGTTCATTGAGTTGCATATATAGATGTTAAACAGTTCCAAAACTGTAATTAGAATCAACATAGTGGGTGCTCCTTTTGATTGGCAAAGCCAGCACACTTTATCCGCCTTTTGAGTCTCAGCATCTATCCATCTGCACAATATTGTAATGCATCTCCTGTTATAGGCACAAAGTAAATTATTTCATCTGTTTGAAGGATAGAAGAAATAAATACACATCTCCTCATAATACATAGATGTTAAACATTCTAAACTAACGACAATTAAAGAATTTTGGTGGTACTTTTCCTTTCAGCATGTGTATATATGTACTACATGGTGCTGAGTAAGCTGTCATAGTGGGCTGATGTTTTGACTATTATCATGGTACCTCATAATGCAACACTTGAAGCAATTATGCATTTTGTTTATGAAGCATGGATTTTGCTACCAGGCATGGATACTATACAACATGGACCTGCCAATGCAACAAAACTAAGGCAGGGTTACAGAAAGGATGCGCTATATAAGAAATCTTTTCTGTAACTAGCTTAAAGGTCCCCCTGAAGGCTGAATTATAGTGCCGTTGCTGTTTAATACTTTTTAGTACCAATGAATTAATACTCAATAATGACATCTAACGCTTTTTGCATGACATGACAGTTAACTTTAATGTAATAGATATATTTGATTACATATATACACAATGAACATGATTTCTGCCCTGGCTTTCCGCATTAAAATTCCTTCCCTCTCTTGCTTTTGTGATGAAACATATCTTCATCAACGTCGCCTTTTTGTGTGCCAAGTAACATAGATTCTTTCAGATTAGCTCTTGCATACTAAATTGTTTTTCGACAACCAAATGTTACTTATTACATTATGTCAAGTTTCATTCGAAAAGTGTCTAATATGAAATATCATATGAACTATAGAACCTTCATGTTCAGTGAAGTTTTCCTGTAACCCGGGGTCAATTACTAAATTGTATGGTGTCAGATACTTGGGTGATTGTTCTGACACTGCAACACGGATTGGTATCTGTTTACACAAGTGACTCAACCCGAATCTTAGCCTATAATTATGAAAGAAAATCTAATATTGTCCCAGAGAATGGTGATATAATTGGTGACCCTAACTCCGGAATTTTATTTTAAAATGCTAAAGCTTATAATATTCTTGTGTGGAAATACGAGTACCTGAGTACTACTTCCATTCGTTTCAGAAAAATGGCTTCAAAAATCCTTAGCAGGTTGTGACATTGTACTATCAAACAATTTAGAAGAACAATGTTGGAGTGTACTGTTGTATGAAAATTTATGTAATAGTCAAACCCTCCATGCCCTCAAATATGTCATCATATTTTAAAATGCAAATAGGTATTAATTGCCCCTGCATATTTTCTGAACCTCTGAGACCACAGTAGAAACTTTGGGGGTTTTGTAATGAGACAGTATAAACTTTGGTGGTCACAGTAAATTAGAATAAGTTTTTTTTTGGTTGAGTTCTATTGATAGAGGACTTGGTCCTTGTCTTAGCTGAAAGAGATGTTAACCTGTTTTAAACCACCAATTTAGAAATTATATGCTAATATGCTTTAATGGTTGCTCATGTTTAGCCTTGTGTTTAACAGTTAATATACATATAGTGACTTTAAAACCATTTTTTGGCATGGCTTCCATTATTATTCTCAAATTAGGGAAAATTTCTCTTTGAATATCTAATGTTAAATTTATAGTAAGCTTCGGCAATTACTTTACCAGTTAATGTTTTCTCAAATAAGATGTTCCCTAGTTCTTATAGGCGGTTCCTTTATCTTCCCTTTGTGTTGCTGATTAAAATTCTTTCGTGTTTTATACAATTTAGAGGCTGTATCATTGTGCATTGCTGATGGAAATTTTTTTGTTGTTTATAAAACTTAGAGGCTGTATCAGTGTGGTTTTTTAGTAATTTATCATTTCCATCAGTTGAATCAGAAAATACACTTTTGTTTCCGTGTAGTTCATGCCCAAGCAAGGAAAGACACCGAAGAAGAATGAGATCATATTCACTGCCCCAACAGGCGAAGAGATCTCTAACAAGAAGCAGTTGGAAAGGTATCTGAAATCGCACCCTGGTGGTCCAAGAATGTCGGAGTTTGATTGGGGAACAGGCGAAACGCCTAGAAGATCAGCAAGAATCAGTGAGAAGGCAATAGAAACCCCACCACCACCAGAGAGTGATCCTCCCAAGAAGAGGAGCAGAAAATCTACTGCAATGGATGATGAAAAAGAGAGCGAGGTTGCTGCTGAGGAGATGGTGAAAGAAGTTGTAATGGAAGAAACTGAAAAGGTTGAGACGGATAATGTAGCAGCACAAACTGAAGACATTTCGAAGGAAAAGAAAGATGAAAATAAAGATGAGCCATTAGATGATGAGAAGACTGGTCACGAGGCCAAAAAAGATGAAACACAAGGTACAGCCAAGGATGTTGAGAAGGACAGTCAAAACACTGATGACAAGACAGTGCATACTCCTGCAGAACACGCTGAACCCAAGGAAGATATCAAACAGCTCGATGATGCTGGAGGTATCAAGACTGATTCAGTAGCAGACTTTGAGAAAGTACCTGATGTGACTGAAATATCCAAAACTGATGCAGAACAACTGCAGGAGGGAGCACAATTACCAGAGGCTGTGGAGAAAACACCAATGGAGGCACACACAGAGGCTGGCACTGGGAACCAGGAGAAACACAACCCCAGTATGGAGGGAAATATTGAGCACCCTGACTTTTACTCTAAAGCTGCAGAAGGAAACGATGCAATGGGCAAGGTGGCTGAGGGAGAAGTCACAGAGAATGGAAGCAATGGCAAAGCCGGAGAAGCCCAGCCTTGAATATTTACATAACATTAGGCTATTGACTGTAGCTTCCCTGTTATAATGATAGATATCCAAGTGTCCGTATGATATTAAAATCACGAATTAGGTCTTTACTTTTGCATACATATTCAGCGATGATGAACTTGTAATATGAATATTTCATTTTCATATTCCAGCCGTCCTCAGATGCCTAAACCTTTGCACTGACTGGGACTGTTGAGGTTGAATACTTTTCAGTGTCACTGATAAGTAGTTCCGTAATTGATCTCATTAGTTTATTATTCATGTGTGCCTTGATGTTGTTCTGATGGTGCTGGCTCATTCATTTTCATTCCACTAGTATTCTAAAGATCAAATTGTTCGTGCTCCATTTTGAAATCACAAAAGGCCACAGTAGTGCATTTTGATATCTTTCTGTTCAACATACTTGTGGTCTGCAGCCTCTATATGTTCTGGAATTATATTGGTTACAGTTGTGTTTGATGCCAAACTTCTATGTATCCATCCATTGCTGTCATCTTTGTTAAACTTGCAATCATAGCCAACAAATCCATAAAGGTTGACATTACATTTCCTAAATTCACATGCAAGTACAACACTTTATTAAATTATACTATAATACTATATTGTGAATCTAATATTGTAAAATATTTGTTATTTTTTGTTGAATCTCATCATTCTCTTACTTTTTCTTTTATTCATAATTTTTATCAACATTTCGTATAAGATAATGCTACGTATCCCAAAAAAGTTTTCCAAATTTTTTTACCAAATGATGCGGCAGACATGTGGAAAATTGTGAATGAGTGATTGATGTATATACAAGTGGTCTGATTATTTCTGGAGTGAATGTAGTCAATCAGACTACGAAACATCATTTGGAAAAAAAAATTGGAATAATTTTTTTGGGTAGCTAGCATTTTCCTTCACATAAATGACATATTCATTTCATTCTAAATTTGGTTTTAAATTTTTTCATACATGATGCAGTGGACGGAGGGATTTTGTGGGGATGATTTATGTGCATAAGAGGGTCTGTTAGTATTAATTTGAATGGAATCAATCAAAAAGTAATAATTATTAATATTTGAAAAAATTGAATTTTTTTTAAATATCTGCAACATTTTTCTTTCAAAAATACATATCATAGAAACTAAAGCACCCCATCACCTTGTATAATTCATTTTTAATTAATTTAAACTCAAGCCCAATTATTATTTGAACCAATTGTAAAAATTTGAACGTTCTGATCAGCAATTTGAACACTTGACTAGTATTATATGACTATCTGTGTAGATTCTCGGAAACAATCAGAGTCATAGATTTATAGATTTATTCATCGTAAGCCTAGCCTAACATAGTAGCCCAGGATCCCAATCTCCATTCTGTTCAAACCCTCTTCATTCTGGTACGCTTCTTCTATATTATCTTGTTTTTTCTTCAAAAAATATTTATTTGTTTGTTCTATATTGTTCCCTTGCTCCCTTACTGTTATACATATACATGTATATATGTTTGATTCATATCTGATTATCTTTATCATTCATAAATTCAATTTTTAATATGTACTCACACACATGCTGCTAATACAATTCTTCAAAGATTCAAATTGAGTTATTTGTTTCTCTAAAAGAGTTATAAATTATTTAAATTGTATTGATTTTCTTACTGGATATGATCATATAAATGGATGTTATCTGGTTGCTACAGTTATATACATGTCTAGGGAATAAAAGCTCCGATCTTTTAAATTATTTTGTCTTTTCTTGAATTACTGCAAAACATTTAGTTGAATCCTTTCTCTTGGTTTTGGATTTGTAAAGATATAAGTTGGTGTCTGAGATTCGGAAAAGTGATTGTAGGCTTGTAGCATGCCATATTGTAAATTTTAGTTAAGCTTATATGTCTTTATAAGCACAAGGCGATAAGTTTGCAGTAGGTAAAATAGATACATCTCAGACTAAGCTGAGATAATATTTTCGTTGGATTGGAACTGACTACAAGAGCTTGCTAAGCTACTGCTCTTGCAATCTTAAGATTATGCCTGCCTTTCCTTTTACCTTCCCAGATTACATGATTATATATACTTCAGAATATTATTCCAGAGAGTTTGATTATTTTGCAACTTCTAATATTCCTGGGACTCGCACAATTATAGAGACAGCTTTCAGAACACATATCATCATTAATGCTAGTGTGATTAGTTAGACCTGCTTCCAATCAAATTTTTGCTCATCTGATACATTTTAGGCGATTGAACCCTAATGCTGTACTTTGAGCTAGGGATTTTGGGGGGGGGGGGGGGGGGGGGGGGACTTCCTGATCTTTTACTTGCAAATGATTCTAAATGAGCATTCAATAGGACAGTTTTGTATTATTTAAAATATGCTTGAGCAAAAAAGTATGCAAGAAAGATTTGCTGTCAAGTATAAATCTTTGATGCAGGCCTTATAGCAAAACTGCAAACGTTGTTTAACTGATAACATATGAAATAGCTTTAAGAGTTACATGGAACTTCCATAATGTTCTGTTTTTCTTCATCTACTAGGTATATATTATTCTTTTAAAAAAAAATCTGTGGGAATCACTGGTTGAAGCAATGGATGCAACCCAAATTGCAATATGGAATACAACGACAGAAGCTGTAATGAATATGGTAAAATCTGCATCCGACTGGATAACATTTGCAATCGATGCTCCTTCTGCTCGAACCGTAGTTTTTGGAGTGCACATTGGAGGTATGCTCTCAGATCATAGAAAACGAACGGGATGTCTGGCATTCTTCTTATGATATTTGACTGCCTTCTTTCTTATATTATATATATGCTTGTAGGGCATCTTTTTGTGGAGGGTCTTCTCTTTGTAGTTATTCTCTTCCTACTTTCCCAGAAAAGTTATAAGCCACCCAAACGACCATTAACAGATAAGGTATAGCCTCCATCTTCATCTTATGTCATGTCAAGTAGGTTCAATCTAATGAACAGATCACATTTTGTCTGTAGGAAATTGATGAGCTGTGTGATGAATGGGTTCCCGAATCCCTCATTCCACCTATAACCGAAGATATGAAATGTGAGCCACCTGTTCTGGAAAGGTAATGATAGCCTTTCCTTTTTCTTTACCATAACTTGATCTTTAGTTTCTACAACCATTTATTTCATCCCCTCTATTGGTAATAGCTGAGCCTAAATCCTCTATCTCCTTATATGTGCCTTACAAATTACCTGCATCACATTAAAATGGGTTGTGTATGACATGCTCACAAGTCACAAGTAGAAGCAAGATTGCATCTATCTGTATGGCAGATATGTTAAACTATAGAGATAGAGGGCCTGGATTCATATTACTTTTTTAATGAAAATGTCAATTAGTTTCGTATTTTAGTAGACCGTGCAAAAGAATTACTTTATCACATTTTCTCCTAATTATTATGATTGGATTATTACGAGTGTGCAAGTTAGTTGATAAGAGGGAGTAGTACACCTCCACAGGCTCCATCATAGAACAAACAAAGCAGCATAAATAAATATATGAATTGAGAATATAAGTATTAATACAATGTAAAGAGAATGTTATCCCAATTTCCGTAGTATGCCAAAAAAAACACAGTAGTATACAGTAATGAAGTCCTAATGGATGAGTTAAAGATCTTGTCATTCATATTCTTTTGGATCTTGAAATAGAGTCTCATGAGTTTCATAAAAGAAGTAATCCTTTTTTCATGCTATTGCTTTCATCGGCCAAAAGCAATGTCAATTTTTTGGCTAAATAGTAAATGCATAAGCTGACATTCATGCTTTTGGAGTTGTATTGGTTCACAGCTAATTCAGAATATTTTCTCATAAACATATGACTTTAAATTGAATACAAGAACATATCTTGTGCATAAAATTATGCAAGTTGCATCAAGTTTCTTTGTAAAATACAAGCTGTTCATCACTGAAGTCAAGTGTAATTGAACAGCTAATATATTTTTAATATATTTTCCCCTCTGATATTAGTTTAATACATTTTAGTGGTTTAACAGCACCTTCTTGCAGCAACATGGACCAGGCAGTGGAATCTTTTATCTTTTATTAAATGAGATTGCTTCTTATGCAGTGCTGCAGGGACACATACAGTGATCAATGGTAAAGAGGTCGTGAATTTTGCTTCTGCAAATTACCTTGGAATTATCGGGCATGAAAAGTTACTTGTGAGAAACCAGTTCTTATTATTGTTATTTTAAGCATTAAGTTTAGTAAATGACTCATCAATTATTTGTGTTAGGAATCTTGTACTACATCACTAGAGAAATATGGTGTTGGTTCTTGCGGTCCTCGTGGCTTTTATGGAACAATCGGTATGCTTTGATAGTTAAGTGTGTCACAATCTTCTAAGGACTGTAAGATTTATCTTCAGGGGCTCCCATCATGTGATAGAACTTGCTAAGAAACTTTTCATAGGAAGCACCATGTGGAAATATATAAGAACACATTTACAAATATCTATATTTGGTTTATATTATATCTGATACTCTTCCCCGCAGTTTACATGACGAAACTCTGACATTGAACAACTCTGGTTTCTGTAGATGTTCACCTTGATTGTGAGGCCAAAATAGCCAAGTTTTTAGGAACTCCAGATTCCATATTATACTCATATGGACTTTCCACCATGTTCAGTGCAATTCCAGCATTTTGTAAGAAAGGAGACATCGTGATTGCGTGAGTACTTAAGAACTTGGATTCAGAAGATTAATGCATAAGTAGTTATTTACAAATCATACTCAATGTTTCTCTCTTCATTGAACAGCAAAAAGTCACTGGTGATAAAACTATCTCAACCTTATTATTTTTCCTTACAGTGATGAAGGTGTCAACTGGGGAATACAAAATGGCCTATTCCTTTCTAGAAGTACTATAATATACTTTAAGCATAATAACATGGAGTCTTTACAAAATACTCTCGAAAAAGTAACTCGTGATAATAAGAGAGCAAAGAAGCTAAGGCGCTACATTGTGGTCGAAGCTGTATATCAGGTAGTTTTTATAATTTTGCTGACTGGTATATTTGTTTTAGCAGTAAGTAGACACCAGGGGCATTATACTAAAATGGTACCAAGTTGTGCAGTTCTACTCTCTCTCTTTTTGTGTTGTATAATGTCCCTTGTCTTATTTCTCTTTCTTGCATATGGATCTATATTTTCTCGAGAGTAGATATGATATCCTAATTTGCAAGGAATAAGAATTCGATAGTTTGTGAAGTGGGTTGTCGCTAGATATTGCAGTTTAGGTATATTAATATCACTATTCTGGTTTTAATTATTATCATAAAACTTGTAGAGTTAGTGGCGCTATGCTAGATGTTAAAAGGTGATTACTTTGATTTAGAATCAGGTATGCACTGAAGATGATCTTTCTCCTCCACAGCAATGTATCATTTTGACTTCAACAAGTCACTTGATGGTGTATTAAATTTATTAATCGCTGTAACTTGCTACATCTTGAATTTACAATACTGTAGCTAGTAGTATTTTACAGATTATACAATTATGATACTTGTATAACTAGCATTAATGATATTCACATCACGTGTGAAGTCTTGTATACTTCCTCTCAACTATAAGAGTTAAGTGTGAAACTGAGAATATTATTTTCTACACAGATGGAATGCTATAATGAGTCAATCAAAATGTTGAACTAACATATACTATTTAAATAGTTTTTTGAAGCTTTCCGTCATCATCTATTTTATGGAGGTTCTCCGTCTGTATGTAAATGGGATCTGTCTCTTTTTTTTCTTTGTCGATGTATTTAGGCTTTTTTATAAGGCTCAATCTTGTTTTTTTGTTTTTCTTACAACAAGTATGATGAGAATGATGCCCCAGTGTGTCATAAAAAACCATTATTCTGATGACACTAGGAGGAAAAGATGAAAGTACTTTTTTAGATAAAATGTCAACAAAAATCTTTATAGGCCAGGGAATATGCATATGTTTATATATACTGGCAATGGTTAATCCTGAGTCTACCACACATATTAGAGCATCTCCAAGGGAGATAAACTCAGGGTTAAATATATCTAGGTGGCACAAGTCTCAAAGAATGTGTAAAAATTGTGGCATGCCAACCCACTATTCCCCTTAGCAAAAAATTTAGACAACCACATTTGATTGACTATATATTTTTTGAACTGATATTCATTTATAGGTATAGCTTTACCAGATCATTATTATAGCTAACCTTGTTGGAGTATATACTATTTCCCTTGGTAAAATTTTAGATAATCATTATTTTGTACTCCCTCCGTCCCAAAAAGATTGATATGCTTTGACTTTCACGGAGATTAAGAATAAGGTAGTAAAAGAAATTAAATTAGTTGAAAAGTCGGTAAAGTGATGGGACCCATCAAAATTTTAATAATAGATTTGAGATATTGGAGGAAAGTAGTGGGTGTAATAGTGTTTATATTATTATAGAATAGAGATAGTGGAAGAAATAGTGGGTGTAATAGTGAAAAGTAGTGTTCAAAAATAGTAAGTGTAATAGGTTCATTCTTTTTGGGACGTCCCAAAAAGGAATAAGTGTCAATTAAAATGGGACGGAGGGAGTATCATTTTAGCTATTACCATTGGAGATGTTCTTAGCTAACAAACCACTAATCGTAAAATATACAAATAAATGAAAAATAAATAAAACCCAACATAAATGCAATACAGATTAAAAGTCTTGCCAAGTTAAGTTTATATATTTATATTGTAATATATACTTTTTATTGATGCAATATCCATGCAAAATAAAATAGTCCTCTATAATTTTTTTATTTAAATCATATATTATATTTCCTGTTATTTATTATATTTTGTATTCATCAGTTGGAAAACATGTTCTTGATAGTTATATCTAGGAACATTACTGCAAAAATGTAAAAACTACAACATATATTATAATTATAATATATATCTACACCCACATATAATTAACAAATTAGTTGAATACCTTGTATGATATTTTGGATATAAATGTGTAATAAACATAAGAACTGCCAGTGTAGCAACAAAATTTGAGTATAAGCCTGTCTAACTTTGTTGAAAGATGTCCATTATTTAATTTGATTGACCCTTGTATATATTCTAAGTCTGAACTTGAGTTTACCTTGTGCGGTAGCTAATGTATAATTAATTAGTTTGCCCTCTTATGTAGCCGTTCAAGTGTTTTTAATCATCTTGTTATTTGTTGTAACTATGGAAACACCTGCTTGCTGCTGTTGTACATATACCAAAACTAAATGTTATGTTTATAAATGGCTTAATTTATAATTGCTTCCCAACAGTCTTCATTTGTATAAATTCATATAATAAGCTACCTACTATTAATATTATAATAAATCTTTAACTCAACTGCAAGACACGATATTGATGGGAGTAGTCGGTGCTATGGCAGTGGTTTGCCTCCTAAATATGACGATTTATCAGTGAGGATCCACATCGGCAGTTGTTGGCTGTTATGCGTCTTGTGCTGATCTGGTAAATGTTATGAATGTGGAGGAGTGGGGGAACCAAAGGGCACTTTCCTATACCACAAAGAATATAATTTCTATCTTCAAAAAGCATGTTTGAAGGACCCACGGGGCGGTAACTAGAAGGGAGGAGATCCCATTCTCCTCTTTTTTTTATAAGAGTAGCTCTTTTGTTTGTTCTCCTATTGTGACTTACTGTATTGTTGTAACATTAGTGGATGAACCGCGGAATGTCTACTAAGAGAATAACTCCTATGAAGAAGGTCAACCCTTTGGTGGGTGAGGTTAGCTTCTTTATTGCTCTGTTCACTGTAGTCTTCTTGTTAGCATTAGCATGCGTTCCTAGTTACCTAATTAGAATACCTAAAATCGTAGTTCCCAGAACGGGTCAACTCTTCAGAGTCATGCTGATAGCAGGGTTCAACTCCCGGGGAAGACACCATATAAAAAAGATCTGTTACCACTACTTGACTGAGAAACTTACCCGAAGGTTGGACTGCTCTCAGGCGGATGATTGCTGCTGTTCTTCTTCTCTTGTCAGTGCTATCTGCACTAAACTCCCGGGGACGGAGAGCATTCCCACACGAACGAGTTTTCCAACTATTGTTCATTCGTTTTTCCGAAGCTTGGAAACAGGGGTTAGGTAAGCTCTTCCTGACGCAAGGTAGCCCAGCTAACTTTATTAATAAGAAAACTCACAGTAAAGGCGAGGGAATGGACCCTCCTATTATTATTATGTATGTGCACCCGGGCACACCTCCTCTTAACAACAAAAGAAAACCAATTGCCCCGAACAGCTGGTTAAAGCAGGCTCTATAGGGGGAGTTAGCTTCCATGGCACCAAACTCTTCTCGTCATGTTGATCCGCGAATGCTGGTAGAAAGGGATCCGATCAACTGACTCCAGACTTGCCATATCGACACCCTTGGTCCTGGCAGCATGAACTAAGTAAGAGTAGGGTTTTTTTAACAATTACTGTACACAGGCCCAATTCCCTGAAGAATTCACATGATGTGAGCCTCAGCTTCCGGTATCATAGCATGGGGTTTTCACTCCTCCCGATGCCGAGCTAAGAGTCAATCACACTGAGGCGGCACCTCAGAAAAAGAGTAGCCGCTTTCCCGCTATAATTCTATTTTCATTTCGACGAATCAATAAAACCATCTCGGTCAATCTGAACAAAAGACACGACCCCTAGTTTCAGCAACCAGTCTTTCTACACCAAGGTTTCAGGTCTTTCTTGATTGGCTTACGACAAAGCCTTACCTGACCCCAGCCGCTGCTTCACCCTCTTTTCAGGGAGATCGTGATGAGGCAAAGGGGGCCTTATTAAAGTCCTCTGGGTCGTCCACTAAGTGAGTGAAAGAGGTCTCATTGGGAGAATTGGGAAGAGAGAAGGCCAGCCTCCCACTATGTGAAAGAAGAGCTTTTTCTCTCATATTCACTTCTATGGAATAGGGAGTTCGCTTAGCCGCAGCTGAAGCCATAGATCTTGCCCAGGATGCTCCCATGGCAGGACTCCTAATTGGAAAAAGAATGGAGGGACTGATTCTTGGTCCTCTGCTATGAATGATTTCATGTCTTCAAAGTGCAGGACTTGAGGACATCAGATATATGGGACACTTCGTCACATGGTCTAAGAAAGATGATGAGGCCTCTTGTATTTCCAGAAAAGTGGATAGAGCTCTTGCTAATTGTAAGTGCTTTGGCTCTCTGCCTTTATCTGAATCTGAAGTTGAATTCACCCCCAAGGGCCTCTCTGATCATAGTGCCTGTGTGGTTAGAACATGGGTGCATATCCTTCCTTTTTCAACTTCATGACTGAACTCCCGCTCCCCGAGTTCCACCCTATTGTGAGTAAGGTGTGGCAAACTGATGTCAAAGGTGAGTGGGAAATAGAAGCGGGGGAACATGGCGTAGCTATATCACACTGAGGGTTTCTGCAAAACCGATTTCCCGTCCCCACCTTTATCTACTATATCTACAATGGGCTAGCGTTGCCAGAAAAAGAGGTTGCTAGGTGTGGTCTTGGCTCTGGACCGGATTCAAGAAGTCATCTCATGGAGTCGGGCATAAAGAGAATGGTCTTTCAGCAAATGCCCTATTCCTTTTGTGGGTGGTTTTCAATGACGGAAGTCTTGCCGGGCTCACCTTCAACGACGAGCAGGGAATCATGGCGTGGCACAGGCACATATTGGGAGGTACCAATGTAAAGGTCAGGGATCTTGCCTCTATGCCTTCGAAGAAGAGTGATTACGACGAGTTCTTTCTCTTGTCAAGACGAGACAGGGCGGATCATCCGAATGCGATTGAGGTTTTGGATAGATAGGCACAAGCGGGTGAAGGAAAGAGATCTTCTTTTGGTTAAAGTTTCTTTTTAGAAGGCATAAGAGAGGTAAGATCGAAGTTTTGGTTCAGTACGGTAGGCTTCCCCGCCTTCTTAGTCTTCTCCATTTACTTTCAAAAGTAGTAGCCATATCTCAAGACCTATTTCAGAGCGCTTCTTTGCTTTGCCAACGGCTTCGGAATCGTTTTATAGGGGATCTTCTGCTCCTCTTCGTTCTCGCATTCACTTCGAACCACCTGCATTTGCCGGAAATTGAGAAGGACTCCGCTCAAATAGAAATAGTTTCCTTAAAGGAAACAACCGAAAGCAACCTGTAAGCTTTGCAAAATGGACCATCCTGGACCTGAATCGAGACACCCTTAGCCTTCGGTTGCCGCTTGCGGGGGGGGGGGGGGGGGACTCAACGAGGGAAGGGACCAACCTGTTCCTATTGGAGCGGTCAAGGGAACTCAAGGCGCCACCCCTGCCCCTCCTTACTTTCTTCCTGGCGAAAATGGCTCTCTCTCCCTCAATCCAGCATATGTTCAATGGCGTCAACTCGACACCATGGTTCTTACTTCTTACATGGATCAACTCCACCATCATCGTTGAAATCCTTTAACACGTCTATGATCCTATCGGTACCACTACTGCCAAGAAAACTTGGGATGCAATCCACAAGCTTTATGTCGATCAAGCTGTTGCTCGTCAAATACAGCTCAAGTTTTACCTTACCTCTTAAAGAAAAAAAGAAGGATACTAAATATATGCACGAGTATCTCACCAAAATAAAAACTCTTCGGGATTCTCCTTCAACTAGAGGAGCTGGCTAGAAACAAGGGTGTTATCCTTAGTCACCTTTATAGTCGTTGTGCGGTCATAGTTGTTCTTTAGCTGTATAGTGAAGCAAGGAATTTAGCCAAAGGCGACAGGGAAGGGGGGAATTTGAGTCGACAAAGAAGCTCACTTCTGGCTTTGCTTTCTAAGGCTAGCGGTAGCAAAGTGGTCTCCTGCATCCATCTATAAAGTCGTATTAGTTCATTAGCCGCCCTACCCTATTAAGTCAGTTCGAAGCAAGGATTTCCGCTAGTAGCAGAAGGGATTCTCAGGTGAGAAGCATTCGTCTAGCTAAGAGTGAAGCGCTTTAGGTGGTTGTACGACACAGGTGCGGAAAGGAAATAGACCCTCCTAAAAAAAGGGGTTATCGGTGAGATTCGCTTTCCTAGTCTTTTTTTACTCTAACCTTAGCCTTTGCTTATCGACGGGTCTTGCATTATATACAACATTCTTTTCTTTTACTCATGCCTTGGAGAAGAGCGTTCTTTGTTTGAGTTTGAGGTCATTACCTTGCGGGAGCCACCTGGGCGAGACCTTCTCTTCTTTCATATTTCAATATGGTATGCTGGATCACCCGTGAAGTCGACTTCACTTGACCGTGTCTGCTTCAACTTTACCCTAGACTCGTGTCGTGTAGTGTAGCAAGACTAACAAGTGGTCGAGTGGATTTATGAACGAGCAACTATTATAAGCAATACCTTTCTATTTTTGGATTCTTTCTCCAGGGGCAAATATAGTATACTACACTCTTTCTTGGCTAGTGTAGTAAACTATATTCTAGGTCATTCGGAAGGGCCCCGTAGAGTTTTCTTTTGTGGCGTAACGTTGTGGTTGTTCCCTCGACTGACCGAGAAAAAAAGCGAAAGAGGCATCTTCCATTCATATCGATTTGGGTTTTTCTGCACCATATTTTGATTTGCCGCTTCTTCGATCCGGAATTCCCAGCAAATCCTTGACTCCTCGAATACAATGGGATTTCACACCTGGCGAATCTTTCACTCTACCTCCTCTTATTAAGACCATAGAATGTTCCTGCAAATTATGACCTTCGCCTGGAATGTGAGCAAATATATCATGTCGATTGCTCAACCGTACTTTGGCTATCTTACGTGGAGCTGAATTAGGTTTTTTTTGGTGTTCTCGTTGGTACACGCGGGTGTACTCCTTGCTTGTGGGGACATTGATCCGAAGCTCGAGTACGGTCCGTGCGCCGTTTTTCTTCTCTATCATGACGAATCAATTGATTTAATGTAGGCATCGCTCTTTCCTTTGTATTTCCCCCGATATGATTAGTTGTATCCTTGTAGGTAGTTATCTTATATTGGTAACACAAGTGATCCAGCTTGTAGTTTTTAAAATGCAAAAAGAATAATATCACGGGCCATCTCTTCTTCTGCAACCCTCAGTTTTACTTGCTATGCTAGTCCTTGTTATGTTTATTTACGTATGGAGTTGTAAAGAAGATTCGGATCTTGCATCGGAATCTATCTTATTTCCTCTTATTGATTCCTAGGGCAGTTTTTGTTTGATGAGAAAGTGCACTATATGGTAATATTTCATCGTGGGCAATATGCAGAATTCTGGTCAAATTGCTCCACTAGAAGAAATCATCAGGCTCAAAGAAAAATATTTATTCCGTGTATTGTTGGATGAGAGCAACTCAATTGGTGTGCTTGGTAGTTCTGGTAGAGGTTTAACTGAACATTGCAGGGTTCCGGTATGTTTCAGCCTTCAGGGGTGCTCTTGTTTAACTTATTCAAATATCTTTTGTACTTTTATTGTGCTATCGTTTTATATTGTAGATTGAGAAGATAGATATAGTGATGGCTGCCATGGGAAATGCTTTGGCTACGGAAGGCGGATTCTGCACAGGGAGTACTAGAGTTATTGACCACCAAGTATGGGGAAATATTTCTATACCCACTTCCTCTAGAAAAAGTACTACTACCTAAATATAGCTTATCTTTGGTAGAATTGCAAGAAAGAAACAATATTACTTGTCATAATTTATAGATAAAACTGATGGTTGGTCGCACCTTAGCTTCAGTTTACTGATGTTTTTTATATTTTTGGGCAGCGCCTCAGTAGTTCTGGCTATGTCTTCTCAGCTTCGTTGCCCCCGTACCTAGCTAGTGCTGCAATCACTGCTATTAATATTCTGGAAGACAGTCCTCAACTGATTACGAACCTAAAGAAAAATATAAGCATACTGCACAAAGGTTTAGTTGCTCACTTGAAAATGATTTACAGATGCAATTTATTGGCTACTTTGTTGGTTGCCTGACATTAAGTAATGCTGACTGGGTTGTAACAATATAATTTTCTCAAAACACCGCTGTTATTTTGGTTTCTGATATTTTAAGCATTTGCAGGACTATCAGATATAAGGGGTCTTGAAATTGCCAGTGATAAAGAGTCTCCCATTGTTTATCTCAGGCTAAGAAAATCAACTGGTTCACTTAAGAGTGACCAACAATTGCTTGAAGATGTTGTTGAACGCGTAAGTTGTCCTGATATTCTTTATATTTAAACTATTTCAATTTTCCCATTTGCCTAACACATTTGCATGTGCAGTTATTGAAGGAAGAGAATATCTTTGTAACAACTTCGAAAAGATCTACACTTGATAAATGCAATTTGCCTACTGGGATTAAATATTTCGTCTCTGCTGGTCACACTGAATCTGATCTAACAAAAGCATATGAATCAATGAAGAGGGTGGCAGCGAAAGTCTTAGATGGTGGTGACTAACATTTTCAAATACACCATATGTGAAATCCAACGCCTCGAGTCTGAGTGGAGCAAGGATCTCATGGGAGATTATGCTGCAAGCCAGTTTAAAATCTATGTGATTTTGAATTATAATATAATTTCAGGTCCTGCGTTCATGCAAAAAGGGTGGCATATACTTTGAACTTGGATGGCAAGACGATAGGCCTGATAGTAATTTGTTGGCCTAGGAGCTGTGCATATTCTTTATTGATATCGATGTCATATTATTTTATTGGTATCAAGTAATCGTATTTATAATATTTCTGAAAATTGGAAAACAGTGTTTGTCAGATCAGTTGATCATTGTTCGTTTAATCTCTTTTGTTAATCCATGGATTTATGAAGAATCAGATTTCCATCACACAGAATAAATGCTTGATTGATGTTAAAAACTACTTCCTATGTCCCCCAGTTACTTATCTCGAGTAACGGGAACTTAACATGTATTTTAAATTTTTTATAGAATAAAATTTTATAAATTATTATATTTTATTTTACTTCCGAATAAAAATTTAATATTTAAATGTTTATTAAAAAAAGAAAGATGTGAAAAATAACTTATAAAATTATAATTTATCTGCACGTTAAAATATGCGCCAAACAATATAAAAAAACTGGGGTCGAGAGAGGGATTATTATCCTCAAGTATTTCTACCTTATTACCAGAATAATTCCCACAGAGATCTGCAACTAATAAAGCCAAACATCTGCTTATTTAAGCGATCCATGGCCTTCTAGCCAATGCGAGGCTAAACTATGCCATCTCATGACGGCAAACATAGTCAATTTTCCGAAAACAGGACCATTATTTAAAATTTCCATAATCAGAGTTTAACAATCTTAATGCCTGAACTTTATGAAACAAAGTAAAAGACTGAACATTACTACTAAGTGCAGAACATGAGACTATTAGATTCCTTCTGTCACGCAGTTTAGTAAGGAGAGTGATAATTATACCCTCCTGGCTGCCCTGTAATGTAGCAACCATGAGTTCCACCTGTAACATTAGCTGAACCCACTTGGCCTTGCATCCCGTTGTTTGCATACTGCTGCCAAAGCCGTTGTTCCTGCACAAGCAAATGCTGCTTCATCTCCATGTCTGCCATCTGAACATAAGATGGCGGCGGAACCACAAGTGATGCTGCAAAAGGATCTTGATTTCCAACTGTTTGAACTGTTCCATCAGGCGCAGGCAGTGCCAGTGCTGGTGTTGAGCCTTTGCCTGTTCCAGGCAGTGTCACACTGCTCGCACTCCCAACATTTAGCTGAGCATTACTATTATGCTGTTTCACTGCACCTTGATCATACATGCCACTCAACAATAGTGAATCTATACCCCCTCCCATGTCAGCCTTTTGCTTAGAAAGATTGCTAGCTGTCTCCACCAAGGTCAGCTCCCAATCAGCCTTACCCATCTCAGCAGCCGGTGTTTGCCAAGCTGAAGTCATGTCAGGCCCTCCATCTGATGGGAACACTTCCCACGAACCATCTGCATTTATGGGAGGAGCTTCAGAAAACAAAGCTAATGCCAATTTGTTGCCTTGAACTTCAACTGACATTGCATTATCCTTTATATTAACTAGGTCTTCAGTTATCTGTTGAGCCTGTGGCTTTGGCTGGGCCTGAGGCATGGATAAATCATAGTCCTTCAGCGGAGGGAGTGCTTTTATTTCACTGAAATCAGGTAACTTCTCCTTCTGTATTACGGATGTATTAACTTCCATGGGCTTCTCTCTGCTGTTTCCCCTTATTGCCCTTTCCCTCAAGAACCCCTCAAGTTTCTCCATTAGTTTATCAGAAATCTCTTGCAGCTCAGGGTACTCTGTAGATCTTGCGATTCCTGTATCCTTACACCAACTATAGAACCCCACAAGCTCATCAATCATTTTTGCAGCTCCGACATAAGTATCAAAACTTTTGAGACAACCTTCATATTCCATATCAGAATACCTGTCTAGCAAGATGTGCAGCACCTCACATAAATCAGCATAAAGCTTAAAACTCTCCTTCACAAGTGAATATACTGCAACAAGTATAATCTTGCTATCCTTTGCAGCCCCATTTGGTCTACAAGCTAAAAACCGATCAAGAAGCCGAAGCAACTGATTTAACCTCTGCGAAACCTTCTCTGTCTTCATTTCCCTAAGTGGTGTCCCTTTCTCCCTAACTCCACGCACCACAGGTTCATCCAGATCACCATAAGCTCTTGGCCGATTGTTCCCTCCATGACCATATTCCACTCTAAACTCTGAATACTTATCATCCAGACCACTCATTCTTCTGTCGTAAACAGAAAATTCAATCTTCTGATCTAGGTATAAAGCATAGCTCTTGACAAAGCCTGCATGATCCCAAGAATATGCATGTGCTTCATCACGAAAACCTGACATATTCAACACCCTTGTCCCCTTTCGACTTGCATGCATCATTTCTTCCCCAAACAATGGAGTCCCATCAACCAACAACTTCTGTACAAGCATCAGGGCTTTAATTGCCACAATCCAATCATGCGTTTTGCTTAACCTCTTAGAAATAGCAAACACACAAGCATCAACATATCCTTTAGAGTGAGATGTGAGATTCAAAATCTCCCGTATATACTTATCATCAGCAGGCTCATCATCATGGCTAGTTGCCTTGACGATCAAAACCTCGAGGTCTGGTGCAACATTACCAACAACTTTTGCAATGCCGATGCTTGTTTGATCTTTAACTGCTCCAATTGCCTTTCGGATCGTTGTGGGAGCCATCAGCAAAAACACTCTGTCAACAAAAAATCTCTATTTCAGTATAGCTGTGCTTGTAAAATATTGCTAAATAAAAGCCAATCGAGAGTATTAAAAAGCAAGAACTCAAACAATGGGTTATGATCATTACTATTGATTGCTGTACTAAAAAATGTACTCCTCTCTCTCTCTCTCTCCCCTCCCTCCATGTATCCTTATCCTCTCTCTCTCTCTCTCCCACCCCTCTCCCTCTCTCTCCTCCCTCTCCCCCCCTCCCTCCATGTATCCTTATCCTCTCTCTCTCTCTCCTCGTCCCTCTCCCCCCTCCCTCCATGTATCATCTCTCTCTCTCCCTCCTTCACTGTCCCCCTCCCCCTCCCCCTCTCACAGAGAGAAAATCGTGTATAAATTGGGTACAGTATATATATATAGTATATACGATCGGTATAATCAGCAATGATAAACAAAAGGGGGAAAGGGGGGTGGATGAATCTAGCGTGGTGAACGGTAATGATCGTGTATATACGTATGTATGGACGTAGAAGGGTGATATATGTAATGCACGCGAATTAAGGTGGTGTATCTCTCTCTCTGTGTGAGAGAGAGTGAATACAGAGAGAGATATTAAAAATGAAGAGGGGGATTAGAATTACCAGTTTCGGGGCCAACGACGACGGAGCGTTTCAGTAGTCAGTAGTCATCATCATCATATTCATAAACCATACACTAGTATATATCTGCTCCAGCGCAGCGTGTGTTTTTTACAGATCTATTTTCACCTTTTTACTGCTTACTGCCGTTTCTAAATTCACATCTCCTTCCCTAATTTAACTCCACTTGCCACTGTTCACATCCACAGATAAACATGAACTTGTATTCCAAATTGTTTGTCAATTTTTTTTTATAAAAATAACTCAATTTTTTTTAAATAACTAACTATCCACAGATCAAATGAAGTATTTCAGTTGATATTATTAATATATATATATATATATATATATTATTTATATTGTTATTATTTAAAATATAATTAACAAAAAATATGACATATAAAGATTTATAGTTATATTTTTTTATTTAATTTGGAGTTTCTTCGCACTTTTTCCGTTAAGATAATTTGAAATATTTTGGTGATTAGTATTTTAAGGACAATTGATCATTATAACTTATAAGACAGGTTTTTTGAAATTTTTAAAGCTTGAATTATATCGGAAAATGTTAGATCCGACGAGATATGAAATTATATTGTAGTCGATGTCATCGACAATATAAACATGTCCCATCCTATTTGAATTGAGAAATTATAGATTTAATAATAAACAATAATAAACATATCATATTTATGTAAATAAATTGAGAGTCTGTAGTCTGGCACTGCAAAAACTTAAATTTTCCCACTCTATTGATTAAATAAAATCTTACTAAAATCAAAAAATCCATCTAGGTACCCATAAAATTTACGATAATAATATGTTTTTTACTTTACTTTGAATACTTGCAAAAGTAATAATATTAATATTAATACGACAATAATAATATTACTACGATTCTGTTGAAACCTTAAATAATATATATAAAGTTTGGTCTACCAGTCAACGAATTTGCTTGACTTTGTTTCAATAACAGCAGTAAACAATGGCAGTAAAAATATGTGACTAGCAAAATCTAGGTTTTCTACTAAAACTAAGAATTGTATTAACTTTCCAAAAAAAAAGACACTACATCTTAAACTCCAGATCGAAAGAAAACGTCGAAACCTTGTCCAGGCAAACAAGAGACTCGAAACACATAAAACAAGCCACTAGTTCCGCTCTCTGTAAGAAAAACTACCTCTTCAAAATTTACACCATGGACTGAACTTCAACAATCCTTATGACAGAAGAAGATAGCACTGTCCTTTTCTTTCTAACCACTTCAAAGCTGCAACTACACTATACTCTACAAGTCTAAGCTCAAGTTTCCTACGCTAAGAAACTAAAATTTTGCAGCTTTGGTAAGAACACGATTCTGAGCCACATGAAAGGGTTACATACACTCATGGCTCAGCTGTGAACGCAAACTGTGCTCCAGCGACAGCTACCTTTGGGGCTGATCTAAATTGGCTGCAACAGATGCAGTACTAGGCCCAGCATTATTTTCTGGAGGTAACGTGCCCCATTTTCCTTCTGATTCTAGTGGCTCGAGTATATAAACTCCACCATCAGTTAATCCCAATGCGAATTGAGTAGGTTCGGAAGGATGTGCCGCAATGACAAGTGGATAGACTCTTAAACTGCAAATCAATTATCAAATTGCCAGTAAGAAGAGAAGTTATAGATTAAGCCAAAATCAACACCACCTCTGACAGAAGATACTGACCTTGGATTTGCGGGCAGGTATGATGCAGGATTAATTCGACATCGCAATCGCAGTGATGTAGCAGTTAGAACACCCACACTTCCATCTTCAAAGCTCACATATATGGATTGGCTATCACAAGAATATGTAGCATGGGTGATTGGACCACTTGCTTCTCGCGGAACCCACTACATACAAGAGAAAAAATTTAATAGTGTTAATTTCAGAATCTATGCCCAATAATAAGTTGCCAGGAACCAATTACGAATTCCTGATACAGATGACTATAATATGCCACCACAATAATATGCTGATGGTGCAGTAAAATGCATCATGCCGCATGACATTGAAAAAAATAAGCGTCGTGAAAACAATTTTAAATAGTTACGACTATACACAATACCTGCTTGAGGCATTCAAGTTTAGGTGCTTCATAAATTGCTATCTGTGTTTCATGGACTGCTATCAGATGGGTCTGATCCTGGTGAAATTGCACACGGGTATCAGCAAGGGGAGCTGCAGCCCGACCTGCTGGAATTTGCAATTGTCTACTTGTTTGTTTTTCCCATCCATCTGTGCTCCAAACACATAGCTGTACAAACAAATAGCTATAATTGGCTGAACAAAAAACAACTTGTGTTCTAATAATGTATCTGGTTTGCCTGTAGCATTCTAGAAGCCCATATGTTATTACTGATTTGGAACAAAGCTATTCCTAGTGACCACATATTCAGCAGTTTGGAACAAAAGCATGACCAAGAGGACATACATCATTCAATAGTAAAAACCCCAATCCTTAGGGCCAAATGTTCAGTAGATGCAAAATGTGAAATAAACTTATGTCAATAAATCCTTAGAAGTGTCAATGTAAACATAACAAATAATATATATTCACAAATTATATATGCAGTCTGAAGGGAGCTTAGAAGTATAAAACAAATTTACATGTGAATATCAATCTCTCCCTTTTAATGAAGCCAGCTACTGTAGAATGTAACCATGTAGAAAGCATGAAGTAATTTATGTAAATTGATACTTGATCATTTATCCCTTGTTTTAATTTACTACCAGTCGCAATAATTTAAGGTACAATATAAAACAGAGAAGACGAGGGCCTCCAATCTTACCTGAGAATCAGCACCTGAAGATATGAGCACATTAAGAACATTTGAAAAAGCAAGACCTGTGATTCTTTTATGATGTCCTTTTAGTTTTGTTTTGACCTGCAAAAAGAGAATGCCATAAATGAGCACGCTGACTTACAGCTTGCGGTTAATCCCGCTGTAAACCAAGCTATTATTGCGAAAATTGGTGAATATATGCCACACATTTAATCTATCAAACAACGTTTCGTCTAAGGGACAACCTCATCGACTCGGACATTGTATATTTGGATAGAAGAGTCCTCCATGCCTATTGCAATAATATTGTTGTCTTGTGGGTGAAATGCTAGAAAAGACGCTGCTGGTGGAGGCGGCATGAACGTTGTCATAGTCTGCATTTACCACGACAAAAAAAATACAGATTTTGAGAAATGTAGTTTGATGCAATATTATTCAAGGTAACATAGAAATTCCTAATGCCAAATCCCTTTAACTAAAAGTAAAAATCTAGAGTTTAACTAGCTTTGAGATATAAAACTAAAATTAGATGGCCACAAATATGATAAAGAAACATCAGATACCCTACCTTAGCCTGTCGGTGAATCAGAGTTGATTTGATGTCAACAAACTTAAAAACTATTAAAATATCAGTGAAAGGAGATTTATATTTTACGGTCGTTGTTTCATAACTCTTTGGATAAAATTTGCCTTAGTAACATGCATCGCTAGTATCTAAAGAACATCATAAAAGTAAAGCATCAGTATAGTTTGAAAGAGAAACAAAGAAGATACCTTAAATGTCATCATATTGAATAGAGAGATTTTCCCTCCAGAAGCTGACATGACATAAGAATCATTCTTAGACAATGCAAAGCACGGAACTGCATCCTCAGGATTTCTGTCACTGATGTCATTCGTCATTAAAATTCCACTGGTTGGCTGCCACAGTTGAGGTGCAATACTAGCAGTTGCCTGCAAACAAAATAGTGAATTGAATAAGCTCACAGATATCAATCTCTTTTAAGTTTTGGTCCTAATCACGCAATACCTTTCCAGAAGTATTTCGTTCATTTCTTTGCCACTTCCAGAGCTTGTGGACAGCATTTGCTGCTAGTGCCAATATAGCTACCCCTGAGTTTGTATATATCAACCTTGAAACCTATACAAATGTAAAGGCAGTCAAACAGTTACAACGGATAATTATTGAAATTTTAAAACAGGTTCACAGTCAACACTTTGTATAATTATATATAAAAAAAAAATCAGTAAACTATGCCTACACACAGATCAGTCATCAATTTACATGTCCATCTTCGAAAGATTTTCTAAAGCATGCAGGGGCTTATATCTCTGGGGCAGACAGAACAGAACCGACATAGATGTAGAAGAAGCTATTGGCTAGTAATAGAAGCTGACAACTTTGGGGTGTGTTCCAACTGATGTTCATTAAGACTAAAAATTTACAAAAGGCCAGCAATAATATGAGCCTCTTCTCCTCTGGGCATGAAGGCATCAGTGCAATTATCACGTCAACATGCATTAAAATACTGATTGTTAAAAGCACCCATTGTATTACCATACAAATAATGAAACGAACTGATGATTCATAAATTTAGAAGGCCCAAATTCGCAAAGTCGTGATACTGAACATCACAATATGTGATATCTACACACACATGCAAACACAAATCTAACTAACTAACTGATGCCCTGTTTGAAAATGGAAGAAGTATGAAGACTGAAGGTACCAAGTTTAAGCTCAAGTGCAAACACAAGATGATAATATGGATATAAATTAGTGTAATAAACAAAAATAGCCTGCGGAAAATTAATTACAGTACTCTGATAGCAAGTGTTTGCAAAAAACAAACTTTTGGTGAACACAACCAAGAAATTACTGGGGGGGTGCAATGCAAAAGAGTTTAGCAAAAGGCATAATTTTTCTAAAGAGAAAACTGGGCCTAAGGGTTCCCTCGGGGAATTCTCCTGAGTTTATTAGAACATGCGGTGTAAAATATTGACGGCAGTTTTGTAAATATAACATCCGGCCCCTGCATTTACAAAAATACCCTTAACTTACAATTAACATTCTTTTACCCTCAGGGTGTTACCTGAGGGACCCCCTCAGGCCCAGCAACCACTTTTATAAATTTAAAAACTCATCCAAAATGATACAATGTAAATGTTGTGAATTTGGTTATCTGAATTCACAGCCATGATCATATCAGGTAAAAACAAGGCTAAATACAAAATAACATCCAGCCCCTGCATTTACAAAAATACCCCTAACTTACAATTAACATTCTTTTACCCTCAGGGTGTTTACCTGAGGGACCCCCTCAGGCCCAGCAACCACTTCTATAAATTTAAGAACTCATTCAAAATGATCACAAAATAAATGTTGTGAATTTGGTTATCTGAATTCACAGCCATGATCATATTCAGGTAAAAACAAAGCTAATATGATGCTACTGCAGTCTGCAATTTCCCTAGTCATCCATATAGGTAAGGATTGTTTTATCCAGAATGCTTTTCAAAAAAAACTAAGAATCAAATTCTCATTCAGTAACTTTACTTCTGCAATTGTTTTGCACTCTGCCCTCCATGCTGATATGTTATCAGGTAGCTAATTTTGTATTCAACAATTAACAACCAAGTGTTAAGCATTTAAAACACCAACCAGGAGACAAATTCGCATATACAAACTTTACTTTGGCAATTGTTGTGAACTCATACCCTCATTGCTGATATGTTATCAGGTAGCCTCAGAGAACGACATTGTGATGGTTCATTGATTTCAATCAGTTTCCAAGCTCTAGATTTATCGATAGATTCGTCTGTTATTCTGGGTTTCACATCTGGCAAATTGCGATTGTCACCATTCTGCCATCATATTTGGAAAAGATTATTAGTTGTGAGGTCTACGAATCATAATATGTGTGGTACATACAAGAGTTACAAGCTGATACACTAGCAAAACACAGAGCCTGTGAATATTAATTAATATAAATGAATTTCAAGTAATAAATGACACATGTAAAATCAAAAAAGAAAATCTTAAAATTGAATTGGACATGTAGAGAATGTTAGAATATGATTACTTCATGCATATATTTTAACATGAATTAACATGTATATAATATTATAAGTAATCATGAAAAATTAAATTAAATATTACGATCGAACATTTTTAGTTAAAAATCCCAAGTTTTTAGCATTGTAATCAGTCCAAGAAACTGAATAATCTATATTATTGTTATCAATTTTAACCCAGACCATTTACCAACCGACCAACTGACAATATGTTTAATATTTCAGCTTTAATTATAGTGTAGATATATACCCCTTAGGCCCTAACCAACAAGGAGAGTTCATCTATGAAATTAAAAGGCTCTTTTTAAAGGAAAACTTCATAGTTTGAAATTTTGGATTTACAAATAAATGCCAACAGAAAATTTGCTCCATTAAACCATAATACTTGAACTGAGATGTTGCAAAGAAAGTAATCTAGGTGCTCCACAAATAATATCATTCTCAGTATGCAGACAGAAGGTACTCACTAGTGCAACCATGGATGCCATTGGTGCAACCCGGTCTACAAGATTCGCTGCAACAGTTGCATTAGAAGCACCAAATGTGCCCATAGAAGGGGGCTGCGCATGTGTGAAATATATCTTTAGTTCAAAGGAAAATCAACCTTCAATTTCCGACAAAATATATAATAATGGAAGAAAGAGAGACCCAGAGAAAGCATGATTTGTATGACGACTTAAGTAAAAAAAATTGCCATTTACCTTCACCATGGCTCCTGCGCCGATCTTAGGAGAATCAAACGAACGACTTTCAACTGTTCGCAGTAGCCTTATACCATCTGTATTTGCTAGAATTTTTATGCCATTATCATTTGTAGAAACGGCTAGCAATATTCCTTCCTTATTGAATCGGACACAGGGAGAAGCCTGAAGAGATATAAACAACCAGAATAATTACTGGAAAAGGAACCGGAAGAAAAAGAAAAGTTTAGTCAACTGCCCTGACAACAAAAGCCTTACTTGTAAACCACCCTCTGCATCAGTGGTTGTCAATAGGTTAACACTGTCCATATCCCAGAATTTTACCATATTCTCATCGCCAGCAGCCAAAAAACGATTTTTGGTAGTATCAAACTGGACAACCCCCACAGATCGCTTCCCAAGCCCAATATATGTGCGTTTTACAGCTCCTTCGCTTTCGTTCCATTCTACTATGTAGGAATCACCTTCTTTATTTGTCCCACATGAGAACAGCCTGTGAGGAGCTCATTGTGTTAAAGAAATCCTTCGGCTAATTATGATAAATTAATATTGTAGCTCAATTTAAGTGAACATTTAACTACAGCATGCTTAGGATGTCCGACTTGAGTACTTCCCTCTCTTCAAAACATATAAGAAATAACAACATGTTTTGTAACTTTGTATACTAGTATATTTATTTCAATTATTTGATAAATAAGTCTGCATTTATACAAAAAAAGAAATTCTTTCGACACCTCTATTCTAACAAAGCAAAAATGTTATAATATTACTTTTCAGTAACATGTCCGACTGAATGGCATTAAGGTGTAAGAATGTTATAAACTTCTGAGATATGACCATAAATTGCTAATAATGAGGTAAACAAACATCTTAAAGTCTGAAAACCATGACTTGATTCAAATATTAGTTCCCAATAATATATAATCATGTAAACTGTATAATATAACTGTCGGACCTTGTTCCATCAGCACTGTAAGCCAAAGCAGTGGATGAATGACCTGGTGCATCGTAATCAACTCTTGAACCCACATTGTCATACAACCATGCTTTTATCTTTCCATCAGTCGCAGTTGAAAATATAAACTGTAAAATGTGAAGAGAGATCAAGTACATTTGTAGACTTTCTACCAATCATGCAAACATCATGAAATCTTTATACACTACTACGATTACAAGGTTACTTCACAATACATATTGAAGATGAGAATAACAGCATTCAACATTTAACAAAACTATGTTTTAATGAACTCCTCGAAAAAAATAAAGTATTTATACCTGAATGTTTTCCTTGTAATGTGGGCAGACAGAGTATACTGCAGCTTCATGACCCTCAAAGGCATATTGTTTGGCCCCTGTGTTGGCATCCCACACCTGTAGGAAATTTCAACATATTAGACAAAACCTCACAATATCCATGTGCTGAAAAAGTACCAGGATGATGATCATAAACCTTAATCAGTCTGTCTTCCCCACAAGTAACGATGCAGAGTTGTTTATTTGGAAAACAGAAAGCAATATCATTTACACTGCCAACATGAGCCTCAATCTGGAAAGCGAATAAATTCAGATCTGTCAGATTAGTACAACAATATTATTAGTCGTACAAGTTTCTGAGCGAAGACAAACCTCTAACTTATCTTGCAGGTTGTCACCACCATGGTAAGCGTACAAATGGATAATGTGCTTGGAGTATGCAACACCTGAAGTGATTTAAATATAAATAAGCAATTAGAGGCACAATTTCTATTTGTATATTCTCAAGCGCAGAAAACTATGAATTTTCCTATTCAATCGTGACAGACATAAGATTGACGTAATAATTTTTTTTTGAAATATTATAGTAACATACCAAAAAGTGTGCCATCAGGACTCCAGATGACACGATTAACTGATGCAGTATAGTCATTTGCTAGAGATGCCTGAAACATTTATACCAACCCTTGTGAGCACAAACAACATACTTTCATATGGAGGTTAAGAGGGACTATCACATTTGGTATTATCAAGATATTATATAATTTGAACCAACCTGCAATGGCATCGAACATGACTTGAGTTCCCAAACCTTGAAATTTCTTTGAGCAAGCTTTTCACGAGTTCCTAATTCCCACAATATGACATCTCCAGTGGCAGTTCCAACTATTAACATATATCAATAGATGCAGCCAGAGTAAATGAAAGATAACTAAAAAATATCCATTATATCTACTGCAGGGTAATGCAAATACTAAAAACATATCTTGTGAGCCAGTATGAACTAACCAAGAAGTAAAATTTGCTGCAACGGATGGAAATCCATACTCTTAACTGCTGAACCCTGACTCAGAGTCATAACAACGGCCTTGGGCAAATCATCAGTTGAGAATGAGCTCTGACCATGATTCTGACTCGTGTATCCGACAGGTAATATATTGACAGGCAGGTTGTTAACCTGCTAAATAATCATGTGTGTATCAAGGTATGCTCAGATTGTATGGAACGAATTTGTTGAAAGGCATTGAATAAATAAATATATCGGAACTATGAAAATAAAGTTCTTCAATCAGCTAGGATGTATAAATGCATAGTGTAAGTTGTTGCAACAATTATATGTTTGAATAGAAAACATTACAGAATGTCTGAGATTTTTTATCTAGTGAACTTGTTCTTAATTTTGCATAATGAACTTAATCCCAGTCCACATCCACAATAACTTGATCAACATATTACGGAATCATATAACTGGCAGCAGGAGGAGAAAAAATTATAGACAAATACATACATTAAAAAGGCACGGGCAATAAAGAGGAAAAAGTACTAATGTTTTAGAATACAAATATATATATATATATATATATATATATATATATATATATATATATTATGAGTTAAGTTATATGGAGTACATAAAAACATTGGAGTATTGGAGTACAAATCATAATTTTTTTAGTTTGATCCTATATAATATCTTTGATTATCCAAATTTTGATATAATCTATCATTTATAAGTTATCTTGCACATAATTGTCTATTAATCATTAATATTTTTCAACTTTAACAAGTATTAAGATTATTATTCTGCTTATTAGTTATATTGCAGAACATAGAGTCCTATGATTTATAAAAGTAATTATTCTACCATTTGATCACGATATTTATGTTGCAGAACATAATGTGCAGGTTGTCAAATATTTACAAATATTATTGGACAAAAAAAATTAAAATTTAGATGACTAGATTACATTTTATCAAACTTTGTACTCCAATACTCCAATTTTTTTTGTACTCCATAGAACTTAACTAATTATATATATATATATATATATATATATATATATATATATATATATATATATATATATACAGCCAACAAAGTTTAGATGTAACATTTGACAAAGAATACTAAAAGTTAGGGATAGTACTTGTACATCGTCTGATAATCCAAAAGGTCTTGATCTCTTCAATACATGTTCAGAATCTGCCGTCTGGTAGTCAATGGCTGCACTATTGCTAGGAGGAGTCCTTGGCCGCTTCAACAAAGCTGCTGCAGGAGTAACATTTTTACAAAATGAAATTAGATTACAAAGAAAATATTATCAATTTCAAGAAAATAAATAAAATCTACCAGGAAAATAGCTCTTAAACATTCTATTTTTCATCCCAAAAACTTTACTAATGTGATGCTAAGGTACTACAAGTACACCAGTTCACACTCAGTTATTAAAAGCAGTATAGCTAAATACCTGCATTATTTGATGAATTGAAACCAATGGGACCAGCTGAAGCAGATGCATGGGCTACTGGGGCTGGATTGGACATCCAGCCAGTGAGAGATGTCGGCAAGGGACCTTGAGCTGGCTGAAATGGCTTAAGTACCAAGAAAACAAAATTCAACATTTGATGGTTCTGAGATCAAGATGTCACAACACAAGAAAAAATTCATATCATTTAATATGCCTTACACCATGAGCACCCAAAGGTGGAAATCCTGCTGGTTTTGGTAGCCCGCCCATTAGAGCATTTGTCACAGGAGATGGAGCCCTTGCACCATTTGGCTGTGATTGTCCACAGGAATGGTCAATAAATAGGGTCTTGATGTCAGGATTAGGCTTTGGATTTTTACAAAGCTGATGCTGCCAATTTAAACTGCAACGAAACACAGAATAATGTAAAAATGGCATTAGTTTCTGAAGATACTGGTTCTAAAATTTTAAGTAAAAAAACATACCTCTGGTTTATTAGTGTCCTCAATCTAGAATTTCTTAAAGTTGGGAAGTTTAATTTATCACGAAATAGGGGGTTTGCTTCAATTAACTTTTTGAGTTCCGCAAGCATCACACCCCTTGCAGACTTAGTATCCCCATATTTTGATAGCTGCTCATTATCTCTGCATATTTGTGAGGAAAAAAATTGACATAATAAATAACAAGCACCCAGGTAAATTCATTGATAAAATTAAAAAGATACTTAAATTCAGCATAATTTCCCCACCTGAAATTCTCTAAAGTTAATAGCTGTGTTATTTCCTTAAATAGATCTTCATTAAATGCTGAAAACACTTTCAAGTCCTTCACTAATATGTCCACAGCTTTGGCACGATCCTTTCTACAATTTTAGGATGAACAATACCAGACATAAAATTGTTATTGGGACGAAATCACATGATAAATTACTTACTTCTAAAATTAAATAAATAAAATGCAAACACATTCAAATACTTTAGGTGGCAACATACTTATCTAGGGCTTCTAGGTATTTCTGCTTTCGAATCTCAAAGAAGATTTTCATCGAATATCTATTATCATCAACCTTAGTAAATCCAGATAAATATTTTTCTACTTCATCCCATTCCCCGTTTGTCACCATTTCCTCGAAATGCCGCATATTGAAGTAGAATCCTGATTCTTGCTCCAATCTTCACAAATAATTAAACAAAATTAGGCATGAACGAAGTTAAAAAATAAGAAATTGAACCAATCAACAGCGAGATAATTGGCTAAACAAATCCGAAATCTATGTCAAGATCCTCCAAATCTAGCTAATCACACCTTCCATGATTAATAATTAATTAATCTAAGAAACAAGAAGCATAATCTAAAGACACCACAACATAAAAATACATAAACACAAATTATATAAACATCCATATAAAAATTAATCAATCCTTACTTGTGCACGGCATCTTTGAATTTTTCTTCATCGAGAAATTGAAGTATGAGGAACACGAGTTCTCGACTCAACGACGACATTTGGCAGCTGGAAATAAGAAGATCTAAACAATCAGAGATCCGATAAACACATGAGTTACACAAATCTCCATCAACAATCCCTAATTAAACACATAACCTCTCCTCAATTCCATTCTATACCAACAACACACAAAATTCAATCACATACAAACATAATTAACACATATATACACAAATACACAAATTATCAAACAAACAGATCAATTTAAATATTATAATTGAAGCACGTACCTTTGTCAGATGCTTTGTGTGTGTTTAAGCCAGATCGATAGGGTTTTGGTACTTTTCTCTCTGGAGAGAGAGAGAGAGAGAGGGGCACACAGAGGAGGAGGAGTGTGTTTGTTGTTTCTCTCTCCACTTCTTGTTCTTCTACGGATTGTGAAGAGGAGAGAGAGAGGCAGAAGTAGGAGCAGACAAAATAATTACTGGTAGTATACATACATACGAGAGCGAGAGGCTTACGAAAAAACGAGTTAATGTTGATTATAAGCTACTGTACGTATAATATGATAAGTTGAGTAGCTTATTGATAATATCTCAAGCTTATAAAGTTATAAGCAGTTCGGATTTTCACGAATTTATATCCGGCAAGATTTGCGGGGTTTTCGACGAGAAGTTATGGTCTAACTGCGGGGAGATGTTAAGATGTGGGCAGCTGTAGGATGAGTTACCATGGTATGCCATCAAAGGGTTCTTTTCTTACTAAAATCTACGGTCTGCATAATTTTGAATAAGGATTAAATTTGAGATACATGCTTCCAAATAATATTTTTCTTTTCCTGTCACCAATGCTTTCAAGTATTTAAATAAATAAAAAGATGTTTTGTTAAATGTTGACAGAGCAGAAGGATGTCTTAATGTGAATATAGGAGGATGGTTACATAATTTATGAGATTAGATTAAAAGCATATAAGTTTTTATCAAACATGTATGTGTTGAGTTTTTTAGTTAAAAAATATAAAAAGATAATAATTTTAGTTAAAAAAGATTATTGATTATATAAATAGGCTCGAAATTCGGTTGAAAATACCGACCGACCAAATTTCAAAGTTTGGTCTTTAATACTACTAGATTATAGCCCGTGCAAGGCACGGGAGCTTTTTAATTATTTATAAACTTTTTAAATATATTGTAAATGGTGTGATTATTCAATTTATAAATAATAAATTAAAATTTTCAATTAAATAAAATTTAAAATTATGATTTATTTGTAAGTCAGAACTATTGTAAAAATATATAGGTTCTACTTTTCAAACTTGTTTCTGTAATAAAAAAAAACTGGTCACACATGTTGGATCATCCGACGGTGGCGATCCAGTATAAAATACATCGTCACAGTCATTAATGGCTTCAAATAAACTATTGTAATCAAGCCATTCTTTTTCTCTTATTTATCATGCCAAAGTATTAAATTTTTTCTATCAAATTTTAATATGTATTGAGTAGAATATTTAACGTCAACTTCCATTAGATTATATTTATAAATGTATTTTATATTAGAATTATTATAATATAAATTTGGCTTACTAATTTTAAAATATATTAGATAAAAATAATTTTGTGACAGTGCGATTTATATGATTCTACAATTAAAACTGGTAGGAAATATTTATTTTGGATTAAAATATCCGGCTTATTAATTTTAAAATATATTAGATAAAAATAATTTTGTGTCGGTGCGATTTATATGATTCTACGATTAAAGCTGGTAGGAAATATTTATTTTGGATTAAAAAAATCATAAACATATGAAAGACAGAATTTGTTTTAGATTCAGAATAGAAATTATAAACATGTAAGTAGATATCAATTGCCTTATAGAATTAGAAGTTAATTTTGTTCTAATATAACGGTGCTTATTTGTTCAATATACGATCCAACGGATGATAAGCTTTTGGACCATGTGACCATGCGATGAAATTATCTCCCTTACGCTTATTATATATAAGTATATAATTAGATAAAAATAATATTGTGACGGCGCGATATATATGATTCTACAAATAAAATTGGTAGAAAATATTTATTTTCGATAAAAAACATCATAAACACGTAATATACAGAATTTGTTTTGGATTCAGAAAAGGAATTATAAACATGCAAGTAGATATCAGTTATCTTATGGAACGGGAGTTAATTTTGTTTTAATCTAATAGTGCCTTATCTGTTCAATATACGATCCGATGGATAAAAATAATTTTGTGACGGTGCGATTTATACTATTCTACAATTAAAATTTGTAGGAAATATTTATTTTGAATTAAAAAAAAACCAAAAACACATGAAAAACAGAAATTGTTTTGAATTCAGAAAAGGAATTATAAACATGCAAGTAGATGTTTGTTTCCTTATTGAACAGAATTTAATTTTGTTTAAATCTAACGGTGATTATCCGTTCAATATACGATCCAACGGATGATAAGCTTTTAGACCATAGAACCATGCGACCAAATTATCTCTCTTACGCTTATTATATATAAGTATATAAGTATATAATAGGATATTTATCTAATTATTATATATAGCATATTTAGAATTCTTAAAGTAAAATTATAATAGTGAAACCTTCACAAATTCATAGTAACGGCAGGATGCATGCTTGTCTGTAATTATATATTTTGTTATCGATTACACTAATACTATACAAAATTAATGGAATTGATATTATATCTGATCATGTATTTATGACTTACTAATTAATGATAATTTATAATGTAAAAAGTCATGATGTATAAATTGTTGTGTTAAAATATTATTAGTCATGAATTATTCCAAGCGAATGTATCATATTAGTGATTAAACAACAATATTTTCAGAAATGTTTTGGGAAAAAAATATTTTTAATAAAGTCCAGGATCGTAAAAACGAGTCATGCTAAAATGGGTTCCATATGATTTAAAATTACTCTTATAAATTAAACGAGTCATTCATTAAAATTAAATTTTCAGTATTATAGTTAATTAATAAATAATTATAGCAAATCATTCAATTATATGTGGAAATATATTATTATTATAACACTAAGTCTTAGAAAATTCCGTCAAAGTAAATTTCGTGAAGCCAAATGAAATCCGGATATAAAGTGCCTGTTTGGGCAAGATGACTTCCAGCTTTTTGAACAATAAGTCGGTTTCTACTTTTCTTGAGCAAGAAGTACTCACAAGAAGTTAAGGATTAGAGGCGGATCTAAAAATATTTTCGTAGGGGACACGATGCAAATTTTCAAAAAACACCTATATATTTTCAAAAGAACACTTATATAATTTTATAAAATTCAGAATGGTGAAAATTGTCAAAATAAATAAATTTGGAGGGGACACGTCTCCTCCCATGCCTTTTACTAGATCCGCTTTTGTCGAGGATGCTAGCTTTTTTCCTTCTATTTTTTTCAAAGATATTTTAATCACTTATAAGTCTTAATTTATTTATCATTTCTGGTCATTTTTTTACATTAAAAGAAGAAATATTTTTTTAAAAAAAATTTAGCCAAACGAGTCAAATATTTCTATTTCCTGTCCAGATAAGGCCTTTAAACGTGGAACAAGTGAAAATTGAAATTCATAGTTAAGAATGCGTTGATGGCAAAAAACACATCATAACTGTCGCCTGAATGTCAATGCTGGAGAAATATTACTACCATAACACTCTTAACATGTGAAAAGTGAAAATGGTGCTAGCAGCCTGCGCAGTTAAGTCGTACAGTATTTATAGTAAAATAAATTTGAAGCAACTACTCGATGGGCCCAAACACAAATGTCAGAACTCTGTCAAAGTTATTCAGTGCTGAGCCGTACGGAATAAACCTTTGTCGAAAAATATATTAGTCCCTCCATCCCTCTCATTTCTTTACACTTTCTTTTTTTTGGTGTGTCTCATTCAATTCTTTACATTTCAAAATTTATCAAAAATAGTTAATGAGTTCCACCACTTCTCCATTTTTCTTTCCTTTTCACACTACTTTTGCTCCACTATCTTCCTTTTATACATTAAAAATCAATAGGTCCCACCACTTCATCCAGTTTTCTTCCCCTTTTCTATTAATTTATACATATTTTCTAACCTCCGTGCCCAACCCATTTGATAAGAAATGGGAGGGACGGAGGGAGTACTACTATAAAGAGCATCTACAAGAGACTCTTCATTTAGGCTCATAACTTAGATTTGAGGAGGGAGAAGAAAAATGTTGCTTCAAGAGACTCTTAAGTAGTTCTTAAATCTTAAGAGTGTCTTGTTTCTCTCTCCTCTCTCCTCAAAGTTAAGAGCCACCACATGTCTACTAACTTATTTTTTTACAATAAAAAAATCTTTCCCCGCAATTCACCTCCATCTTTCACTCTCTATTGTTGTAGTGGAGCCCAATATATGAATAAAATATGAAATAGAGAAGAGATGTAGAGAGTATTGTTAGAGCTTACACTCTTAACTTTGTTATAAATTGCTAAGAATCACATTTTTTATATTATATTTAGGAGGCGACAAGGAAGGTTTTGGAGATGCTCTAATACTTCCTCGTTGTTCTAATACTTCAAAATATTTGCTTATCCTGAATTTTAAAATATTACAAAAAGAGTTAACATAACTAAAAGAGAACAAATGTTCGAATAATATTAATTGAACTCATATGATTATAAATTGTTAAGAATTATGATATGTATTTATTTCTGAACATATATAAGATATTATTTATTCTTTAATAAATCCACATAATGTTATAATAATATCTTAAGTCTCTCACACATATATTAATTACTTGGTTAAATTGGTCCCGATCAAATTTTGTGCGAGTGCGAAATAAATTGAATATTTAGATTCAGTCTCAAATACACGGCTTCAAATAATTTTGATGTTTGATGTAATTTTGAATTTCTTAAACGGTTGAATTCATAAACACAGAATAACAAGAGATCACAAAATGAATATATACATACATACAAACATATATAGGCACACAAACCAGAGGGAAGTTGAATCAAAACAATGTTTAAACCATAAATTTGAGTAAATTAGTGACAACATGCACAATTTATAATATAGGATTAGATTTAATCTAATTGTATATATTTTTAGAATTAATTAGTGTGCAATTATTAAAATTGTTGACAACTAGAATATTATTTTGGTATTTAGACTGTACAATAATTATTTCTGCAAATATATAAATGTTATATTATAACGTAGCAAGTATATTAATGATCTTAGAGGATCGAAAGATGCTAACTATGAAATGATAATAATGTTCACTAATTTCTGAATTACCATATAAATTAGTTAACCTCAATAATTGTTTTGTAGTTAGATTTAAATCCGAAAGAAGAAAAAAAGAGATCGTATCAGCGTGAAGTTGTGAAATGACCTCGGTAATTCACTTTGAAAAATAAACCAAACCACGAGGCACCCATATTGGACTAGTGATACAAAATACTAGTATTATCTGAAATGTTTGATGTATGATATTTATTTATAAATTAACACTATATCAACTCTTAGAAAAGTTCTCAATGTTATTTAATTATTTAGTTTTTATTGTGCTACTCGAAAGTCTTCTCCCGTCTAAATAAAATCACGACCAATGGTTTAACCTTGTTACGTTTTTATTTGTTTAAACAAAAGTATTATGACGTGTTCTTAGAGCTGTCTCGTCTAATGACGTGTTCTTAGAGCTGTCTCGTCTATTGACGTGTAGTATTCCATTTTGATATTTTCTACAATTCTAAGGCAAAGGTTTCTTTCTTTAATTTTATTATGGCGAATGCATCTATGGGGAAGAAGGTCACACAAGAATATGCAAAACTCACTATTGATGAGGAGGGAGAGGAAGGTTTGATTCTGGAGGAACCGCCGGCTAATCATGTAGGAGTGGATTATTCTCTTTGTTTGGTTGGGAGTTTCTTATCGGATCGAAAGGTTAACTTTTCAGCAATGAAGGATACCCTGGCCTCAATATGGAGACCAGTAAAGGGAGTTTATATGGAGGAAACATCCTATCCAAACTTATTTATCATAAAGTTTTTCCACAAGTTGGATATGCAGAGAGTTCTTGATGATGGTCCTTGGACATTCAATCAACAAGTGTTTCTTCTGAAGAAGTTGGAGGGAGAGGAACAATTGTCTGAACTAAAAATTTCGGAATTATTTATATGGCTTCAGATATATGATCTACCGATTGGCTTCCACTCTGAGGTGATTTTCAAATCTATTGGTAACTACGTTGGCAAGTTTTTATCATCAGACCCCAAAAATCTGAATGGTATATGGAGAAACTACCAAAGGATCAAGGTGGCTATTGATGTGAACAAGCCCTTAAAAAGTAAAATGCGTATCAAGAGAGCAGGAGGTGACTGGCTGTGGATTAATTTCAAATATGAACGTTTGCCGTCGTTCTGTTTCTTCTGTGGGGTGATAGGTCACTCAGAGAAATTCTGTGAATCTCTTTTTGATGAAAAAAAATGATTCGGGAACCCGAAAGTATGATGGATCACTGAGAGCACCAATGAGAGGACAACAGGGTAGCAGTAAAAATCAATGGCTACGGGGAGTTGACGGTAGTAAGCTGAATACGGTGGTGGAGGGGCAAGAAGATGGGGGCGAAGGGTGGCGCAATCTTTCTGGCGACATTGTCGTCACACCCTATGATTTTCGGAACCATCAGCGAAATTTGAGCAATCAAGGAGGTAGTTCAACAGTTTCCGCGATTATAGGAGACAATGATAAGGATGAATCGCGAGATACTGGCATATTTATTTCAAATCCAAAACGCCCGCGAAATGAAGCTAGCAAAGAGGATAAGGTTGAGTTGGGCCGTGTAAGTGGGCTGGACACAGATATGACAGATGGGATGAATGAGAACCAAAAAAACTTGCCTCTGGCGGGTTCTGCAATGCAGGCCCGCCTCTCATCATGATTACTATTAGTTGGAACTGCCAAGGTTTGGGCTTACCTTGGAAAGTTCGGTTCCTTCAAGACATGATAAGTCAGGAAAAGCCCAACTGTATTTTTCTATGCGAAACTCTTAGCAATAACAGAAAGATGGAAGAAGTTAGAAAGAAGCTAGGCTTTGAGGGTATGGTGGTGGTAGAAGCGAGAGGAAGAAGTGGGGGGCTAGCTATGCTCTGGAAGGAAGCGGATCATGCTGATCTTCTTAGTTTCTCTACAAACCATATAGACATGGTGATCAAAAATGAAGAGCATGGATTGTGGAGGCTTACAGGGTTTTACGGAGAACCTATAAGAGCTCAAAGAAGGAAGTCATGGGACCTCCTCCGTAATCTAGCACGGGACTCCAATCTACCTTGGTGTGTAATTGGGGACATGAATAACGTCACTGCTCAGCATGAAAAGAAAGGAGGAGCAGAGTACCCCAGGTGGTTAGTAGATGGATTCAATGACACGTTAACGGATACGGGACTGCAGGATATAGAGTTAACTGGTCACCAATATACGTGGGAGAAAGGAAGGGATACGGAAGCATGGATTGAAATACGCTTGGACAGGGCGCTTGTGAATAATTTATGGTTTGATCGATTTCCGTTGGCAAAATTGTACAACTTAGAAGGGTCCCCATCAGATCACAGCCCCCTCTTGTTGGAGCCAATGCCAAAAGCGGTGACTGGTAAGAAAAAACGCTTTCTGTTCGAAAATGCCTGGCTGACAGAACCGTTGTGTCCTCAGATTGTGAGAGATAGTTGGGAAGATGCGGCTTGTGGTAGTATTGTTCAGAGAATTGCTCAATGTGGTCGAAACTTGGAAGTGTGGGGAAGAGAGATCACGGGCTGTTTTAACAAGAGAATAAAGGAGTGTAAAACAGAGTTGAAGAATCTTAGAAGCAAAAGAGATGGTCACTCTAGGGCCCTGTACAAGCAAGCCAAACAGACTCTTCACTTGATCTTGGACCAAAAAGAGATTTTTTGGCGTCAGCGATCGAAACAACTATGGTTACAATCAGGGGATAAAAACACTAAGTACTTTCATGCCTCGTGTAATTCTCGCAGGAGAACCAATCAAATAACTAAGCTTAGGAATGCAGAGGGTGACTGGGTGGAATGGCAGAATGGTCTAGCTGAGTTGATAACAGAGTATTATCAGACTCTTTTTAAGGCCTCCCCAACGGAAGTAGATGAGGTTATAGGCTGTGTTCCAACGTCGGTTACGGAGCAGCAGAATAGAGACTTATTGCAGCCTATTACAGAAAAAGAAGTAAAGTGTGCCTTGTTTCAAATGCATCCGGATAAGGCTCCGGGCCCCGACGGAATGACCCCGGCTTTCTTTCAAAAGCACTGGAACATCGTAGGGATGAGTATTGTGGAGTTAACAAGGCAGTTCTTCGAATCTGATGACATTATGGAGGGGCTGAATGAAACAAATTTGGTGTTAATTCCTAAGAAAAAAAACCCATCGACAGTTACAGAGCTACGCCCTATAGCTTTATGTAACGTGCTTATGAAGATTATCACGAAGGTCCTTGCTAATCGATTGAAGGAGGTTCTTAATACGGTTGTTTCTGATGCCCAAAGTGCTTTCATACCAGGGCGGCTCATTTCCGATAACATTATGGTTTCGTATGAATTTATGCATTACTTGAAACGCAAACGCTTTGGGAAAGAGGGGTTTATGGCTCTAAAGCTTGATATGAGTAAGGCGTATGATCGTATAGAGTGGGATTTCTTGAGGGCGATTCTGAATAAAATGGGTTTTAGTGAAAGGTGGGTTCATCTGGTGCTTCAATGTGTGACAACGGTCTCTTATAGTATTGTGCATGGCGAGAATGAGATGGGTCCTATTATTCCAAGTCGAGGTATTCGACAAGGAGACCCTTTATCTCCTTATTTGTTTATCATATGTGCTGAAGGTCTATCTTCTTTGATTCGTTCATATGAAAACAGAGGTCTGATTCACGGCATCAAGATTTGTCGACGAGCACCTGTTATTTCACATATGCTCTTTGCTGATGATAGTTATTTTTATTGCAAGGCGGAGACAGAGGAGGCAAGACATGTGTTAGAGCTTCTGGGTGTGTATGAGAAAGCGTCAGGGCAGAGGATTAATATTTCTAAATCCTCTGTGTTTTTCAGTTCGAATGTGATTCATTATAATCGAGAACTAATCTGCCAGGCTTTGCAAATGGGAGAAGCAGACGAGCACAGCAAGTATTTGGGGCTTCCAAACATCTTAGGGAGAAAGAAATCAGTGCTCCTGGGGTACCTTAAAGAGAAGGTTAAATCGAGGATTAAAAGCTGGGATGGTAAGCTTATAGCCAAGTCGGGTAAAGAGACGTTAATTAAATCAGTAGCTCAGGCGCTTCCCACATACTCCATGAATGTTTTCTTGTTGCCAGTGGAGATCAATAAAGATATCGAGAGAAGTTTAACAAAGTATTGGTGGAACACAGGGCAAGCAGGTGGGTCTAATATTTCGTGGATGAGCTGGGATCGTATGACGAGGCATAAGCTGCAGGGGGACTAGGTTTCAGGGATTTTAGAGATTTTAATCTCGCAATGCTGGGGAAGCAGGGATGGAGATTTTTATCGAACCCAGATAGCTTGGTGTCAAGGGTCTTCAAAGCTAGATATTTCCCGGACTCAGACTTCCTTAATGCTCCGTTAGGCAGTAGCCCCAGTTTTATTTGGCGAAGCATCCTAGCTGCTAAGAATGTAGTTGTCTCGGGGGTGAGATGGAGAATTGGTATAGGAGAAGATATTTAAATCGAGGGTCAACCATGGCTATCAGACGATGAACACCCTATTATTACTACAAACTCACCAGCTTTGGAGAATAACTCTGTCAAGTCCCTAATGTGTGTCAATACGAGGGCATGGGATATGGATGTAATTCGTGATATCTTCAACGATAGAGACCAAGACTGCATCAGGAATATTCAGATAGGAGGAGAGGGTAGTATGGATACATTGTATTGGAGGTTGGAGAATTCGGGTCTTTACTCGGTTAAAAGTGCGTATAAATTTTTACAAACTCAGAAAGGAGAGTGGTCTGGACAGTTTAATAATAGTCTCTGGAGAATCTTGTGGAAAATAAAAGCGCCTCCAAAGGTGCTTAACCTTGTCTGGAGGGCTCTCTCATATTGCCTTCCAACGCTATCTCAACTTCATCAGAAACACGTTCCAGTGCAAACAAGATGCCAGGTCTGTGCAGGTGGTGTAGAAACAATTTTTCATGCTTTGGTTGGTTGTCACTTTGCAGTGCAGTGTTGGAAAACTTTTGACACAGGAATGTATATTGGAGGGGAGGCGGAGTTTCACACCTGGTTCGAAAGGGTGATCAGTAGAAGTAACAATGAGCGAAGGGCTGGGATTGTCACTCTTTGTTGGGCAATCTGGAGAGCCCGTAATGAGCTTGTTTGGAACAAAAAACCATCGATGGTAAACAGAGTAGTTGCAGCAGCCGCAGAGTATCTTATACAATGGAAAACAGCCCAGGGCAGGTCTTCACATGTTCTTCTCCAGCCACTGGCAGATGGGGATGGAGCAAGGACCTGGGTAAAACCTCAACGGAACTCAATTAAGATTACGGTGGATGCAGCCAACTTTGAAAACCAGCGTGCTTTTGGTATTGGAATGGTGGCCAGGGACTGTGAGGGCGAGCTTTTACAAGCAAGATCGAAGCTGTTTCAAAGGACTGCAAGGCCAGAAGTAGCTGAGGCAGTAGCGATCAAGGAGGCACTGAGTTGGATCATGAGCTCGACATGGTCTAATGTTTGTGTGGAGTCTGACTGTCTTGTTGCAGTACAAGCAATTAGAAGCAAGACGCCGATGCGCTCCCAATTTGATGAAATCATTGCGGAATGTCGTAGACATATTCGCCAGTTAAACAATATTCAATTGTATTTTATAAAACGGTCTGCAAATATGGCTGCCCATGAGCTTGCTCGGGCTTCATATAGTCATCCTGATCGTAGTTTTGATAGGAGGTCTATTCCTATTGAGGTGCATGATTGTATTGTGGCTGATTTGAGAAGTTAATGAAATTCCCACATTTTCGTCAAAAAAAAAAAACAAAAGTATTATGTAACAGAACATTCAATTTATAGTTTAATCGTGAAACATGAGGCAGGCGTGTGTCCTAATAGTCGGGAAAACTCACACACCTAGGAAAGCAAATCAGTATGATGTGCAAGTCGTTTTCGGTTAGCTACAGTAAGATGCACCATATTAGGATTTAGGATCCTCATATTGAAAATTTTACCCAAAATTGTATTGATAAACATCAACTCTAATTAAATTATTTGTTTAGGGAGAAAGATTGATGTGTAAGAAACAAGGGTTCGGCGCATAATGAGACTACCCAGTACCCTGTTTCAGACTTTCACTAATTAACCCGAGTACCACAGTCACTGCAAATGACTAGCAAAGCAATTTAAGTTTGATTTTAATAATTACAAATTTTAATGAGTAGCATCATCCAGGACTTCAAACAGTATCTTACTCCCCTACCCCTCCCCTCCCCTCCCCTTACTTCCTAACAAAGAAAAAAAAAGGTTTTACAATACACTATCATCATCTTGTTGATAAAGTAATGAACCATCTTCAATGGGCAATGATGGCGGAGTTCCAGGAGGTATAGAAGCTGCACCATTCTCACCCGCACATATACACAAAGCCTCTGCATCACGGAGGATACCATCTAGGTCTATCTGTCCACTCAGCTCATTTATAAATTTCAAGAGCGTGTCGAAATCCATCTGTTCCCCCATTATCTTCTCACGATATTTCTTCAGTACCGCCACACACACGTACAAATGGAAGTGCTCACTCAGATAATGTGTCCACAGCACCTCCCACAAACGCATTGTTTTGTCGTATTCAAATTCCCTGCAAAAATATGACCCAAACACAGGTTAAAACAATTTATACATGGATTTAGGACAAGTATGGTCTTGCAACCTTAAGATATCATATAATGAACCTAGTATTGTAAGACAGATCTTTGAGATTTCCCCCTGTCATGATTGATTTTATCACAGTAGTTTTGACACCCAAAATATTTCACCGCAAATTAAACAGTTAATAACGTTTTTTTAATTTAAAAAAAGGAGTGCAATTGAAATAAAGGATTCAATCTGTACATCAGCCTACAAAGCATATGAGTTATGACAGCCACAGGTAAGGAACAGAAGTAACTTCAACTAATTTACCAACTATACATACTCCCACACCTTTTAAATTGTATAAGGATCCAGCGGAAACAAAAGAAGTAGTTCAAGCAATCGTGCTGCTCAAAGTATGCATGCAAGGGGCTGTCTAACAATTCAACCAGCTGCAGAAAAAGGAAAAAAAAATCAAATTGGGAAATATATTAGAAAACAGGGGAAAAAGAACATGAAAAAATTACAAAGACGTAGTAGATATAATCCACTAGAGAGAACAGCGGGGACTGGTTAAGTAAGCATAAACAGGAAAGTGCACATACGTGTGCAAACACACACACACAGAGAGATAACCTTTGACAATGCAAAAAGTTGAGAGTGCATTCCATTCTGATCACGATTAAAATTGGGGCCAAGCCTCTCCATCAATGAAACAAAACACCAAAATGCCTCTGATTCGTTTCCCATGACAAATAAAATTGGGGACAGAAGATCACTCATGCCCTGAAAAGAGAAAGGCAAGAAAAGATTAGTAAGCAACAATTACAAGCAGGTGCAGGACAAGCAGAGACTCGTATAGATTCAACACATGACTTCCAAATTCTAAAGTCTAAACTTTTATAGAGACCTTGTGATTTCATCACCTATTAGGTCCACAAACTTTTTAATATATTTTAAAAATACAGAAACTAACAAACTGATGAAGGGCTCAAATACTATTTCACAAGCTGAATTCTACTGAATATTAAATGGTCAATGAGATGAGACCTGACAGTAGCCGAGATCAAAGTTGAAGAACGAGTACGTCAGAAGTATATCACGCAGAAGAATCACATTCGGATTGTCATCCCCTTCATAGAATGAAAGCGACCTGTCAGTCCTTACCTGGAAATAAAGAAATGAACACAGTGATGTTGAATGTTAAAACCAACACTTTGCTAGTTGTTAATGCACTAAAATCAAGGCATGCATCGTGCAATCCTTTCTTACCACATCTTTATCTATAAGTCCTTTTCGCTCCCTAAATTTGGTAAATCTTTTCGCCTGTTCTGCAGAGATGCTCTGGAGATGAAAAGCAGGAAAACAAAAAAGATGGTAAACTACATTCTTTTGTTGAATGTTGATGCTGAGTAGGAAAGCCGTTTAAATGGACAAATACAGAACATGCATTTAAGAAGCAAACATTTTAATTTCCCAATTTTTTTTTGCAAGGGGATGGTGACACTGCTTATTATCTTTTTTACGATGAAATAACATGATTATATTTACAATGCTTAGCACATATCTTCACGATCAATACTCTCATGCTCCACTCTAAGAACTACAGTAACAGATACATTTGCATTGTTATCACTTATCACCTCCAGTTCCAGTGCTTACCTTCCACTGATTTTTTAATGTCTCATACTCTGACTTCTTAACTGATACAAGATACTCCCTCTCAGCATACGTGGAATCATCTGCGTGGTACCCCAGCAAGAATGCCCAAACCTACAAACGGTAAGCAAAACCTCACAATATATCAACAGGCTCAAACTCAAAAAAGGCAAATAAAATATTATAGATTAGAGAACTAGGATAAACGTGTGAACCTCTTTCCGCAAACTATGCTCCACTCCCCCATAAAATATTCTCTTTCTCAGAGCTTTTGCATCGACTAAACGCCCTTCAGAATCCAAAAAAGTTGTCCACTGCATATAGTCCATTCGAAAAATATAAAGATACCCAACAGCCAGCACAAACACAACTTGTCTAAAAAAATCAAGATTTCTAGAGGATAACTTCAAATCACAATTGATGATGAACAGTTCTTCAAAAAACTAAATGTGTCAGTATAAACCATTTTAATAAAATCATATATATTATAAATAATATCTCCCCTTTACTCAAAAATATGGACAAACAGAAAATATATTGGGGCTTGGAGGGTTTAAACCTGATAAACCAGCTGTTTAATACCATGTTAATGACACATTCTTCTAAAACCTTAAGGTGTTATTACAAGCCTTTATATGGATCATATATTATTAGTACATAAAATAAATTATTCAATTATGTGGTTCCATATATGACATAAGAAACTGAAACACGTCTAGAAGGTGGAGATCCCCAAATTTGAACAAATTTCACTCAAAATCATTTCAAAGTTGCAAGAATATTTAAACTGGTTCAACATTATGAAGACCATACTTTATTTGTAGTACAATCTGTTCGAAACTTAAAATCCTTGTCTATCACCATTCACCGAATGCTTTTGGATGCCAATAAGTACTAGACATTAGGAAATTAAAAATTTATCTTCAAGCTATGAACATGCAAAACCATTAATGCCTGCACCAAATAGAGCCTAAAAACAATTTATTCGTCCCAGTTCATTTGTGTGTTCACTTATCATCCGGTTTGAGTATAGTAGCATTTGCATATACAACACTGAAGGCCGTGACAGTAAACACAATAATAACTAATTACTATCAGAAAACTATTCACTAAACTTTTGCTATACAGACATGACACCAAAAAGTTTGAAGTATAAGCATATATCCCTACCTCTTCAGGGCCCAATGGAGGCTGACGTGGTTTGCCCCATATCAGTGTTAATTTATTGACCTGCCATAAAAAATGAATAGCTTATATAATTAAAGGACATCATCCTGATTTTATTCAACATAATCTAATTTAGAAGTGTTCCTCTCTCTTTGTTGATATTTCACATATTGTCATAGAAACACATGTTTTTATACCCTTGTTATATAAAGGAAAAGGCGCACAGCGCACCCATATGCACACTCAAATGTAAAAAGTCATAAGCATGACTGATGACTGTGTTACTACATGAAACTATTATCTACTTACAATCATAACTTATATAATAAACACATTTTTATTAAATACAAGTAACAAACAATTTATAAAGAACAAAATGAATTAACCAAAAAACGAAAGAATAATGACATATTGTATACCTAATCATCCTCAATCAGTTCCATTTAACCTAAAACCCTAAAGACCTGGCAGTGCTATAATATAAACTGTAATGCGCTAATGTCAATTCAGAAGCTTTAACACAAGTAAACCAAATGCTAAGACAACAATAGAGAAAAGAATTCTAAGTTTTTTTATTGAAAAATATTTACTTAAAACTTGCAAAATCTCCCTAATTGATATCATCCTCTCCCCCCATAATATACAGATACAAACAATTAACATCTATGCCACATCAACAGTTGATTCAAATTATACAAAGCATGGTGGTTGAAACTAGACAAAATTCTGGACCAATATACTTGGAAAGCAAACATCTATCTTTTTCGATTTTCAAACCTTTTCATAATAGATCACCGGGGCAATTTCAAGACAAAATGCCAAAAAAAAAAAATTATTTTTCAATATACTCTGAATATTAGAAGCATCATTTTGCTGAAAAAAAATCTCTGTCATACTGATGCTACAACATATGAAGTAAATTTACTCCAAAATATTTAAGTGTGGAAGAAACTTTGACAAAAAAATAAAAACAATTGACATTGTATTTATGTGAACATGCATTGTGTAATATACTAAAGGAGCAGACAACACATAAAGGGAAGACTGAAATATCATAGTTAACTAAAGCCTCCACCGGTACCTCCTTACTATCGACAAGCTCAAAATTTCCCACAGTGGTGACAGCTTCTTCATCGTGATTCTGTTTTCTACATTGGTCTTTCTGTTTAACAAGGATAGAGGTCTGCATCAGACACTCCTGGGATTGATGTTAAACTACAGTCACTAGACTCAAAATAATTAAAATTACCAAGTGTCGGTGAGAATGAAATTCTAACATTCAGAAATACTAATAGCCATATAGTATACAGCCTACATGTTTTTCTTGGAACAAAGTAAATGAACCATCCTATGATTCTCTGTAACAGAAAGATTTTTTTTAACCCGTGTAACAGTTGCATTTTGTATGAAGCACAAACATTAGTGACATCTAAAAATCAATAACAAAATAATTATCCAACTCATTTATCATTCACTACTTTAGGCAAGTCCCAGAATATCAATTCTAACATATAATTTATAATGCTATAATTTATGAGGTAGAAATACCTCCAAAGGATCTGGCACTACTGGAATTTTATTAGGAACCATAGCATCCTTTGCTGCCTTGTTAGGGTGCACATGCGTCGACTGGTTATGGTTCCTCTTTTCACTATAACCAAATACCTCACTATTTTCGCCAAAAATCTGGTTAGTGGTTTCCCTGGCAAATCTCGTCACAAGAGAAAACTTCTCTAGTACTTGAATAGAAAGATCTCGAGCAGGATCGTGGTTTTTTTGCCTCTGCCTTCCATTTTGCTGATTACTACTAAAAGTTTCACTCATTTTCTCTTTGTTTGTAGTTGAGTGTGAACCACTAGGTGAAAAAGATGGAGATGGTCCATTTACAACAGCCAAAGGGATCTCTAAAGAAGACAAAGTTCTCTGAGGACATGTCATACAACAGAGAAGAAAAAAAAACAAAAGTTATTCATCATATAAAACAATCTGAATTAGTGGTACCAAACTGCAGATTATGAACTTAAATTCGAATTAAATCCACAAAGTTTCTTTCAACATTTGAAAAGCATCAATAGCAACTTTATATCTAACAGTTGATGACCTTATTGCCTCAAACCAAAAGTTTCCATAACCTAAATGATGATTAAACTGCATAATCAGAAGCCACGAGAACAATATATTTGATCAAATAACCATTTAGTCTCTTCACTAAGCTAGTTTGTATACAACACACACCGCAAATGGAGTACTCATTATTGCTTGGCTGAAAACTCAGTCTTATGATTAGAGTAATCTAGGCATGACTTCTTTACAAAAAAATATGTAACCTAGAAGCACATCCAGCGATGCTTTTGGCCTCTTCCCTTAATAATGTGAGTGTTTGAAGTCAAACAAATGTCTCTTAGCCTTAAGACTTTAATAATCTCTTCTTATCTTTGTTAACTTGTTTGGAAAAATTGGTCAAACTATTATTTATTTATTTTCTTTCAATAATATATATAGGTCGTACTTCAGTAGAAACAAATCGTAAACATTCTTAGTCCAGAAACTAGGAAGTCATGATTTTTTTAGTTATAGTTAGTGGTTGTTCATAGCTATGTGTAGATGGAAATGCATACACTGTATATGAGTAGATACAAACATACATACATACAAACAAACACACACACACAGACACATATTTATATGATATTTTTTTTCATAAATTGTACTGCAGTTTAAACTACATCTACAAAATTTTAGAATTCAAACACAGCCAGCACGTGTGAGCAATCAAACTACACTGTGAAAATTCTAAACCGCAGTTGGTGGTGCAATTTGATGAACACACCTACCTAAGATAGACGATATAGTCTTTTAACTTCTGAAGATGCAAAAGCAAAGAAAACCATAAGTAGAACAGACAAAAATCATAACTCAACAAAACCTGGGCTGCATGAACTTCACAGACCAGAAGACATGGCCTCTTTATACTAATTTATATAGAAATGGTGACAATAAAATATAAAATAAATTCCTCCACGCAAATATACTTCTAACACTCAAAATCGCCACAAGTAACAGCAAATGTATAAGTTGAGATCAATGTGTACCTGGAGAGGGTCTTGGAAGTCATTGACCAGAAATACATTTGTATCTTCTGCAGACCTGTTAAGATAATGATATCATATTAGTGTCATAACAAAATCTAATCAATTAACTAATGATACAAACAAAATATCAGGTGTTAGTCAAAATATTTATAGGAATAGATACAACTGAAACTGCCTGATCAGAACATCAAGATACTTTATTATTCTAATAATTTATGTGTCGGTGAGCTCCCTCTTCTATAAATATTTGGGTTAATTATCAGTTAGGCCACTTGCTTCATTTCAATGTATCAAGTCGGTCACCGATAAATTTTTGGTCTCAGTTGCACCACTCATTTCAAATTAAAATACATCTTGATAAAATTTTGCGAATTTAGCTCATAGTATACGTTTTTTATTAAATTATATGACATGAATATGATTGGAATTTGACGTGAACTTTTACACAAGGCAATGTGATGATAAATAAAAAAAAATCAAAAATTAGATCAGAGAAATTTACACAAATAGAGGTTGCATTCAATTAAAAAAGGAAGAAGAGTAAATGTTGGGTTAGAAAAACTTAAGTATGAAGAAAGCTGGGATATACTTATTTAGAAAAACTTCAATAGTCAACTTCTTGCATTTATAAATAATTTAAAATCTATAGAATGTAACTCTATTTTAAATAAGAAATTAGAAAAACGAGACCAAAAATTTGTCAGTGACCCACTTGCTATATTCGAACGAAGCAAGTGACCTAATTGATAATCGGATTCTCTAGTGTGTGCCCATGACAACCACTTTTTGAGTAGGTGGAGGTCTTCTATTGGCTAAATCTTATTAATAATTATGGCCCCCTGCATATGCACAAAAAACATGACCAGTAAAAGCCCTCCACCTCAACAAAAATAGTTGTTAGTGTGTGCCCATGGGCACATACTAGAAAGACCCATTGACAATTAAGCCGTAAATAAATTTAGGTATTGTATACCAAGAGATACGACAAATATTTTTTGTAGTGTCCTATCAGTTTCATAAATCTTCATGTATATCATTCAAGTGTCATTGATATTTTATCAAAATACAGGCTTTTAGCATTCACTTCCCCAGAAGAGCTACAATGACATTCTAGAGCAAATAAGCAGGCCCCGTTCCATATATCAGATTTTACCAATCAAACATTAACATAATTGTATGGATCATCTTATCTTTAAGTGTTTCCATAAGGTACTTCTGTTACCGGTTTAGCATATAAAATTATCAATTTTTTTAATTACATTAAAGATAACAATTCAACAATTAGCTAATATTATAACAAACCTGACAAGATGAACATGTTTCTTTACTGTAGCAAGAAAATCTCGAACTCCTCCATTATAAAAATAAAGAGGAGGAAAAGCTAAACCTGCCAAAGGAAAATAACAAATAAGATTATAAGAGAATGAAGCAAACAACGAGTATTTGCATAAAAAATATTAATACCCTAATATGATTGAATGTACAAATCAATGTAAAAACAACACCTGAAGACAGAACAACAATTACGTATTGCCACCCAAGGGTAGGAGTGTGCCTGCGAATCGACCTAATCTCTGTAAAAGGCACTGCCCTTATCGTATAAAGATTCCTGTCTGCAATAAACAAAGCTAACTATCAATACATGGACACAAAATTCACAGATTATCCTGCAAATAACCTCAACTGAAATCTTACCATTTTCAGAAACCCTCACATTTGAGCTCTGTCCTTTGTACGGAATCCATGTCTACAAAAAAATACACAACATCCAGCTCAAAAATACAAGATGATTAATTAGCTAATCACTTACACATACACACAAAACAGCAGATATATACCATGAACAACGAAGTTCCTTGCTTAATCAGCTTCAATCGACCAGTAATCCTTTCAGACGCGTACTGAGTCGGATGAATCGCCACATTATCCTTCAAATACACCAAATGTGCACCACCGCCATCTATCTCACTAGTCGAATCTTTCCGATTACTAACATCACTACTACTCACACTTGCAGAACCCTAAAATAACACACAAATTATAATCAAAAACTAAACAATTACTAACATCACTACAAAACACTCATCGAACCCTAAAACACACGCACGCACAACAACAACATGTAATAAAATTAGTTCAACAAAATCAACTGAAACTAACACACATCCACATACATGTATATGAGGCTTGAAATACATTAATAATTAAGATGAACAAGGAATAAATGACATTTAATTAAGTAAATTGTATATTAAAATATCTTAACGAAGATGAAATTTACTTGATAAACAGAAGCAGCAGCGTAATCGGCGTCGTCGTCGAGATCGTAAAACTCCGTTTCGCCCATCCTCGAGGGAGATGAATAAGCTGCTGAGTGATGATTTTGTTTAATTTTAGTTCTCTTCGTGAACAAGTATATTGGTATTTTTTATTTTTGAGAAATGAAAGTGGACTTATATATGAGGGCGCAGGGCGCGTAATTAACTGCTTGCGGAATACTTACAGGCTAAGAGAGACTAGAAACCGTTGCGCGTGAATTTTTTTTATTTTTATTACTAACTCCCTCCGTCCCAGTCATTTGTATACAAATAGCTGGGACACAGAGATCAAGAAACTGAGTATGAAATGAGTAAAGTTGGATGAAAATTAGGTATAGTGGTGGGACACATTTATATTTAATAATAAATTTGAGATAGTGGAGGAAAGTAGTGGGTGTAATAGTGTTTATATTATTATAGAATGGAGATAGCGGAAGAAAGTAGTTGGTGTAATGATGTTTTATATTATAATAGTTTACTACTTTTGAAATGTATACGATTGATGAGACGTCCCAAAATGGAAACTGTATACAATTCATTTGGACGGAGGGAGTATATTATTGCATTACTATATTTATATATGTTATCTTATCATCTTATCAAATGGTCAGAGCCGTGTGGATAATGTTAAGTATCTATAATATCAGCTTAGATGAAAAATTTGCAAGAGTCGGCCAATTATTAGAATCTTGTCCAATGTCCACAGATAAGAAAACACTTATCCGCCAAATTGAAAATTGGATTAATATTACGCGTCGTGGCGGCTTATAAAAATTGTATCCCAAAAAACCCTAATCCCTCTCCCAAAAAACCCTAATCCTCTCTAGCCTCTCTCTTGTCGTAGCCGCCTGGGGCTTCCATCGGTTTTCACCGGTGGAAAGCCCCGAATCAGTTAATTACTCCCTCCGTCCCCCTCAATTGTTTACATAGGAGGGGGACACGGAGACCAAGACAATGTATGGAAAATGAGTAAAATTAGATGAAAAGTGGGTAAAGTGGTGGGACCTACCAATATTTAATAATAGATTTGAGATAGTGGAGGGAAGTAGTGGGTGTAATAGTAGTTTTTATTGTTAAATATGAGATAGTAGGGGAAGATAGTGAGTGTAATGATGAGAAAAATTTACTATTTATAGTAATGTAAAGAAATGAGAGGGACATCCCAAAATAGTAAGTGTAAATAAATGAGAGGGACAGAGGGAGTACTTTGTTTTATTCTTAGTTTTTGAATAATACTTCTTCTCGGGAAACTTAGATCCAGAGCCATCGGAGATTTCGTTGTCTCTCTTCCAAGCGGGTGAGTTGCAGTTCGATTTTTCTTGTTTTTGTGGTTCTGCTCCAAATCTATTCTCGAGGGATTCTTAGATATAAAACCATCGGATATTTCGCTGTCTTTCTCCTCTATTTCAAGTGGGTGGACTTTCAGTCGGATTTCTCTTGTTTCTGTGGTTTCATCTAAGATTGTTTTATCTCCCTGGTGAGAGCTTTGTTTTTCGCTTCTTAATTGTAAGCGGGGTTTGATTTGGTATGAAAGTTTGTATGGAATCGCAGTTCTGGTCGATAGCTCAAACGATAGCTCTATCGGGGCATGATGAAGAGGGTACCAGTAATTCAACGAGAATGCATGAAGCGGGTACTTGTATTTGTACATACAATTTCTTCAAAATATCGTTTAACTGTCTCATTGTGAGATCAGGCGATTGCAATTTACTGTTTGTTCGACTCGATCATTGGTGTAGAATGGCCTTTTATTATTAGATTAACACCTTTGTTTCAAAAAAAATAATTCAATATTAATATTTGTAGTGTACAATAATTTTGTGACTATCTATAAAAATTATGTTAATGATTAAAAATTAATATTTATAGGATAAATAAATTTTATATTATAAAAATCTTGATGTAATACCAATACTAATATATAAAATTGCAAAATTGGACTATTATTCATGGTGAAAAAATGAAAATAAATTTCTACACGTAATTAACAATTTAAAGCACGACGAATCTTAATTTTATTTGTGTTTTTTTTTGTGAAAAGTAAACATGTTCTTACATTGTCACCTTCCTCCAATTTTTTTGGATTGATTGTGCACAAAAACATCTAACTTAAATCCGTGAGATGGCGGTCTATAACTACCCTTGCGTGTAACAACCTTTATTTTTTAATACTGTATAAACAGCTTTCACTTAAAAGTTGCTTGAACGGAGCAAACAATGAATAATATTTTCCTGTATACAAAGTAAATCATATAAAAATCAACAACGGCAAACATGTCCGATTAACAAAACAAATATTATAAAAGAATAACCAACAACCATACATCACTAATAGTTAATTTATTGATATCATCCATCAATATCATGTCAACTGTCAAGACGTGTTTGGATTTGTCGACTCCTACATAACGGTCTATAACTACCTTTGCTTACAACAACCTTTATTTTTTTTAATACCGTATAAACAGCCTTCACTTATCGTTGCAGAAGAACGACACAACCGAGTTAGAAATCGAGCAAGAGAACTATCACCAGAGAGAGGTAGGGTTGTGGTATTGAGAGAGAAGGTTGTATTTATATGATCTAAAATCCTACAACTTATAGGGGTATTTATAGCTGCAAAGAGACTTGTGTGCTATTTTTTCCCATAATTAAATAACAAAATCAGATTAAAACTTTCAAGCTACTATATTCCATAGATAATCTGAAACAAAATCAGATTCTAAAATTTGCTTCTAATATATTCGAAACTAAAAAGGGTAGTTCTCATTTTTAATATTTTTCATCCAAAAATTCCAAAAAATTAAAAAAATAGAACGAAGCGATGTGAAAGGCGCCACCTACATGCCCCTCGCTTCCTCTTTGTATAAGTATATTGATGATTGATTATTAATGGCATAGACATCCTATTTATTCTTTTAAATTAAGGGTATGAAATATGAATTGCTGGTGGTCTTCAGGAGCGCGGGGCGAACGTCGCCCAAGATCAAAAAAAAAACTCAGATTTATAATATATATACACATACACACACATAGATATAGAATTCTTTAAATACAAACCACTAAAATAAAAACTAAAATACTTAAATGACATCACTCACCTAAGGCTCACTCTCGCCCCCACTCAAACCATTTGGGGCCCGCTGGAGTCCTGGGGACTTACCAACACTCCTCATTGGCCTTGGACAGACTCCGAACAACCTTAAGAGCCAAAACTTAGCCCCATCACGGTCTCACTAGGCCCCGCCCCAACCCTAAAAGGCCCCATTTAGACCCCGTCTCATCTCGGGACCATCCCCAGTCCCAAAACCCTGTCTAGGTTCATCTCGGTGCCATCCCCAGTCCCAAAACTCTTGCCATTCGGCTTAATTTTTTACTTAGTCACGTTAGTTTGTATTAGGATAAAAACCTATATATATATAGGCCAGTGAGCTAGTATAATTTCCCCCGACTTCTACAGTCTCACCCTCGCCTCTTCCATGTCCTGCCCCTTTCACGCCTTTCACCTCAACATTGTCATCACCAGCATAAATGACAACAAAGACATATTTGGAGATTTTCACCGATTTCTAGAGATTTTCACAAAATTTTTAACAAATCACTATTTCCTAACGCGAATATCACTAAATTGAATTTGTTTTATGTTTTATTTAAAAGTTGATTTGTATTTAGTATGTATATATATATAGGTCAGATATAATATGGTATATTATTAAGATAAAATACAGATTCAATAATTTTATACAATATATTACTTTTTAGTTAATATCAAATACGTTTTCCCTGTACCGAGCAATATTATTCTCTGTCCATTTTAGTCCAGCTAAAAGAACCTCAAATTTAGAAATGTTATATATATTTTTGAATTCAAGTCCGTATAAGTGGGAACGTGGGACATAAAATCGGAGAAATAAGGATCAATATGAAAAAAAAGATCATTGAACTCATGACCAATTTATAAGTAGGTCACTGAACTCAAAAGGTTTGTAAACATATTACAGAACTAAATTTAACTTGTAGTCAATTTATAGTTAGATTTTCAAATTTTTCCAAAGTTTTATAATTTTCATTTTTTTAAGAATTCCATTTTTTTCGAATTTTTTCGAATTTTTTAGCTTTTTAGAAGCTTTCAGTTTTTAAGTTTTCTTAAAAAATCAATTTCCCCCCAAAATTTTTCCTTCTTTTTTTGAATTTCTTTTCTCTTTGACGAATTTCGTTTAAATCAACTGATATTTAATGGCTCTGCTAACGACAATCAACTCTGATGCAAGTTTTTTTGGTTGAATTAATTAGTTGATTGCAAGGTAAATCCAGTCATATAACCCGTTTGCAGGTCTTTTGATTCAGTGATTAATTACAAGTTGATAATAAGTTGAGTGATTTTTTGCACATTAACTCAGGAAATAAACTGTCACTATTTTTTGACCGTCCCCGCACCAAAAAGCCATCATGTTTTGACTATGACGTGTAAAATTATGATTGGTCCGTCAGATAACCAAGCAGTTTGCCAATATTTTCTCACACGGAATCAAATTATAAAAAACGACGAAAATGAATTGAAAAGAAAGGAATATAAACATATCCTCCACAGCGAGAGAGATCGAGAGAGATAGCGAGAGAGATCCCATGGATAATTACATCATCACAAACACAGATATCACATAATCCAATCCATTACACATAAACAACAAACATAAACCCTAGTTTGTTGAATCAATTTCATCTTTTACGATACATAGAAACCCTAGAAATTCATACACAAGGATTGGGGATATAGATCGCTGTATGAGAGATATAGGGGGAGAGGAGGCGAATCGAATCGATCGCTGAGCAATCTATCTCAAACATGTCTGCCATAGTGTGTGGAAAAAGATCAAATTTTTTCGAAGACACGACACCTTCATCATCATCATCGCCGCCTGGTTCCAAGAGGATTTGTTTCACCTCTTCCAGTAATTCTCCGATTCGATTGTCTCCTTCTCGAGCCAATTCTGTTTATTCGTCCTCTTATTCGTCTGGTTTTGCCAATCCGTTTCGTTCGATTTCGGTGCATTTGGATAATCTCGCTGCTATCTTTCCTGATATGGACAAGCAGGTTGATTCTATAAGCTACTTTGATTTGTTTATTTGAGTTTTTTTAAAATGATTGTATTAAATTTCGGGCTAATTAATGGTACTTTATATGATGTTATTTTATTGGCTGAATTCTTGATGGTTTTTAGTTTGTAGTTTGCTTTCATGAGATTAGTGATAGGTGGTAAATGTGGGGTTAAAAAAAATGAACTAGAAAGTGATAGATAGTACTCAGCGTTATCATTTCAAGAGATTGAGTACGATGAAATGAGTGTAAGTTCTAAATAAATTCGGGATTTGTAACCTTTGCCCTGTGTTATGGACTCCGTTTAAATTCGTGGTTGTACCAAAGTTTGGACCTCATGCAAGTTTCGTCTGTTTTAAAATATATATATTCCTTTAAAATCCTTATTCTATACTTTTTTATAGTTTGGGTAATTAAGTTTACGAGTGATGGGACATTTGGAGACTAATACTTATTAGCTTTCTAATTGACAAACAAATGCTGGACAATTATTCTGGACCTGTTGTAAGTATCTAGCCTTTTAGTATTAGTATGTGTGGGTCTCCTTGCTAGCTGCACTCAAGTCTTGCACATAAAGTAGCTGCTGCAATTGTCAGTGGAAATTCTATGCAGGTCATCAAATGGTGTCCATTGATATCTTCAGAGGGTAGAATTAAGATTACAGAAAGCAGAAAAGATTTTCTCCTTTCAAGAAGTAGTGATTTGCACGGGGAAGAACTTTTCTTTGTTTCTTGGTTTATTATGGATTTTCTAGTTCATGTGATTGTGGCATACACAAACGTTTTTTTAATGTCTTGGATCAATCCTTGGTTATGGTGGTCAGGTGCTTTATATTGGCACATCTTTGTGGCTATATAACATTCTTTTGTGCTCTTGACCTTTTTCATATTTTTTTATAACTGCTTTAGCACAAAACAAGCTCCTGCTAATTATGACTTTTATTGAATTGTAGCTTCTTGAGAGAGCACTTGAAGAATGTGGTGACGATTTGGATTCAGCTATTAAAAGTCTGACCGAGCTACGTTTAGGATCTACAGTTATTAACTCTGATGCTGCACCTGCACAGCAAGCAAATGGGCAAGTACAACCTCCAGGTGCAACCTAAAACCTTGTAATGTGTATCAGCCGTCTGTAATCTTTTACCCCCCCTTTTGTTACGTCCTGATGTCAATTTTTATATTTATAGATTTTCAAGTTTTCGCATATTTACTTACTGTTGATGATTCTATAAAGATGTGTGCATTTTGTGATCTGTGTTGCATATGCTTATTCAGACCTGCATACACATTTTTTATTAAATAGTACTTAGTATCTGACAACCCATCTATTTCTTATCAATCCGACTTCCTTTTATCTTTTTTAGAATCTTTTGAGCAATGCTGAGGCAAATTTATGTTGTATCCTTAGCCCAATACAAGGTTTAGGTGTATTGGGAACTATCAATTGTATCCTTAACCCTAGAATGTTTATAATGTGTGGAATGAGTATCTAACTTATAATTTATCAAATAAAGTAATTGATTTCCTTTGACAATTACAATGTGATCTGAACATCTAGCAAACAAAGAAGAAAAGATGTGAAGTTTTAACGGAATTGTTGAAATACAAAGAGAAGTTAACAAGTAGATTACAATTATGAATTAACTGTTAATCTGACTCTAATTCTGAACATAAAATTTCGTGTCATTAAATTTAAAACCTGTGTTTGTATTGCAGTAGGGGTGACTGCAAATGGTGAAGACGCATCATCTGAGAATCCACCAACTACCCAAACGCCTTCTATGGATGGTGCAGACTGGGTGGAGCTTTTTGTTACAGAGATGGTGAATGCCTCTAACATTGATGATGCAAGAAATCGTGCATCAAGGGCCCTCGAGTTCCTGGAGAAATCTATTCGTGCTCAGGCAACTGCAGAGACGGCTCAGGGCTTGCAGCAGGTGATTATTATTATTAATTATCATTAAAATCAGTTATTCTCCTTTTGATCCAGATAATGTGTTAATATTTGTTGTAAATGGCATGTGTTTAACCTATATTTGGTTTCACATATCCAGGAAAATAATGTGCTGAAGGAACAACTCCATGCCATGATTCAGGAGAACAATATATTGAAGCGGGCAGTTTCAATACAACATGAGCGTCAAAAAGAGTTTGAGGATAAGAATCAAGAGCTGCATAACTTGAAGCAGATGGTGTCCCAGTATCAGGAGCAGCTGAGAACACTAGAGGTCAATTTGTTTGCTTTAAAACTTTTGTCTTCTCTGTACGGTAGAGATATAAATTTAATAGATTTGTACAGATCAGGTGAAAGACTACCATCAATATTCTACGTAATACTAAGTAGTTGCAACATGATTTTGCAACCTTCTTTGAAGGTGTCGCGAGAATCTTTCTGTTGCCTAGGGATGATGTCATCATTATTGGTGCTGTTTGCAAAATTAATCATGGCATTTACCTTTTTTTATTGGATGATGGGAGCACCTGGTTCTATTATGTTACCTAATAAAATGAAGTGGAAACATGTTACTATTTGTTAATTTACCTTCTCACTTTCACTTTTAACTTCAATGATAATAGGATTATTAAGTAAAACACTGAACTTGTTTGAGGAATTGCATTGTGTATGGTTAAAAAAGTGAAGAGTCTGGCAGGGAAGATGATCACTCCAATGACATGTTCAGTGCTTTTAATTATATGTTAATCTGAGTTTGTTTAACTGAATTCTCTGTTACTTTGTGTCTAGTTAAGAGATCTTGGGGTTTAAGTATCTACCTGGGTTCTGATTATGATTTTAACTTTTTCTCTTTTCATTTTCATTGATCACCAGGTTAACAATTATGCTTTGACGCTGCACCTCAAGCAGGCTCAACAAAGCAACTCCCTTCCGGGCCGTTTTCATCCTGATGTCTTTTAGTATATTGTTAGCATGTTCTATATGGAGTTTGTTGGCGCCGATTGTCCAAGATCAGCCAGTTGTGCCCTGTATGAATACCCCCTTGTTTCCTTTTTAAGCCATTTCTGGCTGTTGAATGTGACCTCAATAAGCGAATATTGTCGCGAGTTCTATATATTACTTGTATGAATGCTTAATGTTACATTTGGAGGTGTATACTGCACCAAATTATAACTTTGTTGTATATTTTTTACATATTGGATCTGTTTTTTTTCCTGTTTCTGCGTACTTGATTTGCTCCATTAAAAACTTTATGCTGTACTAGTTACTAGTTAGGTGCTTGGTTCGAAACGCAAGACTCAGAGGCAGTGCCACTTGTTTAGCAGCTGTTCTGCTGGACATGATAAAGATGTGCTTTTCTCTAAATGTTATATTCTGTCCAGGAATTTGTATATATGGAAGCTGTTGTTAAATTTTGAATGTGAGATTGCTTTGTTTCTCTTGCCAAATGTTTTGCAGGAGCATCCTAGTATTTTAGACATTTGAACCAGCTAACTGTTGGTATATAGAAATCTCGTCTTTGTTTCTGTTGGGGTTTAATTTAAAATTGCATGGGATCGTCACTTACTGGAATTTGTAAACTTTTGGAGGTGTATCGTTTTAAATTAACCTAACAGGTAAGAAATCCCGAACCTTCTCAAACGACATTAAAAAAAAAAATATGAATCTTCCTGAGATATACTCAAATTCGATACCTTAATTATTTGGTGTATCGTGGTGCTGATAATCACAAGAGACCAGCAAAATAATTTCCTTCCCCGAGCTGTCCCTTCTTTTATTAACGCAATATATAATTTTAAGAATAACTAAAAGAATTAGTTAATTTCTGTAAAATCAAAAGGTTGTGGCAGCTGTATAATGCGAAGAGAGTATATTTCTTAAAACCATTCTTGGAACCAGAAGAACTCTAGTTGTATGTTTCCTCAACTTCAACCTCTCTTTGGATTTACTAGTAATCCCATTATGTCAAACTATCTTCTCCGTTATTATAAGCGATGCCTCAAAGATATGCCAAGACCTTTATCAACTGGTTAATAGTTACAATTGGGAATATCTTTGATATTGCAAACAGTAATAACATTCCCCAGGGTGAGAACCTGAAATGGTGGAAAGAGCTTTTTTTAGTACCAGCACAAACAGTCAACCTGATCCTGCATCTTATGGCAACATGTGTGCGAGGTCTTAGGTTTGAGATCGTGCAACGAGACAGAGCAAGCAACACAGAGCTTAATCAGACTGCATCGAGACTGATAGTATAGCCGCACCTCCTTTAGTCCCCCTTGCCACCATCCATTAGCATAGATAACTTAACAAAACCTATAATTTAGCCATTTGCATTTTTCCCAAGTAATCTCAGCCTGGTTGCTCCTGTTATATAAACAGGATTCAGTTTTGCATCAATATCAGAATTCATTTCTAACTGTTCTCTAATCTATGTACTTTTGATGAGTGAATTAAATTCAAACTGCTGTTAAAATTATTTATACAGTACACAATTTAATGTATTCTATTACATGTATGGCTTACACATATTTTATAACTTTTTTTGATTGGAAATAGGAACCCACAGAGACTGGGGGACCATAACAAAGCCCATACTCTACTCCTTTAAAATTGCAGGAAGATTTTCTCACATGGTTGCATGGGTTCATGGGGATGGCATCATTTTATTTAGTTCTTTTCTGAAATATTCTACCAATCAAATCTAGCACAATCAGTTTAAAATTTGGATGTATTGATCCGCGGATATGATCATGAGGCCCGGAGTGAACCCTACCTGATATATCTACCATTATCTCTGAAGCCTCTTGATTTTAAACTGATAAATGATTATACTTGTAGTTGTTAAATATAATGTGCTACATCTGTGTTTGTACTTATATAAGCATTGCTATGCTCTGCAATCTTATCATCCTTCGTCAGTTCATCCATTTACCACATACACTCTGGAAACTCAAGCAGGCTAAGGACTAAAGTCTGAGTCATGCTTTTCCACAGCTTTCTTGAACTTCAATTCTATAAACGTGTGTTTGATCTTCTGATCCTCCGTCGATATTTCACATACACATGATATGCAAATATAGATGAAATCGACATTGCATATATGTGGAAGTTCAAGAAAGCTGTGGGAAGACATGGCAATTCAGGATTTCAGTTGCCAGAAGTTTTTTCTTTACTTTGGCTTAATACAGGTAGTTCCTTCAAAACTTCTTGACATTAACTGCTCTTATGAATCATCAGAATTGTAAGAACTGGCTCTTTTTACGTATAGATTTGTGTGATTGTTTTCTGATCATTATAGTTTCGGCTTTCATAATTATATAATCAGTCATGCTCATGTACATTCTTGATTCCAATTTTTTTTTAAAACTAAACTAGCTATAATTCTGAGTCCTGTAGATTGAAGAAGCAGCTAGATGTACATAGCTGAGAATGTGATTCAACAGAATGAATCTTTCCTGTTAATTTGCTGCAATGTTTTGGAGCTATCCATGACCAGTACAGGGGAAATTGTCAGATGCCAGAGGGAAAAGTAAAAAAGGGGATATAAATAGGGTGCTGATATGCGGTGTACATATATCAGCACCCTATAAATATAATCTCTCTTTCCCGTGTTCTTTACTTATTGGGCATTTAATACACATTTTAATACTTTTATGAAAATTATAAAAAATAGAAGGATGAAGAGAGTATAAGGCTGTCACTGTATATATCCCAGAAAACTGTTTAATTCGAAGAAAATTGTATGTCTTCTAGTTTTATATTTAAGTTACTATGATAAATCTTTCCAAAACATACCGATGTTTCTCTAAATTTTTTTCTTCAGAATTATATATAGATGATAATTAATCTTGTATATCAGCCTATGCAAATGTGTTGATGACAATCCTGCAGTTTATTAATAAAGCAAGTAGGCGATCAACTCTCCCAGCATTTGGGATGGCTACATAATCAATGTTATCGGCACTTGCCGGTGTTGGATGAATAATACAAGGAGTGGTTGGATGTGAATGTAAATGAGAATCGAGGTGAGAATGAAGTATTTAAATAGAATGTCAGGAATGATTAATTAATTTTTATATTTGATCCGGGTTTAGTTTCAAAAAAAAATAAAATTTGATCCGGGTTTCTCATTTGATTTTAAAAAATTGTTAATCTAAATGCAGACACATACAAATAAATTGACATGAGTTTGAAATTCTAATTATTTTTTAACCGGACTCATTAATCATGAATCGAACACCCCTTTGTTAATCTTGAATCAAACACCTCTTTAGATAATTGCATGAAAAACTTATCAATTGCTGCATGCACGTTGAGATTTTAACTTGCTCGTATTCGTATACCACATCCTCGTTCCTTTGTTCCCGTTGATATTATTTACAATACTATTAACCATTCACACGACCCTTCTCACTGTCCTTTAGTCTAGAGCCATAACCCAAACAATATGAGCTCGGTATAAAAGAAGGAAACCCAATATAACTTACAGGTCAATCAAAAAATTATTATTGTTTATATGTCATATTTTAGGAAAAAGTTCACTTCACCGATCTTACGAATTGAATTATCCGGACACGATATAAATAACAAATAAAAATATTCACATCACTCAGTATCATTTATTTCGAGTTAAGTAAAAAAAAAAAAATCTCTTATAAAAAAAAATTATTCCATCTAAACCAAGACATCCTACTACCATTCAAGCTATTTCGTAGCTCAAAGAGCATCTTCAATAATCTCCTAATTATTGATTCCTAAATATAATATAAAATATTAAATTTTTAATGAGTTAGTATGTTATTAGGAGTATCATAAACTGCAACAATATTCTTTACATGAGCTATTAAGAATTTCTTGAAATTCTTATTTTTCACCTGCTCCTTATTTTTGGATCTAAGAATTGAGATCTTATCTGAGAGTCTCTCAGAGATGTTATTGCGAGATAACTTCTAAGTTAAAACAGAATATGTATTATAATATATATATATTTTCGAATTACTTGAAGGTTTTCACGTCAAACTTTTGTGTAGTCTGATTCTTGTTTGGTTATTTCCATGCTGTTTGTGCGTTAGATGAAAGTGTTAATAGTGCACATCATTCAACACGTAAGTAACATGATCAAAGACGGATGGACAAAGGTGTCTAATCATAGCTTTAGATATATACCATTTCCATCATAAAAATCCAAACTACAAATCAAGACAAAACATTTGCCAGCTTTTTAGGCTGGTGGGTGATCACACACGTTTAATCAACCATTTTTTAATATTTCATGTTTAACTTTATATTAACATTATGATCGCAGAAAATAAAGATCTTGATCCACTAATTATATCACAACAGCAATGTAGTTAAAGATAAAGAAAGAGGTTAGTGCCCCTCTGTTCTTCGATTTTCATAATTACAAAATGGTAAGAACTGAAGTGAAGAATCTTACAGCTAATGAATCGCAATACACACAACATGAAATGATATAGTCATATCACAGTTGAAGTGTAGAGGCGGTACTAATGCATGAACACGAGGATTCAGATTGAATTTCAGATTCAGACAATCAGTACAGAGGAATTTTTCCCCCCACATGTTTGGTTCCATATTAATAAAATCTTTTAGAGCAAGTCCAATGCAATATACAAAATAGCTATACCTTTTGTTATAATTTAGCACTAAAAAGTGTTTTTTATTGTTAAAAATTAAAATAGAACTTAACTCCAATGCTACATGCATTTTGCATCCAAATAATTTCAAATTTAAGTAACTTTAGTTTTTCTCTCCTAAATTTTATTTAAATTTCACCACTATACATGCCAATTATAATTAGTTGATGATGTGGTATGGATGCATAAATGCATCCTTGATTTCAAATTTAGAACCAAATATATATATATATGGGTTGCACTCCAACACTTTAAAAAAAGAACAACACAGAACACTGTCATAGCACTTTATTTTTCACCAAGAATGATTTATTAAGGTTATAATTATATAGTTAAACACCATTTAAACTTAATATATGAAATCTAACATCCAAATTCATCCACATTATTACTATGAAATATTATAGAATCCAAAATAGAATTTAGAATAGAATCATATATATATAATTTTTTGCACGAATAATTTTACATAGAATCATGGTATATTTAACCCAAATTTATTGTTAAACATGACGGATTCTATTATTATTCATAATAAAAAGTTAATCAACTTAGAATTTGAAAAAAAAAAGTTTTAAATGAGATTCTATATTTGATTCTAAAGTGTTCTGTGTTGTTCTTCTTTTAAGAGTGTTCTTTTTTTAGCAATGCCATATATATATATATATATATATATATATATATATATATATTTGTGTGTGTGTGTGTGTGTGAGTTAAGTTCTATGGAGTACATAAAAACATTGGAGTATTGGAGTACAAATCATAATTTTTTAGTTTGATCCTATATAATATCTTTGATTATCCAAATTTTGATATAATATATCATTTATAAGTTGTCTTGCACATAATTGTCAATTAATCATTAATATCTTTCAACTTTAACAAGTATTAAGATTATTGTTTTGCTTATTAGTTATATTGCAGAACATAGAGTCCTATGATTTATAAATGTAATTATTCTACCATTTGATCACAATGTTTATGTTGCAGAATATAATGTGCAGGTTGTCAAATATTTACAAATATTATTGGACAAAAAAAATTGAAATTTAGATGACTAGATTACATTTTATCAAACTTTGTACTCCAATACTCCAATTTTTTTTTACTCCATAGAACTTAACTCATATATATATATATACTCATATATATATATATATATATATATATATATATATATATATGCATCCAAATATAAAACTCCATTGCAGTTGAGATTTTTAGCATTTGATTTCAAATTATAGAAATGGCCCCACTTATAACATTGCATTGGACTTGCTCTTATACTCCTTCCGTCGTGATGGTTGACGATCACTGTTTACACACATTTTCAGACTCCTGTAAGTATAGTTTCATAACTCTTTTTTAATATTTCTTTTTTTAATAAAAGTTTAAATATCAAATTTTTATTCAGAGAAAAAAGTTAAAAATATATATATAATAGGACTATATTTTAAATGAGTATCGAAAAACGTGCCAAAAAGTAACGTAAAGAAATGAGAGGTACAAGGCGAGTATATATATATCATTCAATTAAAATCCTCACATGTTTTTCATGTTATTTAGAAAAGAAAATTTGAAAAAAATTTAAGACACAACACAATTTTTTCGGATTTTGAATTTGAATATATAACTTCTCAATTTGGCCAATATAATTACATACAGTATCGGAGTTTATTATGAAAATTTAGGAGCTGTGCATGATAATTTAGCTAGGCAAGGTGCGATATCCAAAAAACACATATATGATAACACGTCTTGACACAAATTTTAGATTTTAAAATTTGATATGTGTTTAGAAGTTTTCTTTTCGTATAAAAATTTAGTATTCAAATTTATATTAGAAAAAGAAATAGAAAATGAAATTATATTCTATATACTTCTTATAATACATCTCAAATAATGACAAAAAAATTTCAAAATTTAAAAGGACGAAAAGAATTTACACATAATTTAGGGACCACTCACACTTATATATGAGTCTTCAGTTCTCTCTCATGTTAAAATAAAATAACATCAACTCGATTAAATTTAAATATTTAACAAGTCAAACTCAGATATCTTATAAGTTTTTAATTATACATCCAAAAACTAAAATCATACATGAATATCTCATTAAATGACATATATTCTCAATTTTTTTAATTACATGACACCTTGATTATACATTTATAAATCGGTAGATCATATAACAGAAATCATTATTCTTAGACTGGATTTTTTGAATTAAAATTTGCTAGATATCAATCTCATAAAAAAAACAAAAATTATAATTATACGTGGTCATACCATACCGCACGTATATAAAAAATCGGAGGAAGGAGTGATAGAGCCAAGGAGGAAGGAGTATATCAGAAGAGCATAATTATTATAATTATTTTTTTGAACGCAGAAGAGCATAATTATTCTTTGTCCGAGCCCCGTTTTCTATTTCCCTCCTTATTTATTTTCTGAAATACTTATTTATATTAAACTAATACTATTCCTAATATTTGCATATGTAACTTTAAAGATGTTATTTGTTTAAAATAATTTTTAAAATATGTTTGATATTATTTTGTAAATTCATCACAATATATTTAATTTTACTAATACATACGTGTATTTTTATTTGCAATGAAAACATTAAAAAATGATTTGGATATTATTTTGTATACTATATTTATTAAAAATATATATATATATATATATAAATATTAAAATGCTAAGACTTAACAATTTCTATCTTTCAAATTTTTATTAGATATTAGTAACTTATATTTTTATTTAATTCCAATATTTATACTTATTGAAATATGATACTAAAATTTTACTTTCTTTCTTCAAAGTGATTTCCGTTTTCGTAAAGTCCAACCTTAGTCATTCCATCTATTAGAAATATTGTGATAATTTTATTCTCAAGAGACCAATCATATCAAATAACTTAATTTAGTTATATATGAGATATAATGGGAAATTACATAGTAAATTTGTTGTATTATTTGAAAAACAATATAAATTTTTATAATATATAATTATCTATTATAATGGAATGAAATCTGGATTTTGACATGAGGAAAAACAAACAGAAGTAAACGTTGTTTAAATTACCCTAAAATATACGGGTGACCATTCACATTTTCCATCGATTGAAAAGGAACGGAGTAATAGTTCTCAAAAGGAAAAAAAAGAAGGAACGGAGTAATAATTACTGTAGTAAACACTGATACTGATCATGAAAACATCATAAATATCAATGAACAAAATCAAGGGTCCAGGGCTGTGGTCCATGTCTCCTCCTCCCAATCACAACAATTTCTCCAGACAGAATAGCACCAATGTACAAAGCTAAGTGAAGGAAACTTTAAAAATTATATCTACGCTCCATGATTTTGGCAATTAACATTAACCGGAGTATAATAATTTTTATTGTAACTGTAATTAACGAGTCATTACATTCATAATAATACCAAATCCCTGCAGGGCAGCACTGCTAAGAATCATGCAGATTTGAGTAGCTAAGAAAAAGTTGAGGAAATTTATGTAGCGAAAAAGGAGGGGTTTGTGTTTTGAGACAGAAGCAGTTGGTATTCTGAGTTGTAAAATACAGAGAACACAGTAGATGAATTTAATGATGTAGTCTGTGTGTCTCTGAATTAATCCAGACACTGATCGCTTCTGTATTGTACCACCAAAATCAAGTAAATTGTGACAACTGCAATCCTACCATTTCTACGTACCTACTTTTCTTTTTTCTTTTTTGCTCGAGGCTATCTATATACCTTGGCCATGTACATGTAGTCATGTACACGTACTCCTAATTATACAGAAATTTTATACAAGAAACTAGAGAGATAATTTATCAATGATAAGGATTCACAGATTGGTTAGTATGAGAATATGACTACATCTTTGACACAGCATTAGCAAGTAATATTACCTTCAAATCTAGATCTTTGGCATGCAATATTATAGATCTGCTCATCTGCATATGAATTGAAATCATGGATCTTAAGGGAAGGAGGGGGAGAGGGAGGGGGAGAGAGGGGGAGAGAGAGAGGCCGAAAGGAGGGAGGGAGGGGGCGAGAGAGAGTCTGAAGGGAGGGAGAGAGAGAGGAGGGAGGGGGCGAGAGAGAGGCCGGAGGGAGGGAGAGAGAGCAATCAATAATTAACATTTGTAAAGTCCGGCCAATTGTTGTTGATCCTCCTTGTATCTTCCCACGGCTTTATTGAACTGCGGCAACTAATTAATCATAAAAAAAAGTAGCTGGAGCCTAGGATCAAATGCAGTTCAAGAAAGCCGTGGAAGAACACAAAGACGACCATTTAATTTCGTAAGGACACGAAGATTTCATGCCTCCACAACTCTACCGGTCTGAATCTAACCCTAGCTAACAGGGCCCTTTTAACACAAAAGAAATATATAATAAAATAAAGGGGCGAGAGCGGAGAGGGAAGAGCTGAGGAGGAGATGTAGGTTTAGCACAAGGGGAAATGAGGGGATTTTTATAGCGAGAATAGAGGGGTCTTTTTACCACCGATCCCGAGAAGAATATTGGAGCTCTGCTAATTCAATAACAAACTCATCTGACCAGTGCCCCCACCTTTCTTCCCACCCTGGCTACACCCTTCCTTTTGTTTCTATACTCATTTTTTAATCATCAGATCCGTTACTACTCTTTTTATTTATTCATCGACCACATTTCCATTTCATTACGAGTAATGTTTCGTATTTATAAAGTGATCAATAGGCTAATTTTTGTTAGATGATTGATGTACATACATGGTATCATTGTTGTTATATTATTATTATTAACGAATCATGTTGCCAACAAAATATTTAAAAATAATTTTAAGGATAACTAACCTTTTTTATTTTTTTATTCTTTCACGGCCAACATTTAAATTTTGTTATTAGTATTAATGAGGGGTCAGATGACTAATATGTTATCTATTATATTATAATATTTTTCTGTTATTATACTCTGGCCCTATCCGTCTCTTATCAATTTTTCTCTCGTTTAACTCCTATAAATTTTGCTACAATTTTCTGAAAAATTATTGTTGAAATCCCGCTAATATGACAATGTAGATTTTAGTTTTGCGAAATTTATAGGCGTTAAGCATCTCCAACGGCGTTGGCTAAATTGGACCTGTAAGACATTATGTAAAATTTGCTCAACCGGTAAGACATTTTGCTTCAATGGTATTGGCTATATTGGTTGGTTATAATTTAAAAATAGTATATTATTAATATTTCATATTGTTAAAATAGAATATATCAGTTAATATGGTAATAAATGATGTGCAATCTTCCTACATATTTTCTCACAGACTTGCAGAGGTTCGACAAATATAGCCAACCATAGGAGGTTGGCTAAAATTATAAACAACAGATTAATATGGTTGGAGTGTGATTTTTTCAACAGGTTGGCTAAATTTTTTATATTTGGAATGACAACTCACCTTTTTCTAAAGGTTTTGTATGGTTGGTGATGCACGCATGACTTTTAATAATCAATAACTTTTATATGTATGTTTGAAAATAATAATTTATTAATTTATTTTGATATATTTTTGACGATATTCAAAATTTAAACTTTTAATAACATCATAGTGAATATAGAAAATTAAATATAATAATTATAATTATAAATTTTTTTCAAGAGCTCAAACATTTGTAATACATATCCGATCACAAATCAACAACCAAATTATTATATATTAGCTTTAATATAGTATAAATGATACATAATTCTTAGCACCAAGAAGTTGAATGTATATATTTTTAAAATTTTATTTATTATAAAGTGAAGAGTGTGGTAAATTATCCGGGAAGAAACCAAACGGTCAGCCACTAATATATCTTCACGTTTATTTCCTCTATAACTAAAAATATATTTTTCATATTAAGTTAAAGGTTTATTTAATTTAACTGAAAATTTTTGTTGGCAAAATAATTGGAAACTGCTAAGTAACACATATTTATAAAAGACTATCCACTAAATTATGAATCTTATATTTATATACTATATAAAAATAACATCAGAATTATATGTATTATAATTAACATAAACAATATATTTACAGAGGAACTAGAAGTGACCTAGGCAAAATATAATACACGCACACGTACAGGTCATACGTGCGTTGGCCATGTATAAAATAGTAATTACCTACTAGATTGGACTCGGAGTGGTAACAGGTGGGGACACACAACGGAAAGTGGTCCACAACTCAGATCTAACCATCTTACCCGCGCTCTCCTGCGTTGACGTGCTTGGCCACCGCAGTACCGCCCACCAAAGGCTACGCAAAATTTACTGGTAACCTGACATTAAAAATTTGTAGAGAATTTATTAAAAAAACTATATATATAATTTTGTAATTAAATTATTTTTTATAAACTTCATGAAAATACAGTACAAAAATTAATTAAATAGATTTTTTTACGATATACAACCAATACAATTCAATATAATTTCTGTTTGGAAAAAAATTGAAATTACGATTAAAAAAATACGATATGGACAAAAGTAAAAGAATATGAACATAAATGAGAGATAATACCATCTCAAATTGATAAAGTTCATTATCAGTATTAGTTATATAATAAAAATAGAAAATAAATTTAAATTTGTTTTTTTACATTTAATAAATCTTCAATATTCATAAATTATATATGTATATATGTACATAGATATTAATTTTTTTTAATTTATAATATATATAAGTTATTTTTATTTCATATGTCATAACCCAAGTTGTTTATTCACGATCATCAACCAAATTCCTTAATTAAAAAGTTAACTCGGTCCGTTACTTGAGCAAATAAATCTAATTCACTTACTAGAACAGCTAACTCAAATCTATTATTTCAGATAAATATATAATTAATTAATTAATTTAAAATAGATAACCCAATTCATCGACAATTACACTATCCATCCCAAAATAGGTGTAGTTTTGACCTCTCGTAGAGGAGAAAAAGACATATTTCTAATATTGTTTTTCAAATTTTTTTTTTCAGAATAAAAATATAAATGTTAATTTTTTATTCATAATAAGAAAAATTGAAAAATAATATTTTAAATTTTTATTTGATATAAATTTAAAAAAATATAATTATGTTTAGATATGATTTTTGTAACAGTTTAAAATACGTGTAAATAAGACAAAAATAATGAAAATGAGACGGAGCGAGTATTTTAGTCATTCCATAAGTATTAACGTAAATAATTTTTGGAGGCGTTTGGTTCATGGTGATTGAGCCCGGTTGACCAGAATCGGAACTCAAACCTATACATGGTATGTTTGGATTAGCAAAAATTTTTGTGAAATGAGAATTTCATTGGTAAATTATTCTTTTCACCCCTTTTAATTGCCCTTTCTCCTACCCTTCAGTCTTATACCTCGCGGTCTATTCCCAACTCTCACCTCCATCCACCATCCAGACACGCACTTGAAATACTTATAAATTACGAACTTATCGAATCAAGATCGTCTTTTTTTGATGTTTATTCACACTAACGACAAAAGAATTTGGGAGGTTGAATACACGCAAGGAGGAGGGGGTAGATGTAAGAGAGTAGATTGGGGCAGTGGGGGCGTAAATTATTATTACACAAATAATAAGAGAAAAAGAAGAAAAAAGAAAAAGGTGTGTTTAAGCAAGCTGGAAATGAATGGAAAGGGAAGAAACGGAGGGGGTTGGAGAGAAATCACATGGAGGCATGTGAAGTGAAGACCCTACCCTACCCCGTTGTTTCATTTATAATACAAAATTGACGTCCACCCCGTTTTTCCCGGACATACTTTTCTTTTCCTTTGTCGGATTTCTTTTTTGCCGGCCGGACAAGTGTTTCGTGATTTCATCTTCTTGCCTTTACTCTTTCCAATATACTACATTGGTTTCTCCGTTTCTTTTCGTATAACTAAATTGCTTCGTCAATTCACAAACCAAATAAGTATTGCAGTTGTGCGCACATATATGCATTTGTGTCTGTATGGACGTCTGAATGAACGATTTTTATACTCCGTTTTTCGGTTAACGATTTGACATTATGATTTTTACTCCTTCCGTTCCATTATACGTTACTTTTTGATATTTTTTTAAAGATTTTTTTAATATAATTATATAATATTTTTTAAATTTTATTTTTCCTTAATAAGCCAGTATTGAACTTAAGACTTGGTACGACAGAGGATAAGCTCTTAAGCACTTAAGCTATCCAACCATGCTCTTAAATGTAATTATATAATATTTTTTAGATTTTATTTTTCTTGAATAAAAGCTTAAATTCCGGTTCCATTTTCCAGCGGTCCCTTGAACCAATTTTTGAAATGAAGTTGGCAATTGAATAAAAATGTCAAGAAATTTGAATGTCAACCAGTACAAAATTATACTCCACAAGCTGAGTTGCAGTCTTGCAGATGTTTAATTAATAAATAATGAAAGGTTATGTCCTTGGACTAAAAGCAAGATGTACGAGGAAGATAAAGAAAGGAGTGATGGAAATTCAAGGTATCTGTACTATCTACGTACGCCGCCGATACCATAACCAGTTCTGTACTGTTATTGTATTGTCAAAGACTCAAAGCAGCGAGGTAAAAGCTCTTGATGTTTTCATTTCATATTTTCGTTAAAGTTGATAATATACGGCTCAGCTACGTGTTTTTAGCTAATTACTATCGTATGATTAAAATTCTTAAAATATTTTTGAAAAAAAAAGAGTCTTAAAATTTGTGCCTAAAACTTGAAGTGTGTTATAAAATAATATATTAAGTGATTGTCAAAAGCTTAGTCAAGAAGACTCGCAAATCTTATCAAGTAAGTTTGGTGAAACTTACTAAGGAAGACTCGCAAAGCTTATCAAGAAAGTCTGACGAAACTTACTAATTAAGACTCGCATAGCTTATCGAGGAAGACTTACGATACTTACTCGAGAAGAATCGTAATACTTAACCTAGAAGTATTGCAAATCTTAGTTAGGAAGATTCATCAACCAACCTCTATAAATAGTTGGTTCAGTTGAAATGAATTCTGATTCTGAAATATTCTGAAATACAACTACTTTCTCTCTCCATCTCCTATTCTCTTTATACTTTATAAAATAGTTTTTGTCCTATCGTTGTATAGTTTAATAGTATATATTACAAGATTTACAACAAAGTGCTTTTATGTGGAAATTGTCCCAGTCCGAACTCATGGCTCTGCCCAGTTACCTAAAGTACATAACACGTCATTCCTGAAGAATGAACGTGGGAAAGGGCATAGAGGAGGACGAGGTTATGGACGGAACCGTGTACGTGGAAATTTCCGTAGTCGGTTTCGAAATATATATCATTGTGGCCAACTGAAGTGGCAACGTGATGGTTACAACTCAGGCCACTAGAAATGGCAACGTGAAGTGCCAAAAGAAAGGCACCCCAAGAAGGAGAGAACCGATGCATATGTTATTGGTGTGGATCTGAGGGACATTGGCAATGTACCTATCGCACACCTAACATCTTGTTGATCTTTATGAGTTATCCAAATGGAATAATGGAAACAAAGTGGAAACAAACTTTATTAATTATAATCTAGTTGATGAACCAATAAGGTCTCAAATGAAATAGATACTGGTGCTAACCTTTATTATGGTTGAGACGACTAGACTTCATATGTATTGTCTTGCTTTACTTATTTCCTTTATGTTTTACTTAGTTTCTTTATCTGATTGTTTCATGTTGTTGTTTAATATACTCGGTGTGTTTTTAAAAGATGTTTTTCATTCATGTATAAAGATGGAAGATATATGCATTATTGATTACACAACCACACACACTATTTTACAAAATTAGAAATACTTTCACAGTTGACTAATGAAATCATCTCACATGTCTGGACGGTATCGGCTACATCATATATAATAGAGGGTTTTGAGAAAGCTAGTTTTATTTTGCCAAATAAGACGCACATAAGATGCTCTATACTCTAAAAGGTCAACTAGAAACCTATTGAGGTTTAAAGATACTCGTTTGTAATGGTTTCATGTTGAAACTATTGATGAGAATGAAAAAGAATATCTTCTCATCACCTCAAACACCGTTGACCACAAAAAGGTCTTTGAAAAATTTCACTCAATTTCTTCAGGATTATATGTTACAAGAATAAGTGTTATTTGAATCTCATAGTGTCAACATTCCCAAAGTCACAAAACCAAAACTACTTTTCCCTTGGCACGAAAGTCTTGGTCATCTAGGAATATCTATGATGCATCATATTATTGAAGATTCTAGAGGACATCCTTTTAAAACTCAAAAGGTAATACCCCAAGATGAACTTCCTTATTCAGTATGTTCCTTAAAAAATTTTGATTGTCTGATCATCCTTAGTTAAGCTTCAAACTGAATCTTCGAAATTCTTAGAAAGAATTCAAGGTGACATTAGTGGTCCTATTCATCCATCTTCTGGCACATTTGGATACTTTATTGATGCGTCAACTCGATAGTCCCTTATATGCCTTTACCAAATTACTTGCCTAAATAATCAATAGAGTAAAGAGCTATGTGACCTACAATTATTTAGTATCTTGTCAAATAGTACTTCATTAATAAAATAAAATCGAATCATATGATTGTCATATCTTTTGGTTGAATGGTCATTAAAAGGATTTTAGAGATACTAGTGGTGGACTTTTGATAATTGAAGAATGTGCCCTTATTGCATTGTCACAAAGAACTACATTGATGCACAATTAGTATATATGTTGGTTTTGATTCTCCGTTTAATATAAGGTATCTACAACCGTTAACTGGTGATATTTTTTTTCTGCTTAGTATGCTGATTGTCATTTTGGTGAATCTATATTCCCTAAATCAGGGGGAGAAAATATTTTGCATAAATTATGTGATATCTTCGAATGCATCAGTTTTGAATTATATTGATCTACTAATAATATGGGTCATAACTTCAAAGAGTTATTTATATGCAAAATATTGATAATCAAATGTCGAATTCTTTTAGTGATTTTTAGACATATTATCACACATACATGCTATTAATGCTTTGGTAAGGATTGAAATCCTGATTTATAAAGCAATTCTTGAAGAATTGGTTAGAGTACAATAAGCACGCCGGAAGCGTGGGAAATCTATTCGTACATTGGATACTGTACTGTGAAATTACAAACTGATTGTACTTGCCCCAGAAGCGGCAAGCCTTTTGATATATGCCCTAAAAGCGGTATTACCCCTTGTAGAGGTTATTGTATTATGAATCGGAAATTAATTAGACTTGCCAAGAAGTGGCAACCATTCCATAAAATACCCCAGAAGTGGTATTACCTCCCGAAGAGGTTTGAACCCCTGAAGTGGCTGAAACAAAATCCCTAGAAATGGGATTCTCTCTGAAAGATGATATTGTCCCAGAAGTGACAAATACATACCTCAGAAGTGGTATTGCCTCCTGAAGAGGTTCAAGCCCCTGAAGTGGCTGTAACAAATCCTCCTAAAGAGGAAATTGCCCCAGAAGTGGCACATGCCCTAGAAGTGGCAAATGCCCCAGAAGTGGCAAATGCTTCCATAAAAGCAAAGGTACCTGAAAATTATGAGATCTCAATGAGTTATGTACATAGAGGAAAATTAGTGGATCGTGAGAGTACTCAGATTGATGATGTGTATGTTTTTCCGTGATATGTGATATTATTATAAACTCCGATCCTAAACCACAGTGTGGATAAGTGTCGACAATGAGATGATTGAATCGTGGGAGTATTGAGATTGATGATATGTATGTGATATTATTATGAACTCCGATCCTGAACCACAAAGTGTGGAAGAGTGTCGACAATGATATGATTGGCCAAAATGATACATAATTTGCAATCCAGGAAGAATTGCAATCCTTGCGCAAGGGAAATGTATATGGACCTATAGTTCAAACACCAGCTGGTAGAGTCCCTGTTGGGAATAGATGAGTATTTGTATGAAAATGAAATGAGAGAAATGAAATTGTGAGATATAAAGCTTGGCTGATAGCCCAAGGATTCTCTCAGAGACCTGGATTTGATTATCAGGAAACATACTCTCCTATAAGGGATAGAGTCACTTTTGTTTCTTAATGGGTATAACTTTAATCACCAGGAAATATACTCTCCTGTAATGGATGGAGTTACTTTTCATTTTCTAATGAGTATGGCTTTGGAAACACGTATGATGGACGTTGTGATAGCATACTTTTATGGATCACTTGATAGTGATATTTTATAAAAATCCCTGAAGGATTAGAGATAGAGGACACTAAGCCTCGACCATTATATTATGTTATATCCCAACGATTATTATATGGTTTGAAACAATTTGGTCGTATGTGGTACAACATGCTTGGTAAATAATTATTGAATGATGGATATGTTAATAACCAGGTATGTCTTTGCATTTTTGTTCAACGTTCACCAACCGTTTTTGTTATTATTGTTGATATGTGGATGATTTGAATATTATTGGTACTTTTGAAGATATTACTGATGCTATTAACCATTTAAAAATGAGTTTTGAAATGAAAGATCTTCGAAAGACAAGATTTTGTTTAGGTATACAGGTGGAACACTTATCTTCAGGCATATTTGTTTATCAATCAAACTACACTGGAAAGGTCCTTGATCGGTTCTACGTGGACAAAGCTCATCCACTAACCACGCCAATGGTTTGTCAATCACTCGAGGTTGAAAAGGATCCCTTCCGTCCTAGAGAACATGATGAATAAGTACTCGGATCTGAAGTTTCCTACCTTCGTGCAATTGGAGCCCTTATATTGTATTTGTTGTGAACCTGTTGGCGAGATTCAATTCTGGCCCAACTAAAAGATGCTGGATACATGTCAGATCTTCACTTTGGGCGATCACAAACAAAGTTACTGGAAATTCATGAAGCAAGCAAATGATGTATTTGGTTAAGACAACTCAAGGAAAGACATGTCTAAGGAGATCGAACAAAACACATATTGTCAGAATTCTTCCATACTCATGAGTTTCAAGAAAATGGTGATATTGATGTACAACAAGTTCGTTCATCCGATAATCTGGTGGATAAACCTGCAAAATCATTACCAACATCAACATTTGAGAAGTTACGAAGTAATATTGGTATACGGAGATTAAAAAAAATCTACTGGATCAAGATGTCGAAATGTGAGTAATTTAATTCAGGGGGAGACTGTACTCTTTTTCCTTCGACAATTTTTTTATCCCACTGGGTTTTTCCTTGCAAGGTTTTAACGAGGCAGTCAATCTCTATGATAACTCGCATTTGACAATCAAGGGGGAGTGTTATAAAATAATATATTAAGTGATTGTCAAAAGCTTAGTCAAGAAGACTCGCAAATCTTATCAAGTAAGTTTGGTGAAACTTACTAAGGAAGACTCGCAAAGCTTATCAAGAAAGTCTGACGAAACTTACTAAGTAAGACTCGCATAGCTTATCGAGAAAGACTTACGATACTTACTCGAGAAGAATCGTAATACTTAACCTAGAAGTATTGCAAATCTTAGTTAGGAAGATTCATCAACCAACCTCTATAAATAGTTGGTTCAGTTGAAATGAATTCTGATTCTGAAATACAACTACTTTCTCTCTCCATCTCCTATTCTCTTTATACTTTATAAAATAGTTTCTGTCCTATCGTTGTATAGTTTAATAGTATATATTACAAGATTTACAACAAAGTGCTTTTATGTGGAAATTGTCCCAGTCCGAACTCATAGACATCGATTTCTTTTTTTTCTTTGTTTCAGTTTATTTGAGACTGGAACCGAGTAAACAATTAGGATTCAATTTGAACAAATAATCGGAATTCAATTCAAAAAGTGTCTAGATAGTTGATGGTATCCTAAAATTGTACTGAGAATCGAATTTTAAACTTAAACACCAATTTCGATATCATTCAATCAAATCATAAAATTAATTAAACATTTCCTGGTAAGAATATCTTCAATCTTGGAGAACTTTTAACTGACTTGTAAATCCTCAAGTGAAAGTAATAAGTATATATATAGGATTTACTCTGCTCAAAACTAAATTAGCCTAAAAATTAGAAATTAGTCTCTAACCAATTTTTCATCACCGTTTGTATGTCAGAAATTACTAATTTATATATTCAAAATTTGACAAATATAAATATACAAACACACATACATACAACATATATAATCATCATCTTCAATCATACTACATCGATTATACTCTCGGCATCATAATCAACCTCTTCCACTCCTGTCGCCTTCACTTACAACCATAATTTACTAATGACTATCTACCATCACCACACACCTCATCCCGTCATTTGCTATCATCATAGACCTTCTACAATTATAATTGATCATCAATAATCGACCGCCAATGTCAATCATACGTAATTTTTCTCAATTTATAAAAAAAAACTGATGAATATATTGTATATAAAATAGTGATTAATAACATAAAAACTAGCGATGTATGTGTTTATAAACATTGATTCAAGGAATGGTTTTTAGTTTCTAGAATAACATTGATTTCTATTTGATCACTTGCCTATATATATAAACACAAAATTATAAAAATTACAGTAAGAAATTCAATTTCAACTGGAGATCATTATTAAGTGTAATTTTAGTTAATCTTCCTGTCTTTATTAATTACTTGATCAACCTCTAAACTGAGTATAGCAAAATTTCATACCATCTACTATAATTTTATTTATAATAAACTTAAATAATAATTAATAATTCTTTAAATACAATCGATATCATCGAATAAAATGTCTTATTTCAATATATTACAAATTCGATTTAGTCAACGAAAACATCATTAGAGATGCTCCGACTACTATAAATCTAATACCTTTTTGATTTTAAGGCAAAACTTTCATATATTATATGTTTAAAATTTCAACTTCACTTGACTTTTTGTGTCAAATTTTTTATATTATGCATGAAATCAAAATCACGTATCATTTATTGAAATCACTTATTAATTCATTAAAACTCGGAAACATCTTTTTGATTTTATAATATACAGAAAATTAGAGATTTTTCATATTATATATTTTGGTGATAGAAAGTTCAACTTAAGTCTCTTAAAATATGAGGGCTAAGTCAATTTATCTATTTATTTTGAAATGCGAAGTCAATTTATTTTAATTCACACTAAATTTCGAAATTTTAAGTCGACTGCGTTTGCTTATCCAGACTGAGTTTTGTCACTTGGTGGCGTAATAATAACTAATCCCCAATTTCCTATCCGTTGCATGGCTTGTTTCGCTGGGAAGAAAAGACAAACAAATCCAGACTACACAACCACCTTCAAGTGCAGCACATGGGGGATTAAACCATGACATTACTCTGAGCAACTCATTATGGGGTCCTTCTGTTAGGTTCAGCTTATAGCTCAAATGTTGCTGTCAAACAGAGCCTAATTTCAAATTTATATAATAAAATAATCGTACAGTGAATGGAGATACCGTTAGATCAAATACTCTCGACGTTATTACACAATTTTCTTGAATTTGTCGTAGTTTTAGAGAAGAATTTTGATTGCACATAATCAGAGGCGGATCTTAGTAGGGGCCGGAGGCAACTGACCCCCTTAAAATTTTCTTTTTCTAATATTATACATATTATTAGGTTGCAAAATTGAAATTGACCCCCCTTAATTTTTGTGTGATCCCTCTTAATTTTGTTTCAAAAAAAAATTAACCCCTCTTAACTTTATAGTCAGATCCGCCACTGCACATAATTAAGATAAAAAAAAATAAATATATTTTATATACTAAGTATGTGGGCCGTGGGGGCTGAAGTGAGGTTCAACATAACCGAAAAGTTTAGAAAGCAGAAGGAAAATAGGTGCACTAAACTATGACATAGGTTGGGGGCGACAATTGCCTGGAAATCCATTGGACTCCTTTGTCAGTGTGGTTAATTTATTACTAAGACACATGGTAGACACCATTGGATGGGTTTTTGTCCATTTGATTTATCCCATAACTGTGTCAATTTTCCAGTTGTCACACCCTTTTTTGATATGTAGGGTGTAATGTATTCCTATATCACACCAGTTGAACAGCAGCTGTTTCTCTAACAAAATTTTTTTCAGTACAAAATTAGTAAGACAGTAAGACAGCATAATTAGTCTCAATTCCGGTAGGTAACTAGTCCCGGGTAAAAACTTGGACACTTATATTCACATCAAAAATTTAAATTTATTGTTTTTTGGCGGAAAAACTACATTGATAGGAAGTTGCATTGATATATTGTCAGAGATCCGGATCCATTTAACTATAGTTAGTATCTATGTAAAATTAGTGAAATAGTAACGGTATTAAAGCACCTCCAACATTATTATGATGAGATGTTTGATGACAACTCTAAAAATAATACTCCAACCCAAGTTATTATTAAATTTAATATCTAAAACAAAAAAATAATATACAAATTGTTAAAATGAGGATGTTTTAGCTATTATCTACTTACGAGGAATAAATCCCAGGTGGCTAAGGAATGACCACGACTCTGCTAGAGTTTTTTTATTAGCATATTTCTTAAGATTATCAGCTCATAGTCGCGGCAATAGTTTAGGACAGTTACAAAGCTATCGAACAAAAATTACATTTGTTATAATGGTGCACACAATTAAGCAGCTCAGCCACTTTAAATGAAAGAAACGTATTGCTGCATATTGACTTAAAGTATGAATGTCATGTGTCAATTGTCATAACGAAATATGGTCAGAATGCCTGAGAATTCCAGGGCTAGAATTTAGAACTTGATGTTACCTACCAACCATAGTGAAGATGGACTTAAATTTTTTTATTACATGATATATAACACTGCAGGGATCTTTTAAGGGCATCTACTGCTTATACGAGAAACTAAAGTGCACTCAGTATAAGTTGCTTAACATTGCTGCAATAATACAAATTAAAGAGTGTGAATGATGATATGCCAGGCTGCCAGCATTGATACAACTTAATAACGTTTTCTGCAGGAGCAGCAAGCCAGCAACAAGGATACTGGTGGACCTGAGTATACGTTTAAGGCCCATCAAGGGACTAGACAGCAGTCTCGGACTAGAGGAGAGCCCAAAGTCTAATGTTGATGGAATGGCAACACAAAAACAAGAAAGGCCTTTGTAACAGATTTTAGGAGGATCCTAAAATCCTATACTTGTAAAATAATTTGGTCAGCCAGAAACTAAATGTGTCAGCAACGTAAGAACACATTCTATGACTGAGCTCGGTTATGTGATACATAATTATTGCGGGTCGCGCTCTATGGAGAACACGTTTTAACGTGAGAACACTGTTGTTTTTCTGCAGAACAATACAACATTAAAAAAAAAAAAAATAACTGCAAAACAATTGTTCTGCACTTTTGGAAAAGTGCAGAACAACCATTCTCATTGTTGCAACATATTTTCGTAGCTAAACACGTAAGATAAAAATTATATACGACCATAAGGTAAAAAGACATGCAATAATTTTGAAGGACCATAAGAACATATTTTTATGACCGAGCTCAGCAACTTAGCAGTGAAGATGATTATGATTGTATAAAGACGCTCCGATTTTATAAAAGAAGTTTGATAAAAGACGCGAAGGGAATAGCTCCAATTTTCTTTAAACATGGTTTACAATTGCACAGAAAATTGCTCCTGCAGTACATGCTATATAGATCTTGTTCAAGCCACAATACTGATGAATAGAGCCCTGATCCAAGGCCTCAAAGACTTAGGTTGGCCAAGTTACCATATGTATCAACTTTTTTGTAACGGTGTGTGCCTATGTATGGACTTGCATGGAAAAGGCAAGCATTGCTCTAGGAAATGAGATTGATAATGAAAATGAAATTAAGGAGCATTTGATTATAGCTATAGACACCAGGTCTCGTCTAAATCCGCCAATTACTCCAAATTATTATGAAAATGCGGCTTATCCTTATAAGACTGCCTTAAAGACGAGTCGATTGGTAGGACAAGAAGGTTTTGCATATGCTGCCGAAGAAATAAAAGAGGCTCTTGATGCAGAGATAAACAATGAGGAGGGAGTATTGAAAGGGTTCGATACGTTTAATTTTTGATGACATTATGGAAACAATGGAAGGGCAGAAAATCTTTTGGGTTGCTATGGATCTCCAAAGCAGCAAAGCTCGACTACTAGAGTTCAGATTTTGGGTGGGGAAGCCAAAAAAATACGAAGTTGTCTCAGAGAACTTCTCGCTTGTGGAGGCCTGGAATCGGATTTTGCTTCTCGAAAAATGGGATGGATGCTTTCAAGTGTAGTAAAGTTCTTAGGCTCTTCCTCGTCCGAGGCCTCGTTCGGGTTTGTTGGAGTAAATTAAATTAGCATAATTTCAACAGGGTTAATAAGCACTCTTGTCTTGTTTTCTTTCTATTTGCCAGGTTGAATATTACACAGATTATTTTTAGGATCATCGTTGAATCACTTGTTAACATTTTAATTCCGATGCAAATACTCCCAACTGGATCAATGAACGAAACTAAACAAGCAGACACCAAGTGATGTTTGGATCAAGTTGGATCGATCTACTTGCCAGAACGGTGCATGCGCCTTTAAGCGGTGTGTTAGCCAACTAAATAAAATTTTTATTTGTGTGTATATGTAATAAACAACAGAATAAATTAGAGTAGATAAAAAATAAAAGATATGAACAAATCCGAATTCAGTGTAAAATGTCTCCTTCAAGTGTAATCGCCCCCCACCGTATGTGTATAACGAACGATTGCTTCCGGATAAAACTGATTTATGATGTCGTTGCAAAAGAAGCCATCACGAGAGAACTAGAACCGATTAAGAGAATTATCACCAGAGAAAAGTGGGCAAAGAAAGGGTTTGACAGCTATGTATTTTTGAGACCCTTACGATCTATATAAATATATATAGGTGCATAGAGACTTGTTTGAATTTTCACCAGAGGAGAGAGCAGAGAAAGTGTATGATGACTATGTATTTTTAAGATGATTAACCTAATAATATATATAAAGGTACAAAAAGAATTGTACGTGAATCTGAAACAAAATCAAAATATTTTATGTTGTAATCTTTGAGCCCGAGCCGTGTGAAATTATAATTTCCACTACCCGAAAATATCTTTAGATCATCTTATCTCAACCATCTTTTAGTCATGATGTTCAAAATATGACTTGTCAATATGGGACTTATATCCACATTTTTCAACACGGTGTACACTTTTTAAGTGTAATATATTGTTAGAAATATTCAGAAAACACATATAACAATTTCGAGTCATGGACCAGAGGACGAACCAATTCTAATAATAATAGAATGACAACACAAAAAAGTGAGGAAGACCTTGATTAGTCAGTTTGAATGGAGGCATTCACAATCTAATATCGTCCAGAAAAAAGAGAAAGATCTTAATAAGTCAGTTTGAATGGAGGCATTCACAATCTAATATCGCCTCTCACTATTATTACAATGGATGCCTGGATATTAGAGAACTCTGTGAGTGTAGATTTGTAGTATTATCTGATCTCAATTTGCCGATTTGCATGTGTACACACATAGACCACGTTTTATCGTGAGAAACAATATAATATTTAAAAATAAAATATTTTTAAGATAATTGTATATGTATGAATCTAGGGACAAATTCAGTAGTGATCCGAAAATTCAAATCTAACCTACTGATGTACTTTGTCAATTGTCAGTTGTCACATGACGCCTACATTCTATACCACAATTCATACCTACCACTTCCATTTCTAGTACTGTATTTACTATCTTCAAAAGGTGTTTAATCAATGATGTTGTAAAGGGATACATATCTTCCAAATTAGTACTACTAGAAAAAAGTTTAAATTTAATATTAATCAATTTTATTATTATTGAGTGTTGACTTTTCCCGATAATTAAAATATTCGCTACCGTCAGTTTAGCTATGTCGCTTTCAAGAGGTCGATCAGATATTGAATTGCTGATTTTAAAATTGTGATTCACTTAATTTTATAAATTCAGAATTAAAATATATTATTTGAATAATTTTAGTTTATTAATGAATTATCGAAAATTTAATAATAAAATAAGATGATTTATGGATAATTTATAATTTATAAGAAACTTTTGTTAAAGAAAATTTTAAAAAAATTTAAATCACCGAAATTATTCATCAAACTTGTCATCAAGTCAGTTTCTAACCTATAAATATATCCAACTAATCTTTTGTTTTAAGTCGATTTTATAACTTATATTTAACTTAAAATCCTTACTTATAATATTAAAAAAATAATCCAAAATAACTCAAAGTCTGGGTTTAAAAGCAAGTACAACAATGTCCAATAACATGCCTTGTAAATATAATAATAGTGTCCTAGCGATTTAAGACATAAATTGTGTATTTAATATCGGTTTTTAGCTTATCAATACATCAAATTAACGTTTAATTTTAAAAATATGAAACTAATATATTTATTCACAAAAATATCATAAAAAATAATATTTTTAAATTTTTGTTCAGAGCTCTTAAATATATGTAAAAAAAAAAAAGACTAGTGTATCCCAATTGAGGTAGTACTTGAATAAGTTTAATATGTCCCAAAAAGGTCGATCAGTTTAGTTATGTCGCATTCGAAAGGTCGATGAGATATTATCGATTGCTCATTGAATTATCGTAAGGTTCTTCGTGTAAGTTGTGTGGTCCTTCCGGTGTAAATCAGTAATGTGAGCCAGCTGCGAGGTGCTAGCATAAAAAGGCCTTCTAGGCATCCACAATCAGTAAATTGCAGCAGGCACCAACATGGTGACTGTTCTTGAGAAGTGCCGCATTTCACCACCACAAGATCACTCTGTTGCCGAAAACCTTTTACCCCTCACGTTTTTTGACCTAGTATGGCAAAACTGGCCCTCTCTTAGCCGTGTTTACTTCTATGATTTCCCCTGTTCTACCAGTGAGTTGAGGCAAACACTTGTTCCGCGTCTTAAGAAATCGCTAGCCTCAACTCTCGAACACTATTTTCCCTTCTGTGGTAATTTGATAATTCCCACAACTTTTTCTGATAACGCAACTGCTGCACTTCGTTACTTGAAAAATGACTCTGTTTCGTTGACAATAGCTGAGTTTAGTGGCACAAGCTCCGCAGGGTTTGAGCATCTATCTGCAGATCATGCTCGCGATGTTAATGAGTTGTTTTCTCTTATTCCTGAACTCCCGCCAGGTGATACTGATCATGCATCTCCGGTTTTATCTATTCAGGTGACGTTGTTTCCGGGCCAGGGATTCAGCATTGGATTCAGAAACTCCCATCTGGTTGCTGATGGAAGAACCATGTTCAACTTTATAGCGACATGGGCTTCTATTAATGCTAAGCAGCTTAAAAGTGAGGATGACTTTGACACTATAAAGACTCTCCCGTTTTATGACAGGAGCGTGATCAAAGACGCGAAGGGAATGACTTCAAATTTCCTGAAAATTGGTTTACAAATCGCACAGCAAATTTCGAAGGCTTCTGGTCCTGCAACACATGAATTAGATCTTGTTCAAGAAACAGTACCGATGAATCGAGCGCCCAAATCCAAGGGCTCAAAGACTTGGTGCTGGCCGAGTTACCATACGTGTCAACTTTCGTAGTTGTGTGTGCCTATGTATGGACTTGCATGGCTAAGGCAAGCATTGTTCTCGCAAATGAAATTGATGATGAAAACGAAGTTTTGGAACATATGATTATAGCTATAGACACCAGGGCTCGTCTGGATCCGCCAATTCCTTCAAATTATTTTGGAAATGCGGTTTCTCCTTGTAAGATCACGTTAAATCTGAGCCGATTGAGAGGCCAAGAAGGCTTCGTATATGCTGCTAAAGAAATAAAAGAGGCTCTTCATGAACAGATAAACAACGACGAGGGAGTGTTGAGAGGGCTTGATACGATTTTTGATGATATAGAAGCGATGAAAGGGCAGAAAATCTTTGGCGTTGCTGGATCTCCTAAGCTCGACTACTACAGCACAGATTTTGGATTCGGGAAGCCGAAAAAATATGAAGTTGTTTCGGAGAAGTTCTCACTTGCTGCATCCAGGGATTCAAGCGGTGGCCTAGAACTCGGATTTGCCTTTTCCAAAAATGAGATGGATGCTTTTACTTCTGTGTTTACCCAAGGACTAATCAAGTGACTCTACCGCGAGAAAAATAAATATTTATGTCTTTGTTTTCTTCTATTTCCTGTCATGTTTGAATACTTCAGGATATAGATGGAGTACTCTTTCTCTAGGTTTGTATTTGATTTTCTGTTTGATGGCCGCAGGATTTCTGTTATGTTTCCGTAGCCGTCATATCTGAGTGAGTGGGTGTGTTTGTGGGTATTTCTTTCTTTTTTTTTTTTTTGCCGTTATCCTTTAATCGGGTGTCTATCTCCTCTATTTATACTGTTAGAGCTGGGTGCTTAGGAGGGGATGTAATCGAGGTGCTGAGCAGGCTACTCTAGGTGCTAGGTTGATGAGGAGGAGAAGCTACTATTGGGCAGGTGGAGGTTATCCCGGGTTTTCGGGGGTGACAAGGCAAGGGGGTGACGACATGTGTCCAGGTGCTCCAAAGGTGGCGAGCTGGGTGCTTACAAGGCGTTCTGTTGCTCATTCGAGCGGAGCCTTCGGCGCGGGGAAGGGTGTAACCCCTACGGAACGGGCAGACGCTGTTGGGGCCTGTTGGTCTTGCGGGCACCGTAGGGTACCTGCGGTCTAAAACGCTATCAGATGCCCCTCGGATGGGGAGGTGTCCTCTTTAGGGGCCCGGAGGCATCCGATTCTTCCGAATACATTTTATTTTTTGAATGAAGAGGAGAAATGGCGGTTCTCTTTCTCTGGTAGTGGTGGGTCCCGCCTTAATAGTCATAATTGGTAGTTTATCAAAAGTAGTGCCCACTACCTTTGCCTTAACTATATGTATAGGTGTGTCTCTTAATTTTTACTTCCGTCTCTTTTTCAACAGAGTGTTTCCTTGAGAGAGGTGGGAGCAAGAAGGCGAAGCGGCGTTTTCTCTTTTCCGGCGTACTCAGTTGTCCATTTGCAGGTATGCATTCCTCTCGCTCTTTATTCCTTTAATACGATACTTGCGTACCTTAAGTTGTATCCTTGGTGGGTTTGTCTAGTTAGTATATTTGTAATGGTAAAACGAAACCGGATTTTTGAGTTTCGACATGGTTGGAGGTAAACTCGAGCCCCGATCTGTGGGCAAAGCAAGAGAGTGTGTAAATGTGTTTGACTATTGAGTGGGGGGTTCGATTGAGTGAATTGGGGTTTTGGCGGGGTTGGAATGGGTCGTAACCCTAACCGCCCTTTATTGTTGTTTGGCAGAGATGGGTAAGCGAAGAAGGCGAGACGAGTCAGAGGAGGGTGAAAGCCCTACAGATTCAGAAAATAGGTTTTTATCCGACTCTCCAGGTGTCGAGGATAATCCAAGTGAAAGCAGTGGTAGTAGCGAAAAGGGGGTTTCCCCTATAGAGGGAGAAAAGGTGGAGCTTTTATCAGAGGTGGTTCTGGCCAAAAGGGGTCCTTCCTCTTCTGGGGGAGATTCGGACGTTCCTCTGTCTGCGAGGGTTCCCAAGGGGAAGAAGTTGATTTCAGAGGAGGTGAGTTCGAAAAATAAAAGGGGGGTTGTAAGCGGTAAGAATGTGGACAGGAAGGATATCACCGGGGGAAGCGTTGTGAAGAGGGTGAGTAAGGGGAAAGAAGTGGTGAAGCATGGACAGGAAGGGAAGAAAAAGAAGCTCCGGGTTCCGACCAAGAGTTGTATAGGGTCGGCGAAAGGTTGGCTCGATATACCAGAGAAGTTCGTGATGTCTCCTCTGGATACTCGTAGGGAGGATTATTTTCAGGTCTACGGGAAGGAATGTTACCGTGAGCCCGGAGGAGCCATAACATCCGACGCTATTTTAAGCAGTCAGCTGAGGGATTTGGAGTATGTCAATAAGCCTTGCGAGTTTAGGCCTGAATATTTGGATGTGGTGAAACAGGCTTTCCAAATCCCCGATGATTACGAGGTTCGGATGCCTAAAGAGGGGGAGATGATTTATCATAGGGGGGACGATCTCTGGGTTGGAATCCCCTTGGAACACTTTAGAGCAGGACTTAGGCTTCCTATGCATCGTTTTTTCCATACTCTGGTGTCGGACATGAGGTTGGGGTTGGGACAACTGGGGCCTAATTCCATCAGAAAAATTTGTGCCTTCATCGCTCGGTGTACTGATCTGAAGTTGGAGCCCACTTTAAGCTTGTTCTGGGCTCTTCATCAACTTCAGGCTTCGAGGGGTCATAAGCCCCTTTTTGAGCTGCATTGGATGGGACGGCCCCTTGGAGGGGTCTTGGTCGAAGGTCCATCCAGCAACAAGGGATGGCACCCGGAGTTTTTGATGTTTAGGGGCGGGGATTTGGGCTATCTGCCATGGTACCGGAACCCGAAGGGGGTCACCAAAGTGGTGAAAAGAACTGAAGAAATCAAGGATCATGAGGTGGAGAAGGCGACACTGTTTGTCGGTGAGGAGCTGAAGGGGATGTGGAATGAGGCTCATTTTAGGAATGTTATGTTTTTAGTCAGTCATAATTGTAAGGGTTATTTATTGTTTAGCCCTTAAGTGTTTCTGTTTTGACTTGTGTTTTTGGCTAACTAGTTGCTCCTTCTGTTTCTTCTTCTTTTTGGCAGTACTGCTGAAAAACATTCCCATGTCAACTATCGACAAGGCAAGGGCTCTATACCTGGCTAGGACAAGGGCTATAAAGAAGAAAGAGGGCGAAGATGCTAGCGGGACCGTTGCGGCCTCGGCTGGCTCGATAAAAGGAGGGGAAGCCATGGCAGCCCCTAATGCAGAGGTAATCTCAGCCCGTAGGGCTTCTAAGCGGGGGTCGGAGAATGCAAAGGAAGATAGGACCCCTAAAAAGGCAAAGACTGTGGAAAAACTTCCGGTTCAAGTTCTAGAACTGTCAGATGAGGAGAAGGATGCAGCTCTCCTAGAAGAGCTTACGAGGGCTAGAGGCATTCCTACGGAGATCGGGGGTTTTGTCTCATCCGGTTCAGGACTGGTCCCCCACGGTCCTCCTGCTTCGGCTGCGGGAGTCGTAGGCTACTCCCTCGCCCAGTTCCAGGCCGGAAGGGGGTGGTTAGGTAGCCCTGCGGATGGGATTGCCCCACTAGAGGCCCTAAACATTTTCTCCTTGTCCCCGGACAAAGAGCGAATGGCTGCAGAGGGTGACGAGGAGCTATTGGGCGCTGCTCAAGAGGCCCTGGGTCAGGTAACTGTTTCATTTTGACTGGTGAATCCCGTTATAAGTGATTTCATTTTCATAATGTTGATTTCCCTTTGTCTCCCCCTCCCCTTTCTTCCCCTTTTCTTTCTTTGTAGTTGGGAACTAGGGTGATGGGCTTGGTGGAGAGGACCAGGCAAAAGATGCTCTTGATCAAAACCGAACGCCAAGATAGGAACAAAGAGAGGTCCAGTAGGAGGGAGGCAGAAAAAACTTTGGGGGAGGTAAGAAAAGAGTTGGAGACCTTGCAAGAAGAGTCAAAACGGCGCGAGGCGGATTTGTCTAAGGCCCGTGAAGATCTGGAAGTGGAGCAGGGGATATCAGAAAGTATTCGATTGGAAGTTGAGAGGATGAGTGGCTTGGTTGTGAAGAAAGACGAGGAGCTTCAACGGGCAAAAGAGGAATTGAGGAACATCACCGAGACTCTGGAGAGAACGGAGAAGGAGGTCAACATTACCTACCAGGATTGCGTGGAGAAATACAAAAAATCACAAGATTTTAAAGATGAGGTGGCTGCAGGGGCTGGTTCTTTCCATGCGATCGGCTTCCAGGACTGTTTGGACTTCATAGGCGTGGGGAACATGGTAGACCCAGAGAAGCATTCGGTGGAAAAGTTCCAAGACCTCCACCTGGAAGGGTATGAGCCGGATCCCGTAGAGACCGGTGATGAAGGATTTGACCCGGAAGCCGAACTGGCTCTTGGAAGGGGCGTGATAGGAGGAGTGGCTGAGGCTAATCCGGAAGGTGGACCAACCCTTCCTGAAGGGGGGGAGACAAACCCGAAGGCTCAGCCCGAAGGGGGGTCCTCCGTTCATCCGCAGGGTGACGGCTCTATCCTTCCGGAAAAGGAGGTTTGAGGGGGGTCTCTGCCGTAGGGCTTCTTTTGGTGCACGTAGAGAGAGTGTTCATCGCCAGCCCTAGTTGGTGAACATTTTGAATTTTGACTTGTAATGTTTTTAATTTTCGTTAAGCTGGGTGGATACTGTGGCCTTTTGTTAGCTTCAATTGACATAATGACTGTTAATGTTCGCTCTATATTACTTGTTTGATGTAGCATTCGGATCATTATTTTTGTCGAAAATATTTCTTTATCGATTGTCACTCTCGCAAATTACTAAAAAGAAAAAGGGAAAACCATTATTTGGGAAGTGTGGTTGACCGTATTTGAGTCAGTATGGAGCTCTAAATGTGGCCGTTTCCCGAGTGAGGGAAGGTGAAGGGTCTGGCCCTTTAGAATTCTGGCTGGACTTGGGAGCATTTATATATAGGAAGGGGGTTTTCTTTTTTACCTAAAGTCTGTTCATCTCTTCCCTTATTATCATTCTCGGTTCATCTTAGGTAATTTTATAGTGTTCTTGTCGTGAAATATTTTGCTTATGACGGTGAGATCATTACACAGTTTTAACTTTATAGTGAAATTGCAGGTGTTAATGGCTAGTGATTCTGGGAAGTCGCAACTAAAGGCGAAACATCCGGATCGGATTGAGGCCGAGGCAATTGTAGCACAGATGGTTGCTGAAACCCCAGGGGGCGTCTTGAAGATTGTGAAAGAATTATTATGTAAGGACCTGTTGGAGAAGTTAGCGAGAAAGAGGGAGAAGATCCGTCAGCAGAGGGAACGGCTTATAGACTTGGAGGTGCAGGTGGAGGAGTTGGAGGAGGCTGTCCACGAAGCTTGGGAGGACAATGATAGTCTCCGAAGGGATTTAGGGGTTGGGCCTGAATATTGATGGGTTTTTTTTTTTTTTGTTTTTTTTTTCTCTGTATTTAAAGTTACCAGTCTTTCATGATTCAAAAATATTCCCCTTTCTTATGGGTGTACCTGGGACAAACTATTTGAATGATCAATGTTTCGGTTTGGATTGGTTACCTTGCATATGTATTTTGTTCAATAAGCACCATTTGACTTTTCGAAATTGTTTAATGTGGACAATCCTTGTCAGTTGTTAAGTATTGATTAACAGAGGGACTCAAAGAGTTAGGGGGAGGATGCTGGGAGAGAGACGTGATCGTGCTGCAAAGGCCATGAGGGCACATATGCTGTTGTAGGATAGCTCACGGTCGTGATTAATAGGCCTTACGTGCTGTCGTGGGGGAACACAATCTAGGGCGTGGGGCCGAACGGTCTGCAATTGTGGCCCCTAACCCTTAGCAGCAACCCTTTGGCTGTGTATATCGGCCCGGGGTACCGTGTCCCGTAAGTGCAGTCCTTAGGCTATATATATAGGCACATGATAATATGTTCCGTAGCCGTAGCCCTTAAGCTACATATGTTGGCGTAGGATAATTTGTTCCGTAGCCGTAGCCCTTAAGCTACATATGTCGGCGTAGGATAATTTGTTCCGTAGCCGTAGCCCTTAAGCTACATATGTTGGCGTAGGATAATTTGTTCCGTAGCCGTAGCCCTTAAGCTACATATGTTGGCGTAGGGTAATTTGTTCCGTAGCCGTAGCCCTTAAGCTACATATATTGGCGTAGGATAATTGTGTTCGACAATATAAAAGAGGACGTTTGAGACAGGAAAAGTTGTATATACATACATATGGCCTTTAACATGTTTACAGACCAAGAGTAACTGAAACACAACAGGAAACACACATCTTAGGGGACATTAGAACAGCGATACTTTACGGAAAGAACCGCTTCAGGTGGGTGGCGTGCCAAGTATTCGGTATAGGTTCGCCATTGAGGCTAGTGAGGTGGTATGAGCCAGGTCGTGTACAGTGATGCACGAGGTAAGGGCCTTCCCACGTGGGGTCAAGTTTCTTGTTGTGCGTCGGGTCAGAGGCTTCCGTGGATCTGAGTACTTGGTCTCCGGGTTGAAAACTCCGGGGGCAAACTTTCCCGAAATACTTCGCAGTTTTTTGTTTGTACTGGGCCATCCGAATTACCGCGTTTTCTCTAGTTTCCTCCAAGAGGTCCAGGTTCGCCCTTAGGCCCGTTTCATTGCCTTCGGGTTCGTAGTGCAATACTCGGAGGGAAGGTTGGCCAAGTTCTACGGGAATTAGGGCCTCCACCCCATACGTGAGGCGGAAGGGGCTCTCACCCGTAGGTTTCCTGGTGTCAGTTCGGTAAGCCCAGAGTATGTTGGGGAGCTCTTCAGCCCAGAGACTTTTGCTATCTTCTAAGTTCTTCTTGAGGATCCTTAAGAGGCTGCGGTTGGTCACCTCAACTTGCCCGTTGGACTGCGGGTACGCCACCGAGGATCTTTTGTGTTGTATGTTGTACGAGGTGAGATAGTCCTCAAAACCAGAATCCACAAACTGTTTCCCGTTATCTGTAATCAGGACCCTAGGGATCCCAAAGCGTGTCAGGATCATATCGTGGAAGAACTTTCTGCAAGTTGCGGCAGTGATATGGGCCACGGCCTTCGCCTCCACCCATTTGGTCATGTAGTCTACAGCCACAAGGAGGAATCTTAGGGATCCTTTGGCTCGAGGAAGAGGCCCAACGATATCCAAACCCCATGTATCGAAGGGGATGGGAGACAGGATAGAGGAAGGCAAAGTCGGGGGTAGTCTCGGCACGGGGGAGTAGAGCTGGCACTTAAGGCAGTTCTTGGCGTATTCCAGACAATCCTGTCGTAAGGTAGGCCAAAAATAGCCATATCTCAACACTTTGTGGGCTAACGCCTCCCCTGAGGAATGGCTCCCGCAGATCCCCTCGTGGATTTCTAGCATGCAGTACTCAGTTTCCGGGATGTCGACACACTTGAGGAGGGGGGCTGAAAAGGACCTTCGGTATAGTTCTCCATCGACCAGGGTGTAATGGGCAGCCTTAGTTCTCAGGACCCTAGCAGACCCCCGATCTTCCGGTAGGACCCCGGTGGAAAGGTAACAGATCAGAGGGGTCATCCAGTTGGGCCCGTAGGCAGTTACAGCGAGGGACTCGTTCTCTTCCGAAGGTAGTCGTACCGAGGGTGATGGTAAGCAGGTGTGATATACCGTGGCTTCCAAGGAGATCTCCGTTCCCGTGGCCATTCTGGCCAACGCGTCCGCAGCGGAGTTTTCACTCCGAGGAATGCCCTCTAAAGATGCTACTTTGAACTGCAATAGCATCCTCCGAGCTTCTTCCAGATATCTGGCCAAAAGAGGAGCTTTGGTGGAAAAGTTTCCCAAGACCTGATTTACCACTAGCTGAGAATCACTATATACCCTTAGGTGATCTACCTGGAGAGTCTTGGCTAGCCTCAGTCCAGCTAGTAATGCTTCATACTCGGCGCAGTTATTGGTAGTCTTAAAGGTAAAGCAGATAGACTGTTGGATGAGAAAACCTTCCGGGCTGGTGAGGACTACCCCTGCCCCACTGTTCTCGGAAGTCGAAGAGCCATCTACAAACAAGATCCAGGGTGGCGGGACGCTTTGGAGAACGAGGGAGTTGTCATCGGGGTCTGACTGGCCTTCAGGGGAGTAGCACTCTACCAAGAAGTCTGCTAAGGCCTGTCCTTTAACGGCGGTTCGTGGCTGGAATTGGACATTGTACTGGCTGAGTTCAATGGCCCACTTAGCCATCCTGCCCGAAAGATCCGGTTTCCTAAGAATCGTCCGTAAGGGGTAGTTGGTCTGGACCCGGATGTCATGCCCCTGGAAATAAGATCTCAGCTTACGGCTGGCCAACAGTAGGGAGTAGGCAACTTTCTCAGTGACGGAGTAGCGAATTTCAGCTCCTCTCAATACCCGACTTACGTAGTATACTGGCAACTGTTTCCCTTTGTCTTCTCTTATTAGGCAAGCGCTTACAGCTTCATTGGCCACAGCAAGGTACAACAATAGGGGTTCCCCTGTAAGGGGCTGAGATAGAACCGGAGGGGAGACAAGGTAGGATTTTAGGGACTCGAATGCTTCTTGGCATTTTGGCGTCCAATTAATGACCCCATTCTTGCTCACCCCTTTCAAAGTTTCAAAGAAAGGAAGGCTCCTTTCGGCCAGTCTGGATATGAAGCGCCGAAGGGAGGTGAGGCAGCCATTCAGGGATTGCATTTGCTTGGTTGTGGCGGGGGGCGTCATGTTGAGGATTGCCTCGGCTTTGTCGGGGTTGACCTCGACACCCTTTTGGCTGACGAAATGCCCCAAGAACTTTCCACTAGCCACCCCAAAGGTGCACTTTAGCGGGTTCAGCTTTAGCTTGGAGGTCCTCAGATTCTCCAAGGTTTCTTTGAGGTCCTCGAGATGTTTCCCCTTTTCTCGGGACTTTACGATTACATCATCCACGTAAACCTCCAGGTTCCTTCCGATTTGGGGGGAAAATATCTTGTTCATGGCTCTCTGGTATGTGGCTCCAGCATTCATTAGTCCCATAGGAACAACCCGGTAGGCGTAGACGGCTCGGTGGGTGATGAAAGAAGTCTTCGGCTGATCTTCTTCAGCTAACCTTATTTGGTTATAACCCGAGAAAGCATCCAGGAAACTAAAAAGGCTACATCCGGCGGTAGCATCTATGAGTTGATCTATCACCGGGAGAGGGTAGTAATCCTTGGGAGTAGCCTTATTAAGATCAGTATAATCGATACAGACTCTCCATTTCCCCGTAGACTTCTTCACTAATACTACATTGGCTATCCACTCTGGGAATTGGATCTCATAGATGAAGTGGGCTTTTAATAGTTTGCTGATCTCAGATTCTATGGCTTCTTGTCTTTCAGGGGCAAAATTCCTTCTTTTTTGGATGACAGGCTTGCACTCGGGTCGGATGTGTAGTCGATGTAAAGCAATCTCTTCATCCAAACCGGGCATGTCCTCAGGCCCCCAAGCGAACACGTCGCTGTAGCTTCGCAACAATTCCACAAGTTTTGATCTCAGGGGTTCTTCCAGCAGAGAGCCTATAAGAACTACCCTGGAGGGATCTTGATTCAATAACGGTATAGCTTCGGTGGGTTCTCCAGGTATGGCTTTAATCATCCGACCCCAACGGCCTTGTTCTTCGGGTTCAAAAGGGCTTCCGGGAAGGCCCTCTATCGTAAGTACCTTGTCCGCGTCGGAGCGGGTAGCTCTCGGACTACTCCCAGAGTCATGGCCTTGTTTAGGCTCTCCATAATTCTTTCTCTTCTTCGGGTTGGTTTGGGCTAAGCTTATGGAGGCGGAGTAGCACGATCTCGATGCCCAACGATCCGAGACCAATTCTCCGGGGCCTTCCCCTGTGGGAAACTTGACTTTCATGTGGGGGGATGAGATAATTGCTTCAAGATAGAACAGTGTAGGGCGACCTATAATCACATTGTAGGATGACGCGATGTCGATGATGTAGTACCTGACGAGAGCGGTTATTTCTTTTGGGAAAGTCCCAAAAGTGGTGGGTAGCTCGATGACTCCTTGTATGGGCACAGCATTATTACCGAAGCCGTAGAGAGGGCCTCGGAGATCCTGTGCATTCCTTTCTTCGATACGGTCTTCCAGGATCATTCTCCGCAGAGTATGTTTGAAGATGATGTCTGCAGATGACCCGTTGTCTATGAGTACTTTCTTGACATCTTGCCCCGAGATATCTAGTTGGACCGTGAGGGGTCCTGAGCAACACTCGTCCCCAGGCGGGTAATCCTCGTCAGTAAACGTGATTGGGATGTTGGGGAACCGGAAAGCAGGGGCAGCTCTGTCTACGTGCAACACTTGCACGAGGCTCCCTGTAGGAAAATCGCCTCCCGCTATCATGTTGACTACGTGTCTCGGGGGCGCCCCTAAAGCCAATTGAGGGTTAGGGGCAGCCGGTTCAATCCGGGGGCGCTGCAAATAGTCTCCCAGCAGGTCCTTTTTGACCAAGGATTCCAGAAAATGCTTCAAGGATATACACTGATCGGTGTGGTGACCCACACTAGCGTGGTAATGACAGTACCTAGACTGGTCTCTTTTGTCTGTTGGGGTTCTCATGGGCTGTGGGGCTCGGAAGAAGTCCCTTCTCCTGATTTCCTCCAGAATGGTGGAAGGGTTCTTTATGAGGGGGGTAAAGTTTGGTTCTTCCCTTGTGGGACGAAGTGGAGCCCTACGGTCTCGGGGGAAGCCCCCTGGACCCTTCCCCCGAAAATCCTCCATTTCTTCGACTATTAAGGTCTTTTGTCCAGATCCGGAAGCTTCTCCCCGCGAACTGGGGTAATAGGCTCGGATTCTCTCATCTGTTGCGATGTATGAGGAGGCGATACTGTAAGCCTCGTATAGATCCGTAGGCTCTCTGTTGCATAGTTCTTTGCAGCACTCCTTACATTCTTCATAGTTCATATTCCGAATGAATGAGTCCACCGCAATAACAGGGCGGAGGTCTCGGACTTTCGAGGCAGCCGTCTTGAACCTTTCGATGTAGCTACGCAACGACTCGCCTCGAGTCTGCTTCACATTTTCTAGAGACACCGTATGCACCGCCTGGGGGATGTTTATTCGGAATTTGGCCAGGAATACAGTCTTAAACTCTCCCCAGGAATGGATGTTCCGCGGGGGTAAACAAGAAAACCAGGTCCTGGCGTAAGCCTTGAAAGTAGAGACGAACAAGCGGCAACAGGTGATGTCATTGTATCGGTGGCAGACCATCAGGTTCTCATAATAGCTTAGATGGTCGTTGGGATCAGACGTGCCATCGTAAGATTCCAGCCCAGTAATCTTTACTCCAGCGTTTACCGGGGCGGCCTCTAGGGCTTCGGAAAACGGGGAAACGGCTCCGGTGGGCACCGTGGCGGGTGCTATCAGAGTCCCCTCCAATCGGGCTATCCTAGCGGCTATGTCATCTGGAGCGATTACGGGCCTCTCAGGATCGTAAGGCAAGTGTTCTGGGGGGGGGGAACATACCTCCACCGAGCAGGAGAGCGAGATCTCGGTCTGTCCTCCGGGACCCTTCCCCCTCTTTCGGGCTGAGGCCTTCTGTCATAGGGACCTCTTCGACTTATGTCCCTGGACCGTGCGGAACCGTGTGACCCTGAGGAGTGTGAGTCTTCGCGCCTAAGCCTCTCTTGACTGGAGTTTGAACTCTGACGAGATCGCCTTCCCGGGGGAGTGGGTTCATCGTAATATAGAGGAGAGCCCGGGTGGTATGAGTCATAAGGTTCGTCGGGGTAAACAGGCGGAGGGGGACCGCCGTAATAATCTCCTGCCAATTGAGCCGCAAGTCTGTCAACTTGGTCTTGCATCTGCTGTTGTTGGGCATAGAGGTGGGAAAGCTGGCTGTGGTCCCAAGAGGGATGAGAAGAAGTAAAGGACGATTGGGAGGAGGAAGAGGAACTGTTCGTCCCACTGTCCATAACTGCGTTTATCTCGTCTGGTGGTCTGGATTTTCCAAAGTAAAGGAAAAAGAAAGGAGCGTCTGGTCGTTGTGGTAGGGTGGTGAGTAGTTTTATCCCCGGCAGCGGCGCCAAATGATGGCCGCAGGATTTCTGTTATGTTTCCGTAGCCGTCATATCTGAGTGAGTGGGTGTGTTTGTGGGTATTTCTTTTTTTTTTTTTTTTGCCGTTATCCTTTAATCGGGTGTCTATCTCCTCTATTTATACTGTTAGAGCTGGGTGCTTAGGAGGGGATGTAATCGAGGTGCTGAGCAGGCTACTCTAGGTGCTAGGTTGATGAGGAGGAGAAGCTACTATTGGGCAGGTGGAGGTTATCCCGGGTTTTCGGGGGTGACAAGGCAAGGGGGTGACGACATGTGTCCAGGTGCTCCAAAGGTGGCGAGCTGGGTGCTTACAAGGCGTTCTGTTGCTCATTCGAACGGAGCCTTCGGCGCGGGGAAGGGTGTAACCCCTACGGAACGGGCAGACGCTGTTGGGGCCTGTTGGTCTTGCGGGCACCGTAGGGTACCTGCGGTCTAAAACGCTATCACTGTTTTATCAATATTTAAACTAATGTTGTATCACTTTTAGAATGTGATTACTATATTTTTATAATTTCGACGATATTACTCCAAAATACGTGGTTTCGACGGAATTTGGTTCAAGGTGGGTATAGTCACACAGTTCATGTTCAAGAGAACTATTAAACAGAGAATTGATAGAACCCTTACCTTATTTCTAATATTAGTTTGGGTTCTGCAGCAGAACTTACATGTATTATATTTTAAAATCAATATACTTATATAAAAGAGAAGCGAGGGACGTGTAGGTGGCGCCTCTCACATCGCTCCGTTCTATTTTTCTAATTTTCCGGAATTTTTGAATGAAAAATATCAAAAAATTAGTTTTATCTTTTTTAATTTCGGATATATTAGAAGCAAGTTTCAGAATCTGATTTTCTTTCAAATTTTTTATGGAATATAGTAGTTTGCAAGTTTCAGAATATAATTTTCTTTCAGATTATTTATGGAATATAGTAGCTTGAAAGTTTTAATCTGATTTTGTTTTTATATGAAGGAGAAGCGAGAGACATGTAGGTGGCGCCTCTCACATCGCTCCGTTCTATTTTTCTAATTTACTGGAATTTTCGGATGGAAAATTATCAAAAATTAGAACTACTTTTTTTAGTTTCAGATATATTAAAATATGATTTTGTTTCAGATTATTTATGAAATATGACAGCTTGAAAGTTTTAATCTGATTTTGTTTCAGATTATTTAATTATGGGAAAGAGTAGCACACAAGTCTTTCTGCACCCATAAACACCCTTATAGGTTGTAGGGTTTTGGATCATCTAACCACAAACTACTCTCTCTCAATACCACAACCCTACCTCTCTCTGGTGATAGTTTTTTTGCTCGATTTCTAACTCGGTGGTGCCGTTCTTCTGCAACGATAAGTGAAGGTTGTTTATACGGTATTATAAAAATAAAAGTTGTTGCATGGGAGACTACAAATCCAGACACGGGAGAAAAATATAGTCTTGACATGATATTGATGGATGATATCAATAAATTAACTATTAGTGATGTATATTTGTTGGTTATTCTTTTATAATATTTGCTTTGTTCATCGGACATGTTTGTTTTTGTTAATTTTTATATGATTTACTTTGTACACAGGAAAATATTATTCATGCATTATCTGTTTGCTCCGTTTAAGAAACTTTTAAGTGAAGATTGTTCATACAGTATTATTGTTACAAGCAAAGGTAGTTATAGACCGCTATCTCACGGATTTAAGTTAGATGTTTTTGTACACAATCAATCCAAAAAAAATAGAGGAAGGTGACAATGTAAGAACATAATTACTTTTTAACAAAAACACAAATAAAATAAAGATTCGTCGTGCTTTAAATTGTTAATTACATGTAGAAATTTATTTTCATTTTTTTCACCATGAATTATAATTCAATTTTGCAATTTTATATATCAGTATTGGTATTACATCAAAATTTTTATAATATAAATTTTATTTTATCCTACAAATATCAATTTTTAATCATTAATATACCTTTTATAGACAACCACTAAATTATTACATTTTACAAATATTAATATTGAATCATTAATATAATTTTTATTGGTCGCCGCAACGCGCGGCTTCTCAACTAGTTACTTCTGAATACACATAACGATGCAAGATGCAAAAACACATGTATTTAAATTTAACTCCTGAAAATTTATGTAAAATATAGGGTTTTGCTACAGAACTCTAGTGGTTCTATGATTCTATATTAAGCATTGGTTCTCTCTTCATCGCGATCCTAGTCTCACAAACTATTAAAAATTACTGTTTTTAAGTGATGGGCCGGATAGTTTGTGGGTCTTGAGAAAAGACACTAAGAACCGTCTTTTCGAGGTCTAGGTGGGGCCAGAATGAGGTTAAGTGTTGGTTCTTAGCATATCTGAAGTCTATCCTAGACTATTCCGGAGCCTGGATAAGATTCTAGTGGACTCGAGATGGATTGAATGGGTTCAGGTATATGTCCCGAGTGAGAGATGTCATCTAGGAGGTGGGTGATGGGTTGTTTTGAACTACCGCAGACTTGTTTCATAGCTTTAAACTGAGCGGCAGATCCGACGCGACTGACAGATCAGCCGACGTTAATAGCAGGTCTAATTCCGCGATAAAAGAGCTCTTTTCCAAACAGATTTGTCCATCAGTAATGGTGATGTCATATATGACTAATTTCTCTTGACTTGTATTTAAGATTTCTATTTAGTGGTTTGTATATGATTTTTTAATTATCAATATTTAAACTAACCTAATATTAGAATGCGATTACTTTATTTTCATAATTTCGACGATATGATTTTACCATTTGACTTAAGTTATGAATTTGTTATTACGAAGTCATTATATTTGATTTAGTACATTTGCTGCTTCCTTTTTTTTTGTATTATTTTTCGCATCCGTATAGTTAAATTGCTAAAAAATTTGAAATTTATGAACTTTGGAGCTATACTAATATAATATTTTATAAAATCCAAGCCTAGAATCTCGATATGTCCGCCGGGCTAAAAACACCCGTTGATTATCTAAATTGATTAACTACCGTTGGATGTTATAATATCATACTTATAAATAATGCACAATGTCCATTTTAGGTTTTCAAACCCAACTCCGCCGCACATAGTTAATCTTCTTCCCTCTATCCCATCTCATCTCTCTCCCCCTCTCCCCTACACCATCGCTCTCGTCTTCGTATATCCCCTCTCTCTCAAATCGCCCCCTCCCCCTCCCCCCGACGCGAACAAAATCACTGTTCTCTTCTGGCAATTTTTTGATTTTTCAGTAAATTCTTTATCAAATTTACCGTTTAATGATAATCATTTAATAGATATATTTTTATGTTCTTGATTTTTAATTTATTTATTAATTTATGTTCTAACAGATCTAAACTTTTCGATCTTTCTCAGAGTGGCACTAGTTTTCAAGTTATAAGAGGATAATATTTATCATGACTATTCTCTCGATTTCAATTGGTAAGTATTCTTAGTTTTCTTTCGAGAAGCGCATATCAATTTAATTAAAAGTTATTACTGATTTCATGAAAAAATTGTTGTAAAAGTTAATTATCATACATTTTAATCTAATATTTTTATACTAATACCTGTAGTAAACAATGAAGAAAATGCTCCAAAGTCTCACTGCCACATCACTCAAAGGTAATATATTTGTTGTATTTATTAAATCTCTTCCGACCTTTTGTCTCCTTCTCCCTCGTTAATTTTTTAAAAAATTGTTGGGACCAGAAAGTGATTATTTGATGGAGCAATTGTGTTAATTTGTATAAAATTTTGTTTGTTTGTTTTGTTCAATTGCTTATGACTTATGGCCTGATTAAAATTTACTTATGTTTGTATATGTTGAATTGCTTATGGTTAATGCTTCGAGTTATAATTAATTTTTATTGTATAGTTTTGCACTTTTATATTAATATTTTTAATTCCCTAAATGCTTCATAACTAACCTTTCTAGTTTTTCCCTCCATGCTACTTTTACATAGCTTTATATGGATAACTAATAAATGGGTATGAAACCTTTTGTTACTTATTAATATATACATATATAATAGTGATAATGATAATGATGTGTATATTATATTGACTTTGAAACAGGGAGGAAGGCTGTGCATAAAAATTTGGATCCCAAGCCTTGATAGTCCCTTTGTGGAAGCTATTTTAATTATTGGGCCCTATGGTAAACTCGACTTCTTATGCATATCAACTTCAAAATTGACTATCCCAATATTTCAAAGATAACATATCTAATCATTGATAAATATCTTCGCAGATGTGGCTTTGATAAATTATTTGCAAGTAATGAACGTAAAGTTGATTACTCGAGAACAAGTGGCCAGTCACTTGAAGTTTTTTGAGAAATGTGGTTGGTGTAATATATCAAAAAAATATGATTTGTTTAATATGTTCTTATGTAGAACAAATCTTACATTTTTAAAACTAGATCAATGTATATAGTAATTTTACATTTAACATTTTGTAATAGGGTTTGTCTAGTGTGTGCCCATAGGCACGTGCTAAGCACCAAATTCTATAAGTTTGGTGGATTTTGATTGGTGTGGCTTGTGAATCTGCAGGGAGTCCACCATTATAAAGAAGTAGGAGCCAATCAAAATCACCTAAACAAGTTTTTTTTCTTATGATTTTTATGATTATATAATATCAATCAGTTTATCATTTATTTCACAAAGTTAGATAAAGTGTTTATATGTTTCAATGGAAGTATTCAGATTAATGCAACGACATATTGCTCTTTATGAATTTTATATAGCTTTTGAGTTTTTTTTTTGCACATGTGATGATGATGATGATTATGCCTGATAATTATGAAATTGTTTCAAATGAATCTAGTGCATGTGATTACCGGTATGATACCCTGAATGACAACAAGCAAGTTATATTATGGAAAATTAAACGGTTCAATAGAGAATATATGTTTGAAAAATGAAAAATGATATACCATACCATACGTACTCGGTATATCCCGCTTAGAGTAGGGTCTGAGGAGGGTAAAATGCACGCAGCCCTGCCCCTACTCTTAAAGTGGAGAGGCTGTTTCCGTGAAGACCCCCGGCTTAGTGCACCATAAATTAAAATTGTGTGTGATACAATATGATTATAATACCTTAGCCCATGGCCTTCTTCACATGGGACTTACCAAAACATTCTCGTGAAGTCCGATGGAGGAGAAGAAAGATTGGTGCAAACCAAACTGGAGCATAAAACCTTGAAAAATTACAACAATCACATACGGAAATGATCTATCTTTGACGTTTTGACGTGCTTCCGTTGAACAGATTAGCACTGGTTGGGAGGAATGCAACTATCCTTGATACAACCAGAACCCATGATTTAAACCGTCAGAACCCAAACAGTACTTATACATTACATCATATACAATGACGGTTATGCCGAGAACTCGCAAAATACAGTTAGAAAAAATGAAGGAACCCTTGATCGTAGAAGCAATCCATGTCGACATGAGCAATTACACGAGAATCGGAAGACTCAGGCCTCGCCACTGACATCTCCTTCCCCAACTTTTCGCATGGGAGAAGGATCGTTATAGGCTGAGAAAGAAGAAGTAGATGACGGATCATGTTTCGGGTTCGCCATTGATGACGGTGTAAACTGCAAATGAGACGGATGGCTCAAAATGAAAAATGATATGAATATATAAATTAGTAGATCCAATGAATATATGAAGGCTCAAAACTTCCATAACTTATTTATTATTACTTTCATAAGTGATACAAATAGCACAATAACGCCGATGTTTCAGAATCAATTTACACTTTCGATGATCTAAATCTATTAATATAAGGTTGCATTAATAGGATACATCTTATATCCTTTTTGTGTTCGGTACAAAATAGAAGTAGATTTGTCAAAATTAAAAAGAAGTAGTTTTGTAATTAAATTATTACTTTTATTCATTTTTATGTTTAAATTAAATAAAAGGAGGTATTATAAATAGAATATAAATCTTATTATAGAATTCATTACTATTTTTCAATTTTTTATTTTTCGTTTTAATTCAAATATAATTATTAAATCATCACTAAATTACTTTATTTTCACTTATATAAAAATCTTGACTGTAATCATGTATCCATCATCATATAATACGAATATGGAATATATATAATTTTTTAAAAAAATCCATACATCGTACAAATTATTAAAATAAAACTTATATTTTTTAAAAAGCACCAGCATATAACATAGACTATAAATCAAGGGGCCGTTTGAGTGAGTTTAAAATAAGTGCTTCTTGCTTAAAGTAAAAAAAGTTAAAAGTTAGTTAAGACTTATAAGTGATTAAAGTGTGTGGGAAAAAATAGAAGTCATGAAACAAAAGCTAAGAATCCTACAGTAATTTTTCATAAGTGCTTTTCGATTTTTTACACAAATGGTACGAATAAGTGCTTCTAACTTAAAACTCGAGATGTATATTATAGCATGAATTAATAATTCACAAATGATTTTTGATATTTCTTATTTTATTATTTTATTTTATTAATTTTTTATTATTTTAAATAGATCTATCAATGTAATTTAGTATTTAATTATAAATTTGAACAACTACAAATAAAGTGTTTTATTTATAATATTCAAATATGTTTCTGTTAAGATATAATAATCTTATCAAAATACTTTAAAGGAATCCGTAAATCTTTCTGTGATCAGTTTTCATCAATTTTTTTTTTCTTTGATATTTTTGCATTTAATGTTATAGATGAGATTGCAATAATATGCTAATAAAATATTTGTACGAAAATTGATAACAAAAATACTTTAATACAGTAGTAAAATATGATTGACACAACCCAACCCAAATAACAAAGATATATCCAAGTCCACCGCCAAGTCGACCCCATTCTCATCTCAATTGCAAAATCTACTTCCCCTAGGGTTTCAAATCACTTCAATTGCATCTCATCACTCGCTCACTCGACTCAGCAATTACTGCTCGATCTCGGAAATGGACTCGCGCGAATCGTCTTCTTCTTCATCTTCACTCCCCGAAGAAGACGCCTCTCTCTCTCTAGCCAAACAAGCTTCTCTGCTCTTTCACTCCGCCAACTTCGCTGATTGCCTCACTGTCTTGCGTCAGCTTCTGCTCACTAAGCCGTCCGATCCGAAGGTAATGATTCTGCATACACGCACTTGTATGTGTAGATGATGTGGATTTGAATTGGAGTGTGAATTGGTTGTGTTTTAGACTTCGATAGGGTGTTAGTTGCGGCGAGTTGTGGATTGGTTGAATTGTTTGTTTCGACAAATGATTTCTATAATTGGTTCGTATCTACTGTATTGTTTTGTTAGGAGATATGTTGAGTTATCCAATAATAAAAAAAACAAGAAATGTTCTGTAAAAGGAAATGTTTGTAAGTTGCGGTGGTGTGATGCTCGTTGTGTTTGATGAGCGGTGTTTGCTGATGATTTTAATGCATGTCCTGAGTGAGATAGTGGCGTGAAGCATAACTCATGTGTGTTCATTTACTTTTTATGTTGGATGGCCGAATATCGACAAAAATGAAGGCATATTGAAGTAGAAAAATAATAGGAAAGGGAAAGATATAATAAATTCTGTGTGCTGCTTGGTGACGGGTAACACCAATCTGTAGTGTGACATCTGTGTTCTGACTGAGAGTTCCTTTTTTGGATATTTCACTGCTTTTCTTAATCAATTGCGTATATTTGTTTGTTACACCTAGTAGTGCATACTTCCAGTGTCTCAGAAGAGTATATAGTCAGAAGTTATTTGGAGCAAGGCTGAGTTGTTAATTTGAAGTTGTGGCAGTGCTAACTACCAAGGTTATCACGGTGCCAAGTCGTGCCTCGGCGCCCGGAACCTTGGAATCGACTAGTCAACAAGTCGCCCGACTAGTCGTAAAAAGTCGACAAGTCATTCATATACATATTTTTGCTAGATTTAATAAATAAAATATAGTTGAACACACATTAGTTTATAGTTAAAATCAAAAGTAAAAGATAATAAGCAACAGTGAGATGTACAGGACATATCAGATTGTTAGTTCACATGTAAAGTGAAGCAAGAAAGTAGTGACAGGAAGGAAATAATAATGTGAAGCTGAAATGATACAAAGATAGATTAGGGATATAGTAATATGTTGAAAATGATACAAAGATTACGTAGCAGGAGAAGGTAATTAGGACCTACACACCGATAACAAGTCTATTAGTCGGACTTCATGTAGCCGCCCAAAGCCTTATCTTTATTTTCAGAAAAAAATCACATAAGATTTTGCTGAAGTTTTTGGTCAGACCAGGTACCGGGTCGGGTAAAACTCATTAGTCGCCCGACCAAATAAGTCGTTGCTTAGACTTTTTCTATAAAACGGCTTGAACTAGTCGACGACTAGTCGTCGACTTGATAACAATGCTAACTACTTACAATTTTTATACAGAAATTAGTGTCCCAACTTTAATGTTTGGTATAAGATGATGTTAATTTTATTGCGGTTTTTGCAGTTTATTTTTAATTGAAATAACTAGACAATTAGAATGCAAGGCGTTTTCTTTGTAATCCTCTGGCTTCAAGTGATTTCATTTTCGAAGTAGTATTTTTGTGGCTCTAATTTATATTAATGCTTTCTCTATCTATTCATATTTATAATATATCACAGGTTCTCCATAATATAGCTATCGTAGAAAACTTGCAAGATGGATTTTCAAATCCGAAGAAATTTCTCGAGGTCCTAAATGATGTTAAGGTATGTGTTAATATGTTGGTTGTTGCTTTAAAGGTTATAGTCTGCTTGTTATTGTTCCTTGTAAATGTGTGCGTGTCATTACCTATGTGGGTAGATCTACATGAGGTATCAGCATTTTTTATCAGACCATCTCCAACGCATGACACTATTTTGGTGTACCTTTTACACCATTTATAAAAGTACTCTAACCCACTTGCACTATATAGTACACCAAAAAGAATCTTTCGTCTATAACTAGATATATTCCCTCTAAATTTTTCAAAAGTTTTTTGTTTTGGTGTGATATAATAGGATATAAGTGGGACATAGATGGAACAAATTTGTTTTGTTAACAAACAATAGGGTATACTTGGTATTTTTAAAAACTCTAAAATGGTGTAGAAATTACATCAAATGAACATTTGACACCAAATTTGGTGTCAGACTATTCATTTGGTGTAATTCTTACACCATTTTGGAGTAGCTTTTATTCCAAAAATTACACCATTTTAGAGTTTTGGGGTTGGGTTGGAGATGTTCTCAGGACCCATTACATGCGTCAATTTTTTTTTTTTTCCAATCTCTAGGCTTGTTAAGGCTCCTCTTATATTCACCTTTAAATTTTAACTGAAGTAGATAAAATGAAAAATAAATTGCTTAGGTGATTGTAAAGATTATTGAATTTTATTGCATCTTAATTAAAAAGTTCAAATTACCACCCTACCACTACCAATCTACACAAGAAACAGACACCATTATGAAATATGTGATGATCAAAAAATGAAACAAAATTATAGGTAATAAATAGCTGTTGTGATGATCAAATGTGAAAAAACAAGAAATACCACTGGTAGAAGAACATATCTACTTTTTTTCTGCCCTTCAAGAGTTAAAACGATGTTTTATTCAGTTTGTAATTAAGAAGTGTCAAGTAGAACTTCCTTCTGAAAGTAAGTTTTGTTGAAATATGCAAGCTACCCTTAAGAACCTGATTGAATAACAATGTGGTGGGGAACGGAAGTGATCATAAAGGAGTACTTATCTACATCTTACTAATTAATGTAATATATGTGTTGTTGAAGAGAACATTGTGTGTGTGTGTCTATATATATATATATATATATATATATATATATATGTTTTAATATGTGAAAATGGGATCTATTTATTAAGTAGCTTATCTATATATCCCATAATATTTTGAGCCTTAGTTCATAAATGCCAGGTAATATTGAAAGTATTTTTACTAAAACTTAATTGCAAGGTAATCAGAAAATCGGGAATATGTGTGTGCATATATATACTTTGTTCATTGCTGAGTTGGTGATTATTTATTTGTGCACACGCATCTAGTCTGTTATAATTTTAAAATTTAAGGTAAGTGTAAACCGGAAGTTCTCTGTGCAAGTACTCCATTTATACTACTTCTGTAAATCTCCAAGTTCTTTGGCTTCGAATTTTATATTCCTTTGATGTTTATTTATCTACTTCATTTACAATATTCTTTTTACACCCTTTACGTTGCTTTTCAGAAACAAAGTGAAAAGTTTGCAACTGCGTCTGGTGACAACGTAGTGGGTGCTAACAACTTGGAAAGTGATGTTGTGGCAGTTTCCAGTGGAAATCCTTGTTTGATACCTCAATTCTCTGCTGCACATAGTTCCTCAATTGTGCTGAATGCTGAATTTGCCTCTCATGTGGCGTCATACAACATAGTATGTTTTGTGAATTTGGCGTGAGATACATCTGAATCATGAAAAGTACATTGCTAACGATTTTCATTTTTCTTGTAATTTGATTTCATGCAGGCAGTCACTTGGTTCAATCTAAGCGAGTATTCAAAGTCGTTTTCTATATTGGAACCGGTGTATCAGAAAATTGCACCAATAAGTGAGGTATTATTAATTGTAGCAGTAGTTTATATTTTGTGCTGAAAAGCTTGAGCAATGCACACAGCAGTGAAATTTGAATATCATTTGTTGAAGTTCGGATGTTTAATTGCAGGGTATTGCTCTACGTATATGCCTTCTGTTGCTGGACGTTGCGTTACTGTCGCACCATGCCTCAAGATCTGCTGTAAGCTCTCTTTTTGTGAGGCTTATGATTTCTAAAGCACTTCAATTTTGACATAATGTGGTTGACATTTTGTTTTCTTTACATAATGTGGTTAACATTTAGTTTCTGTGCATAATGTGGTTTAGTTTTCTTTACCTGGTGTAAGGTTTTATGAGTTATGAGTGTCAAATTCCTTAGGTTCATGGCTTGTCAAAGGGTTGGATTTGGATCGGATTTAGATAAATCCATATCCGAATTCATTTAATTTTAATGGATGGGGTCGGATCGGATCAAGATTCGGATATATTTTGGGCAAATCCATATGGAATCCATTTGGCCATCTGGAAAAGAGTTCCACATTGGTGGTTTTAGGCGGCCTTCTTAAATTGTTACTCCCATGGGTGGCATCAGTTTCAAACATGTAATATAGTCTAGTAGTTTGCTTTACTCTTGTTTAAATGATAGGATGGTCATTGGTCAGTCCCGTATTTTGATTATGTTGGAGATGTTTGTCATATGGCTTTAGCTTTACTGTTCAGAGTTCTGTTTTGGTTTCCCATGTCTTCCATGTTCCAGGTTTTATTCTCTCTTGATAATTTTTTTTATTTTCCTTTTCCTTTTTTTTTAATTTTTTTTTTCTCCTTGTTGATAAAAATTGACTGTCTTATGAGCTCATAAATTTATCTATTATGTTAGCAGACTTTAGTTGCCCGTATTATATGGAGTAGGAAGGTTTAATTCTTGAGGTTCCGATTGTCCAAGACACCACACAACGATTCCAACAAACACACTCCCCTGACTCAATGAGATGCTCCACACAGAAATTTTAAGTTACCTGATACGTAGACGGCTTAGATGCTGATTTGTTTTCCTCTTCTTCCCTTGTTTTGCTGCAGGGTATTATTGAGTATATTGAAAAGATTTCTTCTGTTCGTAGTATGATCAGTCAAAGTGAAAGTTCGAGCTCTAGTCAGCAACATCCTCCCAATCTAGTGACAAAAGCTTCTTCAGTTCCTAGCACACCTATTTCTGACATTTCAATTGCTGATTCCGCTACAAATGCCTCTGAAATTTCTTTATCCAGAAGTTTATCGGAGGAAGCAGAATATGAAAACTTGTTCTCTACTCTTGACATGAGTGGACAAAACCTATCAAGACCTGTTCACCATTCTTTAAATGATATCTCAAGGACCCAAATTGATGATTCTATTCCAATTATTGTTGATCTGAGACTGAAGTTGCATCTGTACAAGGTTCGACTTCTTCTCCTTACCAGGAACCTGAAGGCAGCTAAGCGTGAAGTTAAGTTGGCCATGAACATAGCTAGGGGTAATAATTCTATGGTTCTCTTTTTGAAGTCTCAGCTTGAATATGCCCGTGGAAATCATCCTAAAGCAATTAAGCTTTTGATGGCTTCAAGTAATCGAACAGAAATCGGTACTTCTGTAATGTTCTACAACAATCTTGGGTGTATCCATTATAGACTTGGCAAGCATCAAACATCGGCTATATACTTTTCCAAGGCGTTAAGTACTAGTTCTGTGATACGGAAAGAAAAGACTCAAAACCACACCCACACCAGTTTTGCAGCGGATAAATCCCTCCTTGTAGCCTATAACTGTGGCATGCAGTACTTAGCTTGTGGCAAACCAATACTTGCTGCTCGATTTTTTTACAAAGCCAGCTTAATTTTTTATAATCGGCCTCTATTATGGCTACGCATTGCTGAATGTTGTCTGATGGCTCTTGAAAAGGGGCTGCTGGACTCCACTGGAGCTGCATCCACATCGTCAGAGATTAAGGTTCATGTTGTTGGAAAGGGAAAGTGGAGAAATCTTGTTATTGGAGAAGAGGTACCTAAAAATAGCCGGGCTGATCTCATTGGTCAAAGTGATTCATCGCTTGTTAATGATAGGCAGCCTAAACTTTCCATGACCCTGGCACGTCAGTGTCTATTGAATGCATTACAGCTGCTAAACTCTTCTGAGTCAGTGCACATGAGTTCTGGTTTGCCATCAGATTTAGCCATTGAGGATGAAACATATTCTAAAAGTACCAACTATAAGAGTGTTTCAGGTGGTGATACTCAGGCACATAACCTGGCAGTTGCTTCAGGTCAGGTTGCAAATGGGGAACTGAAAGAACAGAAGAGCACAAGTACTCCAAATTCCACCTTGAGAGACTCTATCTCTGATTATGAAGATATATGTAGAAAAGAGATCCAGATAATTAGACAATCTATTCTTGTTGATTTGGCATATGTAGAGTTGGAGCTAGGCAATCCCTTGAAAGCCTTGTCAACTGCAAGGTCTCTCCTGAATGTTGCAGAATGCTCCAGAGTGTATATATTCTTGGGTAATCTTTATGCAGCTGAGGCTCTGTGCCTACTCAATCGTTTGAAGGAAGCAGCAGAACATTTGCTGATCTATCTTTCTAGTGGACACAATATTGAACTTCCATTTACCCAAGAAGATTGTGGACTGTGGCAAGTAGAAAAAATTGGTGATTGTGAGGAGTTCAATGGCGGTTCAGTGGCTACCAACATCGCTTCTGATGAAGGACAAGTTTTTGCACTTAATCCTGAAGAGGCACGTGGAACTCTCTACTCAAACCTAGCTACAATGTCTGCAGTACAGGGTGATCGTGAGCAGGCTGATAAATTTGTGAGGCAAGCATTATCTATCTTGCCGAACAGCCCCGAAGCCAATTTAACTGCAGTTTACTTGGATCTCATGCTGGGGAAGTCCCGAGAAGCTATCTCGAGGTTGAAAAATTGTAGCCATATTACTTTCCTTCCTGGTAGTTTTGCAGTAACTGGACCGTCATGATCTTTTACAGCAGTGAATGACTTGATTCTCGCAATCCACATTCAACCCCTCACCCTGAGTTTAGTAGGTAGGTCAAAGTTCCTTTAAAAGAGGATCTGTAACATATATATAGCTCAGTTAAGGGAGTAATTTTTCAGTTTTCCTTTTCTTAGTTCTTAATTTTCATTTTTGTGGAGCATTGTGTTTGGTGGCGAGCTGGTGGCTTTGGTTGTTGCTAATGCCCACTGGTGCCATTGAGGATGTAGTTTTGATTTAGCAGAGCTGAAAGTGTTCTAGTGGCTGATGTTGTAGTTGACTATCGTAAGAATATAGAGATCATACATTGTTTAGAAATGAAAGGAATTTTCATCATCCACATATTATATGTTTAAAGTATGCACTATTATGTTTGTTTTGCCCAAGTATATATTGAGTGAGAGGGGAGCGCCTTGTGAAAATTGGTGTAAAAAGCTCCAAGCATATATTTGTGGCTCCCAAGTCTCACTTGCATGAGTTTTATGGGTATTAAGAAGGGGAACAGTTTTATATTTGCCATTAGATGCCTGTTATGCTATTGTCAAACTCGTTTTTATAGTTAAGTCATATCCGGAGGATATCTTTTCTTTAACTGTGTTATATGTTGCTCCTTTGCCTAACATGTGCCCCTTTTGTTACCATGTTAAGATAACAATAAATAGGGTGTTTTAGAAATGAGAATAAGGACCTCTAAGGTTAATACGAAATTTTCTTGAGGCAGTTTATAAAATTTAGAAAAATATGCTTTCCCCCTGTTTTGAGCATTCACAGTTTTACTACCAAGAATCTCTTTTATAAATCTTAGTATTCCAAAACAGCCATAATCAAAATAAATTAGTTCAATTATTACACAATATCTAATCAAAAGCCTCCGTTTAACAGTTTTTAGAGGGTTGATATCGATCCCACCAAGTATAAAAAGAACGCAAATAACATGATATACACCTGTGGTTTCACTCGGCTGTGATCATCGAAATTGTTCTCGATCAATGTGAATACAGCCAATAACGGCCAACCAATCGGTGAAGTTGGTTATATTTTACCATCTTTCGGAATGAAAACGGCCAATTATTACTTGTTTTCTTACGGTGAATCGATCACCAGAATGTACTCGCATTATATATAACAAAATATATATTACAGTATGTGTGCAAAAACCGATACCCTATCCAGCAGTACTGGAGGATAAGAAATTGAGGTTCGACGAGCAAGTGTCCTACGAGCGAAGATCGATGATACAAGATATGCATCACATGTTAGAAGATAATGTAAAATCTATATATATTTACAGACAAAATTTTGGTGCCAGCTCCCATTAGTTCATCCACTTGATGGAATGAGTGGTCACTATGTTAATATTTTTAAGAAATTACAGGAAATGATAAACAAATAACTCGCATAGAGCAATGTACTTCATATTATAAAATATATGTAAGTTAATTGCATGAATATCTTTAAATACACATAGAAAAAACTCACTGAAGGAACAAGTGTCATCGCATATAAATAAGCTACATTGCAAATTTGCAATATTCACTGGATATATACAAGTGCAGTGAAAAGTAAATTAGTGTTTCAGAACACAAGACTTGGGTTTGGTTGACTAGTGACAAAGACGAATTAAAGGAGGAAGGGCCTAGTTGTGTTTGAGTGACCCAGCAAGTCATGGTCACACAGGCAAGCTATATTTGTCATATCATCATGTGACTCCTGTCATTTCTTTATATATCTTGTTTGGTACAATAATTCTCCCACCTTTGACGTAACGTGACTGTGGCATCACGGACGACATTGCTGGTAAAAACACCACAGTGAAAATAAAAGATTTACTGTATATACACGGACCAGCGGTGCAACAATATAATGCTCCAGTGTAATATCTTGTTTAGCCGATCGATCGGTAATATTATTAAGATATATTAATGTATTTAGAACAATTATAAGTGATAAGACTTATGCCATTTGTTCAAATTTTGTGTATATTTACGCATTATACTCGTTATAATTCAAATGAATTATGTATGTCGTCCCAGAATGCGGCAGATAGCAGTAAATATAGAAATGCGATGGATGAAATGGTGGCGGAGAAGCGTAATAACACATCGGTAGGAAGTCAGGGACGACGAAAGAGAGAATAAAGGAGAGATTATTTGAATTAACCTAATCTTTTTTAAACGATGCAAGAAATCAATGATTGCGACATGACCTATTTTTTTTTAACAGTTAGATACAGGGGTGTGCACGGGTCGGTTCGGCTCGGTTTTTAGCTAAAACCGTTACCAAACCGTACATGTCGGTTCGGTTCGGTTGCTACCTTAAAACCGTTACCGAACCGTTTCAAACGGTTTTTTCGGTTCGGTTAACCGTCGGTTTGGTTAGGGTTTTTTTCGGTTTCTTATAATAAAAAATATTATATAAATTTAATAATCAACTCAAAAAAAATTTTAATAAAAAATAAGGTATAATCACTAATTAAATATTATTCATTAGTACGTATTTTACCAAAATAAATAAGAAAGAAAATATTTAAAATATAAATACTTATTAATATAATCGAAATGAAGTAGATGAGCACTATTATGGTATGTAAAGATGTTAGGTCCAAAGTATCGTAGAAGGGGGGGTTGAATACGATACTCACTACAATTTAAAATTCTTTCGAATCTTGCGGATAAGCAAATTGCAGTTCTGTAATGGGTTTCGTGTTCCGGATATTTATTGGGTCGATTTCTGAGGATATGAAAATATTAAACCAACACACAATATTTTCCAAGGTATATCTGTATATTGATAAATACCTCGAAGGGTGCTACAAATCCAAACCCGAAGGTTCGGCTACAATGGCCACTACTCTCAATATTACAAACTCTAACCGCTACGGATATTTCTATTACAAAGCTAGACTGGAGTGTATATATAGTGGGAGTAGCCGTGCAGAGCACTTGGCCATTTCATCCCGAAGGATGATGTAAATTGTGAGAACCACAATCACATATTTATAGGCTTTCATAAACTAACCATGGTTAACGAGTTCGTCCTGGACGACTTGAGTTCGTTCGGGACGGATTCGATTTATGAAAATAAATCTAACTCCAAACATGAAAGTTGCGCCAGTTGACAAAGTCAAACCTTGCGCCCAGTGTTTGGTCAAACCTTGCGCCGTCCAGTGTCCACAGTGTGTCTTCTACTTAGACAAAATGTAGTTTCTTGAACTAGTGTCATACAGGGAGATGACTTAGAGTCGCAACCTTTGACTTGGTCAAAGGTTGCGCTCCAAGTTGCCTTCCCAGTTGAGTTTGCGCCTCAATGCTCCGTTGTAGGGACTTAGAACAATTCTTGTCATTTAAACTTGCGCTTTGACTTCCAGGTCAAAGCTTGCGCTTGGCAGAGTTGCACTAACAGATGCCCTGTATGGGTGACTTAGAATAATTTCTCCTTAGAGCAAGATGCACCACTTGGAGTCGCAAACTTTGACTTGGTCAAAGTTTGCTCTCCAAGTGAAGTTGTGCTCCATGGTGTTGTATGTATGTGACTTAGAAAATATTCTAAGTCCAATTCAAGCTCCATAGTGAAGATGCTCCCTTGTTCTCTCTCTTCTCTTGGGGACGAACTTTGACTTGGTCAAAGTTTGCTCCTCAAGAGTGCATGTCTTCACTTGTGATGGTACTTAGAGAATTTTCTAAGTAAGGAAGAGCGGTTGACTTCGGTCAAATGTTGTTCCTCACATAGTAAGAGCTTTCCTTGTTGTCACTCATTTGACTGAGATTGACTTGAGTTTGCTCCATCCATATATTTATATTATATTCATAATATTATATAAATATATGTATAAATAAAGATATATATATATATAAATGTATATAAATAATATTTATATAAACATATAGTAATATATATATATACATATATTTAAATATATTCTCATATATTTAAATATATATAATATACATAAAATTATATGTAAATATAAATATAAATATATATAGGGATATATATATATAATTATCTATAGATATAAATATACACATATTTATGCACATAATATAATATATATATATACACTTAAATATATAAATGTTTATGTAAAATATAAATACATATACTATATACATATATATTTATTTAAATATATATACATATAAATATACATATACATATGTTTAAAAACATATATACATATATATTATATATATTATATTTAATTAAATATACATATATACATATATAATTATATTTGTACATATACAAATATATAAGTGCACACATATATAAAATGTCACTTCCTGATATGGCTTTCTGTGGAAGCTTTGACATATGGCATTTGAGCAGTAAGCTTTGGCATAGCTGGCATTTGGCTTGACTTGGCTTTGGAACAAATGACTTGATATGACTGGATCAATTCTTCGATCGATAAATACTTTGCAAAGCTCCGTACGTGCTGACGCTTAGTGCACTGGTCTGGTTCACAAGCGACTAACACTGAAGTTGAACATTGTACCGTCTTTGTCAGCAACCATTGATCAGTCGGTTCCGGGTTAGTTTATGCTTCAGTTTGTTGATTATAAATAACCAACCAAGATATATAGAAATATCTTGCTTCAGGGGTTGCACTGAAATCTTTCGAGTACTTGGACAACATCTTCATTGCTTCCACAATCTTGAATACTTCAATCTTTATTCTTCACTGAGGCATGAACATATTAATGAACTTCTTCCAGTGAACTTATTCCTTCAAGACTGTATATGGCTTCTTCAACCTTTGTCTTCGTATCTTCCGATTCCGGTGCAGGCGTAGTGTTATTTACTTGTCCTTGTTCTATTGTTGAGTTATCATCCCTATGTAACAGATAGGGTTGTCTTTACATTTAGACTTACAATCTCCCCCTATTTGTTTGTTAATCATAACAAGCAAATCCTCTGGAGGATAACTCAACTAACACTAGAAAAAGTAAAGTCCTGGACTAGTAAATAATGCTACAAAGTTTCTGGATCATATAATACATTTCCAGATTTCATGAACAGAAATAACAGATGTGCATATCACCTTTATTTCTCTGGTTTTTGCTTACCTGCCAGATAATCCTCATAGTCTGTCTTGAAGAGAATTCAAAACATTCCATTATGCAAAGAATAATCAGCAGCTTCATTGAATTCTCCAGTGGTAATGAATAAGTTCCTGTCTACCACTTACTGAAGAATAGATGTATCACTTTATACTTCTCCTCCCGTTACCTTGATCAGGTTCCCCTTAGTGATAAGTAGCTATCTCCCCTTAGATGAAAGATCAATCCTCCTCCTTAGTTGAAAGATGAATCTCCCTCAGTAGTACACCACTAAAGAGTAGTTTACTCCCCCTTAGTTGTAGACAGCAGAAGAAAGCTAACTTACTTTTTCTTCCCCCTTTCATATATTCTCCCCCTTTCATATATTCTCCCCCTTAGTTGTGGAATCCTCCGAGGATATGTGGTATCAAATAGGTCAAGGAACGTGTACAATACTTCCTGTACCAAAAGATAATCTCCCCATAGAGAACTAAACAACGCTAAAGCTGGGGTCGAAGAAAGAGTTCAGAAGAAGGGTTTACTTTGATTGGGTTGGTCCCTATGCTGAAAGAATAGGTTCCAAACGGAAAAGTAAGGAATAAAAACTGACATTCCAGTAACAACATCCACTTTGTCTTTAGGTATAAATTTGGTAATTAGTGGGTGTCTCACTAAAATGTTCTGCAGGTGTATCACTCAACACTCAGTTTTCTCTCAGTTTTTGGGTAAGGGTGTCACTCACGAGTTCTGTAAGTGTATCCCTCCACACAAATACTGAGCTTCCAAAATGCTGAGTACCTGCAAGAAAATCACCTTAGCCACCCTTAAAGGGGGTCACCGGTGGTGCAATGGGAGTTCGTAATTCCCAGTCCCTGCAGACTCATCAGATAAATCCGAATCATGGTCCACAAGTTGCCAACCACTAAGTGGCTTATCCAATTAAGGATCCAGAGTTGTTTGCTCTGGGAGGTTAGACAAAGGCTTAATTATGGCAAAGGCCTAAGTCCTCCTCAATGTCTGTGAAGACACTTGATTCAAGAGAATCATCAACCATAAGTTCACAACGTGAAATGGAATGAACCGTAGTTGCTTCCGTCAATTCTTTCAACAGCTTGTGAGCTTTCAATACCAATTATTATTATATGTACCTCACAAGTGTTTCACTCTTCTCAACTTCCTATGTGTTTGCACTCACTCATGCTCACATATTTCTCATTTTGATATCCCGCTGGTTCTTCTCAGAATCTCACCAAGTGTTTAACTCTTAGTGTTTGGCTCACAGTGTTTCTCTCAGCACTCAAAGTATGGTCTTCTGTACCTGCATGAGAAAATCACCATAGCCCCTTCAAGAGAGGTCACTGGCGGTGCAATGGGGTTTCGTAAATCCCCGATCCTCAACCGACTCATCAACAAATTGACTCATAGTCAGAGAGTTGCCGATCTCCTATAAATAGGAAATCCATTCCGATTGGATCCAGATCTGTTCTTATCTGTGGAGGGAGACGAGAATCCTGAAGATTTGGCAATTGAGATCCTCGTTTCCTCCTTATACCTGTAAAGGCATCAACCATCTTATTTATCGTAAAATGATAAATGAAGAAGTTGCTTCTGGAACAAAACCTTTAACCTTACTGTGCACTCTCTTGTATTGTGTCCATAAGATTTTTGTTTAGGCTCTTCATCAGAGTGATTACTGATGATGTGCTTGACTCAATACAAGATGCTCTGGCTGACGAGCGAATTTCAATGGACTCATCCTGTTGAGAGAATGATTCCAGAGACTGTTTTATTGCCTTTTCAGCTCTATATTCTTTTGAGAGAATACAGATGAGCAACAGTTACCTCAATTTTGAAAACACCTTTTCTCCTTGAGAGGTAGAGCTGTGAATACACTATCCCTCACATCCTTATTTGCTGTAACGAGTACAGTTTCTCCCTCATTGACCTCTAGTCTAATAAGTTCCTTATCACTCCAGGGGGAAAGTTGGGATGTGTTCTGAATTTGGTTTTATAGTCTGGGATAAAGATTGTTGGTTTTCAACCTTATGACTATCTAGGAAAGCCAAGAGGCTGATAAAGTTCCGAAGAACAGAATGAGATATAAATGCACTTTAGAAAATCTATGATTTTAAATGAAAGCAATTGCATTTAATCTTTTGAGAAAAATGAATGAGTTGTGATTGTAAAAAATGATTTTCATAAAGAATGACAATCACAACCGATGAAAGAATCAAAGTTTTCCATTAAAAACTGGTTTGAGTACAAGAGTCTGAATCTATGCATAAAAGGTTTAAATGAACTTGTCTTTGAAAAAGACACAGACTCCTGTTTCTCACTACAATTTAAAAAGGAAACAAGAAAATTTATGCGCTACAGTGTATAAAGCATTCACCACAATAATTAGTGAAAAGGCCTCATACTAGCACATTGTCAAAACAGACGCTGCAAGTGACAAAGATCACCAAGTACACAAATACAAGATAATCAATGTCTCGTCCTATGACGCTACATGTATAGATGCAAAATATTCTAAGAAATATTTATGAGATAGAGTAGTGGATACCAATTGTTGAAATCAATTGATAAGAAAATTTCTTTGAAGAAACTCACCACTCTAGAACATAAATACGAGACAAAATAAAGATTTTGGTTATCTCCCTTGTACTCAGAATATTAAACACCTAAAATATATTAGCACTAGTGGTTTTAAGAGATATGCAACAATATTTCACCAGTGCCAATACATCACAATCAATTCACAAATAAAACATCAATAAAGCATCAAGAAAAGATACCAATCAAATATTTCAAAGATGAATTAATCATGCTTCTATTATTTTATCAAAGTCAATCATGAAACAAATAGGCATATAATTGTCATGGATCACAATTTAACTAAGATAAAATAATAATTACCTATGCAATATCATATAATTATCAGATCAGCATATAACAACTAAAATCATGACAATCATACAAAGATATTCGCAAGCGCGAGGGAAAGTTGAAGAAAAGTTCACGAGTCTTATATAGATAATCATTAAACACAAGTGAACTCACACAACTCCTCGCAGAAAATATTATTACTTAATATTAGTGATCTACATATAAGCATGCAAAAATATCACTAACACTATAAGTATCACAACTAATGCAGTTAGACATGAAACAAAATATCAATTAATATATCATCAAATATCCAACACAAAAAGTTATGCTTCAAGTATATACACTAATATAAATGGATTCAGCCTAGAGAGAATCTAAGTAACTCCACAAATACTAGTATATCATGACTAAATTCTAACTAGATTCTAACCACATACCAATTACTGATACAAGTCACAAGTCTAGAAACAAATAAGTCATGCTTCAGATTTTATACCTATAAAAATGAATTCAACCTAGAAAATAATCCTAAGTATGTTCACAAATACAGATATATCACGACTAGATTATGACAAAGTTCTCTACTAGATACCAATTGTTGAAGAGGTATAGATCAAGAAAAATAACATAATTAAGTCATGCTTCATGTCATCTCTAATCATTTAAATCATGAACAAATAAGTCACTTAATTGTCATGCACCATAATTTAAATAATTTGAAATAACAAACACTCATGCTAAAACATATAATCACCATCTAAGCATGCAAAACAATAAACATGGCAATCACATATAATAACAAAAAGCACGAGGTACTGGATTTTAAATAAATTCACAAGTCCTATGTATAGACAATTTAATACTCATGAATTCATTCAAGAAATACGATAGACATGCTCATGAAAGAAGTAATACCTTATAGAAAATATATCATGTGATCCACTTGCAGTTAAGTAAAGTGATAAGTTGAATACCTCTGAGACTTGACATTTCAGTTGATGTACCTTTCTTGTACTGATTAAGTCCAGTGGTTGTTGGCATAAGTCTTGGCAGGTCTAGAATCTTCCAAAATGCGCATATTCAAAAGATCCTTGACTTCCTTTTATTGCCATCATTCTTTAGGCTAACTAGTAGACCATGAAGAATTGCAACTTTCCAACAAACTTATCATATCACTAATCTGCATTTACTTAACAATTATCTTGCACAAGTGACATTAGTCCATATATAATATAATCATGGTATCACAGCATTGATAGTTGTATTGTGTGTGCCTTGTATCATGAGAGGTAATAATTTGGATACCAAATATGACTCTAGCAAACAGATATTAAAATAATATGCTAGTCAGAAGTCATACCATGTCCGTGACGATCATCAGGTGTTGGAGAGTAACTCATAGAGAGCTGGTGAAGAAAGAGATATACAAATTCCGTTAGATCTGCAACTGCAAAGTCCTTGAAATGTTGCATGAAGCTTCATCCTCTAGATCACTATAATATCCTGAACCCGAGTCTTGTCAATGGTGCTTTAGTTCAATCATGAAGGTTGTTGAGTCCCCTAAGATGTAGAGTCCTGAACTTGAAGATTCTATTTCCATCATCTTCATGATCTTCTCTTTTGAAGTAACTCTAAGCAACCAAATTGGCTTGTCCCTCGTAACAGAGCCAAAATTATCCAGTTGGACTCTGAATACCCGACAAGTACTAAGTACTGAATTGTTTTTAGGTCAGGGTATCAGAATCCGCACAATCTGCTTTACAACTTGATTGAGATCATATTGTTGTGCAATCACTCAATCTGGATCCCTTTAAGAGCTTCTGAATATTCTTCAAGTTTCACTTCAGATTGAAACCTAAAGAAACAATATTCTTTGACAATAGCTCTCCCAGTCTTCACTTCACCATTCGGAACATTTAAGAACTAGAACCCGGGAATGATATTGACTCCAAACCCTTTGTCTAAGCAGATACGTTCTTGATATGTCCTGTTCATCTTCAATTTGGTGTTGAGTTTGACTAGTGGATCCACCAAATGCTCCCCCTAAGCTGTTGCTGGGATCTCCTTAATAATCCTTATCCTTGCAAAGAGATTCTGCTTGGATCTGAATCATTATAATACCAATGATATCACCTTTAACAGCTTGGAGCAAAGTGTCGTTCAATGTCCTGTCCGGACTTACAATCACCTTCTGTTGATTAATCACAATCACCCTGTAGACTGTAGACTCCATAGAGTAGCCGAGGAAAGTATTCTTTGATCTTCAAATGCAAGACTTTCGAACAGGCATTTTCCTCCAAACACATACCAAAAGTTGGTGTTTGCTTCTGATTGGCCACTGGCAAGAATGGTGTCTTTCTGGATTTATCAATGATCAGGGTTCATCTTGATCAACCTTCATTTGTGACGTCTTGTCCTTCGAACACATATGAACAACACGAAAGAATCTAGAGTAGTCAATGATCACCGCAAAAAGATATCTAGCTTTGTTTGCAGACATGACATTAGCTGATCCGTAGAAATCCATACGTATCATCTGAAGAGGCTCAGTAATGTTAGTCATATCTTTGCTTCTGTGCGATGCTCCTTCGACTTCCCTATTGACATACCTCATGAGCTTCATCCATATTGAATTCCAGATGAGGTAGTCCTCTCACCAATTCTCTTCTTACGAATAGAAAGAGCTCCTTGTTTTGACATACAAGTGCGAGAGCTTCAAGTGCCATAGCTAATACTCATCTGATGAGGCTTCACTATCAAAACAGCTCACTCCATCTTCAATTGTAGTTCCATATTAGCTACGAGCAGATTCACATCTTTCCTGATTTGAGATAAAGCACTATTCCATGAACTGACATAATGTCCTTTGTCAGAGAACAGTCTGATACTCAGAATTTGTGTGCTTTAACTCTTTTCAAGAAAGATATGCTTCCATGATGACATTCCAGGAAAACAGGCATGTCCCGTAAGAGAATCTTTGTTGTCATCTTTCAAAGATTATTGACGGAACTGCTCACACGATCACATTTGCTAACAGGGTACTTTTGGTGAAGCGTATGATTTCAGTTACTCAGCAAACAGAATGCACCAAAAATCATGTGGAACATATGTAACCTGCAATCACAAATGGAAAGAGTTCTATGGTCCCCAATCATAACTGGGTCCGGATGGATTAGAGATTTTTCTTTAACAGTGGTAACAACAGAAGCAACCTTAACATGCTAATTCTTATCTAGACATTGCCCTAATGTGATTCTCAAACATGCTTTTCTAAAATCAATGCAAGTACAAAGACATGCATTCATGACATGAAAATAAGCAGACATGATGTTGAATACACATGGCAAACAATCAAAGATAAGACAAGAGCAAGGTAGGCAGTTATGCAATTCAGAAGATTCAGTACTCTCTACTTAAACCAATTAACACAAGTGTAACAGGTAGCAAGTAGAATTACAGATATTCAATAATCTTCTAAGAGCATAAGGATCATGGACAGATAATCACATCATCAATTCATATTAATCCCAATCTGTTGTTATATGGCATTATATTATCTCTATTACCTAAGTCAGTTTTAGATCTAACATGAAGTTCTAAAAGTTCTACTGACACAAGGTAGACATTCCATCATAGAACAAAATAAAATCCTTAACAAACAATACAGATAAATAAGCAAATCTAGTTAAACTAGGGAATCTGAAAGTAAGTGTTTTAACAAAGTTATATATGCTAGGATCATAACCCCTAAAACTAAGAGCCGTGTTCCAAAGAAAAGCTTCTAATCTCACTATTGCAAATAATCAAATCCTAAATATTCATACACATGTTAAGAATCTGCTAAAGACACGTGCACAAGATTATCATCAGTCCTAGTTACCAGAATAGTCATCTAGCATACTAGTTTAACATTATCTATTGTGATGCTATCATGCTTGTGCTTGTGTGTGAAACAATTCTACTCGAAGATTTATAACATGCTTTAAATATAAAGAAATAAGTATTGCATAGTTAGAAAGAATTCGTACCTGAGAAGTGCGAGGTGAGTCATCTTCAGAGAATGCTGGGATAGCCAGATAACCATAATCATCCTTCTCATCGGCAATTGATCCATCTCACACCTTTCCTTAAATAGCATAAGAACTTGTTGTGATGCTTGTTTCAAAACATCCACTTGAATTTCAGACAAGCCCTATCATCCTTGTTTGTCGAGGCTTCAATATATATAGCAACCCACCTTTGCTAAAGATACCAATCAATATTGTGTGTACTGACCAACTCAGTTTTCAAACAACCTGTCGAACTGAACCCAGAAGAGTCTCCACTCGAAACCAATGGATTCCATCTGAATCTGACATGACTAAACCTCTCAGACAGTGTTATGCTAATCCTTGAAGTTCTGTCCTCACATTCTTCAAAAGTGTTAACTTTCGTCGACTTGAGCTTCCTCAAATTCAGCAGTTACAAACTCTTCTGTTCAATCCTAAGGTTCTGACATAAATGCACGAAACTGATTTGGTGCGGTAGTAACTCGATAATTATATCCTTAAACCTCCACAGTTCTCTGTCTTTGATTCAGTTGATTCTGGATGGATTTAGCATTGATACAATTCACTGTGTAATTGTATATCCCTGAATCACTGAGTTAGATTGAAATCCCTTGAAGATTCTTCTGCAAAAACTTCTCTTTTCCTACTACTAGTGGTGCCATTCAAAGTTGACATTCCGAGCCCTGGAAAGATGCTTCATTGTAGATGTAGCAAATTCCCATCCTGATCTGGTGATCTGATAATCAAGTCGGAGTAATTACTCAGATCAAGGCCTGAAGTACCTTCTTCAAAATCCACTTTTAGTAGTACCAAATTAGTCCTTAATAGAATCTTCTTCGAATCACAATGAGCTTTGTCGAATATAGAAAACTGCTTCTAATAATCCTTTGAGAAATCAATTGGATTGGGTCATCAATGTACTTCCATTACCGGTTCTGAGAATCTGGTATTTGAAAACCCGGTGTTTGTCTTGTAATCTGTCAGCCTGATCTGTCTCAACTAAATGTCAATCTGATTTGTCTTGGAGTAGAATTATTAAAAAGGTTACGGGACACTTGATTATTTAAACTAAGTTTAAATTATAAAGAAAATAAATTTAAAAATAAGTTTTAAAATATGAAAGAAAATAAAGTATAAAATAAACTTAGTTAAATCTATAAAGTAAATTTAATTATATTTAAAAAAAATAAATTCAAATAAATTCATAATAAACTGAATAAGTTTAGAACAAATTTATTTCAAATTCATTTAGTAAATATATTAAAATTTATTAGATAAATTTAATTTTTGAAAATATTCAAGTGTCTCGTCTCCAATTAAATCATAGCTTCCTGAACAAACTAAATTGAACCCTTGAACTTGAACTTATATCCATAATCAGTTAAAACCTCTTAAATTTATATTCTAGATTTTAACTTAAATTTAAATCATAAACTATACAAATTTAAATAATAAATTTATAAAAATTTATGATAAACTTGATAAAGTCTAAGAGTAAACTTTACAAGTCTAAAATAAATTTAAACAAATTTTATAATTGAATTTAGTAAAGTTTATAAAGTAAATTTAATTAAGTTTATAAGATAAATTTAATTAATTCATAATAAACTCAATTAATAAGTTTAAAATAAATTAAGTCAAATTTATAAAATAAACTTATTAAAATTTAAAGTATAAATTTATAAGTCCCGGTCCAAAGTTCAGTATCCGACAGATAATCCTTGCTTAGGCCTACAGACAAATTCAGCAACACAAACCGGAAGAACATTTCCCCTAATCAAATATCGAAAGCTAGGTTCTTGATTTTCCGTACGATTAGGATCCTGATTTGTATATCAATCAGCCTGCTCTGATACCAATTGTTAGGTCCAAAGTATCGTAGAAGGGGGGGTTGAATACGATACTCACTACAATTTAAAATTCTTTCGAATCTTGCGGATAAGCAAATTGCAGTTCTGTAATGGGTTTCGTGTTCCGGATATTTATTGGGTCGATTTCTGAGGATATGAAAATATTAAACCAACACACAATATTTTCCAAGGTATATCTGTATATTGATAAATACCTCGAAGGGTGCTACAAATCCAAACCCGAAGGTTCGGCTACAATGGCCACTACTCTCAATATTACAAACTCTAACCGCTACGGATATTTCTATTACAAAGCTAGACTGGAGTGTATATATAGTGGGAGTAGCCGTGCAGAGCACTTGGCCATTTCATCCCGAAGGATGATGTAAATTGTGAGAACCACAATCACATATTTATAGGCTTTCATAAACTAACCATGGTTAACGAGTTCGTCCTGGACGACTTGAGTTCGTTCGGGACGGATTCGATTTATGAAAATAAATCTAACTCCAAACATGAAAGTTGCGCCAGTTGACAAAGTCAAACCTTGCGCCCAGTGTTTGGTCAAACCTTGCGCCGTCCAGTGTCCACAGTGTGTCTTCTACTTAGACAAAATGTAGTTTCTTGAACTAGTGTCATACAGGGAGATGACTTAGAGTCGCAACCTTTGACTTGGTCAAAGGTTGCGCTCCAAGTTGCCTTCCCAGTTGAGTTTGCGCCTCAATGCTCCGTTGTAGGGACTTAGAACAATTCTTGTCATTTAAACTTGCGCTTTGACTTCCAGGTCAAAGCTTGCGCTTGGCAGAGTTGCACTAACAGATGCCCTGTATGGGTGACTTAGAATAATTTCTCCTTAGAGCAAGATGCACCACTTGGAGTCGCAAACTTTGACTTGGTCAAAGTTTGCTCTCCAAGTGAAGTTGTGCTCCATGGTGTTGTATGTATGTGACTTAGAAAATATTCTAAGTCCAATTCAAGCTCCATAGTGAAGATGCTCCCTTGTTCTCTCTCTTCTCTTGGGGACGAACTTTGACTTGGTCAAAGTTTGCTCCTCAAGAGTGCATGTCTTCACTTGTGATGGTACTTAGAGAATTTTCTAAGTAAGGAAGAGCGGTTGACTTCGGTCAAATGTTGTTCCTCACATAGTAAGAGCTTTCCTTGTTGTCACTCATTTGACTGAGATTGACTTGAGTTTGCTCCATCCATATATTTATATTATATTCATAATATTATATAAATATATGTATAAATAAAGATATATATATATATAAATGTATATAAATAATATTTATATAAACATATAGTAATATATATATATACATATATTTAAATATATTCTCATATATTTAAATATATATAATATACATAAAATTATATGTAAATATAAATATAAATATATATAGGGATATATATATATAATTATCTATAGATATAAATATACACATATTTATGCACATAATATAATATATATATATACACTTAAATATATAAATGTTTATGTAAAATATAAATACATATACTATATACATATATATTTATTTAAATATATATACATATAAATATACATATACATATGTTTAAAAACATATATACATATATATTATATATATTATATTTAATTAAATATACATATATACATATATAATTATATTTGTACATATACAAATATATAAGTGCACACATATATAAAATGTCACTTCCTGATATGGCTTTCTGTGGAAGCTTTGACATATGGCATTTGAGCAGTAAGCTTTGGCATAGCTGGCATTTGGCTTGACTTGGCTTTGGAACAAATGACTTGATATGACTGGATCAATTCTTCGATCGATAAATACTTTGCAAAGCTCCGTACGTGCTGACGCTTAGTGCACTGGTCTGGTTCACAAGCGACTAACACTGAAGTTGAACATTGTACCGTCTTTGTCAGCAACCATTGATCAGTCGGTTCCGGGTTAGTTTATGCTTCAGTTTGTTGATTATAAATAACCAACCAAGATATATAGAAATATCTTGCTTCAGGGGTTGCACTGAAATCTTTCGAGTACTTGGACAACATCTTCATTGCTTCCACAATCTTGAATACTTCAATCTTTATTCTTCACTGAGGCATGAACATATTAATGAACTTCTTCCAGTGAACTTATTCCTTCAAGACTGTATATGGCTTCTTCAACCTTTGTCTTCGTATCTTCCGATTCCGGTGCAGGCGTAGTGTTATTTACTTGTCCTTGTTCTATTGTTGAGTTATCATCCCTATGTAACAGATAGGGTTGTCTTTACATTTAGACTTACAAAAGATGATCCAGAAATGTAAAGTATGAATCAGCCCAGTGTTTTTTTTTTAAGGAAACGAACTTGCATTACTTAAAAATTATCAGCATTCAGTACAAGGCTTAGTTACACAGTATCTCTTTATGGAAATGATGTTAATTACTAAGAGCATCTCCAACCATCTAAAGCTCTTGGCTAAAAAGTGAGGTGGCATACCTAAAATAAAAAAATTTAGCCAACGACTCTAAAAACTCAACTCCAACCATGTTCAGCTGTTGTCTATAAATTTAGCCAACCTCTTATGGATGGCTAAATTTATCAAACCTCTACAGTCTGTAAAAAAATCTGTAGGAAGATTGTACATCATTTATTACCATATTGAACTAATACATTCTATTTTAACAATTTAAAATATTAATAACATACTATTTTTAAATTATAGCCAACCAATATAACCAGTACCATTGAAGCAAAATGTCTTACAGGTTCAGCAAATTTTACATAATGCCTTACAGATCCAATTTAGCCGACGATTATAGCCAACGCCGTTGGAGATGCTCTAACTACTCTACTACTCTCTCCCTACTTAAATATAACAAACTACTGTAACTTGCTGACTTGTAACTATAGTTGAGGTGGATAGTTCCTTGCTTAGCAGATAATATACCAATAATACCAATGTAATAATTTATTTTATATAAAATATATAAAATATAATAAATTATATAATATTATATAAGCGGTTCGGTTTTTCGATTCGGTTTTAGGTGTAAAACCGTAACCGTCGGTTCGGTTGAGCTACGGTTTTTTTCGGTTTTTGTCGGTTTCGGTTTTTTTCGGTATGATTTTTCGATTTTTCGGCTCGATTTCGGTTTTTCGATTTTTCGGTTTTTTTTGCTCACCCCTAGTTAGATAGCTAGAGGAATGAGAGGACGGGAGAGATGTGTCGTCCAAATGGTAAACTAAACAAATTACTTGGGTTAGTTTGATGTTATATGAGGCTTGATCTAACCTGTATTAAGATCATTTATAAGAATGGGTCTTTACATTATATTATGCTTTGCTTATCATAGGCTGGGCCGGTTAGGTTTAAATTCCGGATTTTAAGTTATTTTGGTCTTTGAATCGAAAAATATTTGTTTATGTTTATGTAATAAGTCGGATTAAAATCATAAATAAGTCACATTCTAACTTAAAACCAGAAGTTAGTTTGAGGTACTTTCTTCATTCGCTTAATTTTTTTGAACATTGTTTTTATAAATATTACCCATAAGTCACGAGATAATCATAAACCACTTTTATTTTTATTATTATATTTTTAATAATTCATAAATTATTAATAATTTAAAATTATTCAAAAGACATTTTAAACTCTTAGATTATCACATAAGTCACGTTAAATCATAAGTCATAAATTTAGCCGAACGGCTTCTAATATGAGTGTCTAATTTTAGTAGAAATTAATTATTTTTGACCAATTTAGGTTAATAAGAATTTATTTAAAAGCAATTATTTTAATATAATAATTTATTAAGTATTTAATATATATTAATATTTTTTATCTGAAGAAAAGATTCCTATAATTTTATAAAAAAAATATATATACATAATTTTTTAAATATAAATAATTTATCACTGAAAAATAAGATAAACCTCACATGTAGTGTGCACATGGCTTGTATACACATGAAAACTCTTAAAGTTGAACTTTTTAGTGATAGTTAGTTCAGGACCATCCATATCACTTCTGTCGCACAAATCACCGGTTTGCGATCTACATCCAAATCGCTACTATAATTATTTGCAATTTTTATTTTTATTTTTATTTCAATCGACTCTTCATTTTAGCAATGTTGTAAAAATAAAAACATATAATATTTTTATTGATTATGTACTAATAAAACCGTATTAATAAAGTAACTATTACTTCATAACTTCATGCTTCTCTATCACAAGTACAAAAGCTAAGCCTGCAGCAATGGTAAAGAGATCGACTCCGAAAGAAAAATGTACTTATTGATGAAAACATATCTCTTAAATATTAATTAACATCGCCTATTGCAAACAATAATAAAAAGAAGGTCAAACAGTAACTGTTATACAAACAATTGGTGTACGGTAATAAATCAAAACAAATAAAATGACAACAAATACAAAGGAATCGAGATTATTGTGATAAGCGGAAGAACACGGAGATAGTGAGTTGATATCCGATTCTTCCATGCATGCAGCGTCATCACATCACTTCGATTACGTGGCAGGCTACCTACAACGTCATCACATCGAATGAGTTCTATAAAATATAATATAATATTATTTTAAAGTGCTTTAAGCATAAAAATAATAGACATACTTTGATCTTCTAGGTAGGGCAAGTAAATCCAGGAGGAGGAGTTTTGCCGCAAGTGATAAGGAGCTGCAGAGCGACGGGAAGAGCTAGATTGATATTGAGAAGGCTGAGTTTTATTGTAGTGCACAAGCAAACTGCAGCTTCCAGCTCAACTAATCCGGCAAGGACTGGGCAACATTTGTTTACATTGGGGTCGCCGAGGCCAACATGGACCAGTCCACCTAGAACATCAACACATGCTCCCAGTTTGAGGGCATCAAGTGGGCATGTCTCTGGGGCTGAGGGAGGTGTTTTGGCGCCTGGAGGGCAAGGTGTTCCGGGGCTTGGCGGTTTGGTCGTGGGTGGAAGAACTGGCGGCTTGACACCTGGGGGAAGAATTCCTGGAGGAAGGACTCCTGGGGGAAGGACTCCTGGAGGAAGGAGACCGCCTGGTGGCTTAATCCCTGGAGGAAGGACTCCTGGTGGAAGAACTCCTGGAGGAAGGACACCTGGTGGTAGTGGTGGAAGAACTCCTGGAGGGAGGACACCTGGTGGTAGGGGTGGAAGAACTCCTGGAGGGAGGACACCTGGTGGTAGGACTCCTGGAGGAAGGAGACCGCCTGGTGGCTTAATCCCTGGAGGAAGGACTCCTGGTGGAAGAACTCCTGGAGGAAGGACACCTGGTGGTAGTGGTGGAAGAACTCCTGGAGGGAGGACACCTGGTGGTAGGACTCCTGGAGGAAGGAGACCGCCTGGTGGCTTAATGGGAGGCACGACCCCTGGTGGAAGGACCCCTGGTGGCAGGACTCCCGGTGGAAGAATTCCTGGAGGAAGGACACCTGGTGGTAGGGGTGGAAGAACTCCTGGAGGAAGGACACCGGGTGGAAGAACTCCTGGAGGCAGAATTCCCGGGGGGAGAATTGGTGGCAAGAGACCTGGTGGTTTAACTATAGGGGGTTTAACAATGGGGGGTTTCACAACAGGAGGTTTGACAACGGGGGGTTTCACAACAGGGGGTTTGACAACGGGGGGTTTAACAACCGGGGGTTTGACAGTGGGAGGTTTGGGGGCAGGTTTGTGATGGGGAGGGGGTTTCTCACAGCTACCGCAATCGAGGACAGGGTTAGCAGTGGAGAAGAAGAACATGGAAAGGAGAAGGATAGCAGTGAGCTGAGTGGACTCCATAGCTGGGTGTGAGTGTCTGTGTATAATGGAGGGAGTGGTGTTTTATAGAGAATGGAGTGATAATAGCTGTGAAAGAGTACAAAAACCCTAATGTCGCAACACGTGAATGAGGGTCGGGGATGAGTGAGTATCTTCCAAATTTTGCTAGTTGTCACTCCCAATCCTATACATGAACCTGTCCACCCTCATCCTCTCAACAATCTTTTAGCTGCCTGCTTAGCATTTTACCCTCTCGTCCTTTCACTTTTAGCTTCTAGTAAATGGTACCATATGTAGTCAGGTCCATTTGTTTCTTCTTTTCTTTTTAATAACAAATCGCATTGTGATAAATCCTCGTGTAATCGTTTTTTGTTGAACATTATAATTTTATTGTCTAAATTATATCAGCGATCATCTCACGAGACCACCAGTCAGTTAGATGTTTATTTTTCTTGAAAACTCCTGAATCTGCAGGCTATTATATAGGATACAATTCCCCGTACGTTTCCGGTGACATTTAAAAAACAAGATAAATAATGCTTCAGAGAAGTGATTGGTGATCGGGTCTACTACAATCGATACATATCTGAGTTTTTCTGTCGGCTATAATTAACGGGAAATGCAGCGTAGCTAGAGCGCACAGAGTATAGCCTGTATTATATTTTCTGGTGCTTGTGTGCTGCATACGCATAAGTTATATATACTCTTCGTAAATATTAAAAAGATAGGGAAGAAATCAATTTCAGGACAGTCCAAAACTCGAAGAAAAATTTTGGCCGCGAGATTTCATATCTTCTTACAAGCAACTGCGACATGTGTTGTGTAAAAACCCCACATACACTGCAGTGCTGAGGGAATTAACAGGACACCATAATTAATTGCTGATTGTTCCATATTTTTAAATTCATTAACTTTATATAATTTCAATAGTAATTTTTTTTCTCGTGTTTATGTTAAGCGATTTGGTAATAAAGATGAGTTATAGGATTTTAAAATTGAAATGAGAACAATTTTTCGAGTGCTGTTTATTATTTCGAAAATTGAGAAATTATGGTCTTGATCATTGGGCCGTTAAAAAAAATCGAGTCAAATCAAACAACAGTCTATTCTGGATATAGTTCATGCGGACTGTGATGGCTCCGTGGCCATCCCAATTTCAAAGGGTTACTACCTTGAATCTTGATACTCGTAGGAAAATCATAATAATAAATTCTTGAATCTTAATAAAAAGTCAGGGCTAATCAACGGATTTACTATTGATTTAGAGCAAGTCCAATAGGTTACCTAAACTTGCTCCTAAACTCACATTTAAGTAATGTACTGAAAAAATGCACTCCAACACTCTCCTAGTGGTCACAACCTCAAATTTCTTAGCTATCACCTATTTATAAATAACCCCTAGCCATTACCTATTTAATATTTATGAATAAAATAATCATCTCTCTCCGTCTTTCTTTGTCTTTTCCCTCACTTTCCCCTTCTCAATAACCTTAGGAGAACAAATATAGAAATTACTATTGGAGTTGACACTAAAAATAGATTACCTAAATCAGTAAGACTCACTAGGATTCATTATTTTATATTATTAATAAATAATGAGATACGTAACCTATTGGACTTGCTCTTAGTTCTATCTTGAGACGGGTATGCTTTACTTGAAGTACTCAATAACAGTTATATGATACATTTTTACTCGTGTAATAGAACAAGTTACAGAACACAGGCCTTGTTTAAAAATGAGGAACTCATCGATGTTATGGAACCCAATTTTAAGGATGCACTTGCTTGCACTCAATATACAGAGAAGAACGTCCGAACCAACTATATTATTTTCACAGAAAGACTGTTTCATCATCATCAACTATATTATTGACAATGGACGATCGCTAACCAAAAGATGTCAAACTTGTAGGGTGTTTGGCTATGCTTTTTTAACTCAGTTTTTTATTTCTAAATTGCTGTTTATGTAAGAAAAAAAGACAACTCAGAAGTTGAAATTTCCCTGTTTGGACTTTGGACACCCTTACAGTAAATTGAAAAAAATAAAAACTACACGATCACATTTAAATAGAATCATTATTAATGAGAGACGAGGGGAAATTACAAGAGTTGATATCAGATACATCTATGCATGCATGCAAAGCACCCATCACTTGTCTTCCGTAGAGGGCAGCTGCAGAAAATATATCATACATAATAAATGAAAGAATGATCCATCACTTAATATGTATATATAGATAAATTATTCGTAGCGTACTTGATTGTCTAGAGAGCACATGTGAAATCAGAAGGAGGTGGTTTCCCGCAAGTGACGAGGAGCTGCAGAGCGAGGGGAACATATATATTTAGACTGAGAAGCTTGAGTTTCAATGTATCACACAAGCACACGGCTGCTTCCAGCTCTGCCAATCCACCAATGATTGGGCAGCATTGATTTGCGGTGGGATCACCGAGGCCAATATGCACCAACCCGCCTAGAAGATCAACGCATGCACCCAGTTTTAGGGTATCGATTGGGCACATGGCTGTGCTTGGGGATGGTGAAGGTGACATCGATGGTGGCGGGCATGATATAGGATTCCCAGGAGATGGCGGTTCCATCATAGGAGGAAGTACTGGTGGCATGATGCCTGGTGGAAGCACTGGAGGAACGGTCACAGGAGGAATGGCCACTGGCGGCATGACAACTGGAGGAAGAGCGGCTGGTGGTGGAGTTACGGGGGATAGAACCGGTGGTTTGATAGTGGGTGGAAGAGCTACTGGTGGGAGAGTTACGGGGGGTAGAAGTGGCGGTTTAATAGTGGGTGGAAGAGCTACTGGTGGAAGAGTAACGGGAGGCTTCACGACAGGAGGGGTGATAGGAGGGTTAACACTAGGTGGTAGGGTTCCTGGTGGCTTGATGATGGGGGGAAGAGTGACAGGTGGTTTTAGGGGTGGAAGAGTTACAGGAGGCTTGACAATAGGTGGAAGGGTTGGAGGAAGAGTGACCGGAGGCTTGACAATAGGTGGAAGGGTCGGAGGAAGAGTGACCGGAGGCTTGACAATTGGAGGAAGAATGACCGGAGGCTTGACAATTGGAGGCTTGACAATTGGAGGAAGAATGACCGGAGGCTTGACAATTGGAGGAAGAATGACCGGAGGCTTGACAAAAGGTGGAAGGGTTGGAGGTGGAGTGACTGGAGGCTTGACAACAGGTGGAAGGGCCGGAGGCTTGACTATTGGTGGAATAGTTCCTGGTGGTTTCACGGGAGGAGGAACTGTGACAGGTGGCTTGACAGCTGGGGGAGGAGTGACAGGCGGTTTGATTATAGGTGGTTTTACTACTGGAGGTTTAACATGAGGGGGTTTGACATGATGAGGAGGAGGTTTAACATGAGGGGGTTTTTCACAGTTACAATCCGGATCAAAAATAGCGTTAGCACTTGAAATGAAAAACACAAAAATCATCAGGAGGGCTATTTTTCTGGTGGTCTCCATTCCCAATATTGTTTGTGCTGTGCTGCTTTTTAGAGCGAGTGAGTAACGAATGAATTTATAGGGATTTGAGTTGTGGTAGAATACAAAACCCTAATATGATTCACTGGTGAGCATGAGGTTTAGAATTGATCAAGGTATACTGTATATATCTTCCCAAATCTCTCATCATGTCGACTACTATATATATCTGTCAAATGGGTGATTCTCTACATTATTATCTCCCGTTTCTATTATGATTTGTTTCATTTACTTTTAACTCCACGAGGATATCGACTTTGGAGGAGAGTATGGCAGGTAATTATTTATGTATCTCCCCATCCGTACGTGTTGCTGCGTAAAGCTGATATATATCAGAAGCTTTCAGTGCAGTGCGATGGGATGGTTAGAGCATTTCCAATGGTTGTCACCTTTAAGGGGTGTCAATTTTGACACATAACTCAAAATATTATTTTTTATGTTCACATTTTTTCAAATCATTTTTAGCACTCTTCTTTTAAAATACACTCCAATGATTGGCACTCCAATGCCAACTTTATTAATAGAGAAATAATATTTTATGTACTAATAGGACCACAAATCTATATTTTATGTATTATTGGAGCACAAATGAAGATGACACCCTATTTTATGGGTTGTCAACTTTTGGCACCCCAAAGTGGCATCCATGCCAACTCACTTGGCATCCCAACATCTCCGGTGAGGGTGCTAACAAGAGTGCTGGTCCATGTCATGCCACATGACATTGACTCCCCTCTTGGCACATCTCATTGGAGAGGCTCTTACTACCTACAGAGATGTCGCTCACTGTAGGGCATGATTAAATCTAGATTGCGACCTTGCATTTAATTAAATAAAATTATGTTATACACATATATAAAAAGTTAACCAACAAGTCAGAATAGCTAGCTAGCGAGTAAAGATAAATTTTCAATTTAGAACTATCTTCATTTTGCCAAAGTAGATTCAGTGTTTTTAACATGCAAGACACTAGCTTTGGCTACAAACGTTTCTTTTATATTAGCAGTATATATTGTTCTCGTGACCCCATGCAAATGCAAGGCTTTATCGTTTTAAACTATATATGCAGCCATGCTGGTCAGAGGACAGTCGGATTGTGAAAAACAGAATGTACGAAACAATGGAGTCTCCACTCGAGAATCGAGATAAACAATCGAGAAACAGTAGTAGTAGACTAGTAGTAACACATGGATCACGGGCTCCCTTTCATTTATGACCAGTATGTTCAACCACTTTTCAAAAACAACCAGTTTGTTTTCAAGTTTTCAAAACTAACCAGCTTAATTGATTTGAGTCCAAACTCAAAAAAAAAACAAGCTTGGGGCGCCTCTGGGGAGGGCGACCCATGCTAAACACCTAGGTCACCCCTACCAAGGACGACCCGCATGTGGATGAACATTTGTCATGGATATGTTACTACTGTCTGAAATGAAAAGGGAAAATTGGACTTCTCGTGAAGAATCGGAGTTGAAATGGAGAGTTTTAATGGAGGTGAAGTGTTCATTACCTATATTTTCTCTATCAACTTTATACGATCATATAGTAGTATTTCTGAATCATATTTTCAAGATCAATCTTATTTTATATATTATATTTAATCATGTTTCAAAAAAAATATTATATTTAATCAATGTAATAAATGTGACTATAAATTGTTTTTATCGTCCCGTTTTAGTTGTCACAATTATCTTTTTATTGGTCAAATTAATTAATTATTGATCAAAAAATTATAAGTCACTCTTACATTATTTTAAGAAACTGAAAATTACATATTAAAGTAGATTAAAAATTATTTTTCATGACATAATTTTTTATTTTATCAATTAATAATATCTTAATAAATTTCAGTCAAATTTTGATCAATTTGACACGTCAAATAAAATATGACAACACGAAGGGAGTAAAATTCTTACAAATATTAAATTTTTTAAAAATGATATGTAGTTTGAAAAAAGTAAGTCTGCGGAAGAAGACAACAAGTCTTGGAGACAAGATGGGGGAAAGTGTTGAAATGGAGGTGGGCTACTAGATACTTATGTAATAAATGTGATTGTAAATGAAAATCTTTTCTTAATATTTTAATTCAAATATTATATTTAAATTTTTTAATATTGTAGTTACAATATTATATTTATATTTTAATTATGATATATTCTATGATTTTCTTTCGATTTATTTATATATTTTTTATATATTAATTCAAATTTTATATTTATATATTAATTCGAATATTATATGTTATTATTTCAAATATTAATTGTTTGAATATTATATGTTATTGTTTTGAATATTCAAAGTTGAATATCGGTTTAATATATTAATTTTTACTACTAAATATAATATTCAAATTAATATATTAAACCTATATAAAAATTTGAATATTATATGTTATTATTTTGAATAACATTAATATATTCAAATACCGTCAAAAAAAATTGTTTGAGATTAAATCAAAAAAGCGCCTAAACATGAGGGATGCAAAGTGTCAATCACTCTTTAAATTATGATATTTTTTCAGTAAGTTATTATTTTTTAAGTTATAGTGTAGATTTGTTCTATATTTAAATTATAATATTTTTTATTTTAAATTAGATTTACATTTTAAGCTGTTTCCACTTAAGTTGATTAGGTGTTTTATAAATGTGAACTTAAAACCTGCATGCTAAATTTTGAATATATAAAGAACTCTACCGCCAAAACACCAGCAAAAAAAAAACATGAGAAACAGTAAACAAGAGTATAGAAAAAAGAAGTAAAGGAGAGTTGTCACCGTATGGGTCGCCCTCTGCAAGAGCGTCCTCTGCAAGAGCGTCCCTCCCTTCTCCAAAATTCTAATTTGGGTCGCCCGAACTTGAAATAATTAAACGGGTTAGTTTTGAAAACTCGAAAAAAAGTTTGTTATTTTTGAAAAATGGTTGAACATATTGGTTATAAATGAAAGGGAGCCTGGATCATGCATGATTGCAAGCTTGCAACTTCAGTTCATCATAAACAAAATTAAAAGCGAGTCCAAAGTGTTTAATCCTCATACGCTGATGATTTAAACGAATAGAGGATTATATATATATGTAACAACTAAAATATTTATATAAAAACTCTCATAATAACTAGCTGCAGCTTTGTAACTCATTTAATTAATCTTATGAATTGGATGAATGTGCATGGTGGTACAAATTGTTATTAGTGTTCAGCATAGCATAACATGAGATCTTAAGAGGTTTAGGGTTCAGTGTAATATAAGACCACTAGATCTGTGGTCTGCGGAGATCCAGCGCGCAGATGGAATCACAAGCCTGGGTTCAAAAGTACTCAGAGACTACAAATTCAATATTAGCATATACATGACGAAAAAGTTCATGGTTTTGTGTCAACGATGACTATAAGTGTATATGGTCATTTGCAACGGACTACGTACTTTATTTATTTATTTCTGTACTCGATACTCGTAGATAAGTTATATCATATATACAAAAACCGTAACAAGGATTTCTTTCGTCTAATAAAGTTTATCATCTAACCGAAAGATACGTAAGTATCTCCGGATGTTTAGATGATAATACTTTAAAATCCGAAAAACAAAACCCATAAAATTTTTTTCCATGATCCTGAAAATCAAAACAAGTAAAGAGAAATATAAGAATAATAAATTAATTGAGTAGAAAACGTATATAGCAGGGGAAAAAATAAATCCAATTATGAAATATAAATCTTGACAAAAACATAACATCTTAATTAAAATGGAACTGTAAACGTAATTAAGCTAGCTTTTTTCCGGGGGAGAAAATTTAATATGGAACTGAAATAAAATTTGATGGATCGATCACATAATAATTCTCATTAAGAAATGGATCTTGTGTGCATAACAAATCAATTTCCTAACCTAAAATCAGGAATTAGTGAAGATATTACTATGAACCTTGTTTGGACATTTTTTTTTTATATTTTAATAAGACACATTAGTCATTTTCAATGAGGTTCGTTATAATCATTGGTTAATTTAAATTTATAAGACATTATGTAAAATTTGCTGAACTTGTAAGACATTGAGCTTCAATGGTATTGATTATATTGGTTGGCTATAATTTAAATGGTATTGACTATATTGGTTGGCTATAATTTAAAAATAGTATGTTATTAATATTTTAGATTGTTAAAATTAAATATATCAGTTCAATATGATAATAAATTATGTGCAATTTTCCTACAAA